>NC_092873.1:104412352-105623067 GCF_028372415.1 Notamacropus eugenii | reverse complement strand
GTGAAAAATCCCTCCTTCCACTCTGTTTTTGTTATTAACAGGCTTCGGAAATGCTTCAGTCTACAACGGGGAGACATTCAGGTGCAACACCATCTCAATTAATGGAATTCCAATGTCATTCTGCTGTGCATCTGGATATAAACCTAACAGATCAAGTGAACTTTTCATTTTAATTCAGGATAATTATAAGTAAGGGAAATCTTTTTTTGTTACCTTTCAATTAACGTGTTCATTATCTTGCTGTTTTCTTGAAAAAGGCAAATGAGGTTGTTTGGCAGAGAAAGATAGCTACATAAATGTTCAAACTGATTTGTTCCAACTACTAAAGGGAGATAAGAAAGGGAGAAAATGTAAAATGTACAAATTTTACAGACGGCACAAACATCAACTAAAACTATATTATATGGATTAAAATTTAAAAAAATAAACAGTTGAGGGCCCTTTAAAAAAGCTAATAATACAGAAGAAAGAAAAACATTCCAACTTTTTTTAGACAAATTAAAAATGATGGAACCACATTACTAGCAACCTACTACTATGAAAGGAATACTGGACTGGGCACTAAGCTATCTGTGCTTTACATTACAGCCTCAGCCATTGACTTACTATGTTACCCGTAGCAAATTGCTTAGCCTCTTTGGGTCTCTCAGTTTTGCCTTTTGTAAAATGGATATGATATACCTGGGTTCACAAGGCTATTATATGAATGAAATAAGATAAAGGATATGAGAGTGTTTTAGAAAGTAAAAATGCTTATATAAATTTGAAGTGTTATTGTGAGAGATGAGCGCATACTTGCTAAAAGCTAAAGGTTAAAATACACATTCTATTTGTCATGAATTGTAAATGTTTTAGGAGTCTGGACTATTTTTATTTTTTAGATGTTTTAAAATTTAATTTTTTTAATGAACAAAAATCTATTTCATTCTTTCTCACTTCTTTCCTCTCTCCCTGCCTCTTGAAAAACAAAAAACAAACCAAACTCTTGTAATAAATATGCATAGTCAAGCCAAACAAATTCCCACATTGGTCATTTCCAAAAACTCTATATTTTTAGATGTCATTTCTCTTTCCTTTTGGCTTTTGATATATGGCCAACATTCAGACTTGTTACTTGGTAAATTAATTAAATACAAAATATTCAAAAGAACAGTAAGACATGCAATCAAAACAATATTTAAACTGATCTTATTGAGAACTACTAAGATGTTAAGTTATAACTTCCATATATATATATATATATATATATATATATATATATATATATATATATATATATATATATATTTTAAGGTTAAAAATGTTCATGGTCCTTGAAACTGGTTCAGATTTTTTTTTAAATTCTAGCTTTAATAACATTAAATATATAAAAAATCTAGACATTATTGAGTTGTTTAAAGATGCTTTTGATATTGTACATTTGAAACAGTATGTCAAATTAGATCTATACGAGTGAGAATTTCAATCTCTCCATGAAGCAGTGCAATATTAAATTATAGTGAACTGTAGTATAATTTATATGTTCCTATACAAATATTATTTCATTTTATTTTCACAACCCTGAGAAGCGAATGCTATTATTATCTCCACTTTATAGATGAGGAAACTGAGGCAAATGGCAGTAAAGTGACTTGCTCAGAGTCACACAGCTAGTGATTTTAATTTGTTTTCGTTCTTTTGAATCAATCTTTCCCCAAATATTCACAGTGAAAGGACAGAAAAAGTTTTCCAATAACTTATAACCCAGTAATTTACCTTGCATTTCAGATGGGGCAGGTACTCCATTTAAATAATGGAAAAACAAGGCAGAACATCTCAGGAAAGGCATAATTCCAGCTTTGACACTCCTCCACAGATGCCAGCCTGAGGGAATTTCTTTCAAGGCACTTAAGTACAAAATGAATTGTTATTGGGAAGTGTAATGAGAAACGGTCATTTTAGTTAGAACACAGATAAAAATAAGGAAGAATAGTTGAGTCTGATGCTTGATCTATTTCAGAGAAGTAGTTTAATAAGCTAATGACACCATCTGGCATGCAGGACATCAGGTATAAGCCGTAATGTTCAAGTCTCATATATGGCATACACATGATAGACAGGGTCTTCCCTAGCTGGGTCCTGGCAGATTACAGTGCCCAGAATAAATCACATACCCTACAACTTTATGTACCATTATCTGATTTTATAAAATCTTGTCTTGACCCTTTCATCTTCCTAAAAATGTTACATGACTCATACAAGTGTTCTCTGGCTTACAGAAAAGATGCTGTAAAATAAATGTTTTGTCAAGTTTGATAGACCTGTGATTTTTCTAATGTGGGCACTGCCTCTAATAGTTCATCCAAAACACTGATCGTGTACAATTCATGTTCACATTCACTTGTAATTCCATCACAGGAGATAGATCAAACATATGAGGGATACTTTAGTTAATACTACACAAGTATCAATGGGCCATGCTTTGGTTATTCCTTGCTCTCGCTACGTGTTAAGTCCACCTCTTTTTCCATTCATATGGTTTTCTGATGTCATATTTTGTATATTGTATACTGTACAATTTAAATGCTTTAAAAAAAAGACAACAAACAATAAATGTAGCAGACTCTTGTATTCTATTTCAATAAACGATCTGCTATGGTTTTTCTTAATTGTTTTTTTTTAATTGAATTTTATATTTTTAAATGAAGATTGCCTTTTCTTCCTCCCATTTTCCTGCCATGTTCCAAACTGGAAAAGCAAGAAAAATAAAATCTCCTCTTATAAACATGTAGAGTCAAGCAAAACAAATATGTGCACTGGCCATGTCCAAAATGTCTGACCCTGTACTCTAAGTCCATCACCTGCCTATTAGGAGGTGAGTAGCGTCTCTCATTATGAGTCCACTGGAATCACGGCTGGTCACTGTATACGCTCCTAAAACTTTCAAAGTTGATCGTCTTTACAGTAGATAAATTACAGTTACAATGTAACTGTCATTATGTATGTAAAATACAACATAAATTACAATGATCGCATAAAGTGATCTCCTCACTGCACTCTGCACTGCTTCATACAGATCACCCCCTTCATCACTTCCTACAGCACAACAGTGTGACACCACACTTATATACCATGACTTGTTCAGCCATTCCCCAAATGATGGGCATCCCCTAAGTTTCCAGCTCTTTGCCATCAAAAAGAGAACTGCTATAAATATTCTTGTACATACGGGTCCTTACCCTTTTCTTTAATCTCTTTGGGGTACAGATCTAGGAGTGGAATTGCTGGTTCAAAGGGTAAATAGAGTAATAGCTTTTTGCGCGCCATTCCAGACTGCTTTCCAGAATGACTGGATTAATTTACAGTTCTATCAGCAGTGCACTTCCCCTGTAGCTCCTCTAGGATTTGTCATTTTTTTTGTTAATTTTGACAGTCTGATGGGTGTGAGGTGAAACCTCAAAGTTGTTTTAATTTTAATTTTTCTAATTATTAGTGATTTAGACATAATCTATAGATATAATAGTATCATTATACACATATACCTATATATAAAAATAAAACCTATAGATACAATAGTATTAAACTTAAATAGAAACAAAGACCACTAAATTATACCAAAAGATCCCTGCAGGCCATGTATTGACTTAGTTTTAAAATGTAATATTATCTATGTTTTACCATAGCTTTGTTTTGTTAAATGATTCACAATTACATTTTAATCTGATTTGGGCTATACCTGGAAGTGCTGGGGGCTACATTAGGCCTGCAGGCCATGTGTTTGACACTACTGATTTAGAACACTTTTTCATATGTCTATAGAGAGATTGAATTTCTTCCTCCAAAAAAAAATCAGTTCATATCCTTGACCATTTATCAAGTGGAGAATGGTTCTTATTCTTATAAATTTGAATTAGTTCTCTATCTTAGAAATGAAAATTTTATGAAACTTGCTGCAAAGATTTTTCTTATTTATCTGTTTTTTCTTTTAATCTTGCCTTGTTTTTTGTTTATGCAAAAACTTATAAATTTCATGCAATCAAAAATGTCCATTTTACTTTCTGTTACCCTCTCTATTTCTTATTTGGTTGTGAACTCTTCTCTCATCTACAGATCTGGAAGGTAATTTCTTCCTTGGTCCTCTAATTTATGACATCATCCTTTATGTACATGCCATGTAGACTTAAAACTAAAAAATTTGGAATTTGTCTTGGTATATGTTGGTGAGATTTTGGCCAGTACCTAGGTTCTGCCAGATTGCTTTCCAGTTCTCTCAACAGTCTTTGTCAAAAAGTGAAAGTTATTCTCCCAACAGCTGGGACCTTTGGGCTTATCGAATACTAGGCTGTCTTCCATTATTAGAGAAGGCTCACTGGATTAAGGGATTTAGGAGAGAATGTATTTGGAAATGACTAATATAAAACGAAAAGTCATCAATAAAATTTTGATTAAAAAATCTGTTCCCTTTTCATACCTTCATTAGGATGCCTTTAATAAGTATGTAGATTATTCTTGTATTTTCAAAAGATGAGAGAATAGACATAGAAGTTCATGGATAGTGATTTTGTCCTTAATCACTTTTCATTGGTAGTAATATGTCTGTGACTTTCCTCATTTGATATCTTCTCCCTCTTTCAGGTGTCTTGAGGATTGATCCCTTAAAACTGTGCCACCTCTGTGTGTACTTGGTCTAGTCTAGAGTCTCAGTTTTATTTTCTTTAGTACTATTTCTACTTTTTTATATAGCACATGAAGACTGATTTGATGTAAATGTAGTGGGTCCACTGTCTCTGATCAAGAGAATAGTTTTAAATTACAATTACTATACAATTATGATTATCAGATATTATAACCAAAATCTTGATAGTTCTTTTCCTTTTTTATATGTTGTTTCAAGTTTCCTTCTAAAATGCTATCAAGCTGATTTGGTTAAATTGTTATCTTTTTCCAAGCTGTTTTCTCCACCATTCCTAGCTATTTTATGAGACAATATGGTTCATAACCATCCATCACTCTCCTCCAAAAGATTTTTTCAAGTGAATTTATATTTTAAATTGGTATTAACCAATTTGCTCTGTGTAACAACAGGAGCTAAAGCAATTTCTTCCGGCTTCCTTATTGTGGCAATTGATTCACGTTGGTTCAACTTCCTTAAAAAATTATGTCAATTTCCCACATTTTGCTATCAAAGATTGTTTAAATAGTTTGAAGTTGCTTTAATTTTATTGATTACCTTCTCTCATCTTTATTGTTTCTTCTAGTTTCTAATTCTCTCTCCTAATTCTATCTTAATTTTCAATTTGTCACATTCTAAAAAGACAATGAAAAGTCAAGTCTGACTATACAAAGGCAGTTTGTAATTGGTTATTTCTTGCCTATTAGAATATATTTCAATTTTTGTGTGGTTCTTTAATGTTCATCATATCCAGTGTCTAACTCTCTTATTGAAATAAGTATTTCTGACACAGGGTATGGGTGAGAGGCTCACATAAGTGCAAGTCTTCCCTGTAATCTATAAACCTTTGGCCTCTTTTTTTTGTTTATTAATACTGAGTCACATTTTCCAGTAAATTTTTTGGCAACCCCTACTTTGCCCAACTTTAAAGTGATCAAGTGTGTGTTGACTTAATTTGTTGGGTTTATGTTCTTTCTATAATTTCTCCACCTCCTAATCTTCTTCAACAGATATTGGTAGGTAAATGGCAATTGTCTTCCAGTCGGTCTGTTTATGAATGCTCATGATGGACACTGCTGTGAGCTGACCAAATCCCATAAAATTAAATTTTTTGTTGCCTTTGGATGCACAATAAAATAAATTCCATTAACTTTCATTATTTTTTTCTCTATGAAGAACCTATGGGAAGTTCTTACATTTAACTGCAACTTCCCTTTATCTTCTACCTTCATTTACAGCAGTAATGTAAATACTGGTGTGACTAAGGTCATGTAGTATAGGGGAATCTTAACCTTTTTTTTGTGACACGAACCCCTTTCTGCAGTCTGATGAAGCTTATAGAATACTCTCACAATAAGGTTTTTAAATGTAGAAAAGAAATCCATTGGATTACAAAGAAACCAATTATACTGAAATATAGTTATAATATATTAAAAAACAAAACACAAACCAGTTCACAGATCCCAAGTTAAGAACCCCTGCTTTAGTTATAAGTCCATTCAGTCCCTGGTCAAAGATCTCACATTAGAGTACCAACAATTATGTACATAGGTGTAGGGTGTCCACAAACTGTGTAACTGTGTACCAGTGCAAACTAAATATTTAAAATGCAAATGGGAAAGTCATTTTTTAAAAGTCATAGTAAATCCTTTATAATGAAAAGATCCCTTCTGATCTTAATTGTTGATAATAAAGTCTTGGGATTGCTGAGCGACAACAAGCACTTGAAAAAGTCTAATTGAATCAAAAATAATTTTGTTTTGAGAATTTCTTGGTACCTCTTTCTATTTTCTAGCAAGCAGCCTAGAGTGCTGCTCAATAAGGGAATCACTGACATGGTAATTAAGAAAGTAACTGGATGATATCTGAGGTAAGCAGGAAGTGCTTCTGATTCTGAGTTCTACTCACTTTGCTACTCACTGTTCATGCAACGACAGGCAAAAAGGCTCAACTCCACTCCTTGGTCTCACTGACAATGCAAGGTGGATGGTTCACCTACTTATAATGGGAAGGGTCAAAAGTGCCACCTAACTGCATCACAAGGAATTCAAATGTAAAAATAAAAAACGCTACATTACAAGCATTTACTGCATGTCAACAACCTTTTTTTGCATGGTAAAGCTCATGCAGAAGAGCAACACACTTTCTGTGTAGTACTGATGTTACCTTCCTGCATAGTGACAAAGTGTTTTGTACAAAGCAAGCACTGCTATCTCTTCTTCACCAGTAGGATTTTCTTGGTCCATGCCATTCTCTTCTAAAAAGATAAGGAAATATTAGTATATTATATTTACCAGCAAGGTATAGTGAAAATGAAACACCACTAATTAATTTCCAAATAATATTGAGCACTTTATGACCTCAAATAAAACATCTGAGATGGGACCCTTTTCTTCCATACTCCCTCTTTCATCTAGTTACTTAGGATGAGCAGAATCCGAAAACACATAAAAAGGATCATCCTCAGCTCAATAAGCCAGGCCACCAGGGGACAAAAAAAGGTTTCTGCTAGGGCAGAATAATGTATTCATAAAGAAACTAGTTAAGTAACAAAATACTGATCATGACTCAACTGTTTCTCTGAGATCAGTTCTGAAAAACTGCATCTATTAGAGAAGAAAGGAGTTATGATGAGAGGAGCATAGCTATTAGGAGAGAGGGGTTGGGAAAGAATTGCCTGGTGTCCTCAATTCTCCTTAAAAACAAACCCTGAATATTTCCCTCTACTCCACTAGAAATCAAACTGCAGTTCATTTTTAACTTTTATCTCATCTCTGAACCTGTCCTGCAATCCATTCTTATACTGTATTCACTTTGTTCCACTTGAGCGCATTTAGTTCCCCACTGTCTATATTTAATCATATGCTCTATCACAAAGAACTTCCAGTGTAACAGAGAAAAGTGTCTCAAAAAACTATGAATAAATGAACTAAAAAATTACCAAAGGAATGTATTCAGAAATAAAGTGCTCATCAGAGTAGACTAAAATTAACTTTAACAAAAGAACAAAATATTAACATGATTAGTGAAGGACGTCTTTGGCTTCTGCCAAATATTTAATCTTCTGTCAAAGATGTTTGGATACATCAGGTCTAAATTTTTTCATAGCCTCTTTCGTTGGGTAAAATTGGCTCAATATAGTGTTTTAAAATTGTTGTAAAAAACACATCTTATATGAACCATCATGTATTAGCATATTACACTGTAAACTTTTGGGGCTTACATACACTATCTCTTTCTGTACAATCAACAAGTATTTCAGATGCTGACATAACTAAATGTGCTTCAAGAGAAATTTTTTTTGGTTGCTAAATGTTTTATTTGAAAACCAAAAATCAATTCAACCAAATAAATTTGCTTAGTAACTTATTTATATTTGTGTCATTTTAAACACACAGGGGACCATAACAAGGGAGAATTTCTTTTTAAGGCAACAAAAAACCACATCATCTTTCCACTGAATTTCACTTCATGCACTGGAAACATTAGTTGCTCCAATTCCAAAGCACTTCATTTGCAGTTGTGATGAAAAGAGTTGTCCAGGTGTAGTTTACATGTTACTTATCTTTTACATGATGAAAAAAACCTGTGAGATAACTCAGTGTTTCTGAAAGAAATTCTCAAGAGGATGTAAGCAGAAGTCATCACCTGCACATGAGGTAAGTAAGACCTGCACTATGTGCGCCATGGTGACAAGATGGAACATGTGAAGATCTCCAGCGGTTAGGCTAAATCCTGAAAAATCCTGACACTGCAGAGCAGGGAACGAGAGTACCAAACTCACCTGGGAAAGAGATAGAATATTTTAAGTATCAAAATGTGTTCACCTCACTTTCTTCCTTTATTTTTTAAAATTATGAGTATGACAGTCATTAACAGCTATGAACATTTTCATACATAAAAGGACAGAAAAAGCACTATCTATGAAATAGGCAGTCTACCATATACCTCTTGATCTATATTTTAAATTTTCCTTTACTTTCTTTAACAAGAATATTTTCTACATTTCTTTATTCTATAATCTAATAATCATCATCTGATCAGATGATTTTCCTTATTAGAGAACACAAACTGGAATTCTCACTCATCCTTGGCCAATAACAATCACCTAAGAACCAAAGGATATGAGATGAATATTCTAACCTAAACCTACAGCTTACCTGATGCAATAAAACTGTACATATTATCCCATATATTCTCACAACTACATTGTGAATTATGTAGAGTAAATGTGAACTTATGCATAAGATAGGCAGCTGAAGCACAGAAGAGTTAAGTTGCTTGCTCAGGTCATTTTAGTGTATTTTAGTCCTATAAGTTGACTAAGAACTGCAACTCAAATCTCCTGATGCCAACCGTGAGAATTCTTTCAAGTACAACAATTCTCTTTCTCGGTACTTTCTTTTTTTTTTTTAGCATTTCCAAAAGAGATTTCATTTTAACAAAGTCTAAAATAAAATCTAAAACAGCAAGAATAACAAGTGATTATCTTTCCACACCCACTACCATATCTGCTCCTGACCAAATTAATTACGTGGGTAACCCAACTTTATAGAAAGAAATATCATGAACACACTCACCAATAAATGAAACATGTCAATATCTAATATACATGGAAGATTTCTGTATTTCTCATTAGGAACTAGTGCTGAATAGCAAAAACAAAAATGAATTAGTATACATTATATAAATTAATCCATAAAGGTCACATATAGCAACACCAGGTTTTCATTTGAAAACTTAATAAAATCTGTCTAAATCTAGTTTTCCCCAAGATACAAATGAATCTGTAATGAACAGCCTGTGAACAGAATTAAGCTTGTTCTAAAAGGGGTATATGCTCAAATATTATTTCAGGGCTTGCTCTACTTTAAAAAATTGCTAAATATGAAAAAAATTTTACTAAGTAAAATGCATATTTACATTATTTTTATATTCATTATTTAACAAAAGCATTTCAACATATTAAAACTTACATGCAAAAAGCATACAAAAATGTTCTTGCACCACTGAAAATGATGCTGCTGTCCAATATGCAGCTGCAAATCTTGTTAATGATTTGAGACAGTCGTCCTGAAATGTGAAAACTGAAATATAACTATTACGAAAAAATGCCACAAATTACTTCTGTTCTTCAGAGACAATTATTTAAAATTAGTAAACTTAACTCTGAGAAAATATTGACTTCTAGGGGAGTTACACAAAAATGCTCTATTACAGGGCAGCCAGGTGGCACAGTGGATAGAGTGCTGGGCTTAGTGAGGAAGACTCATCTTCCTGAGTTCAAATATGGTCTCAGATACTTCCTAGCTACGTAACCCTGGGCAAATTACTTAACCTGGTTTGCCTCAGTTTCCTCATCTGTCAAATGAGCTGGAGAAGGAAATGGCAAATCACTACATTATCTTTGACAAGAAAACCCCAAATGGGATCACTAAGAGTTGGACATGACTGAACAACAACAGACTACACTTAGGGAGCACCTCCTAAAGTTTAAAAGATTGAAAAACTTGTGCCAAACACTTCACCTACAGTTGGCTGAATAAACTAGATTTTCTTTCCATATAATGTATCTCTGATTGCTCATTGTTTCCACTTCTCATTTCCAGAATTAAAAGCACACTGTTGTACTCAAAAACAATTCATTTAGATGTAGGTTGCTACTACACCAACTTATTATAAAGCACTTTAAGAGATACAGTAATGCAACAAGATAGAAACAGTATTTTTGATGCCATAATCATTCCTTTAAGTCCCCAAAGGGTAACAGTGAGAACAGGGAACATCAGCCAGTTGGCAGCTATGCTGCCATATAAGTGATGTTTATTTTTGATTTCAGTGATTTATTAACATAAAAACAAGAGCACAGGGGAACTTATTTACTTATTTATGACCAAAATAAGAACTCAAGTTGCATCTAGAACTACCACACAGAAAAGAAATGTTTCATCCAAAAAGGTTTCACTTCTCCTCATGGGCACCCTTGCCATTCCTGTCCTCAGGTTTTATTTCCCCGAAGACCTTCTACAGCAGGTGTCAAACTTGAGGAGACAAAGGGTCACTAGTTTATACAGAAAGATCCCTGTAATATTATTTATAATTTACTATATATTTTTTTAACTTATTTTAAGTATCATAAGAGAAACAGATTTTAACATGAAGGGGGTGAACCCAGATATAAGTGGCTATTTCATGGTTTTTAAAAAACATTAAATGATAGCTGAAACATACCCCATCCACAACTTCCATAGAATCAAGGGCAAGGTGAGATCTTACCTGTCGGCAAGGCAAACGACCAAATAATGGTTTCTCTTCATCATTTAATATTCTTTCTACAGAAAGCAATATAATGGTCAAATTTAGGTGCTAGAATTTTTAAGTCACTTCACTGTAATATGTTAATATTGAAGAGCTAAAACTGAAATGGTGTTACTTCTGAACCATAAGAAGTCATAGTCTTGGAGGTGAGACTGTTTTAATGTTCATTCCTAATTTACAATCTGTTAATATGGATATTGCTAAGGTAGTTCTATATCTTTCATTTACATTACTATAAATTCTGACTTATAGTGGACCCTACAGAGGTCAACTGCTTACCTATGGTTTGAATAGTATATGCACAGCTACCCCAACACATTATGGGAACACGGGGATCCTCTTCATTGGGATGAACCTTTAGTCCTACTTTGTAAGTGGCTGTTCCAAATGTTGTTAGCATTTCTTTAATACTTTCAGAATATGGATTCCTGAGATGGACAAGTATGGTGTTAGTTCTGTGACACTGTACACTCACATTAATTTGAAAGCAAGTTTTCTTGGATACTATTCCCTCTATTTGGTATATGTTCAATATCTAAGTTTTTTAAAATACTAAGTTTTTCACAATGTACTTCACATATGTAAATATGAATCAACTATATACATCTTTGTTGTGAGAGGGAAAAACCACATGAACCAGAATCACATACAATGTTTAACTTTGAAAACACAGGAGTATATTGAAGAACCTTATGATTTACCAAGTATGCCAAGTAGACGGTACAAAAAAGTAGGCGTTAATCTATTAGGTAATGTCTAAACGAACTATAGTACCCCGAGAGAATGGACTATTATTATGCAGCAACAAACCACCAATATAAGAATATAGAGAAACATGGAAAGACTCATATGAAACGACCCAAAATGAAATAAGCAGTACTTGGAAAACAATATATACAATGACAGTACCATAAATGGAATAAACAAAGAAGCAACTGAATACTATCTAATAATGATAATAACCAAGATTGGCTCTGAAGAAGAGATGAGAAAATACATCTCCTTTCCTTCAATGAAAAGGTGGGAGGCCTATGGTTTGAAACACAGCCTATATTCTCAGATTCGGCTGATAGATTCGCTGGTTTTGTGGAACTTTTTCTTTTTCCTTTCCTTTTTATTCTTTGTTACAAGAGATGGCTCTATAAGTAGGGGAGAGGGAAAGGACATATTTGAAAATGAAAGTCATATGAAAGTAAAAGATATCAATAAAAATAGTAAGGTACATAAAAAAATGAACTGTGTATTTATAATGCTTACTTGATGATAGGACTTACTTTGGTCGAAAATCAGGTCTAAATCCTTCAGGGAGCTGTAGTTCATTCATACTTTCTGAATTTTCAGAAGATATAGTACCTACAAGAAAAACCACATATTATATACGTGTATACACACACACACACACACACACACCCACTAAAAATATTTTTTTCTGGTTGTTAAAAGGAATGATAGTTCAATGAAGTTACAGATACAACCCCAGAAATTCTAAGTAACTTAATTTCTTATAATTGTGGCATCAAATATGAGGTTACCTTGCTTTTTAACCCCCTCTATGGAATAAATATGAAATGCTAGCCAATATAGTCACAATTTGCTGAGTGATTGGCCCCAAAGACTCTCAAAGCTACGAAGAATAGACAATATGATGTTGGATGGCATAACTGGGATTCCAAAAGGATCCCAACAGGCTGGAATAATGGCTTAAATGGAATAAAATAAAGTTTAACTTAATTTAAGGGATGGATACACTTAAGGGATAAACGTAAAATGTTACAAAAAACCAACTATACAAGTACAGGATAGAGAAGATTTAAAAGACACTTTAGAGTAATACAGGATCAGTGAGTTGACAACATGATGTGGCAGTTAAACTAATATATTCATATATTTTTCTTAGACTGCATTAATATGGGGTGTGTGTGTGTGTGCGCGTGCATGTGTGTATGTATCCAGAATATAATCCAACAGACAAAAATCCCATTTTACTCCCGACTAGACAATATCCTGAGCACTGAGTCCAGTTCCTATTGTCACATTTCAGGAAGGACACTGATTAGGTGATACATATCTACAGGAAGACAATTAGGATGATGATAAGGACCTGATTTAGTACCACCCAAGGACAGGCTAAAGTTAAGTGGCGATATATACCCTGGAGAAGAGAACAGCTGGAAGGGAAAGTCACTGTCTTCCATTACTAGAAGAGCTTCCACATGTAAAGACTGTTTTGGGTCCAGAGGGCAAAACTAGGTTCAGTGGTGGGAGGTGCAATGAAAAGAATGCTGGATTTGCAGTCAGAGGATTCAGGTCTGAATCCTAGCTATTTCACTTACTACCTTTGCGACCTTGGGAAAATGACTCTACCTCTCTTCCTGGTTTCCTGAGATGTAAAAGATGTAAAATGGACTAGATAACCTCTTCTAATTCTATGATTCTAAGATCTTGAGGTACAAGGAGATAGATTTCAGCAGGACATAAAGAAAGCCTCTTAACAATTAGACCTGTTAAAAAATGGAATGGTTGTCTCAAGAGGTGGTGGTCATCACTGTAATCATAATCATCTTTTTTGAGATAACCTTGACTTTCTGTTGGAAAGACCATAAGAGAGGCCAGGCTAAGCTGCGCCTGTTTCCTAAAACATTGATATAAATTTGTCCATATTTCTTGATGATGAAACAGCACCACTAAAAATGTAACCAGCTGGTGTGTTAATAACTGACTTTATACAGCACTTTAAAAAATCTGCATAATGCTTTACAACATTATCTCATTCAAAACAATCCTGTGAGGAGGTACGATAAGTATTATCATTTCCATTATCACACAGATAGCAAGTGTCTAGTAGGATCTGAATCCTTCCTAACTCCAAGTTCAGTGTTTTATACATTACGTCATGATGACTCTTCTCTAATACGTATTATTGCTAGTACACACAAAAAATGAATTTTATATAATTTGCTCCCAGCTGCTCTGAAAAAGAGAGGCTTAATATCTTTGCTGTAAGCTTCACATGTTTTGAATGAATAAGGAACTAGATAGCAAAGCTGACAGTTCTAAGTCAAATAGCAACATGGAAGATTTTCTAATTAAAATAATAACTCAGCCAGCCTCTGTGGAAGTACCCTTGAGGAAAAAATGAAATCAGAACTTACTAAATGTACTTTCTTCTTTCTGAAGAAACTGCAATGCTTTTATCTGGTGAGATACTGTTCTAATCCACTGAACAAGATTTGGCTGGTCAGAAAAATCGAGTCTGTCAGAAACGATAAGCAGTATTAAAAACCAGGCAAGAGTAAGATACTAAGTATAGTAGTTCTTCAAATAGTCACATATACACTTAAATTCTTTCAACCAAGTAGAAGGAAAAAATTATATCTGAGTTAAAGTAAAAAAAAAATCATACATAAATGCTTTCAAAACAAACTGCTATTTATCAGTCTACTATTACTAAAAACAACTCAGCATAAGTTTGTCTTTATGTTTTTCAGAAGTGGAATTTTACACTTTAAAGCATCACCTACTTTAACTAAGCTCTCTTCTCTCTGTCTCTGTCTCTCTCCCCACACACACCTATATATGCACCCACATATATATGTACATGTGTACTTAAAAGAAAAAACCCAAGACCCCCATATTTGAATTGTGAATAACTCAAAATAATTTTTTACAAATTAAAGCAAAACACATTTCCTAGAGAGCTGTTTACTGACAACAAAGTACAGTAAATTAAGTCCTGGTACTGTAAGAGACAATTTATCATTGTTTTCTCACAATAGTTCACTTTTCACCATATAGTTATCAATGATAGACCATACATCATCCCTTTCCTTCAAAATAAAATCTGCAATGAGAGAAAAAGAATCAAATATTCAACCACATAAGAGTCTAACTTAGATAACATAGCTTGAGTGTTATAGATTCTACTATAGAATAACAAGTTTCTAAAGTAGTTCTCTGAAACTTTTAATCTTTGTTTTTGATAGCTTTCATCCAAAACCAGACTCATCTTAACATCATACCATCTTCTCAAATTTAAAAAGTCAAACCATGAAATTAAACTTAAGGGTAAAAAGCCTCATTCCATTTCTTATTCAACTCCTTAATAATCTCAATATTATAGCCATGTGAACAGTGGATTTGATTTTAAATTCTTTTGAAGAACCCAAACAGCAACACATAAAGTATAGATTATTCTTAAGAAAAAGAACTGTTTAAAAAGTTATATTATTAATACTTGAGTATATATGATGTTCTGAGTATAGTATGACATTCTAGATTTTCCAGTCCATTTATAATCTTGTCATGAAACATCACAAATCTTGCATAATGGGGAGCTGAATATATTTGTCTTATAAGAAGCTGACCTAACCAACAAACTGGTATTGGGAAGAAAGAGGAGCAAAAAAAATATGAAAATTAATAGATCCCTAACCTCTAAGGAGTTGTTAGGAAGCAGAGGAAGGAAGAAAGTTGATTCTGACAGAATAGGAGAGCAAAAAGAGGTATTATAAATTAGAGTACCTGTTAAATATACTTCTTGGAGGCAGAAGCAGAGGAATAACAGTATTGCTTAAACATTCACAAAGGGGACAAAGGAATTCTCCATTTTCTACATCATAGCTCGTGTGCACACGTAATCTCTGTTGTCTTCTTTGTTCCTTTGCTTGTACAGCATCAAAATACCTTTAAAGTAGGAGTTTTAAATAATAACAAAACTGTTAGGTCCTTCAACAAACATGATACTTTTTAATATCATTAAGTAGATAGTTTCCACAAAAGATCCAGCTTTGGCACCAACTAGACATGTAACCTTGGGCAAGTCAAACATATCTGGGCCTTATTCTCATCTGTAAAAGAAAGGTGATTAGCTAAATAAGGTTGATCTATGAGCCTCAAGTAACAATTCAGAGCAGAGATGAAACTGAGAATCACAGGTTTTACTCCATTGCTCAACAAAGATACGGCAGCAGGACACTGTATTATATTATATTACTCAAAAACCATATTTGCTAGAATCCTGTGAAATTTTTAACATTTTTATCAAAGTAAATAAAGTATTTTTTGCAGAGATATCTTGGTTTCTTATGCAACAATTTCTCTAAGTTTTATAATCAGCATGAGTATATTAGTGTTTGAAGTATGAACAATGAGCTTTATGTTTTAGTAGAGGTGAATTTTTATTCATTTGCATGAAATTTTCTTCATACCATCCCAAAAGATTTTGATTGACAATGGGCTACTGTTACCCTAGATTTAATCACCATCTCATTTTTATATAAAGGTTCTTCGCAATAAAATATTTCTATGTTCACAGTGGTCAAATAATCCCATATTATATGTACTTGGAGGGAAGGGTATAAATAGTGGCACAAGTAGTAAAGATGATCCAGTGTCATATTTTTGCCTCATTTCCCAAGAATTCCAGTTGGCTTGGGGAAATTCAAAAGAACCCTATGGCAGGCTTAGGCTCTACTTTATACAAAATGGCATGGCCAAGATGTTGACTGCACTAGGACAGAGCCCAATGTGGGGGTTCTCTTTAGCAGTAGTGAAATAAGTAGCGAGTCCTACTTCCCTAGGAACCAAAGTTGTTTAATTTGGACCTAAAGACAGAAGAGATACTATTCCCTAAGCATGGGGCAAACTCTCACCCTTCTTGGAGCTGAATTCACTATTAAGATCTTCCTTTCCTAATTATAGTATTTAATACTTGTCACTATGCAGTCTTTTCCTTAGAAGGGGAAAAAAGGTTATATTTACTTGAAATGCTACATTATTTATATGTATGTATCTACACAATCACATGAATATTTGTAAATCACCACCTTTATTACCAATAAATTGTGTATATCAACTTTATAATTTGTCTAATAGTGATAAGGTATTTTGTTTTTGCAATTTTGGAGTTCTTTTTCTGGCATTGAACTTCCTGCTTAAAAGTTCAATTCTGAGAACTGAAATAAACTTAACATTTACTAATTTACTGATTAGCAATTACCTTTGCCAACAATGAGCATGCATTATGTGCCCACAGCTACCAGTGTGTGTTCCACAGGCCAAGTCAGGATGCATGAATAATGGATCATATTTTTCTATACAAAAAAAACACCAAAAAAACATTTATTCTCCATATGAAAAAAATGTGCTCACAAAAGTTCTATTTCAATTCTCCATCACAGCTAAAAAATGACCCTAGGTTCTCAAAGACTAAATAAATCAACAAACATTTATTTAACACCTATGTGTGTCAAGTCCTTTGCTGGTGATAGACAAAAAAGTAAAATCTCTTGCCTCAAAGAGTTTGGCTTACATTCTGAGGGGAGGTGGTGGTGACAACATGCAAATACAAAATATAAATACTATAATGCATGGCAATTTTGGGCAAGAGGTACTGACATCTGTAGGGGAAGGAGAATCAGGCAAGGCCTCATGCAGAAGGTGGTTCTTGAGTTGAGCTTTGAAAGAAAATAGGGACTCTAAGTGACATACAGTGCAAGAAGGAAAAGACTCACAGGACAAGAATGTGCATATAAGAAATGGAGAACAGCCTATACAAAGGTAAAGAGACAGAAGACTGAATATCACATGTGAGGAACAGCAAGGCCAATTTGGCCGAATTGTAGAGTGAATAAAAGCAAATAATATATACTAAGGCTAGAAAGGTAGGGTGGCTCCAGCTTGTGAAGGAATTTACATGCCAAAGTTTGCATTTCATCCTAAAGGTAATAGGAAGTCACTAGATGCAGGGGTGGCTAGGTCCTTGGGTGCTGCCTTTTGACTGAGTCCAAGTTTTGTGGAACAAATCCTTTTATTAAGGAGATTTGTTCTGTGAAGTTTGGATTCAGTCAAAAGGCTGCACTTGTGGGCCTAGAAGGTCACAAGGGACCTTGGGGTCGCAGGTTCCCCACTCATGCCTAGAGTTTAATAAAAAGGTAGTGATATGGTCACACTTGTGCTTTAGGAACATCAATTTGGCAGCTGTATGGTCAGTGAGGTGGAACAGAGAAAGACTTGAGGCAAAGAGACCAATTGGAACAGAGTGATGGCTGTTGACAGTAAAAGAGAACAGAACTGACAGATGTTGGGGAGGAAAAAATAGTACCTGGGAACTGATTATTTATGTGGCATGAAGGAGAGTGAGGAACCAGGGATGATTCCAGGGTTGTAAACCTGACTGACTGGAAGGATAGTTTACTTTTGATAGAAATAGGAATGTCTGGAAGAAGGGTAGCGGGGAAAGACAATGAGTTTTGTACAGGATGTAATGAGTTTGAGATGTCTATAGTACATCCATTCAAATGTCCAAGAAGCAGTAGTTGATACAAGAAAGGCCAGGGCTTGATAAATGCATCTGGGAGTCAATTGCACAGAGATGATTAACCCCAGGAGAGCTTATGAGAGTGTAGTAACCAAAGAGAGTATAGAAGCAGAAGATAAGAGGAAGTAGGTCAGAGCCTTAGGGTATACTCTTAGTTAGGGGACAGCATATGAATGGTAATCCATCAAAGGAATAGTCAGACAGGTAGGAAGAAAACCAAAGGAGGTCCTACCAAGTCATAAATGTCCAGGAAGAGTAGGGTGTTCATGAAAGCCACATGCAACAGAAAGTTCAAGTAGGAAGAGGATGGCCAGTGGTAACTTTTGGAAAAAATCAATCAGTCAATCAATCAATCAATGTCAGGCATGTACTACATGCAGGAAATATAGAGAAAAAGCAAAAAGTCTGCTCTCAGAAAGTTTACATTCTAACAGAGGAGAGAACATACACAAAAATTAGGACATAGAAGATACATACAGAATAGATGGCAAGTCTTGTGCAGGGTCTGGAATTCTAAGAGGCAGAGGTTAGGAGTGAGTGCATTTTAGACATGGAGAAAAGCACAGACACAGAGGGGGAAGATGAAGTATGAGGTGTGAAGAACAGGCAGGCAGTAGGCAGGTATTACTCTAGAGTGTGTGGAGGGGCAATAAGATTATCCTGCTTCTTCCAGGATTTGGAGGAGAGAGAGCTTGAGAGGAGGTAGAGTCAAGTGAAGTTTTAAAAAAAAAGTTAAAGATAAAGGAGACTCTACTTGGACATGCTTCTAGACAATAGAGAATTGGTGAGTGGAAAAGGAGTGCATCTGTTGCTGGAGCTATGAACTAGTTTAACCATTCTGGAAAGCAATTCAGAAGGATGCCCAAAAGACTATTAAATTGTGTATACTGTATGAACCAGCAATACTGTTGCTAGGGCTATAGCCTATGGAGAACAAAGAAAAAAGGTTCCATATGTACCAAAACATTTGTAGCAGGCAGTTTTGTTTTTTTTTTGTGGTGGCAAAGAACTGAAAACTGAGGGGATGCTCATCAATTGAGAAATGGCTTAAACAAGTTGTGGCACATGAATGTGATGACATAATTATTATGCTATAAGAAATGAAGATGAGGAGGGTTTCAGAAAAACCTGGAAACTAATGATAATAATGAAATCATACAAAGTGAAGTAAGAAGAGCTAGGAGAACAATCTACACAGCAACAGGAATGTTGTAAAGATAATCAGCTTTGAAAGACTTAGTACCTCTGATCAACACAATGAGCTATCACTGTTCCATAGGAGTCACGATGAAATATGCTATTCATCCTCCAGATACAGAACTGAAGGACTCAAGAGTTAATATGGAAATTCGTTTTTGTGACTATACATATTTGTAACAGGTTTTGTTTTTCTTGCCTTCTTCTCAGGTAAGGGAGAGGAAGGGGAAGGGACAGAACTTGGAACAAAACAAAAGAATACAGAAACAAAACAAAAAAATAAAACAAAATACATATACTATAATACATGGTAACTATGAGGAGGAGGCACTGATATCTGGAGGGGAAGGACAATCAGGCAGGGCCTCATGGAAAAAGTGGTGGGTGAGACGAGCTTCGAAGGAAAGTAGGGACTATAAGTGACAGATTCACAAAAACAAAAGAATAAGAACCTCTTGTGTTCAAAAATAAAAGGAAAAAGGAATACAGGCTCTGGCAGGCAGGTCCTCTGAGGCTGTTAAGAACTAGAGTATGGCCTCAGGGATACGGTATCACTAAAGATTGGTCTAGCTTAGTTCACAGTCTCATCACCAGAAAGTTGGTCATCAGCTGAGGAGCTTATTTTGACCATAGTAACTCATGGAACCTTCTAAAAAGGTTGGAGGGAATAACTCTACCAATGAAATCACATATTTTTGGAAGTAATAAAGTATGTAACTTCAAGCTGTGAAAACTGGTAAGTACTGGCTTATTAACAAGTATTAAGATATCAATTATCTTTCCAAATTATTTACAAAGCAGGACTTGAAAATATTTTTTATAAAACTGATCACATCAGTAAAGTATCCCTGAATTATCAACTAAAATTAGTACTTGGTATTTTTATAGCCAATGAAAAAACAAAATATATAAATAAAAATAATAGAAAAATTAGAAATTCATAAGTATTGTAAAATGAAAAAGATTAATAAGCAACATGGTAAAACATCAATTACTGAAATGGAATAGGATTACGGATGGCTATGAGAGAAGTGACATACCTGGATCCTGAATAATTTTATTTCTGTTTTTTGACAACACAGTTGACCGCTGAACAAATGCTGCTAGTACCATCGCCTTGTTGTTAACTTTAACCTCCTGTTCCTCTTGACACAAAATACAAGTAACAATTTGCCTCTGTTCAGTGACTTGAGTTTGTTCTGGGCCCAAGGCTACGAAGGGGGTATCTGAAATCATAGGACTAAAATAAAAAGAAAGTTGTGAATACATGGCTAATTACATTGTAATCAATGATGCTAAGATTCTGGTACAGTATATTACTCAGTAGAACTACAGTTATGTTACTTGGCATTTCAGTAACTCATTTAAGAACTTGAACCACATCCAAATACCTATTTACAAACTACTTGCTAACAAATCAAAATGTCAAAGATTTACTCAATTCAGCAAGAGGAAAACATTAAAAAACTTTTCTATCAACATGAATCAATGTGTATATAACTTCAGATTCAAAGCATGCTTAAATCTTACAGGACTGAAAAATGAATATGAAACCTGGGTCTTCATGAGAATTTTATCAACTGTTAATGACCCTAAATAATTGCTTGAATTCATTTCCCATCTACATCCTGCATATTTCTTTACTGTCCTTTAGTCCTTCTAGACTGCCATGTTCCTTCTGTAAGACTGCTTCCTGCTATCAGAAAATTAAAGGCCCATTGTTCCTTTAAACCAGTGGTTCCCAAAATTATTTGGCCTACTGCCCCCTTTAAAAAAAACCCAACTACTCAGCACCCCCCTGGAAATGTACTTTTTTAAATCCTTTAACGGTCTTTTTTTGAAATTTGCATCATTTCAAATATATGTATTAAAATGACTAATTGAATAATTTATTGTAAATTTGTGGGTTTTTTCCTCCACTGAAATTCTGATGATGCAATATTTCCTCATGTAACTACAGTATCATACTGTAAGCCAGTCATTACGTGCACATGTTCTTGCTGCATGCTGGACTTCCTGACGACGTGTGAACACTTGCCTGCCAACATCTGCTTGTTAAAACCTGTTGGTGGACTTGATTACTGATGGCTATGACTTGCGTTTTGTGTGCTTATTTGGAAAAGAGTGTAATCACTATGACTTTAATTCTGTTACATGATAGATGGGGAAAACGTACAAATAGTTTTTCAAAATTTTCTTCTCTTCTTTCCTTATTTTTATTTTCCCCCTTATTTGCACCCAAGGTTACTACTACCCCCTGGAAAATTCCAGCACCTCCCAAGGGTTGGTATCGTCCACTTTGGAAACCCATGCTTTAAAAACCCTCAAATTTTGTAAATTTCTGCTTTGGCTAAAAAAAAAAAAATGCAAAACATAATGTTTTAACTACAGGGCACCCTGAGCTATTCACCAATCTATTTCATCTATACTTTACATTATCTATAAGTCGACTTAAGAACACATCTTAAAACACTGTCACCATACTATTCCCAGGGCAAAACTTTATTAAAGTCCTACAAAGACTTTGGATAAAAATGGGAATCATTTTTTTCTGTATAAAAACTGAGGTTAGGGAGGAGAATACAATTTAAGTCTCAGGAAATTTCTTCTAAAATGCTCTTCATTTACAACAAATTCCTAGATTGGAGTATGGATAGGGTATTTCATAAAATCTGAACTAAGGATTATTAGATCAAGATGTTAAATATTTTGGAGTGAGAGCAACAGGCAGGAGGAAAGAATTTACATAAAAATCTATTTTTAAAAACTGATCAAATCTAAGCTTTTAAAATGCTCAATTAAAGTATTAAGGTGAAATATTTGAATTATCTTGGTCTATAAATGTGAGGACATAGTATAGTCAAGAGGGAGAGTCAGATATGAAGTCAAGAAGCTCTAAGTTCAGGCTTTGCCTCTGATATATATGAACTCTGTGTTGTGTGACTAGGAACAAGTGGTTCAACTCATACTATAGATGAACTGCTCATCAATCCATCTTCTAAAAAGGCTAGAAATATTTCTTTACCTGTTATCAAGAACAGTGGAGGCAGAAGCATCTAATTCTAATGTCTGCTGAAAGAGTTCTTTGTTTTCATCTATGAAGTGCCTTTGCATTTCAGACATTTGAGCCATGATCTTTTCTCTCCGAAGCCTGGCTATTTCAGCTTTTCTCTTCCTCTCAGCTTTGTCTTTATCCTTTGAGTTCTGAAATGAAATTCAAGTAGGCATTTTGGAAGCTTAACAATTAGATCTACATTCTGTACTAGCTAAATATCTTCCTTGTTTAAGCAAAGGTTAGAGAGATCTCTACCATCAAGCCTAAAATATGAGGCAGTAAAAGTCAAAGAAAGAATGAAACCAAGTACAAATCAATATTCTAAAATAAAATATGGCAATCAATTTTTCAACATTTAAAAGGGTAGTTGGTTATCAGTAATACAAGATAAGATTAGAAATTCCTTTTGTTAAGAGTTAATATGTCAATGTATTACTTATGCCTATACTATCAACAAGCACCGTACCTCTTCCATTATTGTTCCTTCTGCTTCAGCCACAGGACTGGTGGAAGAACTCTCTCTTATTTTCTTAATAGCATTAAAAGTCTATTAAAAAGAGAGAAAGGAAATAGAAATGAAATCTAAAGAGACACAAAGGATTCCTGCTGGAGATGGGACCCAAACTTATGATTTTTCATATCCAAGACCAGCATACTTTCAACATATCACATTTCTTTCCCCTAATTCTTTTGTCAAAACATTTTGTATTTGTAACCCTAGTGTTCAGCACAGTGTTTGGCAAACATTAAATGCTGAATGCTTTTTCATTCACTCATTCATTCATAAGCAGTCCATAATTCATGTTATCCATGAAAAGTGCTAACAATAATGTAGGAAATTTTACCTTCAATATCCATCTAATCATGTCTTTGTGAACTTCCAAGTAGGGGGCATTTTGTAGTGTTTCTAGCATTGCTAGTATGCTAGGAGAATTGCTGGGTGCTTCGCCAGGTTCTAAAAAAAATAAAAGGGGAAAGCTGATAAATGCTATTTATAACTACATCCTTTATGCCTGGTATTACTGATGCTTTTAATAGCGATAACAACAATATTATATGGAGCGGTGACCTCAGTGATGTAGGTACTCTCATCTTCTCCTTTCATGAAACTTTTGTGTACTGGTCTTACTGTAACTCCACCACATGAAGTCTATCCACTGTCCTAGTGTAGGCCTTCCTCCTCTTCAAGGGTACTGAAGGAGCACATGTGCTATCTTTCCTTATATGAGTAGCCTACCTCCTTTTCTGAGCATACATTTATCTGACAATATCTTTTACACAGACCCTCCTCCTGTGTCATTCTTTGTTGGTAATATTCTATCACCTGTTACATGAACAATATGTCTTTGTGGTCCTGTGTGTGACTTGAAAATTCAAGTCTTCAGGAAAGACATCCTGTGTCTCATACTGATCAAACGATCGATGGAAGAACACTACCATTTGTTAAAAAAGATGTATTCTTGTTTTCAGGGAGCAATTTGAGGTTATAAAAAGCACCGTGCATTTCCCAAATGTAATCAAATTCACTTTTTCTCTTCCTAGTCAACTTCTGGGACAAGCTCAATGTCCAACTACGCTGTTTTTCTAAAGAAAATGTACTTAGTCCTATGCACGGCACATTAAACAACAGCAAACCACAGTACAGACAATAGGCATTCTCCATCTACTTGTTTTTCCCTAGGTGAAAAATTAGGCTAAAATCTTTGGAATGACTCTGGAATTCATTCAAGAGCTCTAGTTCCAGTGTTTAATCAATCAATCAATTAATAAATATTTGAAAATTTACTAAGCATCATATACTATGGTAAAATATACTAGAGTACAAAAAAGGATCTAATATTCTAATGGAGACCATAGTCTTTCTCATTAGAAGATATGTACAGAAATAGGTACATACAGACACAGAAAGTAGATGAAAAGATGGGATACACTGAGAAGGATATCCTGCAGAAAATAGCATCTGAGCTGAATCTCAAGATAAGACAGGGATGCTAAGGGTGAAGGTGAGGAAGGAGAGCATTCCAAGCATGAGGAACAGCCAATGAAAAGGCATAAAGATGGAAGATGGAGGATGCAGTGTGAAGAATGGCCAGTACGCCAGTGTGGTTGGATCAGAAGAGGAAGAAAGATCTGAGATGAGAGCTTGTAGGAGTAGAAAGATCTGGTGAGGACTTGTAAAGGATGGAGAAGACTTAGGCATATTTGCCAGCATTAGGAAAGGAATCAATGGATAAGGAGAGACTGAAGATGAGAGAATGGGGATGACAGAAGGGGCAATCTGATGGAAGAGATAAGATCAAAGGTGCATGCCTGGCAGACAGATTAGAGTGAAGCAAAAGACAGTGGAAGATGATGTCAGAGGCATGTGAGATAAGCAGAAGGTGAGAAGAAACAGTTTGCAGCAAACTGTCCATTTTTGGGGTAAATTATGAGGCAATGTTATTACCTGAAAAGGTGGCATAAGGAGTAAGTGCTGTGGGAGGCTTGAGGAGAGAAGCTGTTTAGAAAAGTACTATGGGAAATTGAATAGAAAGTTGATTAGGGAGGAAGAGAAGGATTATTCTGCTGTAGTGAGGGACCAGGTGAAATAAGATAACAAAAATTTGTACTGGGTACAATCTTGTTTTGTGATGAATGGTGCTTTACCATAAAGCTTGAGGTCTAGAAATGCTGTTTTTCCTATGTCCCTAGCTCTTTTCCTTATTTCTCTTGATATATACTAAACCTTTTATTTTTCCAAATTAAATTTTTTTATTTTAACAACTTCTATAAAGTATGGTTTGCCAAATCAATTGGTTTTTTATATTCAATAAACAATAAGCACTATGGGATCTTCTATCTTCTGTACCTTTCAGTCCATTATGTGACTATAAGATGCGGTTTCCTATAGAACATCATTTGTGAAAACATGTCTAGTCCCTTCACATACCGTCCTTTAGGAAGTTTTTGTGAAATGTGTAGATTATTCTTATAAAGACTTTCTAGAGATAGGGAAGCAGATGTATAGATAGGTGATTACTGATGCTTTCTTATGTTTTTACCACCTCCTACCATCACCCTCCATAAAATATCACAAATGAGTTTATATTTTAAACTGGTATTACCTTTGCTGTCATTATATTGCCACTTGACAATGAGATCAAATATTTGTTGGTAAGGGATTTAGCAGGGCTTTTTGGTCCTTACAAATGGATACCATTTCACAGAAAGATTGAACATTTGCTCTCATTCAGGGCATTTATTTGACTTCCTAGATCCTCATGGTGGAGGGATTACAAGTGTTTTGTCTCCACAGGGCAGGACCAAGAGCAATAACTGAAAATTGCAAAAAGCCAATTTATTCTTTATGTGAAGAATAACTTACTGTTCTTAGCTGTCCAAAAGTGGAAGGAGCTGCCTTAAGAGGTGATGGGCTCCTTTCTTGGAGGTCTTCTAGCAGAGGATGTATCACTTTTCAGGTATCTTATACTGAGGACTCTTTTTATGTATGAGTTTGGACTAGAGTACCTTCAAACTCAAATTCTGTGTTTCTGTGAGCTGTGGTTATAAATGGGGCACTGACATCTGAAAACTATTAGGCATAAATCAATGGAAATGGGCTTGAAGATAGACCTGTGACCCCATCCTTGTAATCTGGGTTTCAATCTGATCACAAGACTGATGCTTCTCTCAAAAGTTACTTATAATCTTAAAATTAAATTTTCAAAAAATCTTTCATTTTTATATTGTCTGTACTTCCCAATCCATCTTCCACAAAAAATGGAAGAGTGATGTTTCTCAATATCCTCCACAGTTCTGACTATATATGTCTGGATTGTCCTGCTGAATTCCAGTGATATACTACAAACTTTAAGTTCAAATAAAAACTTCTGTTTTGACATTTTTAAGCCCTTCAAAATCTGTCTTCAACTGTTTTCCCGCATTATGATACATTTATTCATCCTCATGTACTCCCAAGTCAAGTCAAAATAGCTTTCTTGCTATTTCTTCCACATGATATTTCCAGGTCTTTGTACAGGCTTCTCCTTCCCTGCTTAAAATGCATGCCTTCCTCACTTCATCCCTGAAATGACCTTCTATTTATTTTCTACATATTTTGTACATACTCACATATGTGTACACATGTTGTCTCCTTCAGAGCAAGGACTATCTCATTTTTATCTTTTATCTTTAGCAACTAGCAGTGTCTGGCACATAGTAGCAACTTAAATTCTTGCTGACTGATTTTATTTTTGGCATTCCAGCTACTTTCTAACATATCCCTCACCCCCACAGTTTCTTCCCATGAAAGAAAAATAGCAAAGCAAAACTAACCCCCCAAACTCCATCCCTAATGGTATGTGTTAACATTTCATACCCCAGCTCATCACTCCTCTGTTGAGGAGGGAAGTATGTTTCATCGACTGCTCTCTGGGAACAAAATTGACATTTTCATCTTAGCTTAGTGTGCCTATCTTCCTTACCATCACTCCATGACAAGTTTAGTCCCTATGGCTTCGTTTTTAAATGACAGATTAGATTTGAAATATAAAGTGATAATTTTAAAACATATCAACTTACGTCCATGTCTTCCAGTCAATCATCACGCATTTATCATTGCCTATTATGTGCCAGGCATTATTATGCTAAGCACTACAAATACAAAGAAAGGAAAAACAAGCCAGTCCCTGCTCTTAAGGAGCTTAAAGTCTAACATTCTCCTGTATCTGTGGATGTAATGAGCAACTATTAAATAAAAGAAATATATCTAGATTTGTAATTGTACAAGGCACAATGATGCTTAGTAAGCAAATGAGTACTTAGCTTCAATTCATTTAGTGCCTCATGATCAATTACTGGAGATTCCACAGTTTATCAAAAAGAATATAGAGCCTCCCCCCTGCCTCCCTTTTTTATCCTGCCCATGTGACCCTGGGCAAGTCACAAGTCACTTCCAGGCACCAGATAAATCTAGCATAGTGGTGGTCGAAGAGAAGGTGCTAATCTGCATAGGTAAAGGAAGTTCCTCACTAGGAGGTCCCCATAGCAATGAAATCACGTGTGGTCAAAAAAAGTAAGAAATAAAATTAAGACATACTTGATATCTTCTGAGTGAAAGTAAATGTCACTACAGACTCTTCACTGACATTTTCTAAATGCTGTTTTTCCTCTTGCAGTGCCATTCCAATCAAATGTAACACCTAAAGTCAAACAGAAGTTTTAAGAAGAAAATAGCCAATAATTCAATTGTTATAAGAGAGCAAGTTGTAAGCTATAAAAAAGCTGAATTTTAAAGACATACAGACAAGGTTTCAAATGAAAATTTGAAGCAATTTTTACAATAAGGAATTCTTAAGAAAAGAAAAACTATTAATTCAACTTCATATAAGAGGAAAATACAAAGGTCAATTCTTAGCTAAATTTAAAAACATAAAACTCCTTGATGGCAGGAACTGTTTCATTTCATGGTGCCTTGCAAACAGTAGATAATAAATAAACATTTGTTTAATTGTTCAAAATCCCTTCTGAAATGACTGGCTACCAATGTTACTTCACGACAAAAGTCCAGTACCAGGCATTTGGTACACATACTACCCGGTAATAATCACTTGAGTCTAGGATCAACTGTCATCTCTAAGGCCATGCCCACAGAGCCCAGTCTGACCTTTCTACTAGGTCTAAACCAATATCAGAAAGATTATTAAAAATCTTAAGCATTTTTTAAAGATATAACTTTCTCTCTGTAATCCAGTCTAAATATTTGAAAAGGTTTAAAATTTTTCTCTTACATCTTATAAAAGAGCCATATGAAATTCTTGAGCCAGCATAGCTCTCTTAAATTCTATATACATATTCCATATTTATTTATACTTTGCCTTTCTAAGGAATCAAGATGTGATTTTTCTCCTTCTTTGCATATTTCCTTCCAAACAGGTTCTAAAAATGGTGGCTACAACCCTAAACTAAAGAAAGTTCACATTTATGTGAAGGTAGTAAAATATGTATCATGAACACATTTTTCTTCAGATATTTAACATAAGAATGGGTAGCATTTACAATTCATACTATAAAACACACTGTTCTGAGTTTTCTCTGTTTAAACACAATAGTATTAAAACTTTAAAATATTTGATTGGGAGAGGGGAATGAATGAACATGTCAAAACAAACAAAAGAAAAGAGGGTCAGTGAAATACTTTCAAACATGTACAGAAAAGAAGGTCAGACGGAAATACAGACAAGGAGGACAATTTACAGGTTGAACGTATCATATATTAAAACCTGTATGTTTTAGAAATGCATGGTTTTATGTAGAAAACCTCTTTTTCTGTTTTACTTTGCATCTGTAAATAGTGATTATTTGGTGGCTGTTAAGTTAAAAATATAAAAAAAAATTTTAAATATCTTCAAAACCTACCCGTTGCAGCATGGCCTCTGACCAAGCATATCCATTATGTTCTACGGCCCACTGCAGTATTGTCCCCATGATACACAACATAACATCTGATTGCAAAATATTAACTAGACTTGCAAACAAGGGACAGAATGGAGGCAAAGCAGGAGGTGGAAGTGCTGAAAAACAAATTTATTATTAGTTTCTTCTCCAAACTAATCTTTCTTTATACTATTTCAGAGTCTAATTAATTCTCATTTGGATAATACAGTACATTCTTAACTGGTTTTCTTGCTATCCACCTTTGCCCTGGTAGCCCAAATTAATCTTGGGAAAGTGAAGTTTTATCACCTACACATTCTCCCCAACATTTCAGATCAAAAACTTTCAAGGACTAATTATTTATAGAAAGAAGTATAAAACTTTTTGGGTCAAAATCCATACTTTGGTCCTAACCTCTTCTTTTTTAGCATCATTGCTGACCCTTCTGAAATCTATGTTCAGTAGAAAACTGGGTCACTTCTACCACTACCCAAATGCTCTCCTGTTCTTGCCTTGAAAATTCCTCTAAGAGGTAATAATGGACTCAAGATGTAGAATGAGACATAAATTTTTAGAAATGGACAATGTAAAAATTTGTTTTACTCTATTATATATATATATATTTTTTAAGGAAAGAGTTTGTTTTTCTTTTATTCCATGGAAGTGGGAAGGAAAGAAAAATGCTTTTTGGTGCAAAAAAAAAAAAAAAAAGAAACTTCCTCTTCTAGATTTATCTTCCCTTATACATCCCCCTTCAGTGTTACCTTTCCTGATTCTTCCTGGGAAGAAATATATCCTCCTTCCTGTGAATTTGTGTGGTTTAATATTATGTCATGGTATATGACTATATAGTTATTATAATCATTTATGTAAATCTTATTTCCCCTACTGGACCCTAGGCTGTGGAAGTACCAGGCCTGTGCCTGATTCACCTTCATTCTATCTCTTTTATTTCCCACAGTGAGATTGTATTTACCCTCTCAGAAATCCTACTTTTCTTTTAGGCTCAACTCAAGTGCCACTTCCTATCCTCAGACTTTCCTAATTCACTCAGTTCTTAGTCTTTCTGGTCTCATCTCCATGCATAATTTATTGAGGGCAGGGACTCTTTTTCATCCCTAGCTCATATCACAGTAATTAAAGAAAAACAGAAAATGCCTGATAAACACTTCTGAAATAGAATTAAATCTCCAACAACTTGCACACAGCACATGTCCAATAAATATTACTGAATAAAAAAGAGAAATTAAAGATGTTCCTTTTGGAAGTCCACCTACCTGTATCTTCCCTATTTTGCCTTTTTAATTTCCTTTGAGCTTCCTCAGCCTAAGAAAAATCAAAGATATTTAGATTAAAACTCAATTATAAGGGATACCTGAAAATCCTAAGCTGACAGCCAATCAATGGCACAAATTATCAATCACATAAATTATTAGCCGACAGGGTTATCATTTAACTTGAGCATGTTTATATTCTTTAAAGCTGTTTCCAACAGAAGCTGTGAGAGCGTTTAAACACATCTACTTTTAATCAACCAAAGCATCTTTACTGCAAAAAAGAAAAAAGGAGGTACAGAGAAGGTATCTAAAACAAATTTGCTTAGTTTCAAGTAAAGTGAGCAGCAAAGATGCAAATCAAAACTCTGATTATGAGATGAAAAGTTTAGCCCCACTTACTGAGAACTACTGAATTTTTATAGTTCATAACTGGAGGTAGGAAGAATTTGAATTTGTAGTCAGAGGACTCAGGCTCAGATCATAACTGTCACTCATGATCTGTGTGATCTTGGGCAAGCCATGAAATCCAATTAGGTACAAGTTTCCAAATTCATTAAGTGAGAAATTTGGATGTATGATTCACAAGGTCTCCCCTTTCTAGTTCTAGATTATATTGCTTTTTGACAAGTCCAATTAGAATGAGAAACTTTAGAAGCTTGACCAAATTTTAAACTAGAAGTTAAAAAATGAGAATTCAAAAAATTTTCATGAAAAAAAACACCAGTGTAATTGAAGTGATTCATCAATCATTCAATAAGTATTATAAACTGCTTACTTTACACCAGGCATTGTGCTAGGTGGTATGGATACAAATACAATGAAATGAAATAATTTCTATCTACAAGGGCTTACATCCTAATGGGAGAGAACAAGGACATATATATAAGTATATGTAGGAAAAAATCTAAGGAGAAAATGTACAAAAAAATATCAAGTTGTCTAGAAGGGAGGGAACTAGCAGTTAGGAGAGTTCAGAAGCTTCATGTAGTAGGTGGTTCTTGATCTGAATCATAAAACAAGATAGGGATTCTATGTGGTGGAGGAGAGGACTATATTCCAGGCAAGAGGGATGGATAATCCAACAGTACAAAGATGAGAGATGGCAGTGTCATCTGTGAGAATCAAGGGGACCAGTCGGCTGAAGAGCAGAGTATGGGAGCGGACAGTAATGCATAATAGTATTAGAGAGGATTGAGAAAGGTTGTAAAGGACTTTAAAAGTTAAAAAGAATTTATAATTGATCCTCGAAAAAATAAGAAGCCACTTGAGTTTACTGAGTAGGGGTATCACAGTCAAATCTTTACTTAAAGAAAATCATTTTGGCAGCAATGAGGAGGATGGAATGGAGTGGGCAGAGACCTGAGGCAGGGACGCCACTGCAACAATAAAGATGAGAGGTGCTGAGGGTCTGAAATAAGATGATAGTTGAGAGAATAGAGAGAGAATGGGTCAGATATAAGAGATGATATCGAAATAGAAATGGCAAGATTTAGCAAATGATTGGATAATGGAGGGAAGGAGAATGAGGAGAAAGAATAATGACCAACCTGTGAATCTTGAAAATTTTATAAGCTGATATGAAATATAACAGCTTACAATTTGATTTTTAATAGCTAACAATAGAAAGCTTCTGAGTACATGTTTTTTTTTCTAATTACCTTAGACTGCTCTGCCCTTGAGAAGTGGTAGAAATATAGATTGAAATTTTTAGTGCATTCTGGCTTTAGTTCATAAAGCCCTCGTCCTGTTAATCCAGGTTTCCTATAAATAAAAATGATAATATCAATTGTTACAGCTAAATTTTTGAAATTACATTCATCCTTGTTCATTCATTTAAAGCCCCTGATTTTGGATCAAGAATCTAGAAGGAGCTAAATCTAATTTCTAACTTTTACAGTTTTTCCAGGATTTTTTATCGAATAGGAAATCTTTTCTATACATAACATGTATCATATTTATCAAACACTGAGTTAATTTTTTTAATTGCTTCTGGCTCTTATCTGGTCTTTCTACTGATTCAATCTTTCACCCCTACTAAGTAGTTTTGATGATTATTGCTTTATAATACAGTTGGAGGTCTAATAATACAATTCTCCTTTAATTTCTATCTTTCCTCTCATTATTTCCACTGAGGTAATAGACTTTATTCTTCCAAATGAATTTTGCATCTTTTATCTAGTTCTATTAAGTATCCTCTCAATAATCTGAAGAGTGTAGTACCAAATCTGTACATGAATTTACATAGTATCATCATTTTTATTTTACTGGCCTGACCTAACCAAGTCTACTGAAATGCTATTCAAGTTTTCCTTTCAATAGAATGTTTTGTATTTGTATTTATTTATGACTTGTGGGACTTGGTGTCTGTAGGACTCCTAGATATTTTATATATTTTGTGGTTAATTTTGAAAAGAATTTTTCCAATTTTTTTTCTTCCTGGTTTTTGTTAGGGTTGGATCACGCTAGTGATTTTGTATCTGCTATTTTGCCAATAATGCTTTTGATTAGTTTCTACACTGATTCGAAGGTTTTCTGAATACATCATTATGTTCTCTGAAAAACAGAATAGTTCTGTCTCCATTTTTGCCCACGTGCATGCCTTTAATTTTGTTCTTGCCTTCTTGTTATAGAGCTATTACCTAGAAGTATATTTATAGAAGTATCAGAGTACACTGGAAGGAGAGAGGTCAGACTGAACCTGGGAGATGTAAATTCAAATTCTTTCTCTGCCAATTATACCCCCTATATGACCTAGAACAAGTTATTTCACTGTGCTGGGCCTTTGTTCTTCATTCTTTAAATAAGAAGATCAGACTTGATGATTTCTAAGGTCCCTTCTAGCTCCAGATCTATGACTATGTGTAATAACAGCATGGAAAGGGGACAGTCATACTTTTACCTAATATATACTGGGAGTCTTTCTAATGTTTTACATCACAAACGATGCTCTTGCTTCCAAGTATATCTATTCTGTATCACACTAAAAAGGGTCCCTCAATGACTCTGTTTTAAAAGGATTTTGATATGTGAGTTAACTTATTTTGTAAAAGGCATTTTCCTGCATTCATGGAAAGCATCACGTGTTTTGTTGTTTATATAATTAATTATGCTTCTTAAAATTTTTAAATTTTTTTTGTTAAAATAGAAAGTTAAATTTTAGTGAGAGAAATCTCCAGAAATCGCTGTGATATAGAAACAAAAGGCACTGAGAATTTTTACAGAGACACTAACGCCGTCATACTTCCCGGTGCTGACTCTTTTTTAATGAAAATGTAGTGTTCCCTCGTTTCACTATCTGGCTTCAGAATGCACAAGAAAAATGTTTATGGTGATAAATTGAGAAGGAAAGTTATTAACGCACAAGGTATGTTAATATTTTTCAGTACGAATAGAATTATATTTACTATAGCTTTGAAAACAAATTTCCGACTTCCTATGTAAAAGAGAGTTTTTTCCTTCTACTTCATGCAGATCAGCGGTCGTTTTAAACATTTACGGTGACACATTTTGGAGGGCAGATGCTAACTTTTCTAAACCTCAAAAATCGAAAGTCATTAAAAACTGCTGAGGGCAGTTCACACAGTCTAGCCAGAAAAGTTAAATGCCAAAGAGAACAAAGAAAGATAATTCAAGAAGTACAAAACACTCATTTGAAACAGCTGCTCAAGTTAACCACAATTTTTTTTGAAGGTAATCAATATATGTCACTCGTGGGTAATTCAGTGAGCTTCAATGGTGGCAGCCATATTGATTTAAATGAGATTATCTGTGTTTCCTGTAGCCCCAAATTATTATGGGAAGCAGGCTTAATTTAATTTTTAAAGGCATGTAATAGAATTTTGGGTCAATCAAGAAGACACCATCCAAAAATATGGCCCTGTGAAATTAAACTTCACACTTCATTGCTTACTATTAGAGAAATCAGCCATCTTCAGAAAATGGAATTTTAGAATATAATATTACTATAGAAAGTAAACTCACTTGAAACAGGCAACTGCTTCAATTACACTCTCCATTCCCGTCTCCTTGTTCTCCTGAATGGCATAACAGGTAAAGAAGCGTTTCATATCACTAGTTAATAGTACCAGAGGCTTCACACACAATGTACGTACTTGTAGAAGATCTTCTTGTGTGCTGACATTCACAAAACTTAATATAACTTCAAAGAACAGCATCAAATGCCACTACCATATGGAATCAAGGCTTGGAAGGAGTTAAATGAAAAGGCTAAGCCCATACTAATAATAATTACTGACACTGAGTATCTCACATTAAGGTTTGCAAGCATTTTTTTCACACACACCCTTACATGTATCACCTCAAATTAACCACAACTTGAAAATGAATTTTGTAAAAATATATTTTTTGGAGTAATTTATCACTTTCTATCTAAATTATCTTTCATAAAACCAATGGTCATATACAGGGCATCTTTTGGTTTTTAAATATTCCTTACTCAAAGTGTTAAGGAAATTTAAAATTCATCCTCCTCAATAAAATCCTATTCCAGTGCCTCACTGGAGGTGACAGCTTCTATCAAGCTGAAACAGTTTTTGATCATGGGACAAATGATGCTTTTTGTCTAAGGATCAGACTAGTTAATACTGAAGAGGCTCATCAACTTAAACCTATGATAATTAATTTTTCATCAATCACAATTCTGGAAAACCATCCACTGAGTGAACAGAAGGGTTGTAATCTGCATCTGTGGGAGGAAAATCTTCCCCCATCCCACTGAAAGTATACTTACTACTTTCATAAGTTCCTACTTATTATAGGAGAGGGGGTATGCAGAAACTTTTTATTGCATTGTAAAAGTTTTTACTATACAATAAATATAAAAAGCATAAATCTTTAAGGAGTTTCTATTTGCTCACTGTGGCAAGTTCAGTAATATATTTTATTTTTAGTTTGGAAAACCTTGAAGAAAAAAATAGGAAACTGATACTGATAAAGTTCTATATTGTTGCATGTATTATGAATTTTTAGCTACTTACATCTTCTGGTAAAGCCTTTACCAATTCACTATGTGCCATAGGTCTAATGCTCAGCTGATGGATAATCTCACGTTTAATTTCATCTGTAGCATTTACATGTCCAACTCCGGGACTAAATCTTTCTCCTGTTAAATTGGAAAAAAGTATATAATCACATACATTTAATATAGCTACAATGCTTGTAACTCAGGCAATTTTTTTTTATATTTTTCTATTTGTATCCCTGTTTGTCTGCCTTTGCACTGGGAAAGTGAATGGTTTGGCAACTGTCACCAAAGCCAATGGGTGTTTAAAGAGTTTGTGAGTCCACAAACTCACAAACAGGCAGGAAAGAAACATGGACTTGGAAAATAGGTGGAAAGCATCTCACATTTAGCCAATAACTTCAACCATACTGAATCATAATCATGTCAGGTAACTGTAGACTGTTCTCTTGGCTGGATTGGGGGGTGGGAGTAGAATGGAATAAAAAAGTATAGGTAATGGGGCAGATCGTAGCAATTAAGGTGCCTCTTCTCATTTCACCTGCTACTTGGTAAGCAGGGGAAAAGTCCATCTATGTTGTGGTAAAACAAAAGAAAACAACAAAACCTTTGTTTTTCACTACATTTTTCTCTTTTTCACTCCCCCTTGCAGTAACAACAATTCTTTTTTCTGTGTGCAGAGGATGAGGAGAAAGACAAGAGGCAAGAGAAAGCAGAGTAAAAAAGGAAGGACAGAAAATATTTCTAACTATAGTTCACTAATTAAAATTATTATCCTTAACACTGCCAAGTAAATTTTTTTTTGCTTCCCAAAGAGATGGAGAGAAACCATTTGGATCACTTCCCAGGAATCTCAGAAAGAACAATAGTGCACTAGTCTTCTGAATGTTCTCTTTTCTAGTGCGCTACCATTTCTTCCTTTGATAAACTTCTCAAACTTAGAACCCTTTAGGTTTTGGTACTCTAAGGACCCATCCTTCACAAATCCTCCATCATACCTAACTGAAGGAGAGAAGTGTACTATCTTTTCCTAGAAAATGAATTTCAGTAATACACCAGGTGTTATTAGAATTTCTGAGCTATGTGCAACTGTAATACCCACCCAAATTTATATCTGTGATAGATTCAAAAACTTACCAACGAGCATTATAATGAGGTACAACATTTCTTCTATTAGAGTATTATTTTGCTGAACGACATCCTATTATAAATAAGGGATGGAGAGAAAAGGGCAAAAGTTTGAAAAAGCACACTTTATGGTTTATTGACAAAAGGAAAATGATGCATTTAGGCTTTCAAATAGTAAGTTATTAATATTTCAAATATTAAGTTGCATACTGATCAATTATATATATTGCATATGTTAACATGTGTGTAGATATATTATATATAGTTAAAAATTTTTTTATATGAGTGTGTGTTCCTCAATAAGTGAATCCAACATCTCATACTATTTGTAAATTAAACAACTTCTGATTTTACTTGCCATTGACCATTCTGCATGAGTCACACAAATCCCACATAAACCTCCTTTCATACTTTGGTAGTTATTTTAGAAATGTGAATGGAGAGTAACGAGGGGTAGTTAAATAAAAAAATATAACTAGGATCCCTCGACCTCATATTACTGTGTATGTGTGTGTTCGTCCTTTGTTGCCAAAGACGACCATGCCACCAGAGAAATAATGACATGAATTGCACTTGACTTTGTTTTGAGTGAGGGAGGGCTGTGCAGGTCACCAGCCTCACTTCTCCTCCAGAGCCATCTGAATCCAGTGACCAGATATTCATGAGGATGACTGGAGATGACCCAGGATGAGGTGACTTGCCCAAGGTCACACAGCTAGTGAGTGTCAAGTGTCTGAGGTGAGATTTGAACTCAGGTCCTCCTGACTCCTGCACTGGTGCTGTATCCACTGCACTGCCTAGCTGCCCTATATTACTGTGTAAGCATTAGAGGAATGGCGCCTGTTTTATTTCACTATGCTTAATAAACATTGTCTTCTACTACACAGAACCTGAAAGTCATGAAGAATGTCAAAGGCCATTTAGTCCAACTCATTCCTGACTAAGAATATTTGCTTTTTTATAACATACAGGAAAAGCAATATATATATATGTATATATATAATATACATATATATAGTGTGTGTGTGAAAACTTCTATTAATAAAGAACCCACTATATTAAGAAGCAATCCAGTTCACTACAGGATATCTCTAATTGTAGGGAATTTTTTCCCTTGTATCAGGCTACCCACTGCTCTTGGTTCTATCCTATGGAACTAGGAAGAATAAGTCTAATTTCTCTGACAGCCTTTCAAATACTTAAAAATAGCTAATCACGTCCTCCTCCAAGTCTTTTTTTCTTTAGGTTTAATATCCTGAGTTCTTTCAAACAATCCTCATAAGGTACAATGTTTCAAGATCTGCCCTAGGGCAGAATATGCTGCCCTAATCTAGATACTTTCCGATTTATCCATGTTCACCTCTATATGCAGTGCTCCGAACTGAACTTAATACTCTACATACTATCTAAAGGCAAAGTACATAGGGACTACCATTCCCCTAGTTCCAGACATTAGGCCCTTCTTAACACAACTGACATCATGTTAGCTTTTTTTGGTTGTCACATTGTACTATTTCATGTTAAGATTACAATTCCAGGATGTTTGTTTTTTTACATTCTTTTTTTTTTTGAGTTCCAAATTCTCTCCTTCTCTCTTGCCCTTCCTACACTCACTGAGAAGGTAAGTAATATGATATCCATTATTTATGTGAATCATGCAAAATATATTTCCATATTAGCCATGTTGTCCCCTCCTCCCAAAAAGGGCAAGAAAACAAAGTAAAAATTAATATACTTCAATTTGTACTCGGAGTTCATCAGTTCTCTCTCTGGAGGCAGAGAGCAGCATTTTTCATCATGAGTCCCTTTGGAACTATTATCGATCACTGTATTGATCAGATTACCTAAGTCTTTCACAGTTGGTCACTATTAAAATACGATGTTCTCTTGTTTCTGCTCACTTTCACTCTGCATCAGTTTGTATAAGTCTTCCCAGATTTTTCTGAACCCATCCCCTTTATTATTTCTTATAGCACAACAGTATTTCATCACAATCATACACCACAACTTGTTCAGCCATTCCCTAAACTACAAAAAGAATTGCTATAAGTATTTTTTATAGATAAATCCTTTTTTTTCCCTTTGGATCTCTTTAGGTACATACCTAGTGATGGTATTTTTGGGTCAAAGGGTCTGTTCAGTTTTATAGCCCTTTGGGCATAGTTGCAAATTGTTTTCTAGAATGGTTAGATCAGTTCACAACTCTACCAACAATGAGTTAGTGTACCCCACCTATTTTTCTATGTCTTCTCCAGCATTTGTCATTTTCTTTTTCTGTCATATTAGCCAATTTGATAGATGTGAGGTAGTACCTCAGAGTTGTTTTAATTTGCATTTTTCTAATTATTCACGATTTTGAGCATTTTTTTCATATACTGTTGATGGCTATGATTTCTTCTGTGAAAACTGCCTTTTCATATCCTTTGAATATCAATTGGGGAATGGTTCTCATTTTTATAAATTTGGCTTCTCTACATATTTGAGAAATGAAGCCTTTATCAGAGAAACTTGCTGTAAAGGTTCCCCTCCCTGCCAAGTTTCTGGCTATCCTCCTAATTTTGGCTGTATTGGCTTTATTTGAGTGAAAACTTTTTAATCTCATATGATCAAAATTATCCATTTTACTGTCCATGATCTTCTCTAACTTTTGTTTGGTTATAAATGCTCCACTTATCCATACATCTAACAGTTAATTTTTCTATGCTTTCTTAATTTGCTTTTCATTTTACTCTTTATATCTAAATCATGTATCCATTTTGACTTTACCTTGGTCCTCTAAAGTCTGTTTTGCTTCTGACCACTGCCTGCATTAATCTGCCCTGACTCTAATCACTCTACTCCTTTCTCTTAGCCTCTTTTCCTTTCACTTCCCTGTTGGGCAAGACAGATTTATACTCCAACTGAGTGAAACCAATTCAGATGAGAGGGAAGTTTGAACATTACCTCCCCCCATTTTCCCCTCCACTGCAAAAACTCTTCCTTTTCTTTTATGTGAGAGAATTTTCCTAATTCTTCCTTTCATTTCCCTCTTTTCCCACTGTATCCCTCTTTGATGATCCTTACTTTGAGTTCATCCCAACATAATCAATTCACACTAGTACCCTCCGTCTATGCAAACTCCTTCTAACTGCCCTACTAATGATAAAATTCTTAGGAGTTATATATGTCATCTTCCCACATAGGAACGTAAATAGTTTAACCTTATTATGCCCCCTACAATTTCTCTTTCATGTTTATATTTTTATGATTTTGTTGAGTCTTGTGTTTGAATGTCAGATTTTCTATTCAGCTCTGGTGTTTTCATCAGGAATGCTTGAAAGTCCTCTATTTTACTAAACATGTATTTTTCCCCTGAAGGATTATACTCAAGTTTTTCTGGTAGGTTACTCTTGGTTTTAATCTTAACTCCTTTGTTTCCTGGAATATCATATTCCAAGCCCTCTGATCCTTTATTAAGGTAGTTACCAGGATCTTGTGGGATCCTGACTGTCACTCCATGGTATTTGGGTAGCTTCTTTCTGGCTGCCTGCAGTATTTTCTCCTTGACCTAGGAGCTCTGGAATTTGGCTATAATATTCCTGGAAGTTTTCATTTTGGGATCTCTTTCAGGAGCTGATTGATGGATTGTTTCAATTTCTATTTTGCCATACAGTTCTAAGGTACAGGGGCAGTTTTCCTTAACAATTTCTGAAACACGTCTTGGCTCTATTTTTAAATCATGGCTTTGCTGTCAGGTAGTCCAATAATTCTTAAATTATCCCTCCTAAATCTATTTCCTGAATTTCCTAAATCTCTCAGTTGTTTTCCTGATGAAATATTTCACACTTCCTTTTTTTTTATTCTTTTGATTGTTTTATTGTTTCTTGATGTCTCATGGAATCATTAGCATACACTTGCCCAATTCTAATTTTTAAGAAATTATTTTCTTCAATCAGGCTTTGTATCTCTTTTACCATTGGTCAATTCTGTTTTTTAAGATGATGTTTCCCTTCACTAATTTTTTTTTGTATCTCTCTTTTACCAAGCTATTAATTCTTTTTATAATTTTCTTGCATTGCTACCATTTTTCCTCCAATTTTTCCTCTACCACTCTTATTGGATTTTTAAAATCAATTCTTTCTTCCCTTTTTAAAAAATATCTCTTTCTTTACACCTATCAGATTGGCTAACATGACAAAACAGGAAAATGATAAATATTGGAGAAGATGTGGGAAAACTGGAACACTAATGCAATGTTGGTGGACTTGTGAATCTATCCAACCATTCTGGAGAGCAATTTGGAACTATGTCCAAAGGGCTATAAAACTGCACATACTCTTTGACCTAGCAATACCACTTCTAGGTCTATATCCCAAAGTGATCATAAAAATGGGAAAAGAACCCACATGCACAAAAATATTTATAGCAGTTCAGTGGCAAAGAATTGGAAATTGAGGAGATGTCCATCAATTGAGGAATAGCTGAACAAGTTATGGTATATGAATATAATGAAATACTATTGTGTTTTAAGAAATGATAAGCAAGTAGACTTCAGAAAAACCTGGAAAGACTTATATGAACTGATCCTAAGTGAAATGAACAGAACCAGGAGGACACTGTACACAGTAACAACACACTGTTCGATGACTGACTTTGATAGACTTAGCTCTTCTCAGCAATGCAAGGATCTAAGACTTCAAAAGACTTATGATAGAAAACACTATCCACACCCAGAATCTGAATGCAGATGGAAGCATGCTATTTGTTCTCCTTTTCTTTTGTTGTTTTGTTTTCTCTCTTCTTTCTCATGGTTTCTTTCCATTAGTTCTACCTTCTTTACATCATGACTAATGTGAAAATGCATAATATGAATGTATAAGTAGAACCTGTACTAGACTGCATGCTTTCTTGGGAAGGGAGAAGGAGAGGGAGGGGGAGAAAATTTGAAAGTCAAAATTTTATGGAATTGAATGCTGCAAACTTAAAATAAAATAAATATATCTGTTTTTCTAGCTTTTCCCATGAATTCCTGTTGGGCTTATGTCCAATCTACATTTGAGTTTGAGGCTTTACTCATTGGTGGTTTTGCATTGTTGTCTTCTTCTGAGTTTGTGTCTTAAGCTTCCCTGTCACCATAGTAGCTTTTTATGGTTGGGTTCTTTTTTTGTTGTTTGCTCATTTTTCTAGTGTTTTTTTTTTTTAATTTGAACTTTATGTTAGAGTTGGGCTCTGCTCACCTGGAGTGGGGGATGGGAACTGTCACTGTCTCAAGTTTCAGACTTTTTCACCCTACTATATTCACAGCTACTTCTGGGGAAGGATGTAAGTTCTCAGAGCTTCCAAAGTGGAATGATTGCAATAAAGGTGACATCACTGCTCTCCTGGTCTGTACTCTGGTCCTTACCCAGATAGGGGCGTTGTTCCCTTGAAGCCAGAAGTGCTAGCTCTCTTATCTCTGCTCTGGAATTGAGACCTATAAGTAAGGGCCCTGCTCTCTCTCTCCACCCTGGAAATACAATCACAGATCCCTTTAAACCACAAGTGCTCTTCTTTGCCCTAAACCTGAGATCCAGAACTGGATAGCGGGCAATGGAGTTGCTAAACAGTGCCCAGTCCTTATGCCCAGGAGTCACTAGTAATCTTTTGATGAGTAGTTGTTTAATTTTTTTACTGTCTCTGGGTGATGAAAGCTTCTGAAACTGTTGCTGCTGCTGTCACTGCCAATTAAGAAGGTCCACAGCTAGTGTTGCTGCCATGCTGTGCTACCAGTTGTAATGTGCTACCAGATGTAACAGACATTTCCTTCTGATCATTTAAGCTGTCTCTGGCTGGAAAGAAGTCTCACTCTGACCTTTTGTTGTTTATGCTTCTCCAGAATTCAATTTGATGTATTATTTTAAACTTGTTTTGAGAGGAATGTTAGAAGAGTTCAAACAGAATGCTCCCTCTATTTTGCCATCTTAGCTTTGTCTCTAATCCCAGGTCTTTTTCAGACAAATTGCTGGCTAGCCCTGCCACCCAGTCTGATTTGTAGAATTAGTTTTCTGAAAACAAATGTGAAACTTTATATCTAATCTTTAAATTTCATCTGATTCAATTCAGTCCAAAGGCATAGTTTTTTTTAAGATCCGATTTCTGTCACTCAACTTATTAACTTTGGGTTATCTGTAAATTTGAGAAGTATACTGTTAATAACAGCATGGCACAGTGGAAAGAATGCTGTTATCAGGAAGGCTGGGGTTCAAATTCTGCTTCTCTCAATATAGCTAATACTAACTAGATATATGTGACCAGTTTCTTCATTTGTCAAATGGGACTAATAATGTTGAAGGAGGTTCATTAAGATCATTAAGAGCCTCAAATGAGATAATATATGTAAGGTGTTGTGCAAACCTTCTAGCACTATTGAAGCATCAGTTCGGGATTTATCCAAATCACTTATAAAAATGTTGAATAGTACTACACCGAGCACAGATCCCTTAGAGACTCCACAAAAGACTTCTTTTCCAACCTAACATTAAGCCAGTGACTATTTTAAAGGTTCTTCCATTCAACCAGGACCAAATCCATTTCCAACTCTTATCTAACCCAATACTCTCTACTTTTCCCACAAGAATGGTATGGGAAATTTTATTAAATTCTTTGCTAAAATCTAAGTAAATTGCATCTTGTGACATTTCCCTGGTCTAGTCAAAAAAGGAAATGAGTTTAGTCTTTGATAAAGCTACCCTAACTCCTTGTGTTTATCACTTCTTTTCTAGATGTTCACTTATCCTTTAAATATGTTTAAGAATTTAGCCAGAAGTAGTGGCTAAGATTACTGACCTTTCTTCCCAGATGTGGAAATTGGTACCTTTCCCTTTCCCCTGTCCCGTAGTATATTTTCCAATCTCCAGTATCTTTCAGAGAACATTGACAAAGTCTCAGCAATCATCTATCAAGCCTTTCAATTCCCTGAGATATAATCTGAATGGGCCTTTTGACTTGTACTCATTACAGGCAGCTAGCTACTTTGTTATTGCCACCTTTATTAACGCTGAAGTTCAATTCCCTCAGCTATTTTTGTGCCATCCTTTAAAGCCCTAACTTTCTTGTCAGGAGGAAAATAAGAGTTGAACCGTTATTCTTTCTGTTTCCCACTAACATCATTCCACTCGCTACCTACCCTTCTCCTGCTAACTACAGTCCTCTACCTTATTTGATCTTTTCTCCAATGAAGCTTAAAAATGAAAAACAACAACACATGCTTTCTTTTTTTTAGTTTTTCTTGCCTGGTTCAACTCACTGTGTCCTTTTCTGATATGACTCTGTCATACTTGTGTATTCACCTTCTCTTGCTTGAATCTTCCTTAGGGAGGTATCTTTTGAAAATCTGAGTAATGAGTCCCCCGTATATTCACTTTGTATTCTTTAGACAACTAATTCCTCTCTGCAGAATTTTAGGCCATGGCGTCCTTTCTCTGAAATCTGCTCTCCCAAAACTTATGATGCCCATCATATTATGTCTAGAGTTCCTCTCACCCATCACAAATTCTAAGATCTAGCAGTCGCTTCTTGACAAGTTCCCTATCATAACCATCCCTGAAACTAGTTAGTCCTTTTTGGTAAGAATTAGCTTCAGAACCGAAGTTCATCTTGTTGGTGGACCCACTTTTTGAAAGATGAAACTATTATTAAGAGATGATAAAAATGTATTTAGATATTTTGGTTTTTTTTTTTCAGGGACAACTCCAGCAGACAGTCACATAAAGTCACCTATCACTGTTACACCATGTGCCTGTTTTCCAAACTCATCTTTTCCTTTCTCTGTCTAGGAGGTCTTCAGTATAATTCAACGACAATATTGTTTCTCCTGCTTCTGTAACCATTAACCTTCAATTCAACAAGCACTTATTTGGCATTTTCTGTGTTCTACATACTGTGCTAGAAGATGGGCATGCAAAAACAAAAACTAAACAATCACTGCCCTCAAAAAGTTTACATCATACAGTGAAGAAACAATATTTGTGCAGTTAAGTATTTACAAAATGCATACAGAGTAAAGCAAAAGTAATTTTGCAGAAGACACTAACAACTGGGGGAATAAAGAAAGGCTTCCAACAGGAGATGGAGGTACCTGAGGTGTGCTTTGTAAGCAGCTAAGATTTCTATAAAGTGAAGGCAGGGAAGGAAAGCATCCTATTCATGGGCAATAGTAGACAGTGTGTTAGTTTGCAGACCAGCAGGTAGGCTGGTTAGTGTGGCTGGAATATATAGTGTCTAAAGGGATGAAATATTAGGGAGACAATGAGGTATAATAGAAAGAGCACTGGCTCTGGACTCAAAGAAGCTGGGTTCATATCCTGCTTTTACCACTTACAATCTATGTGACCATGGGCAAGTCAATCAAATTCTCTGGGCCTGCCTTATTTCCTCATCTGTAAAATGAGGGATTTAACTAGATGGTCTTTGAGCTCTAGATCAATGAACCAATAAAGCAGAATACTGTGTTTGGGGAATATCAAGCAGCCCAGCTTGGCTGGACTATAGGATATATAAGCAGAAATAATATGAAGTCTGGAACAATTAAATTGGAGCTAAATTGTTAAGGGCTCTAACTACTTGCCCAACAAAAATATCTGTATTTTCTTCCCAGAGACAACTGGGAATTAATGACATTTCTTAAACATGAAAGTATCACAGAAAAAGAGATATTTAGGGGAGGGGTAAGTTTTTTGGCATGTGGCATGGAGCCGCTAGGTGGTTCAGCGGATTGAGTGCCAGTTCTGGAGTAAGGAAGACCTGAGTTCAAATCCAGCCTCAGATACTTACTAGTTGTATGACCCTGGGCAAGTCACTTAACCTTGTTTGCCTCAGTTTCCTCACTGGTCAAAAGAACCGGAGAAGGAAATGGCAAATCACTCCAGTACCTTTGCTGAGAAAAACCAATATGGCATCACAAAGAATCACACATGATTGAAAAACAAACTTTTGGTGGGGAATTAATGAGTTCTGTTTTGATCATGTTGAGTTTGATATGCTTCTTGGACACCTAAGTAGGGCTACATCCAACAGTGAGCAGCAAATAAGATTGGAATTCCTTAATATCCTTCTTTTCATTTTACTTCCTGGGTTTTTTCAAGTAAGTAAATCTTCTGAATATTTGTTACTACTCCCATCACTACTCTGTATTCCTTTTAGTTATGGTATACCTTTCAAGAGACATAATCCAGGCATGTGGCCCATACCGACAAAGGTTCAGTGGTACCTAAATGAGGACAAATTTGCCCCCTTGCATCAGGATTGCTGTCTTGTTCTTTATACTGTATGCATTTGTGTCTAGGCATTTGAGGCCATGGCTTTTATTGATAGTTCCTTTCTTATATGTTGTCTCTTGTCAGTGTCTAGGTTTCTCTGTGCTGCTGTTCTTCCTACACTGTGGTTACTTTCTATTGAATCTAGTTTTGTAGACACACACAGGCAGTTTTCTCCCTCTCACATTCATTTTGGTGTAAAGCCTTTATTAAAAACTTTCTAAGACTTTAAGCAAAAACATTTTTACCAGCTCTTTTAGGCACCCTCCATCCCTCTCTAGGAAACTGTCATTCCTGTATTTCAACTATGTGTCCATAGTTCACACATCCAAATTGTATTCTCAGGCCCCAGCTCTTTAGCAATTTTTGCCTTTTCTCTTTTGAAGTCTGGCTTTGGCAGAAGTGATGAAAATAGGACTTGTTCTTTAGGTGGTAGAGCAGACAAAGAGCTGGAATCGGAGTCGGGAAGTCATGAGCTCAAAACTTATCTCAGACACTTATTACCTGGGTGATGTAGTGCAAGTGACTTTGCCCCTCTTGGTCTGTTTCTTCATCTGTAAAATGGTAATAATAATAGCACCTATCTCCTTATGTTGTTGTGAGGATAAAATGAGATAATACTTGTTAAGCACCTTAAAAAGTGCCATAAATGTTACTTATTATTGCTATCATTATCTAAAGGTTTTCAGTATATTTATATGTCCTAATACTTCTTATTCCTGATCAGTGCTTTCAAGATTCCCTCTACCAGTATCACTTGTGATAATGAAAACAATCAGATGTAGGTAACATTCATCAAGTTTCACATATCTTTCAAGGTTCTCACACACTATCCTGATGCTAGAATTAAAGCTGACTTTACTACTGTTAATGTCATGTCAATAAATAGCTGCTTTAGTACTTTTCAGTAAAAGGCCCCAAATACCTATTAATATTTTCTCTTCACCCTTACTGCATGCATGGTCAGTCCCTTGATGCTGCCTGAGGCTCCCTATCAGCATTCTTTGGAATACTCTGAAAGCTGTTTCTTCTGTAGAGACTCGAGTTTCCACCATCATAGGAAGAGCTTCAAAGGTTCAGTGATCCTCTTCCCTCACTCCTTTAACTTTCTGACACAGATAAGGATTCCTCTCTGCCTCTTCAGATCCTTCTTTTTGTTTTTCTATGGAGTACTCCATTCTCCCTGATAACCTAGAGAGTAGAGAATTATTCTTCTAACGCTTAACTTCTTTTTAGGAAGGAAACCACCCTGTATTTCGAGCATAGATAATGACTGCTTGACTGTAACAGAAGAAAATGTCACGCATGCTATTCAGGTCACTACAGAATTCGCCCTGCTCTCTCTACATTCTGGAAGCAAAAATCTCAGCTAGAAGCTCCTGTGACTAGCTTGGCACATACTTGTTAGAGTCCAACTTAGGAGCCGCTAATCTCCTTACTTCATTAGCTCTTCAGCAGACATGCCCAACTCCTTTTGTGTCTTTCCACCTTTCTTCTACTATTCTTCAGTCCTCTCTCCTGACTCTGCCCCATCTCTTTTAGCCTAAGTTCTCTCCAATATCCATTCCCCCAAACTTAATCTCAAGTCTTTTTCACAATTCAAAAACCCTCCAAATCCAACTTCTCAATTCCTTTTACTCTTTCAACCAACTGCAACCAACCCAGAAATTTCAAGAGTTGCATAATACAAATAAAGGCAAAAATACAAAGCAACGCATGTGCCTATTCCTACTTTTAATTAAGTAAAAAACCTAAAGGTTTCCTTGGTTAAATCTGCAGAATAAATCACTTTATTATTTGGTAAGTTTTATTGATGCCTTTTGATTTTATGTCATAGTCAATCCCCGCCCCCCCCCCCCAAATTTTTAAGAAAGTGGGCCGGAGAGACTACAAGTTGTTTATACTTGTATTAAGAATGAACAAAAAAGAAAACCTGTAAGAGTTATGCCTAAATAAACAACACTTTAATTCCAAATACAGATAGTTCTCCCTTTACACTAATGGATCATCTCACTATCCTCTACTTTCTAGGTAATGTGAATTTGCCCATGGACATGGGAAAGGGGGACATACATCCTTGGAGGGAGGAGCTGGCATATAGTTCAAGGACACAATGGGGCCAGGGACAGAGAAGCTAGAGCAGCAGGAGGAACAAGCGGAGCTGGAGGGGCATATACATGGAAGCCTTACAGACAACGATGGGAGAGGATGAGTGGGGACATGTGAGAACCAGGGGCAGATATGCAGTACCCGAGCATGGATAGACACAAGACACAGAGCAGGGTGAAGGTCTCTCTAGGCATGCCAGCAGTCTCAAGCCTCTGATCTGCCAGTGGCAGCAATAGTGGCAGTCTCTCTGCATATCTGTTCTGCTTCCACTTGAAAGGGTTTTTCTTAGAGTCTGTTTCTTTTTTTTATGGTGGGGGGGAGTGGGAGGCCATGGAGTGCTGGGCCAAAGGGCAGCACAGGAGAATGTTTTTTTTGGAATGTGGATTTCTTTTAGAATTCTTTATAAAAAAGTCGAATTTGTGAGAACTGTCTGTATACTCAATCATTTCAGATTAACAATTTAAGGGCAAGATTCCTTTCACAATCTACCACTATCTATCCTCACTAGCAAGAAGTTTATGTGTAGAGGAACCAATTAAGGGTGAGGTACCATGGCCCTAATGAATAGGTCTGGTTAGTTCACTGAGTAAGAGACAGCTTATGAAATATCAACTCATCTTTTCAAGGCACACTAGAATAAGTATACTATTCAAAAAAAAGGAGTCAAAGTTAAGTACAAATACACTGAATTAACATAAAAGAGAAGTAACAATAATTGCCTCTCCCTAAAACAATTAGGGAGGGAATACAACAAACTTGAAATAAATTTAGCTTTGAGGAAGAAAAGCACTATATTATTAATAAAAATAATAGTTATATGTCATATTGCTTTAATGTTCTACAAAACTATCTGAGATTCAGCAGAATGTCCATAAAATGTTGGGCCTGCTTAAAAATTAATTACAGATTCCTTTAAGAAAAAAAAAAACCTGTCTTTTCCTTCTTGTAAACCTTTCATAACAACTAGCACAATACTTTGCAAAATAATAAAATGTGTTCAATAAATAACTGTTAAATCTTACAATTTTGCCCAACGTAATGTTAGCATTTTGTGGAGGGGAGAGGCAAGAGAATCTGCAATGCTATGTATGAATCTGTTCAATAAAAAGTCATTAAAATGAACTACATGTTATTCACCATTTAACCATGTAAAAATCAGATTCATACTCTGATAACATAGGATAAGATTAAGGGGTTTTAAATTCCATTTCCTATCTTTACTAACTTTGCTAAAGGTTCCTAAAAGATGTACTAGTGATGTGATAGATATTTGGAAAACTATGCATCTTACCTTATTGGTATTCTCAGAGCTGAATCTTTTCCCATAATCAGGAGTACTAAAGATTTGATAAAGTTCAAACCGACTAAGCATTATCATTAGGAAATGGTTTGGATCCATCATAGATACACCTGTCTGTTTAAAACAAGGTTGGAATAAAAGAGAAAAGGTTTGAAGTTAAGATTTGAGAACTCATTAATGACAAGCGTTGCTGATTTTCAGAATGTCTAACTCTTTGGAACATTTTCTAAAAGATGTGTAGTCCTGACCCTTTATAGCAATCTCTTACCAGCTGATATTTGAATACACTGACTCACATGGCCAATTGTCTCTTCAGTTATTTTTAACTGCATTTTTGTAAGTTCTGAAGCAATATACACATTTTATATAACTTTGACCAAATATTTTATTTTTCTTTGAAGTATTCTTTTTTTGGACATTTTCTCCTTTAAGAGTGTTATTCCTTCTTATTTTCATATTACTACCTTTATTCTCTTACATAGGATTAATTTTTTTTTTCTGAGTGCTGTTAAAAAAAAAATCACTGTGTTAAGCTGGATATCTTAGTCTCATTACCTGAAGCATTACTATATCCTTGTCAAACATCTCACGTCTGCATTTCACATTATGGTAGTAATAAATCTGTAAAAAAAACACACACATACATCAACTTTCCTAAATAATTTGTCTTTTATTTGTACAAAAACATTCTAACATACCATAAATGATAGCCTTTTTGATCAACTCATCACGTTATATGTAGCTGTAGAGCAATGATAGTAATTCTGTGTTCTGCAGATCAAGGTATGCTGCATGCTTTAGACCATTTGTAGGTCAACAATTGTGAGCTGGTCACTCAAAATTAAATGAGAACAGAGTAGGCTGGAATAAATTTGAGAAAATATGCAGCATATTCAATTATTGCAAGGCACTCCACTAAGAGAAAACCCTACTTTGAAATTTATGGGTATGTAATATAGCTGAAAATCATGGAACATTACAATCTCTGAAGAATCAAAACTGTAGAAGACTCAAGCAGCATACAGAGACACACGGTAGGATTAAATAGGCTGTGGCATATTACAAATAAATACTCTTGCATAAACAGCTAGGTAAAATATAGTCAAATCTGTGATCTCATCAATTTGGATGTTCCCTCCAATGATGCAGATCACGATCCATCTGCTTGTGCTGTCCATGGCTTCCTATAACTCTCCCACAGGCTCTCCACTCACCTTTCTCGGAGTCTTCCTCGTTTTCCCCTGACACTGCAAAGGTAAGGTCGGATAAAGCACGCTCTAGTTATCCTTTTGTTGACCCTCACTCCACACAGGATGAACCCAATTTTTCTTCCAATCACACATCTCTCTGACGATATCATTTATCACTGCTCTTCTTCCCAAGTCTTCACTGGCTGTTCTCAGCCTGCTCCGATCCATCATGCACCCCTCTATCACTACTTTATGTGATTTATAGCTTCAATTCTCTATAGACTGCAGTATTCCAGGTCTGCCAACACTACACTATTACAATACTCATACGAAAAAGACGGTTCTTTGCTTCTAGAGTATTACAAAAGCTTTACAGAAGGCAATCCAAGTCCCTTCCCTTCTCTTGTTCAGTCTTTGGGACGAACTAACTGTTCATGTGCACTATCTATCCAATATATACACTCTATGTACATATACAAATGTACATGCACATGCATATACAAACACACACATATAGACATATCTAATGTAAAACTTCTTTAGGCTGTCTTGGTCTTTCCTGGGCAAAAGATCACATCAAACTCTGTTGAGCTGTTACTGTCCTCTTCCAGAAGTTTCTGCTAAGTTCTGGGATTTGATACAAACAACACAATGCCATTACAAATGAGAGTTATCAGGAATCATGAAGAAATCATGAAAAAACTGCATTGCTAGACTTGGAAAAAGGAACCCGAGAGTGAATCCCACTTCAGATATCAACTCACTATGTACCTGGGCAAATCACTTCACCTCTCTGGGCCTCAGTTTTCTTCACACATAAAATGAGGATATCAGAATCAATGGCCACTTTCAACTCTAAATCTAAAACCCTTTGAGTGAATCCTTCTTTAAGTTGGACTTTGTACTGGATATTCATTGTGTACAACTGAAAAAGATATTATCTAGGCAATGTGAGCTCACTAGAGAAGGTGAGTTGTCATGGAAGGGATGAAAAAGGATAGCATGATTCTTCAGTTTATTCATGAAGAGATTTAGAGAAAGGCTTCAGGTGTAGTGAGAAGACATCAGAGGACTTAAGGGAGGAAGAACATGGAGAAGCTTCACATAGGAGGAGAAGGTATGGATGGGATATGATCTGAAATGTTGGAGGAAACAGCCATGTCACTGTACTTGGAGCTCAAAGGACCATATATACCATTTAGAAGAAATCCTTTATTTTATAGATAAGGAAACTGAGGCCTAGAAAAGGGAAATAACTATTTTAAGCTCATACATAATAGTAAATATCAGGGGTGACATGTTCTTTTGATTCCAAATGCATCACCCTTTCCTATACATCATACTGCCTGTAGGGTCAATTTCACTGATGAAGCTATGACTATGATTAAGTAGTATTTCTAAGGTTGCCAGCAGAACATGGTTCATAGATCCATCCCTGCAATCATAACTCCCCTATGTTATTTCCAGCTTGCCTTCTAGCCAAAAACGAGGCCAATAGCTATGAAAAAAAAAAACAACCCCAAACTGAATTTAAACTAGGTGGAGTTTGAAATAATTAAAACATGAGTTTTAGTAATATAATAACAGCTTGTAGCTCAATCAGACGATGAAAACTAGATAATTGCTTTGCTTTCCTACTTTTGCCACTATGTTTCTTATATGCCTACCAATGATAGGAAAACTTTGGTTTCTATGATAAAATTTGTGGGTTTTCTTTGCTACTGTAGCATTTAAATCAATGATTAAGTAACATGAAAACTATGATAGCTAATGATAAAAGTTAGCATTTGTATAGCACTTTTAGGTCTATAAAGTCCTTTAGAAATATTATCTCATTTTATTTTTACAATAATACTGAGAGGTAAATGCTATAATTATCCCCATTTTACAGATGAGGAAACTGAAGCACAGAGAAGCTAACTGTGTCGCCCAGGGTCACACAAACAGTGTTTGAGGCTGGGTTTCAACTCAAGTGTTCTTGATTCCATGTCTAGCACTATATCCATTACACTCTACTCTCTGTCCATTGTGCTGTAATCTCTATCCACTGAGCTGCCTGTGCCTCGATTGGCTAGGAAATGGAGTAAAACATTCCCCCCAAATTTGAGATACTAACCTGATTAACAAGAGAGAATCCATTTCTTCTCCACATTCCTGCATGCACTTGGGCACATAGCACAAGGCATCGAAGGGGGTGTTCTATCAACATAGGTGGACTGAGCTCACTCTGCAAATAAAAAAGTCACATGAAATCTTGGCCAGTGTACCATATTAACAGGAGCAGATAGGCAGGGAGACTGTGGACTAAGTACAATTTTTAAAAATTTACTTTTAAAGGTAAAGGTAATTGGGACTCAAAAGATGACAAGAATGCTACAGAAATAGGAATTTGCTTTTAAATTTCAGTAACACTTACCAGAGGAAGTAGCTCTGGAAATTTATATGCCACTTCACTTTTGCTTAGCAACACATGCAAACCTGAATGGGAACACAAAACCCAAAAACGTTTTTCTGAAAGAAATATATAAATAACCATCCTTTTCTTCTTCTTCCATTTAACTTTTTTACCCCTTCATATCTATAAGATTACCAATTAAAATTTTAAATGAACTGTATAATAAAGCATGACTGTATGGATGCAGTCCATTTCCATAGTAACCCACATGGAGAAGTACCTCAGGATTCTAGTTCTGGGGAAGCAGACTGGGCTGGGAAGAATGGTGGATGTGCTATAAGGGAATATGACTTTAAATCCTGACCTTGAGCAAGCCACTTAACCTTTCTGGGCCTTAGTTTCCTCATCTGTAAAATAAGGGTGTTAGACTCAATGATCTTTTTAGGTCCCTTCTAGTCCTAAATTTTAAATGCATGATCGTCAATCAACGAACATTTATTAAGCCCTACACTGTTCCAGGCAATGGGAACCAGGGATATAAAGACAAACATTAAATAGGCCCTTCTTTTTAAGCTTACATTTGATCCAGAGAGATAACCAATACATAAAGAAGTATGTACAGGGGGGAAAAAAGCAAAATAAATATACTATATATTTAAGGATGTTGGGCACTAGCAGCTGGAGAGGGGACATATTTATTTAAAATAGAATGGGGATGAGGGATGGAGGTTTGGTTTCTTTCAAGACAATTCAAATCTGAACTTCTCTACAGGAGGCCTTTGTTGGGTGTTTCTCTGCTCCCCCTCCCCCTCACTAGTCCTTGTTTTCTGAGATTATCTTCTATTTCCTCTGTATATGTTATCTCCCTCATTAGACTGTGGGTTTCTTGAGAGCAGAGACCATATATTTTGTCTTTCATTATAACCTCACTGACCACACTGCCTGGAACAAAGAAGTTCTTAATAAATACTTGCTGACTGACTGACTAGTGGAAATATACTAGTAGTACACTAGGAGGGGAAATACACACTCGCAACACAGCAAAAGCAAATCAAGCATTTACAATGAACCAAAATGACCATTATGTGCTAAGTCACCTTAACAGGTTTATGGTCTATTTAAAGTGGGTCATGTAACTGAAGCTTAGGAAAAAATTAAGCAAATCCTTTTTAAGCACCACTGCACAATATGTTGTGTTGAGAGCTAAGAGAGACAGGAAGACAAAGGTACAATCTTCTCTTTTCAGAGAATTTATAGTCTAAGTGATCAAACACTTAGACTATAAATAGAACAAAATTAATAGAACAAAAATTAGAATATGGTATGAGTACTAATTGCTATGAGAGCACTTCCAGGTGAGGAGATACACTGTCAGTAGATTGCTACAGCTTCTGTATCAAGTACTGGTTTTGACCCTGGGTTTAGGATTCCATTGACTCTTACTCAGAATTAAATTTCTTTGACTTTACAGTCTTGAATCATAACATCCACAACTTGACTCCAAGGGAGCCTCTTTAGGTATTTTTTACTCCATATTTCATTCTGGTCACTCCATTTATCTTGTTTTTCTCTTATTCAGATCTAAGACTATCATTTCTTTTAAGGATTGACTCAAGATACATGTCTCCCAAAGAACCTTCTTCAATTCCATTCCCTGTAAAGGACTTCCGTACTCTATCTTTCTTCTCTTAAATGTGTTTTAAATATACTTGACTATCACATTGTTTCTTTACATTCCAACTTGTTTTCTAGTTATTTCATGTCTGTATTCTTAGGAACCGGGCCTGTGATGTCACTGATATAAGGAACTTCAAGGTCTCCCTACTTTCACTCTCTCCTCACTCCAATCCATTCTCCAACACATCTGTGAAAACGACCTTCCTAAAGTGCAGATTTGGTCCTATCTCTCTCCTACTCAAAAAGCTACAATGACTTCCTACAGTTTGCTTCTAGGATCAAATCAAAATTCCTGTTTGGTTTTTAAAGCCCCTTTTCAAAACCTAGACCCAAACTATCACTCCAGCATTATTTAATGTTATTTCCCTTTCACATTCTAAGATCCAGGCAAACTGGACTTCTGTTTCCTACATGTGGAATTTTGCTGTTCTTTTACATGAAGCCATCTCTGATCCCTTCCCTTGCCAGTGCCATCTTCTCAATGACCTTGGTATTTATTTTCTTTACATTTCTTCTGTAAATACTCAGACTTGAACTTACACATGTAACTATTATCTGCTCCAGTAGAATGCAAGTTCATTGAGAGCAGAGATTGCTTAAATACATATATCTACATTGCAAAGTCCTCGACACATTCACAGTAGGCACTTATAAATTCTTTTTGGCTGATTATTTGGGACATATGAACTAACCTTTTAAAATTAAAAAAAAAATCTTCCCTTAAATACTTTTGTCAGCAGCAATAATCAGTACAAGTGACAGGCCTTCCCTAGGCCTAAAATTTAATTAGATATTTATAAAAACAGCAGGTGTAAAGAGGCAAAAGTTTAGGTAATTTTTATTTATTAGCAGCTGCTTTATGATATAGTCACTGTATTAAATGTTCTTGAATTATGAAGAAAAAAATTACCTGAAGGGCATAATATAATAAGTTATTGTAATATAAAAACAAATGACATCAATAAAAGATTTTTAAAAGTAATTTTTCTTAAAAAGATCTGCATATACAGGTAAATTGAGGTTGTTCTACAGGTTATACTCTATACTACATGGTATCATAAATTAAGAAAAAAGAAAACAAAATCTTTCAAGACTATTTACCTGCAAGTAAGCGAGAGACTGGAAGATGAATGCTAACTTTTTCTTGGGAAACACAGTATCGAATGGTATCAACCACGTGCCCGCAGAGGCTTAGTGTGATGGGCTGCTCCCCGTCAGCGAAGCCACTATGGCACTGCATCAGCACCGCCAGGCATTTCTTGTATGCCTCAATCAGCACCTTTTCCTGGGAAGGAGGATTGGATGTGCACTATTCAGTAAAGGCCAGACTCCAGAGACAATCAACACCCGTCTCCCAGGCCAAAGATAACAATTATTTTGTGATCATAAAATGAAAGATCTCCCTTAGGCACAACATTCTGAAAAGGTATTTGAGAAGAAGTGGCATGACAGAGGCACTAAGGAATCACAGAGCATTAGCATAGTAGTGCTCTGGGTTTCTAAGTCTCTTCTATCACCTCCTGTAAATTTACTCTAAAATTACCAATAATTGTGGAAGATAGCAAGGTCAGTCACAGCAAAAAGGGTTGTGATTCTGGGCACTTAAAAGTATTCATCTGCCCAGAGAGATGCCTCCACTACTGACCTGCCCTCAAACTTGGGGGATCCTAGGGAAATCACTTAACCTTTCAGTGTGCTAGGCAACTCCTTAACTCTAAGTTCAGAGTAGCTGTCAATCTTTATTGGTAGAAAGAATTTCCTCACTATGAGTTCCCTCTTTCAATAAACAAAGGTCTAGTTTTATTAAACAACCATTATTTAATTATACATTAACTTAGAAAACTAATAAGAGCTGAACAGGATCCTCTGACAGAATAGAGCAGAAGACCTGTGAGTGGAGATGGCATAAAGATCCCCCAAAAGTCCAGAGGCGCTGCTGCGAAGCAAGCCTTGGGCATTACAGAAGGGCCATTCCAGGCATTAGATACTAGGGATAGGTGGAATTCATACCAAAGAAAACTGCCTATTTGAATTTTATTTCCTGGTCCTAGAGAATTAATAACAACTAAATCAAATAACAAATACCATTTGTGCACCTATCACATATGTAGTCTTACACTAGATGCTGTAAGAGATATGAGAAGTATCTTTTCACTGAACTTACAGACTAGTCAGAGAAACAATTTATGAGAAAAATCTAAAATACTAAGACAGACTATAAATGCTTAAGACTGGGGTATGGAGAGGTCATTCAGAAGAAAAGTATGTGAAGGAAGACTTCGTGGAGGAAGTGGGATTTGAGCTGAGTCTTAAAGGATGGGTAGGTTATCATATGCAGAGGAGAGAAAATGGTTTTCCAGGTTAAGGAGCAGCATAAGCAAGTCATGAAGCTAAGAATAAATAAGGTGCATATAGAACCATAAGAAAGGGTTGAAAGTAATAATGAAAGATGATTCATAATAATGAAAGCTGATTAAACAAGATCATTGATTTAGAGCCAGAAAAAACCTAAGTGATCATCTAAGTCAAACACTTCATTTTATAGACAAAGAACCAAGAGGTTAAAGGACTGGCCCAAAGGCACATAGGTTGCAAGTAGGAAAACCAAAATATGAACATAAGTTTTCTGACTCAAATCCCAATTTCTGATTTTTTAAAAAGTTATGAACTTGAAACACCAAAAGCCCTCTCATGTCCCTATATACAGCGAAACACAAAAAGAGGACCATATTTGCAACTATGACTTCATTTCATACCATTTACTTTAAAATAAAAAACCTTATAATTCCTCATTACTTTCAAAACTGTTATGCTTGCCTGAATTTTCTTCTAAACTTCTTTGTGTTCTTTTCTGTGCATTATAAAAAAAATGTTTCAATGGTCCTATTTTTTTAGATATTATGATAGCTTAGGCCCAGCCTCTTACATCCCTTCCCCCTGCACAGTTAGAACTAGATTTTGTGGGAGATGCAGAGTGGATTATGATGTGTGTGTGTGTGTGTTTGTCCTTCGTTGCTAAAGAAGACTGTGCCATCAGAAGTAATGACATAACTTGCACTTGACTTTGTTTTGAGTGAGGCAGGGCTGTGCAGGTCACCAGCCTCACTTCTCCTCCAAAGCCATCTGAATCTAGTGTCCAGATATTCATCAGGATGACTGGAGATGACCCAGGATGAGGCAGTTGGGGTTAAGTGACTTGCCCAAGGTCACACAGCTAGTGAGTGTCAAGTGTGTGAGGTGAGATTTGAACTCAGGTCCTTCTAACTCCTGCACTGGTGCTCTATCCACTGTACCACCTAGCTGCCCCTAGCCAGATTATGATAGGCTTTGAACTAATGTGGTAATTAATGTGGAGAATCATTCTAAGGAAATGACATGAATACTTTCAGTAAGAATACTCTGCTATCAAGAACTTGCTGTATACAGAATTGTTATGGGAGAGAGTAAGGGAACATGGGAAAGAAAAGATAGTTGCTTTGAGAAAGGAAAAGAAATAGAGATTCCAGTTACAAATATAGGCTTTGTGCACAGGTGGCATGAATATGGAGTCTTCTATCTAGAGCTGGTAGTACATTCACCTTAACAAGCATTTGCAAATGAAGACATGAGCCTGGATGACATCTACAAGGAAATAAGCATATCAGAAGAAGGACTGATAAACAGAATCAGAAGAGGGATTGATAAACAACAGTTAACTGACTCTTGACATTTAGGATCGTTAACTCATGTACAAAACTGAATCCTTACCCACTGTTTAGATTATTCACAATAGTCTAGGGTTTTTTTGTCTCAAGTTTCTTCTTGACTTCTTACATTAAAAAGGATCTTTTCTACACTACATTAAATATATGTACATATGTATGTATGTATATATATATGTATATATGTATGAATGTATGCATGCATGCATGCATGCATAGATGGATTAGGTCTTTGATTTGAAAAAACCCAAATAGTCCAAAATGAACTTCAGTTACAAACAAAAAACCAATAATCTGGAGAGCAAGGCCTATGCCTTCAATTGGCTTTGTATGTCACCATGGTACCTACTACAGAGTACACTTAAAACAGTACAGTAACTCAAGTACATTATGGGGAAAAGCCTATGGCCTGCCTGCAATTTCAAGTCTAAATTTCATAAAACTGGAGAGACGGGTTCTACAGGAGCCTGATATTACAAGAGTCATATAATTCATGGCACACTTTTGGAGTGTCACTGGCCTATGGTGTAGGATTGCTTTTGGTATATGTACAGGGCCTATCTACTTTTGAAAGCCTGCTGTCCAGGAATCATATGCAGTGGTGAATTGGTGACCTTCTCAAGTCAGATACCTAAAAAAGGCAAATCACCCTTCTAAGAGTACATTTAAAATTATAGTTTCTAAGGCAAACAGTATAAACCAAATAGCATAATGTACAATTAAATTTTTCTTCACTAGACATAATGCCTCCAACTGCCCTGAAATCATTCTCAGAAAGTGGAAATGATTATTTAAAGTTTAGAAACTGTTGAGAAGAAGTGAAAGTCCTTCTTGACCTAGTGTCTTTACAAATCACAGGTACAAATGTTACAAACAATGAAAATCTTTTTTGATGCATTTACAAACTTCTGTTTTAGGATAAAAGGGATCTTCCCTGAAAACAAGATCTATTAAAACTCCTCTTCACATATCTCTTTGATCTTGTGTGCAAGCTGATACATAAGTAAACATAACAAAAGAAACTTACATCCAAAGCACACCAGTCCTGCATCATGGAGATGACATGTGTTAATTTCATTTGTAGTGTAAAAGCTGCTTCCCACTCTGGTTCCATTTCAATATGCTGTCCTACTTGGCGTGTAATTGGATCCATTCCCTAAGAGTAAACAAATATGAATTGGAAATCAAAATGCATTATAAATTTAACATAATAATTCTACTAAAATTTAACTGTCCTATATGGGATAGACTGTACTTTATTAAAAGAAATCTTCAAAATCCCTTTTCAGCTCAATGATCTTGTGTAAAATCTGTTGCAAGATTTTAAAAAATAAATGAAAAAGTCACTGGTTAAATTTGTATAACTATCCCACATATTCTCAGAGCACAATCGTTTTCATAATAGTTCTCCCCTTTGAAACTGAAATTTTTTTTACAGTCTGAGAGAAAACTGATAACAGAAAAACAGAAAAGCTAAATTCTTTATCTCAGTCCATAAAAAAATTAAATTTATAGAATTTAGGTCTAATTGCCATGGAATTAGCAGAGCTAATTAAATGGAAAAGTCAAATCCAAAATATTTGAAGTATATTAAAAAAAACCTTTTAAACTTTTTTTTCCTTACAAAGGTTACTGCAAGATCAAAATGGTATATATACCTAATTTTATGTATAGCAGGACACCTGTCTTTATAATTAAAACAGTTAAAATATGATAGTTGGTTCTCACTGGAAAATTCAGCCTCTCTTTCAGAAAAGGAATATAAACAGAGGAAAAATAATTTAATTGCAGTATACAAACATTTATCAAGCAAATAATCAGAATAGTGAAAATTTAACATTATTGTTTCCAAAGCAAATAAACTGCAATCTAAACAACATTATATGTATGCTTGTACTTACTTACATATGGACATTTAATATAAACATAGTTGTACCCTTCAAAAGAAATTAAGGAAAAAATCTGAAGTGTTAACAATACATAAAAAGACTTCTGTAACACTAGATTAATAAATAGTTTCTAGATAAAATCCTTTCATTTAACATCTTGATAATACTTTTTTATTAAATGGATTCAAACCGTAATCGTCTTCATTTCCCAGATATAAATATACCCCCAATAAAGAAATGTTTCACATGTGATGGGACTTATTTTAGTATGACATTTTTTAAATATGTTGGTTCACATACCTGCATGCATTTTAGCAGTTCTAAGAAAGCATCAAATCCCTCTAGGAACTTGTGTCTCAGGTCATCTGACCAGTCAGTGGGTTTACTAATTAACACATATCTAAACAAAAGGAAAAAAAATGAAAAAATGTAGCTTTTAACATTTAAAGTCTTAAAACAACCTTAATTTACTTTTTTCCAATTAACAAATATTTATTTTTCCCCTTCTCACTTTGTTTTTCCAAAGAGAAAAAAAAAAAGAAAAAATCCTATAAGAAATCTGCACAGTGAAGCAAAACAAATGCCCATGTTAAAAAATGTGTCTCATATTGTATCTTGGGACCATTACTTTGCTCTCAGAAGGTGGGTAGCAAGCTTTACTATGGATCCTCTGGAATTGTAGCTGGGTATTGCATTGATCAGATGAACATTTAAGTCTTAATTGGTTTAATAATTAAGCAACTGCTTACTTGAGGTCTAAAATAAGACTCTGAACCCTCCTGAACTTGAAGGCTTGCAAGGCTGTGTATCGTTCAAATTGAAACCTGCCCTGGATATCTCGATGTTTTAAATGATCCATAAAAGTCTTGATGATGGTAGTCATAAGGTTTTCTTCTGTGATTAACATTCGAGCCTAAATAAAAGTGTATTAGAATATTTTGTAATTAAAAAAACTATTCACTGGGTAGATAAAACATGAATCACAGGATTTCATAAACAATACATATTTTTCATTTAGGGCCTATTTCCCCCCATAGGCATTATAATAATAGATGTTTCCTCATATTTCTTAATTATTATTAATTATGTTGTTTTCCCACTGTTTTATGAGGATACAAACTATACAGGGAAGTTGAGGTGTTACGGAGGTCCTTACTTTTCAATTAAAAGGGATAATGGCAGAACTAAGCTACATATTTACTTAAATTAATGTGTATATATAGATAAGAAATACAAGATATATAACAGGAAATCTATCCCCAAGGAGCTCTGTAAGAAGTGTCAGACTTTAAGAAGACATCACAACTATAACTATACAATGTAACTTTCTGATATTCCCCATGACCCCATATTGCTTTCCTGTTCCAACAGACTGTCCCTTAAGTCTTGTCCTTTCAACCCCATTGAATACACTTGATATCACCCAGCATCTGGGCCAGAGTACTAGAAGGGACTTAGTGACTACCTTGCATATGTTATTTACAAAACAAAGAGGAAGTAACAAGCCATGTCAAACTGACCACACTCTCAAGATGATTATAAATTTAGAAATTTGCATGGAAAAGGTAAAAGAAAAATCTTCCAAAGGAGAAGATGCAAGAGTTTTCATTAGTTCACTCTTAAGTCAGACTGGACACAATACAGCCCAAGGTACTGAGAAAAAAGATGACAAGAAGTCTCGAGGTTAAAGGAAACCTCAGAATTGTTAACAAATGTCAATGGAACAGAATGTGGGGTTTACTATTGTTTTATTTTAGAAAATATGGCCACAGATTTTTTGAGGGCCATTAATTTGGTCATATTCTGGTACTAAAATATAGTAGCTTAGAGGCACTGTGGCCCAGTGGAAAGCATGCTAAATCTGGAACACTGAACTTGGAGTCAAGGGAACCTCAGTTCACATCCCAAGTTCTTTCACTTACTCCTGTATGTTTGTGCAAGTCATTTAACTTCTAGGGCTCTTAATTTCCCTATCTATAAAATGAGAGGGTTGGCCTAGATGACCTCTGAAGTTCCTTCCATTTCTATATCTATGATTCTATAACCACTAAACTTATTGATCAGGGTTCTGCTTCTCTTGACTGGATGCCAAATCCATTAATTAACAGAGTGGGTCATTTTTACTATTCTACCCAACACAAGAAGAGTTTATCCACTAGTTTGGTCCAGGGAAATTCCAAAGCCCAAATCTGACTTAACCTATTATAGTTCTGCTGGCAAAGTTACAAATAGGAAAGATCAAAAGAAGCTTGATATTGTGTCTAATAAATGCTTGTATAAAGTCTGATACTTTGTAACTTTCTAATCCCTAAATTCCTAATAGCTTCTCAAGGTGCCATTCTACATGAATTGGATTCTAATGAAATGGATATTCAGAGTTAATTGTATAGCTCCAATTCACCATGATAACACATCTTTGGGACTCTACTTCATTTGTATATATGTCTTCTCTTCACTTTGTTTCAGAATATCAATCTGTTACTTACCTTAAACATTCTTATTCTACGTAATTCTCAGCCTCACTTAGAGATGCCAGTTTCCCACCACACAACTAACTTAGTATGTTCAAAATAACAAGGCAAATCCTCTAACACTCTGGAAAAATTCATAGGATAAGAATAAGTTTCAGTGTTCACCAAACCCTCTTAAGTTGCACTGTATGTGGTGCAGACAGGACATACATTTGGTCAAACAAACTGGAATACAGACTAATGGTAAGATGTAATCAAATTATTTAAAAACAATCTCTGTGAACTATGCTGTTATTAACTGAGAATGAAACTGGTTCGTATCCAACTCTCAAGAATTGCTACCTATTATTTTATGGATACCAACTAATAGGTTTTTCTTTTCAAGGATGGGATGTGGTTCAGTAATATTTAATAACTGTCAATATTCAGAAGGAAGAAATTATATTCATGTATATCACCAATTTGGAGAAGAGTGGGAAAAAGACTTAACCACTTCCTAAGGCAGGGACAGAAATCAACATGAGCATCATAAATTAGAGAAGTGATCAGAGGTAACCATTAGGAATATATATGGAAAGGAAAAAAAAGGCAAGCAGAGTATTTGGGAGTAGCAGATGTCACCACAGTTAGTTTGGTCAAGAAATCAAGCCAAAACTAGTGCTGAAAGACAAGCCTAGCACCCTAATAAATAAACAAGTATTCAAGATGTTGATTTTTATGGAATATTTTCTCATAATCAGATTAGGGACATAAAAAAATCAATGATACTTTGGGAAAAAATTTAAATGATTTTTAAAAGGTTGGAAAATGGGACTGTGAAGAAAGTGGGGTTTTGTTTTAATCAGGAAAAGAAGGTAAAAGATAACCTTATGTGCAGTCATTCTTATTAAAAAAAAAAAAAAAGATACTGCTGCCAGAAGGACATGCTGTCTCAGTAGTTTTCCCAATCATGGGGATATATTCTGAATTACCTATCTTCTCTTAGGGATACCACATAATGGACAGAATGGCTGTTCAGGCATAGGCATAATGTGACCATATTTTTAAACTGGCCTGTAAGTGAATCTGGCCTGTGTATTATCTCATTAGCTTGAAACAGATAACATTTAATCAGTCTTGATAACATTTTCATCCTCATCCACATCTTAATCATTTCTCAGCAATGTAAATAATTTTACTTACTTCTGTACTTTTCTCTGTTACATTTAGAACTTGATTAAATACACTAAACCACTTCCCAAATGCCAATGGCCCAGTGCCTGTAGTGCACAACAATTTACATAAAGCAAATGTCAAAGAAGGTTTTTCCTCTTACAGGGAGGGCTAGTTAATGCTAACAACCATAAAATGTTGTGTTGTAGGAATTTTTATACGAGTCTATATTAAAGATTTTCAGCAAAGTTTTAGAAACTATAATTCACATCTGTACAACCAGGGAATACTGGATTGGTAAAGTAAAAGTAGTCTTACCAATCAATTAACAAGCATTTCCACAGTGCCCACCATGTGCTAGGCACTGTAATACAAACAAAAAGGGATACAATCTCATTTCTTAAGGAGCTTGCACCTCAAAATAAGGTTAATACCTCATTTATCCAGTATCATCAGAAAATGGTGCTCCAAATAAATTTCACTAAGTATCTGACTGTGTCTAGCATACAGCCTTTGACAGAGATATAAAATACTTATATTTCTTCTAGATAACTGAAGATTATTTACTGCTTCACTTTTGATGAAAATACTTCAAAGATGTATTACATAATACTATGGCTTCTTCAACGAGTTACTGAACATAATTTAATCTTAGCAACTAGTAGTCAATTTAATGAATTACTGAACTGGAAAGTAATACACCTGCTAGGGCTGATAATTTTGTTGCCTCTTCCCTCTCTCACATATCTCAGGATATCAGCTTTTAGCAGCTCCCCTATCTTTGGCTGTCTGACTACAAGAAATACAAGAACCAAGGGTTTAATTTTACATGAAACTCTAAATGGTTACAATTTGGGAGTAATGCCCTTGACAAATAAAATTGACATGTTTTGTGACAGCTATTATTTTCACAGCCAAGAAGCATTTTCTTATGGTGCTGTGTTCCCAGTAATTGAGGTTGTCCTATAAGTCAGGCTTTCAAAATAGGTGGAACATTATTGTATTTGGGCATATATAAATCTCAGTAGTCTAAAATTCGATGCTTTAGTGCCACTAACAGAAAGTAGGAAAATTCTTAGTCTTCAGTACTTACAAGTGAAGGAACTGTGAATATCTGTACCGAGAGGTCTGCGATTGAAAACTCTCTGTCGTGGTCATCTGTCACATAATCACTCTGCAAACGCTCATAGTTCTATTAAGAAGGCAAAAAAAGGCAAGGAGTGCCAACTATCAGTTAAGAAGAAAAGGCGAGCACTACTCACCAGAGTAGGTGCAGTGAAGAACTGGACAGATAGAGCAGTCACCGACACTGCTCGCTCGTGATCATCCTCCATAAAATCTCTCTGCAACTGCTGGTAATTCTAAACAACAAGGGGGAAATTCACCTCTAATCCACACGGACCAAATTTTTAATAGATATAATGAATAGTCTGTACTGAGGAAATTCAAAGAGATAGAACTGGTATAAAAAGGAGTCTTCCTGCCCCCTAAAATCATTCAAATAATCTCTGAGAACCAACGCTAGTTTTATGGTTGTTATTGTATTTCTGTGAGGTACATAGTAGCAGCTTAGTATTGATAGTAAGATACAACTAGTTCTCAAAATATTATCATATAATAGAGGAGGTAAATATCAGCAATGTTACAGTTCCTGATGATATTATTCCTTGGTCTTACATCATTACAGCTATTACCTACAGACCAGGTAATTCAATTTTGGGCTGCGAGAAGCAGGAGAGAATCCAAATGCACACCTTCTAGAATTCATGACTTTTAAAGTAGATAGTACATATACATTAAATTAAGCCTACCCTCTATAGCTAAAAGTCCACAGAAGGGGCAGCATTTTAATTTCACAGTGATGACAGCTTTAAATTCTCCATCTTCATTTTGCCATTTCAAGTCCCATTCAGAGCTAAGTATATACATTGTACTGGAATAATCAATAAGTCAGATTATTGACGGTTAGTCCATGAATTTATTTTTAAAATATTTTGATAATTACATTTCAATAAAATTTATCTCTATTGTAATCCTATGTATTTTATTTTATAGCATTTAAAAACATTATTCTGAGAAAGAGCCCATAGGCTTCATCAGATTGACAAAGGGATCCATGACACAAGAAAGTTAAAAATAGGGGATTCCTCTTTCCTGAAGCCCTATTAATTTTGCAAATAACAAAAGATAGATTATTAAATTTTTCTTTTAAACTTCAATTCATTTAAGTAGATTTAAATGTCTGGCCCCAAGGAACTAGGGACATGCAGAAAATTTAGACTTGATATAAGGAAAAACTTCCTCTTAATGATGTCTAAACATAGAATGACTGCATAGGAGTGGGCTATTCCTCAATGGAAGTCTTCAAGAAATAGCTGAATGTCCATTTATTAGGTGTTTTGTAGTTAGTATGACTAGATGGCTGTTAAGTAAGATCCTTTCCAGTTTTGAAATTTTGGGATTTTGCTATCAGCTGTTAAATTGCCAGTTCTGTGTATTATCGGCCTGAACTAGTCCATTATTTATACTGCTTATTTTAGCGGTTTTCAAAGTTGAAAAACTACTTACTTTTGCAAAGTGGATGGCAAATAGTTTCTTATATTTCAAATCCATAAGTAAACTGCTCATGAACAACTGATGATAGACACTCCTAGCTCCTATTAAGGAAAAGACCAAGGTATATGAGGAAAGCAAGAAAGAAAGTTATTTCCAAGGAATCTTCAAACTGCATTATAAACCTCAGGTGTTTCAGAGTTAGCTCTTCTTCAGAGATAGTACATCTGTGCTTCACTAGCAGATACTGAAATTCATATTTACTTTTAGAGTGACATATTAAAAATAAAGAATTTCAATAACAACTAATTTTCTGCCACGAATTCAACACAGCAAAAGTGAAAACATATTTTAAATTTGCACCCTAATTTTTTTTTCTAAAAATGAGACTGAATTTCTTGACTAAAAAAATTCTATTTGTAAAAGGATATATAGAAAATTACTAAGATTTATCTAATAGTTGCTCAAAACATAAAACCATTAAACACATCTGCTAAAATGAACTTTTCAAAAAAAGAATCTTCTACTATTTTTAATATATTTCCTTTCCAACTTAAAAAAAAAATTAAATTCACCTTTCCATAATTTTGAATCACATAACATCAGTTTATCCACAAGAGAAGAGTTTTCACCATCTGGTCCTTCCTGTAAACCAACTTGACATAATATTCGACGAAGTCCATCTTAAAAAGACAAGAAGAGTGGTAAAACAACTACTGAAGACATGGAGATTTTAATGTAAATATCAAGTTAAGTTGAGCTTTTCTACATATGCTCTTAAAACTCAAATATATCTGTAAAATAGTGAAAAGGGTCAGCAATTTATGAATGTCTTCACAAAATGGCCAACTCACAAAGTGTTCTATAACTCTACATTAAAATTTGCACCTTTAAAAGGCAATAAGAAAATGGAAGTAATGAGTGCTCATGTTTCAAAGTATCATTAAGAAAAAAATGAGCTGTCAATCACTAAAGGGAGCTATGCAGTAGGTAAAAACTCCTAGATAAGGAATAAAAACATCTGGGGATTCTAATCCCAGCTCTGAGATTTATTATTCTCATGACTCTGAATAAGGCATTGAACTTCTCTATTCCTTAGTATCCTTGTTTGTTACCATCAGAGAAAAAACTTTAATGAGGGCATAAAAAAATCTTTGAAATTCACTGTCAATTTAATAGGCCAGTATATAAGTTCCCCTAAATTTCCAGAATCTCATATTTCCATAAGGCATAAAATAATGCGAAAATGTAGTGAAAACTAGACAGCAAAAACATTCCAGATATTTGACAAAAACACCTGGAAGTTCACTTCTCTTGAATAAAGTATGTAGTTTACCTGTTCTTCCCTTCCCTACCAGGAATAATGCTTGCTTTTTGGGTTTTGATAGGCACAAGAGAAATAGAGAACTATGAAAGCTCTGTATTCTCTAATGATGATTACATATACAAAATGCCCTATAGGCAATTCTCAAACAATATGGAGGAAAACAAAGCAAGATGTTCTATTTTAACTGTATTACTCAAATACAAATCAGACAGGATTCTGATGACAAAAATATAAAGGAAAACATTTTGGTAGCAAAAGAACAATAACAATAAAACCCCAAGTCTAAACATGACTAACACCATTAAAGAGTCAAACTACGAACTAAACATAAATTCCCCCAAGTATATCTACATATACAAATCGATGAGGTAGCGGTGGGGAGTTGTCAAGGGCATCAAATTCAATTTAAAAAAAAAAATCTCTTCACTGGCTGTTTTTTCAAACGGTTTGGATATGATACCACAACATTCCTTAATAATATTTAGCCCATTATTAAGAGAGTAGATAACATACCTGAATATCCAATAATACTGCCAAGCCAAGTCAAAAGCTTCAAACCAAAACTTTGATGTGCAACAATAGATGAATGCATTACTTGAACTTTCAATGGTTTAGTCTGTCGACTGGTATTTCTCTTAAAAAGAAAAAGCAGAATGAATGACAGAACTTAAAGAGAGATTTGAGTAATTGTTTTATTTAACACAGCAATGATCCTTAACAGCTCAACTCTGCAAAAGCCCCATTCTTTTTTTTTGGCAAGGAAATCAGGGTTCAGCGACTTGGCCAGGGTCACACATAGTAAGTGTCTGAGGCTGGATTTGAACTCAAGTCCCCCAGATTCCAGGGCCAGTGCTCTATCCACTGAACCACCTAGCTCTCCCAAAAGCCTCATTCTTAAAGGCCAACATCATTTCTGTGATATTACTTAGACGAAAAACTACAGTCTCAGGAAAATTAAAATTGTAAATAACCTAAAAAATTCTTGATTCTGAATGCTACCGCATTATATCTAAACTACTTGAAAAAAACAGTGAGGATTTTTTTTTGGTATTGAATTTGATGCCCAAAAGGAAAAAAAAAATAACAAGTATAAGCAAGGTTGCAGCACATTATCAAGGATGATTTAAATGAAAGAACTGCTGCAAAAGACTTAATTGAGGCTATTTGTGAATGGAGAAAGAGATGATTCATTTTTACATATTACATGAAATAAGAATAAAAGATGAGAGAGAGGCAGCTCAATTGGAACAGTATTAAAACTGATAGAACAATATTAACATTGAAAGAGTAAGAGGAAGGCCTCTCCTGTGTTACTGTGTACAATGTTCTCCTAGTTCTAATCATTTCACTTTGCAACAGTTCATGTAAGTCTTTCCAAGGTTTTCTGAAAGCATCCTGCTCATCATTTATTTTAACACAACAGTATCCCAATCATAAACCAAAAATTGTTCAACCATTCCCCAAATGATGGCCATCTCTATTTTCAATTCTTCATCATCACAAAGAAGGTTGCTGCTATAAATATTTTTGTGTGTATATATACATATGTATATACATATGTCCTTTTTCTTTTTTTAAAAGTTTAAATCCCTTTGGGATACAGAACTAGTAGTGGGGTGTGTTCATCCTTTGTTGCCGAAGAAGACCACGCCATCAGAGAAATGACTTGCATTTGACTTTGTTTTGAGTGAGGGAGGGCTGTGCAGGTCACCAACCTCACTTCTCCTCCAGAGTTATCTGAATCCAGTGACCAGATATTCATCAGGATGACTGGAGATGACCCAGAATGAGGCAATTGGGATTAAGTGACTTGCCCAAGGTCACACAGCTAGTGAGTGTCAAGTGTCTGAAGTGAGATATGAACTCAGGTCCTCCTGACTCCTGCACTGGTGCTCTCTCAACTGCTGGGTCAAATGGTATACAGAGTATTATAGCCCTTTGGGCATAGTTCCAAATCGCTCTGCAGAACAGCTGGAGCAGTTCACAATTCCAACAGTGCATATACACAACACTGTCCCAATTTTCCCACACCTCTTCCAACATTTCTCATTTTCTTTTTCTAGCATCTCAGCCAATCTGACAGGTGTGAGATGGTACCTTAGAGTTGTTTTAATTCCTATTTTTTAATCAATAATGATTTAGAGCATTTTTCTCATGACTACAGATAACTTTGATTTCTTCTTCTGAAAACTCTTTGTTCATATCTTTTTACAATTTAGCAGCTGGGAAGTGATCTGTATTCATATAAATTTGATTCAGTTCTCTATATGTTTGAGAAAGGAGGCCTTTATCAAAGAAATTTGCTATAATTTTTTCCCCTCAGTTTTCTGCTTTCCTTCTAATTGTGGCTGCATGGGTTTTGTCTGTCTAAAAACTTTTATAATTTAATGTAATAAAAATTATCAGCCTTATTGATCATATCAACAACAAAATTAATAGAAACTACATGATTATCTCAATAGATGTAGAAAAAGCTTTTGACAAAATACAACCATTCCTATTTAAAACACTGGAGAGCATAGGAATAAATGGAACTTTCCATAAAATAATAAGCAGTATCTACCTAAAACCTTCAGCAAGCATTGTATGCAATGGAGATAAGCTAGATGCATTTCCAATAAGATCAGGGGGGAAACAAGGATGTCCATTATCACCACTGTTATTCAATATGGTACTAGAAATGCTAGCTATAGCAATAAGAAAAGAAAAAGAAATTGAAGGAATTAGAATAGGCAAAGAAGAAATTAAGTTATCACTCTCTGCAGATGATATGATGATATACTTAGAGAATCCCAGAAATTCAAGTAAAAAACTACTTGAAATAATAAACAACTTTGGCAAAGTTGCAGGTTACAAAATAAACCTACACAAATCTTCTGCATTTCTATATATTACTAACAAAGTCCAACAGCAAGAGATAGAAAGAGAAATCCCAATTAAACTAGGGCAGATACTATAAAATATTTGGGAGTCTAACTGCCAAAACAAATCCAGGGACTATATGAACACAATTACAAAACGCTTTTGCACAAATATAGTCAGATTCAAGTAAGTGGAAAAATATCAGTTGCTTGTGGGTAGAACGAGCCAATATAATAAAAATGACAATTCTACCTAATTTATTTATTCAGTGCCACACTAATCAAACTATCAGATAATTATTTTCAAGAGCTAGAAAAAATAATATCAAAATTCATCTGGAAGAACAGAAGGTCCAGAATATCAAGGGAACTAATGAAAAGAAATGCTAGGGAAGGTGGCCTACTTTTACTTGATCTCAAATTGTAATTTAAAGCAGCAATTATCAAAACCACTTGATACTGGCTAAGAAACAGAAGGGTAGACCAGTGGAATAGGTTAGGTACTCAAGGTAGTCAATGAATATAATACTCTACTGTATGATAAACCCAAGGACTCCAGCTTCTGGGATAAGAACTCACCGTTTGACAAAAATTGCTGGGAAAACTGGATAACAATGTGGCAGAAACTAGGCATAGACCAATGCCTGACACCATACACAAGAATAAAGTGCAAATGGGTACATGAGCTAGGTATAAAAATTGATACTATAAACAAATTAGTGGAGCAAGGAATAGTGTATTTATCAGATTTATGGAGAAGGGAAGAACTTTTGACTAAACAAGAGATAGAAAGCATTATGAAGTGCAAAATGGATAATTTTGATTACATTAAACTGAAAAGTTTTTGCACAACCAAACCCAATGCAACCAAGATTAGGAGGAAAGCAGAAAACTGGGAAAGAATTTTTGCAACTAGAGTGTGTGATAAAGGCCTCATTTCTAAAATATATAGAGAACTGAGTCAAATGTACAAGAATACAAGTCATTCCCCAATTGATAGATGGCCAAAGGATATGACAGGCAGTTTTCAGAGGAAGAAATTAAAGCTATCTATAGTCATATGAAATAAGGCTCTAAATCACTACTGATTAGAGAGAAGCAAATCAAAACAACTCTGAGATACCACATCACACCTATCAGTTTGGCTAATATGAAAAAATAGGAGGATGATAAATGTTGGAGAAGAGGTGGGAGAGTTGAAACACTAATTCATTGTTGGTGGAGCTGTGAGCTGATCCAATCATCCTAGAGAGCAATTTGGAACTATGCCCGAAGGGCTACAAAAATGTGCATACCCTTTGACTCAGCAATACCGCTGAGATCATAAAAATACAAAAATATTTATAGCAGCTCTCTTTGTGGTGGCCAAAAATTGGAAATCAAGGGGATGCCCATCAGTTGGGGAATGGCTGAATAAACTGTGGTATATGAATGTAATGGAATACTATTGTGCTATAAGAAATGATGAACAGGAAGACTTCAGAGAGGCCCGGAAAGACTTTCATGAACTGATGCTGAGTAAAAGGAGCAGAACCAGGAGAACTTTGTACACAGCAACAACCACAGTGTGTGAGGAATTTTTCTGGTAGACTTAGTACTGCATTACAATGCAAGGACTTAAATAATTTCCAATGGTCTCTTAAGGCAAAACACCTTTCATATCCAGGGAAAGAACTATGGAATTTGATTGCAAAATGAAGCAGATCATTTTCTTTTGTATTATGTTTTGGTTTGCTTTATGATTTCTCCCATTCATTTTAATTCTTCTATGCAACATGACTAAGGAGAAAATGTATTTAATAGGCATGTATGTGTAGAACCTATATAAAATTGTATGCTGTCTCAGGGAGGGAGTGGGGAAGCAGGAGGAAAGGGAGAGAGGTAGGGGAAAAATCTAAGATATACGGAAGTGATTGTAGAACACTGAAAACAAATAAAATTTTAAAAAAATTATCCATTTTACATCCTGTAATGAACTCTATTTCTTGTTTTGAACTTTCCTGTTTGTAACTTTGCTCTACAACTTTGCTCTACTCTCACCCTAGTGAAACAGACCTTTCCTGATGACCTAAGTTGTCGTGTTATGGAAAATTGTTTCACCTAGTCCTTTTGTTGGGTCTGCAGCTTCAGAATTTGTTTTGGGGTATTATTTTAACATTATTTGAAGGGGATTTTGGGAAAGCTCAGGTGAGTCCCTGCCTTTACTCCACCATTTTAGTTGCTTTTTTTTTAAGGTAATTGTGTTCATCCTTCGTTGCAGAAGAAGACCATGCCATCAGAGAAATAATGACATGACCTGCACTTGACTTTGTTTAGAGTGAGGGAGGGCTGTGCAGGTCACCAACTTCACTTCTCTTCCAGAGCCATCTGGATCCAGTGACCAGATATTCATCAGGATGACTGGAGATGACCCAGGATGAGGCATTTAGGGTTGTGACTTGTCCAAGGTCACACAGCCAGTGAGTGTCAAGTGTCTGAGGTGAGATTTAAACTCAGGTCATCCTGACTCCTGCACTCCTGGTGCTCTATCCACGGCACCACCTAGCTGCCCCTTAAGGTAATTAATCCCATTTTTTCATATGATCATAGATATTTTTGATTTCTTTTTCTAAAAACGGCCTGTTCTTATCCCTTTACCATTTATAAGATGGGGAATGCCTCATATTCTTATAAATTTGCCTCAGTTCTCTATATATTTGAAATGGGGCCTTTATCTGAGCAACTGTCTATAAAAATTCCCCCTCCCCAATTTTCTCCTTTCCATCTAATCTTGGCTACAGTGATTTTATTTGTATAGAACCTTTTTAATATAATCTGCAGCTGGGTATAGAAATCTATCCTACCATACAGAAAGTAGGAGGGAAAGGGGATAACAGAAATAGGGGTGGGGGCTGATAGAAGGGAGGGCAGATTGGGGGAAATAAAAATCAGAAGCAAAACACTTTAAAAAACGGACAGGGAGAAAGAAAAGAAAGGGCATGATAAACAGGGAAATTAGGATGGAGGGAAAATACATAGCAATCATTATTGTAAAAAAAAAAATTTCATAGCAAGTTTCTCTGATAAAGACCTCATTTCTCAAAAATTTAGAAAATGGAGCAAAATTTATGGAAATAAGAGCCATTCCTCGATTGGTAATTGGTCAAAGGATATGAACAGGCACTTTTCAGATGAAGTAATCAAAGTTATCACTAGTCATATGAAAAAATACTCTAAATCATTACTGATTAGAGAAATGCAAATTAAAATAACTCTGAACTACATCCCACACCTATCAGATTGGCTGATGTGACAGAAAAGGAAAATGACAATGTGGAGGGGATGTGAGAAAATTAAGATGTTAATGTACTGTTGGTGAAGTTATATACTGATTCAACCATTCTGGAGAGCAATTTGGAACTATGCCCAAAAGGTATATACCCTTTGATCAAACAATACCTCTACTAAGTCTATGTCCCAAAAAGATAAAAAACAAAAAGGATAAAGACAAAATACAGTATAAAGACAAAATATATAGTATAAATATATAGTATAATATATAGTATAAAGACAAAAATAGTATACAAAAATATTTAGAGTCATTCTTTTAGTGGTGGCAAAGAATTGGAAATTAAGGGGACGTCCATCAATTGGGGAATGGCTAAAAAAGTTGTGGTATACTATTGTGATGTAATACTATTGTGTTATAAGAAATGATGAGCAGGATGCTCTCAGAAAAACCTGGAAAAACTTAAATGAACTGATGCAATGTAATATGAACAGAATGAGGGGAACACTGTACAAAAAAACAACAATATTGTATGAAGATCAACTGTAATTACCTATTCCTAGCAATACAATGAACTAAGACAATTCTGAAGGACTTATGGTGAAAGGTGCTGTCCATCTCCAGAGAAAGAATTGATGGAGTCTGACTGAATGCAGATTGAAGCATAGTTTTTCTTTACTTTATAGGGGTTTTATTTTTTTGTCTGTGCTTTCTTTCACAATGACACATAGAAATGTGTTTTTCATGACTACAGATGGATAACCTATGTCAAATTGCTTGCCTCCTCAATGGGGGGAGGAAGGAAGAAGGGAAGGAAAGGATTTGGAACTAAAAATATGAAAAAAAGAATGTTAAAAATTGTTTTGACATTTAATTGGGGAAAATATTAAATTATTAATTTAATGTAATCAAAATTATCTACTTTATATTCCACAATGTTCTCTATCTCTTGCTTATTTCTAAACTCTCCTCTTGCTTATAAATCTATTAGTTAATATGTTCCATGTCCTTCTAATTTACTTCTGAGAGCTTCCTTTGTGTCTACATCATGAATCAATTTTGACCTTTTCTTGGAAAATGGGGTAAGATATTGGTCTATACCTAATTTCTGCCAGACTGTTTTCCAGTCTTCCCCTAATTTTTTTTAACCATTTAGTGAGTTCTTATTCCCACAGGTTAAATCTTTACATTTGTCAAACACAAGATTACTATAATCATTTACTACTGTGTATGTCTACTCTTTCACACTAATCCACTATCCTATTTCTTAGCCAGTACCAGATAGTTTTGATAATTATCACCTTATAATACATTTTAAGATCTGGTACTGCTAGACCTCCTTCCACTACATTTTTTTCCATTAATTCCTTTGATATTCTTGACCTTTTGTTCTTCCAAATGAATTTTATTTTTTTCTAGCTCAATAAAATTTTTTTTGGTAGTTTAGGTAGAACTGTCATTTTTATTACATTGACTCAGCCTACCGATGAACAACTATTATTTCTCCAATTATTTAAATTGACTTTATTCATATAAAAAGTGTTTAATAATTATGTTCATATAGTTCCTGGGTTTGTCTCGGAGAGTATGCATCCAAGTACTTTATATTGTCTTGGTTATTTTAAATGAAATAGCTCTTATTATCTCTTCTTGCAGTGCTTTGTTGGTGATATATAGAAATGCTGATGATTTATTTTTTACATCCTGTTACTCTGCTAAAATTACTTATTGTTTCAACTATTTTTTAGTTGAATCTATAGGATTATCCAAGTATACCATTATATCATCTGCAAAAAGACAGTTTTATTTCCTCATTGCCCATTCTAATTCATCCAATTTCTTTTTCTTATTGCTATCGCTAGCTTTTCTAGTATGACATTGAATAATACTGCTCATAAAGGGCATTCTTTTTTCACTTCTGATCTTAGTGGAAGGCTTTTCTACCTTAACCTCATTATAGATATGTGTTGATGATTTTAGTCAGATTTTTCTTATTTTAAGAAAAAACACATTTATATCTACCTTCTAAAGTGCTTTTAATTAAGGAATGAATATGTATTTTGATAGAAGCCTTTTCTGTATCTATTAATAGTTGTTCTTATATTGAACCAGCCCTGAAATCATGATATAAATCCCACTTGGTCACAGTGTTTAATTTTATAATATATTGTTATAGTCTCCTAGCTAGTATTTTATTTAGGATTTTTGTATAAATATTCATTAGTGAAACTAGTCTGCAGTCTTCTTTCTCTGTTTTTGCTCTTCCTGGTTTAGGTATTTGTAATCACATTTGTTTCACAAAAGGAGTTTGGTAGTACTCCTTCATTGCCTATTATTCCAATTCAATATTGGAATTAGTTGAACTTTAAATGTTTCATAGAATTCACTTGTAAATCCATCTGATACTGATTTTTTTTCCATAGGAATGTCATTTATGGTCTATTCAATTTTTTTTTCTAAAATTTATTTAAATATTTTATTTCCTTTTCTGTTAATCTATGCAATTTATATTTTTGCAAGCATTTTTCCATTTCACTTAAATTGTTAAATCTATTTTAATATAATTAGGCAATATAACACCTAAGAATTGCTTTAATTTCATCTTCATCAGTAATGTATTCATCCCTTTAATTTTTGATACTGTGATCTGGTTTTCTCTCTTTTAAAAAATCACATTAACCAATGGTTTATCTATTTTATTGTGTTTTTTCTATAAAACAAACTCTTAATTTTACTATTAATTCAATGGTTTTCTTACATTTAGCTATAATTGGGGATTTTTAATTTGTTCTTTTTCTAGTTTTTTTAATTGCATACCCAATTCATTGATCTGTTCTTCCTCTATTTTATCGATACAAGCATTTAACTATAAATTTTCCTCTGATTACTGCTTTTGCTGTATCCCAAAAATTTTGGTTATGTTATCTCATTCTCTTTAATAAAATTATTTATTGTTTCTATGACTTGTTCTTTGACACACTTATTCTTTAAGATTAGTTTATTTAGTCTCCAGATAATTTCTATTCTGTGTTTCCATGGTCCTTTAGTAAATGTAATTTGTATTGCATTATGATCTGAAAAAGATGCATTTAACATTTCTGCTTTTATGCATCTGACTATAAAGTTTTTATGCTCTAATATGTGGACAATTTTCGTAAAAATGCCATGGGCCACTAAGAAAAAAGGTATGTTCCTTTCTATTCCCATTCAGTTCTCTCTTGAGGTCATCATATCTAGCTTATCTTGGTTAGATTTATCTGGTTCTTAGAGGGAAAAGTTGAAATCCTCCACTAGTATAGTTTTGTTATCTATTCTCACCTGTAATTCATTATCACCTTATAATACATTTTAAGATCTGGTACTGCTAGATTGCTTTCCATTACATTTTTTCCCCCATTAATTCCTTTTAAATTCTTGATATCCTTTTCCTTTATAAATCTGGATGCTATAGCATTTGGTATATACATACATACACATATATGATTAGTATTGATTTAGTACTCATTATCTATGCTACCTTTACCCTTCTCTCTTTTTACTCTACCCTTCATCTGAAGTCTAATTTACTTATGACCACTAATTCCCTAATCCACACATCCTTCTAAGAGTCCCTCCCTTATCATTCCCTTGTCTTCCTATTCCTAAGTTAAAAAGTTTTATATTCAGCTAGATGTATATGTTATTCCCTTTTTAACCCAATTTCAGTGAAAATAAGATTCCCACACTACTTGCCCTCCACCTCATCCTCCCTCTCTACTAAAATAGCTCTTCCATTCATGCTTCTTTTTTGAGATAATTTTACCTTTCCCTACCCAATTTTATTTTTGAGAATCATCCTATCATAATCAACTCAACTCCAACTCCTCCATTCATATACACTCTTTCTAACTATCCTAGTAATGACATTGTTAATAGTTACAAATATCGTTGTCCCATAAGAAGTAAACAAAAATTTAACTTTAATAAATCCCTTATGATTAGTCTTTCATGTTTACCTTCTTATGTTTCTCCTGATTTTTGTATTTCTACATCAAGTTTTCCGTTCAGGTCTGGTCTTCAAGAATGCCTGAAATTTCTTTAATTCATTAAATATTCATTTTTTCCCTTTGCCTAATTCTAATTTTTTCTTCTTCTTAATATACCTTAGAGTTTATTAACCAATCCTAATTTTTAAATAGTTATTTTCTTCAGTAAAATTTTAGATATTTTTCTAATCTGTTGACTTTCTTTTGACAATTTTCTGGATTTTCTTGCATTACTCATTTCTTTTCCCCAATGTTTTCTCTACTTCTCCTATGGATTTTTAAAGTCCTTTTAAAGTTCTTCCAAGAACACTTTTTGGACTTGTGACCATTTTGAACCTTTGAGTTTGAACCTTTATTTTCTCTACCAACTTTTACTTATTTTTCCTGCTTTAAAATTCATCTTAAGACAGTATTTTAAATTATTTTGGAGGAAATTTAGGAGAGCCAGCTAATTTTCTGCTTTATTCTGCCATCTTCCCACAATGGCTTTCCAGTTAAATTTTTTTCTGTCTAACTTGTTAATAATAATGGCTTTTAAAAAGTTTTGTTCTAAGAATATTCCAGGTACTGACAGAACACAAATTTTACTCCAGAACTAGGGTATCAGAAAACACAGCAACCAAAACAGTTTGGCACTATCTAGCACTTAATTGAGGAAAGAGTCAAGCATTTTTTAAACTCTAAACTGACTTCAAGTCTGATGAAAAAATAAATTAAAAATAAGTTCGGAATTTATAAGTAGATTTGGGAATATAATTAGAAATCAAATTAAGACTGATAATAATTAAAATTTAGTAAAAGTATAAAAAAATGTACTATTTATTATTAAAAATCTCACTTTTTATGTTTATCTGAAAGTATTCCTTACTATTTGTTTTAATAATCTAATTTTTAAAAACCATACAGATTTTTTAAAAAAAGGATAAATAGTGTTAAACCCATTCTTGTTCTTATAACCATTATTCAAGCTTACTGAGGCAGAAAAATACACATTTCCAAAGCAACTAGTGGCAACTTGTGATAATGTATCCCAAAAAACATAGGTTTAATACTTCTTAGTGGCTGAGAGACCTCCTGAAAATTGAATCTACTAACCTAAATAACAAGTAAGAACAGCAAACATTAAGTCCCTTAAGTGAGTAAAAATGCATTCAATATTTAAGCAGAATGATGTGAAGAAATGAAATTGAAGGATCTGGATTTGAACCTCACTTCAGAAACTGTAACACTGCTAGTACTTCTCTCTCATGGTTGCTAATCGCCAAAAACCTACAAATATTATGTAAATGAGTTATTATTTCTTTAGTTAGAGAATTACACATTTAAAACTAGAAGGGATCTCAGGTCATTTTAGTGTAAATCTTTCACTTTGCAGATAAGGAAACTGAGCCCTAGAGGGGTCCAGTGATTTGCTCAAGGTCCCATAGCTTATAAATGGAAGAGCTGAGAGTTCAACCCACACACTCTGATTCTAAGTCCAGTTTTTACTACTGCTAATACGCGGCTGCCTTTCTGACAACACATTACTAAAAGAACAAGAAATAAGCCTCCAAAATTAAATTAAGAGGATATCACTTTATAAATTCACATTACACTTCTAGCCAATAGCAGCTTTTTATGCTTATTACTACTACCAACTTAAATATATAAGTATTTGATTGTCAGAACTATGCCTCTTCACTATTTCAGATGGGGGAGCAATATTAAATTTATATTATATTTATATAAAATGTAACAAGAATTTTATGACAGTTAAAACAACGAACAGAGAATTTATAAGAGAATTATAGCATCACATAAAGTTGGAAGAGACCTCAGATATCAGGCAGTTCAACCTCAATGAATTCTGCAATGAGGAAAGAGTCACTAATTGTAAGGAATATTTTGACTATTTGAATGACAATGTTGTTATTCTAGTATCAGATGCACTATGGAATTGCCTAAAGTCTCTACCCATGGATGCTCTAGAAACTTTTCTGGAGGAACAGCGGCTGTTCTGATAGAAGATCATTATTCTGACATATAGGTATCAGAGAAGAGAAGGTGGAAGAAAAATAAGCCTTATCTAAAATCTGTACAGGCCCTAAATCTCAATTATAACTTTTAAATAACTGGGTGGGCAGGGAGGAAAGATATCTGAAACAGGTACATGCAATAATTAGAAATACTTAAAATTTTTTGGTACGGTAAAATGCAAAGAGGAGTTAAGTCCACTAAAAAAACCCAATAAACTCAGGAATTGCTATTTACTATTAACATAGACTAGGATGGGTCTAATATTACTTACCACAATCACTGATTTTGCTTGTTCACAGTACTGGAAATCTCCATATCGAACTGACCTACGTCCCTTAAGATAAAATTTTTTTTGAAATACAGTCAGCATAAATGAATTCAAACAAGGAAAAAAATTTTTAAACACTTTTAAAAATAATTATACTATTTCACATAAGTAGTAGCTCTGACCCTATTATTGGACAGAAAATAAATTCAAAGATGTGCATGGCAAATTTTAAAAGCTTTTTTTAAACCATCATTCAATAAATTACATCTTAAAGTACAATAAGGATTAATTCTTTCTGACTCAACAATAGAGCCCTTTTACTCCCTGGTGGGATAATAGCAATCTAATATCTTCTAATAATTTTAGTTATCAGGGAGTACTTTGAAATTACTTAATGAAGTGCATAGAATTACATTTAGAAAAAAGTAAAATAAACTCAGATGCACTGTAATTATTTCTGAAAAAAGTTATTATAGAAAATTCAATGTTAGAATTCTCTTTAGAAAATCCTCTCTTTTACATCATTAATAAAATGATATTACTTACATCTCGATCTACTGTGGTTGCAAAGCCAATGGCTTCTTTCTGAGTGCAGTTAACAGCTTTCTGAAGAGTATAAATTACTTGTTCGTATGTATGAACCTCATCATTAAACAGCATGCAATAGTAAGTGTCACTCTTCCCTCTGTGGGATTAAGAAATCATGTAGTTACTGGATTCTCAAATATAAAAAAAAAAATTTATTTTTGTTACAGCACTAAGTGGAATCAATAAGTCTAGGTTTTCAGTAATTCCAAAAGAGAGTCAAGGTTAAGATATCTGATAGTTTAGTTTTTCTATCTGGTCAATCATAATGAAAATTTAGTAAGCTCAAAATTTATTGCTTATATTGCTCACTGCAAAATCCCTTCTAGTTGTCTACATTTTATACTTTTCCAGTTGCTGAAAAAGCTAACTAAGCCTGAAGCCATTATTTTCTCTCTATCATGTGAGTACTTGATTCTTTGAGATATAAGTTCATGGTTTAAATTCAATCACTAACCGATAATGCCAATAGTTCAAATCTAAAATTTCACTTTAAACCCTGAAAAAATAAAGACTAACATTTTATCCAGCTATTGCCAAAATGCTGTATTTCACAAGACAAAAAATAAAAGGAACTCAAAATGGGTTAAACTTTTTTCATTATTCCTAGTTTCCCTTAAAATACAAACCTGAAAATCCAACATTATGAGCTAAACTAACTCAATATAACTTGATTCAATAACAGACAATGGTGGTTAGCTTCCACTTTATTTTGACGACTTTCTGGGCCCAGGAAGGGCTTCTATGACAAATCCCTAGGTATTCAAAGCCCACTAATGACCTCTGTAAAAACGCTGTATTAAGGCCCCCCAAAACACTGAAACACAAAGCATAAACAAGTTATGTATGTACTTACACCATCTCCAAATCTGGTGGTAGTTCATTTTCTTTCTCCCATGTTAATATTTCTACTGCATAGCGAAACATGATTGTAAAAATGTTGAATGTTCTTGCAATCATATCTTCTGTTAAATGTACAAGAGGATCCTGAAAGGAATTTCACAGTGGGTTGAAACTATATATCCCTCTCTTTACATTCTCACAGATACCAACCTATTCAATCTCTTAGTTTCTCATATGACTAGTACAATTGGTCACTTTGCTACCAGTCTTACTCCAGATACATACATATATACATACATACACATACATGCACACACACACACTTCCAGTTAATCATCCTATAACATCATTTTATGACATTATTACAAAACAGTACACATCAAAAAATTCTTGGTAACAATTAAAATATGGAAAAGTAGATTAGTAGGAGAGATTAGATAAGCAAGAACCAGGAGCAGTTGAAAGAGATTGAGAGTAGGTACCTACCACAGGAAGGACAGGAAGAGAATTCTTCACCAAACAAGGGATAGAAGAACTCACAAAGGATAAAAGAACATAAATATAATTTTTGAAAAGTATGGCTCAACTAAAAGCAAAGGCCAAAGTATGAAGAATAATGCAGAAGGAAAAATAAATTACAGAAGGTATTAACTCCTGAAAATCTTCAAGTGAATAATTAACATATTTAAAGAATTGAAGGAAAAATGAGCACTGGAAACAAAATCAGGGTAGACAATAAAAGAAATTAGTATAGTTTAAAAGAATCACTGAATGAGCTTGAGCTGAATAACACCAAAAAAGATGGAAAGAAAATGGAAAAATATGACCAATATGAGTAGAAGAAAATCTAATAATTTCAAAATACAGAATCAAGAGCAGAATAATCTTTATATTGAAAGACAAAATCAAAGACAACAAAATGGAAGTAGAAAGATAAACTCATAAAATAGCTAAAATGGAAAGAGATTCTGAGTAGCTTCACAAAACAAGTGAAGTCTCTGGAAACTAGAACAAAATATAACTTTGGGATCACTCATTTTCCTGAGTTCAAATCTGATCTCAGACACTTACTGGCTATGTGACCCTGGGCAAATCACTTAACCCTGTTTGCTTCAGTTTCTCATCTGAAAAATGAATGGGAGACGGAGATAGCAAACTACTCCAGTATCTCTGTCAAGAAAACCTCAAATGGGATCATAAAGAGTTATACATGACTAAAAAGTGACTGAACAATATTTATGAAAACTTTACACAGATATTTAAGAAACAAAAACTTAATATTTTAAAATTTATCAAGTTCATAGAACTCTGACAAGATGTTCATAATTCAACTCTCAGAGATATGCTATATGTTATTACATAACTTCAAAATTACAAGAAAAAAATCTTTGAAGCTGCCAGAAGAAAGAAAATCACAACAAAGAATGTTAATTAAGAAAATAACAGAGCTTTTCCTATGAAGATCAGCAACAATAAAAGAAATTGGAATGTGACATATATAAAATTTAAAAACGTGGACTATCCGTTGACTGAAGAATGGCTAAAATGAATTGTGACCCAGGAATGTAATGGTAAATTAGTATCCTATGAGAAACAATAGGAAGAACTGAAAGCATGGGAAAATTTACATAAAATGAGGCAGAGTAAAGCCTGCAGAAACAGGAAAACAATGTATACAATGACAACAATAATGGAAAGGACAAGAAACAAAACAAGATTGAATATTATAAAATTATAATGAATGATTATCTGGTACTTAAAGAAAAGATATCACCACTGAAGAGAGTGGGGATTACAATGTGGAACATGGCATTTACTGTCAGACTCGGATGATGTGTTGGTTAGTTTTGCTGAACTGTTTTCTTTTTTTCTTTCTTATTTTTTGTTACAAGGAACGGAGATCACTAAGAAGGCAATTACGGAAGCAATGTATTCAAAAACTAAGATGTGATAGAAACAAACAATATGAAAAAATTTAAAAACAAAAACAGAAGTCCTTCTTCTAGCAAAACTAAATTGTGCTGTTTGAAGGTGTGTTGCTGAGACACTGGTATTGCATTTAGAGTTAAAGGACCTGGATTCAATATCCTAACTCTATTATACTACCTGTAGACCTTGGGCAAGACACTTAGCCCCTATAGACCTCAGTTTCCTCATCTGTAAAATATAAGGGCTGAATTTAAATGACCTCAAACATCCCCTCCAACTCTAGCTCTAATTATACAATACTAAAGCGAGAGAGATATATTTTAAGAACCAATATGATTAAAGAAATAAAAAAACCCACATACTTCAAAGAGGTCTCTGATATATACAATATGTAGATGTGCAATAAAAATAGAAAATGTCAAAAAACATTCCCAGAAGAAGTGATAAAAGGTAATGAACAAACAGTACTAAAAGAAGTGTAAACTAATCATAATATATGAAATATTGCTCCAAATTCCCTCATAATAAGAGAAATATACATGAAAACAACTCTGAGGTTTCACCTTAAATCTAGTAAATTGGCAAAAAACACAAAAGATGGAGATAGTCAATACTGAAGGTGGTAAGGAAAGTCAGACAGTAATACATTGCTTCAAGAGCTGTGAATTACAATAACCATTCTGGGACACAATGTATAATCATGCTAAACAAATTACTCAAATGTCCACTCTGACACAGAAATTCAAAGATGAAAAGGTCACCAAATACTTTGAAATATTCATAGCATCCCTTTTTCAGTAGTAAAAAAAAATGGAAATGAAGTATTTCCCACTGACTGGGGCTGGCTAAACAAATGTGAAAGTAATATGTAATATCACTATTTCACTTTAAGAAAGAACATAAAACAATTCAGGAACACATGGAAGATTTATATGAATAGATGCAGGGTCAAATAATCAGAAAAAAGAAAACAATACATATGGCTATGACGAAATGAATAAAAAGAACAATAAAATAAAACTGAACACCACATAATTAACATGATCAAGGTTGGCCCTGAAAGAGTTAAAAAACCACCTCCCTTCACTGAAGAAGTGGTAAACTATGGTGTGAAACATCAAACATACTGCTAGACTTTAAAGCATTGGTTGATTTTACTGAATTGCTTTCTCCTCTCTTCCCCCTTAAAAAAAAATTCCTTATTACAAGGAATGGCTCACTGGGTAGGGGAAGTGTGGAAGAGATAACACTAATATATTTGGAATAAAGGCAATTTAAAAGCAAAAAGGAGTCAATTTAAACAAAGGTAAAAGAAATTTGATCTGGCAAGAAATAAGAGAATAAACATTTAAGCTATTATTATTTGGTTAAATTTTATATTACTATTTTTCTCTAGTAAAAATGCAAACAATTTGGATTTTAAGTTTTCATTTGGAAATTTACTCCATACAGGATGCCCCAAGTCTTAATGCAGTTTAAAGTTTTTAATGGCTACTTAATTATTAAAGCTTAAAACTATATGAAGACTTTGGGGACACCCTGTATTATTTGCAACTAAATACACAACTTAGGCATTACACGGTGCCATCAAAGATGGCAAAACGTCTAATCTTAAAACACAAGAACAATAAAGCAAAAGCTAAAAGTAATATTGTATTCATTTTACAAATGAGAAAATCAAGATGTTCAAGTTTTAGCCTTCCTTTTTTCCAGGACAGAACCTGAAAGACTCTTATACAATTATGTTAAGGATATACAAGGTACCCATGTTCTATAGAAGCTATGGGGAACTATTCTTCTCCATGGTCACATTAAAAGTCCAGTCTGATGGAGTGTCTGATGGTGGTAGGGGATAAGGAAACAGAACAGAGGCAGAATTAGGAATTTTTTCACCTGGGATATACCTTGTTGTTGCCTTAAGGAAGTTGAGGGTGGAAATAGTGACAAATGACAGTCCAACTGAGGGTATGTTTACACAGAGAAAAGAGGAATGCTACTGACAGGAAGTCTGGCCTTTGTCTTCACTGAGATTAGAATAGAAGGAAGGCAAGCCTTAGAGGTCCCTGGGGTGCCAGCCTAAGGGAACGGAGCCAGACTATATGGTTCTAGTTGGCAGAAGACATTGAGGCATAGGTAAACAATAGGGTATAGAGATGATAGTCTCTAGGCTACAGATGGGCAACTTGCCTGCTATGTCTTTGGGTGCAGCCTGTTTAGTGAATCCAAGTTTTACAGAATAAATCCTTTTATTAAGGAGATTTGTTCTGTGAAGTTTGGATTCAGTCAGTGCTCAAGACTGTTTCTCCTCACCCATGCAGAAGGAAAGCACCCTTCCCTAATCCCAGAATGTTAATATTCTGGGTGAAAACCCTGTACTCAGCCCTATTTTTAGCTCTACCACAGACTCAAAATACAAACTGAAAAGATAAAGTACCATCTTCAAAAGGCCAAAGATTTCTTTCTTTGCGATGTAATTTTTACCTATCATCTCTCCAACTCCTTTCAGAACCATATACCATCTAGGTTTCTTCCTTCCAAAAAATAAGGTCTTCTAAAGAAGACTGCAAAAGTCTGCTTATAGTTCAACCTAAAAACTGTTGCACAGCAAAAAAAGGCATGGATGAGTGGCATCTCATGAGCATACAAGAAAAAAATAGGCCCAACACATATATAGAACTTGATTATGGGCCACTTATTAAACCACAAGAAGAAATTTAACATTAGTACACTGGCCTTCTTTATGCTACTTCCTAACCACTATTTCTTGTGGTTACTGTCTGCAGTGTAACTGATTCGCAGGTTGAAGAATCATAATGAAAAACTTTTGGTTTTTTGCTATATATTTTGTAAAACCAAACTAATTCTTAATTGTCTGTGCTAAAAAAAAAAGGGGGGGGGGGGAAATGGTAACAGCAAAGATATGTGAAATTTTGGTTAATCCAGTATTTTAATTGAATTGATATTACTTAAATGAAGTCAAATGAATAAACACTCATCACATTCCTGTCATGTACGAGAAACTATGGGAAATTCTGAGAAAACCAAGGTGGGGGAATTGGGGAAAATAATATAAAAACCAGGGAAGTCAAGAAATGGATGTTACAAGAGAGGCTGTTACAAGATGTTACAAGATAGGTACCAGTGAAAATGCCCAGAGTATCACTGGAATGTAGTGTGTGTGTGTGTGTGTGTGTGTGTGTGTGTGTGTGTGTGTGTGTACACAGGTAGAAAGGGACTAGGTTATGGCGCAGCTTTAAAAGTCAAATACAAAACTGATCCAATCATTCTGGAGAGCAATTTGGAACTATGCCCAAAGGGCTATAAAACTATGCATATCCTTTGATCTAGCAATATCACTACCAAGTCTGTATCCCAGAGATTTTTTTCCTCCAAATTTATTTTTCAATTTTTAACAATCACTTCCATAAGTTTTAAATTTTCTCCCCTTTCCTCCCCAAGAAGACATGCAACCTTATATGGGATTGCAATCTTATAAGGGTTCTACACATACATTCTTATTAAACATATTTTCACATTAGTCATGTTGCATAGAAGAATTAAAACTAATGGGAGAAAGCATGAGTAAAACTAAACAAAACCAAACATAACAAAAGATAAAATAGTCTGCTTCATTCTGCATTCTGATTCCCTAGTTCTTTCTCTGGATGTGGATGGCATTTTGCCTCAAGAGTCCTTTGGGAATGTTTTAGGTCCTTCCATGGCTGAGAAGAGCTAGGTCTATCAAAAACAGTCCTCACACATTGTGTATAATTTTCTCCTGGTTCTGCTCATTTCACTCAGTATCAGTTCATATAAGTCTATCCAGTTATTTCTGAAGTCCATCTGTTCGTAATTTCTTACAGCAGAATAGTATTCCATTACATTCATATACCACAACTTGCTCAGCCACTCCCCAACTGATGGACATTCCCTTGATTTCCAGTTCTTGGCTACCACAAAAAGAGCTGCTATAAGTGTTTTTGTACATGTGTGTCTTTTTCCCATTTTCATGATCTCTTTGTATCCCAGAGATCATTTTTAAAAAAGGGAAAAGGACTTATTTGTACAAAAATATTTATAGCAGCTCTTTTTGTGGTGTCAAAGAACTGGAATTTGAGGGGATGTCCATCAATAGCTGAATAAGTTATCATTGTAATGGAATACTATTGTGCTATAAGAAGCGACAAACAGGATGATTTCTGAAAAACCTGGAAAGATTTACACAAACTGATGCAAAATGAAGTGAGCAGAACCAGGAGAACACAGTACACAGCAACAGCAATACTGTATGATCAACCATGAATAATAGCTATTCTTGGCAATACAATGATCTAAGACAATTCCAAAGGATTCATGATGAAAAACTATATCCACATCCAGATAAGGATGAGTCTGAGATGGAGTCTGAGTGTAGACTGAAGCACACTATTTTTCACTTTCCTTTATTTTTTAGTGGATTTTTTTTTGGTTTATGTCTTCTCTTACAACATGACTAATATGGAAATACATTTTTAATGACTACAGACATATAACCGATATCAAACTGCTTACTGTCTCAGGAAGGGGGGAGGAAGAAAGGAGGGAAAGAATCTGGAACTCAAAATTTTTAAAAATGAATGTTAAAAATTGTTTTTACATGTAACTGGGGGAAAAATAAAATACAAAAGTTTTTTAAAAGGCCAAATACAGGATTTTATATTTGATTCTAGAAGCAATAGGGAAACCACTGAAGTTAATTAAATTGGAGGTAGGGGAGAATTAAGGTCAGATTTGTATTATAAAAAGACTAATTTGACAGCAGAGTAGAGGATATAGTGGATACTTGAAGCAGGGAGTGCTTCCATGGTACCATAAGGACTAGTTTCCATTTTTCTTTCTCAAACTTCATGTCAGAAGCACAGAAAAAAATCAATTAAAGTGTCAAAAATTCAAGAAAAATGCACCCCACCAATCTCTCTTCAAATTCATGCTTTGTTAACATTAAAGAGTGTAAAATGGCAGATAACAAAGGTATAATTCAAGACTACACAAAAGACATCTGAAAAAGAGCTGACAGCAGGAAAAAGAAATGTTTAATCTGGAGCAACAATAATGTACTCTTTATACAAAATGCTAGTGACGCACTGTTGGTAGGGAAGGTGCTTTGATTGCTTTTCCAGTAACAACAGTGGTTTGTACCAAATCTTTGTGACCAAAGGCTTATGTTTGCCACACAGTGACTAAAGTTAATAGATCTTCAAGGAAAGAACAGAACAAAATGAAGTACTTGATGTAGGCTTTAAGTATATTACTGTCTTCTTTAGCATCATACTAGAATCACCAGAGCTATCAGAACTAGTAGGGAAAACATAAACCCTCAAGAACCAATGAGAATTCTCCAAAAACCATAAATGCCAAAGACCACACGAAAGCAAAAATCATTCAAGTATAGTAGGTTATAGTAGATACCAATTAGAGAGTGTAGGAATGTCCAGAGCTGATCAGACCCATCCCTGGGCCTACACCAGAAGCATGGGGATACTCAGGGTTGATCATAGACTTAGCAGCAACATGGGGTATCTCAGTGAAACCAAGAGTGGAAACTCAATGTCTGGAGGTCAGTGGTAGGCCAGTAGCACAAGTATGCTCACAGCTGATCTTAGACTGAGCCCTAGACAAAAGGTAGAAGTATGGAACCAGAAAGGGCAAGAGAGTGTACTCAAGTGTCTAAATCTCCCAACTAGATTAGTACTGGTCATTAGAGGAGATCATGAACTCAGTCCCTTGCACAGGACAGTAGCTAAATAAGGGGAGAGGAGAGAAAGAAAGAAAGGATATCTCAGAAGGACCAGTAATAAATCTTTTTTGTGTAGGGAATGTCACCTTTAATCTTATCTGCTAATTAATGTACTTTTACCCAAATCCTGAATAAAGCATAAGCTTCTTCATATTGCAGTTCCTAAGAATAATATTGTGGGGGGAAAAAATTACCTCCTCTTCCTCAGTTTCAGATATGTTAAGTTCATGTTTTGTACAATAAGGACCCTCTTTCCAAGCTTCAGTATCACCACAGTCACAGAAGCCTCCACCTCCAGATGTTGTCATCTTAAAAAAAAATAGTAAGAAAACACTTGGTCAACATCACACATTTATTTAAGACTTAAAGAGTACAGAAATGCTTTGATATGTCATACTTTCCCCCTCTTCGTAACAGAAAATATCTCAAGCTATTTTTCAAGTACCTTCATTAAGCAGCATGTAATGTCTATCAATACCATTCCCAATGACATAGCTTCCAATCTGTCCATGCTTTCTTGATGTTTTAACTAAAAGAACATAACTACAGACTAATCTAAGAGATTTTAGGATATAAGCTACTTTATAGTACCTAACATTTTTAAAGGGATTAGTGCTATATTGCCCAAGAACATGAAGCATTTTCATTTGATACCGCACTCTAGTTGTAACAAGAAACACTCCATTTAAATTTTAAAACCTTTGGATAACATTTTTGTATACATGATGTATATTTTTATGACCTGGGTGTTTACATTACGTCTACCACGCTCAGAAACACTAAACAAACCTAATGAAAATTCAGAGACTGTCCTATGACACTATCACTTACTTAAGTTTCCCTCAGTTAGGTATAAATCACAAGGATGTTGGAAACCCAGATATAATAGAAAAGCCAATTGGATAATGACATCTCTGCTGTCATTTTCACAAAGCATCTATTACTTTTCCCTTTAAGGAAAGATTCTTAAACTGCACTGCACCTTGATTTAAATCAAATGGCCAACTGCAGAAATTTCTTTTAAGAATTTTTCTAATACCACTTCTAGGTCTGTATCTCAAAGAGATTATAAAAATGAGAAAAGAACCCACATGTACACAAGTATGTATAGCAGCTCTTTTTGTGGTGGCAAAGAATTGGAAATTGAAGGGATGCCCATCAACTGGGGAATGGCTCAATAAGTTGTGGTATACCAATCTAATGGAATACTACTGCTCCATGAGAAATGATGAGCAGACTGACTTCAGAAAAACCTGAAAAGACTTCCATGAACTGATGCTAAGTAAAGTGAGCATAACCAGGAGAACATTGTACACAGTAAGAGCAACACTGTACAATGACTAACTTTGATAGACTAACCTCTTCTTAGCATGCAAAGATCTAAGAAAACTCCAAAATGCTGTCCACATCCAGAAACAGAACTATGGAGTCTGAATGCAGATTGAAGCATATACTATTTGTTCTCTCTCTTTTCTTCTTTCTTCTGGTTCCTCTCACTGGTTCTAATTCTTCTTTATAACATGACTAATGTAAAAATATATTTAATATGAATGTCTATGTAGAGCCTATATCAGATTGCATGCTGACTTGGTGGGGAGGGAAGAAAATTTGGAACCCAAAATCTAATAGAAGCGAATGTTGAAAACTAAAAATAAATGAAGTAAAAAAAATTTTTTTTCTTTTCCAATCCCCTAAATGACTTATTTTTGCCCTAAAAGACCAGAAAGGGGATTCACTTGGTACAAAATTGGATGAGAGGCATAAGATCAACAAAAACCTATAGGATTTAAATGTAAAAATAGCTTAAAGTATTCTCTATTGGTCACTATTAGGCAAAAAGGAGATTGAGATTTGTGCAAACTGATACTTAGTGAAATAAACAGAGCCAAAAATATATATACAATGTTAACAATAATGTAAATTAAAAGATCATGGAAAGGAAGCCAATTAAACATCTGAAAAACTAATAAAGGTCCTAGAGAATGGGTACCAGAAAGGGATAATTGGGGCAGAATCTCATGGACATTCTCAGATGTGAACTGTATGAAGCATTTTGACTTAACTGTCTTTGTTAGAAACGAAGGTTCACAGGAGAACATTATACACAGTAATAGCCACAGTGTACAAGGACTGCTTCTGATAGATTTAGCCCTCCATAACAATGCAAGAACCTAAGGACTTCCCAAAGGACTCGATGCAAAATGCCATCCACATTCAGAGAAAGAACTATAGAATCTGAATGCGGAATGAAGCAGACTATTTTCTCTTGTGTTATGTTTTGTTTTTTCTCATGGGTTCTCCCATTTATTTTAATTATTCTATGCAACACGACTAATATAAAAACATGTTTAATAAAAATGCATGTATAGAACCCATATAAGATTACATGCCATCTTGGGGAGTGAGGGGGAAGGAGAGGGAGAAAATTTAAAACTTATGGAAGTGATTGCCGAAAATCGAAAACAAATTAATTTTAAAAAAAAGAAAGGAAGGTTCAACTTGGAAGGAGTTAGGGGAAGTGATATATTTCCAGAAATGACTGTGATCTTAAAACAAAACATATCAATAAAACTTTTTTTATTTTTAGAGTATAAGGAGAAGTTTCATGTAACAACCCCTTGGTCTATTGCCCTCTAAATATGCCTAGTTTTGTTCTCAGTTTCAAAAGAAATCACCAGGAAAAGGCATTAAAGTTAGATATATGACTACTACTACACCTGTACAACTAATTTCAAAGCAATATACATTCTGAATTTTTAAAAGTAGTAATTATTTGTAGCAACAATTATGGGCAAAAGTGCTAATGGGTACAGTGCTCTGCAACTGGGCCCTCCCCTAATTTGATAGGATTCTTAGCATTAAAAAATTAGGATTCTATAGGAGACAGATAACCGTAATGGAAGTAGATAGATGAGGCCCTTATACCATATGTAACGTCATTTTTTTCACTTTAATGGTAATTTTTGTTACTTTGGGTTATTTCTTCCCTTCTCTCCTTTTCTTTACCTCACACTCACAATCACTGTACTCTTTCCTCTTATTTACTAATAATCTAAAGCTACAGCAATGATTAAAAATAATGCACATAAAACAAATGAAAAATAGCAAAACCGATACATTTTAAAATGTGGCAAACAATCCTTTTTGATGCCTGTCTTTGATAAGATTTTAATTTTTGGACCATCTCTTCCTCAATATCTGGAGTCTCACTTTTTTAAAACTCATTTCTCACTAGTAGTGTCATGTTCTTTAAGAAGCTTACCTAATACTTTGCTGTTATCTTAAGTGTTACTTTAAATCTTTTAATCTTACCCCTGGAAAAAAATACAGTAGAATATCAACATACTGTCACAGAAATTACTAACCCTATATCGATGCTCTTTGTGAATACTTCCCAAGAAGCACTCCATGCATAAAACACAAGTTGGATCAACAGCACAGTCTCTGTAAAATTAAAGAAGAGAAAATCAGGACAATTTACACAATGATGTATTTCATAATGTAATATTTTCAAATGAGAACATATCCTATAATAGTCAGGATACCAAGAGGTTTCTAAATTATACCTGAGGGAATTCTGTCCCAAAACCTGTGAGTGAAGTCATCCTTAAGTCAGTTTCAAACAATATGAAAAGTTTATTCAATTTATCCTCATGTCACCACAATTATTAGGGCTTTCATCTGAAGTTGAAACTAGATTCATTCAGCATAGACTTTGGATTACAGGATTTCCCTGAAGAAATATTGCTCCACAATGAAAAATCAGAGAACAACACCTGCTGATTGGCTGGCATTAGTAAAACAATGATCATGGCAAGGTATTTTTCTAAATACATGTTTCCCTTGCTTCCACATCAAAGTTTAACCATCTCATTTCCCCATTGGTAGACCCAACTTCCAGAAGTATTTAGAGAAAAGGACTATGAAAATAATTTACTGGAGATGAGGTAAGGTCAAAGAACCACTATGTCACAATATCTGCATTGGAAATGCAGTGTTCAAAATTTGGGATTTTTCTCCATTATAGTACTGGGTCATTTGTACAGAAAGAATTGTTTGAAGTTATCAAAAATTGGATATGCTGTCAGTTGTTAAGCTTTTCAATTTAGAATTAAGCAAAGAGCAGTAACTAAAAGGTCCATACCCTTTGACCCAGAGATTCTATTACTGGGCATATCAGCCACATAGGTCAATCTCAAATAGAAAAGCCCCATATCTACAAAAATATTTACAGCAGCACTTTTCGGGAAATCATAGAACTAGAAACAAAGTAGATGTCCAAAGATCAGGGAATAACTAAACCAAACTGTAGTACATATATGTAGTGGAAAATTACTGTGAAATGACAAACATGATGAATACAGAAAAATATGGAAAGATTTATATGCAAAGTGAAGTAAGGATAAGCAAGAAAACACTATCTAACAATGGAAGTAGAAAGAAAAAACTACTGAAATTGAATATTGTAAAATTAAAATTACCAAGCCTGGACATTAAGAGATAGAAGACATCTTTTTCACTGCTTTGTCTAAGTGCAGATAAACAGGTGTAGAACACTGTATATAACGTCAGGCTTTATCAACACGTTGATTAGTTTTATTGAACTTTTCTTTTACTTTTGAAATTCTTTGTTATAAAAGATGGCTTTCTGGGAAAGGTGCAACAGAAAAAATTCAGCAGGAAAGACAAGTGAAAAAACAAGATTCAACAAAAATCTACTTCAAAAAAAATAGATAAGCTTAGTTAGCTGTCAACCAAAGCTTTATAGCAAAGGATTCTATGCAAATCTTTAAGACGGGAGTTTTTAACCTAGGGTTCACAAAAAGTCTAATGGCTTTTGTTAGTGATAATTTCATCCCCCTAAAGGTAGAGGAAGGAACAAGGGAGAAATTCTTTTCAGGTTCTGATTCTCACTGACAGAGGAAACTAGCTTCTTAAATAAAAATTATGGGAGGCCTGGAGAAAAGTGATTCTTTCCTACTAAAATATGTGATAGGGGGAAAAAAAAGATGCCATCAATTAATAGATTTCATTAGGTCTTTGAATTTGGGCAAGCAGAAAGTTACACCTTTATCCTATCTATTTATTTTTACAAATTTAAAAACAATATTTTAAAGTCTATAGGCTTCACCAGACCAGCCATCATACCAAAAAAGTTAAAAACACTTTCTTTCGGACTTTAATCCTTTCTTCCATCTAGAAATGGGCAATTACTTGCAAAAATATCACTATATCATTAATGCTGATGGTATAAACTGGTTCAATGTGATAATGATTACACAGCATTACAAAACTTAAAAAAAAAAAGACTTGTTTGAAGCATTAAACAACATGGAGAAGTTGTTCAGTTCCCTCTGACTATTTTCTCAGTTTTGTCACAGTATACACTAGAGATGGAATAAATTTAAGAATATTTAAAAGCCATAATAGCCTTAAATTCAGGTTTTACAATGGTATGCTGGTAGTTAGGGTAGAATACCACAGAAGGAGGAGAGACCTGAAAGAAAATTGGCTGCAAGGATCTAAGCAACTGAAAATTTCACAAGAGCAAAAAATAGAAAGCAACAATTCTGTTCCACTGAGTCTTAAAAGGAAAAAAAGTAATTCCTCAAAATAGGCGCTTTAAATGATTAAGAAAAGAAAGGCAAAAACCCTACCTTTCTCCTTGCTCCTAGGGATGAGCTACTGGAACTGAAGACATTAAGTATTTTGGTTTTAAAATTTCCAAAACAAAGCTCTTAGCAAAATTCTCCACTATGAAGAGAACTTTACATGATAGTACATGATGGTTTACATTGCCTGGTAATAAATATGCTTGGGGGATGAGGTTACCACTTTAACCCTACAGAGAAAACCTTGAGTTTCACCTCTTCTTCCCTGCCAATCCATTCAATTTAATTAAATATTGCCATATCAAATCTCATCTCTAAATCACAAATCAACTGTGAAAACTAAATAGCACTTCTAATTGTCCTCCTGTTCTGTTACTATTATTCTTACTTCTTTAAAAAATATACCCAAGGACTAATTAAATCAATATTATACTTAAGAATAATTTTTTTGAGTCAAAAACACAAGTTTTTTCATTAGTAACAATGAAATAAACTCTAATCAATCCACCAATTACAAGTATTTTACCCCTTCCCCTTATATAAATTAAGCAGACAAAATTGTTACCAAAATATGTAGCAACATATACATAAAAGACTGATACCACAGATTCCAACCAAAACAATCTGTGGGGCACTCACAACATCACATGTTGTAACCCAAAAGGCCAAAAGGACACCCATTCCATCAAGGAAAAACAATATATTTTTAAGCCCTTCCTTGAACAAGTTCACTTCAGCAACCCTAAAAATCATACTGACAATCTAGGAAGAGAAGTAACAACCACTGTAAAGTAATGTGAAATCATCATGGAAAGATAGGCTGTTGATGGCTGTGAAGAAATTTAAATTTGTATTTATCTTTAAGACATTAGGTAGCTTTTTAGTAGAAGAGTAACAAGATTAGAACTGGGCTTTATGAATGTTAATCTGAAAGCTGTATTTAGGTTGGCTAGAAGAAGGGAGAGGCTGGATATAGAGAGATCAATTAAGAAGCTACTGCAATACATAGTCTAGGAGAATAATGAAGGGGATCTGAATTAAAGTGGCTGTGGTATATGGAGTCACAGAGGCAAAATAAACAAAATTTGGCAAATGATCCCAGATGGTAGGTGACAGTGATGAACTAGCTGAACAATCCTCCCAGGCTGCAAAACAGGGTGACTGGAAGAATGGGGAAGCTTTTTAACAGATATATATAGAGAAAAGGGTGGATTTAGGAAGAAAGATAATGAATTCTCTTTCAGACATACTGAGTTTGATATGGTTATGAGTTGCTGAAGTGAAGATGTCTAGTAAGCAACCGGTAACGTAGGTCTAGAGCTAAAGATATAAAATAGCTGGATATGTGGATATATGAATCATCTACACAGAGATGACAGTTGAACTAACAACGGTAGAGGGGGAGAAAAAAGGCCAGGACAGGGATCTGGGAAATGTTCACACAAGGGTCAAAGAAGACTGAGAAGGATTAGTGAGGTCAGAGAACTAGATTGCAGAGAGAAAAACAAGATACTGGTGATAAAATGCATGGCCAGAAGGAGAAAATGTACACTAAGCATAGATCAAAAAGCTGGCAAAGAGTACTTTACTCTTGGACTTCAACTACACAGACATCTCTATCTATTTAAAGTAGAGGAGCTGAGAGATTCTTGACACACTTTGCTACCAATTTCACCATTCAGAAGGCAGAAGATTACTTTGGATCTGAATGAAACCAATGACAAGGGAATGTTAGCTTTATCAGAAATGAAAAGAGCCTTGGAAAGAAGTGACTTTAGGACCTTAGACTACCTGACAAACAGAGAAAACACCAGGTTTAGACTTTCAGCCAAGATGATTGCCTGAATGCAAAGCTGATGGTATAGCTTCCATATACCTACTCAAAATAAATTTAAAAAAAAACCCTCTAAAATTTACACAGTAACATATAATGATGGAGAAATCCAATGAGAAACTACAATTTACTTTTCCCACCCCTGGCTTGTACAAGAAGTCAAGCCAGAAGCCCAAGAAGGAGGCCCATCAGAGCAATATCACAGAAGGGTACTAGAGGCCCAGGGTCTCTGAGGTCCCCAGTACAGTATCCTGAGATGCCAGAGAAAGGCTCTCAAGATTTTGTAGTCTAAACTTCAAAGATCCAGAAGGCACCAACTCCAGAAAGTGAAAGTAAATATAGGAACCCATGCAACCCAGTACAAGATCACCCCACCCAAACCAAATTGAGGACAGAGCCTGGCCCTAGCATTTTAGGAATCAAAACTGGAGAAATGAGTAAATCAAAGAAAACTATGAACAATATGAAAAACTATTACAAACCTAAAGATCTTACAAAGCAGGAGGGAGAAACTAATAACTGCAGAGACACACAGAAAAAAAAAAAAACACCTCACTTTCCATAAGGACTAACTATATGAATAACTAGAAGAAATTAACCAAGGGCTAACAAATGAACAGAAGGTGCTTGAAAAAATAGTTGGAAGGATGATAAAGAGCTTTAAAAAATGAAAGTAGCAAACCTTTCCCAAGAAATGGCTCCCCTGAAAACTAAAATGGACCAAACAAATCAATGATTCCATTAGACAAGAAATATTAGAATAAAATCTAAGCAGTGAAAAAAATTGAAGAAAATTAAGATATCTAATATTGAAAACAACTAATCTAGAAAGTAGGTGTAGAGATAATTTAAGAATCAAAGGACTCCCTGAAAACTCTGAGGGAGGAAAAAAAGCTTGGATGTGATATTTCAAGAAATCACAAATAAAAACTGCCTAGATCTATTAGAACCAGAGGGTAAAAGGGAGAAAGAACGCATTGATTACCTCTGAAAGAAATCACTGACAAAATCCAGGACTTGTACGTCAAAAGAAAAAATATTGCAAGCATTCAGAAAGAAGGAAGTAGTTTAAGTGCCAAGAAACCACATTCAAGATCAAACAAGACATGGCAACTTCTCTATGCAAGAGGAAGTCTTGTAATATCATATTCCAAAAAGCAAAACAAACAAGCTTATATAATCAAGAATAATTTATTCTGCAAAACTGGGTATAATCCTAAAAGGGGGGCAAAATAGACTTTTAATGGAATAGAGAACTTCCAAACACTTCTGATACAAAGATTAGAGCTGAACAGGAACTCTGAATTATTAACACAAGAATCTAAAGAAACCTAGAAAGACAAATTTATTTGAACTGGAAAAAGCAGCATGATGATACGGTGCTAACATTCTAATGGGGGACAAGACATTATAGTCCCTTCAGAAACTTAATATCTTCAAAGAACATTAAGGGAGTTAATAAAGAAAAATACAAGTCATGAGGATCAATTAGTACTCCTCTGAGGCTTTGAAGAAGGCCAAAAGAAGGGAAGGTAAAATAAAAATGACTATACTAGCAGTATAGAAAGGAGGAAGAAGGAGGTGGAATTTATTCTATCACGGTGGGTATAAGGTTATACAAACAGGGAGGAAGAAGTGGGGTGGGGGGAGTGGAACCTCAATTTTACCTGAAATGAACAGGAATTGAATATACACACGAAGAACTTGGGTATAGAAATTCATCAAATTCAACAAGGAAAGAAATAGGAATATGGAGGATGAAGGGATTAAAAAAGAAGAAAGGGTACAAAAGAGGGAACAGCTACAAGCAAAAAAAAACACCAAACCTTGATTCTGAAGAGTCAATGGGAAAAAGATGAAGAAAAAAACTGGAATTTAATAGCTCAGATCACATCTTAGACAATTAAGGAATGACTGAACAAACTATGACATGAATGTAATGCTTCTTTGCTACAAGAGTTTTATTTATTTTGCTTCCTTTCTCTCTTTTAATTGGGAGAGGGGCTGGGAGGATGTCAAGAGAATTAGCAATAGAGGTGCCACATGCAAAAAAATGAGCATCAATGAAACATTTTTTTTTAAGTGCACAAAAAAGAAAGTTCAGAAAGAAGCAAAAACAACTGAGACAGTTTTGAAAATAACATAGAATTTATTATGTACTTTTTTTTCATAAAACAAGTAATTAGAATGGATATTCACAGTTTTGCAGAGAATATTCTTTATGTTTTGCTGTGTACGGAAATGCTCTTTTTTGTTAAGTTTTTAAAGTAAAAAAAATTTTTTGAAAGGATGAAACAAACAACAACAAAAACAAAACAACAGATTTGACACTTACCATGCACTTTGGAAAGGCACATATCAAACAGTACTGCACAGTATATACCATGAGCCCTGGAGGAAAACAATCATGAAGAAAAAGAGGTCCTCAAAAATTATATTCTAATATCATCAACATAGATGACTCTGATGAGGGAAAAAAGGGGAAGCTGACTAAATAGCAAGTACATATTAAGTTCATCAACTAACTAAAAATTTTAAAACACAAAGAAACAAAGACAAGTAACTGAGGATGAATACAAAAATGCAACAAGGATAGCTAAGAATAAATTCAGTAAGACTAAAAGCCAGACAGGTAATATTTGTGATAAATGACAATTCTGACAAAAAAAATTTAACGTTTTGTTGGGGGCAGGATAAAGATCAGGGAAAGGCAAGAACTAAATGATAATATATACCATGGAGAGAAGACAGAAATGCTTAACTCTTATTTTTCTGTTTTCTCCAACAATGAGAACACTTTTTAGATTATAAAAATAAAATAATTCAGAAACTCAAAATAAGTGAAAAGAGAATAATTTAATTACATTCAAGTCAATTAGCCTTTATTATGACCGATCAAATGCATAATGAAGGAAAGGGACATTGATATAGATCATAACTTTTCCCTAAAGTTTAACTGATAGAAATTAATAGCTGTGATGAGGCTACCAAAAGGGCTTAGAAATCACCTCAACCAGCAAACATTTGATTTTCTTGCCAAGCTGAAAAATATGTCAACCAACTACAACAGCAGTTTAAAATGTAAATCCATTTTAGAAATCTTACAGAGAAGGATAGTAGAAGATAATGATTTTATTACTTCATAAAACAATAAGAATGGAAAAGAAAATAAGTTTAAAGGAAGCTTTATGAGAGATCTGTTAGTCATCCTGCAAGTCTTTAAGAATGAAACTGGAAAGACAATAGACACAAAAAAAGAGAAAGATCTGTAAAGATTTTTATAACAAAATCTTCAACATCAAGGACAGTGAAGCTACTATATTTGGATTTAAAGTCCCAGAGCTACATGAAAGTAGAAATGGTACCGAAGAAAACAAAAAGGGAAAAGAAGTTGGGCCACATCAAGTATGTACAGAGGAGATCTGTACTATCAAGTGATAATTTTGAAGGCATTGAAGGATTAATTTTAAGATAAATGAAAAAAAGAGAATACTGATGGTATAGAACAAATCTCAGACCTTATTAACTGCATCCAAAAAATGACCAAGAAAGAGTCAGTACCAACAAAACCATCTGCCCACCTTTATAATCTATAAAATATTTATTAACACACACACACACACACACACACACACACACACACACACACACACACACCACTCTTGATGGAGATATAAAAAGGTAACAGGAAGGTTTTTGCAAATGATACTCTACAAAAGACCACATCTTTATAGTTATACAACTAACAGTGGTATAAAGAAAACAAATTTTTCTACTGTGCTTAATGACCCCAATAAGCATTTAATTTAGTAAAGCAAGAAGCTGCTCTAAAGTTAGCCTCTCTTTCAACAAAATGTCTCCCATGCCTATAATAAAATTATAAAAGATTGCTTGAATGATATGCAACAGAGTTGCATAGAGATATGCAACAGTTACAATATGTAACTTACTTTGATGATTTCTGATTATTAAATAAGGCATAAAACTGGGAGACATATTCCCTGAATGTGTTTGCCATTGTCATTGAGGATATTCACTGCAGAGTCTAAATGGAAGAGGATTCTCTACAGATGAAGAAGTCCTCCAGATTACCTGTTTGTAGATAACAGTACTGACTGCATAAAGTTGTAGAGCACTGTCACAAAGTCAATGACACAAGTTACAATGCTTGGAAATATCAAGCCATGTTTAGGAAACAGAGTAGCTTGGAATAAGATATTCCAGAAGTCAAAGGAACCAGGATTAAAACCAAGAATCACCTACCCAGCAAAACTGAGTATAATGCTACAAGGGAAAAAATGGTCAGTCCATGATATAGAAGACTTTGAAGCATTCTTGATGAAAACCAGAACTGAAGAGAAAATATGACTTTCAAACACAAGAGTCAAAAGAAGCATGAAAAGGTAAACAGGAAAGAGAAATCATAAAGGATCTTCTAAAGCTGAACTGCTTACATTCCTACATGGCAAGATAATATTTGTAACTCTTGAGACTCTTCTTAGTATTTGGGTAGGTAGAGGGATTACACACACACACACACACACACACACACACACACACACACAGCATAGGCTGAGTTGAATCAGAAGGGAGGATATCTATAAAAAAATAAAATTAAGGGGAGAGAGAGGAATATATTGGAAGGAGAAAGGGAGAAATGGAATGGGGCAGACTATCACTCATAAAAGAGATAAGAAAAATCTTTTTCAATGGAGAAGAAAAGGGAGGAAGTGAGAGGGGAAAAGTGAAGCTTACTCTCTTCACATATGGCTTATGGAGGGAATAACATGCTCACTCAATCTGGTATGAAAATCTATCTTACACTACAGGAAAATAGGGGAGAAGGGGACAAGTGGGGTGAGGGGGATGATAGAAGGCAGGGCAAATGGGAGGAGGGAGTAACTAGAAGTAAACACTTTTGGGAAGGGACAAGGTCAAACGAGAGAACAGAATAAAGGGGTGACAGGGTAGGATGGAGGGAAATATAGCCAGTCTTACACAACATGACTATTATGGAAGTCTTTTGCAAAATGACACATATATAGCCTGTACTGAATTGCTTGTCTTCTCAGTGGGGATGGGGAGGGAGGGAGAGAGAGAAGTTGGAATTCAAAAACGAATGTTGAGAATTGTTATTGCATATAACTGGGAAATAAGAAATACAGGTAGTGGAGTATAGAAATCGATCTTGTCCTACAAGAAAAGAGAGAAGATGGGGATGAGGGAAGGGTGGAGTGTGATAGAAGGGAAGGCACACTGAGGGAAGGAGTAATCAGAATGCAAGATGTTATGGGGTGGGGGGAGGGGAGAGATGGGGAGAAAAATTAGAACTCAAAATTTTGTGGAAATGAATGTCATAATCTAAAAATAAATTAAAAAAAAAAAGGAAACAGAGTAGTCCACACTGGCTGAAATGTAAAATACATGTTAGCGAACTATAAGAGATAAGGCTCAAAAAGTTGGGTGTAGCCAAAGATTAAATTTAATGAGTATAAATGTAGTCTTACACTTGAGTTCAGTACCAGGTAAGGCATTTGAACTTTACCTGGTAGACAAGAGGGAGTCACTGACTATTTCTGAGCAAAAGATCTGAGTAAAAAGATCTTTCTGAGTAAAAGATCTTTGTATAAAGATTAGGCTGGCAGCAGTATGATGAACTGAATGGAAGACTTATTCTGAAGCTACTGCAAAAATCCAGAAGACTAGTAAGATGGGCATCTACAAATGTGGTGGTTATATACATAGAGATGAAGTACATGATGTGAGACACTGAAATGATAAAATCAGCAGAACTTAAAAAGTGAATAGTTAAGAAAGGGAAGGAAAGGAAAAGAGTCAAAGGTAAAACCAAGGTTTGAAATATGAAATACCAGGTAAATGATGATGTCAAAAAGGAAAAGATTTAGGGAGAAAGTTTGGGGAATTTTTAGTTTGAGAAGACAGTAATATATTCAGGAAGATCTATATATGGTTAGAAATAGGAAAAGGTGAAAAGAGAGGTCAGGGCTTGAGATAGGGATTTGGGAATAATTTACATAGAGGTGATAGTTGAAGTCATAAGGGGAATTGAGATTGGTTCAAGAAAGAATATGAGAGAGAAGAGAGTGAAGGGTAGATTACTGGAGGTCACCTTACCTCCTTCAAAGGATTTAAAAGATGAAGAGTTAGCAAAAGATACAGAAAAAGAAGACTTAGAGAAGTAGAGAAACAAACAGGAAGTGCTGTATCTCTTAAGCCAAAGCAAGAAAGAATGGTGAGAATGTAATGGTTGGTCCACAGCACTAAATGCTGCAAAGAGGTCAAGGAGAATGAGAACAGAAATATCGGTGACTTCTGAAAGAACAGTTTCAGTACAGTATACAGAAACAGAACTCTGACTAGTAAGGGTAAGGAGAGAAAGTACAGACATCAAGTACTGAGTCTTCCTTTTTCAAGAATTTTGGCAATAAAAGGAAGGAGAAAGATGAGAGCTGAATGAAAAGATTGGATCAAAAAAAATGATTTTTTTAAATTATTGGAAAGACCTGAGCACATTTGGAAACCAAGAGGAAGACAGCAGTAAGGGAGAAATGGAAGATGCATGAGAGGGAGGGGGAATATTTGCTAAAGCAAAGTCATGGAGGAGAAATGAAGGGGTTTAAAGGCATTAGTATTTAGCAAGGAGTCAATATGTTACTTCTTCTTATGACCTGAGAGAAAAAGAGAATAGTTGATCCTTAGAAGTAGTTGTGAGGACTGAAGTTTGATGAGATAAATAAGATAATTAAGGGAATTCTATAAGTGAAAAAAAAAAACATTTATTAAGTGTCTATTATGTGCCAGTCAGCATGCTAAGTATTGGAGATAAAGAAAAAAATAGTACATTCTCTCAAGGAATTCACAATCTACTAAGTTATCTGTGAAGAATAGAGATACAGCTGGAGGAGAGAAGACAGTTTTGGAAAAGTTTCTGGAGAATGAAAAAAGACAGTTGATAAGAAAAGCAGAAGCACTAAATAACAAACAACTTGTGCACTCAATGAGAATTCTACTCAGTTCTGGGGGCTATATTTTAGAAGGAAGTTAATAAATTGAAGTAGATCTAGAGTAGAGTGAACAGTTTAGTGAGGAGATTCAAAAGTACATGATATGATGACTGATTAAATGTACTAGAGATGTTTAACTTGCAAGGTGAAGCCTAAGAGAGATGATAGCTGCTTTAAAAAATGTGGTGGAAAAGGGGATGACACTTGTTCTGCTTGGCTACAAAGGGCAGAACCAGGGCCAAAGTATGGAAAAGGATGTTGAATTTAGAGAGAAGACCTGGGTTAAAAATCTCAGCTCTATTACTTACTACTTATGTGATTAAGCAAGTGCCTTAACCATTCCGGGCCTTAGTTTCCTCTGTAAAATACAAGGTTTGAAACTACATAGGCTCTAAAGTCCCTTCCAGCTCTAAAACTATGATCCTAAAATTAGAATGTACTGCTCAGACAAAATAAAGAGTTCCCACTTACTGGAGGTCTTCATGTAAAGACTGAATGATAACTAGTCAGAAATGTAGCATTTCTGATGAAACACTGATTATATTAGATAACCTCCTCAGTTCCTTACAACTCATTTCACGACCTTTACCAAAATCTCCTGTTGCCTTTCCCCAAAAGACAGGATCTCTTCAGAACACCTACCTCCACAAGAAATACCTGCTGCCTTAAATTCTCAAACTAGACTCTACCTCATAACCAGGCCATGTGATCTATAGCCATTTAAACTATGGGAAATCATACTTAAAAAAGCAAAAAAGTCTATTGTCAATGCATTTGAGAACTATTACCAGATTGTGCCTGGAGTGATAAAAGTACCAAAGTATCAATTTTAGGAAACCAGTCTAAGACTGAAAAAGAGACTTTCTTACACATGTATAAGCAATATGACAAAGTAGAAACAGTAATAGACCTGGTGTCAATCAACTTGGGTTCAAATCTTACCTTGGGTATTTATTGGCTCATGGAAAAGTCACAACCTCTAACAACCTCCTTTTCTTAATTACTAAGACGAGGAGAACATCTGCACTACCTACCTACCTTGCAGGGTTGTTGGACAAAATGATTCCAAAAACCTTAAAACACTATGTAAATGAGCTGTTTTAACATCCAACACCTTTAAGACCCTGTTGCAGATAAATAACTTACACTACGGAGGATTACAGGTTAGATGATAATATATAGTTAGATGGATGAAGAACTAGTTGAATGGCTGGACTCAAAGAGTAGTCATTACCGGTTTGATATCAACTTGGAATGAGGTCTCCAGTGGAATGCCCCAGGGATCTGTGCCTGACCTTCTCCTATTTAACATTTTGATCAATGATTTAGATCAGAGATGTTAAACATGTATCCCATGGGCCAGCAGCACTCCCACAAAATAAATAAAAATGCAATAAAACAAAGAGAGCATTACATTTTCAAATTAAATCAATACGTGGCCCACAGAGATCCTTATCTATGTATTAGTGGCCCTATTTCTATTTCAGTTTGACACCACTGCCCTAACTAAAGGTATACTAAAATCTGCAGATGACACAAAGTTAGAAGAGATTAACAACGCATTGGATGAGGATGAGCCTGTACTCCTACAGGCTAAAATGTTGGACAAACTCTTAGAAGATTAAATTTAATAAGCATAAATGTAGTCTTACACTTGAGTTCAAGATTCATTTCACAAGTTCATGATTAGAAAAGTGTGGCCACAGAAGGTAATTCATATAAAAAGGATTTTGAGGTTGTACTGAACCATAAGTTTAATGAGTCAAATGTATTATGACAGCCAAAAAAATTCAGGGAATCTCAGACTACATTAGGAAAGGCAAAGTATCCAGGAACAGGCAGGCTAAAGTCCTGCTGATCAGATCATATTTGGAGTACTATGTTTAATTTTAAGAGACACATTTTAAGGATACTGATAAGCTGGAAAATTTCCAGAGGAGGGTGACTAGGATGGTAAAGGGTCTTGAAGTCATGAAATATGAGAATCTACCAAATAAAACATGAATATTTAGCCTGGAAAAGAGAAGATTTGGGGAAAGAAGAGATATAACAGCTGTGTTCAAGTTTCTGAAGGGTTATCAAGTGTGGCTTCCACCTTGATTTACAGGAAAAACTTCCTAATAATTAGAGCTATTCAAAAGTTGAACAAGCTACCTTGGATGAAAAATGGGTTCCCCTCACTAGCAATGTATAAGCAATGACTGGATGATCATATGTCCAGTAGATGCAGCAGATTCTTTTTCAGGGACAAAGTGGATTATATTACAGCCTCTGAAGTTCCTTCCATCTCCGAGATTCTGCATTCTGATTACCTCTGGCTCCCACTTAACAATACACTATTATGTATATGGAGCACATAAGGTAATGAATGTAATTTACCATTTTCTCCTTCCTCCTTTTCACATCTCCTGCTACAATCCCTTCACATGCTTGAATCACACTTTTATCATCACATCATTTACTTTATACCCAGTCCCTCTATCTATGTATATCCCTTTTATATTTCATAGTAGATGTACAATTCTCAAGATTAACAAGTATCATCTTCCATTATAGGGAAGTAAACAGTTTGCCCAAATTGAGTAACAAGTTTTTCTTTTCCCCTGTTTACCTTTCTTTGTCTCTCTTGCAACCTGCATTTGAAGACTGAATTTTCTATTGAGTTCTGGCCTTTTTGTCAGGAAGGTCTGGAAATTCCTTATTTCACTGAATGTCCATCTCCTTGCCTGAAATGTTATGCTGAACTTTGCTGGGTAATTGATCCTTGGTTATAGTCCCAGCTCCTTTGCCTTACAGAATATCATATTCCAATTCCTTCAATCCGTTAATGTAGAAGCTGCAAGGTCCTGTGAGATCCTGACTATAGCTCCTCGATATCTGAATGAATGGTTTCTTTCTGGCTGCCTGTAGTATTTTCTCCTTCACTTGATAGTTCTGGAATTTGGCAACAATATTTCTTGGTGTTTTTAGTTTGGGAATCCCTTTTGGGAGGTGAATGGTAGATTCTTTCGATGACTATTTTGCCCTGGATCTAGCACTTCTGGACAGTTTCCCTCAATGATTTCTTGGAAGATATTGTCCAGACTTTTTTTTCATCATGGCTTTCTGGTAGACCAATAATTCTTAAATTTTCTCTCCTGGATCTATTTTCCAGGTCAGTTGTTTTTCCAGTTAAATATTTTACATTTTCTTCTATCTTTTCATTCTTTAGATTTTGTTTGACTGATTCCTGATGTCTCATAGAGTCATTAGTTTCTACTTGCCCAATTCTAATTTTTATTAAATTGTTTTCTTCAGTTAACTTTTCCATCTCTTTTTCCATCTGTCCAATTATTTCTTTTAAGGAATTATTTTCTCCAGTTAGTTTTTGTACTTCCTTTTCTATTTGTCCAATTTCCCCAGTTAGGTTTTGTGCTTCCTTTTCCATTTGTTCAATTTTCCTTTTTAAAGAGCTGTTCTCTTCATAGAATTCTTTTTTCATACTTTTAAAATCATTGACAAGTTTCTCTTCTTTTTCCTTCTTCAGCTGTTCCAGGAGAACTCTTTGTGTCCGTGTGCAATTCATAGTCCCTTCTGAAGTTTCAGATGAGAGTACAGTCTCAATACTGACCTCTTTGGTATTCATGTTTTGGTCCTTGTCCCCACAGAAAGACTCTATGATCTTTTCATTCTTGCTTTGCTTCTTCTTACTCACGATGATGATGATGCTTTGTGTACTGTGCCCTCTGGTTCTTTCAGCTAGAAGCTGGAGAACCTGGTGTTGAGCTGGCTGGTGTAAGAAAGCAAAGAGCACGTGTCTTTTTTTCTTTTTGTTTTGTGTTTCCAAGGATTAGCCCTGGGGCTAGGTTCTTGAGTGTGGGGGAAGAGTGGTCTGGTCATGGGAAATCTCCTCAGCTGAGCTGGAGCAAAGGCAAGCTCAGTGCTTGGTGATCCCAGCTGCCTTCCCATTTCCCCTGGAGTGCTGAGGCATGCCTGGGTCCTAGTGTGAGGCTCTATCCCCCTGGGCTCTGGATCTCCCCTTGGTGGGTATGCTGAGGTGGGCCTGTTGCCACAGTAAGAGGAGTAATCCTAGCCTCAGGTGCTACAAGACTGTATGCCCCTTCTGCAGATCCCACTGTTCCAGAATTTTTCTGGGGAAATATTTTATGGTTCTTTCAAGGTCAACAAGGGGAAGGGGAGAGAGCATTTACTGATCATTCTGTCATTTTGGCTCCTGGAAGTTCAAGTAGGTGACTTACAGATGTTTAATCTGCAGGCTGATAGTCTCAGGAGTGGCTGCAGCTGATATGTGGGGCTCAGCAGCTGTCACTCGGTTTTGCTGGTCTCTGGCCCTGGGCTGTCACTCTGCCTTGCCGCCACTGCTGGTGCCTCAGGCCACCCTGGGGCTTTCCTGCTTGGCTGTGCTGAGATTGACACCTTGTGCTGTATGCTTTGGACTCTTCCATACTTGTGGAACAGATTCTTCCCGTCGCCTTTCCAGTCTGTCCTAGTCTGTGAATCTGCCAGTCTGTCTCCTATTGGATTCTAAACCTCCAAAATTTGGCCAGATTCTCTTTTTAGAGGTATCTGAAGGAGTTTGTCTAAGAGCTTCGGTGAGTAGTTGCTCTCACTCTGCCATCTTGACGTTAAGGTAATGAATGGAAAGAGCACTGGACTAGTAGTTGGGAAAATTGGGTTCTGATTCTGACTTTGACACTAATTATATAATCATGGATAGTTCATTTCTCTAAGCCTGTTCCCTCAACTACAAATGAAGAAGCTTGGACTAAATGATCTCTAAGGTCGTCCTCTATGGCTCTAATATTTTATGATTCACCAGTTTCCTCTTATCTCCTATTCTTATAAATACATATGTCCCTGGTTTTCCTGAAGCTCTCTCACTTCTATATGCATCATTTTATGAAATGTACATAATATTCAGTGGCAAGAAAGTACAGGAGGTTCTCCCCTATTGGCTAGCTCCAGGAACAGCAAAATCTCTGCATATTGTGGAAATATTATGGTTTAATGGAAAAAGTTCTGGATCTGATTTAAATCAGAGAACAATTAAGGTTAATTTCTTCAATAAATAGATGCATCTTGTGGGCAGAGTCAATATTTCAAATTGTGAAATGAGAGACCTCTACAGTTTTCTGCACAGAATTACCAGCAACAATATCCTAGAACATAGTCTATCCACCACCACTTTAATACAAGTCCACTATTGGGCTGAATGTTTGTGGAAGAAACTTTAAAGAAGATAAAAGCGTGGGAGATTTCACAGGAAACCTGGTTCCTCAGGATCCTCCTAAAATATAACAGAAATGCTGAAAAAAATTGCTAGACAATCTCACACACAAAATAAACCCACAAAAAGCACAATGACAGAGAACTTAGAAAAAAATAAAGTCATTATGGAGTAAAATAACCATCAGGAATAGAAAAAGAAAAAACTATACTAAAATAAAATCAGATGTAGCATCAAGAATGAAGAAAGCAGAACCAAAAGAGAAATATATACTTTGATTACCACCAAGTAATAAAAGACTACAAAAACAGCAACAAATTATTACTATATGTGGAGTAAAGGTCAAAAAGGATCTGGAAAATAATAACAATATGGGTATTGTGACATTGAAGTCAATATGTACATCTTTTCAAGATGAAGTTAATGATTAACAAGTAATGGAAGTTACAGACATATGTAAAACCATTCATCTTTTTGTCTATTTCAGCTTTCATGCTTCCTTTTCCTAATTTCTTTTATTGTGCCCTTATTCATAATTTAATACCTATATATGTCAATGAAAGTAAAAAGTTAAATTATTTATATTAAAAGAGTAGCAGCATTAGAAATAATGCAAGAAATCCTGAAGTATACAATTAAGCAGATAAAAGACACATTCAAAGAAGGATTGAAATCAGCAACAAATTCATGAGGAAAAATAAAATAACTGAAGTTGCTAAAAGATCTTAGTAAGTAATGATGATATAACTCAGTACAAGGGAGCATAATACAGAGAATTTGACAAGTATCAACGAAGGCAAACAAAAGCAGAAGTAATACAGTAGAAGACGGAATGGCATAAAATGCTACTGAAACAGAAAAACAAGCCCTCGAAATAATTCAATTAGAAAGATGTGAAGGTCTAATGCAAGTGAAAATCTTAAAGAACAGAACAAAAAAAGGAAGCCTCAGAATTACTGGTGGTCACATAAAATAACAAAGGGAAAAAAACCTGATCATTCTATTTCAAGAAATCATCCCAAAAAATTTCCCAGAATTATTTAAACAAGTGACATTCTGAAAATAGAATTTACAGATGCAAGGAGAAACTCAAAATTCAACTCACCCAGGCACATCACTGTCAAACTTCAAAACTACAATGACAAAGAAAAAAATCTTTCAAGCTGTCAGAAGGAAGAAAGAGGTTACGTATCACAAAAAGATCTCACATGATTTTTCTATAAAAAGCAAGAAAAATGTAGGAGGAACATGCCATAAACAAAAATTTTAAAACATGGCCCTCAAAGAATCAGCTTTTCAGCAAATCTTGTATGTTTTTTAAAAAAATAAAGATAAACATTTAAAAATCACTATGACTTTAAAGAACTCATGGAGAAGAAAAATAAATTTCAAAAAAATCTTTGGTGGTGGTAGGGGAGGTGCAGAGATGGTGTCAGGGTCAAGTTCCTATGTTTGATAAATGGGATGAGGCTGAGTTTTAGAGAGAGGGACAATATGGGCACATGGTGTAGGAAAAAGAGCATTTGATTTGGAAAAGATCTGGGCTAGAATCCCAGCTGTGCTACTTACCATTACTTTGACACTGAGCAAGTCATTTCACATCTTTGGGACTCCAGCTACTTCTTTTACAGATGAGTTCAATTATCTCCAAAAGGAAAGGGTTAGCCTAGATAACTCCTAAGGTATCATCTATATCTAAAGTCTATTAACAAGATATTTACAGAGTTAATAGCATATAGGAATTGTGTTTGTTTGGTAATCTTTTGTTAAATTTAACTTCTTTTTTTGATCTGGACCCATGATTTCATCAGTAGTGAGGGGTCCTGGTGAAAAAACTCCCTGGGCCAACAAAGTCTCATCTGTAACTTATGGTCTTGAAATGTGGCCTAGGTTAATGAGAGATTAAGGGACTTGGCCAAGGTTATACAACTAGTATATGTCAGAAATAAGATTTGATTCAAGTCTTTCTGACTCCAAGGCCAGTTCTCTATCTATTATATACCACAATAACTCTTAAATTTGATTTAGAAACAGCAAAGTAAAATAAGAAAGTTGCTATTTCCTTCTGATAAAGTAAGTAGCAACAAAGATAGAATATATATAAAAATTTACCAGCTGAATATAACCAGCTGGATATAACTCCTCCAATAAAAGAACTATAGAATGTATTTTAAAATAGAATTCAATAATACATCTCCAGAGAAAGCATTCAATTTCCAAAAAGAGACAGTTTCCTAAATTATAAGAGAGAGGTTGACTATATAATGCAAAGGCCTATACTATCTCTAAATTTTATTAACTCACTCCTACGAAGATATCAAATTGAAAGTGCCACAAAAAAATGTATTATGCTATGTCTAAGGGAGAAAAAAACAAATCTAGAGTTGCATTGATGATAGCTAATGATGTTGAATTCAAAACAGAAAGCATTGAAAGATAGGTAAGGAAAGTACATCAAGCTTAAAGGCCTTACTGAAAATGAGCATAAAATTGGCAAAAATGATAAAAGATGGAAATAGTCAGTACTGGAGATCTATTGGAAGACATGCACACTAATGCACTGTTGCCGGAACTATGAATTGGTTCAATCATTCTGGAAAGTAATTTGGAATTATGGTTTGTTTTTTCTAACCAACTGAATGAAAATTATATACTCATTAACTCAGGGACCTCACCGTTAAGAGAAGTCAAAGAAAGAAAAGTCCCAAATATATTAAAATATTTATAGCAGCACTTGATGAGAATTAGGAAAGAAGCAGAGATAAAGTACATTCCCACTAACTGTGGAATGGCCAAACAAATGATCATACATGAAAAAAATGGAATATTACTATACCTTAAGAAATGAATGTGAAGAAGTCAGAAAAAGATGGGAAGACTTGTATGAACTTATGCAGAATAAAAGAGAATCAGGAAAACAATATGCACAACAACACCAAAAAAGAAATTGAGTATTTTAGAATTATAATGACCAAGCTTGGCACTAGGTAAAAATTGAGAAAATACACCTCCCTCTTTCACTGTAGAGGTAGAAGACAATGAGTGTGGAATACTACATATACTGTCATATTTGTCTGATGTGTTAGTTGATTTGATGAACTGCTTTATTTTCTCTTTCTTTTTTAATCTTTGTTACAATGGATAACTTCATAGGGGAAGGGAGAAGGGATATATTTAGAAATTAGTGTGACAAAAACAAAAAGCATCACTAAAAATAAATTTAATAAAATGTCTATCATTTTGAATATATATGCATTAAACAATATAGCAGTTATATTTACAGAGAAGTCCAAATTTTTACAAGAAATAAATTGAAAACTACTGCACCATATTCTACTAACCTTCTATCAGAATATGTTTTTAAAATGATATATATAACTTTATAGACTTGAACAAATCACTGAGCAATCTGAAGTTAAAGTAGAAAATGTATACTTTTGGCTACAACATGGAACATTCACAAAAACTGGTTCTATTCTTAGCCATGAAAATGTCCTAGGCAAATTTAAGAGAGCAAAAATTTAAAATGCTACATTTATGGACCATAATTCAATAAGCATAAAAGTAAGCAGAAATGATATACAAATCCACAATGACATTTAAAAGTGATTTATTAGACTCTGCTTGTATTAAAGAAACTAATTATAAAAATGTCAAAAGGTTACTTCAATCAAAACAACAAATACTACATATCAAGGCCAGATACATAGAACAGTGCAAGGAAAGGCATGGAGGAGAACACTAAATGTGCTAGGGGAGAAGAGAGAAGTCCAGTTTGGCTACATCTGAGAGTGCATATGAGAAAATCCTGAAAACATACAATGCACCAGAGATAGTCTACCTCTCCAATAGACTGAATTCTTTCAGGACAGGGATGGCTATTTTTTCATCTTTGTATTTCCCCAGTACTAAGCACAGTATCCTGTATATAGCAGAACTTTTTAAATTTAACCTAAAAAAGTTTTTATGAAATACAACTTGAGTAGCATAATAAATTCAAAGAGCTGAATGACTATAGGAAGCGAAAGAAAAGACAAATGGAAGTTGAGTTTACATTTAAGAAAATTACAACATGAACAAAGTAATACCCCCAAAGAAAAGAAGAAAAAGGGTGATTATCAATATCAGAATATAAATTAATAAAATGGCAAACAAAAAATTGATAAAACAAAAAGTTGGCTTTTGAAAAAGTCCAATGAAATCGATGTATAGCTAGAAAAGTTTATTTTATAAAAGGATTACAAAAAGCTCAAAATTAGAAACAGTGAAACATTAAAACATTTATCAGAAATTTATGTTAAAAATTTTAACTTAAAATGGTTTATCTTAAAAATACAAAATGCCACACTAAGAAAACAGTAAATAGATAACCTAAAGAAAATGATCTCAGAAGAAATCAGGTTTTTAAAGAACCACCCTGGGAAAAAAAATGGCATCAGGACCAAGACCTGACAGGTGAATTTCTCCAACCTTCAAAGAACAAATAATCCCTATAATACATAGACTGTTTCTAAACAAAATGTTCTAGATTTTTGTGTTGCTAATTATGATTTTAACCTTTGAACTTAACACAGATAAAGCTATAAAAAAATTACAGACCAGTATCATTAATGAATAAAGGTACAAAAATATTGAACTAAATGCTAGCAAGAGGAATCTAGTCACATATTTTAAAAATTTAGTACAACTGAGATAATATGTACCAGAAATGTATGAATGGTTCAATATGAGGAAAGTAATGAAAATGATAAAAGTTTTAATTATATGATTAGAGTAATAGAGGTGACTGAACAGGCTTTTGATAAAATATATTCATTTGTGTTTTTAAAAAAAAACACAAACATATAGAAAAAGACTATTTTTTCCTAATTAAAAATACATACAACTGAAACCGAGAGCTAGCATTACATGGCTTCATACTACTACTCCTTATGCTCCAACCAAACTATCCTTCTAGTCATATCGAGAATTCAGTGCTCCTTTGTCAAATTATCATTCATTAAGTCATTTATTATAACTAGAAGGCACTCTCTTCTCTTTTCCATCTTTTGGAAACTATGTCTTCAATGTTCAAAGATTAAGCTTTCTCTATGATACTTCTCTAGACACTCCCAAGCTGCTACAGTTCTTTTCCTCATCAACTTTCCTTATATCATTGTTATCAATGTTCATGCTTCATTGTATCTAAGCAGAAGGTTAAGCTCTTTAAGGATGGGAACTATTTAACTTTTGTCCTTGAAATTAGATGATTAAAAAACATTTGTTGAATTTTAATTGAAAGGAGAAACATTAGAGGCATTCATACTAACATGCTAACATCTATTTAACAATTTAAAAATTTTAGCTAGTGCAAAAAAGTTATGAAAAAGAAATGAAGGGATTTTGGTAATGAAAAGGTAAAAATATCCTGTTTCCCAAAGACATAGACTTTCTGATTACATAAGGAGTTAAACTCATTAATAATGAATAATGTTAGTAATTTAACAAAGTTGGAGATAAATCCACAAAAATTATCTACATTTTTACATAACACTAACAAATCAGAAAAAGATGATACAAAGAAAAATGTTACTTACAATAATAACCAAATTATTACTCTAATGACATTTGGTCATTAACTTAACAAGGCATGAGGCCTAAATAAAGATGAATTTTGAATGATTTTGACAAGAAATAAAGTAAGAAATTAATAATGGAGGGATATCCTCCCATCCATGGCTAAGTTGACTCAATATGCTTAAACATTAATATTTTCCAAACTTAGTGATTCAATGCAATATCAATCAAGATACCAATAAGTAGCTTTCTAGTATTAGAAAAAACATTAAAATTTATCTGAAAAAACAAACAGGCTAGAATATGAAGGGGAATTGTAGGAAAAAAATATTAATAGTAATCTTTCCAGCCATTAGAGCTATGCTTTAGTTTAATTGTTCTGGAAAAAACTCAGAATTATGGCACTCAGAAAAAGCCACTAAACTGTTCATTCTCTTTGACCTAGCAATCCCACTACTGGCTCTCTCTCTCTCTCTCTTTATATATATATATATATGTATAGATATAGATATATAGATAGATAGATGTATAGATATATAGAGAGAGATATATATATCCTAAAGAGCTGAAAAAGAGAGAGTTCTCCATATATACCAGCAGGAATTTTTATTGCAACAATTTTTATGACAAGAAAAAAATAGTGTATGCCTATCAACTAGGGATAGATGAAAAAATGGTGGTATAGTAATATTAAGGAAAATGATTATGCTGTAAGGAAAAAGGGGAACTGTGTTTCAGTGGAAAGATCTGGAGACAGAAGACCTTGGTTCAAGTCCTAGCTCTCCAACTTATTACGTCTATGGCTTTGGGGCAAGTCAGTTGACTTCTCTGGGTTCAATCATCCCATTTATAAAATGAGAGGGTTGCACTAGATGACCTCCAAAGTATCTTACAGATCTAAATTTATGATCCTATGATAATTATACTATAAACAAAGGCTAAAAAGAAGCCAAACTCTGAATAAGTGGAATGACTAATCTTATCTCAAAGAACAGATAATACCTGAACCCTTTCAGGTGAGAGGTACAAGATATTACATATACTATCAGTTATGGACACTGTCAGTTTTAATTAACTATTTTTCTTTCTTACAAAGATGGTTGAAGGTGAGGGAAAGAGTACATTAGGAAATAGACTGTGGTGTAAAAACATAAGACATCAATAAAATTTATTTTTATAGAAGAAAAACAGACCAGAATATCAAAAAGAATACTGGAGGAAAACATTTATATAGGGTGATTTACCCTGCTATTATTTCAAGATACATTATAAAACAGTAATAGTGAAAATGATAAAATCATGGATAAATAATATCAACGGATAAATATATCAATGGAACATAATAAAGAAAACAAAAAGGGAACCAAATGTACATAGAAGTCAGTGCATTATCAACATGAAATTACAAAACATTGGGGAAAGGAATCATTGAATAAGGATTCAATATAATTGCCAAGAAAACTGCACAGCAGTTTGTCAAAAAACAACTTTAGATTCATACTTTATAACACATGCTACAATAAATTCCAATTGAATCAGTACCAAAATATAAAAAGTCAAACCATAAATAAGAAAAAATATTAAATTTTTCAGTTTTAGAAAAATAGTATTTAAAGAGATAAGCATGACAAAAGTTTTGTATTCAAAATAAAAAGAACAGATTGGTGGGGGGTAATCTCAACATAAAGTGTATCTAATACAAATTAACAACAGTCAAACCAATTCCCCAACATATAAATGGTTAAAGTGTTCACAGCAGTAAACACAAACTACTGTTCAACACTTTTTACTGCAAAGAGAGAAGCAAAGTAAAAAAAAATCTCTAAGGTATTATATTATATCAATTAAAATAATTTAAGATGATAAATTCAATCCTGGAAGAATTATGGAGAAACAATTATACTATTACTCAGTTGGTGAATTGTATAAATTGGTGCAATCTTTATGGAGAAAAATCTGGCAACGTATGGTGAGAGTCACAAAATAATCCTCAATGATCCTATCTTTTAGGACATCCTAAGGACATATACAATAATATGCAGAGCTGCCTAAAGCAAAAAAAACAAACAAACCAAAATCCATATGGCCCACTAATTGGGAAATAGCCGAATAAACTGCTGCACATTAATGTTATCTGGTATTACTGCACAATAAAAGCGACAAATACAAAGAACACACCGAAATGTTATAATATATGAAATAATCCAAAGCGAAAAAAAGTAGAATGGAACAGACACAATTAGGACTACACAAATATAACAGCAAGAAAATTTTTAAAGAATACAGATGGAAAAGAGATAAAACAGAAATATGTTGTTACTGTTAGTATTTTTTTAAAGTTCATATTTTTATCAAAATGTAAATAATTTTGAGTTTAAGGTTTTAGTCTGGATTTTATTCCATATTTTATTTGTTCATAATTATTGAGATTGTTAGTAAGTTTATAATAAAATGTTAAAATAATAAAAAATTATTTTTAAAAAGACAGTGGGCAACAGCAAAAAACCTGAGCAAAGTTGAATCAGATAAAGCAAAAGAAATGTTTTTCTACTTCTATACTCCAAAGCACAGTTTAATGGCAGCAATCATGGATTACCTGTGGAATAGCAATAAATAGGCCAGCAGGTCAGGAAACAAAACAGAAACAGAGGACTCATTTTAAACAAAGCTTTTAGTCCTGTTCTAACAGTAGGAGTATCAAACATCCAAAGAAATTATTATTACAACGCAACTCTCATCACTTCAAAAGTGAGCATTTCACATTTGTTCAATATATCACTTCAAAAGTGAGCATTTCACATTTGTTCAATATAATTTATTTTTTTATAGTAGGCAAAAATTGCTTCTTAACATTTTAACCTTTTACATATGGACTCCAGACTACTGTTACAGGCTGATATGATTCTCCTTCATGCACTCTACATTATAATCAAACTGACTTACTTGCAGTTCTACAAACAAGACATTCCATCTCCCACCTCCATGCCTTTTCACAAGCTGGTGCACAGGACAGGAATGCATTCCCTTTTAACCACTGCTTCTTTGAATCCTGAATTTCCCTAATATAGCTCAGCTCAGGTGCTACTGCCTCCTTGCTGAAGCCATTTCTCCTGCCTTCAGTTATTACTGCTCATTCCCTTCTCAAATTTTCTTGTACTTGGTTATCTGTGTAAATTTTGCATTCCCCCCTCAAATAAAAAATAACAGGCACTTCATAAGTGCTCATTACAGAAATGTTCCAATCCATTATAGGAATGTTCTTAAAATACGATATGGATAAAGATAAATAAATATGTTAAAGTTTTCAAGCAAAAATATGTTAAGATTTTAGGACGAAGATGCATTACCTGCAAGAGTATGTAGGCTCTCCTACTTTAAAAACACGACCACAAAGATGGGAAGGTTTGTTTGCTTGTTCAAGTTTTGGAAATCCAAATGCAGGATCTTCACCACAAAGATACCATTCCATGGGTCCCAACAAAACGTGTTGTGCTAGCATATCTTCTCTCTGTGGAGCAGGGTTAGGGCCCCTACAGTATATTTTGGGTACATAGTGGGCTAGATGCTGGTATACTTCTCTAGTCAGGTCAGTTGCTTGTAGCCATTTCTTTAAAAAAAAAAAAAAAAAAAGTCAAGTCAGAACACCTTACTAGTAAAAAAAAAGAAAAAGAAACTAATGAATTACTTTTCATATAAATCAAGTGCTGCTGATTGGCCCTTTTTGAGATAAATTTCAAATTTTCATTTAAAATTCTGCTTTGCTTTGATGGATCCATGATTTTATGATCAGAGTGGACATTCCCTGAGTAATAACCGATTAAAATCCCATTTATTCTGGGTAATTCCAGTCTTTGTCTTCCTCATAAATCCTCCACAAAACCACTGTTAAAATGCTAATTCTGCTGTAGAACAGTTTTATTTTTAATGAAGTGAAAATAAACTTACTAAAATTGCAAAGAAAAGTTAGTTCTTAAAGTCACTATTTCCTCTTTCAATTTTTCATGTCCTATTTGCTGATCAAGTGACACTGGAGATGGAATGAGAAGACTCAGCTTGTGATTCCAGTCCAGTCCCTTCACTGCTTTGAGCATCAATTTCCTTATCTGCATAATGAGGATAATAATATCTGAACTACCTAACCCATAGGACTGTTTTGAGGAAAGTACTCTTTAAATTTATAACACATTACTCTAAAGGTAATTTACTCTATTATTTTTCCTTAGTTCCATTTTATATACTCCATCTCTGCAATTCTATCATTCATCCCCAACATTCTCAAGGAACTTGACTTTCTCCACCTCCATGTTGTATCTTGGATGAAAACCAAATCAATCTTGGCATTTCAGACATGAAAAAAGGCTGCTAATTTGCTCTCTGGTACTAAAATTGAGTTAACACAATAACAATCTGTAACTGGCTAGTATTTATGCACAGAAAACAATTTCAAAACATTTTAAAATGAGCTAGTTTGCTATCAAAACTGTCCACTGGTTACATGACACCACAGCAATGTTTACCTGGCACAAACACAGCAGTATTTACTTCTGAGACTATCTCTAAACGTATGGAAAGTAGAATATTTAGTTTTAAAAGCCAAACTGTTAATAGCTTGATATCACTCCCACTTGGCATGCCCCTACGCTCCATTATGATACTATTAACAACTTCTGTCCAAGGTCAATGCTAATATTACATACAGAGTACAGAGTTATATTTCTTCTTCCACTTCTCCAGAAATTTGTACAACTGAGGATAAATGGGTATTCCTACAAAATATTTTATCACCTGCAAACACTGAAGATTTCTCACTGAAATAAGAGGTAAATAAATAAGAGGTACTAGTAAACACTTCCTAATTCTGAGCTACATAATCAAAATCAAATAAGAAATTATTGGCACTAGGAGTGCCAATTTCTAAGTGAAGATTCTCAATTCCAAGCTCTAAAAAAAATTTTCTTCCTAGTCAATTTCACATTTTAAGTGAAACTCAAGAACTCTAAGAATTTAAGAATTCTTAAGAAGTTTTGGGTTTGGTCTGTTGTTTTGGTTTTTTTTTTTTTGATGTATCAAGATCTATATCATCAGCGTAAGAGCTCCCTATGAGGAAGTAACTGTTCTATAAGTGCTCTACAACTTGTATTCCTAAAAAGTTGCTTGGGTTTGTTACCAATGAAATTATTAATCATGACCCCAGAGGACCAATGATGAAGCATGCTACGTACCTTCTGACAATGAGATGATGGACTCAAGATGCAACATGAAATACACATTTTTAGACATAACCACATGAGAATTTGTTTTACTCACCTATGCATATCTCAAACAAGAGTTTGGGATTTTGAAAATTATTATTATTTTTTTTTTTATGGATGTGGGGAGAGGTAAAAGGGAGAAAAAAGTTTTTTAATTTAAAAATAAATTTCTTTTAATTATAAAGTTGTGAGGTCACTGAGAGGTCAACTAACTTGAGGATCACACAGCCAGTATATTGTAAAAGTAGGACTTAGGTCCAGGTTGATGCTGACCCTTCCACTATAGCAGGTTGCCTCTCTTGTTAACATATCATAAAAATGGAATGCAAGTTAACTCAAGGGAGTTAATCATGAAGGCAGTTTAAGCTGATGCTTTTATTTCCTATATGAAAATCTTTCAAAACACCACTAATTTTGATGTGTTTGTTTTGTAGAAGAGATAGCCTTTCAACCTACAGTGTCTCTATAGAGACCTCAAGGATCCAGTCTAGCCTTTAGGCTAACTAGGCCTAAGGAAAAAATATATCTGTACGTTAAGTTCAGATATGAAAATAGGAACAAATAGAGTAGCCAACAGCGTCAGGTCATGTAAACAATCACCACCCAACAAACAAACAAAATATGTAGTCTATTAGGTAATTATTTTTACTAGAGCAAACTTCAGCAAATAAAAGTAGAGCAAAAGCTCTTCCAAAAAAGAAAACAATCAGATGTTTTCAATCACCATTGGCAAAGCATAACATGGAAAAAAAAAAACAGTATCATCATGGATTAAGATTGAAAAAAATAATCTCTATACAACCCTAAAAAGTTGTCAGATCTCCTCTTGATTTCTTCTTTGGAACAAAACAAATGATTTGCATGAAAAACAGAAATGAATGACTTTTTGTTTTTCCTTCATTTTATGATCTCAAATGTTGTAAAAAGAAGTCCTTTTTCCAGTTATTTTAATTCCAGGGAGATAAGTGATGAAGTTATCTAAAAGTACTAATGTAGCTTACTGGTACTATCAACCAGGAAGGGTCAAACTTAGTTTTGGATCACTGAAACAAATTCTAAACCAAATAACAGTTCAGGTTAAGTAAATACTTCAGCTGATGAAATGCAAATTATGTAATACAAATCAAGGTTACATAGTGTAAATCATTCTCAATATCCAGTTTTAATTATATAACATTTCACTACAATACTAAGATTTTTAAAAGTGGTTGAACTAAGCCGTTTCCAATAATGACGTACTCCCATTTTTAATTTTTTTTTTTTTTTTTTTTAATTGTGAAAAATTTATTGAGAATCCACCAGCTCCAAATTGGTCTGGAAACATCAGGCAGCTTCTTCTTTTGCGACTCGGTCCTTTTTGAGTGGTCCCATGAAAGCTTTTTTCTCCTCCACAGTCTGGAACCGACCGTGGCCAAATTTGGATGTGGTGTCGATAAACTTCAGGTCAATCTTCTCCAGGGCACGACGTTTGGTCTGTACCAGCAGAGACTTTCGCAGAGTGAGGACACGTTTCTTCGTCCCAACGACACAGCCTTTCAGCATGATAAAGTCATTGGTCACTTCACCGTAGTGGACAAAGCCTCCCAGAGGATTGATGCTCTTGTCGGACAGATCATAATCTGTGGATGCATTGTTTTTGATCAGTTTGCCATCCTTGATCTGGAAGCCCTGGCCAATCTTATAGATCTTTTTGTTGATCTCAGTGCGATGGTGGTAGCCCTTCTGACCAGCTCGAGCCACAGAGAAGGCTACCCGGGCAGGATGCCAAGCTCCAATACATGCCACCTTACGCAGTCCTCGGTGGGTTTTTCGGGGCAGTTTCTTGGTGTGCCAGCGGCTAGTGACACCTTTGTAACCCTTGCCCTTTGTCACCCCAATGACATCAATCATCTCGTCTTGCCCAAACACGGTGGACACGGGCACCTGCTGCTCCAGCTTCTCACGGGCCCAGTCCAGTTTCTCAGCCACGCTACCGCCATTCACCTGGATCTCCATCAGGTGAGATTTCTTCTGCCTCAGAGGGAGCAGGCGCATCTGGGTGTGGGCAATGACGCGGATCACCTGGCAGTACTTCTTCATGCTGCTCAAGTCTTTCTCCAGCTGCTTTTTGCCATCCTCATCTTGCCACTTTTTGCAATACTTGGTGAAGGCCTTCTTCTTGGACTTATGCCAATTCTTATAGAACCGCCTCTTACACTCATCGCTGATGTGCTCGGCAAAGATGGTTTTAAAGCTACGCAGGCCTCGTGGGGTTTGCACATAGCCCACGATGCCCACAATGACCATGGGGGGCGTCTCCACGATCGTCACAGCCTCGACCACTTCCTTCTTATTGACCTTTGAGCCGGGCCTGTCCACCTCTCGAACAATATGGGTCATGCCTGCCTTGTAGCCCAGAAAGGCAGTCAGATGGATGGGCTTGGAGGGGTCATCTTTGGGGAAGCTCTTAACCTTCCCCCGGTGCCTGCTGCTTCTCTTTCGAGGCAGGAAGCCCAGAGAGCCATGCCTGGGAGCGGAGAACTTCCGGTGGGACATGCTGCTGCTGAGGTACCCGCGGCGGCCGCCGAGGCAAGTTTGGAGAGCCATTTTTAATTTTTTTTAAAAATTTGTTTAGTATTTTGTTTTTCCCCAGTTACATGTAAAAAAATAATTTTTAACAGTTGTTTTTTAAATTTTGAGTTTCAAATTCTCTCCCTCCCTCCCCAATCCCACTCATTGAGAAGGCAAGTAATTCGATATAAGTCATACATGTATAGTCATGCAAAACATTTCCATAATAGTCATGTTGTAAAAGAAAAACCAAAACAAAAAACCTCAAGAAAAATAAAGAAAGCAAACATACTTCAATATATATTCAGACCTATCAGTTCTTTCTCTACAGACAGAAAGCATTTTTCATCATGAGTCCTTCAGAGTTGTCTTGGATCATTGTATTGCTGAGAATAGCTAAATCATTCACAGGTGATCATCTTATAGTATTGTTGTTACTTGTACACAGTACATTTCACTTTGCATCAGCTCACTGTAAGTTTTTCTAAGTTTATGAGCATCCTGCTCATCATTTATTATAGCACAATATGCTTCAATTTTAAAAAAAATAATAATTTTTTTTGTTACACTTTACTTTCCAAACTGTTTCCTCTCTCTCCCTCTCTGCCACACACTAGAGAGGGCTAACATTTGACACATTGTATTGATAATACATTTTTGCTTATTGTTAATATAATTTTGCTTCTTAATGGGAAGATCTTTCCCATTCACTAATAGTGACCTGCTTAAGTCACATGGAAGCCTGAGTCACATGAGTCTGAGTCACATGGAGCCTGTGGTGGGAGAAGTTTGCTGAATGGGTGAAACAGGAAAAGGCAGAGCTAGAGGAGAGGTGAGAGGAAGTGAGTCACAGAACAATTAGAGCTGGGAAGGATGCAGGTGAGCAGGCAGCTGGCTAGCTTGAGTGAAAGAGCTTGTTTGTGATTTTAAGAGAGCCTGCTTGTGACTGGTTTAATGGAGCTGGTTTGTGGGAAGCCCAGCAGAGGGAAGGTTTAGGGATGGTGTAGTCCTCTGCCTTGTTGTTTTGTGTAAATTTTTGTTACTATGATGGATTTGGCTTTCTGGTGTCTGAATAAATATTTTGGTTTTGTCTTCCATATGGAGAGTCTGTTATATTTTGCGATTCGGAATTGTGCTGGGATATTCATGGCCGCCTGTAGGAGCTGTTAATTTTGCACTGGCACTACACACATTTATAAATATGTGTAAAATCATATTATGTGTACTTCTATTTATCAGGTCTTTCTCTGGAGGTGGATAGCATCTTCCTTCATAGGTCCTTTAAACTTGATCTGAGTATTTATAGTACTCAAAATAACTTGATTCTTCACAATTGTTCTTTGAACAATATTGCTGTTAATTGTATACATTTCTCTTGGTTCTGCTCATTTCACTTTTCAATATTTCATGTAAGTCTTTCCATATTTTCTAAAATCAACCAGCTCATCATTTCTTATAACACAGTAGTATTCCATCACAATTATACATCACAACTTTTTAAGCCATTCTCCAACTGATGGACATCCCCTCAAACTTCAGTTCTTTGCCACCACAAAGAGAGCTGCTAAAAAAATTTTTAGAATATATAGGGTCTTTTCCTTTTCTCCTGATCACCTTGGGAAACCTAATAGTGGTATTGCTGAGTCGAAGGACACAGTTTTATAACTCTCTGGGCATAAGAATGCTCTCTCCCAAATGGTTGGATGAGCTTACAGTTCCAACCAATAGTGTACCAATGTCCCAATTTTTCCATACACCTTCCAAGATTTGTCATCTTCTCCTTCTATCACTTTAGTCAATCTGATAAGTGTGAAATGGTTCGTCAAAATTGTTTTAATTTGCATCTCTGTAATCAATAATGACTTAGAACTTTTTTTTATGACTTTATATAGTTTTGATTTCTTCATTGAGAAATTGCTTGTTCATGTATTTTCACCATTTATCAATTGGGGAATAACTCATATTCTTATAAATTTGACAAAGTTCTCTATATATCTGAGATATGAGATCTTTATCTGGGAAAATGTCTATAAAATGCCCCTCCTCCAGTTTTTTCTTTCTTTCTAACCTTAGCTACATTGGTTTTAATTGTACAAATGCTTTTTAATTTTATATTTAGGTCATCTATCCATTTTTACCTTATCTTGGTAAATGGTATAATATATTGACCTATACCCAATTCCTGCCAGACTACTTTCTAATTTTCCCAACAATTTTTTTTTTACCCAAAGCTTTTTTTAACCAAAAGCTTAAATCTTTGTCAAGATTTATCAAACACAGGTTTACTGTGATCATTGACTACTGTGTACTGTATGTCTGTTCTGTTCCACTGATCCACCTTTTTATTTTTTAGCCAGAACCAGATAGTTTTGATAATTACTGCCTTATAATATAGCTTAAGATCTGGTACTGCTAAATCTCCTTCCTTTAGCTTTTTCCCTTTAATATTCTTGACCTTCTGGTCTTCCAAAAGAATTTAATTATTATTTTCTCTAGCTCAATAAAGTAATATTTTGGTAATTTAATTGGGATGGCATTGAGTAAGTAGATTAGCTTTTGTAAAATTGCCATTTTTATTATATTGGCTCTGCCCCATCAATGAACAATTAATATTTCTCCAGTTACTTAAATCTGACTTTATTTGTATAAAAAGTGTTTTGCAATTATGTTCATGTAGTTCCTGAGTTTTTCTTGGCAGGTATGCTCTCATTTAATACTCTCATTTAAAAAAAATAACGTATGAAAATCAGAAATTCTAAAACAAGCTACATGTAGCTGTTTACACTGGAATCACTACTGGAAATCTCAACTCTATTTAAAAGGTGTTTTAATTTACAAGTAACTTGTCAAAAACATATGTGGATTATGTAAAGCAATGTATATTTGTGTATGAGCTCTGTCCTTCGTATTAATTACTAGAAATGATAGAAGAGAAATACAGTGACAAAAAAAGGTAGAAAAAGTTCCCTTAGAGAATAAAGGGCCATAAATTTCTAAACAAAATAAAGTCATGTTTCTTAAAATTAGTTCTCACTTGTTGCCACAATTACTATTTCCCTCAACTTTCTTTAACGTTTACTTTAAATCTCTGATTTCATCTATATGAGTGTACCTTCAACTGAAAGACTTCTCGTTACTGTAGCCAAAAAAATAAAAAATCATCTAGTAGCCAAGTTTTAGGCTGTATCCAAATCTCTTTGAAGTGAACTAGACTTGTCCTCTACCTCTCAGAGGTTTGTTCCTGAATCTTTTCCAACTTGGTAAGACTTGCCAGAACTTGTGCTCCACTGGTATCACTTTTAAGAACTCAGAGTCACTTACTTACCTACCAAGATGACATACCACATAGCAGAGCTCAACTGCAGGACTCCTCTTAACATGTATTGAAAAATAAAAAAATTGGAACCATGAATTAGTTTCATGTTTATATTAGAAGTGAGGGAATAAGGAAAATAAATCTAAACAAAAATAATTCTTACTACTGAAGTTATCATATTTAGAAGCTTGGACTTCTTTTCCTAATTGATATGGTTTAGCCCCTGGGATAGAGAGTAGAAGAGCTAAAAGTAGTACAGGAAGACCCTTAAAAGTCTCTCTTTTTTTCATCGTACTACCAGTACACATGTAATCTATCCCCAACACAAAGCACTAGGAACATGCAGGTATTCACTACTATGCAAGGTTGAAAATTGCATCTTCTTTGTATCATCATTTTCTGCAAGATTTGGGCCTTCAATGAAATATATAAAATTTGACACATTATAAAATTAAAACTATATTCCACAGAAAAACATACAGAAAAGCATTTTTAGCCACCAATAAAGTCTTCCTCATGGCATGGAAATGATGACCCTGGTTCTTGAAGGTATCCACATGAGCAGAAATACAAGCTCTGGTAGGCCCTATTAAACTGGGAAGGTTTTAGGTATGGGCCTGATGTGTTTTCCAAGGACTGAGCAAGAAAAGTTCAGAAATGCTCATGACTAGTTTATGGCAAAGTTATGAATTCTGACCATTGCAACTCTCAAATATCATCTATTGAGTTATAAAGGGGTCTCATGCTGCATCAGTGGATGAAACACCCATGCCAATAAAGACTATCCTTTAAGTAATTAAACAAGTAAAATTTTTGTAGATGTTCCCTGATGTATCCCTCTCCCTCAATGATCAAGGCAACTGCCTATCTTGCTTGCCTGTAAGTCCTCATTTAGTTCCAATATAACAAATAAAGGTGAAAAAAACAGTTATACATTTATCCTAGTAATTATCAGTTGCACTCACACACTATTTTGTACTGTTTAGGAAGAGTAAAAACTTCTTGCAAGCAATTCTTAAAACAATTTTCATCTGCATTTATTTAATGAAGCTTTTGTGAGAAAACAGCTCAATATAAATTTATATTAGGAAATGTGTTCTCTTATTATATGAAAGGAGTTTACAAATGAAAACATTATTGATTACACATGCTAGAGGAAAAAACTGTCTTCTTTTGCATTCCTCTTGCAATATGAGAAAAATTTCAATCTGTATAGTACTTTCAAGTTTTAAAACAGCTTTCATGGGATCATAGATTTGTAGCTCGAAGGGACTTTACAAGCCATCTAGTCCAATCTTTTCATTTTACAGATGAGTAAACTGAGGTCCACAGAGGAAAAATAACTTGCTCAAGGTCAAAGAGCCAGGATCTGAATGAGAGTGTACTTGTATTTCAAATCTGGCCTTCTCTCTACTGTACCCTACTGCTTTCTTCATAATAGCCCTGTAAGATAGGTGGTGTGAGTATTGCCCCCTTCTACAGATACAAAACAAAGGTAAGCAACTGACTTATCTACAGTTCACAATTAACAAGTGTCAGAGACAAGACTTGAACATAAGTTGCTGATTCTAAGACCAGAGTTGCTTCTGCTCTAGGAATGCACATCAAAATTTTCTATGAATGAACTATAAAATCACCTGTAAAATCAACTATACAAATCATTACATTCAAAGGAATTCTAAAAATTAATCCCAGATATGAAAGTTTACTTTTCAGTAAGGCATAAACTTACTTAAAAGCAACAACTATAAACTGTAAACACTTAATTGTGGAATTATACTCAAACTTACTAGTGGAAGAAATGCAGACATACCGAATAGGTCTGGGACAATTATACCTGCTATAAAAACAATTCTGTCAAGGAAAAAAAACCCTAGAAATTGGAAATAGAGGAGTAGGAAGAAAAGGAGATTTTTTTGTAATTATATAAATATGCAGCATAATAAAGAGTAATCTTAGAAATCAAAATTTAGAAGCTATATTAATCAATAGAAAGCAGTGACAAGTCAAGCCAAGAATAAGTGCTTACTATGCTCCAGGAAGTGAGAATACAAATACAAGGAGAAAGATACTCCCAGTTCTCAAGGAGCTTAAGTTCTAATTGGGGAAGACAACACATAAATGGAAGCTGAAAAGTGTGTGTGTGTGTCTCTGTGTGTGTGTGTGTGTGTGTGTGTGTGTGTGTGTCTGTGTCTGTGTCTGTGTCTGTGTCTGCGTGTGTCTGTGAGATCCAGGAAATTGCATGGTAGTAGAGTCAGGAGTGGAGTCTGGAAAAGAATGAAAACATTTAGAGATAGCTACATAGAGCAGTGAACAGTAAAAAGTACAGGACTTAAAGTCAGGAAGACCTGAATTTGAATTCCACCTCAGACAAAACTAGTTGTATGACCTTGAGCAAGTCGCTTAACCTCTATATATCTCAAGTTTCCTCTTCTGTAAAATGAGAATAACAGGACCAATTTTAAAGGGCTGCTGTGGGATCAAATGAGTTACATATTTAAAGGTCTTTGCAAACTTTAAAGCACTACACAAAAGCTAGCTAGCTATTGTTATTGTTAGTAAACAGCTAGCCTGGGATCATTCCATAAGTGAATGTTCTGAGAGGAAAACAGCCAATCAGAGGAAGACCACAGGGACAGAGTTTACTTCCAGTATGAGAAATCCAGCAGTGGATCCAGAAATCCATGAGAAGCTTTCTGTAACATGGTAGAGAAAACTCAGAGTCAGAAATACAGTCAAGTTCCAAGTCCAAAGTCCCAGGACACTGGGTTTTCTGGGTTTCCCTGCAGGACTGGTTGCAACATCCAGCCTGTAATCCTGAGCTTGAAGTGACAGATGGGATCTTTGATAGGTAGAAGATCATCCCTAGTCATACAGTGTTAAGTACACCTTAGGAAAAGCAGTATGTTTCCAGTCATTTGACATAGTTACAGACTAAGGATAAAAAATGAGAAGATGAGACAAGTATTCATTAGCTATAATTTCCAAAGATAATGTGATTTTAACCAGTCACCAGCTAAAATAAGAAGCTAAAGGAAAGCTACTCCCTTATAACAAGCTACTTGCTTGTCTTTTTCAAATATAACTAATTGAAATTTAATTTCAAACCCTATTTAGCCCTATAATAGCACCAACATGAAAGCTATTATTAATAAAATCTCATTAATTCATCCTAATTTGAGGGGAAAACAAATCTGTCAGACTTGGAGAATACTGTGAAAAGAATGCCACTTCATTACTATCCAGCACATTCAGTGACCCCTAGCTCCTAAAGGCCATAACAATGGAGGGTAATCCCTGATATGCTCCCCTACAATTCAATAAAACAAACATTTACTACATATCCACCCAGAACATGGAATTATGATGGACACTAGTGATATAGACAAAAATGGAACAATTCCTGTGCTCAAGGAACTAATATTCTAATGGAATGATAACAATATACACACAGATAAGTATATGTAAGAATAAAGGTGGCAAAAAAAAGAAATTTAAGTGTTCTAGAAAAATTGATGATATTAAAAAAAAACCCAAACAACAACTTGATGACTAGGAGGTTCAGGTAAGGCTTCACAAAGGAGGTAGCACCTGAGCCAAGTCTTGTAGGATTTTAATAGACACAGATGAAAAAGGCAAACATGGTGGGGGTGGGGGTGAGAAGGTGAGTCTATATGAATGCATGGAGGCAGGAAATGCCATTGAACAGTGATTAGTCCAATTTGATTGAAACATAGAATACTGGAAGGAGAACAATGTGAAATAAGGCTAGAAAGGTAGGTTGGTCCTAGAATATGGAGGGTGTATAATGCCTGGTTATTTTGTATTTTGAATTTATTTGGATTTCTTTTTTATCCTAGAAACAATAGGGAACCAATCACAAAGGGTTTTTGAACAGAGAAGTACCGTAGCTGGACTCATGTTTTCGGAAGATGATAGTGGCAATAATGTGAAAAATAGATTAGAGATACAAAAGACAGAACATAGAGGAACCTATAAGATGGCTACTTCATTAGTCTAAGTGAAAAGTAATGAACACTTGAATTAGGATTGTAGCCACAGGATAAGAAAATCTTAGATTTAGGATTAGAAGGGACCTTAGAATTTATCTATTCCAACCTATTGAGAGTAGATTAAAAAAAAAAAAGACAGATGTAGGAGGAATGATGTTGAAGGAAGCAAAACTGAGTGGATTTGGAACCTTACCAAATGACTCCAAGATTATTAATCTGAGTGACTAGGAAGAAGACTGTAACCCCTTTCAGCCTGATAATGGATTTAGAGGCAAAGGGGTTGGGTTCTGACTCTTCCACTTGCTACCTTGTGTGACTGGGCAAATAATTTAACCTCTCCAGATTCTGTTTCCAACTAGATAATTTCTAGGGTCCTTTTAACTCTAAATCTATAATCTAATGATGGTGCCCTCATAAATGATATTTATTTAGGGCTTTAAGGTTTGAAGAGCATTTACATGCATTATTTAATTTGATCCCCAACAAACTATATAAGAATTATTATCCACACTTTACAGATCACAAAAGGATCAGCAAAGTCAAGTAGTAAAATTAGGGCTTGAATCTAGGCCTCTCTTGATGCCAGTTCAGCTCTTCTTTCTACTATACCAATAGAGAAGTTAATATGAAAGACTTCATGTATAGACTTGGAGATAGAATAAATCATCTGCTATTCCAGGACAACCTAACTCAGTCTTATCATCAGGTTAGCTACTGGGCAATGATTTTTTTTTTCCAATCACAATTCACAAAGACAAACCAAGATTTAGAAGAGTTTTAGGACCTGGATAGGTGAAGGAAGACAAAAATCACAATTCTTTTAAATATCTAAGAAGTATACAATTCCAGGGGGAAAGAAGTAAGAAATATTGGAGTCAGTCTTGCAGTGAAGACTTGGGTCAAAAATTCATGCCCTGACACAAACTATGTGAGTCTTGGCAAGTTACTTAACCTCTTAGTACCACAGAAAACTCTCTAAAACCCTAAGAGGCAGAACAATAGCTGATCTTCATCACAGGATGGGCCCATAAATAAATAAATAACACTCAGATGATAAGGGGAGCAGGGAAGAGAGAGATTGTAGATTATATTACTCAAAGAATTTTATATTTCAATAATTATCAGTCATTGTTTAATCTGTGTATATGATGCCCCATGCAGAGCCAACTGCATTTGTTAAACTTTTAACTCTCCGATCAAACATTCCTTTCTTCTTTACATTATTGACTTGTTTAGCAAGGCTCACTTTAACCCTTTTAAAAAGTAAAATTACAAAAGTAAAATGCAACTTGGAAAGTCTGAATTACAAAAAATTTTAATTCAGTGAAATCTAAACTAACGACTTTCAGTTGTAACACCTTTGATCTCTAAATCAAGTGTTTTGCTACAGTTTACTGTACTATATATTGTTAGGAGCCTGGGATTCTCGTACAGGTTTTCTTACTAGTTTTCTACTACAATCTCACTATTCCATTCAGTTCAATAAATATTTGCTGAACACCTATTTTGTGCAGAGCACTTTGGTAGAGAGTAGGAAAAGATAAAAGGTTTTATAAATTAGGACCCATAGCCTCATGAAATTTACAATCTAATAGGTTGATACAACCAAGGCATAAACAATGCAAAATAATATGTAAGTACATTAGACAGCTACAGAGTATTATATGAGATCTAAGGAAAATATTACTGACTGGGAAAAGATGATGGAAATCAAGGAAGGCTTCATGGAGGTGGTATTTCAGTCTGGTTTTAAGGCTTTAGGGAGTCCCTTGAAAATTTTGATAAGAGGAGAGACATAACCTGATATATACATTAAGATTATTCTTAAGACAATATTAGATAGATTGGTGTGGGAGAAAAGAGCATCTTTAGAAAGGTATTGTAAGCATAACTCAAAAAGAGGTATGAAAGGATACTCCTAACTCACCCCTTCTTGGAAGTGGGCATTTTACAGGTGTTGCATATATTTTCAGAATTTTTAAGGTATTGGTCAGTTGTCCTGATTTTTTCCCTCTTCTTTTTCTTTCTTTTGGCTTTAAAAAATACTATTTGTTTTATGAAATGGCTCTCTAGAAGTAGAGGAGGATTATGATGATATTAAACACAAAAGACATCAATAAAAACATTTTTCAAAAAAAAAAAAAGAAAACTTTAATATTGCAGGCAAGTGGTAATAAAGGCCTGAACTCAGGCAACAGCAGAAAAAGGGGAAAAACTGGAGAAATGTTAGGGAAGTAGAATCATAGATCTAGCTGTCATCTAGTCCAATCCAACTGCTTCATTTTACAAATGAGAAAACTGAAGAACAAAGAAGTTAATTGCCCAAAGTCACACAGGCTTTAAGTGGCAAGAGAACCAACTACCTAAAGTATGAGTCAAGTACAGACAGAATACCTTATCAATGTAGATTAGCTGCCTTTTATCTCATTATTTACTTTGTGAAGATTATTCCCATTTATGTTTCCATGAGTCAACACAGAACACAGCAAAGTCTAGCCAAAGGTTTTCTAATCTTTAGATGTAGGGTGGATAAAATTACAATTCAGTATAAAATGGCTGGAAGTAAAGTTCTATATTATAGTTAAAAAAACTAAAGACTAAACATTTTTGATTCTTTGAGGAAAGTTGTTACACAGATTCAGCCTATTAGTACACTAAACTCTATTTACAGATCCTCCTCCTAATCCCTTCCCTCATCCCTTTCCTTTACCCATTCAAATTCACTTCAGTCCACTCTCCCATTCATAGAGAATTTCTAAGCATCCATTTGACAGAGCAACATCCTCTCTCCCTTTCAAACATAGCCATCCATAAGTCCACAGGTCATTGAAGGCAAAGGGTAGCTTTAAAAAAAGCTCTGGCACCTTGGAGAGTGTACCTGTGTCAAGGGATCACTGAGAAAGCAAAGTTATTTTCACTTTTATTTACAGGCAATCTAGATGATCTGCTTTTAGTGCTCCTGCTTGCCCTTTCAGGAAAGGTTTCACTTCAGAGGAGATGTCATATATTCTATAAGGGTCACTTTGAAATTCTGCTAGTTTTTACTGCCATTTTTTTAAAACACAAAGTACAGTTCCCTGGCTTCATCTGACACTGTTTTGTTTAAAAACAATAAAAAGAATGGTCTAGTACACATACATCAAACTTAAACTTAGCCTTAAGGCCAACAAATCTCCCTAGATTAAAATGTAACTGAGAAATTTTAAACCAAATAAATAAAAATAAAATACAAAATAGAGAATGGTAATTTGTAGTCTTTCTAAGTCAATATTCATTTGTATTTACTAGTCATAACTCTTCCTAATATCAATCAAGTGAAGGTAGGTCAGCTAGTGACTAGAGCTCCAGACCCATTTTCCCGAGTTCAAATTCAGCCTCATACAATTCACTAGATGTGGGACTCTGGGTAAGTCACTTAACCCTGTTTGCCTCAGTTTCTTCATCTGCAAAATGAGCAGAAGAAGGAAATGCCAAACCACTCCAGTATCTTTGGCAAGAAAATCCCAAATGGGGCCATGAAGAGTTACCACTGAACAACAAAGTAAAGTTAAAGTGGGCATCCTATTGTACTTGTAGATCTGCTACTCTGTAAAACTGACTTCTTTCAGAGAAAAGGTGGGGGAAAAGGAAAGAGGGATCAAGAGAGAGCTGGAGAGGAGGAAAAGGAGGAGAGAGAAAGAGGGAGAAGAGAGAAGGGGAGAGAAAAAATGGAGACTGAGGAAAGGGAGAGACAGGGAGGAGAGGAGAGAGGAGATAGAGGAAGAAGAGAGAGGGAGAGGAAAGAGAGGAGAAATTGAAAATAGAGAAGAGAGAGAAGAGGGAGGGGGAGAGAGAGAAAAAGGAGAGGAGAGGGGAATAAAGGAGAAGGGGGAAAGGGGACGAAAGGAGAAAGAGGGGAAGGGGGAGATGTGAGGGAAGGGAAAGGGGAGGAGGGAAGGGGAAAGAGGGGAGAAAGGAAGGGGAAGAAGGGCAAAGGGGAGAAGTGAGAGGAGAGAGCAGAGGGGGAAGAGACAGAAGGGAGAGAGAAGACGAGATGAGATAAGGGACAGAGAGGAGAGAACCAGACAGGTAAGGGAGTGACCAGAAAAGAGAAAGACTCGGGGGGAGGGGAGAGAGGAGAGAGAGGAGCGCAGAGGAGATAGATAAAAGAGGAGAGGAGAAATATGGAAGAAGAAAGGGAGACAAGAGGACAGAGAAGACAGGGGCAGACGGAGGAGAGGAGAGAATAGAGGGGAAGAAAGAAAGAAAGGAGAGGGCCTGCTCTTTTGTCCCCACTGCTGGACACCTCCAGTGAATGCTGAATGACAGGTGGGGGGAGGGGGTCGTCGGGTGCTACAATTGTGAACATTCTCCTGCGGACGCCCGAGAGCCGGGAGCCTCCGGATGACACCCCACAACCCGGAGAGGGGGATCTTTCCAAAGTTGCCACTCGGTGGCAAGGAGCGTCTGGGGCAGCTGGCCCCGAGAGGTAGAGTCCACGCCCCGGCCAGTTCGCTCGACCCCGGGCTTGGGGAGGAGAGGGTTAGAGGAGGGAGCCGGACAGCCGGGTCCCGGTCCCGCTACTGGGACAGGAAGGGACAGCGGGAGGGGAGGCCGCTCTCTGGGGCCGTTACTCCGGACAGCTGAGTGACCCGGCTCGGGCAGGAGCGGCTCAGCGGGTCCCGTCGCCCCCCACCCTGAGACACCCCGACCACTCCCCACGGACCGTCCTCCGGGCCCCGGAGCTCACCCCCGCGGTCTCCTCGGCGGAACATTCCAGCAAACTCCGGTCGATGGCCTGCACTTCTGGCTCCAGCTCCGACGCCATCTTCTCTCCTCCGGCCTCCGCCTCCGCCGCCCACCTCCCTCAGCCCCCGGGGCCGCGGCCGACGCCCCCGCCTCAGGCAGCTCTGCTCCCCGGAACCCGCCGGGGGGAGGGGGTCAGGCAGGGAGGAAGGGTAGAGTGGAGGGGGGAAGGGAGGGAAGCAGGCCAGAGACAGCAGACGGGGACCAGGACAGAGACGGGAGTCAGGGAAGCCCCTGGTTCTGCCTCCCGGGCCTCCGCGGCACGTTACCGCCTCGTAGTCCTGCGGAAAGGACACAGTGGGCCCCGGGGCCTAGCCTAGGAGATCTCCTCTATCGCGTCCCAAACCAAGGAAGGGGCAACAACACCATGGAGAGCGAGCACGGCATTGTGGGAACTGTAGTTTTTTTCCCGGGGCTGCCGGGAGAGAGGTGGTGCTGGCAGGAGAACCACAAGGGCATTGTGGGAGTTGTAGTCCAACTTCCGAACTCCAGCGCGAGGGAGGGGTAGAGTAGGGAGGGAGTTGAAGGCGTGGAATTTGCTACGAAAACCGCGTGGTGGGAATTGTCATCCTCTTTATCCTTCAAAGCTCCTCTCGAAAGCCACCCTCCTACATGAAGTGTCTCCTAATTTCCCCAGCCACTAATGCTCCCCCAGCCCTAAATTACATGTATGTACCCTGTCTGTAGTCTGAGTTTATTTATATGTGTACGAAGGAAGTGTAAATTAATGAGCTTATGAAACTATGTCTTTTTTTGTCTTTGTATCCTCAATATCTAGAACAATGCCTGGCAATAGTAGGCGTTTAATTAGAAATTGTTGATCAATTGATTGATTACTCTCCCTCCAAACAAAAACAAAAAACAAAAAATACCCCTTCCGAATTTCCCTATTTCTTGCAAGGGTGCCTCATCTAGGTTAGCATTCTCATTACCCTTGACTTCTCACTCTCCCTCACCCCACACATCCAACGGTTGTCAAGTCTTGTCATTTCTCTTTTCACAACAGCTCTCACACTGGTCCCTTTCCCTTCACTCACTCATTCACTCAATACATTTTGATTGCAGCTATGTATGTGCTCACCACCATAGTTCATACCCTTATCACCCCTCTCCAGGACTATTGCAGCTTAATCCTAATGAGGCTCTCTGCCTCAAGTCTCTCTCTTTTCCAATACATGTCCTCTACCTCATACCAGAAATGTCCTATCCAGGAGTGGGAAACTTACAGCCTTCAGGCCACATGTGGTCCTTTAGGTCCTCAAGTTCTGCCAACTTGGAGTCAAAGGGCCACACTTAAAGACCTAAAGGGCCACATGTGGCCTCGAAGCCTCAGGTTCCCCACCCCTGCACTATTCACCTCACTTCTGCCCCCTTAGAATCTCCTGTTTCCTTAAAAACTCAGCTCAAGAGACATTTCCCTGAAACCTCTGATACATTTTCTCTGCCTGCTAGTCCCCCCACACACCAAAAAAAAAAATCATTTTTAATTAATTTTGGATGTGAAATATATGCATTGTGTTGTCTAAACATAAAGGCACAGCTCATGGGAGTACTGGATATATCAGGGATCTGACCCATTTTTGCTTATGGTTGGAGGAGGACCATTATGATACTGTCAGCATGTTATCTGCCAGAATTTTACCTAGCCACCACCCTTTGAAAAGTTGCTTCTCTAACCTTTGAAAAGAGTCCTAGATTACAGTTGGAAAGAGTCAAGTTTGAATCCTACTTTGGACATTTTTGAGCCGGGCAAATCACTTCTTTGTGCTTCAGTTTCCTCACTTATAAAATGGATATGATAATAGTACTGACCTTACCAGGTGGTCGTGAGAATCAAATGAATTGACATATGTAACTTTGGAAACCTTAAAGTTATTATTGTTGTCACTCAAAGTAGCTCTTTGCTTACAACTACTGGTTACACAAAAGACCATCATGAATGGTCTTTACCAAAGAAAGGAGCAAACAGAAAAAGAAGTTACAGATATTAAAATGTACAAAAAACTAATGCAGGACATTGTTTTGCTTGACTATAGCTGTTTCTAAAAGGAGTTTTGTTTTTTTATTCTCAGTTGGGAGAGGAGGGAGGGAGAGAATATAGACTCTCTAAAAAACCAATATATATGTTATATATATGTGTGTATATATTCCTTGACTAAAAGATTTATAACATATGTGGTGCATGTATGTATACATACATACAGAGAGAGAGAACACTCAGCTATGAGAGTGAGATAAGGTCTCAGCTAAGACCAGGAGAGAAGAAATGATCTTAAGATAGGGGTGATACTCTCAGCAGATAGATATTAGAAGTTAAAGGACTTGATGGGGGCCAGCTCCCTTACATATCTGCTTTCTGGTGCTCTAATTCACCATTCAAAATCCAGGCCACACTTTTTTTTCCTCTCTCCTCTCTTTTTTCTTTCTCTGTTTCTCTCTTCTCCCTAACTCATCTACCTCAAGGTCCTCTCTCAAAGTTTGTTTCCTACAAACTGAAGTAATTCCCATCTCCACTCATGTAACTTCAAAGTCCAGCATTCTGTCATGCAATCAATCAGCAATCTATCCAGTTATAAGTACTCACTGCAGGTCACCGGGCTGCCCTTCAGGGACAACACCTCAGGCTTGGTTGGAAACAGAATTACATGTATCTCTTTTGTATATACTTATTTTATTTAGATGCCTTTTCTTCTGATAGTATGTAAGCTTCTTCAGGACAGAGACTTTCATTTTTGTCTGTTATCTCTAGTGCTTCAAAGAGTGCCTGGCAATAGAAGGCACTTTATGTGCGCATACATGCATGCGCATACACATACACACACATATATTTCTGGGAAGAGAAAACACAACCAGATATTAGAGAAATGAAGTTACACTTACCACCTCCTTCCCATCCCTCACCACCATCCTCCCCAAAGTGTTCACCTAATCTTTGTGGCTTCCCCTCAACCCACAAACACAAACAATTCATCATCACCTCAAAAACACTGAAGAAGTCATTGAAGGCACCATAGTAGCGGATAGAATGCTGGACAGAGTCAAAAAAACTTGTTCCAATATTTTCTGTGACATTTTTTAGCTGTGTGACCCTGAGAATTTAATTACTCTAAACCTCACTTGTCTCATCTATAAAATATGGATAATAATAGCAATTATATAGTACTTTAGGTATTAAAAAGTGCTTTACAAATATTATCTCATTTTATCGTCACAACAATCTTGGGAGATAAGTACTGTTATTACCCCCATTTTACAGATAAAAAAAAAACTGAGCCAGACAGAAGTTAAGGAACTTGCCAAGGACACACAGGTAGGAAGTGTCTGAGTCCTGATTTGATCTCCTGTCTTCCTGACTTGAGGCCCAGCACTCTAGCCACCACCACACCTAACTGCCATGGCAACAGTATCCATAGCAAATGAAGTAACAGAAATAGCATTTGGCAAACAGATTTATACAGAATTATTAGTTATTATTATTGAATATTGACCAACTGTGTGACCCTGGGCAAATCATTTAACTTGTTTGCCTCAGTTTCCTCAATTGTAAAAAGAATAATAGCACCTATCTTGCAAGGTTATTATGAGGATTAAATGTCTAAAAAAAATTCTTTGCACAGTACCTCGCACATCCTAGGTACTTGTTCCCTCTTGATATCACTGGGCAGTGACAGCGTGTATGTTTGTTTTCTAAGAATAACCTGAGATTCAGAGTTCCAGCCAGAGTTGGCCCACAGCAAAAATGGGAATCATGTAGAGCTTATCCTTGGTTCGACTTCCAACCCATTCTTTTCTTTTTGTCATCTTCTCTGCCCCTTCAGGTGCTCAGTGCCATCATTCTGTGGAGGGGGAAGATCATGGGATGTAGAGGTGGAAATCATCTAGATGATTATATAACACTGAGGTGATGGGCAGCTAAACTGTAGAAATGGGTAGGAATCATTTCAGGCTACTGAGGCCCTGTAACTCCCTCCATTCCTCTCTTCTGGAATGAGTTTTCCTTTTAAACCAAGGGAGAAGAGATACAGGGGAAGGGAATGAAAATAGCATAGGTCTCACCCCCACTCCAGTTGCAACCCAGTTATCAAAAGACCCCCAACAATTTCTACCTCATTACCTAAAAAGAGAGCCTGACACAAATGTATCCTCTGCCTCGGGAAATTGTAAAATATTAATCAATAATTCTTTTTTTTTTCAATTCCAATCTCTAAGCCAGAAAATTGTTCTAACAAAATACCACAATTACAAATCTACTTCTCTTTCCTAGGTACTTCCTGAACATGGTACTTCATTTGAGCAAGGACATACCTATATTAGCACTGAAATGTTTAACCACATATAACATAATTGTTTAAAAGATGAAGTAAACAGGAAGAAAGGAAATAAGCATTTATTAAGCACCTATTACACGGAAGGCGTTGTGCTAAGTACTTTACAAATATGTTCTCATTTGATCCTCCCAACTACCCTGGGAAGTAGGTGCTGTTATCTTCCCATTTATAGATAAGAAACTGAGACAGAGGTTAAGTGACTTGCCCAGTCACACAGTATGTGAATATATGAGATTTAATTTGAACTCATATCTTCCTGACTCAAGTGTTCTATATTTACTGAATACCTAGATGCTTTAAATAGGAAAAATAGTCAAATTTTATGAAACAGATAAGCTTGAAGAAAGTGACTGTAACTCTTGACTCAAAGGATCAATTTCACTCCTACTTGTTGGATTAGTCAATGCCCTGGTATGTATCAGGGTCAGGTATAAAAGTGGCAAAAGCTAGAGAAAAGAGAGATCCAAGCTCTTTGGTTTCCAGCATAGAGAAAGAGGACAGACCATTCTGACATCTCTTCAACCCCACTGAAGGGAGAAAGATACTGGGAAGAAGATATGTCAAACTTCTGTCATGTCTCTGTTCCCAACTTGCTACACCAGAGAATTAGAGGAATTTTCCCCTTGGGGTAAGATCTGGGATTCTCTCTTGATTGTGATGTGTTATCTCAATATCAATAAGAGAACTCCTTCAATTTGTATTCTCTGGTATATATGTTCACATGTATATTTTCTTTGACGTCTGCTTTGCTATCAACTTGGATAATATCTTAGAGAAGGGATAAAGACAGATGTTTTTCCTTCCTTGTGAGTCACATCTAGACAGACCCATGTAGCAAATAAAACCTACATGAGCAAAACCAAAACAGTACTCACATATTACCATCATCTCCACACACACATACACACTGTGCTAAGCATCACAGATACAAATAATAAAGTAAGAGAACAAAATTCAGTGAGGTGATATGGTACAGCAGAAAGACTGTTGAATTTAGAATCAAAGAATATGTGTTTAATGGTTGAACAAGTTGTGGTAAATGAATGTAATAGAATACAATTGTTCTATAAGAAATGATGAACAGAAAGACTTCAGAAAGGCCTGGAAGGACTTATATGAACTGATGCTGAGTGAAAAGAGCAGAACCAGGAGATCATTGTACACAGTAACATCCACAGTGTGCAAGGAACTTTTCTGGTAGACTTATCCCTTCACAACAATGCAAAGATCTAAAACATTCCCAAAGGATTCTTGAGGCAAAATGCCATCCACATCCAGAGAAAGGACTATGGAATTGGATCACAGAATGAAGCAGAATATTTTGTGTTATGTGTTGTTTTGTTTAGGTTTTTCTCATGGTTTCTCCCATTTATTTAATTCTCCTATGCAATAGAAACAATATGAAAATGTGTTTAATAAGACTGTATGTGTAGAACCCATATAAGATTGCATGCCGCCCCAGGGAGGGAATGAGAAAGGAGGGGGAGAAAATTTAAGACTTATGGAAGTGATTGTAGAAAGCTGAAAACAAATAAATTAATAATAAAAATTAAAATAAAAAAGATGTGTGTTTGAACATGATCCTCGTTAATTAAGACCTAGGACAAGTCATTTTACTTATCTGGGGCTCAATTTTCTCCTTTGTAAAATGAGGTTAGACTCAGTAATCTCTAAGTTCCCTTCTAGCTCTGAAGCTCCGATTCTACAAAATCACAGATCTTTGAAAATGACATGCTTGATCCAGTAACAGAAGGATTATAATAAAATCATGGTAGCTTTAGTCTTAGGGAATCTAGATGGTACAGTGGATAGAGCACTGGCTGCTATCATTGTTGTTTGTTCTTTGTTCTTGAAGAGGACCGTGACATCATGGATTTGATGCCATGACATACAAGTGAATTGGATTTAAGTGAGGCAGGACTATGTAAAGTCACCAGCTTCACTCTCTCCTCCAGAGTCATCTGGGTCCACTGACCAGAGACACATTAGGACACCTGGAGATGGTCCCCAGAGTGCCGGACCTGGAGTCAAGAGGGCTCATCCTCCTAAGTTCAAATCCAGCCTCAGACACTTACTGGCTATGTGACCCTGGGCAAGTCACTTAACCCTGTTTGCCTCAGTTTTCTCATCTGTAAAATAAACTGAAGAAGAAAATGGCAAACCACTCCAGTATCTTTGCCAAGAAAACTCCAAATGGGGTCACGAAGGGCCAGACACAACTGAAACAACTGCAGTCTACAAGTCATTCAGGTTCCTGGGATTCCTCTTTCACTTCTTGTTTTTGGTGTTGTTCTTGTAGAGGGAGTAGCCACACTAATTAAAACATAGGTAGTTATAGCATTGAAGTGTCATGAGATTTATTTTATCCTCTCATAGCCACAGATGACATTCTTAAAGGCCACAAGAACTGTGCTGCAAGTATGACTGTTGGCCACTAGAGGGACCAAGTGAGTAAGAGTGTGAATAAAGTATTGTGTAAGCACACTTCAGAGGTATTGTGGGTTCGGTTTCAGATGACTGTAATAAAGCAAATATCGCAATAAAGTGAGTTACATAAGCTTGTCTTCTTTTTGGTTTCCCAGTGCATGTAAAAATTATTTTTACACTATACTGTAGTCTATTAAGGGTGTAATAGTATTATGTCTATAGATAGATATCTCTTATACTTTAAACAAAATATTTTTATTGCTAAAAAAAATACTAACCATTGTCTGAGCTTTCTGAGAGTTGTAATCTTTTAGCAGGTGAAGGGTCTTGCCTCAATCTTGATGGCTGCTGACTCATTAGAGGGGTGGTTGCTGAAGATTGGGGCGGTGGCTGTGGCAATTTTTTAACATAAGACAATGAAATTTTCCTCATTGATTGACTCTTCCTTTCGTGAAAGATTTCTTTATTATGTAATGTTGTTTGATAGCATTTTGCCCACAGTAGAACTTCTTTCAAAATTATAGTCAATTTTCTCAATCTCTGCCACTGTTTTATCAACTAAGTTTATATAATATTCTTCAATGTTGTTCTGTCTCAGGAAATGGGGAGCCTAGAGAACAGGGAGAGAGATGGCAGTTGGCAGAGCAGAACACATATAACATTTGCCCATTATTTATCCATCTTTTATGGGCAAGATTCATGGTGCTCCAAAACAATTACGATAGTAACACCAAAGATAATTGGTCACAGATTCTCATAACAGATATAATAAGAATAATGAAAAAATTTGAAATATTGTGAGAATTACCAAAATGTGATACAGAGCTATAATGTGAGTACATGCTGTTGGAAAAATGACTCTGATAGACTTACATGACACAAGGTTGCCACAAACTTTCAATTCATAAACAGAAACAAAAACCCCCAATATCTGGGAATAATAAATAATAAACCAAAGTACAATAAAACAAAGTATGCCTGTAATCCTGAAGCCTGGGGTTGGAGGAGAGAGGAGTAGCAGAAGAGGAGGTACATGGTTCCCCTTAAACAGGGGAGCAGCATCTTGCTAATTTGTATTTATTTAAGATGTATGGGTTGCCTGGTGATAGGCTGGTACCCACAAAATGTAACAGTTCCTAGCATGTTGGCCTGTGAAAAATCAATAGATAAGACTCATATAGGATGAGAAAATGTAGATGTTTCTTCCTTCCTTCTTTTCTTCCTTCCTGACTTCTTTTCCTTCCTTCCTTCTTTACTCAAACATTTAGGTTTCTTTTGGGTGTTTTAATTTTAATGGGTTTTTTGAGATACAGTAAAACATATGAAAATTTCCATATACAAAAAAGACTGTATATGAAACTGTGAATCTATATTGCATATAGATTGTTGTACTTTTTTCATGTAATAAAGATCTCAGTAAATATCCATGTGTTCATGCTCCCAGGACTGGGCCTTAATTGACTAGTTTCCTATTATACTAAGTATATAAACTATTAAGTTCTAAAGCTCTCTTACTTGTCTGTGTTATCCTCTGGACTTCTAGTCTTTCCTGTGAATCCTTTAAATTTTTAAAATTCAATTTTTCATTTTCATATCAGAATTCTTCACCCTTACCCACTCCATACCACCCACTGAGAAATAAAAATCATTGCAAATATGTATAGACAAAACAAATTTCTACATTAGCCTTCCTCCCTTCCCCCCCAACAAAATGCAAGAAAAAGAAATAGAAGAAAAAGTGTTTCAATCTGCATTCTGAGTCCATCAGTCCTCTTTTTGGAGGAGGACAGCATGTTTTATCATGAGACTCTTCGAATTGTGGTCATTCTATTGATCAGAGTAGCTAGGTCCTTCAAAGTTGATTATCTTTACAATATTGTTCCTGTATAAATGGTTCTCCTGGTTCTGGTCACTTCACTTTTCATCAGGACTTCCCAGGTTTTTCTGAAACCTTCCCTTTCATCATTTCTTACAGCACAATGGTATTCCATCACATTTATATAATCATAAGTTGTTCAGCCATGAACAACTCCATCTCTTTGATCATGAACTCTTCCTTTGTTTAGAGATGTAACAGACACTTTCTTCCATACTCCATTAGTTTGTTTAGGATATCACCCTTTACGTCTAAATCATATACCCATTTTGAGCTTATCTTGGTATATAGTGTAAGATATTGGTCTGTGCCTAGTTTTTGCCAGACTACTTTGCAGTTTTCCTAAAAGTTTTTTGTCAATAGTTGAGTTCTTGACTCAATTGTTGGGATTTAGGGGTTTATCAAACAATAGGTTATTTTGCTCATTTGCTTTGTATCTTTTGTACACAATCTACTTCTTAGCCAATACCAAAATTATTTTGATGATTACAGCTTTGTAGTATAGTTTGAGATCTGGTATAACTAGGCCCCTTCCTTCCCATTTTTTTTTCATTCTTTCCCTTAATATTCCCGATCTTTTGTTCTTCCAGATGAATTTTGTTATAGTTTTCTAGCACTCTTTGAAGTATCTCTTTGGTAATTTGGTAATTTGATTGGTATGGCATTGAATAAGGAATTGATTTGGGTAGTGTTGTCATTTTAATTATTTTGGCTTGACCTTCACATGAGCAATTAATATATAACCATTTCTTTAGTTGTCTTTATTTTTGTGAAGAGTGCTTAGTAACTGTGTTCATGTAGTTCCTATGTGTATCTTGGCACATAGTCTTCCAAATATTTTATGGTATCTGTGATTATTTTAAGTGGAATTTCTCATTTTATTTCTTCCTGTTGAATTTTGGTTATGTTACTGTATACAGAAATGCTGGGGATTTATGTGGGTTTATTTTATATCCCGCAATTTTGCTGAAGCTATCACTGTTTCAACTGAGATTCCATATGTAAACCACCATATCATCTACAAAAAGTGATAGTGTTGTTTTATTATTGCCTATGTTTATTCTTTTAATTGCTTTTTCTTCTCATATTGCTTTAGCTAACATTTATAGTACAATAATGAATAAAATGGTGATAGTGGGAATCTTTATGTCATCCCTGATCTTATTAGAAAGGCTACTAACTTATCTCTATTATAGATGTTGCTTGTCCTTGGTTTTAGATAGAAACTATTTATCATTTTAATGAAAATCCTGCTTATTCCTGTGCTTCCTAGTGTTTTTTTTTTAATACAAGAATTAGTATTTTATGTTAGAAGCCTTTTCCTGCATCTATTGAAATAATCATGTGACTTTTATTGTTTTTGTTGTTAAAATATCCATTGTGCTTATAGTTTTACTAGTATTAAACCATGATAGCTAGGTGAAGCAGGGGATAGAAGCAACTTTCCTGGAGCCAGGAAGACATGAGTTCAAATCCAGCCCCAGACACTTACTAGCTGTATGACTTTGGGCAAGTCACTTCATCCTGTTTGCCTCACTTTTCTCATATGTAAAATGAGCTGGAGAAGGAAATAGCAAAGCACCAATATCTTTGCCAAGAAAACCTCAAAAGGGGTCATGAAGAATCAAACATGACTGAACAACAATATTAAACAAGCTCTGAATACTTTGTATAAATTCATCCTGATCATAGTGTGTGATCTTTGTCATATTTATACTTGTGATATTTGCGATTTGTGATATAATCTGCTTGCTAGTATATTCATTAGGAAAATTCCTCTATAATTTTCTTTTTCTGTTTTGACTCTCCCCGGTTTAGGTACCAAAACCATATTTATGCTATTTGGTAGGATTCCTTCTTTATCTATTTTTTCAAACATTTTATAGAGAATTGGAATCAATTTCTATCTAAATGTTTCATAGAATTCATTTGCAAATCCATCTGGTCTAGAGATATTTTCCTTAGGAAGCTCATTTATGACTTGTTCAATTTTTTTTCTAAAACACTGTTATTTAAATATGTTCTCTGTCTTGTTCTTTTACTCTGGTCAATTTATATTTTTGTAAATATTCATTTTATTCACACTGTCAGTTTTATTGGCATATAGTTGGGCAAAATAGTTTCTTATAACTGCTTTTATTTCATCTTCATTGATTGGTAATTCACCTTTTTCATTTTTGATTCTGGTTACTTGGAGCTTTTTGTTTTAAAAATCAAATCATCCCCTGGGGTGTGTGTGTGTGTGTGTGTGTGTGTGTGTGTGTGTGTGTGTGTGTGTGTGTGTGTGTGTGTGTGTGTGTGTGTGTGTGTGTGTGTGTGTATACAAAAAATCAGATCCTAGTTTTTATTAATTCAATGTTTTTTTGCTTTCAATTTTGTTAACCTCTCCTTTGATTTTTATTTTGGTATTTAAGTTGGGGGAGGTTAATTTGTTGGATTTTTAATTCCTTTAGTGGCCTGCTCAGTTTATTGATCTGTTCTTTCTCTCTTTTATTGATGTGTTTAGAAATGTAAAATTTCCCCTAAGTATTGCTTTGGCTGCATCCCAAAAATTTTGTGCATTGTCTCATTGTTGTCATTAACTTTAATGAAAGATTTGTTCTTTGATCCACCCCTTCTTTAAGATTAAGTTACTTAGTTTCTAGTTAATTGACATTTTTTGTAAGGATCCTTCTCAATATTTTATTTTTTCCAATTACAGACAAAACCCCACAATTTTTAGCATTTGTTTTTCAAAATTCAGAGTTCCAAATTCCCTCCCTCCCCTTTTTCATTCCCCCCTCATTGAGAAGGCAAGAAATTTGATACGTTATACATGTGCAGTCATGGACAATATATTTCCGTATTAGTCATTTTGTGAAAGAAAATGCAGGACCCTCCCTCCCCCCCAAAAAAAACCAAGGAAAGATAAAGGTTTTTTTGTTTTGTTTTGTTTTTAAAAAGGCTACACAGAGTTTATCAGTTCTTGTTCTAGGGGTAAAATAGCATTTTTCATCATAACTCCAGAATTTTCTTGTATCATATTGCTGAAAATAGGTAGGTCATTCATAGTTGATAATTATATAATTTTGGGTTACTGTATTCACTGTCCTCCTGACTGTTCTAACTTTACTTTGAATCAGTTCAGGTAAGTCCAAATTTTTCTGAAAGCATCCTGCTCTTTATTTCTTATAAAGCAATAATATTCCATCACAATCATATACCACAACTTATTTAGCCATTCCCCAATTAATATGGACATCCTCTGAATTTCCAATTCTTTGCCACTACAAAAAGAGTTGCTATAAATATTTTTAGATGTTTTTTTAAAAATTCCTTTGGGACACAGAACTACTTTATTATGTTTTACTGGGTAGTTGATTTTTTTTATTGTAATCGTAGTTCCTTTACCCTCCAAAATATCACATTCTAAACCCCCTGACCTCTTAATGTAGAAGCTGCTAAATCTTGTGTAATCCTGACTGGTTCCATGATATTTGAATTGTTTCTTTCTGACCACTTGATGTATTTTCTCTTTCACCAGGGAACTCTGGAATTTGGTTATAATATTCCTGGAAGTTTTCATTTTGGGATTTCTTTCAAAAAGTGATTGGTGGATTTTTTCTATTTTTACATTCCCTTCTGGATCTAAGATATTGGGGCAGTTTTCTTTGATAATATCTTGAAATTTGATGTCAAGACTCATTTTAAAGTCATGGCTTTCATGTAGTCCAATAATTCTTAAATTATCTCTTCTTGATCTGTTTTCCAGGTCTGTTGATTTTCCAATGAGATAGTTTACATTTTTTTCTATTTTTTCATTCTTTTGACTTTGTCTTATTGCTTCTTGACATCTCATGGAGTTATTAGCTTCCACTTGCCCAATTCTATTTTTTAAGGAATTATTTTTTTCAGTGGGTTTTTGTACCTCTTTTTCCACTTGCTCAATTCTGCTTTTTAAGTTCTTCTTCAGTGAATATTTGTGTCTCTTTTACCATTAGCCAATTCTGGTTTTTCAAAATGTATTTTCTCAGTACATTTTTGTGCCTTTTTTATCAAGCTATTAATTGTCTTTTCATAATTTTCTTACATCACTCGTTTCTTTTCCAAATTTTTCCTCTACTATTCTTATCTCTTTCTTTGTCTCTTTTGGGAATTCTTATTGGGCTTGGGTCCAATAAGCATTTTTCTTGGAGGCTTTTTTGGGGGAGAAGGTACCTATTTCTACATTATTGTCTTCTAAGTTCATCTTGGTCTTCCTTGCCACCATAGTAGCTTTTTATGGTCACATTCTTTTTTGAAAGGACAACATGTTTGCTTCTTTTCCCAACCTATTTCTTCACTTTGAACTTTATGTTAAAGTTGGACTCTGCTTTCCTCAGAGTAGAAAAGCAGTGGCCCAGGCTTCAGGCTTTTTTGTGCTACTGTTTTTAGAGCTACTTTTAGGGGTCTGCAAGTTTTTGGTGCTTCCAAAGTGGTGTGATCCTGGAAGAGATATGGTCACTGCTCTCCTGGTCTGCACTCTGGCCTTTACCAAGGAAAGATCTTGGGTCCTTTACAGCTAACTGCATATGCTAACACTCCTTTTTGCCTTAAAACTGTAATCAGGGCCCTGGTTCCCTTGTGACTGACCACCAGTGCTTCTCTCCACCTTGAAACTGGACCCAGAACTATGTATGAGTAATAGAGCTGTCAATTAGCACCAGTCGTAACCAGTTCCAGCAAAGTGTCCCCTGTTATCTCTTTCTGACCTGTTGACCAACTCCCTTATTGTCTCTGGACTGAGAGTTTCCAAAGCCGCTGCTGCTGCATGTGTGGGCTTCAGACAAATCTCCACCCCTAACATTACAGGCTTCTCCTATGGACCTCTTCAGTTTTCTTAGGCCAGAAAGATATCTCACTCTTAACTTTTTTGTTGACTCTGCTGCCCCAAAATTTTATTTCCTTGCATGACTTCAGATGTATAATCGATATAATATTGTTTTCTCAACGAGTAGGGGATAGGAGGGAGTGAGAGAATTTGAAACTCAAAATTTTAAAAAATGAATGTTAAATTTTTTATATGTAATTGGGAAATATTTAACAAAATAAATAAAAATATTTTTTAAAAATCTCTTCCTTTAACTCTTCTAGGAATTTTTGCTACGTTTATGTCCAATCTGCATTTTTCTTTGAGGCTTTGCTTGTAAATATTTCCCAATCATTGTCTTTTTCTGTGCATATTGTGCATCCTTGTCACCATAGTGGTTCTTTATAGTTGGGTAGTTTTTTGGTTTATTTATTCTTCTAGTCGACTTCTGGACTTTAGACTGTATGTTAATGCTGTGCTCATTTCTTGAAAGAATTCTAGTCTGAGCTTCTGCTGTTTCACAGCTCAAACTGGGAGGGAACCTGCAAGTATTTAGTACTATCTCTGTTCTCAGTTCCCCTGGTCTGAGCTCTGCAAGTTCTTGACCCAGGTTTGTGCCTGTTGGCTTGCGTATAGTTGAGTTTCAGTAGATTGTTGCTGGACTCAGTCACTGTAAACCTATTAAGGCATTCTTTAGTTTAGAGTGACCTTTGGTTTTGTCTCCTGTGCTGCTTTTTTCACTGTAGGCTTCTGTACTGGGCTAATGGTTAGAACTGATTTACTGCTCTGCTACTGGACTGAGAGCCATACAGTTAAGTTTCTGATGTGTGTGTGTGTGTGTGTGTGTGTGTGTGTGTGTGCTCAGTATTCAGCTAAAGCCCTAATTTCAGTTCCATTTGCTCCTTTCCATGCTAGGTTCTAGACTCAGAACTGGATAGTGGGTAAAAGGGTTGGCAGAGAGCACCTGTTCCTGCTCCTAGCAGGTTCAAGGGTCCCTAGGGATCTTTCTACTCCAGTACATCCTGTATTAGTTCTCCTTCTCAGGTCCCTTTCTGTCCCTGGGCACTGAAATGCTTCTGGTCATTCCCAAGCCCAGTGTTGACAGACCTCTCTTTCTGTCTTCCTAACCTGGCCTCGGCTGGGAAAGTGATTTTTTGTGACTTTTTCTTGGCTTTCCTGAATTTTCCCAGAATTTGATCTAGCACATTTTCTAGGTTATTATGGAGGAGGCATGTTGGGAGGGCTAAGCAAAAATATTTTCCTCTCATTTTGCCTTCTTGAGTCTGCATCACTTCTTCTATGAATCAAAAAAAAGGTTCATTAACATTCTTTATTTTCTTCTTTTGGGGGGCAATATTATCCCTAACTATCCCTCTCTCCCTCAAAAATCCTCCCTTAGAACAAATATAATCTGATAAAACAAATCCAAAAATTGCCAGTGATTGTCCAATGTGGAAAGTATCTTGGAAAAAATGTACTTCTCATCCTGCACCTTTAGAACACCCCCTCTCTGGCAAGATATGGGAAGCATTCTTTGTCATTGGTATGGTTGGTTATCAAAAGGAATCACTTTCTATTCTCTAATCATCTTGTCCTTACTTCCATATAGGAAACAAAGAAGGTTGCAGGACAGCTGATTTGGCATTTCAAATTTCATCTCTTTAGTTGAGAGAGTACTCAAAGATATCATGGTACTTAGGTAGTCTAGCTCATCCCTCACCCCCATCCCTCACAGAAAGCCCAGGGAGGGAGAGCTACTTGTTACACATTCCAAAGTCAGAAAGGGCATAAGCCAGAACTGCCTTTTCTCCTATAAACTGACACAGCACCCCATTGCCTTCCTACTATTGGGAGGTAGGTGGATCAAGGGACCACTCAAGGTTTGCTATGTCCTGGATAGGGCTTCTGCAGGAGGCAATAGAGATTTGTTCCTCCACATCAAACTTATTTCCTGAAGCTCTCAGCAGGTGGCATCAGTCACTACTCCCTGCCCTTGCTCTCCATTTCCATCCTCCACAGCTCTCCTTCCTATTTCTTCTCAGCATTCAGCTTATTGTGTTTGCTCTTTTGCCAGCTCATACTCTATCTTCTACACCTCTACTATTTTATTTTTGTTAAATTTTTTGTTTTATTTTGACTTAGCAATAATTAACAATTACAGAAATATTTCCTTCAGTATATAAGAAAAAAGAAAAGGAGGCTTATAAATCAAACTTCTATTATGTATAGCTTGCTTTTGAAAAATTTATATAAATTCACAATAGTGGTAACAACAATTTCCTGTTTGTTTTTAATCCCCTTCTAAACTTTTTTCTTGTACTTTAAATGTTTTTTTCTAGTTTTTTTAAAAAAATTTTAAATCACTGACTACCAGCTCACTCATTTCCTATTAAATTGTGACCTCCCTCATTTCCCAGGGCACAGCCAAAGTGGCAAATAAAAGCAGAGACTTACTAGGGCTGTCCCCCCAACCTGGCCAAATACCTGTAAAAAAATGACTCTAAACAAATTTTGGAGCTGCAAAACACACACAATGACAGACTGAAGCAAATCTCTAGCCCAAGACATCCTGGAAAATCCACAGTAAGCATTTATCGCTCTGTGCTAGGAGCAGAGCACAGTCCAGCATGGGCCATGCTGGGCATCTGAGCAGGTCTTGGGGGATTGAATCTCTGGAACCAGTGGAGGTTTTCAGACTTCACAACCCCAAAACACCAAGGATAAATTGGAACACCAGTGGAAAAAAACTGTTATACCTGTGTGAGAGAGTAGAGTGGTCCAACTCCAGCCCCAGGGCAACAGAGGGGGTGAAGGAGCCCAGGGCAGCCCCAGCAGCAGCAGGGTCAGTGACAGAGACTGTTTCTGGACTGTTAGACCCACAGATTGTGGGGAGATCAACAGTATACCCACCCCCTCCCTACTGGAAAGCAGAGAACTATCTTGACAAAGAGCTCAAAAGTCAAGTAAAGGGCTGGGGAAATGAGCAAGAACTAGAAAAAGAATCAGACTATAGAATCTTACTTTGCTGACAAGGAAGGCCAAAATATACAAACAGAAGAAAATAAAGTCAAAGCTCCTACAACCAAAGCTTCCGAGAAAAAATATGAATTGGTCTCAGGCCATGGAAGAGGTCAAAAAGGATTTTGAAAATCAAGTAAGAGAAGTAGAACAAAAATTAGGAAGACATGTGAGAGTGATGCAAGAAAATAATGAAAAACAAGTCAACTGCCTGCTAAAGGGGACCCAAAAAATGCTGAAGAAAATAACATCTTAAAAAACAGACTAACCCAAATGGCAAAAGAGATCCAAAAAGTCAACGAGGAGAAGAATGCCCTAAAAAGCAGAATTGGCCAGAAGGAAAAGGAGGTCCAAAAGTTCATTGAAGAAAATAGTTCTTTAAAAATTAGAATGGAGCAGATGGAAGCTAATGACTTTATGAAAAATTAAGAAATTATAAAACAAAACCGAAGGAATTTAAAAAAACAACAGACAATGTGAAATATCTCATTGGAAAAACAATTGACCTGGAAAAGAGATCCAGGAGAGACAATTTAAAAATTATTGGACTACCTGAAAGTCATAATCAAAAAAAGAGCCTAGACATCGTCTTTCAAGAAATTATCAGAGACTGCACTGATATTCTAGATCTAGAAGATAAAATAGATAATTGAAAGAATCCACTGATTGCTTCCTGAAAGAAATCCCAAAAGGAAAATGCCTAGGAATATTGTAGCCAAATTCCAGAGCTCACAGGTCAAGGAGAAAATATTGCAAGCAGCTAGAAAGAAACAATTCAAGTATTGTGGAAACACAATCAAGGATAACACAAGATCTCGCAGGTTCTGCATCAAGGAATTGGAGTGCATGGAATATAATATTCCAGAGGTCAAAGGAGCCAGGCTTAAAATGAAAAATCATCTACCCAGCAAAACTGAGTATAATACTTCAGAGGGGGAAATGCTCATTTAATATAATAAAAGACGTTCAAGCATTCTTGATGAAAAGACTAGAACTGAATAGAAAATTTGACTTTCAAACAAAGAATCAAGAGAACCATGAAAAAGTAAATAGGAAAGAAAAATCATAAGGGACCTACTAAAGTTGAACTGTTCACATTCCTACATGGAAATATAATATTTGTAACTCTTGAAACTTTTCTGAGTATTAGGGTAGTTGGAGGGATTATATACATATAGACAGGGGGCACAGGGTGAGTTGAATATGAAGGGATGATATCTAAAAAAATAAAATTAAGGGGTGAGAGAAGAATATATTGAGAAAAGGAAAAAGGGAGAAATAGAATGGAGTAAATTATCTCTCACATAAAAGAGGTAAGAAAAAGCTTTTTCAATGAGGGAAAGGGGTGGGAGATGAGTGGGAGTGAACCTTACTCTCATTGGATTTGTCTTAAGGAGGGAATAACATGCACACTCAATTTGATATGAAAATCTATCTTACACTACAGGAAAGTAGGGGGGAAGGTGACAAGCAGGAGGTGGGGGGGATGATAGAAGGGAGGGCAAATGGGAGGAGGGGGTAATTAGAAGTAAACACATTTGAGGAGGGACACAGTCAAAAGAGAGAATAGAATAAGTGAAGGCAGGATAGGATAGAGGGAAATATAGTTAGTATCTCATAATATGACTGTTATGGAAGTGTTTTGTATGACTACCCATGTATAACCTATATCAAACTGCTTGCCTTCTCAATGGGGATGGGTGGGGTGGGAGGAAGGAAAAAAAGTTGGAACTCAAAGTTTTAAAAATGAATATTAAAACTGTTTTTACATGCAACTGGGGAATAAGACATACAGGCAATGGAATTTAGAAATCTATCTTGCCCTACAAGAAAATAGAGGGGATGGGAATAAGAGAAGGGAAGGGTGTGAAAGAAGGGAGGAAAGACTGAGGGAAGAGGTAATTAGACTGCATTCTGTCTTGGGGTGAGCAGAGAGGAGAGATGGGGAGAAAATTTGGAACTCAAAATCTTGTAGAAGTGAATGTTGAAAACTAAAAATTAATTAATTAATTAGAAAATAAATAAACTATGAACTCCTTGAAAGCAGAAAACCATCTTTTCCCTCTTTTAGGGAAAAGTGCTTAGCACAGTGCCTCACACATAGAAGATACTTAATAAATACTTATTGCCTGGCTGACTGACAAATAGAAACACTCCCTTGTAACACAGAAATGTAGTCAAGGAAAGTAAAACAACTCAACCACAACTAAAAAAATGAACATCTCATTCTCCAACTTTGGTCCATCATCTCTCTGTCAAGAGGTGTAGACATACTTCATTATCAATCTTTTGGAGCAGAGGTTCCCAAACTTATATGGCCTACCACTCCATTTTAAAAAAAAATTACTCAGTGCCCTCCTTGAAATATACTTTCTTTAATCCTTTACCAGCTTTAAAAAAAAATTTGCATCATTTCAAAAAAAATAAGATATATGTATATATATATATATTTAAATGACATTTAAATTTAATAATTTTTTGTAAATTTGTAGGTTGTTTCCTGTATTGAAATTTTGATGATGCAGTATTGTGTCATGTAACCATGTAGTATCATAGTATAAACAAGTCATTACACACACATATTCCTGCTGGACTTCCTGACAATGTGTGACATGCTCACCTGCCAACACTTGCTTGTTAAGACCTGTTGGCAGACTTGATCACTGATTGGTTATAACATGTAGTTTGTGTGTTTGTTTGGAAAATAATGTAATCACTATGACTTTAACTCTGTTATACAACTTGATGAAATATGTATGAGCAGTTTTTCAAAATTTCTTATATTTCCTTATGCTTCCACAACCCCCTTACTTTTATTCAATACCCCTAATTGCTTCTACCACTTCCTCTATCATTCCAATGCTCCCCTGGGGGGTGGTATCATCCACTTTGGGAACCTATGTTTTGGAATCAGTGTTAGTCACTGTGTTGATCAAAGTTCTAAAGTCTTGCAAGATTAGTTCCTTCTACATTATTGTGGTCTTTGTATAAATTTTTTCTCCTGGATTCTATTAATTTCCCTCTGCATTGCTTCATGCAAGTCTTTACAAGTTTATCTGATTTTTTTCATATTTTTCATTTCTTATGGCACTTTTGTAATAATTTTATTATATTTATCTACCACATGAGTTCATTCATTACTTTATTTCCAGTTCATCACAAGAGAAAGCACTGCTATAAATATTTTTATATATGCAGGCCTTTCCCTTTGGTTTCTTTGGCACATATGCTTTGTAATGCTATTGCTGGACCACAGTGAATTTACTTCTTGGGTATAACTTCAAAATTGTTTTCCAGAATGTTTGGCCCAGTTCTGCCATTCTCCTCAACTTCCAGCAGATGGTGCTTGTTGCCTTCCCAGGGGACCAGTTCCCTAACAACAGGCCTATAAGGAAATAATCTCCCCATGCATTTATAGTTCAAAACTACAATTCTATTCATCTTAAACCTTCTTTAGCACCTATATGGTCCCCCTAACTTCAGGTCTCATTACGCAAAGTTTCTCCAAGGGTAGGAGGGTTGGACTTGTACTTTATGAGCAAGTCCTTGTTTTCAACACAATGTAAAGCTTGTAGTTTGATTCTTTGCCCCCACTGTCCAGCTGGTGGCCCTCCTGCTCCCATCAGCATTTCTTTCTAGATCTAAGAATTCAAGAAGAACTCCCAATTCTTCTCCCTAATTGTCTTTTCCCCTAGTATTTCCTTGAGGTATCTGGGTCAGATTATTCAAATTATTCTTCTCTACACATCTTGTAAAAGGAAAAGATATAGATCAGCTGCTTTACTAAAGTAAGGGAAAGATTTGTAGTCCCTGCTGCATAAAATTAGTTCAGAGTAAGGTTAAGGGTAAGTTGAAGTTAACTCTTGACCATAGCCAATGTCACTGGTTTGATCTCTGAAAAGGCAGGTTAGCTTTACTTTGTTTGGAAACATAATTAGGAAAGAACTAATTCTGGGCAAAATTGGAAAATATATTAAATTTGTCTTTAGTTCCTATTCTATTGCTTTTGCCAGTCCTTGCACCAAATACCCACAGCCTTCTTACTGCCATCCTCTGACTGCCTAAGACTTATGGTTATGAAATCTCAACAGGGCTGCCTCAGTGGTTCAGACTCCAGATTTCTCCTTTTTTCCCTATGTTTTCCTCTTCATTATTCTCCCACTCCCCTCACCCCAACTGGAGAAATAACTTAAAGCCTGTTTGTCTGGTTGACAAAGTCAGCACTGTCCATTTCTTATGCAAGCTTTGAATTTAGTGGAGGCTGCACTGATGAATATCATTAGAATGCCTTCAGGGCTGTTCATTCTGTCTGTTACAAATAGAAGTTGTAATAAATCTTGATGGACTGGACAATTTGTCTTTGTACTTAGTCTTTTGATCAGGGTCTGTGTGTTTCCCCAACCTCTCTAGTGTTTCTCTCCTCTCGTATCTGTTTCTTTTGGATCATCAGGTAAGCAAAGGTGATTCATTGTCTGGCAACATCTTCCTCTCTGCACTAATCCCTTAATGTAAAGGAGGATTAGGTAAGAGGATACAAAGAGATTAAATAAGATCCATTATTAAATTATTAAAAATAAGGCTGAGTCACTTTAGCCCAAGGAAAGATGTAAAATAAAACAAGTAATGTTATAATTCATTGTCAAAACAGCTCTTGCCTGCTTCCCCTGCTCTCCTGCCACCCCTTTAATATTAATGGAAAATAATAATTGCTTAGACTCTAAATTCTTTGGGTTCATGAATATTATGTCAGTGGAGCACAAGCTCCAGCAGGCCTTACCAATATGGAAAGCTTTGAGTATGGTTCTAATGACAGACAGTACATTATATGGGTATGTGTTATCTCACTAATAGAATATAAGCTCCTTAAGGACAGAGATTGTTTCATTTTTGTCTGTCTCTATCTCCTTACTGGTACATAGTAGGAGTTTAATAAATGTTTACTGACTAGATTTATTGTTTGAAAAAAATTTGCCAGCATTAAATTGTTTTAATATTTGTTTTTACATCACTTTCATTTCCAAATAGATCCTTCTGCCTTCTCCTACTCAGAAAAATAATCTCATAACAAAGAATACAAAAGAGGGGGTGGAGGAGTTAAATGTTACCAACACATCAGCTGAGTGTGATAGTACATGCAATATCCCATGTAAATAAGGGAGGTAAGAGCATTTTCTCAACTCTTTTCTAAGGCTAAGCTTCATGAACATTATGTTACACAAAAATTTAGTTACGAGTTGTCGTTTTTCATATTTACATTGTTGCAGTAATATATATTTTTCATGTTCTACTTACTTCACTCTTCATCAGTTCATATCAATCTCCCCAATGGTTTCTGTATTTGTCACATTCATTGTCTCTTGTGTTATAATAATATTCCATTAACACTTACATAACACAGTTTGCTTAGCCATTCCTCAATCAATGAGCATTTACTTTATTTCAATTTTTTCACTCCTACAAAAAAAAAAATGTTCCAATGAACATTTTGATGTATATGGGTTCTTTTTGTTTTTGACCTCCTTGATATATATGCCTAGCAGTGGGATCACTGGATCAAAGGGTATGGACATCTGAATCACCCTTTAAAAAAAAAAATTTAAGAATAACCACTTTCTAGAATGGTGGGACCAATTCACAGTTTGACCATGAGTGCATGTGTGTCCATTTCACACCTCCTCTGACACTGAATACTCTTATCTCTTGATATCTTTGTCAATATGCTAAAACCTCAGAATAGTTTCAACTTGCATTTCTCATGTTATTAGTGAAGTGGAACAATTTTTCATTTGTTTGCTAATAGTTTGCAATTATTCTTTTGGGAATACATTGGGAAAAAATTATTCTTTTTATCACATCCTTTGATTACTTATCCTTTGGGGAATGAGCCAGCATTTCTGTAGTCATGTGTTCATGGCATCAATGACAGTGGATCTATTATTTTTGGACTCTTAACATCTAAGTACCAGATGTCCTATATGAGGAAGAGGAACCTAAGAAGAAGAAGAAGTTAGGAATAGCAAGTGCTCCAGATTAAAATCACCCAGATAAAATCCATGCTGGAGATGACACAATTTTAAAAGTATTTGAGAACTAATTTCTAGGAGGGGAAGATGTTACTTATAAAATTCACAAACAGTATCATCATCAAGAATAAAGCAACTGAGAGATAATTGGTAACTATTGACCCATATACTTACTCTCTCATCACTATAAAATTTTTATTAAAACATCTTACACATATATCAAGGATATTATTGATGAAAAATATGAGAAGTGAATAGGTAGGCTTTTGTAAACAACTTTGTATAGTAAGGCATATCTTCACACTCATACTAAAATATTCAGAGGTATGCTTTGTTTACTTTTTGTTAATTATTTGACTAGTGAGACAAAAGAGCCTTAAAAGTTTCCTCCCAATGAGGTATCTTCTATGCCTATGTTTAGATAATACAAGATTTCTTGGGCAATAAAGTCAACAATTTTTTGATTATTCATATTAAGTGAAGCATAAAACAGATACATACATTCATCTAAGACGTTTATCAAGCTATGGAAGATGTCCTTGGCAGAGTCCAAATGGAAGAGGGATCCCCTACGCTTGCTGAAATTCTCCAGATGCTCCTGTTCAAAGTTAAGATTATGCTAATTGTATCAAGACTCAGAAAACTACACAGCCTCCTTAATGAGAGCACTCAAAAATATCAGATTAGCAATCCACAGTGGAAAAACCAAATGGTTGGATGAAAAATACTTTATTAGTAATGAGTTCATCCTTTGGAGAATTTGATAGAAAATAGTTTTTCAGCTTCTCTCAAACTCTTATTAAAATTCTCTTTATAAACTCTCTATAAGATTTCTTCATAATATAACACTTACAACAGTTCTCACAAGACAGAAGATAGTCTTTACTTTCTTTCTTGCTGACCTCTCCATAAACTCTTCATAAATCTCTCAAGATCACAGAAAAAACAGTCTCTCTGACTCCATAGAGTGAGGAGATTCACATTAAGCCATTTTCTCAACCAATTCTGTAGTAGGACATTCTCAGCTGACTTTCTGAACTATCAACACAAAACTGCTTTTCTTCTAATATTCCAAGTTCTTACAGCTATAGTAACAAAATTTAGTCTCTTTGAGATAGACATTCAAAATAGGGGTTACAAAGATAACCAATGTAAAGTGCTTTGCAAATTTTAAAGTGCTATAAAATGTCAGTTATTATCAAGGCTGCCCTTAGTGTAACCAAAGTAGACAGTATGATTTTCATGGATCAGAGAAAGACCTAGTCATATCACAAAGTATCTCATAAAGCTAGGTGGCATAGGGGATAGAATGTTGAGACTGGTGGAGTCAGGAAGACCTGAATTCAAATCCAGCTTCAAAAATTTAGTAGCTGTGTGACCTTGGGCAAGTCATATAACTGCTATCTGCTTCAGCTTCCTAAACTGAACCTATTTCCCAGAGTTGTTGTGAGAATCAAATGAAATAATATTTGTAAAATACTTAATACAGTGTCTGGTACATAGTAAGTTCTTAATAAATGCTTATTCCCTCCATCCCCTTCTATACTTACTCACTAGAGAGTGTCTGAAATTCCATTAAGGGGCTTACTCCACTTGCTCAAGGCCTTGATTTCTGTAAAAATTGAAATTCTCCTAGTTGTCTTGAAGGAAGTAAGGAAAATTGGGGAGCAGAAGTCAGGAAGGAGAACATTCCAAGCACTGGCAACAGCCAGTGAAAAGGCACAGAAATGGGCAATGGAGTGTCTGGTGTGAGGAACAAGGACTGTATTGATGGATTGTAGAGTATGTGGAGGGGAATAAATTGTAAGAAGACTGGAAAGAGGCCAAGTTATGAAAGCTTAAAAAGTCAGAGGATTTTATGCTGTATTTTGTTCTGAAGGTATGAGAGAGTCACCAGAATTTATTGAATAATGTGGTAATATGGTCAAATCTGGACTTTAGAAAGATCACTTTCTTGACAGTGGAGGATAGACTGGATTGTAGAGAAACTTGAGGCAAGGAGACCAACAGGAACACACCATAGTTTGTTCAATCATTCCCTAGTTGATGGATACCCCTTTAATACTGAGAGAAATGATCATTAAATAATCAATTATTGGGAAGACCCAGAGTTTTTTCTCTTTCTTATTTCCTTATTCAAAATCCCCTCTTTCAAAGAGATCTCCAACTTTGCCCCAAAATTTCACCACCTAGACCATCTTACCTAGGTAGAGTTGTCCCACCCAACTAGAAAAACTTTACAAAGAATTTAATTTGAGTAAATTCCAGCCCATTTTGTTCCATCCAGGTTTGGGGGTAGGAGAAACTGACTGGGATACTGTTTTGAGGCTAAAGAGAAATGTGATTTTTAAAGAGAAATATGATTTTAGAATTGGGGTTCAAGCACATGCACTCAAGATCCCCATCAATGTCTCCTAGCCCCTCATTAGAATAGGTCCATCTCTCATTATAACTGTTAACCAATCAGAGTTGAGTGCTGCCTGTCAGGAACACCCACTCTTCTAAGGGCTACAGGTATCAAGAAACTGCCATGATCCATTTTTAGTTTAGGAGAGATAGCTAAATGACCTTTTTATTAATTATGTCCTAGCCATAATTAATAAAGTGATCATTAATTACCCAGAAACTATGTCTCTTGAACTTTTTATCCATCACAATACCTAGTTCTTTGCTCTGTCAAAAAGTACTGCTATGAACATTCTTGAAAGTAACTGTGTTCAAATCTAGAATGAATGAATAAAGAATTCATCAAACACTTACTACGTACTAAGCTCTGAAATAGAAATAGAAAAGGAAGACAGTTCCTGATATCAAGGAGCTCATGTGCTAGTTGTGGAGACAATAATATGGAAGATTTCAGCTACAAGTCAAATTGAAAGGCCCCATGGTCTTTAGGGGTCAGTGGCCAAGCAGATGGTAATGTCTCTTCTTTACTGTCATTTTCACTAATAAAATCATATCAATTTCTGATGCCAAAACATTTGACAATGCCAAGGACTTTGGTGGCAAACTTTATTTGTTGAGTCTTCCATAGCTGTGGCTGAACACTTGTAGGAGCAGTTAGTTGTCAGGTGGCATCTCCAGGTGACTTTCTTCACTTTAGAGAGTGATGACTCACTCCACAGAGGATGTCTATGTGTGGTGCAAAGTTGAATTGAGAATTTGGGAGAGGAGTGTCTTTTTTTTAACTTCCTGCTTGGAAAGAGAACATATGTGGTTCTAGACCTTCTTCAGGAGGAACTCTGGAAAGAAATAGAATTGACATTGGAAGATAAACAAGTAGGGATCCAGGTGAGATCAGAGATTCTTTCTTGGTTGAACTATCTTGCTCTGAGTGGGAGAGTTTGTTCATTTTGAATATTGTCTAGTGTAATATAATCTCTATAATTTTCTTATTTCTGTTTGTTTTCTCTTTGGATAAATGGGCTTACTTGCTATTAATGAGTTCTGGTAGTCCTTTCAATAATTAGCATTTTGTGGGAAAGTGGTCAGGATTTCAAAAATAAGCTTGGGTACTCCCTCCCCTTTGAGTAGTATCAATCAGGAAAGTAGTTTGAACTGAAAAATCATTAACCTATACTACCAATATTTAGGAGGGCAGATAGATATAATTGTAGGCCAGTATTCCTACTCTGGGGAGAGCAGTGGTCAGCCTCATGACCTTTTGTCCTCCTAGAATCAAAGTCTCCCTTGGAGAAGGTTGGGCAAGATTCTTGAGATATTTATTCATGCCTCCCCATGAACCACAATTAGACAACCCATGTGAATATGCATAACCTACATGGATATCACACACAACATACCTATATATACATATATACTTCTCTACTTCAATAAATGTATTTAAGACACTACGATAATTACCTACCCAAAGCACTATGACTTTTATCTTCAGGGAAATTAACCAGGAAGACTGTCTTTATTAGAAATAATTTCTTCCAGATGAGAAAATGTACTGCTCTCCATTCTTTGTAGAGGTGGTGACTATGGTTATAAGATATTCTGCATACAATTAGACTTTGCCGATCTATTTGGTTAGTTTTGCTAAACAATTTCCTCCTCCCCTAGACCCTCTCACCCCTATTTTGTCCTGTTTTTATTGTCTGTTACCAAGGATGACTTTTTGGGGTAGGGAAGAGGTGGTTATATATTTAGAAATGAAAGCTATGTAAAAACAAAAGAAATCAATAAAAGTTTTTAAAAAGAAATACTGTCTAAGAATACAAGTCATTCCCCAATTGATAAATGGTCAAAGGATATGAATAGGCAGTTTTCAGATGAAGAAACTGAAGGTATCTATAGTTATATAGAAAAAATGCTCTAAATCCCTATTGATTAGAGATTAAATTAAAAATTAAAATAAATTAATTAAAATTAAAAATTAAAATTAAAACAACCCTAAGGTACCACTTCACACCTATCAGTTTGGCTAATATGGCAAAAAAGGAAAATAATAAATGTTAGAGAAGATGTGGGAAAATTGGAACACTAATGCGTTGTTGGTGGAGTTGTGAATTAATCCAACCATTCTGGAGAACAATTTGGAACTATGCCCAAAGGGCTATAAAACTGTGCATACCCATTGATCTAGCAATAACATCAGTAGATCTGTATCCCAAGGAGATCATAAAAATGGGAAAAAGACCCACATGTATGAAAATATTTATAGCAACTCTTTTTTGTAGTGGCAAAAAAACTGGAAATTTAAGGGATGCACACCAATTGGGGAATGACTAAACAAAACATGGTATATGAATGTAATGAAATACTATTGTGCTATAAGAAATGATGAGCAGGTGGATTTCAGAAAAGCTTAGAAGAACTTAGATGAACTGATGCTAAGTGAAGTGAGCAGAACCAGAAGAATATTGTAAACAGTAGCAGCAACATTGTCCAATGATCATCTTTGATTGACTTAGCTCTTCTCAGCAATACAATGATCTAAGACAATTCCAAAAGACTCGTGATGGAAAATGCTATCCACGTCTAGAGAAAGAACTATGGAGTCTGAATGCAGATCAAAGTGTACTATTTTCTCTTTTTTCTTTCTTGTGTTTTTTCCTTTTTGTTCTGATTCCTCTTTCACAATATGAGTAATATGGAATTATGTTTAATATGATTGTACATGTATAGCCTGTATCAGATTGATTGCTGTCTTGCTCTAAAAGAGGGGTGGGAGGAAGGGAGAAAAAAATTGGAACTGAAAATCTTATAAAAGTAAATGTTGAAAACTATCTTTACATGTAATTGGAAAAAATAATATACTATTAAGTGGGAAAAGATAAGAAGAAATAATTTCTTCTTCTTTGGTTCCCCTAATCACCTTATTGATCAGACAATCATCTGTTTTTTAGGCTTCATAAACTTCTTTGGGAATAAGATTAAGTGAGGCTGTGATTTGGCCCTTGATAGTATGGCATATATTGATTATCCTTAGGCTTGTTGTCTAGGCAGTTTCACAAAAAAGTAATATCACTCCTTTTGAGAAAGAAATCATAACAGCAAGCTATCTTGGTGGCGCAACAGAAAATGGAAGCTTCAGAGGCAGAATATAATAGCCACTTACTTGGAGATGGAGCTGTAAGAAATGATTCAGCTGTGATGTAATTCCAGGAATGTGAACTGTTCAAGAAACATTGCCTTTCCAAAGTTGCAGGTTACAAAATAAACCCACATAAATCATCTGCATTTCTATATATTACTAACAAAGCCCAACAGCAAGATAGAAAGAGAAATTCCATTTAAAGTTACTAAAATATTTGAGAGTCTACCTACCAAAACAAATCCAGGGACTATATGAATGCAATTTCAAAATACTTTTCACACAAATAAAGTCAGATATAAATAACTGGAAAAACATCAGTTGCTTGTGGGTAGGCTGAGCTAATATAATAAAAATGGCAATTCTACTCAAGTTAATTTACTTATTCAGTGCCATACCAATCAAACTACCAGGAAATTATTTTCTAGAGCTAGAAAAAATAATATCAAAACTCATCTGGAAGAACAAAGGTCCAGAATATCAAGGGAATTAATTAAAAGAAATGCTAAGGCCTAGCCATACCAGATTTCAAATTGTATCATAAAACAGCAATCATCAAAACCTCTTGGTACTGGCTAAGAAATAGAGGGGTAGATCAGTGGAATAGGTTAGGTGCTTAAGACACAGCAGTCAATGACTATAGCAGTCTACTGTCTGATAACCCCAAGGACCCCAGCTTCTGGGATAAGAACTCACTGTTTGACAAGCACTGCTAGGAAAACTGGATAATAGTGTGGAAGAAACTGGGCATAGACCCATGCCTGACACTGTACACAAGAATAAAGTCCAAATAGGTACATGATCTAGGTATAAAAGTTGATACTATAAACAAATTAGAGGAACAAGGAACAGATTTATTGGAGAACGGAGAAATTTATAACAAAATAAGAAATAGAAAACATTATGAAGTGCAAAATAATTTTGATTACATTAAATTGAAAAGTTTTTGCACAAATAAACCCAATGCAACCCAGATTAGGAATGAGGCAGAAAACCGGTAAAGAATTTTTACAAGTAGTGTCTGTGATAAAGGCCTCATTTCTAAAATATATAGAGAATTGAGTCAAATTTACAAGAATAAAAGTCATTCCCTAATTGATAAATGGTCAAAGGATATGAATAAGCAGTTTTCACAGGAAGAAATTAAAGCTATCAATAGTCATATAAAAAAATGCTCTAAATCACTATTGATTAGAGAGATGCAAATCAAAACAACTCTGAGATACCACATCACATCTATCAGACTGGCTAACATGACAAAACGGAAGACAATAAATGTTGGAGAAGATGTGGGAGAATTGGAACACTAATTCATTGTTGGTGGAACTGTGAGCTGATCCAACCATTCTGGGAGGGCAATTTGGAACTGTGCCCAAAGGGCTATAAAAATGTGCATACTCTTTGACCCAGCAATATCGCTTCTAAGACTATATCCTCAAGAGATCATAAAAATGGGAAAGGGTCCCACATGTACAAAAATATTTATAGCAGCACTCTTTGTGATGGCCAAAAATTGGAAATCAAGGGGATGTCCATCAATTGGTGAATAGCTGAATAAACTGGGGTATATGAATGTAATGGAATACTATTGTGCTATAAGAAATAACGAACAGGAAGACTTCAGAGAGGCCTGGAAAGACATATGAACTGATGCTGAGTGAAATGAGCAGAATAAGGAGAACTTTGTACACAGCAACGACCACAGTGTGTGAGAATTTTTTCTGGTAGACTTAGAACAATGCAATGCAAGGACTTAAAAAATTCCTGATGGTCTTTTAAGGCAAAATGTCTTCCACATCCAGAGAAAGGACTATGGAATTCAATTGCAGAATGTAGCAGATCATTTTCTTTTTTATTATGTTTTGGTTTGTTTTATGATTTCTTCCATTCATTTTAATTCTTCAATATAACATGACTAAGGCGACAATGTGTTTAATAAGAATGTATATGCACAACCCATATAAAATTGTATGCTGTCTCAGAGAGGGAGGGGAGAGGGAGGAGGGAAGGAAGGAGAGGGAGGGGAAAAAATTTAAGTTATATGGCAGTGATTGTAGAACACTGAAAACAAATAAAATAATAATTAGAAAAATAGATCTGGGAGGTGAAGACCCTCAGAGTTTCTGTCCAAAATACAAAAAAATTGTTGCTTACATTCATTCTAAGTCAGATGCCTTATGTAGAGAGACGGAAAGAGAAAGCGGAAGAGAGTGAGAGAGAAGGAAAGAAAGATAGAAAGAGAGAGAGAAAGGAAGGAAGGAAGAAAGAAAGAAAGCTGTGCTGCTCAGCTGGATGTTCTGTACTCACAAAGCTATTTGTCCTTTGTCTTTGAAGAGGACCATGACATCAGCGAAGTGATGCCATTACATGTAAGTGAATTGAATTTAAGTGAGGGAGGCTGTGCAAAGTTTCCTCATCATATCTGGATGACCTATAGATGTCTCAAATTCAAGATGTTCAAAAAGGAACTCATCTTCCTCACAAAACCTACCCCCTTTCCTAACTAATCATACTGATTGCAACATTCTCCTTCCAATCATTTAAGTTAGAAACTTTGAAGTCGTTCTCTTCATTCTGCCTCACTTCTACTCCCCCTCCACATATCTAAACATTTGCTAAGTCCTACAAATTCTAACACCACAATACCTCTGGATCCTCATCTGGATCCACCACCTTAATTCATCCATGTATATATTTTCACCTGGATTACCGTAAAAGATTCCTCACTTGTTACCCCTGCTTTCAATCTCTTCCTTCTCCATGCCCTCTTCTTGTTTTAATTTTTTTATTAATTAATTTATTTTTAGTTTTCAACATTCATTTCCACAAGATTTTGAATTCCAAATTTTTTCCCCATCTTTCCCCTCCTCTCACCTCATATGGCAAGCATTCTAATTACCCCTTCCCCTAGTCTGCCCTCCCTTCTATCTCTCCCCCATTATCCCCTTCCCCTTACTTTCTTGTAGGATAAGATATATCTCTATACCCCATTGCCTATATATCTTATTTCCCAGTTACATATAAAAAACAATTTTAACATTTGTTTTTAAAACTTTGAGTTCTAAATTCTTTTCCTTCTTCCCTCCCCACCCACCCACATTGAGAAAGCAAGCAATTCAATATAAGTTACAGATGTGTTATTATGCAAAACACTTCCATAATAGTCACGTTGTGAAAGACTATATCTCCCTCCATCCTATGCCACCCCCACTTACTCAATTTTCAACTTTGACCCCGTCCCTTTTCAGAAGTGTTTGCTTCTGACTACCCCCTTCTCAATCTGCCCTCTCTTCTGTCATTACACCCCCTTGTTCCCTTCCCTCTTATTTTCTTGTAGGGTAAGATACTCAACTGAGTATGTTATGAGTGTGTATGTTATTCCCTCCTTAAGCTAAATTTGATGAGAGCAAGGTTCACTCATTCCTTCTCACCTATCCCCTCTTCCCTTCCATTGTGAAACCTTTTTCTTGCCTCTTTTACATGAGTTAATTTAGCCTATTCTACCTCTCCCCATCACCTTCTCCCAATATATTTCTCTCTCATCCCTTAATTTTATTTTTTAGATATAATTCCTTCATATTCAACTCACCCTGTGCCATGTATGTATGTATGTATGTATCTACCTATCTATCTGTCTGTCTATCTATTTATCTATCTAATTTCCTCCAACTACCCCAATACTAAGCAAGGTCTCATGAGTTCCAAATACCATATTTCCATGTAGGAATGTAAACAGTTCAACTAATAAGTCCCTTACCTTTTCATGCTTCTCTTGATTCTTGTATCTGAAACTCAAATTTTCTATTCAGCTCTGCTCTTTTCAGCAAGAATGCTTTAAAGACCTCTATTTCACTGAAATTCCATTTTTTCCATTGAGGTATTATACTCAGTTTTGCTTTTTAGGTGATTTTTGGTTTTAATCTCTAGGTTCCTCTGACCTCCAGAATATCATATTCCAAGCCCTTTGAACCCTTAATGTAGAAACTGCTAGATCTTGTGTTATCCTGATTATATTTCCACAATGCTTGCATTATTTCTTTCTGGTTGCTTGCAATATTTTTTCCTTGACCTGGAAATTCTGGAATTTGGCTACAATGTTCCTAGGAGTTTTCCTTTTGGGATTTCTTTCAGGAGATGATCAGTGGATTCTTCCATTTCTATTTAACCCTCTGGTTCTAGAATATCAGAGTGGTTTTCCTTGGTAATTCCTTGAAAGATGATGTCTGTGCTTTTTTTTCTTTTTTTTATCATGGCTTTCAGGTAGTCCAATAATTTTAAAATTATCTCTCCTGAATCTATTTTCCAGGTCAATGATTTTGCCAGTGAGATATTTCACATTGTCTTCTATTTTTTCATTCTTTTGGTTCTGTTTTATAATGTCTTGATTTCTCATAAAGTCATTAGGTCAATTCTAATTTTGAAGGAATTATTTTCTTCAGTGAGCTTTTGGACTACCTTTTCCACTTGACCAATTCTGCTTTTTAAGGTATTTTTCTCCTCATTGGCTTTTTGGACCTCTTTTGTCATTTGGGTAAGTCTATGTTTTAAAGTGCTATTTTCTTCAGTATTTTTTGAGTCTCCTTTAGCAAACTCTTAATTAGTTTTTCCATGATTTTCTGGGATCACCTTCATTTCTCTTCCTATTTTTTCCTCTATTTCTCTTACTTGATTTTCAAAATCCTTTTTGAACCCTTCCATGGCCTGGGATCAATTCATATTTTTCTTGGAGGCTTTGGATACAGGAGCTTTGACTTTGTTTTTTTCTGGTTGTATATTTTCACCTTCTTTGTCACCAAAGTAAGATTTTATAGTCTGACTATTTTTCCTCTGCTTGCTTATGTTCCCTGATTCTTTGTCAAGGTAGGACTCTGCTTCCAGTGGGGTTGGACATGAGGGTAGATGTACCGTCTCAGGCTTCAGGAGTTTTGTATCAGCTGCTTGATCCTCCATCTTTGGGCCCAAAGTTGCAGAAGTTGCTGCTGCTGCCATTGCCATTGCAGGCACTGCCTGTTCCTCTGCACCTGGGCCAGAGCTGAACCCCAAGCAGACCACGCCCTTCCCTTGCTCAGGTCCAGTAGAGTTTTCCCACTGACCTTCTATGCTGTCTTGTTTGTGGGTTGAAAAGTCTGGAAACTGCCACAGCTGCCAGTGATTCAGTCCCCTGAGGCCTGCTCTGACCTTGTCTGTGCTGGTGTGGCACTTGCCATACTACACTCTGCTTCACTCTCAACCCAGTGCAATACATGCTTCCCATCGACCTTTCAGGCTGTCTTGGGCTGGAGATTTGCTTCACTCCATCATTCTGTGGGTTCTGCAGTTGCAGCATTTGTTTAGAGTCATTTTTACAAGTATTTGCAGGGGTTTGGGGGGAGAGCTCAAGCAGATCCCCGCTTTTACTGTGCCAACTTGGCTCTGCCCCTCCACCTCCTCTTCTAAAAAATGGGCAAATGACAAAGCACCAACTGGGTCACCTTTCTCCTCTACTAATGACACTCTATTATTTCCAGGATAAAATACAAACTTTTTTGTGTGACATTAAAAACTCTTCACAATCTAGCACTAGCACCAGGCTATCTTTCCAGGCCTATTGTATATTAACTTGAAGTTCCAGTTAAACTGATCTAGGTATTCCTTTCATACAGTATTTCATCTCCCATCTCCTTGTCTTTGAACATATTTCAAATGTTCTCTGGCTTCGTCTCCACCTTGTAAAATCCCTAGCTTCCTTCACAGTCTAGACTGGGGATTATCTCCAGTAGGCGAACTTTCCTGATTCCCAGTTGACAGAATTCTTCCCATCTCTCCAAGTGACTTTGCATTTTTTTATACACTTTATTTTTATTTTTTATTTTTTAATGTTTAACAATCACTGCCATACAATTGAGATTTTATCCCCCCCCACCTACCCCCCACCACCCCCCTCCCTCCCCACAACTGCATACAATTCTGTATAGATTCTACATATACTTTCCTATTGAGTATATTTTCACTATAGTCATGCTATGTAGTCAGACTAAAATAAATGAAAGAAATCGTATAACAAATCAGAACATGATACACAAACACATACACATACACAAGCATGATCTGCTACATTTTGTGAGTGACTTCCATATTTCTTTCTCTGAGTGTGGAAGGCATTTTGCCTTGAGAACCACCTTTGGGATTTTTTTTTTTTTATAAGAAGTTTTTGCGTTATTACAAAAATCCAAGTCTACCAGAAAAAACTCTCACACACTGTGGTCGTTGCTGTGCACAAAGTTCTCCTGGTTCTGCTCCTTTCACTCAGCATCAGGTCATATAAGTCCTTCCAGGCCTCTCTGAAGTCTTCTTGTTCCTCATTTCTTATGGCACAATAGTACTCCATTACATTCATATACCATAATTTATTCAGCCATTCCCCAATTGATGGACATCCCCTTGACTTCCAGTTTTTGGCAACTACATAGAGTGCTGCTATAAATATTTTTGTACATGTGGGACCCTTTCCCATTTTTATGATCTCTTGGGGATATAGTCCTAGTAGCGATATTGCTGGGTCAAAGGGTATGCACATTTTTGTAGCCCTTTGGGCATAGTTCCAAATTGCTCTCCAGAATGGTTGGATGCGCTCGCAGCTCCACCAACAATGAATTAGTGTTCCAACTCTCCCACATCCTCTCCAGCATTTATCATTTTCTTGTTCTGTCATGTTTGCCAATCTTATAGGTGTGATGTGGTACCTCAGAGTTGTTTTGATTTGCATCTCTCTAATCAATAGTGATTTAGAGCATTTTTTCATATGATTATAGATAGCTTTAATTTCTTCCTCTGAAAATTGCCTGTTCATATCCTTTGACCATTTATCAATTGGGGAATGACTTGTATGATTATACATTTGGGTCAGTTCTCTATATATTCTAGAAATGAGGCCTTTATCCCCGAGCTTAGCTGTAAAAATTCTTTCCCAATTTACTACATCCCTCTGGATTTTGGTTGCATTGGGTTTGGTTGTGCAAAAACTTCTCAGTTTAATGTAATCAAAGTTATCCATTTTGCATTTCATAATGCTTTCTATCTCTCCTTTAGTAAAGAATTCTTCCCTTCTCCATAGATCTGATAAATACACTATTCCTTGCTTCTCCAGTTTATTCATGGTATCAATCTTTATACCTAAATCATGTACCCATTTGGACTTTATTCTTGTGTACGGTGTCAGGTATGGGTCTATGCCTAATTTCTGCCACACTGTTATCCAGTTTTCCCAGCAATTTTTGTCAAACAATGAGTTCTTATCCCAGAAGCTGGGGTCCTTGGGTTTATCAAACAGAAGGTTGCTATATTCCTTGTCTACTGCATCTTGAGTGCCAAGTCTATTCCACTTGTCTACCTCTCTGTTTCTTAGCCAATACCAAGTGGTTTTGATAATTGCTGCTTTATAGTACAGTTTGAGGTCTGGTAGTGCTATGCCACCTTCCCAAGCATTTCTTTTCATTAGTCCCTTTGATATTCTGGACCTTTTGTTTTTCCAAATGAATTTTGATATTATTTTATCCAGCTCTAGAAAGTAATTGTCTGATAGTTTAATTGGTATGGCACTAAACAAGTATATTAATTTAGGTAGAATTGTCATTTTTATTATATTAGCACGGCCTACCCATGAGCAACTAATGTTTTTCCACTTACTTAAATCTGACTTTATTTCTGCAAAAAGTGTCTTGTAATTGTGTTCATATAATCCCTGGGTTTGTTTTGGCAGGTAGACTCCTAAGTATTTTATACTGTCTACCCTAGCTTTAAATGGGATTTCTCTTTCTATCTCTTGCTGTTGGACTTTGTTGCTAATATATAGGAACACAGAAGATTTGTGTGGGTTTATTTTGTAACCTGCAACTTTGCCAAAGTTGTTTATTAATTCAAGTAATTTTTCACTTGAATCTCTGGGATTCTCTAGGTAAATCATCATATCATCTGCAAAGAGTGATAACTTAGTTTCTTCTTTGGCTATTCTTATTCCTTGAATATCTTTATCTTGTCTAATTGCTACAGCTAACATTTCTAGTACCATATTGAATAATAGTGGTGATAATGGACAACCTTGTTTTACCCCTGATCTTATTGGGAATGCATCTAGCTTATCCCCATTGCATATAACACTTGCTGAAGGTTTTAGATAGATACTGCTTATTATTTTATGGAAAGTTCCCTTTATTCCTATGTTCTCCAGTGTTTTTAGTAGGAATGGGTGTTGTATTTTGTCAAAAGCTTTTTCTGCATCTATTGAGATAATCATGTGGTTTTTGTTAGCTTTGTTGTTGATGTGATCGATAATTCTAATAGTTTTCCTAATATTGAACCAGCCCTGTAGTCCTGGTATGAATCCTACCTGATCATAATGTATTAATCTCGTGATAAGATGCTGTATTCGTTTTGCTAAAATCTTATTTAAAATTTTTGCATCTATATGCATTAGGGAAATTGGTCTATAATTTTCTTTCTCTGTTTTGTCTCTTCCTGGTTTGGGTATCAAAACCATATTTGTATCATAGATAGGATTTGGGAGGACTCCTTCTTCCCCAGTTTTCAAAAATAGTGTACATAGAATTGGAATTAACTGTTCTTTAAATGTTTGATAGAATTCACTTGTGAATCCATCTGGCCCTGGAGATTTTTCCCTAGGGAGTTCATTGATGGCTTGTTCAATTTCTTTTTCTGAGATGGGGTTGTTTAAGTATTCAACTTCCTCTTCTGTTAATCTGGGCAATTTGTATTTTTTAAAATATTCATCCATCTCATTTAGATTTTCGAATTTGTGGGCATAAAGTTGGGCAAAGTAGTTTCTAATTATTGTTTTAATTTCCTCCTCATTGGAGGTGAGTTCACCCCTTTCATTTTTAATATTAGTAATTTGATTTTCTTCTTTCTTTTTTTTAATCAGATTGACCAAAGGTTTATCAATTTTATTAGTTTTTTCCTAAAACCAACTATTGGTTTTATTTATTAATTCAATAGTTTTCTTAATTTCAATTTTATTAATCTCTCCTTTGGTTTTCAGTATTTCTAATTGGTATTTACTTGGGGATTTTCAATTTGTTCTTTTTCTAGCTTTTTCAACTGCAAGCCTAAGTCATTGATCTCCTCTTTCTCTATTTTATTTATGTAAGCATTCAAAGATATAAAACTTCCCCTAATAACTGCTTTTGCAGTATCCCATAAGTTTTGGTATGTTGTCTCACTATTGTCATTCTCTTGAATGAAATTGTTGATTGTTTCTATGATTTCTTCTTTAACCCAACCCTTCTTCAGAATTAGATTATTTAGTTTCCAATTGATTTTTGGTTTCTCTTTCCATGGCCTTTTATTACATGTAATTTTTAATGCATTATGATCTGAAAAGGATGCATTGATTATCTCTACCTTTCTGCACTGGACTGTGAGAGTTTTATGTCCTAGTACATGGTCAATTTTTGTAAATGTTCCATGTACCGCTGAGAAAAAGGTATATTCCTTTCTATTCCCATTTAATTTTCTCCAAAGATCTATCATATCTACCTTATCCAGAGTTTTATTTACCTCCTTAACCTCTTTCTTGTTTATTTTGAGGTTGGATTTATCGAGTTCAGAGAGGGGGAGGTTGAGGTCCCCCACTAGTATAGTTTTGATATCAATTTCTTCCTTCAACTCCCCCAACCTCTCCTCTAAGAATCTGGATGCTATACCACTTGGAGCATACATGTTTAGTAATGATATTGCTTCATTGTCTATGGTGCCTTTTAGCAGGATATAGTTTCCATCCTTATCCCTTTTGATTAGATCTATTTCTGCTTTTGCTTTGTCTGAGATTAGGATTGCTACTCCTGCCTTTCTTACATGAGCTGAAGCACAATATATTCTGCTCCATCCTTTGACCTTTATCCTATGTGTATCCCCCCGTTTCAAATGTGTTTCTTGTAAGCAGCATATTGTTGGATTATGGCTTTTAATCCATTCTGCTATCCGTCTCCGTTTTATGGGAGAGTTCATTCCATTCACATTCACAGTTATGATTACAATCTGTGTATTTCCCTCCAACCTCTTTCCCACCATTTGTGCTTTTAGCTCTCCCCTCTCCCTTCCCCTCCTCAATAGTATTCACTTTTCTCCCCCTCCTCCTGCAGCCTTCCCCTCCTTCTTTTAGCCCCCCTCCCTTTTACTCCCCTTTACTCTTATTGCTTCTTTCCTCCCTTTTAGCCACCCTCCCCTTTCTTCCCCCTTCCCCTCCTACTACCAAGAGAGCTAGTTAGGATTATCTACTTAAGATTATTGTTCCCTCCTTTGAACAAATCAGATGAGAGTACCTCTCAAACAATGCTCATCTCCCTCCCCTCCTTCCCTCTACTATAGTTTTGTACTTCTTCCTGTGATATAATTTGCCATTTTCTGCTTCCCCCTTTTCACACCTCCTATTACAATCCCTTCTCATACTTAAATCATATTTTTGACATTACATCATTTACTTTATGCCCATTCCCTCTACATATATCCCTTTTATCATAATAGCTGCACAGTTCTCAAGATTAACAGGTATCATCTTCCCTTATAGGGAGGTAAACAGTTTGCCCTAATTGAGTAGCAAGTTTTTGTTTTTGTTTTTTCCCCTCTGTTTACCTTTTTATGATTGTCTGGAGACCTGCATTTGAAGATCAAATTGTCTATTGAGTTCTGGTGTTTTGGTCAGGAAGCTCTGGAAATCCCTTATTTCGTTGAATGACTTTCTCCTTGCCTGAAATGTTATGCTGAACTTTGCTGGGTAGTTGATCCTTGGTTGAAGTCCCAACTCCTTTGCCTTACAGAATATTGGGTTCCAATTCTTTCGATCTTTTAATGTAGAAGCTGCAAGGTCCTGTGTGATCCTGACTGTGTGTCCTTGATATTTGAATTGTTTCTTTCTAGCTGCTTGTAGTATTTTCTCCTTCACTTGATAGCTCTGGAATTTGGCAACTATATTTCTTGGGGTTTTGAGTTTGGGATCCCTTTCGGGAGGGGAACGGTGGATTCTTTCGATGACTATTTTGCCCTCTGAGTCTAGTACTTCTGGGCAGTTTTCCTTGATGATTTCCTGGAAGATATTGTCCAGACTCTTTTCTTCATCATGGGTTTCTGGCAGGCCAATAATTCTTAAATTTTCTCTCCTGGATCTATTTTCCAGGTCAGTTGTTTTTCCAATTAAATATTTTACATTTTCTTCTATCTTTTCATTCTTTAGATTTTGTTTGACTGATTCTTGTTGCCTCATTGAGTCATTAGTTTCTACTTGCCCAATTCTAATCTTCATCATATTGTTTTCTTCAGTTAGCTTTTGCATCTCCTTTTCCATCTGACCAATTTTTCCCTTTAAGGAGCTATTTTCTCCATTTAATTTTTGTACTTCTTTTTCCATTCAACCAATTTTCCCAGTTAGGTTTTGGGTTTCCTTTTCCATCTGATCAATTTTCCCAATTAGGTTTTGGGTTTCCTTTTCCATTTGATTAACTCTTCCTTTTAGGGAATTATTCTCTCCAGTTAATTTTTGAACTTCCTTTCCCATTTGTTCAATTTTCCTTTTCAGAGTGATGTTCTCATCAGTGAATTCTTTTTTTATAATTTTAAAATCATTGGCCAGTTTTTCTTTTATATCCTTCTTCAGATGTTCCAGGTAATCTAGTTGTGCTTGCAAGAAATTCATAGTCCCATCTGAGGTTTCAGATGGAAGTACAGTCTCAGCTCTGACCTCTTTGGTGTTTGTGTTTTGGTCCTTATCCCCACAGAAAGATTCTATGGTTTTTTCACTTTTCGTCTGCTTTTTCCGATTCATGATGTTGGCTGAGTGTTGTAGCTTCTGGTTCTTTCAGTCAGAAGGTACAGATCTTTAAGTTAAGCTGATGTGTGTCTAGGCTAAAAGCAGGCTTTTTTTTTTGTTTCCCAGATCAACCCTGGGGTTAGCTTGTTAGGTGTGTGGGAGGGGTGGTCTGGTCTCAGGAGATCTCCTCAGCTGACCTGAGGCAAAGGCAAGGTCAGGGGATGGTGATCCCAGCTTCCCTATTGTCTTCCCTTTTCCCCTGGAGGGCTGGGGCACGCCTAGAAGCTAATGCGTGTTCCCACCCCTCCTGGGGCTTGTCTCCCGGCTCTGAGGCTTGCCTGGGTCTCAGTGCGAATTTTCTCTGCCCTGGGTCGTCTGTCCTTCCAGATCGCCTCCGCCACAGTAGGAAGAATCCCCCTTTGCTATTTTTCTAGCCTCTGGTGTTATGAGACTATTTGCCCCCTTCTGCTGTTCCCGCTGATCCAGGATTTATCTGGGGAAGAATTTTATGGTTCTTTCACGGTCATCAGGGGGGAGGAGAGAGCATTTACTGATCACTCCGCCATCCTAGCTCCTGGAAGTTCAAGTAGGTGACTTACCGAAGTTTAGTCTTCAGGCTGAAGGTTTCAAGGGCTGCTGCGCTGATATCTGGCGCTCAGCGGCTCTCACTGGCTCGGTTTGGCCTGTCTCCTGCTCCGCTGGTTTCGCCCACCACTCTCGGGCTTCTCAGGTCCCTTCCGCCCTGCTGCGCTGACTGCGCTGCGCTGTGCGCTGGGGGCTTACCCCCGCGGAACAGATCCTTCCCGTGGACCTTCCAGTCCAACCTGGGCTCCGAATCTGTCAAAGTCTGTCACCCACTGGATTCTACACCTCCAAAGTCTGGTCAGATTCTCCTTTCAGAGATATCCAGAGGAGTTTGTCCAGGAGCTTAGGTGAGTCGTTGCTTTCACTCTGCCCGACTTTGCATTTTTTTAAAAAATAGACTTTGTTTTTACTTATGAAGAGTACAGGTAATTGGGACATGAAGTATAAATATGGCTGGCTTCTATGATCTGGGTATAGCTGAGTGTTGCAGTGGGTTGAGCACTGGGCTTGGAAGACTCATTTTCCTGAGTTTAAATCTGGCTTCAGATGCCAGTTGTGTGACCCTGGGCAAGTCATTTAACTTTGTTTGCCTCAATTCCTCAACAACAACAAGTTTGTTTCAGAATTATAGAAATTCCTCAATAGATATGAAATATCTGAACATGACCTTGTACCATGCCACACCTTATGAAATGTTAGGAAATTTATCCAAGAGATGGAGATAAACATGCTTCATGGGCCTTGGAACTAGATTTAAACCCTATTGGAAACCTATGGGTTATGATCAAGGTTAGAGATAGTAAAATGGACTGCTTGTTAAAAATAGGTGTAAGATAGGTAAACACACAGACGGGCTGCTAGCACAGGTTCACTCTTGATATGGTCAGACAGGAAGGGCAGGAAGACAGCTTCAGAGGGCTTAATAATCCTACTTTATTCTAGTCTAGTCTTTTCAAAGGGGTTGTTGATAATGGGAGCACCAACTCCTATAGTACTCCTTAATCACCCAGTGAAGGGGGGGAAACTACCCCTGAATCTCGGTGGAGTCAATTGAGACAGGCACAGTTTGTGTACTCTCCTAAATCCCCTCAAACCTCAATAGGGGACCAGTTAAGGCGAGCACAGATTCCCCTCAAGCCTCGATGAGGGTTAATCAAGGCACGTTCAGCATTCCCAGCTTGTACGTTCAATCCTAAGCGTTCCTCACTTACTGACCAGTGCCCACTTGCTTTATAGGGCAACAGACAAAGAAGGCATATTGCCAGCAATAGCCTCACAATTTTACATTATCACATTCCTACATCTCACTGTGCAATCACAGTGGATATTTACAATTTAAGAACAAATGTTCATATTATTTATCATTATATAGCAATGTGCAAACGTGGGGGAGACGTTTCTGAACCGTGATTATGAGAACTCATATATAACACCTGGGAACAAGAGATTGCTATGGTTATGGATCCTTAGAACTAAACTGTAAGGAAGAATAACAAAAATCTACCTTACACACACTAAAATCCACCTTACGCACAGTAGGTTTAATATATAATGTGATAGAAGTATGGTTTCATGATGTAAAATTAAAGAATGTATAAAAATCTTCAGAATTCCATGCCAAATGTAAATATATGATTGCAGTAAAAGGGGAACATATTATATATTAAGTACTTCTTAAAGATATAAAAATATGTAAGATTTATTGCATAAGTCAAAGAATGTAATTATTTTGTCCTGGTTTCTTTGCATAACACCAAAATCTTGACCTGACCTGTTCTCAATGTTTGGCCCATTTGCCTTCCTTAAGGGGCAATTTGAGACCTTTTACTTTTAACTAATCTATCAGAATAAATTAAAGGCAGTCCATGGCTTTCATTGACTGCACAATTTTAAAGCACTGGAATCAGCTGTTATGGAAATAATCCTCCTTGGGTTAAAAATAGATGTGATTCTTTTCTTTGGTATCAAAACTGATACCCATCCAAAAAACTCTACCCAGGACCTAGCATATTCCACAAGATCTAAATACCATAAACTTCTGGTAAGCTTTATCTGTGGCCCATTTTTAGGAGTTATAGAATCACAGAATTTGGGAGTTGGAAGAGGACTCTGTAGCCATCTAGTTGATCTCATAATGGAAAAAGAATCTCCCCTGCAAAAAAACAATCATCCAGTCTCTGGGGGAGAGCTTTAATGACAAAAAGTCTACTACTTGGGCATTGCATTCTATTTTGGAATAGCTCTAAGACAGAAGTATCAAATATCTGACCTGCCAGCTGCAAGTATCCCACAATACTGTGGAGTAAGGCCCAAACTAAATTAAAATGTAATTGGGAAATATTTAACAAAATCTTTAAAAATGAGGATAAGATTAATATATGGTTTTCTAAGTCAAAATGTGTCCTTCCAGGATCCTTATGTATAGCTTAGTGGTCCCCATTTCTATTTAAATTTGATGCTCTAAGGGATAGCACTAAGGCTAGCACTTTGAAGACCTTCAAAGGAAGTTTCTCCTGATATCAAAACTAAATGTACCTATGGGAACTTATGCTCCCTGCTTCATCAGGTTCAAGCAGGACAAGAAAGATAGGCACCAACTGGATTCAATTTATGTTTCACATTATTAGGGCCAGCTGTCAGGATCCACCTATTCTAGCTAGTTTATAGGTATTAAATTATTTTCAGATTGGATTCTACTCCTTCTCACAAGGAAACTGATTGCTTCCTAGAATTCTACCTTACAATCTTATAGTCTTCCAGGACTTTATATCTAGAATTTGTGTGTGTGAATATTCACACACATATATACACACATACATACATACACATATATACATATATATGTATATCTATACATATATATGTATAGATATACATATATATGTATATATATATATACACATACACATATTTATATTTGGTCAGGTTCTGCTTTTTAAGGCATTTTTCTATTCATTGGATTTTTGTGCTCTTTTACCATTTGGCCTATTCTGTTTTTGGACTTTTTTCATGATTTTTTTTTTTTTTTTGCATCACTCTCATTTCTTTTCCCAATTTTTCTTCTACCTCTCTCATTTGATCTTTAAAATCCTTTTTGAGCTCTCGCAGGAATTCTTTGGGCCTAAGATCAATTCACATTTTTTTTTTTGAGGCTTTGGATATGGTAGTTTTGACTTCATTGTCTCCTTCTGAGTTTGTGTTTTGATCTTCCCTTTTCACATAGTAATTATCTATGGTCAGGATCTTTTCCTGTTGTCTGCTCATCTTCCAGTATATACATATATGTATATGTATATACATACATACATACATATACACACATATATATACATATGTGTATATATACATATGTAATTTATTTTTATTTTTCAACATTCATTTTTTAAAAAATTTAATTAATTTACTTGTTTTCAGTTTTCAACTTCCATAAGTCTTACATTTTCTCCCCCACCCTCCCCTCACTCCCCAGGATGGCGTGCAATCTTATAGGGGTTCTATACATACATTCTTATTAAACACATTGTTATATTAGTCACAGCATTCACTTTTATAAGATTTTGAGTTCTAAATTTCCCCACTTCCTCCCCTCCCCACTCCCCAAGATGGCATACAATCTGATATAGGCTATGCATGTTTAATCATATTAAATATATTTTCACATTAATCATGTTGAGAAAGAAGAATCAGAACAAAGGGGGAAAACCACAAGAAAGAAAAAAACAACAAAAAAAGAGAAAATAGTATGTTTTGATCTGCATTCAAATTCCATAGCTTTTTCTTCGGATGTGGATAGCATTTTCCATTATGAGTCTTTTGGAATTGTCTTAGATCATTGCATTGTCCAGCCTATTTCTTGACTACTAACTTTATATTAAAGTTATTCTCTGCTCCTGGGGTGGAGGGGAAATTGTTCCAAGTTCTGGGGGTTTTGTGCAGTTATTTTCAGAGCTATATTTGAGGATCTGTAAGCTTTAGTTCTTCCAAGGTGGTATGATCTAGATAGTCTCCTGCCCTGTGCTCTGATCTGTGAGCAATTACAAGCACTCTTTTCTGCCCTGGAACTGTGAACAGAGTCCTTGCTCCCCTGCAACTTACAGCTCTGATGTGCTAAGTGCTCCTCTTCACCCTGGGACTAAGAGCCAGGGCTGTGACCCAGATCCAAGTACAGGTAATACAACAGAATCCTGCATCCAGTGCCAGCAAAGGAACATTTGTAATCTTCTTTTGACCATTTGTCAGATCCCCTTACCTTCTGTGAACTGAGAGCTCTGGAAGCAGTCAGATTGTAGATTCAGTCATCTCCAGTGCCTGCTGTTGGTTTCCTTTGGCATGGCCTGTTCTTTGCTGGACTTGGTTTTATTCTCCCCCTGTGTGATAGACATTTCCTAACAACCTTCTAAGTTGTCTTGGGCTCAAAAATCATTTCACTTCATTTTTTTTGTAGTTCTGCCACTCCAGAATTTGTTCTGAGGCATTATCTAAAGTTGTTTGAAGGGAAATTTGAGAGAACTCAGGTGAGTTCTTGCCTTTTCTCCATCATTTTGGCTCTGCCCTCCCCCCAACTTTTTAAAAATGAAATGAGAGCACTTGATTTATGGAAGACAAGATTGGGAAGGGAATTAAAAATTTGGCATAAGACATACAAAACCTTGCCCAAGCAACAAACTCCCTAAAAATAAGAATGGACCAAATGGAAGCTAATGACTACATAAGAAAACAAGAAATTTTAAAAGCAAAGTCAAAAGACTAAAAAATTGAAGGAAATGTAAGATATCTCTTAATAAAAACAATTGATTTAGAAACAGATTGAGAAGAAAAAATATAAGGATCACTGGACTACCTGAAAGCCATGACCAAAAACAAAAAGAAAGAGCCCAGACCTCATATTCTAAGAAATCATAGAAGAAAACAGTCTGACTCTCTTAGAACCACAGAGCAAAGTGGAAATAGAAAGAATCCACTGGTTACTTCCAGAAATAACCCTCAAAACAAAAATTTGCAGCCATATTATAGACAAAATCCACAGCTTCCAGATCAAGGAAAAAAATACTACAAGTAGCTAGAAAGATAGAATTCAAGTACCAAGGAGCAAAAGTCAAGATCATATGCAATTCAACAGCTACCCATCAGAAAGGAGCAAATATCTTAGAAAATGATATTTCAGAAGGCAAAGTATAGAGGCTTTCAACCAAGAATAACTTAAACAGCAAAACTGAGCATTATTATAAAAGGGAAGAAATGAACTTTGAATGAAATTAGAAGACTTCAAAGCATTCAGGATGAAAAGACAAGAGCTGTGTAGAAATTCTGAAATGCAAACAGAAGAGTCAGAGAAGGATAAAAAGATAAACGTGAATAAACAAACGTTTCATAAGGGACCAAACAAGGATAAATGCCTAACATTCTAATACGGGGAGATGATTTGTATATGTGTATATATGTGTGTGTATGTATGCATGTATGTATGCATGTATGTATGTGTATGTATATATAGATACATATATATTTTAAACTCTATCATCTTTGGGGTCATATAGGAAACCTATTTAGTCAGAAGACCTGGGAATGGTTCTGTAATATCTTGTTAATCTTAAAAGAAAAATAGAAAGAGAAAGGGAGGGGAATACATTAGGGTAGGAAAGTTAATGAAAATTCCCTTACGTAATTGGAGTACACAAGTAGAAGTGTATTCAAGCAAGGAGGAAGAGATGGAGGGACTGACTGATGAACCTCATTCTCATCTGAACTGGTCAAAGGAGTGACGAATACACATGTACACAGAGTTGGGTATAGAAATACATTTCACTCCATAGGGAAATAAGAGGGAAAGAGAAGAGGGAAAGGAAAATTAAAGGGAACATAAATTAAGAGAAGGATTAGTCCCAAGCAAATAAACTCTAAATAAGGATGTACAAGAATGTTCATAGTTCTTTTTGCAGGAGCAAAGTTTTGGAAACTGAGGGAGTGTCCATCAACTGGGAATAAGTGAGCAAGTTACAGTATATAAATGTGATAGGAGACTGTTGTACTATAAGTAATGATGAAAGGAATGGTTTCAGAGAAACCTGAGAAGACTTGTATGAACTGATACAAAGTGAAGAGAGCAGAACCAGGAGAAAAATTCTTAAACTGAAAACAATATTATAAAGATAAATAACTTTGAAAGAAACTCTGATCAGCATAATGACCAACTACAATTCAAGAGGACTGAGGAGGGGGCAATGATACAGAGGAAAAAGATTCAGAGTGCAAAATAAGACTTTTCCTTCAATAGTCAATGTAGAAATGTGTTTTGCTTGACTATGCATGTTTGTAAAAGGGGATTTATTTTTCTCCCTTTTTCAGTGGGGGTAGGGTAGGAAGGAGAGAAGATAGATTTTTATTGATTGAAAAACATAAAATATAATTTAAAAAAAGAAATTGCCTATTTCACACATGCTCCATTGAGTACATTTCTTTTTACTCCCCTCTTTTTTGAGGACAGCCAATGAGTAAAATTGTACCTGGAGTACTGGGGTTTAGGATTTAACAAGTGCAAGATGAAAGAAATCTTCTCTCATTTAAGAGTCCCCTAGGATTGAACCTAGTACTAACAGAATGCTTGTGTACAACACAGGGAATGGCCACAATACTCCCAATCCCTATAGAGGCTCAGCACTCAAGGTTAGAAAGGCATTTTACATGTCTCTATCCTTCTTCTCTTCCTTATAACATTTCTTCGTGACCTCATCCACTCTCATAATTCTAACTCTGACTTCAGTGCTGATGACTCCTAAATGTTTACCTGATTCCTCTGCTAACGTCTAGACTTACATTTCCAGTTATTGGCTAGATGGATCACTTTGATATTGGACTGGTATCTCAATCCCAATACATCTAAAACTAAACTCGTTATCTCATCATGTTACAGTAGAAAGAGAACTGGATTTCATTAAAGGATTTGGGTTTGAACTTTAGCTCTTCTACTTAGTCCATTTGGGGAATTGGACAAGTCCTACAATCCTCCTGAGCTTCAATTTTTTCACCTTTAAAATAAGGGGGCTGGATAAGAGGACCTCTGAGATTCCCTTGTAGCTCTAAATCCATGATCCTTTTGTAAAGGGGGTCTGGTTCATGCAAAGACCCCAGCAGTTTGCTTGGTCAAAGTAGCCTATTTGAATGGAGGATGTTAGGGATCTTACTTCCCAGAAAATTATGATGATGTGTGAGGGAAGTAACTTAAAACTCTATTTTAAGGAAAATACTCATGCTAACCATGTTTACTTTATTCCTGAACTCTACCCTTGACTTCTCTTTTCATGAGACCCCCATAAGGATACTTCACCTCTTCCCTGATCCCCACTTTGTGTTGTCCTCCTCCATAAGAATGTAAATTCCTTGAGGGCAGGGACTGTCTGTCTTTTAACTTATATTTGCAGGGGATTTTACTTGAAACTTTTAAATTTTCTCTTCCAGATTTTCTCTGTCTCTCCCCTCCCATTCAGAACACAAGAAATATAATACCCATTATACATATGAGGACAGGAAAAAACATATTTTTATTTTAATCATGTTGAAAAAAAAGCAAAGAAATAAAGTGAAAAATATATACTTCAATGGGCACTCAGAGTCCATCAGTTCTGTCTCTGGAAGTAGATAGCAAGCATTTTTCATTATGAGCTCTTTTGGGTTTTGTTTATCAGAGTGGTTAAGTCTTCACAGTAGATTACTATTATGATATTGCTGTTATCATGCACAATGTTCTAGTTCTGCTCAGTACACTTTTTCATATCAATCTTTCCAGGTTTTTCTAAAATCATCCCTTTAATCAATTCTTACTGCTCAATAGTCATATACCACAGCTTGCTTAGCCATTTCCCAATTAATGGGCATCCCCTCAGTTTCCCATTCTTTGCCACTACGAAAAGAGCAATTACAAATATTTTTTGTATATATAGGTCTCTTTCCTTTGATCTCTTTGGGATACAGACCTAATAGGTATTTCTGGGTAAAAGTGTATGCATAATCTATAGCCTTTGAGGCATAATTGCAAACTGTTCCCCAGAATAGCAGGGCTCATTCACAGCTCCACCAATAGTGCATTAGTGTGCCTGTTTTTCCACATCTCTTCCAGCATTTGTCATTTTCCTTTTCTGTCATGTTAGCTAATCTGATGGGTGTGAGGTTTTAACTTATATTGTATTCCCATTCCTAGCAACTATTAAAAAATGGCTATTAACTTTACTAGACTTCACTGGCGCATTTGTATACACTCTATAATTCATTCTGGTCACCTCTTAGCCACATGGTGAAGGGTGGACTCTGGTTTCAGAGGCATTCAAAAAGTCCCACCACCGTTAGCTGCCTCTCTTTTACCATACTTTCTCTTGAGGAATCTCAGTGACTAGGTGTCTGATGAGAGATCACATGTTAGGAGGAAATGCCTTAGCTACCATTCCTTTCTGAGGTCTCAAGAAACAGATCTTCTTCTTGGCCTCTACATTTGCTCTTTTCTATTCTAGGTGAAGGGAGTGGAGCTGACGTGACTTTAAAAGTTTTAAAAAACAACTGGAAGGTGCTTCAATATTACACTTTTCTAGAGGCTGAAGGGCAGTTTGGTTTCCCAGCATTCCAGAATAGGTTTTACAGCCAGTCTAACATCAATGCCTGAGAGACCTCCTGGATCCAGGCAATTGGAAGCTGAGATGAGGACTCATTTGGCAGTCATACCACATCTGGACATGAGCTTGGTGGAATCAACACTTTATAGAAACTGAGCTAAGTTAAGCCTTTACCTCCCTTACCCTTACCCAGAGACTGAGGTAGTGTAGGGGAGACTGACACAGGATGTATTGGGGAAAATGTTTGAGCATTTATTCTTTCATATCTTTGAAGTAAATATCCCTTTGTAAAAACAATTTGATTTTGTGGTTAAACAGAACCAGGTGGTAGCTACAGGCTCTTAACAATGGGGAACTATAGCCAGTGGGGGCTCAAGGTCAAGGCAATAGAGAAAAGGGATTACCTTAAGGGGAAATATGACCAGCCTGGCTCTTTTTATCTCATCTCCCCCAATCCCTCCATGTCCTCTAAGTCATCAAATCTTTCAATTCAGTCTCTGAATTGCCTCTTGAGTTTGTGCCCTTGCTTATCATTTATTCTCTCTGTCACCTCCTAACTCAGATGTTCAATGGAACATTAAAAAATTTTTTATTAATGTTTCTTATCACATTTATCCTGGATATTTCACTATCACCATGAAGTCCCCAAAACAAACCCTCTATTATATGAAAGAAAAAGAGTAAACAGGAACAACTAATATGGTGACTGCTTTTGACAATAATGTGATTTTCTACATTTTCACACCTTATAACTGAATTATCTTCCTAACCAATCTACTTACCTCTAACTCCTCAAACATCTTAAACATCCCACAAAGCACTATCAAATTAATCTTCTAAAGAAAGAGATTGCCTATTTCACTCTATTACTTAAAGAAAAGACCACCAATGACTTCCCATAAGCTGCAAAATAGACTCCAAGATCCTTAAACTAGCATATTACCTTAACCTCTACAATCTGGGCCCATACCACTTTTCCAGTCTTTTCTCAAACACTCTACCCTATGCAGGGGGAACTAATTGGCAAAGCAGATACAACACTGCATGCAGAATCAGGATAAACCTAAGTTCAAATTTATCCTCAGATATTTACTAACTGTGTGCAAGTAGCTTAATTGCTTTCTGCCTCAGTTCCCTCATTCTTTAACGTAGAGATAATAATGCTACCTGTTTCCCAGGGTTGTTGTCAAGATCAAATGAGATGATATTTGTAAAGTGCTTACCACAGCGCCTAGCACATATTTAGCTCACTGTTCTAATTGGAATTTATTGTCATATGTAGTATGAGATATAGATTTTTAACTCATTTCGTGCCATGATTTTCTCTAATTTCTTTAATTATTTTTTTATTAAATGATGATTCCTGAGATTTTTCATTAAGATGGTGGTATAGAAGGTAGATCTCTTACATGTTCTACAGTAAAAATCTAAAATGACCAACAAATCCAAAGAGAAGCATTAAAAAGTTCCATCATCCATCCCAGTACTTTACAAAAAGGTAGTTGGAATCCCATGAGAGCCCTCTTTAAGAAAAGCCAGAATGAGTATGGGAGAACAATCTGAATGTCTGCCAACTCTGTGACCAAAGATATTCCAAGGGCATCTGAAACCTATAAATTTCTGTTTTCAGGGGGGAAAACCCAGTCTGTGTCAACCAGGAAGCTCAGGCAGATCAGAAACCCTCAGCACTCTGACCACTCTGATCCTAGACTCATGGCTGGGTATGAGAACATTCCAATTGTAATGCTCCAGGGAATCTGGAAATCAGTAGCACTTTGACCAGAGATATTTCAAGGGCACCTGAAACATGCAGTACTGTAGTCCCAGGATATAGAAACTGAGAATATTTAGATGGTGAGCTCAGTATTCTAACTGCTCTTGCCATAGATGAGGGTTAGTGGCCTAAAATACCCTACATGGAAAGCCCCAGAGAACTAGAGATCCAAAGCAACCTGATCTGAGATGTTCCAGAAGGTCCTGCAGCCCATCACACTCTGAACACAGAAGATCCCAGGGGATCTGAAACCTTCTAGCACTTTGAGTACAGCTATCCCAAGGGAATGTGGGAATTATTCTCAAAAGCCCAGGAAATCTATGTCAAAACTAAATTTATCTGATGACCCTCCAATGATTCATACCAATGCATAAAGTAGATATACTTAAGAAAAGTGTTTGCTGTTGTCATGGAGTTGTAAAGTTCAAGTATTGCTTTGGCTGCCTCCAAAAGATGTTGTTTTGTTGTCAGTTTGAAAAAGTTCAGGGACCTAACAGAAGTAGCAGAAAATCACACTCCAGACAGACACAGATGAGTTAATGTATATAAAATTCTTTGCAATCCTTAAAGTGCTATACAAATATCAAATATTGTCATTCCACAGATTTGGATATATTATATTGATGTCATTACCTTTGAGATGATCTGTTACTATTACTCTAATTTGTTCTTTAACTCAGGCTTTATTCTGCAATCCTTCCTCATACTATTCCCTCTTGCCCTCAGGTTAGGTCCCCAGAGGGCAGCAGCAATCTTATATTCTAGGGTGCTCTGTGGCTGACTACTTCTAAACTCAGCATCCTTCCCATTAACAATTAGGAAGCAGGTACAAGTCTCTCTTAGTACATGCATTTACTAAGATGGCTTAGTAAGAATCGTTGTTGTTCAGTTGTTTTTGGTCACATCCAACTCATCTTGACCCCATTTGGGGTTTTCTTGGCAAAGATATTGGAGTGATTTGCCATTTCTTTCTCTCATGCATTTTATAGATGCGGAAACCGAGGCAAACAGGGTGAAATGACTAGACCCAGCTAGTAAACGTCAGAGGCCAAATTTGAACTCAGGAAGATGAACCTTTCTGACTCCAGGCCTGGCACTCTATCCACTGTGCCCTTAGTCAGGTTAGAAGCTACAAAACATTCCCCCCTGTGAACCTGGATTCTCCCATAAATATACACAGTATCCAGGGAAGAGTGGGTTCCCATGTTAGTGAGATATATGCATAGGATAGTAAGACATACGTGTGTCAGTGGCAACTCACAATTCCTGGTCCTGCAGGGCGTGGAAGTCTATTCTGTTGCCAGAGATTCCTGAATAAGACTTTCCTTGGGTGCAGCAGCATCTCTGGTAAGTAGGTTGCTCCTCTGGGCTCCCAGCCCAGATCTACTCTCCTCCGCAGCTCTGCCTTTGTCAAGACTGACTCTTGAGCCTCTAACTCTCTTCTCAAGGCCCTCCTTCCTCCAGGCTGCTTCTTCCCTTCCATGACTGTCTTTCTGTATCTGTGTCTGTCTGGAGTGTGATTCAGTTGTGTGAGGTGGGGGTGGGAGTTGGGGGTGAGGGATTCCTCAGTGGCTACCCAAAGTCGTGGCTACCCAAAGTCGTGGCTACCCAAACACTTCAAAAGGTATGGACCTTCTTACAAATCTTCCCAGGCCCATTCATTCTTTAATCACATTATTCAATCAGAGGCACTTGATTATACTAAAACAAAAAAAATGCATTATCAATACACCAGGGTTATTGAGAGGATCAAGTGAGATAGTTGTAAAACACTTAGAACAGTGCCTAGCACATATTAGTTACTATGTAAATTCTAACTATCATCACCATTTACTGAATAAGGTGTTTATGATATAAAGATATGTATTGTGTGTATCTATGATATATTATGTATACTTACGACATATAGATATGTATTGTGTATTTGGGCAGCTACGTGATGCAGTGGATAGAATGCTGGGCCTGGAGTGAGAAAGACTCATTTTCCTGAATTCAAATCTAGTCTCAGATACTTACTAGCCGTGTGATCCTGGGCAAGTCACTTAACCTTGTTTGCCTCAGTTTCCTCATTTGTAAAATGAGCTGGAGAAAAAATGGAAAACTACTCTGGTATTGGTGCCAAGAAAACCCCAAATGGGGTCATGAAGAGTTGGACATGACTGAAATGTGATACATATGTAATTCACATAAGCCTTTGACCTCTAACGTCTTAGCCCTGAAATGTATTATTCAGTCATCTACTTCCATGTCCACTTTGGCATTGAAGTTGCTGAGTAGTAAGGTACTGCATATGTTGATTTGGTTTAGAAGATGTTATCAAGTATTATGTGGTGATGTTACATGTATCACAGATACAGCGCTTACCTTCTAAAGGGGTGGAGAGGGATGTGATCAAAGGAGAGAATTTGGAACTCAAAATTTTAAAACATGAATATTAAAAATGTTTACATGTAACGGGGAAATATTTAACAAAATAAATAAAAATATATTGTTAAAAAATCAAGAATTCTGCAGAATTTTTCTATTTCATCCTGTGAAACAGATAATAGTACAGAAGTTGCAATTACCTTCATGGTGATCCTGTTGCCAGTGAGACATGAATACTGCAGGGTGTGAAGACCAAACAGCCCACGAAGAGATGCCTCTTTATATGATACTTTTAACTACTTTTGCTGCTGTCTCTTTTTTTTTTTTTCTCTTCCCTTCCAGGAAGATACCGCTCAGTGATTAGCTTCTATCAAGCTGCTGTTATTTTTACTTCCCTGTGGTTATCATACAGAGATAAGAACCAGTTCTTACCAGTTGTAAGAGATCTACCATCTAAAGTTCTAAGGACTTAAATTTTCAGAGTATTTCTCCAGGTCTACTTAAAATGATCAACAATTTGCTCCTTTTCAAAAATTTTTTTATATTTGAGAGTTTTTCCTCATGACTTTTCCAATAGTATTAACTAGTATTTATATACCAGTTAAAGCATTAAGCATAAAGCATTTGAGAACCTTAAAGCATTAAGGTTCTCAGAGAACCTTACATATGTCAATTCATTTGATCCTTGAAATAACCCTGTGATGTAGGTGCTATTAATAGCTTCATTTTACAGATGAGGAAACGGAAGCAAAGGACAAGTGACCTACCCAGGGTCACACAGCTTGGAAGGGTCTGAAATTGAATTTGAATTTGGGTCTTCCTGACTCCAAGTCCTGTGGTCTATCTACCGAGCCATGTAACAACCTCCTTTTCTAAGACCCTCTAATTGACTCTTTCTATTTCTTTAAGCCTTAACATGTTCTGAAGCTGAACAAGTTTTTCAAGAATTGTCAAAATCCCTTGATTTTCAAATGATCACCTTTTCCTTTAAGAAAAAGAAATTGTTTTGCTTTTCTTAGAAACTGACTCTGGGATAGAAGCCCATGTTTTAAGATTTTTATATAAGTTCTGTCATTTCTCATTCTTGCAGAAAAGTCTTGTGAGAACAAAGCTGATGGTTTTGATAAGTAATACTTTTCCTCCTGATTGTTAGAAGGATTTTTTTTTAATATTTTGAAGCTTGGGGATGATGTGCTTGGGTGAGTTGAATTTTTAATTTTTCCTTATTGGTATTCTATGAATTCTCTCAACTCATAGTCTGTTGCTTGTTTTCTATAATTCTAAGAAGGAGATGTTCTCTTATACAAATTCTTTATCTTTTTAAATAGTCTATAGAACTCTAGTAATCTGGTGGTTCTAGTTTTTCATCTCTCTACCAAATCTGCCACTTTTAGCCATATTATTTGCCAATCAGCTGAATTACTTTCTTCAGTGGTTATTCTATTTCAGCTGCGCTTTCTGTCCCACAATGTGTTAATATTGCTTTCCATTGCTTACACTATTATTTTCTTTTATCCTTCCAACTATTCATTAATTTATCTATCATCTATATAACTATATAGCTCTGTCTTCTATCACCTTTCTCTTTATCTATCTCTCATCTATCTTTATATCGATCACCTATTTACCATGAATCTCTGTCATCTATCTACCTAAATATCTATTTATCTATTTATCCATCTATCTGTCTGTCTGTCTTGATCAGCATAGAAGCTTTGACCTTGACCTGTTTCTGACCTGGGTCAGTTCTTCCCTCCCAAGGCAGTCTGGTGGCCACACCTTCCCCACCTCTTGCCCTACAACCAGTTGCTTGTTTCATTGATTTCTGGACTTAGTTTGAACACTGGGTTGGATTTAGGCCCACTGAAGTTCAGAGCTCCTGAGTTCAAGTAATCCATCAGCCTCACAGCCTCTGTATAGCAGAGATTACAGGCATGTGCCACCTCTCCATATCCCACTGTTATTTAAAAATATTTTCAAAAAACCTTGGAAAGACTTACATGAAGAGATGCAAAGTGAAATGAACAGAACCAGGAAAACATTGCACAAAGTAACAGAAACATTGTATGATGATCAACTGTGAATGACTTAGCTCTTCTCAGCAATACAATGATCTGAGACAATTCCAAAGGACTCATGATGAAAAATACTATCCACATATAGAGAAGGAACTGATGGAGTTTGAACGTGGATTGAAACATACTATTTTTACTTTGTTTACTGTGTGTGTGTGTGTGTGTGTGTGTGTGTGTGTGTGTATGTGTGTGTGTTTCCCTTTTGGTCTGTTTCTTCTTTCACAACTTGACTCCTCTGGAAATATGTTTTACATGATTGCACATATATAGCCTATAACAAATTGCTTACCATCTCAAGGAGGGAAAAGATGAGAAAGGGAGAACATTTGGAACTCAAAAATTTTTTAAATGAATTTTAAAATTTGTCTTTACATTGGAAAAAACAAAATACTTATATCGCCAAGACATCATAAAAATGGGAAGGGGTCCCACATGTACTAAAATATTTATTGCAGCCCTCTTTGTGGTGGCCAAAAACTGGAAATCAGGGGGATGCCCATCAACTGGGGAATGGCTGAATAAATTATGATATATGAATGTAATGGAATACTATTGTGCTATAAGAAATGATGAACAGGAAGACTTAGGAGAGGCCTGAAAAGACTTGTATGAACTGATGCTGAGTGAAAGGAGCAGAACCAGGAGAACTTTGTGCACAGCAACGACCACAGTGTGTGAGAGTTTTTTCTGGTTTTTGTTTTATTTGTTCTGGGTTTTGTTTTATTTTACTTTTTGCTTATTTCATGTGTTCATTAAGCCATTCATAAAACCATATTACTTCATCTTAAAGAATGCCCTGTGTTGCTTCTGATGTAACTGTGGATACTATTTCAGTATTTTTCCCCCTGAGGATATGCCTCTGTTTCTTTTATTACATAACTATTTTCATCCAATGAGAGCTCTTTAATTCTTTGGTCTTTGGGACTATGACTCAGTTATTTTTGCATCTCCCAGAGTCCGGCACAATGTCTTGTGTAGAGCAGCTATTTAATATATATTTGTTGTGAAAATGAATGAATGAAAGAATGTCTTTAGGTAAATGATTTTAGACCAGTAGAAGTGAAAGACTTGTGGCTGTTGTTGGCCACCACCTACTTTTTCCTACCTCTTACTTCTTACTTACCTTCAATCAATATAAATACTGTCCGAGTGGAAACCACTTTCTTTAATATGTCTCTGTTCTTCCATACTTCTGCTCTTCCCTAAATATGCCAAGTTCAGTAGTAAGTACTTATAAGGGGAAAGATCTTAAAGAAAACTGTCCCCAAAGCAGAACTGGAACTATTATCACTAACGCTGAGTGACAATCAACTGAAGTGTATATTTTAGACCAGACCTGCACAATTTGGCAGTGGGTAGGAGCCAAAAATCAGCATTTTAAATTAAAATTAAATCTCTTTGGGCCACAGATAGGTTAGACTAGAGACAACTGAAAATGGTTTGTTGTCTTGGGTCACATGACAAACAGAGAGAGTGCTCAGTGGCAGCCTTACATTTTTTGAGGGCTGCCTGAAATCCTGTGATGAGCCTCAAGCAGCCAACTGGCTGGAGGCAGCTAGGAGGTACCATGGGCAGGCAGAGTGCTAGGTTTAGAGTCAAGATCTCAGTTCAAACTTAGTCTCAGACATTTTCTAGGTGTGTGATCCTAGGCAAGTCACTTAACCTCTGGCTATCTCAGTTTCCTCAATGAGAATAATATTAATACCTAACTCACAGGATAGTTCTGAGGATCAAATGAGATTATATTTGTGAACTCCTTATTACAGCAGCTGGCACGTAATAGGTGCTAATAAATACTTATTTCCTTGAGGGTTTAGTTCCTTTAGCTCTAAGATTCTATATATGGATTGGCTAACTGGATTCAAGGACCATTATTAGGCAGAGAAATAGAAGTGATAGGGACCTTGGAGGATATTTAGCCCAATTGTCTTATTTAATAGTTGAGGAAACTGAGGCTTGGGGAGACTGTGACTCCTCTAAGTTTGCAAAGATAGTAAGTTTCAGAGCTGGATTTTGAACCCATGCCCTCTGACTCCAGAGCTGGTGTTCTTTCCACTGCACCAGAACAGCCTAGCCCAGGATGATAATGTAGCTATGATATCTAACACTTGTATAGCACTTGAAGGTTTGCAAAGTGCTTTATAAATATATGTTATATTATCATTATATTATATATAGCATATATCTCATCTTATTTTCACAATAACCCAGTGATGCAGGGGCTGTTATTATCCCCATTTTACAAATGAGGAAAATGAGAATGAGAGAAGTTACATCGTTTATCCAAGGTCAACATAGCTAGTAAGTATCTGAGGCAGTATTGGAATACAGGGTTTCCTGACTCTAAATTCAGCTTTCTATTCATTGCTCCCCTGAGACTTAAGATTTTCTGTTTCCCTTTGTGCTCCATGTGACTTTAGGCAAATCGTTTCACTTCTCTGCTGCCTCAGTTTCCTCAGTTGTCCAAGGAAGAGGGTGGACTAGATAGATTAGACTCTGAAGTCTCTTCTAGCTCTAAATCTGTAATCATGTGATTAGAAGTTTGGTGGAGAAGAGGAGGGATATGGAGGGAGGGTGAAGGAGGGCTGTGGATTAAAAAACAATAAACTTCAGAGTCTTAAGTTGTAAAAAAATTTATCTTTAAAATGACAAACACTGTCACAAAATTACTATGATTTATCACTTGCTCTATCAGGTTTTAAAGCAAAGTCCTTCCCCTAATTATTCCTAAAGAATCATTAACTCTTCAGTAGTCAATAACACACAGAGATGTTCCTTTCTTTTTTTTAAATAAGGTTTTATTCAAGGTTGGAAGCAGGCCATCAAATGGCACTGAGTGCGGAGCATGAGGCTTTAATATAATAGAGTAATAATCGTTCCTGTGCCTACAGAGTGCTTTTCAGTCAAATGACCTTGAAGAACTTTAGATATATAGACTTCATTAATCCTGGCAACACTCATTGAAAGAGGTGACACAGATGTGACAGTTTTATAGACCACTCAAGAAGGATGCCAAAGTCCTACTTCTGAATGCTGGGAAAATAAGGAGGACTTTTGAGGGTGGGTTTGTTAGTTTATTTTAAATTGGACCAAATCGTTGTGTCTATATGTGAACCCTCTGGAACATCGATTTTAAAACACACACATTTTAATAAGAAGAAATCCACAGAGCTTTGACTGATTAACTTTAAAGCCAAATGGAACGGGGTAGTCTAAGAAGACTGGTGAAATTTGTCTTCAGTAGTGTATTTTCTCTGCCCCCTCTCTCTCCCCCAGGCAGATACAGTAGAAAGACTTGGAGTTATAGTATATGGGTTCAAATCCTAGATCTGCAATTAAATGAAATTACCTACATGAAATTAGACAAATCATTTCATCTCTCTGGGCCTCAGTTTTCTCATCTGCTAAATAATTGGATTAGACTCGATGATTTCTAAGGAACCTTCTAGCTCTAAATCTATGACCTTTCCATGTTCCCTTCATTTCCTCTTGGTTTCTAAGTTCCCTGCTTAATGCCCTCATGCAATCTCCCCAGTTGCCTACAGCCTACCCCATGTTTGTCCTGTCTCCTCACCTTAAGGTTGCTTTAGGTCTCTTCTTTACCTATCCAAATTTGCTCTTCTTGCTTTCATATGCCCAGAAGCCATTTGATTAGATCATCCAATAAATAAAATTCACACTAAAATAATTAATAATGCATGATGCAATATACCGTTTAATAGACACATCACCAGGACAAGTTTTTTGACCTCTCTGAATCAGCTTCCTTATCTATAAAATGGGGATAATAATACTTTCAGCACATTTCAGGGAGGGTGTGAGGAAAGCACTTGGTAAGCCATATTACAATAACCTCTTATGGGCTATTATAATGATAATATCTATGACTTCCTGGCTTTCCCATCATCCTACATCTAATTTTCATGGCAATTTTTGCCAACTACCTGAGAAAATAGATTCTTCTAAATGTGTGATCAGGACAGATTCCTTCGGCAGAAAAACAGGGCTCAGATCACAGGAGAATCAGGGAATGCCATCCAGACAAAGTGGGTATCAGTCACAAAGAAAAGCAAATTAAAGAAGATGAGACTACAGAAAATAATGATGAGAGTTTAGATAGATAAATGAACTCCCTAAATAAAAATCAGAGTGGAAAAAGAGAATTGAGATTTGAAGTCTGAAGACCTAGATTTGGGTTAAGGCTGTTATTTAATACCTATGTGACCCGATCAGGTCACTTGTGTCTGGGACTCAGGTTCCTCACTTGTGAAATGAGGTGATTGGACTAACAAGGCTCTGACATCCCTTCCATCTCTCCAACCAAAGAACCGTAACAAGGGTGAGGGGCTTTTTTCCCAGGTGCCAACCTTCGGAGGGTTCTGACTGCACTTCTATTTATTTAGCAGGTAGAAACAACTGAACTTAGTCAGTTAGCAAGAACTATTCATTCAAATAGAAACCAGAAGTGAGCAGTGGTTTCTGTCCTGTATAGTCTAATCCTACCAGACAGGGTTTTGTGTCTGTAGGTCCAAGGTCTCTCCTTGAGACCTCTCCATATCATTCCCCCATATGAATTTATATTAAAAAGTTTTGAGAGTGACTTTCCTAATTGCTTGTCCTGGCTGTGTTTTGTGTGCTGCACTAGACAAGAGAATTACTAGCTATAGCCTGAGATCCTGTAACGTTTTCCTTCTCTCTTTGTCCCAAACTCTTACCTAGAGGGAAAAAGTATTAGGCCTTTAAAATGGCATAAAAGTAACAGTTTTATTTTATCATACATGTAATCAATTTTACCAGGGCAGCTAGGTAGGACAGTGGATAGAGTGCCTGACTGGAGTCAGGAAGACTTGAGTTCAAATCCACACACTTACTAGCTATGTGACCCTGGGCAAGCCATTTAACTCTGCTTGCCTCAGTTTTCCCATCTGTAACATGAGCTGGAGAAGGAAATGGCAAGCCATCCCAGCATCTTTGCCAAGGAAACCCCAAATGGGATCACGTAGAGTTGGACACGCTTGAAACGATTGAATAACAACTAAAATCAGCTTAACAATTTAAAAATCAGCTTAACATCTGAAAAATTTAGCTTAGCAAGAAATTAAGTGCTTACTGTGTGATAAGCTGGAAAAGGAAGTAGCAAACCACTCCAGTATCTTTGCCAAGCAAACCCCAAATGGGGTAAAGAAGCATCAAACAGAACTGAAAAACAACCAAATAAAAAAATGTGACAAGCATTTGTGCTAGACTCCCAGGATATGATAGAAATCAAAAAGTCCCTGGCTTCAAGACGCATACTTTCTATTCAACTGCAACTGTAACAAGACCAAATTCTAAAACACCTCCTACTCCTTATGCTCCCATGGATATTCTTTTCACATGGCTGTAGAGTAGACCTAGAATTCTGAACTTCACTTTTTAAAAAAACTTTTTACCAGTATGGTACAGTGGAAAGAATGCTGGATTTCAAGTCAGAGAACCTGGGCTTGAATTCCAGCTCTGCTAATTGCTACCTGGGTGTTCTTGGGCAAGTCATTTCACCTCATGGCCTCTGTAAAAGGAAGGACTGCATTAGACGACCTATAAGGTTTCTTTTAATTCTAAATCTGTAGGCAAATGAACTTTCTACAGTCTTTATTTTTTTTTAAGAAGCAGGTAGGTAGTACAGTGAATAGAACACTGGGCTTGGAGTCAAGAAGACCCAAGTTCAAATCTAACCTCAAACACAAGCTGTGAGAACCTGAACAAGTCACTTGAATTCAGTTTCCTCAACTGTAAAATGAGGATGATAATAGAAAGTCATATGGTTGTTATAAGGATCAAATGAAATAATATTTGCAAAGCATTTAGCACCTCCCAACACATAGTAAGTGTTTCCCAATTAAATGCTCATTCGCTCTCCTTTCCAAATTTTTGACTGACCTCATTATTGTGGCAATGTAATGACATAGGAATGACTTGAACAAAGACAATTCTATAGACTGAAATGGAATTGTGCTCACTACGGTTCTTCTATCTCTAACAATCTATTATTCTATGCTACTGATTACAAAAGTAAAAAACTTGTAATGCTGTTCCTTGTGTCAACCAAACCAATCAAACCGGAGCAAATATTCAAGGTATTATACAAAATCCTGGAGGGGGTTGATACAAAGACCCAGAAGGTCTCTTCCTTTGAGGAACTTACAGTTTCAGTGGGGAGACAAGACAAACTTCCAGAGACCAAGCTCTCACTGACGTAAGCACTCCTATCCACCTCTTAAGGTCAGTAATTCTTTTCCTTGTCTTTCTGTAAGTTATATGCAGAGGAACTACCAAAAATGGTAAAGTCCTTCCTTGAGGTCTTTTAACATCCCCATTACTGAAGCCACAGTAGGGCTGCCCATCTTATTCCAGGATCTGACTCCATGAACTGTCCATCTGTGGTCATTCATTTCCTTCATCATGTGTTTTTTCCGAAGAACTGTCACTGTAAGTAGAGCAGTGGACTTAGAGTCAAGAGATCCTGGGTTTAAAGACTACCTCATACATTTTACTAGTTGTGTGACCCTGGGCAACTCACATAAGGCCTGTCAGCCTTAGTTTCCACATCTGTGAAATAGATATAACAGTATCTGTGGCACTTGCCTCATAGGATTAGCATGAGGCTCAAATGAGATAATGTATGTCAAGAGCTTTACTTATCTGAAAACATCTATGTAAATGTCAGCTATTGCTGTTATTAATCTCAGAATAAAAAAAAACCTAAGAAAAGAGGAAGTACCCAATAATATGGCAATAAGTCCTACTGGGCTTCTGGTGGCAGGAAGCTTCATTTCCAACCAGAGTGGTTAATGTAGGTTTCATAGACAATTTAGGATTTTTGATGACTTCAGGCAAAGCATTCTGCAACTGAGGCATCTTATGATTGCAGATAAGGCAAGACGGAGCAGGGGATGGAGGGCTAGTCCCAGAAGACTAGAGCTCAGAAAGACCCGGGTTTAAGTCTTACTTCTACTTGTTCCTAACTAACCTCTCATGGTCCCAGGCAGCACATTAATATTTAAGAGTTTAGGTGAACTAAAGTTATCTATAGTCATATGAAAAAATGCTCTAAATCTCTATTGATTAGAGAGATGCAAAACAAAACAACTCTGAGGTACCACATCACACCTATCAGATTGGCTAGCATGACAAAACAGGAAGATGATAAATGTTGGAGAAGATGTGGGAGAGTTGGAACACTAATTCATTGTTGGTGGAGCTGTGAGCTGATCCAACCATTCTGGAGAGCAATTTGGAACTATGCCCAAAGGGCTACAAAAATGTGCATACCCTTTGACCCAGCAATATCTCTTCTGGGACTCTATCCCCAAGAGATCATAAAAATGGGAAAGAGTCCCACATGTACAAAAATATTTATAGCAGCCCTCTTTGTGGTGGCCAAAAACTGGAAATCAGGGGGATGCCCATCAACTGGGGAATGGTTGAATAAATTATGGTATATGAATGTAAGGGAATACTATTGGACTATAAGAAATAACAAACAGGAAGACTTCAGAGAGGCCTGGAAAGACCTATCTGATCACGACGAAAGGAGCAGAATCAGGAGAACTTTGTACACAGCAACAACCACAGTGTAAAAGGGTTTTTTCTGGTAGACTTAGAACTTCATTACAATGCAAGGACTTAAAAAATTCCCAATGGTCTTTTAAGTCAAAATGCCTTCCACATCCAGAGAAATTTCTATGAAATTCAATCACAGAATGTAGCAGAGCATTTTCTTTTGTATTACATTTTGGTTTGTTATATGATTTTTCCCATTCATTTTAATTCGTCTATACAACATGACTATGGTGAAAATGTATTTAATTAGGAAGGTATGTGTAGAACCTACATAAAACTGCATGCCATCTTGGGGAGGGAGAGGGGAGAGAGGGAAAGAAAAAATCTAGTAGTGATTGCAGAACACTGAAAATAAATAAATAAAAAGAGTTTAGGTGAGTCGCCTAAGATCACACAGATAGGCACCAGCAGAGTTAATATTTAAACCCAGAACTTTTGTCTTTATAGGCCTTTATGGTCTCTTTATGCTCCCTCTTAGAATCTCAAGTTCCCTACAGAAGTTCAGCTCAAGCCAAAAAGTTCAGTTCCTCCATGAAGGCTTTCTTGATCCCTCTAATAAGTCCATAAGCATTTATTAAGTGCCTACTATGTACCATGCACCTGTGCTATGCAGTGAGGATATAACAAAGGGTAAAAGACGTTCCCTGCCCTCAAGGAGCTTATGATCCAATGGAGGGGAAAACATGCAAACAAATATGTGCAAACAAGCTGTACACAGGGAAAATAGGAAATAATTAACAGAGTGTAACAGCAAGGACCCCAGCATACACAGGAGGGACTCTTTTTTTTTTTTCTTTGGGAAAACTTTATTTTATTTTAATATTTTATTAATGCAAGAACATTTTAATGAAATGCTCTCAACATTGAATGTTTCATTATAATCAATTCTCCTGAATAAAACTATTTTTCTTTTTTTCTTTTTTTATTTTTATTTATTTTTTTTTATTTTTTAATGTTTAACAATCACTGCCATACAATTGTGATTTTATCCTCCCCACCTACCCCCCACTCCCCCCTTCCCTCCCCATGACTGCATACAATTCTGTATAGATTCTACATATACTTTCCTATTGAGTATATTTTCACTATAGTCATGCTATGTAGTCAGACTAAGATAAATGAAAGAAATCGTAGGAGGGACTCTTGTACAGGTGCTTAGATCCGCTTCTCTAAAAGGAAAGCAACTTTTGAGGGGTCAACAACCTTCTTTAATTACATTCACCAACAGAGAAAATACAAGCAGAGAAATAAAGACCAATAGACAGGGCTTCCAACTGTCTGATCATAAGCCATATATACATCACAAATCAACAGACAGATCCAGCTGTCTGACTATTATATATATACATAGTTACCAGAGAAAGAAGCACCAACATCTGGGTTTTCAAAGCTGGGGGGCCCCTTAACAGCTGCCCAGAGTCTAGTCTGGCCAAACAAGCACTTCCAATGAGTAAACCCCAAAGTAAAACCTCACCTCTGGATATTTATACACTTTTCAGAGTCAGAGGGCAAGATCCTCTGACCTAGTGCTTCATTAGAAATTAACAAAAGTTATTGAGACCTATTAATGAGTGGAGAAGATCTTTAACTCTTCCCCCCATCCACCATTAACCTTACATTAACATTACAAAAGGTTTGGAAGAACCACTGTGAAGAGTGGGAGAGTGAGTTGATAAGGGAGGTGTAGAAGGATTGCTTAGGAGCAGTGAGGGCCCCATTGAGGTCCTGTGACATAAATTTGAAGTGGACGCAATCACTTGTATGATATTCTCACTTTATTCAAGAGTGGTTATATGGGAGCAAAGGGGACAGATAGTGGGAATAATCCAAGGCTGAGGCTTGGCAGGGTGCAGCTAGTGATATGGTAGGGGACTAGAGACTCAAGGGAAAAAATGTATAAAGCTAAACTGGTTCACCATAGGATCAAATGGAGAAAAGAGGAGAGTGACCAGTGCAGGATTGATACCTGAAGAGAATTAAATCCCCTTTAAAGATTAGAAGTCATGGCATGACAAAGAGTAGGGTTTGGTCAAGGGAAGGCTGAGGGAGAAGTAAAAAAACAATAAATTATGGTCAGATAAGGGGATTTTAGAACTCTTGAACATAGAGGTGGTGCATTTGTGGGTGAAGGCAAGATCAAGAATGTGACCATCTTTGTGTGTGCCTGAGGCAGGGTGGAGGAGTAGGTCATGGGAAGTGAGGAGAGAAACTGAGTGGCTAAGGTACTTGAGGGGGAGTCAGCATGTATTTTGAAGACCCTCAGTGTGAAGGCAAGAGTTAGAGAGAAGAGAAAAATTGTGAGTCATTTACTGAACTCATTGAAGAAGGAAGAAGAAAGATCTGGGGGTTTGTTCACAACAGCTACCAGAATTTTGATTGGGTAGAAAACGTGGATTATATAGCTGTCAAAGGAGGAGACATTACTGAGTGATGGAGACAGGTGGAAAACTTGAAAGTATAAATGGGGAGCAAGAAGTATTCAGACTTTCTTGCCTGCACCAGTGAGCTGACGGGAAATGGGTGAAGGCGCTGCCAATAATGCAAACAGTGGCCAGGGAGGCACCCCCATCAGGGAAAGATAGCTAGGGCTTTGTTACTGCTAGATAATGGAAGAAGTAGGAAAAGGAAAAGATTTAAGATGAAGGCAAGTTTGTTGCCTACAGAACAGATATTCCAGAGGTCGCAATGAAAGGGCTGGGTGATGTTTGGTTGGAACTTTGGGGTGGGTGGGTTGAAAGGGATGGGAATAAGGAATTGGGTGATAGGGGTTGGGGAATGGCATTTGCATGGTGACCTACAGGACTTCAGAATCATTGGGATATGTAGGGTGGGACTAGATGTGAGTATATTAAATGGAAAGCAGTCACACCACTTCCCAGAGGGGCCTAGAGATTTGACAGGGAATGAGCACAGCAGGAGATGAAAGAAGTGAAATCATATGGAAGGTTCTTCCTTTTCTCATGAGGTAGGTCATTTGGTGGAGGTAGAAGTCTCCCTGGGCAGGGGGAGATGGAAGTCTGGTACAGATGGAAATCCTACAAGCTACTTGCCTTACTTCAGGAGACATGTGGAACAGGAGATGGGAGGCCTCAATCAGAGGCCTCTAGTGCTTTGATTTTTCCAAATTATCTTATAATTATTTGATGTATATCATGTACATATTTATATATTTCCATGTTGACTTCCAAAATAATAATGCAAACTACTCTATACAGCAGCGGTTCTCCAAATAAAAGTTGGTTCCTGTATTTAATTCAATATTCAATTCAACAAGCATTAAGCACCACTATGCTCCCTTAGTATTCCCTAAAGTCAGCTAGATGGCTCAGTGGATAGAGTATTGGGTGTAGAGTCAGGAAGACCTGAGTTCAAATCTGGCCTCAGATACTTATTAGCTGTGTGACCCTGGGCTAGTCACTTTACCTTTGTTTGCCTGGAAAGCAGCTAGGTGGCTCAAGGATAGAGTAGCTAGCTGGACTTGGATTCAGAAAGACCTGAGTTCAAATCTGACCTCAGACACTTACTAACTGTGTGACTCTAGGCAAGTCACTTAACCTCTGTTTGCTTTAATCCACTGTAGAAGAAAATGGCAAACCACTCCAGTATATTTGCCAAGAAAACCCCACAGACAGCATGGTCCACAGGATCACAAAGAGTCAGACCCTACCCAACAACAACGATGCTCAGTTCCTGACACATAATAGGTGCTTAATAAAAAGCTAGTTGACTATTGTGTACAGAACACACATCCAATGATCCTCCCCTTCATCTCTACCCCTCATGTACACTTTTGGACTGCCATCCAGTGGCCACTCCCTTACCTTTGGATTGGCCAAAATGGCACCTTTGGATGAGGTACAAAGGTAAGCACAGGACAGTGTAAGATTCAAAGCATGAGGAAATGCAATTTTTCATTGTATGAAAAATAAGGCCTGCAAACACAGGGCCCAGGGACTCTTTTCCAAACATTAGCTTGTTTATTCCAAGATACTTCTTGGCTCTAAAAAGACATTAAGTCTCCCTTCCCTAATAAGCTCTAATAAAGGATTATAAACTGTGGAGTACTTTGGCTTAAACTCAGTCATCAAAAAGTAAGCAATCTCCCTTCTCTATCTTTTGGCTCAGAGTTCGTTTTGTCTATTAAAGACCTTTTTTTTCCCCCTTTTCTTTGGAGTCTCAAGGTCAAACAGAGGTCAACCCTGAGCTTTCTGAGGGATGGCTGTTCTTATTTATGGCCGAGAATAACCAGCCATCTCCATCCTTAGCCAAGGCCTTGCCCAACACAAAGGGCTGAGAGATAGGGCCAGGAGGGGGTTAATCCTATTTAAGTCAAAGCTCACAGGTTCAAATCCCATTAACTGTCTGACAGACTCACCAAAAATAGAAATATTTACCAGTTACAAGATGAAGACAGCAATGTGACATCAAAGTATTCTAGTCATTTGAGGAATAAATTGTCCCGACATACTAAAGCTGTCAACCCATTGGAAAGAAGAATTAAAAATCATTAATAATGTAAAAGTTCCACACTGGTAAAATTCCATTATAACCAACAGGGTCTCCAAATTATATTTTCTGTACATAATGAAATTTTGTGATAAAGAACATATCACTGAAAATTGTATTACCAATTTGTAGATGATACTGAACTGATTCTCTCTATAAAACATAAACTTCACAGCTTAGCATTTAGAAACTTTCACAATCTGGCTTCCATCTATTTTTCCAGGCTTATTTCACATTTTCCCGTTTTGTGTTCTGGCCAGATGGGACCACTTTCTGTTCCCTGAATTAATCATTCCATTTCCTGACTCCATTGCTTTGCACAAGATGTCCCCCATATCTCAAATGTCCTCTGTCCTCACCTCTGGCATTTAGAATTCCTAGCTTCCTGCAAGACTCAGCTCAGGGTCAATTTCTACATTTCCTGTTGTTTCAGTTATGTCTGACTTTTCATGACCCCATTTGGGGTTTTCTTGGGAAAAGATATTGGAGTGGTTTGTCATTTTCTTTTCCAGTTCATTTTACAGATGAGGAAACTGAGGTAAACAGGGTGAAGTGATTTGCCCAGGATCACACAGCTAGGAAGTGTCTGAGGTCACATTTGAATTAGGATCTTCCTGACTGCAGACCTGGCACCCTATCCACTGAACCATCTAGCCGCTCCTGAACTTTCCTGCTCCTTCCTCAATTTATCATATATGTACATATTTTATCTATTGTATTTCTTCTTACGCTATTTAAATGAAAGTTTTTTGAAGGAAGGGTCACTTTTTTTCTTTGTCTTTGCATTGTACCTAGTGCATAGTTGGCTCTTCATAAATTCTTTTTAAATTGGATTGGAAATTGAATGAACAAGTTAAAAAGATGTATTATATGATCTAAGACAATTCCAAAAGACTTATGATGGAAAATACTATTCACATCCAGAGAAAGAACTATAGAATCTGAATGCAGATCAAAGCATACTCTTTTTTCTTTCTTTTTTTTTTTTTTGGCTCTTTTCTGTCTCATAGATTTTTCCCTTTGGTTCTAATTCTTCTTTACAACATGACTAATGTGGAAATTTGTTTAATATGATTGTACATGTATGACCTATATCAGATTGTACACTGTCTTCGGAAAAGCAAAGGGGCGAAGGAGGGGGAGAAAATTTAAAACTCAAAATCTTATAAAAGGGACTGTTGAAAACTAAAACGAAATAAATATGGAAAATAAAAAACAAAAATATTTTTAAAAGATGCTTTATGAAACTTTTAAAGGAAAGAGGTTCATTGTTATGTGAATAAGAACAACTCACATTTTTATAGCTTGCTTTTCTTAACATTTATAAAGGCTTTTCACATGACAGCCCTGGGAAGCAGGCAGCATAGGTATAATTATCTTTATTTTACATTTGGGGAAACCAGAGTTCAATGAAATGTCAGAAACATGGGAACTGGAACTCAGTCACCATATATAATGTCATTTAGCTAGATGGACAGGTCTCTTCTTGGTGAATCTAGGCCATAGTGAGTGTAGGGGAAGGGAATAAATATTTATATGTATTTATATGTGCTAGGCATTCTGTTAAGAACTTTTTATATATATATGAATATTATCTCATTTGTTCCTCACAACAGTCCTGTCAGGTAGGTACTATCATTGTGCCCATTTTACAGTTGAGGAAACTGAGGCAGGCAGCCATGTAGTGACTTGTCCAGGATCACACAATTGGTAACTGTCTGAGGCAGAGTTTGAACTCAGATTTTCCTGACTCCAGGCTCAGATCTTTGTCTACTGTGCCACTTAGACGCCTCTGAACATGATCTCTTCTTGACTGAAGCCATATAATATTAATGCAGGAAGGGACTTGAGAGATTTGTTTAATTTCTTTATTTTATGAGTGAGGAATGCGAGACCCAGAGAACTAGGTAAGTGACTTCCAGAAAGTCCTATTGCTAGTTAAATAGTTGAAGTAGCCCTAGAAGAATAGCAGCTCACATTTAGGTAGGTTTACCATGGACCAAGTTAAGTTGTAGTCAGCAACAGCAACAATAATGATGATGACGATAATGACGATGGCTAACGTTTCTGTAGCCCTTACTATGTGCCAGACACTGATAAGCTTACAATTATTATCTCACTTGATCCTCACAACAACCCTGAGAGGTAGGTGCTATTATTATCCCCATTTTATAGTTGAGGAAACTGAGGCCAAGGGTCCCACAGTTATTAGGTGTCTGAGGCAGAATTTGAATTCAGGTCTTCCTGACTCCATGTCTGGTGCTCTGCTCCTCCATCTGCCTCTCATTCGAATAGAGGCCTTCTGAGTCTCATGACCACTATGCCTGCTGACAGAGTATCAGGGCCCTGACATAGCCTTCACCTTGTATGTGGTTTTTTTGTGTCAGTATTATTGTTTTGCTTCCCAGTTTATATTATTTCAGTAAGAAATAGATAAAGAGAATGAATGAATAAATGAATGAATGGATGGTGTGAAAAAAATTTATCAAGCACTGTGCTATGTGCCTAGCATTGTATTAAGTTCTGGAAATATAAAAACAAAATCAAAGACAGCCCTTGCCCTCTAGATGCAATACAGGGACAAAACACCTATTAGAGAGCAGCAGCCAGGGAGGGACATTTTGATGTAAAAAGTTACTGGGCTGGTGAGTAGAGAGCCTCTCGCAGGGTTAGAGAACCTGCAGCCTCAAGACCACATGTGACTTTCTAGGTACTTGGGTACAGCCTTTTGACTGAGTTCAAGTTTCATGGAACAAATCCTTTTGTTAAGGGCATTCTGTGTTCTGTGAAGTTTGGGTTCAGTCAAAGGGCCACACTTGAGGACCCAGAGGGTGACATGTGGCCTTGAAGCCACAGGTTCCCCATCCCTGAAAATCTAGGGAGTAGATCATCATCATTGATTTGTGATTCCAAAACTAGAATGAGGCAAGGGCAGGTGATCCTTCATCATAGAAGGGTGACATCAGTATGTCTGGGGCCATTCTTAGATGTACAGTTATCCCTTCCAAATTGCAGGGTTAGGAGCATGACATCTCCCAAATATGAAAAATCTTCATAATTTTTTAGGCCTTCCCTTCCTACCAGAGAAGACGTTTGAATTATTATTGTATTAAAAGATAAAATATGTTGATATTATATAATACCATGAATATATTTACACGTTTCTGAGTTTCTAAACTTTTTCTGTATCATCTGCTGGCCTTCATGTATTATCTGTGGCTTCCACAAAATTTCCAAAAAATTCCCATTTAATTTCTTATTCCAACCTACAAAATATCAAAACCTTGATGGGGAAAGTCTTGATATGGAAGGGATAACTGTAGTTGATCATAGTTATCAGGACATCAGGGCCCTATAGTAAGAATTCTGAGTATGAAAGTAAGTCAGTAAAGCATTTATTAAGATATTTCTAAGTGCCAGACACTGTGCTAAGCCCTGGGGATGCAAAGGCAAAAATATGGCTCCCTATGCATATTTGGATCTGGTCAATGATGAAACTTGTTTTGCTGCTGTTTTTTATTTTCGTTATTCTTTTGGAGGGCAGTGGGAAGGAGAAAATAAATGCTTGTAAAATGAAAATTAAAAAACAAGAGATCTAGAAAAGCACAAATATAGGTCCCTGCCCTCAAAGAGCTCACATTAGGAAGGGGGAGACAACTGATAAATAATTATGTACATACAAGAAACATGCAATAAAAATGAAAGGTATTCTCAGTGGGAAGTTGCTAGTAAGTGGTGTTGGTTGGGGAGGGGAAGAAGGGTGGAAGGAGCTAGAGAGGTGGGATAGAATTTTTGTAGAAGGTAGGATATGAATTGAATCTTTTTAAAGAATCTTATTTAATATTTTATCTTTTCCCAATTACATGTAAAAACAATTTTAACATTCCTTTTTTTTAAGTATGAGTTCCAGATTCTCTCCCTCCCCTCTGCCATTGAGAAGGCAAGCAATTTGACATAGGTCACACATGTATGGTCTTGTAAAACACATTTCCATGTAAATAATTCTGTCAAAGAAAATACAGACAAAAAAAAACCCAAGAAAAACAAAGTAAAGAAATAATATCTTTGATCTACATTCAATCTCTACCAGTTCTTTCTCTGGAGATGAATAGCACCTTTCATCATAAATCATGCAGAATTATCTTGGATCATTGTATTGCTTAGAATAGCTAAGTTATTCATAGTAGGTCATCATATAATATTGTTAGTATTATGTACAGACTTTCCTGGTTCTGCTAATTTCATTTTGCATCAGTTCACCTAAGTCTGTGTTTTTCTGAGAGCACCCTGCTCATCATTTCTTAAAGCACAATAGTATTGCATCACAATCACATACAACAACTTGTTCAGCCATTCCCCAGTTGACGGACATCCCCTCAATTTCCAATTCTTTCCCACAACTAAAAGAGCTACTATAAATACTTTTGTACACATAGGTGCTTTTCCTTTTCTTTTTTTTATCTCATTTAATTTGGGATATGGATCTAATATTGCTTGGTCAATGGATATATGTAGATGGTTTTATAACCCTTTGGGCATAGTTCCAAATTGCTCTCTGGAATAGTTGAATCAGTATACAACTTTACCAACAGTACATTACTGTTTTAATTTTCCTACACCCCCTCTGACGTTTGTTATTTTCTTCTGCCATGTTAGCCAACCTCCTTGACTTTGGAGTTATGAAATTTGGTTATACTATTTCTAGGAGTTTTAATTTTGGGATCTCTTTGAAAAAGTAATTGGTAGATTATTTGATTTCTATTTTACCCTCCGATTCTAGAATATTGAGGCAGTTTTCCTTGATAATTTCTTGAAAGACAATGTCTAGGCTCTTTTTTTGATCATGACTTTCAGGTGGTCCAGTAATTCTTAAATTATCTCTCCTGGATCTATTTTTCCAGGACAGTTGTTTTTCCAATGAGATATTTCAAATTTTCTTCTATTTTTCATTCTTTTGATTTTGTTTGATTGTTTCTTGATGTCTCATAAAGTCATTAGCTTCCACTTACCCAATTCTAACTTTTAAGAAATTATTTTCTTCAGTGAGTTTTTGTACCTCCTTTTCTATTTGGCCAATTCTACTTTTCAAGGCATTTTTTTCGTCATTGGCTTTTGGTGCCTCTTTTGTCATTTGGCCTATTCTATTTTTTAAAGTGTTATTTTCTCCAGTATTTTTTGTGCCTCCATTACCAAGCTATAGACTCTTTTTAAATGATTTTCTTGCATCACCCTCATTTTTCTTCTCAATTTTTCCTCTACCTCTCTAACTTGATTTTTAAAATTTTCTTGAGTTCTTACATGGTCTGAGACCAATTTGTACTTTTCTTTGAGGCTTTGGATACAGACATTTTGACTTTGTTATCTTTTTCTGAGTGTATGTTTTGATCTTCCTTGTCACCATAGTAACTTTCACAAATTTTTTTCTGTCATTTGCTCATTTTCCAGCCTATTTCTTGATTTTTAACTCTATTCTAAAGTGGGTCTCTGCTTCCCAAGTGGAAGAGGCACTGTCCTAAGCTTCAGGTTTTTTGTATAGCTGCTTTCAGAGGTAATTCTAAGGACCTGTAAGTTTTTAGTTCTTCCAAGGTTGTATGAACTAGGGAGAGATGTTTTTACTACTCTCTTGTACTATGCACTGGTTTGTGAGAGATCACAAACACTCTTTATAACCCTGGAACCGTGACTAGGGTCCTTGTTCCCCTGCAGTCACAAGCTCTTCTGTGCTAATCCCTCCTTACACTAGGACTAAGACCCAGGACCACTACCCAGCTCCAAGTCAACATAACAGAGTCCTAACCCTGGTGCCAGCAAAGGGACCCCTGTAAATCTTCTGACCTATTGTCTGATCCCCTAACCATCTGTGGGCTGAGAAGTCTGGAAACTGCCACTACTGCCACTGATTCAGTCACCCTAAGGCCTCCTTGTGGTTTTCTGAGGCTTGGTCTGCCACATGCACTTATCTGTACTCTCCTCTCACCCTGGTTCAACAGATCTTTCCTGTTAACCTTCTAAGTTATCTTGGGCTAGAAAATTGTTTCGCTCAGTCTTTTTGTGGATTCTGCCACTCTAGAATCTGTTTAGAGTCATTATTTAGAAGTATTTGGAGGAGTTTGGGGGAGAGCTCAGGCAAGACCCTGCCTTTTCTTCTTCCACCTTGGGTCTGCCTCCTTAACTGAGTCTTAAACAAGGGACCAGGGATTCCAGGAAAGTGAGGCAAGGTTGAAAATTGTTCAAGGTATGGGAGATAGCCAGGGCAAATTCACAGTCGAGTAGATGGGGTTTCTTGGCCCTGGAACACCAAATAAGTCAATGTAGATGGAATGTAGAGTGCATGAAGGGGCATAAAGTGGGGGGAAAAAAGCAACCCTGGAAAAGTAGGAAGGACCCAGCTATAAAAGTGATCTTTCCAAAGCCCACCTCTGATGATATTAACCCTTGTTCCATTCAAAAAATTCTAACGTCCCCCTACTACCTCCAAGATCAAATAAAGCCCTCTAACTTTTTAAAGCCCTTCATAACCTGGTCCCTTCCTACCTTTACAATCTTTTTTACACATTACTCCCCTCCTAATACTCCAAGATGCTGAACAGAGGATTTTATATTTGATCCTGTAAGTAAGAGGGAGTGACAGAAGTTTACTGAACAGCATCAGCTCAATGATTATTAAGGCTAGGTTTCTGGCGCTGATCCAGAGGTACCCTCTCCTAGAATTCCCAGATCCAATGACTGGTCTCCTTGCCTCATTTCCTGACTATGGACATTTGCACTGGCTATCTCCCATACCTGGAACACTCTCCTTTCTCATCTCCATCTCCTTCCTTCCCTGACTTCCTTCAGCTCCCCAATAAAATCTCATCTTCTATAAAAAGCTTTTCCTGATTTCCCCTTAATGCTAGTCCCTTCCCTCTGAGATTATCTCCAATTTATCTGCATTTATTTATTTATATTGGTATTTGCATGGTGTTTACCTCATTGAATTGGGGGCTACTTGAGAAGAGACTGGTTTTTTTTCTTTCTCAGTGTTTCCAGTTTTTAGCACAGTGCCTGATGTCTAGCAGATGCTTAATAAATGCTTCTTGATTTGACTTGATATTTACAATGTGTGCCAATCTCTCCTTTTCCAGCCTCCTTATATATTATTCCCCTTCCTGAACTCTACAGTTTAAGGAGACTGGCTATTAATTATATTCAAGCAAAAACACAATTAAAACATCCAAACATGAGTAGGAAATTAATAACAATAATGATGGCCAACATTTTAATAATAAAGTTTGAAAAGTACCTTATGTATATTATTTCATTACATTCTCACAACAACCTGGTGAAGTCAATGTTCTTAAACGCCATTATCATCACTGTTTTACAGATAAGGAACCTGAGGCAGACAGAGGTGAAGCTGTTTGCCCAGTGTCACACAGCTAGTAAGAGTCTGATGTAGGATTCAAATTTAGATTTTCCAGAATTCATGTCCATTGGTCTAGACACTATGCCACCCATCTATCCTATCGTACATTCAGCAAAACCACATTAAGAAAGAAGATTTATACTGAAAACTTTCTGCTGAATTAAAATCAGAGACAATTAATTTTTGTTTATTGTTTTTGCATCGCATACAATATAGTGAATGTCTACACACAGAAAAATATGATGCCTGCTGAAAACTGTCATGCTCATTGATCATTATGAATTATTATTGGATTGTAGTATTGTATTATCTTTTTATTTTTAAAAATCCTAAAAAAAAATTCACTTACATGATCAACTATATAGATGAACTAAATAATTAGTTATTAATTACTAACAATTGTTATGTGTAAGTCCTCCACTCTGTAGCCTCAGTACATACAAGATTTTTTAAAAGTAATGAAGCATATTCAATCACAGAATAGTATTAAAATTTTACTTAAAATAGTATCAATATGAATGAGTTGTTTTTGCAAGTTAATAAGTACAATTTAAAGTGTTCATTCATCTTTTACAATGTCTATTTTATATATGTTAGGATGTTTATATTTATATGTTTTATAATCTATTAGTTCAGTAATTGTTGCTGTTCAGACATTCAGTTGTGTTCAGCTCGATATGATCTTGGCAAAGATACTGGAGTGGTTTGGAATATCCTTCTCTAGTTTATTTAACAGATGAAGAAATTAAGGTAAACAAGGTTGAGTGACTTGCCCAGGATCACACGGCCAGTAAGTGTCTGAGGTCAGATTTGAACTCAGGTCTTCCTGATTCCAGGCCCAGTGTGCAAGCCACTGCACCACCTAATTCAGTCATATACTCACTTGCACACATGTATATATACATATATGCCTTGTATATATTGTGTGCATTGTTGTATGCATATGCATGTATGTACATGTGTATTACATATGCATGTGTATACAGATGTGTGTATATTGTGCATGTATATGTATGTGTGTGCACATATACAAACATATACATATATGTATATATTGGGGGTATACATTAAAAATATTTTTCCTGAAAGGGTCGTGTGATATAAACTTCTAGAAGTTACTGATCTAAGCCCTTTCCATCAAGGTAGAAATTTTTATACTGGGAGTTATAGACACTGATGAAATCACCAAAATCGGCCAGATATATTAATATAGCTAAAATCATATACATCAGAGGCACACACAGAGAGAACGCTGGTATGTGTGTGTTTCTGTGTGTGTCTTTCTGTGCCCATGTGTACACCTATGCAATCCAGTTCCTCCAAGTCAGGAAGACCTGAGCTCAGCTTCCGTCTCTGACATACTCTGGTTGTGCAATTGACATGACCCTAGGCAAGTCCTTTATTTAACCTCTTGGGCAGACTTGTGTCTGTAGGAGTAACCTTAGGAGAGTTCCCGATATTCCAAAGAAATCCAAATATGTTTGACTGTTTTTGCCTCTCTTTGTATTCCCATAGTTTGGCACAGTGCATAGTATGTAGTAGGCACTTAATCATTATTTGAATATACATATATATTTAATTTATATACATATATACACATACATATAATATATCTTTATATACATGTATGCCAACATATATAATTTATATATTTATATACATATATACACACACGTAGTATATAATTTATATGTTTATGCACATATGTACACATACACACATAATTTATATGTTTATATACACATGCATACATATAATTTATATATTTCTATACATATATGCACATACATATATTCTATATTTATATACATGTAGACACATACAGAAAACTTATATATGCTTATATAGACATATATACACACATAAATGATTTATATACATATATACACATGCATACATATATAATTTATATATTTATACACACATATATAATTTATATATTTATATACATGTATACATACACATAATTGCATACACATAGAGAGAGAGAGTTGTCTTTTAAGATTTACAAAAGTACTTTTTCATTACAATTCTGTAGGACACAAAAGGTTTCATTATCTCTCATTTTTCAAAAAGGGAAACTGAGACCCAAAGAATCAATCAACAAGCATTTATGAAGCACATACTATGTGCCAGATGCTGTCCTAAGTACTGAAGATACAAAGAAAGGCATCCGCAGTTCCTGCCCTTAGGGACGGAAGGAGAGAGAGAGAGAGACAGCCTGTAAATAATTAGGTCCATGGAAGATGTGTGCAGTGTAGATGAAGGTAATCTGAAATGGGAAGATATTAGCGGCTGGGGGAAGCAGAAGAAGCCTAATGCTGAAAGTGGGATTTGAGCTGAGCCTTAAAGGAAATGAAGGAAATTAAGCCTCCTCGATAAGGGACAGAACATCCTGGGCGTGGAGGACAGCCAGTACAAAGACACCCAGGGAGATGGCACACTTTCTTCCATGAATCGTGGCTGCTAGGCCTGTGGAGCAGGATTGTGGGATTTGGGGAAGGTAAAGTATAAGAAAGCTGGAAAGGTAGGAAGAGGACAAAGTTATGAAGAGTTTTAAATGCTAAACAGAAGAATTCATATTTGATCCTGGAGGGAATAGGGAGTCACTGGAGCTCACTGAACATGAAAGTACCATCCATAGTCAGACCTATATTTTGGGAAAATATATTTTGGCAACTGAGTAGAAGATGGATAGTAAGAAAAGGGAAGACACAGATGGCAGTTAGAAGGCTAGATAGTAGTCTGGGCTAAAGGTGAGGAGAGTCTCAGACAGGTTAAACAATGCTCTACTGATTACAAAGTAAATTGTCAGTAACAGGATTTGAACTCATGTCCTGACCCCAGGCCCAATGTTCTTGCCCCTACAGCTCTGATCACATTATTCCAGTGGTCAAAAATCTTTCATAGCTCCCTGCTAGTAGATTTCTTTTGCCTGGAATTTGAGATACTCCATCATCTGGTGTCCCTCTACTTTTCTTTTTCTTTCTTTCTTTTTTTTTTTTTTGATAGAAACTACCCATTTTACTATCACTTTAATTACAGTATTTACAAGCATCTTTTCAAGGTGGCAAAAAGCCCTAAAACTACAACCTTCTTCCCAGCGTCTGGAAAGTCATGCTTCTAAGAGTTTCCTCCCTCCCCAAAACTATTCTATCCCTTTCTCCCAAGAGGCTGACTCCTGGTGGTGAGCAAAGAGGGCTGGGTGTGAAAGAGATGGGGAGGCATGGGGAACTGGGGGAGTGAGGCTCATAAAGAGATGGTACTACCATAAATTGCTGAGAGCTAGAGATAAGGACCTTTCCTGGGATGGAGAAGCTAGGTGTTAGAGGTCAGAGATCAAAGCTGAGACAGCCAGAAATGATGTCATCTTGCCTTCCCAAGGCTCTCTTTTGGGCCCTTTCTTAGGGAAGCCGGGGGCAAGAGGAGCTGACAAAAGGCCTGACCCTCCGACCCAGCTTCCTGTGCCCAGAAAGAAGAGGTTTGTGGTTTCTACTCGTCTCCCCAACCACTCTCTCCAGAGAAGGCCAAGATGGAGCACAATTCGTTATCACTGATATGTCCCCACATACCACCATATATACCTACAAATGCATAAGCACAGATAAAAAAAGAATTTTAAGAATCTGACTAATTCTAATCCCCATCTCATAGAGAGCTGTCCACAGGCATATTTGCTTATAGGGCTTAAGAGGGAAGGCAGGGACAGTCAATTCTGTTTTATAGGAGGACAGAGGGATACATTTTGGGAAAAATAAGTTGTTTAGTCTTAATGCATAAGCAGGAAGGACAGAAAGTGGTTAACGTGGCTTCCTTACAAGAAAGGAAGAAAATGGAAGGAAAATTCCTGAATAATGGACATCCAATGCAGAAGCACTGGTAGCCCCAACTTTTCCTATCTTCCTGGGAATTAGTAGAAGAGAGGGGCCCAAACAGGAAAGTAAAGATGGGGAGAGGGGCCAATGTGGCAGACATACTAACTCTCTGGTCTAGCAGGAAGAGAGATTCATCTAGAGCTTGGCTCATGCCTTGGGAGTCTGGGTATCCTGTTTCCAGCTTTATCTCATTTTGTTGTTCAGTCATGTGACTCAATTCTTTGTGATTCCTTTTGGGGTCTTCTAGGCAAAGATACTGGAGTGGTTTGCCATTTCCTTCTCCAACCCTTTTACAGATGAGGAAACCAAGGCAAACAGAGTTAAGTGATTTGCCCAGGTTCACACAGCTAGTAAGTGTATAAGCCAGATTCGAACTCCTGAAGATGAGTCTTTCTGACTCCAAGTTCAGCACTCTATCCACTATGCCACCTAACTACCCTTATCTCATATTACCCCCTGCCATGTACTTTATATTCCTGCCTAACCAAACTATTATCTATCTCCCAAACATGACCTAATTTTTTCCACCTCTGTTTCTTCACTTATTTTGTTCCCTATGTCTGCAATATTCTCCTTCTCCCTCTTCACTTTTAAATTTCAATTTGAATACCATTGCCAAGAATCCTTCCCCAGTCCTCTCCAGTTACTAATGACATTTCCCCCCTGTGGACCTCATCTGGTCTGCAGGTGTTGAATGTACTTGTATTATAGTCAAATCAAAAAGCATCTATTATTAAGCATCTACTGCTTGCCAGGCACTAGGGACACTAGGAAAAGCAAAAAAACAAAAACAAAAACAAAAAAAATTGTACCTACTCTTAAGGAGTTCACCTTCTAATGAAGGAGACAACTTGTGAACCACTACATACAAATTGGAGATAATCTCAGAGGGAAGTCACTAGCATTAAGAGAAACCGGGAAAAGCTTCTTGCAGAAAGTGAAATTTTAACTGACTTGAAGGAAGGCAGGAGATGCAGATGACAAGGAGAATATTTTAGGTATGGGGGCAACTAGTGAAAATGCATGTAATCAGTGGGAAGGAGGCCAGTGTCAACTGGATTGTAGAATACCTGGAGGGACTGTTGCTTGTCCTTTCTCAAAGAGGACCATGACATCAGGGAGATGATGCCATGGCTTGCAAGTGAATTGGATTTAAGTGAAGGAAAGCTGTGCAAGGTCTCAGTTTCTCCTCCAGAATCACCTGAGTCCAGTGGCCAGATATGGATAGAACGATGGATATGGAGATGGAGATGGCCCAGGATGCAGTGGGGTACCTTGTCCTTTTCAAGCTAAGATCTTTAACAGATCTCAGTTTGACTGAGGCAATGTTGAAGATCTTGATTCCAAGGCTGGTCCTCTATCCACAGAGCCATGCTGCCTCTCTAAAGCACTTTATAAATGGGAATTTTTATTATCTGTAAGAAAGATTAAGCTGACAGTGATATAGAAGATGGAGAGTCTAGGAAAGAATTCTGTGTATTACCTTTGACTCTTCCTTCTCCCTTACCTCATACATCTAATCAGCTGCCAAGCCCTGTCAATTCTAACTTTGCAAAATCTTGCTTCCATTTTCCCCTGTCTATTCCATTGCCACCAACCAATGATTGGCCATCTTAGATTATTGCAATAGCCTCCTAACTGATCTCCCTGACCCAATCTTTCCCTCCTCCAACCTATCCTCCAATCATCTGACAAAGTGGTATTACTAATAAAATTCAAAAAATACTAAATAAAATTTAAGATGTTAAAATTAAAAACAAAAGCAGAATGATATTTCTTAAGCATAAGTCTTACCTTGGCAATTTCCATTAACTCCAGTCACTCCTTACTACCTGTAAGGTCAAATACTAGCTACTCTGTTTGGTATTTGAAGCCCTTCACCTGTCTCCAACCTATCTTTCCCATCATTGTGCTTCCCTCCACCCTTCGGGGCAGCTAGGTGGTGCAGTGGATAGAGCACCAGTGTAGGAGTCAGGAGGAACTGAGTTCAAATCTCACCTCAGACACTTGCCACTTGCTAGCTGTGTGGTCTTGGGCAAGTCACTTAACCCCAATTGCCTCATCCTGGACTATCTCCAGTCATTTTGAGGAATATCTGGTCACTGGATTCAGATGGCTCTGGAGGAGAAGTGAGGCTGGTGACCTGCACAGCCCTCCCTTATTCAAAACAAAATCAAGTGCAAGTCATGTCACTATTTCTCTGATGGTGTGATCTTCTTTGGCAATGAAGGACAAACACACACTTGAGGTTCTACCCAAGCTGTCCTTGCTGTTCTTCACACATGACATGCCATTTTCTACCTCCATGCCTTTGCACAAACTGTTTGCCCTGTCTCTGGGATGCCCTCCTTCCTCACCTCTGCTTTTCAAAATGCCTCATTTCCTTTAAAGTTCTGATCAGATCTCATCTCCTACCTGAGACCTGTCCTGATTCAAGCAGCTGCTAACCACACCAGCCCCATTTCTTTGTATTTATTTTGCATCTACTTCTGTATATTCATGTTGTTTCTCCCAATGAGTAAAAACTTTTTAAGGACTGTTTCACTTATGAATTTGTATCTACAGTACTTAGATCAATAACTTGCAAATAGCAGGAACTTAGTGAATGTGCTGATTAATTGATATTCATATTCTGTGACTCTATCACCCTACTTCAATCAATCAATAAACTTTTATTAAGTTCCTACTTTGTGCTAGGAACTGTCCTAAGAGCTGGAGATACAAAAAGAGGCACTGTCCTCAAAGAGCTTACAATGTAGTATGGGAAACAATATAAAAATATATACAAATCAAGTACAGGACATATAGGAAATAATTTACAGAGGGAAGTTGCTAGAATTAAAATGAGTTGAGGAAGGTTTCCAGAAAAAAAGATGGATTTTAGTTGAAAATTAAAGGAAGACAGGAATTTCAGTAGTTGGAGTGGAAATAGGAAGAGCATTCCAGACATGGGGACAGCTATAAAGAATGTCCAGAGCTGAGAAATAGAGTGTTTTGTTCATGGAACAGTCAGAAGGCCAGTGTCACCAGATGGAAGAGTATGTGTTGGAGAGTAAAGTGTAAGAAGACTTGAAAGGTCTGCTTACTCTCTCTCTCCTCCAATCTGTCATTCACAGGTTGTCTGATTATTCTCCCTTCATACATGCCTCTGCTGACGGCACTCATCTGTTCAAAAGTCCTCAATGGCTCCCAATGGTTTACTGAATAAAGTTCAAACTACTAAGCTTGCCATGCAAGACCCATCAACCTGGCACCACCTCACTTTCTCAGCCCTTTTGCTTACTCCTTCAGTCTCTGAGTTCTATATCTCAGTCAAATTGTGCTACCTGCTCTCCCCCTGTCCCACGTTTTCCCTTCACAATGTCTTTGCTTGTACTATCCCATGTGCTTTCATGGTTCTCCCTCTACTGAAACTCTACCAACTCTTTTTTTTCTGCTGTGTGCTTTAAAATAAGTATCTATTGATGTCTTTTGGGTTTTTTTTACACCATCAAAATTTCCTCCTGCCTCTCTCCTTCCTTCCTATATAACAAATAATATTTCAAAGGCAAAAAAAAAGAGGAGAAAAAACCAGCAAAACTGATCAATGCATTGCAAAAGTCTGAAAAAGATGTGCAAAGTACTATAAGACTTCCCACGTCTGCAAAGGGATGAGGTGGAGGTATCTTCTCATATCTCTTCTTTGGAAGTACTCCATTTTTAGTAATTTTGTGACATTTACTTTTGATTTTTTTGTGGTTGTTTTTTTCCTGTTTAGGTTGCTGTAGTCATTGTGTATATTGTTTTCTTGGCTCTGCTTACTTCTCTCTGCAGCAGTTCATGTAGGTCTTTCCATGCTTCTCTGTATTCATTTTATTCATTATTTCTTACAGTATAGTTTTATTCCTTTACATGAATACAATACAGTTTGTTTGGCCATACCCCATTGGATGGGTATCTTTGTTTCCAATTCTTGGCTATCACAAAAAGTGCGCCTATAAGTATTTTAGGGTTCATGGGGACATTATTATCAATGGTTTCTTTGGGATATAAGCCCAGTAATGAAATCTCTGGGTCAAAGGATGTGGACATTTTAGCCTCTTTATGTGAAATTGCTTTCCAAAATGGTTCACATAGCTACACCAACAATGCACCAGTGTGCCTATCTTCCCACAACCCTTCCACCTTTGACTATTCCCATCTTTTGTCACCTTTGCTAATTTTCAGGGTGTTACCATTATTTTCATTTCCAATTTTCTTGTTATTAGTGATTTGGAACATTCTTTTATGTAGTGGTTTATAGCTTGCAAGTCATCTTTTGAAAACTATTCATATCCTTTGCCCACCGATCTACTGGAGAATGGTTTTCTTGTTGTGATCATCCTTCATTTTCGAAGAGGACCATGATGTCAGGGAAATGATGATATGACTTGAAGTTGACATTGATTTGAGTGAGGGAGGGCTGTGTAAGGTCACCAGCCTTGCTTTCTCCTCCTGAGTCATCTGGATCCAGTGACCAGACAGTTTTTTGCATGTGTCATATCCTTCCTTTACTATAAACTCTGTGAGAGTAGGAACTGTTTTATCTAACCTTTATGTCTCCGGGTCTAGCACAAAGCTCTTTATGTAGTCTACACTTAATTATGTTGGCTGGATAAATCAATAAAAAGTGTTTGGTTTTTTTTTTCTAGAATTTATCCAAACACCCTGAAATTTCACATGTCTTCTCACCCCCAAGTTGTTCTTCTTATATGTCTTCCCTTAAGAAACCATCTGGAAGGTTCTTCAGTAATTACTGACACTTTCTGACTTTCCAAGAAGTGTAATTTGGGCAAGTTCAGAATGGGAGAATAGCTGCACCCTTTTATAAGCACCTTTTCCCTTATATCCCATTCTTGTGTTACTTCTTCGTACCCAAGGCCTAACACTGTCTGACTTTGACAACTAACTCCTCTTCTGCTCCACCCCAATGAAGCCTCTGCCAGTGACTACTTAAGAGTATAGTTCTTGTTAATTATGTATATTTTTATGTATTTGCTATTTCTATTTATAGATATTTTTATTTGGTTATGATGGCATGTTAGCTTTCCTGGAGTATGGACTACTTTTTCTTTTCATTCAACAAAGGAAGGAAATCAGTGTAATGGAAAGATCACTAGCCTGAAACCACAAGACCTGGGTTCAGATCTTGGTCCTGCTGCTTACTACTTGTGTGATCTTGGGCAAAACCATTTAAGCTTTCAGTCCCTCAGTTTCCTCTTGAACACTGGCTGTAGAACCAGAGGATCTGGATTAGAATCCCAGCTTTGTCACTCTTTTGGTCTCAGGATAGTCACAACTTCTCGGAGCTTCAGTTTCCTTATCTAACCAATGAGAGGCAGTGCAGTAGACAGAGGGCAAGACCTGAAGTCAGGGAGACTTGAATTCAAATCCACCCTCAGACATTTACTAGCTGTGTGATCTTGGGTAAGTTACTTAACTTCAATTTACCTCAGTTTCCTCATTTGTAAAATGCGGATAATGCTATCACTTACCTCCCAGGGTTGTTGTGAGGAATATAAGAAAATAACTGTAAGGCACTTAGTATAGTGCCTGGCACATAGTAAGAGCTATATGATTTTTAAATAATAATAGTACCTACCTCAAAAGGTTGCTGTGAGGATCAAATGAGAAAATAATCTCTTATAACTAAATTTGTTATGATAAATTTATTATAATAATAATGATAACACCTGCCTCTATGGGTCGCTATGAGGATTAAATAAGATACTTGTAAAAAAAAAATAAGCATATGGTGGACAGCTAGGTGAAGCAGTGGATTGAGTGCTGGGCCTGGAGTAAGAACTCTTCCTGAGTTCAAATCTGATCTCAGACATTTAACTAGCTTGTCACACTGGGCTCCTGTTTGCCTTAGTTTCCTCATCTGCAAAATGAACTGGAGAAAACCCCAAATTTGGTCATGAAGAGTTGGCCATGACCAAATAACAACGAAGCATATAGTAAGCACTGTATAAATGCTCATCCCTTTCCCTTCCCTGAATGAGTTGGACTAGACATGCTCTCTGAGGTCTCTTTACTGTTTAAATAAGTTTTTACCCTAAATCTTATGATCAGCGAATAAACGAAAGTGATGAGTTGAGCTGTTATATGGTTCAAACAATAACTTTCTACTTTAAAAAAATTCTTCATTTTTTTCCAGTTCCACATTCTCTCCTCCTCTCTACTCCTCCTCTACCTATTGAGAAGGCAAGAAATACAATATTCATAATACAAATGAAGTCCCAACAAAAAATCCTACATTTTTACACACAAGGGATTCTAGGGATTAGTTCACACCTCCCCAGACCAGTAAATAATTACACAAATAGAAGCCAAAATTAATTGCATTGCAAGTCAAATATCAGGTTGAAGATATGAGACTCTGAATTATTTTCTCTTTTTTAAAAAATATAACTTTTATTGCCATTTCTATTTTTTTAAGAATAAAAAGCTTGCATACACACACAAAAAAACACCCTTGAAATGGACTGAAGCTTTCCTGAATTCTAGTGCCTTCCCTCTGCTGATTATTTCCAATCTATCCTCTCTGTAGTCAGCTTTGTACATTGTTTTCATGCTGTCACCTCCATTAGACTATGAACTCCCTGAGAACAGAGACTATCTTTTGCCTTTCTTCTTGTCCCATTTAACACAGTGACTGGCAAACAGTAGGCACTTAATAAATTCACTCCAAATTTCTGCTTACTGAAATCCTGTTCTTTCAAGATTCAGCTTGGGTCTTCTATGAATCTTCCTTTGATTTCACCAACTGCAAGTGACCTTTGCCTACTGTGATAATCCAAATAACTCAGGATAGGGTAAAGAGAAGTGATTTTGAATACTCTTTCATTTTTACAGATGAGGAAACTGAGACTGTTGGCATAGTATGTGTATAGGGCTATAGGAAGACTTGGATTCAAAGCCTGCTGAACACTGAGCAAATCACCTAAATTTTCCCAGCCTCAGTTTCCTCATCTGTAAAAAAAGGGAGTTAGACTCAATGGCCTCTGAGGTCCCTTTCAACTCTAAAGCTACAAACCCATAACATATTCTGTTTTTAAGCCTCTGCGAGATCCATGTGGCAGCTTAGTGGATGGGGTTCTGGGTCTGGAGTCAGCCTTTGTGAGTTCAAATCCAACCTCAGACACTTATTAGCTATGTGATTAATCTTGTTTGCCTCAGTTTCCTCATCTGTAAAATGAGCTGAAGAAGGAAATGGCAAACTACTCCAGCGTCTTTGTCAAGAAAACCACAAAATGGGGTCACGAAGAGTCAGACATGATTAAAACATGAACCAACAGTAACAGTAACACAGTGTGAAATCAACGAAGCTCCCCTGAGGAAAGTTACTTCTGCATAAAATAAGTCTCTTCCTCTTGTCTTTTTCTGGAAGCTTCCGTGCCTCATGTTGGAAAGTTCCATGACCCATGACTCTGTCACCGGGGCCCCCTCAGCCAATCCCTAGCATCTCCTTGCCTGTGACATCAGAGATGAGAAGCCAATCAGACACATCTGAGTGGGAACCTACCTATAAAACCAATGGCTCAGCAGGGGACGTGACCCTACATCGACTGGGAAGGGCTGCTGGAGAGCTGGTGAGGTTGGATGCAGAGCTGGGTAGCCCCCTACCCCAGGCAGGGCAACCCCTCTGCTGTACCCTCGCTGGCTCCCCATCTTCTTTGTGCCAGGACCTGAAGACCATCCAGCTGAGAAGGTAGGTAGAAGCTCCCTATTTGTAGCTTTCCTTAGTCCTTGTACTCCCTACCTCCCTCAATGGTGTCATGTTACTTCTCATTGTGAGCCTAGAGTCTCTAGCTTGAAATATTTCTAGGTTGTCTGACTTTAGTCCAAACCTCTGTGTTCCAAACTAGATTTTTCCTATCTTTGTCTTGACCTCTCTGATCATTTTCATCACAGTCTACCTTGATGATATTCATTTGTATATGGATATTTTCCCTCCCACTTCAGAGTGTTTTTTTTCTTGTATTCTCAGTTTTTTTCTTATATTCTTGTATTCTCAGCACCTAGAACATTGGTTTTTGTTTTTTGTGTTTTTGGGGGGAAGGGGGACAGAATCTGAGATTTTATCCTTGGAGGGAGCTTGAAGGGAGGAACCAGCAGCTCTTCCAATGGGGATGGGCGCTTTCTCTGCATTTTTTTGTCTTACACTTTCCTGGGGTCACTGAGAGGTTAAGTGACTTCCCCAGGGTTACACTTGCCACTATGGGGCAGAGGGGGAGTTTCAGGAGAAGTCCTGCTGCCTACTAAGTCAGGCACCCTATTCCCATTGCATGGTGCTGCACTGATCCTTTTAAAATAAAAATGTGGACTTAATTGATGGATTGAATTTAAAACAAGGTTAGAGAAGTTTCTATGATGTCACTTGCTGTCCAGTTGTCCACTTATCTAGCACACTCTGGGACCCCGAACCCTGCACTCAGATTTGCTGTTCAAATCAGACTCAGCGTGAGTTGAGATTTAGTAAACATTAAGTAATTAAATTTAATGAGTATTAATTTATACCCACTCCATAGAATTGGGAACACTTTGTTCACAGCTAAAATAGTTTGGAGGTATTATAAAAACAGCATTCTGGATTTGACAATAATTCTCTCCCATTTTAGTAGGTATTTTGCCTGGAGTCTGTGTGACAGGGAAGATATTTTGGGGACAAATTGCTTCTACTACTACATAGTGGTGTGATACAGTGGTTCTCAAACTTTGTGGTCTATGTGGGTGCCCTTTACACTCTTAAAAATTAAGAACTTTTATTTATTTGTTATAAATCTATATGTGGTTTTATCTATTGATATTTACCTCCTTACAAATATAAATGTCTTAGTATTAGTTTTCATTCCTTAAGAGGTCTTGGGGACTCCTAGGGATCCCTGGAACACACCTTTGAGAATCTATGGAAAGTATGCAGAATTTGGAATTTAGGTTCAAACCTTGGCTCTACTCTTCAGCACATTTGGGTCCTTGGTTTCTTCATTTATAAAACTGGAGAGGGGGTTGGATTATAGATGGTGTCTAAGATTCGTTCTAGCTCTAAATTCTATGCTGCTATGATCTTGGTAGAATGAACCCAGTGACCTAGGGAACAGTCACTACTACTTAGAGAATGTGATTTTCTCCGTGGTAGACCCTCTGAAAGCATGTGAAAAACATGTAAATACTGCTTAAACCCCAAGTAAAATTTTTGCTTTCAACCAGAGTGGGCTTTTCACCTGTCTTCAACTATTCAGTTTGTTGGGGCAGAAGGTTTTGGAATATCTGAAGGCAGTAGGTCTTCCAAAGAATACATTGTAATCTTTCTCTGTCTACTCATGAACTTTTGCCTTTTACCTCTTTGACCCCATTCAGAGTGTGGGCTTTTATTTTCTGTTACGGTGGTGCCTCCTAAATTCGCTAGAATATTCTGGAGTTTTTTTGAACTTAGCTGTTTGGGTTTTTTGTTTGTTTGTTTTTAATTAATTTATTTAACTTTTAACATTCATTTTCACAAAATTTTGGGTTCCAAATTTTCTCCCCACTTGTCCCCTCCCCCCACCCCAAAACACAGAGCATTCTAATTGCCCCTATCACCAATCTGCCCTCTCTTCTATCATCCCTCCCTTCCCTTGTCCCCATCTTCTCTTTTGTCCTGTAGGGCCAGATAACTTTCTATACCCCTTTACCTGTATTACTTATTTCCTAGTAGCAAGAACAGTACTCGACAGTTGTTCCTAAAACTTTGAGTTCCAACTTCTCTTCATCCCTCCCTCCCCACCCATTCCCTTTGGAAGGCAAGCAATTCAATATAGGCCATATCTGTGTATTTTTGCAAATGACTTCCATAATAGTCATGCTGTGTGAGACTAACTATATTTCTCTCCATCTTATCCTGCCCCCCATTGTTTCTATTCTCTCTTTTCATCCTGTCCCTCCCCAGGAGTGTTGATTTCAAATTGCTCCCTCCTCCCATTGCCCTCCCTTCCATCCTCCCCCCTACCCTGCTTATCCCCTTCTCCCCCACTTTCCTGTATTATAAGATAGGTTTTCATACCAAAATGAGTGTGCATTTTATTCCTTCCTTTAGTGGAATGTGATGAGAGTAAACTTCATGTTTTTCTCTCACCTCCCCTCTTTTTCCCTCCACTAAAAAGTCTTTTGCTTGCCTCTTTTGTGAGAGATAATTTGCCCCATTCCATTTCTCCCTTTCTCCTCCCAATATATTTCTCTCTCACCATTTAAATTCATTTTTTTAAGATATGATCCTATCCTATTCAATTCACTCTGTGCTCTGTGTGTGTGTGTGTGTGTGTGTGTGTGTGTGTGTGTGTAATCCCACCCATTACCCAGATACTGAAAAGTTTCAAGAGTTACAAATATTGCCTTTCCATGTAGGAATGTAAACAGTTCAACTTTAGTAAGGCCCTTATGACTTCTCTTTGCTGTTTACCTTTTCATGCTTCTCTTCATTCTTGTGTTTGGAAGTCAGATTTTCTTTTCAGCTCTGGTCTTTTCAACAAGAATGCTTGAAAGTCCTCAATTTCATTGAAAGACCATTTTTTCCCCTGAAGTATTATACTCAGTTTTGCTGGGTAGGTGATTCTTGGTTTTAGTCCTAGTTCCTTTGACTTCTGGAATATGATATTCCATGCCCTTCAATCCCTTAATGTAGAAGCTGCTAGATCTTGTGTTATCCTTATTGTATTTCCACAATACTTGAATTGTTTCTTTCTAGCTGCTTGCAATATTTTCTCCTTGACCAGGGAACTCTGGAATTTGGCCACAATGTTCCTAGGAGTTTCTCTTTTTGGATCTCTTTCAGGAGGTGGTCAGTGGATTCCCTGAATACTTATTTTGCCCACTGGTTCTAGAATCTCAGGGCAGTTTTCCTTGATAATTTCATGAAAGATGATGTCTAGGCTCTTTTTTTGATCATGACTTTCAGGAAGTCCCATGATTTTTAAATTATCTGTCCTGGATCTTTTTTCCAGGTCAGTTGTTTTTCCAATGAGATATTTCACATTATCTTCCATTTTTTCATTCTTTTGGTTTTGTTTTGTGATTTCTTGGTTTCTCATAAAGTCATTAGCCTTCATCTGTTCCATTCTAATTTTGAAAGAACTATTTTCTTCAGTGAGCTTTTGAACCTCCTTTTCCATTTGGTTAATTCTGCTTTTGAAAGCATTCTTCTCCTCATTGGCTTTTTGAACCTCTTTTGCCAATTGAGTTAGCCTAATTTTCAAGGTGTTATTTTCTTCAGCATTTTTTTGGGTCTCCTTTAGCAAGGTGTTGACCTGCTTTTCATGCTTTTCTTGCATCTCTCTCATTTCTCTTCCCAGTTTTTCCTCCACCTCTCTAACTTGATTTTCAAAACCCTTTTTGAGCTCTTCCATGGCCTGAGCCCATTGGATATTTATTTTGGATGTTTGGGATACAGAACCCTTGACTTCTGTGTCTTTCCCTGATGGTAAGCATTGTTCTTCCTCATCAGAAAGAAAGGGAGGAATTATCTGTTCACCAAGAAAGTAGCCTTCTATAGTCTTATTTTTTTTCCCTTTTCTGGGCATTTTCCCAGTCAGTGACTTGACTTCTGAGTTTTCTCTCCACACCCACCTTGCCTCCAGATCCACCCAGCCAGCATTTGGGGTCTGAGATTCAAATGCTGCTTCCCAGCCCCAGGGCTTTGGGCAGGGGCGGGGCTGGTATTCAGTGTGAGATTAAGTTCAGGTGCTCAGGTGGTGGCAGGGCCGCCTCAATGGGGCTCAGTTCCCTCAGGGGGTTTATGTGGAGACCTTCAACAATGGATCCAAGCTCCTGCCTGCTTTGGGAGCCCTTGTCTGCTGCTGCGTCTGCTGCCGCCTCCCAAGGGGGCCTGAGTTATGGGGACATCCCACTCCCCTCTCGCCTAGCCAAAGAGACCCTCTCACTGACCTTTGTCACCTGTGGGTGGAGGGATCTGTGCAGCCCCTGGAGATTCTGTCCCTGAAGCCTACTCAGATCTGCTTCTCTTGGTGCCTGTGCAGCCAAGGCGGGGCTGGGCTCTGCTCCGGGTCTGGTGCACGACGGACCTTTTGCGTCAGGTTTTCAGATCTCTCTGGAACAGAAATCTTGTTTGCTCTGTTGTTCTGTGGCTTCCGCTGCTCCAGAATTCATTGAGAGTTCTTCTTTACAGATATTTTATGGGCTGCGGGTTCGGAGCTAGCATATGTGTGTCTTTCTACTTTGCCATCTTGGCTCCTCCCCCTGCTTAGCTGTTTGAATCTGTGATTTAAATACACCAAAGGATCTTTTCTGTCAAGATTTTTCTCCAGAGACTCTTTGTGACCTTTACTTTGGTGCTACACCTATATTGAAGTTCTGTTGGATAAAACTTAAAATGGGCATATCCAAGCTATAGAAGTCCCCCAAAATGACCAGAAATATTTTTTCCTTCCTTTTGTTCATATTGTCCTGAATCTGCTCCATATAGGAGCATCAAAAGTCCTACCTAAAGCTAGGAAGGAGCTCAGAGGAAATCATTTACTTGTTTCACAAATGAGAAAAAGAAGCTTACAAAGATTAAATAACTTTCCTACTGATGCCATATACATGGTGGTGTGCTGGTAAATGTTTAACATTTACCAGCTCTGGGGAAGGATGGAGAAAGAGATCTATTTCTGACACATTTTTATGCTTAATCTGTATTATTACCACTTTTTCAATCATCGCCTTAAGTCAAGACAATCAACAAAATAAATCAAGCCCTAATTTGTAGTGTTTGCTGATTTTTGAGATGTAAATGCTCATGTTACAAATTTAACTATTGGCTCCCTTAAGACAATATAGGCCCAGCCCTAGCACATGTCTGGCATTTGCAGTATGTCTTAGAAGTGAGATTTAAACCTAGGTCGTCTAGTCCAGACTTAGTGGACTTTCTACTGTGCACATTATATAATCCATATATCTAAATCTTAAGTCATCCTGCCTTCAGGTGTTCAGTTTAGTTTTTTTCTCCTCTGTGATAACTTTCCAGATCAGTCATTCCAGCTTGTATCAAGCTTTTCCTCTGAACTCAGATTATTCGTTATTTATACCAGTCACTATGCAATTTGGTCCTGTAGAAGTTAATGTATCAATCAATCTCATCAATATTTATTAAGCACCTACTGTGTGCCAGGCATTGTGTGTAAGCACTAGTGATAAAAAGAGGCAAAAGGCAGTTCTTGCCCTCAAAGAGCTTATGGCCTTCCTGGGGATGCAAACAAATATGCGCAAACAAGCTATATACAGGATAAATAGGAAATAATTAACAGAGGGAAAGCACTAGAATTAAGAGAGATTAGGGAAGGCTTCCTTTGATAGTTTAGCTAAAGGAAGCTAGGGAGGTCAGCAGGAATGGTAGAGGAGGGAGAGCATTCATTCCAGGCATGGGAGACAGCCAGATAAAATGCTCACAGCTGAGATATGGAGTGTCTTGAATTTGTGGAACATCCTAGAAACCAATGTTGCTGGATCAAAGAGTACCTGTTAGGGAGTAAGATGTAAGAATATTGGAAAGGTAGGAGGAGGATAAGTTATGAAGAGCTTTGAATGCTAAACAGAGCATTTTGTATTTGATCCTAGAGACAATAGGGAGTTACTGGAGTTTAAATGAGAAAGGGGATGACATGCACTTTAGGAAAATCATTTTAGTGGTTTAATGGAGGATGGATTGGAGTAGGGAGAGACTTGAGGCAGGCAGATGCATCAGTAGGCTGTTATAATAGTCCAGGGGTGAGGTGATGAGAGCTTGCATTAAGAGTGGTAGCAGTGTCAGAGCAGAAAAAGGGGCATATTGGAGAGATACTACAAAGATGAAATTGATACAGCTTGGATATGGGGGATGAGAGACTGTGAGGAATTCAGGAGGACACCTAGGTTGTGAGTCTGAGGCAAGGGTAAGGTGCTGCTGTACTCCACAGTAATAAGTAAGCTAACAAGTTCCTTTTTAGACACAATGCATTTAAGATGTCTATTGGACATTCGGTTTGAGATAGCTAAAAGGCAGTTGTACCTGTGAGATCAGAGGTCAGCGAGAGGTTTGGGAAGAATAAGTAGATCTGAGAATTGTCAGTACAGACATAGTGATTATATCCATGGGGACTAGTGAGAGTGGTATAGACAGAGAAGAGAAGAGGACCCAGGATAGGACCCTGTGGGACTCCTATGGTTACAAGGCATGATCCAGCAAAGGAGACAGAGAAGGAGCAGTCAGAGAGGTGGGAGGAGAGCCATGAGAGAGTAGTGTCCTGAAAACCCAGAGAGAAAAGAGCATCAAGGAAGAGAGAGTGATCAACAAAGTCAACGGCCAAAGAGAGGTCAAGGAGAATGAGGAGACCATTGAATTTGACAGCTAAGAGATTAGTAACTTTGGAGGGTTTTGGTGGGGTGATAAAGGCAGAAGCTGTACTGTAAAGGGTTAAGAAGACAGTGAAAGGAAAAAGAGCGGAGGCACCTATTGTAAATGGGCCTTTTTAGAGATTAACAACAAAAGGGCAGAAGAGCGAAAAGACAGTTACTGGGAATGGAAGGATCAAGTGAGGGTTTTTACTTTTTATTTTAGTTTTACTTATTTATTTTTAGATTTCAACATTCATTTCCACAAAATTTTGAGTTCCAATTTTTCTCCCCATCTCTCCCCTACCCCCACCCCATAACATTCTGATTACCCCTTACCTCAATGTGCCCTCCCTTCTGTGACACCCCACCCTTCCCTTATCCCCATCTTCTCTCTTGTAGGGCAAGATATATTTTTATACGCCATTACCTGTATTTCTTATTTCCCAGTTATATGCAATAACAATTCTCCACATGCATTTCTAATACTTTGAATTCCAACTTCTCTCCCTTCTTCCTTCCCATCCATCCCCACTGAGAAGGCAAGAAATTCAATATAGGCTATATATGTGTAGTTTTGCAAAAGACTTCCAAAATAGTCATGTTGTGTAAGAATAACTATATTTCCCTCCATCCTACCCTGTCCCCACTTTATTCTATTCTCTCATTTGACCTTGTCCCTTCCCTAAAGTATTTACTTCTAGTTACTCCCTCTTCCCATTTGCCCTGCCTTGTATCATCCCCCTCACTCCACTTGTCTCCTCCTCTTCTACTATCCTGTAGTGTAAGATAGATTTTCATACCAAATTTAGTGAGCATGTTATTCCATCCTTAAGCCAAATGTGAAGAGAGTAAGCTTCACTTTTTCCCTCTCACCTCTTCCCTTTTCTCCTCCATTGAAAAAGATTTTTCTTATCTCTTTTATGGGTGATAATTTGCCCCATTCCATTTCTCCCTTTCTCCTCCCAATATATTCCTCTGTCACCCCTTAATTTTATTTTTTATAGACATCATCCTTTCTGATTCAACTCAACCTGTGCTCTGTGTGTGTGTGTGTGTGTGTGCGCGCACGCACGCATATAATCCCTCCACCTACCCAAACACTGAGAAAAGTTTCAGGAGTTACAAATATTATCTTTCCATGTAGGAATGTAAACAGTTCAGCTTTAGAAAGTCCTTTATGATTTCTATTTCTTGTTTACCTTTTCATGCTTCTCTTGATTCTTGAGCTTGAAAGTCATATTTTCTCTTCAGTTCTGGTGTTTTCATCAAGAATGCTTCAAAGTCCTCTATATCATTGAATGACCATTTTTCCCCCTGAAGTATTATACTCAGTTTTGCTGGGTAGGTGATTCTTGGTTTTAGTCCTAGTTCCTTTGACTTCTGGAATATGATATTCCACACCCTTCAATCCCTTAACGTAGAAGCTGCCAGATCCTGTGTTATCCTGATTGTATTTCCACAATACTCTAATTGTTTCTTTCTAGCTGCTTGCAATATTTTCTCCTTGACCAGGGAACTCTGGAATTTGGCTACAATGTTCCTGGAAGTTTGTCTTATTGGATCTCTTTCAGGAGGTGATAGGTGGATTCTTTCAATATTTATTTTGCCCTCTGGTTCTAGAATATCAGGGCAGTTTTCCTTGATAATTTCACAAAAGATGATTTCTAGGCTCTTTCTTTTATCATGGCTTTCAGGTAGTCCCATAATTTTTAAATTGTCTCTCCTGGATCTCTTTTCCAGGTCAATTGTTTTTCCAATGAGATATTTCACATTATCTTCTATTTTTTTCATTCTTTTGGTTTTGTTTTATAATTTCTTGGTTTCTCATAAAGTCACTAGCTTCCATCTGCTCCACTCTCATTTTTAAAGAACTATTTTCTTCAGTGAACTTTTGAACCTCCTTTTCTATTTGGCTGATTCTGCTTTGTAAAGCATTCTTCTCACTGGGTTTTTGAACCTCTTTTTCCAATTGTTAGGCTATTTTTAAAGGTGTTATTTTCTTCAGCATTTTTTTGAGTCTCCTTTAGTAAGCTGTTGGCTCACTTTTCAAACTCTTCCATGGCCTGAGACCATTGCATATTTATTTTGGAGATACTGGTTGCAGAAGCCTTGACCTCCTCTGACAGTGTATGCATTGTTCTTCCTCATCTGAAATGATGGAAGGAAATACCTGTTCACCAAGAAAGTAACCTTCTGTGGTCTTATTTTTTTTCCCTTTTTTGGGCAGTTTCCCAGCCAGTCACTTGACTTCTGATTCCTTTGTCAAGAGGAGGGCCCTAGTGCTCCTCCTTGCCCCAGGACCTTGCTCAGAGCTAAGGCTCCGATCAGCTGCTCAGTTCCCCCAGGGTCTTTAGGCAAAGTGCTTCACAAATGGATGTTGCAGCTGCACCACCCCTGCTGCTACCACTTCCACCACTGCTGCCTGGGGCCAGTGCTAGGGGAGACCCTGCTCTCCTCTCACCCAGTTGGGAAAGCCCTCGCACTGACCTTTGAAGTTTTCTTTGGTGCTTCTGGGTTGAGGGATCTGAGATCTTCCACTGCTGCTGGGAATTCTGCCCTGGAGGCCTGTTCTGGTCCTATTCCTCCCAGTGCCATGCATCTAGGGCTGGGCTCCACGTCCCATGTGATAGACGTTTCCTGTTGGCCTTCCAGGTTAGCTTTGGCTGGAAATCTCTTTCACTCTGTCATTTTGTGGCTTCTGCTGCTCTAGAATTTGTTGAGAGTCATTTTTTACAGATATTTTATGGGCTATGGGGGAAGAGCTAGACTATGTGCATCTTAAGTGAGGGTTTTTTTCAAGATGGAGGAAGATAGGATCATGTTGGTAGGCAGTAGGAAGAGCCATAAGACACAGAAATATTGAGAATAAGTGAGAGAGTGGGAAGCACAGAGCGGGGCAATCTGTTGCTAACCCTGGCAAGAAGTAATGCCACTTCATCATGTGGGATGAGGATGAAGGAGGAGTTAGTGGAATAAGGCATCTTAATGATAGAAGATGAGGAAGAGGGGAGAAGGGGGAGCTCCCAGTGAATGGTTTCAATTTTTTTCTGTATAATATGAGACAAGGGAGAAGGAGCTAAGATGGCAGAGTAGAAAGATACACATATGCTACCTCTGAACCCACAGCCCATAAAATACCTGTAAAGAAGAACTCCCAACAAATTCTGGAGCATCAGAAGCCACAGAACAATGGAGTGGAGGAGATTTCTGTTCCAGAGAGACCTGAAAAACTAACCCAAAAGGTCCGTTGTGCACCAGACCCAGAGCAGAGCTCAGCCCTGCCTTGGCTGCACAGGCACCAAGAGGACCAGATCTGAGCAGGCTTCAGGGACAGAATCGCCAGCAGCCATGCAGGTCCCTCCACCCACAGGCGGCAAAGGTCAGTGAGAGAGTCTTTTTGGCTGGTCGAGAGGGGAGTGGGGTGTCCCCATAACTCAGGCCCCCTTGGGAGACAGCAGCGGAGGCAACAGCAGAAAAGGGCTCCCAAAGCAGGCAGGAGCTTGGATCCATTGCTGAAGGTCTCCACATAAACCCCCTGAGGGAACTGAGCCCCATTGAGGCGGCCCTGCCACCACCTGAGCACCTGAACTTAATCTCACACTGAATACCAGCCCCGCCCCTGCCCAAAGCCCTGGGGCTGGGAAGCAGCATTTGAATCTCAGACCCCAAATGCTGGCTGGGTGGATCTGGAGGCAAGGTGGGTGTGGAGAGAAAACTCAGAAGTCAAGTCACTGACTGGGAAAATGCCCAGAAAAGGGAAAAAAAATAAGACTATAGAAGGCTACTTTCTTGGTGAACAGATAATTCCTCCCTTTCTTTCTGATGAGGAAGAACAATGCTTACCATCAGGGAAAGACACAGAAGTCAAGGGTTCTGTATCCCAAACATCCAAAATAAATATCCAATGGGCTCAGGCCATGGAAGAGCTCAAAAAGGGTTTTGAAAATCAAGTTAGAGAGGTGGAGGAAAAACTGGGAAGAGAAATGAGAGAGATGCAAGAAAAGCATGAAAAGCAGACCAGCTGCCTGCTAAAGGAGACCCAAAAAAATGCTGAAGAAAATGACACCTTGAAAAATAGGCTAACTCAATTAGCAAAAGAGGTTCAAAAAGCCAATGAGGAGAAAAATGCTTTATAAAGCAGAATTAACCAAATGGAAAAGGAGGTTCAAAAGTCACTGAAGAAAATTGTTCTTTCAAAATTAGAATGGAACAGATGAAGGCTAATGACTTTATGAGAAACCAAGAAATCACAAAACAAAACCAAAAGAATGAAAAAATGGAAGATAATGTGAAATATCTCATTGGAAAAACAACTCACCTGGAAAATACATCCAGGAGAGACAATTTAAAAATTATGGGACTACCTGAAAGCCATGATCAAAAAAAGAGCCTAGACATCATCTTTCATGAAATTATCAAGGAAAACTGCCCTGAGATTCTAGAACCAGAGGGCAAAATAAGTATTCAAGGAATCCACTGACCACCTCCTGAAAGAAATCCAAAAAGAGAAACTCCTAGGAACATTGTGGCCAAATTCCAGAGTTCCCTGGTCAAGGAGAAAATATTGCAAGCAGCTAGAAAGAAACAATTCAAGTATTGTGGAAATACAATAAGGATAACACAGGATCTAGCAGCTTCTACATTAAGGGATTGAAGGGCATGGAATATCATATTCCAGAAGTCAAAGGAACTAGGACTAAAACCAAGAATCACCTACCCAGCAAAACTGAGTATAATACTTCAGGGGAAAAAATGGTCTTTCAATGAAATTGAGGACTTTCAAGCATTCTTGTTGAAAAGACCAGAGCTGAAAAGAAAATCTGACTTCCAAACACAAGAATGAAGAGAAGCATGAAAAGGTAAACAGCAAAGAGAAGTCATAAGGGCCTTACTAAAGTTGAACTGTTTACATTCCTACATGGAAAGGCAATATTTGTAACTCTTGAAACTTTTCAGAATCTGGGTAATGGGTGGGATTACACACACACACACACACACACACACACACACACAGAGCACAGAGTGAATTGAATAGGATGGGATCATATCTTAAATAAATGAAATTAAATGGTGAGAGAGAAATATATTGGGAGGAGAAAGGGAGAAATGGAATGGGGCAAATTATCTCTCACAAAAGAGGCAAGCAAAAGACTTTTTAGTGGAGGGAAAAAGAGGGGAGGTGAGAGAAAAACATGAAGTTTACTCTCATCACATTCCACTAAAGGAAGGAATAAAATGCACACTCATTTTGGTATGAAAACCTATCTTACAATACAGGAAAGTGGGGGAGAAGGGGATAAGCAGGGTGGGGGGGAGGATGGAAGGGAGGGCAATGGGAGGAGGGAGCAATTTGAAGTCAACACCCCTAGGGAGGGACAGGATGAAAAGAGAGAATAGAAACAATGGGGGGCAGGATAGGATGGAGGGAAATATAGTTAGTTTCACACAGCATGACTATTATGGAAGTCATTTGCAAAAATACACAGATATGGCCTATATTGAATTGCTTGTCTTCCAAAGGGAATGGGTGGGGAGGGAGGGATGAAGAGAAGTTGGAACTCAAAGTTTGAGGAACAACTCTTGAGTTCTGTTCTTGCTAGTAGGAAATAAGTAATACAGGTAAAGGGGTATAGAAAATTATCTGGCCCTACAGGACAAAAGAGAAGATGGGGACAAGGGAAGGGAGGGATGATAGAAGAGAGGGCAGATTGGTGATAGGGGCAATTAGAATGCTCTGTGTTTTGGGGTGGGGGAGGGGACAGATGGGGGAAAAATTTGGAACCCAAAATTTTGTGAAAATGAATGTTAAAACTTAAATAAATAAATTTTTTAAAAAAATATGAGACAAAGGTGTCTGCTGAGCGAGTGGGGAGAAGGGGAACCATGGGAGGTTTGAGGAGGAATGAAAAGGTTTGGAAGAGCCACTGTGGAGAATGGGATAATGAATTGATAAGGGAAGTATAGTAGGATTACCCAACAGCAGTGAGGGTCTAGTTGAGGTTGAAGTGGATGCAGTCAGAATGATTTTGTAATTTCTTCCACCTTCATTCACATTTATAAGCTTGAAGGCACTGAATGGTGGGAGTGATCTAAGGCTGAGGTTTGGCTAGGTGGAATCATCTACATGATAAGGGAGTAGGGATACCAGAGAGGAGGACAGTTGCACTGGTTCACCAAGGGATCCATGGGGAAAAGGATAGAATGACTAGTGTAGGGGAGATGATGGCCTAGGAGAGAATTGAGGAGGTCAAGTGATTGGAGGTCATGATGTGGACCAGGGGTGGGGAACCTGGGGGCAAGTATCTTTTAGCTTTTTTTAATATATTTATTGACTTCCCATCAAGACTGATAAGAGAGCAGGGATCTTATTTTGTGTATCTTTAACCCCTTTCTTAAGCTCTCCCTAGCACAGTACCTTGAACACAATTTTTGATAATTGTTTTTTTAAAAAGCAAACAAATAAACAACAATAACAACAACAAAAAACAACCCAGTTCTGTCTGTCTGTCTGTGTTCATCCTTCGTTGTCGAAGACCATGACATCAAAGAAATGATGACATAATTTGCACTTGACTTTGTTTTGAGTGCGTGAGGGCTGTGCAAGGTCACCAACCTCACTTTCTCCTCCTGAGCCATCTGTGCCCAGTGACCAGCTGTTCATCAATGCATCAGGATGGCTGGACGTGGCCCAGGATGCAATGGTCTTTTTAGGCTGGTCTTTTCAGGCACTCATTTAGAGGGAGGTAACGCCCATATCAGGATGTAAATAGTTTGCACATATTAAATAGCATGTTTTCTTTTTCTTTTCTCTTCTTGCTTATCTTTTTTATGCCTCTCTTGAGTCTTGTATTTGAAAATGAAATTTTTTAATGAACTCTGGCCTTTTCATAAGGAAGGTCTGGAAATCCCTTATTTCATTGAATGTCTGTCTAACTCCCTTCCTGAAAGATTATGCTCTATTTTAATTGGTAATTGATTCTGGCCTGTAGTCCAACCCCCTTTGCTTAATGCAATATCTTATTTCAATCCCTCCAGTCTTTTCATGTAGAATCTACATGGTCCTGTGTGATCCTGACTAGAGTCCCTTGATATTTAAAGAGTTTATTTCCATGGGCTGCTGGCAGTATTTTCTCCTTGACCTGATAATTCTGGAATTTGGCAACAATATTGGAACTCTCTGAGACCCCTACAAAGCTCACTTGTGACAAACACCATCTTGTGTAGAATATAAGTTGCTTAAGAACAAGGACTATTTTTATTTTGTCTTTATATTCCCAGGGCTAGTATACCTTGCATGTATAGTCACTGAATGTGTTTCTTGAATTTATTTAGACACTAGACATGTCCCATTTTCTGGAAATTTCCCTATCCCATCTTTGTATACCATTTTTGTGAGTGTTACAATTGTAGATCTAATAATAATAAAAACAAATGGCCAGCATTAATATAATACTGGCAGAGTGCTTTACATATGTTATCTTAGTTGATCCTCACAACAGCACTGTGAGATGTAGGTGCTATGTTTGTCTTCACTTTATAGATCAGAAAGCTGAGATTAAATGACTTGCCCAGGGTCACACAGCTAGTAAGTGCCTGAGGCAGGACACTTGAACTCAGGTCTTCCTGACTCCACGTCCAGGCCCCTTATTTTACAGATGAGGAAAATGAAAACTTGATAAAGCTGTCTGGCAAGTCTGAGTCAGGGGACTTCTTTGAAGGATCAAAGCTGAAACCCTTTTCCTCTTTCTTTTGTAGACCTAAGATCATGGCAGCCAAGAGACTCTAGTAGCTGATCCCTCTCACAACTGAGACCCAATCTGTCACCTTTGCCCTAATCCTTTCATCCCCTGTGCTCCTCTTCCCCCTTCTCCTGCCCCAAGTTATTTTATTTTAGCCCTTGGACTTCCTTTTATTTAAGTTTAAAATGATTTATGAATTGACTGGTGTGTCTGTCCGTCTGTCAGATTCTTTTGTGAAATACCCTCTAGTTCCTTTAACTGTTGAGGAGGACTGGGATGGTGCTGAATTAGTGTTTGTTGATTTGATTTGATATGATGGCATTAGCAGGGGAGGTTGAGGGGGTGAGGAGCTTTGCCATTTCAGGTCTCACTGAGACACTGTCTGTTGTTTAGTCATTTTCCAGTTGTGACTGACTTTTCATGACCCTATTTGGGGTTTTCTTGTCAAAAATACTGGAGTGGTTTGCCATTTCCTTCTCCAGCTCATTTTACAGATGAGGAAACCAGCAGGGTTAAGTGACTTGTCCAGGGTCACACTGCTAGTGAGTGTCTGAGGCCAGATTTCAGCTCAGTCTTCCTGCCTCCAGGCCCAGTGTTCCACACATTATGGCACCACCTAATTTGACGTGCTGATGTTAGCAGGGGAGCTTGAGGGGCTGAGGAGGGCTACCACATGAGGTCTCACTGATAAACTTAGAGCTTCTCAATCTGGAAAGACATCTGAGAAGACATCATAGGGTAAAATGTAAACTTGTTCACAAAATCCTAGAATTTCTAGAACTTGGGCCACCTATTTGCTGCAAATGGGAAGGGCTAGTTTTAGAGTAACTAAAATGGAACTTTAAACAAAAAGAAATAAATTTATGGTCATCATTATTCTGAAATGGTGTTCAGACTGATTTTTCTATGTTTAAGAAGGGCTTATAATCAGTTCACAGATGACTTAAAAAAAAACTTGGACTTGTGATTTCGCTGGCATAAGAAACTCCCTTTTCTTTATATGGCATCTAACTGCAATTTATAGTCTTAGAGGGCTAACATTAAAGGTTAAATGACTTGCCCAGTGGGGTCCCACAGCCTAGCTTACCTGTCAGAAGCAGACCTTGAATTGAGGTCTTCGTGGCACCAGACTGGTTCTTTGTCTTTGCTCTCTGTCTCAGCTGATTGGTTGTTGGTCCTTACTGATTCTCCCCAAAAATCATGATCTCTTTAAAAAAATTATCATAACAAGTTTTAAAAAAATTTATTAAGGTCTTTTGTTTTGACATCACCTAAATTTCCCCTGTGGTTATTCCCTTAGTCCCTCTCAGAGAGCTGTCCCTTATGGAGTGAGAGGACTGACCAATAAGCCCAGTCCTTAGAAGCCTGTTTAGAATGCGTCAAGCATACTCAGCTGATGCAATTTCCTACATGAAAGACTGGGGAGCCTGTTTCTGGGAGAGTTGCAATAATGTGTAATAAAGGTGCCTTGGAAAGATTTTAGAGAATGTGTAAGATATTTTGTAACTAGGTTCAGGTCTGCTAACTCCATGGTGGACAGCAGGACATTCGCCTCTTTTATGGGGAATTGATTTTCTGAGCATGCTGCACAGATTTATATGAACTTATTGGCCTCTCTCACACTACACTTAAAGAAATTTTTTTTCTTAAAAATTGAAAGATGGAGAAAAATTTTTGCAAAACCCACTAATACCTAGAAAATAATATAATAATATATATATACAGTGTTCCACATCTATGGAATCTCTTCTTTGGGGCCGAGGTGTTTTTTTTGTAATTTTGCAACATTCATTTTTTATTGTTTTGGGATGTTTATTCTTAAGTCAAATTAAGTCAGTAAGCTTTTGTTAAGGGCCTACTCTCTTCCAGGCACTATATTAGTCTTGGAAATACAAAGAAATGCAAAGATAGTCCTATTTTCAAGGATCTCACTCTAATGCAAAGGTTTCCAAACTTATTTGGCCTAATACCCCCTTTTCAAAAAAAAAAAAATTACTCAGCACCCCTTGGGAAATCTACTTTCTTTTAACCCTTTAACTTTTTTTTTATATTTGCATCATTTAAAAATGTGTAAAATATTTTTTAAATAGCACATCTTAAATTTAATAATTTATTGTAAATTTGTGAGGTTTTTTAACTGTATTGAAATTTTTATGTTACAGTATTGCATCATGTAACTGTATAGTATTGTATGGTAAGCAAGTCATTACATGCACATATTCCTGCCCAGTGCATGCTAGACTTCCCAACAATATGCCACACACTCGCCTGAAACACTTACTTGTTAAGACCTGTTGTCAGACTTGACCACTGACTGGTTCTAACTTGCATTTTGTGTGTTTATTTGGAAAAGAATGTAATCACTACAACTTTGACTCTGTTACACAACAGATGAAACATGTACAAATGTTTTTCAAAATTTTCTTTTCTTCTCTTCTTATGCTTCCACTGTCCCTTTATTTTTATTCAGCGTCCCCCAACTGCACCTGAGGCTACTACTACTCCCCCTGGATTACTTCAGCACCCCCCAGAGGGCGGCATTACCCACTTTGGGAATATATGAATGGGAAAAGGGTAAGGGGGAACAGGGACAATATTTAAAAAACAATCAATTATGTACCATAAGCTATATACAGAATGATAGGAGATAATCTCACAGGAAAGCACTAGCATTAAGGAAGACTAAGAAGGGCTTCTTGTAGAAGATTTTAGCTGAGACTTGAAGGAAGCCAGTGAAGTCAAAAGATAGGAGTCATGAAGGACAGCATTCCAGGAAAAACTGGGAGATGGAGGAACATGAAGAATACCAGAAAGGCAGGTTGGTGGTGCAGTGAATAGAGAGCATCAGACCAAGAGGACCTGAGTTCAAATCAGCCTCAGACACTTACAGAATGTATTATCCTGGGCAACTCACTTAACTCCTATTACCTCCAAAAAAAAAGTATCAGAGTAGACTGGATCATAAAGTATTTTGAAAATTTGGAAGGGAAGGTATAGGAAGACTGGAAACGTAGGGAGAGATCTTTCCATTTAGATTGCTACAATCATCATGTATATTGTGGTCTTAGTTCTGCTTACTTCACTCTGCATTACTTATCTTTCCATGTTTCTTTGTATTTATCATATTTATAATTTCTTATAGCATAATCATAACCCACTTACTCTCAGTCTTCACAGTTTACTTGGCCATTCCCAAATTGATGGGCATCCACTTTGTTTCCAATTTGTTAGTACCACAAAAAGTTCTCCTATAAATATATTTGTATTTATGGAATTTTCTTTTATTAATAATCTCCTTGGAGTATATGCCTAATAACTGAATTTCTGGGTTAAAGGGTATGGATATTTTTGCCAGTTTATTTTCACGTTCCAAATTTCTTTCCAGGATGATTGCACTAATCTATAGCTCCACAGCCAATGTGTTAGCGTGCCTATATTTCTACAGCCACTGCAATATTAATGAGTCCCATCCATTAATATCTTTGCAGACTTCCTGGATATGAGATCAAATGTCAGTGTTATCTTAATTTGTCTTATTATTTGTGATTTGAAGTATTCTCTCATGTGATTAGAATGCAACAACTGCATACGATCATTCTTTTGGCAACTTACTGCTCATGTCCTTTAACTACTTACCTCTTGTGTAATACCTTTTGGTATTATATACTTCTGTTAGTTGTCTCTATATCTTGGATACAAAACCTTTATCAGGTAAAACTGATACAACGTTTTTTGTTTTCTCTCAACTAGACTGTTTTACCCTCTATTCTAGATGCATTAGTTTTGGGTAGAATTATCATAATAAATTAATTAATCTCACACCCCAGTGATCTTCCTTGAGTTTGGATGCCTGGAGACTCATGCATGTAAGTCTGAATCACACTTCACCTACATGATGTCAGTGACTTGGTGGTATTTGTAGGGAAGGCCCCTAATCAGTAAGGACAATAATCATGTTTTCCCCACACACTTTCCCTGGCAGGGACATAGATAGGATGAAGCAGCTGGTGCTTTAGAGAGGTGACAAACTCAAGCAGCCAGCCAAACCAATGAGTGCTGCCAGCACAACTAAATTAAAATGTAATTGGGAAATGTTTAAGATAAATAAATTAAAATACAGCATAGATGTTAATTTGTGGTTTCCTAAGTCAATATGTGGCCTACAGGGATCCATTTCTGTTTGAGTTTAAAACCACTGGTCTGGAGAGTACAAAATTGTAACTAATATGCTCCTTACCGATTTTATTTATAAATATATGTTTGCAAAATATATTTACAAATATATAGATCTATCTACATGTTAGAGAAATTTACATATAGTACCCCTGTAGCATACAGGATGCAGTGAATAGTGCACCAGACATGGAGTCAGGAGGACCCAAGTTCAATTCTGGCCTTATGTGACCCTGGACAAGTCCCTTCACCCTGTTTGCCTCAGTTTCCTCATCTGTAAAATGAGCTGGAGCAGGAAATGACAAACCACTCCAGTATCTTTGCCAAAAAAACCCCCAAATAGAGTCATGAAGAATTAGACACGACTGAAACAACTAAATCTACATATATGTAGATGTGTCTACCTATGTGTATATTATATACATGCATGTAGATTATCTATATACATATATCTATCAATACCTATATACACATATCTATACAGATATCTATCTAAACAAACACATCTCTCAGTATATACATTACATATATTGATATATATGTATTGATAGACATCTATAGAGAGGTATGTATATACAGATATCTATCAATACATACGTATTTCTATATATATATATATCAATAGATGCAGGTATATGTACACCTGTAGAGGTATAGATAGATTGGTACAGATACCTATAGATAAATCAATATATGTAGATGGATATTGATATCTCTAGATATATGTATACTCTTTCTATATAGATCTATATACATATATATACACACATATATTTTTTTAGAATCCATAGGCATGCATAGAACATTTAGATGGGCACATCTGTGATGGAAAGCCAGAATAGTAAATAACCATAGGATCCCATATTTAGACCTTGAAAGGGACTTGAGATGTCATTTGAGTCTACCAGGGGTGGAGAACCTGTGACCTCGAGGCCCCATGAGGCCTTCTAGGCCTTTGGATGCAGCCTCTTGACTGAGTCCAAATTTTGAAGAACAAATCCTTTTATGAAGGAGATTTGTTCTGTGAAGTTTGAATTCAGTCAAAGGGCTGCACTTGAGGATCTAGAGGGCCACATGGGGCCTTGAGATCGCAGGTTCCCAACCCCTGTTTCATTTTACAGATAATGAAATTGAGAGGTCATATGTACATTGCAATAGCAGTAGCTTTGGACATGGAGGACTTGAGTTCAATTCTCACCTCTGGAAATTACTACCTGTGTCATCTTAGACAAATCTGTTACCTCTCTGGGCCTTAAGGGCCTTCATGAGTAAAATAAGAACACTGAACGACATGGACTTTAAGGTCCCTTTTAGGGCTAAATCTATGAGCCTAAGTTTGTCCAGAGAGGTTAACTGATTTTTCAGGGGTCACACAGCTAGTGGCTCTCTGAACACAGGTCCTCTTGATCCTTAAGTCTAATGCTTTATCCACTAAATTACACTGCCTAATTATTCCTGCTGAGATCACCTGAATTTGTGTTAATTAATGTTTCTATTGTTTTCAGCTCATTATTTACAAAATTAGTTGTCAGGACTGTTTTCCTGCTGTTTGTCTGAAGCAAATTTCTGGTGTTTGCTATAACCAGAAAAATTGCTAGTCAAAGCTCTGCTTTAAGGTTAGAATATTGAATTGAATAGATTATTAGCAGAATTTATTCTGATATGCTGTCTAAGTTTTCCAAATAAGCTGAAGATGTGGGCCACCTAAAATTGATTTGGTAAATGATCCATCTCTGTTAACCCTCCTCTGTCACACCCTACCCCTTTTTCTCCTCTCCTTACTATCTTATAGAAGACAAAGAATTTTTGCACCTTTAAAAATGGTGCCATACTAATGCTGTTGGTACACTGAAGCCTGGCTTTATTACATCTCATTGGATTTGGTGGCTACCTCCATAGTGTGTTTCAGGGATGCAAAAAATGTTCCCAGTGGAAAACCAGACCTCTCTTGCTTGTCTAGTGCCTGATATTCTACCATTAGATATTGGTCCTTTGTCTCTGGGCATTTTCCCTTGTTAAAATGCAAGTATCCAAGTGAGATAATGCTGGAAATTATTGTTAGTCATTTACATCTTATTATGGATAAGTTTGTCATTGATCAAATCCTTTCCCCAGAATTGATTTTGAGGTGAGTTGGGAAGATTCAAATAATTTTGCATACCTGAGGGGGCCTGAAGCAGTGATAGGGAAAGAAGAAAAGGGAAGACAGAGTACCATCCCACATATTTTGCCATAGAGAGTTCTAAGTGAATTGTTTCTTAGTAAGAAGCTGATTTAGAGGGAGATAGATGCCCAAAGTCTTGGACTTAGCTCCTAGGTTCTGTGCTCAGCTTCCCTACTGACAAACCCCGTGCCCATGAGAAATACTCTTTCCACGAGTATCAGTTTCCTCATCTGTAGAATGGCTATAACAGTTCCTGGTCTTGACTGCCTGACAGGTTTGTGAGAATCTATGAACTCATGAGTCGAATTGCTTTGAAAATTGTAAAAGTGACATCACGTAAAAACAGAAGAGAGCCCGAATGTTTTAAAGGTGTCAAGGTCCATGAAAGCATAAGCTATTGTCATGTTTAGCTGTACTCTGCCTCCTGGTTCTGGCTTCTACCTGTTTCCTAAAAGTGAGAGAAGAATCACAATATTGGATTACAGGGTTTAGCTGCTGAACTGTGCACTTCAGCCTGAACCTCAAGCATGTGTGTGATACATTGAGTAACCCTAAGCCTAACCATTCATTTGCCAAGCCTCTCTAAGCCTCTATCACTTTGTTTTGCTGCTACAAAGTATAGTCAAAACCTGTGGAACCTGCTCTAGAGGACTGGATTCTTGGGAAATTTTTTTTTTCTTAAAGACTCATTTTGGGGAATTATAACCAATTCATATTTTTTTTAAAAAGAATATTTATTTTAAATTTATTTTCAGTTCCAAAATCTCTCCCTTTTTCTATTCCTCCCCCACCCATTGAGAAGATAACCTATGTATCTTAAACACAATATACATATATCCATTAGACATATGAAGTCAACTTGCATTAGCTATGTTGAAAAAGAAAGAAGCAAGAAAAATAAAGAGGAAAAAATGTAATGTGCTTCAGTCTACCCTCAGAGTTTATCAGTTCTCTCTCTCTGGAGGCGGATGGCAATTTTTATGAGTATTATGTAATTGTCTTGAGTCATCGTATTGATCAGAGTTGCTATGCCTTTCACAGTTAATTATTATTAGAATGATTACAATATTGATATTATTACAATATTCATCAGAATAGCTAAGCCTTTCACAGTTAATTATTGCTGCAATATTTTTATTATAATATCAGTTCATACTACAGCATTGTACTGTGTACAATGTTCTGGTTCCACTCAATTCATTTTGCATTAGTTCATCAAAGTCTTCTCAGGTTTTTCTGAAACAATTCTCTTTGTCATTTCTTATTGCACAACAGTATTCCATCAAAAGTCACATACCTCAGCTGGTTCAGCCATTTCCCAGTTGGGGCATCCCCTCAGTTTCCAATTCTTTGTCATCACAAAAGAGCTGCTTTAAATATTTTGGTACATATGGGTCCTTTTTCTTTTTCTCTGATCTCTTTGGATACAGACCTAGAGATGGTATTACTGAGTTAAAGAATATGTACAGTTTTATAGCCCTTTGGACATAACATAGTTTCAAACTGTTCTCCAGAAGGGTTGGATCAATTCACAACTCCACCTGCAGTGCCTCAGTAATAACCAATTCATTCTTCAGACCACAAACCTGAAACTCAAGTGCCCACATGGTGTCAGTCACCAAGTTGTCTGTATTCCTCCTCAGCAATGTCTTTGAGATTTGACACTTACCCTTTATCTCCCACAGACACTACTCTCCACTAGCTGATTTACATAATCTCTTGCCCAGATTACCACAGCTTCTTGGTCAGGGGCTCTGACTATAATACAAAGCTATACTCTCTCCCCAGTTCCCTCCCTTCCAAGGTCATTTCCTGCTGAAGAGTCCAGGATGGCCTATCCTATCAAATCTCAGCTCCTTGGTATGTCATTTAAGGCATTCCATCAACTGGACCCTCCTCTCCACTCATTCAAACTCTTCTACTACTATTCTCCAACACATGCCCTCCAACTCCTACCAGAACTTGTATGTATGTCCTGCCCATTCCTATCCCTTTGCCTTCACTCATGTTATTCCTTCAAAGCTGAAATGTAATGGATAGAGTGCTGGGTCTGGAGTCAGGAAAACCTGAATTCAAATTCAGCCTCAGATACTTACTAGCTGTGGGACCCTGGGCAAGTCACCTAACCTCTATTTGCCTCCATCTCCTCATCTCTAAAATGGGTATAATAATAGCACCTACTTTCCAGTGTTGTTGTGAGGATCAAATGAGATAATATTTTTAAAGTACTTAACACAGTGCCAGGCACATAGGAAGGGCTTAATTAATGCTCATTCCCTTCCTTACCTTTTCTATGACTCCTTTCTTAATTAATCCTACACCATTGAGATCCTTTCATAAATCTGGATGCCCAGGCACTCATGCATATAAGTTTGAATTATCCTTTATCACACTTACAAAGAATCAAAGGATCATGGATTTAATGCCGAAAGGGACCTTAAGAGGTTATCTATTCCAACTCCCTCATTTTACAGATGAGGAAAATGAGAGAGTAATTTGCTAATGTCATATAAGGTGGCAGAACCACAATTTTTACCTTCTTCTAACTCCAAATTCAATCCTCTTTCCACTGTACCACACTGTTGCGTAGAACCATAGAGTGTCAGAGCTAACATGCATCTTAGAGATCACCTAATCCAACCTTCTCATTTTTCCTCTTTTTTTAAAATTCTATTTTATTTTCCGTTCCAAATTCTCTCCTCACTTTCCCCTCTCCTTGATGTTGATGTCCAGCCATCTCAGTTATGTCTGACTCTTTGTGACTCCATTTTCTTGGCAAAGATACTAGAGCAGTTTGCCATTTCCTTCTCCAATTCATTTTCCAGATGAGGAAACTGAGGCAAACAGCTCAAGGTCACACAGCTAGTAAGTGCCTGAGGTCAGATTTGAGCTTAGATCTTCCTGACTTCAGGTCTAATGCTGTATCCACTATACCACCTAGCTGCCCCTGGGTGATTTCAGGGGTGTAAAAAATGTTCCCAGTTGAAAAAACAGACCTCTCTTGCTTGCCTAGTGCCTGATATTCCACAAGGAGAGACTTAACCTTTTTCTTTGTTTATTTTCCCCTGTTAAAATACAAGCAGTCCTAGGTAGGATAATATTAGAAACTATTATTAGCCATTTACATCTTAGTATGAAAAAATTTATCTGATCATTGATCAGATCCTTTTCCCCAGAACTAGGAAACTGAGTTGGGAAGATTCAGATAACTGAATATTTTGAGAAGGCTTGAAGCAACGATAGGGAAAGAAGAAGAAAATGAAAACTTGGCAACATCCCACAAACTTGCCTGCTTTACTTAGAACACTTTTCTGTACCAATCATTTCTCCAGTTTGGCTTAAGATTCTTTTGGTTGTAAACTACTTAGATACTCATGCATTCTGGGCATTTCTGAGCTAATGGTAACTGTATATAGTAGAGGAAGTTACTGTAGGAGTCCCAGCCAGCACAGCACCTTCTCTGGACTTTTTTTTTTTTACCACCTCTCATCCTGTTGCCCCTTTTTGGCCCTGAGCATTAAAGGAAAATGTGAGGGTTGGAGGCATTTTCTATTTTCCCCCCATGCTTGGGGTATTCAGCAGGGAGCCAAGACTGTCGCTCCCTGAGAATGATGCCCAGGGCCTAATTAGTGAGGCCTCTGTCCTGTTCATACTCTTCCTAGAGTGAGTCAGGGGTGACCAGGACTTGAGCCGGGTGCCTGATGTTTGGGGAAAGGCACCCCACTTTCCATGGGGGGTGAAAGCAAGTCATTCTATTTTCATTTGTTAAGATAGCCCCCGTCAAAAAAAATGAGAAGCAGTCACAGTATCATGAAAGCGTCTTCCCACAGTGCTTCCCACGCTGCCACCTTGGAACATGCAGAGCATACCTTGGGTAAAATACCAGCATTGTTAGAGCCGGGACAGAGGGAGGGAAGGGAACAAACATTTATTAAGCACCTACTATGTACCAAGCACTGTTCTACACACTCTACAAATTTTTCCTCATTTGATCCTCACAAAAACCTCTGAAATAGGTTACTACTATTATCCCCATTTTACAGCTGAGAAAAGGAGGCAAACAGAGGTTAGGTGGTTTGCCCAGCATCACACAGCTAGGTGAGTGTCTGAGGCTGGATTTGAATTTAGTGCTTTCTCTAACACCAGGCCTGGCACTCTGTCCACTGCGCCACCTAGGGGCCCCGAAGAAGAAGACAAGCGTAATCTTTAAACCTGCTCCATCATTTGCATCTGAATACAACAATGTCAAAATCAGGTTGTTAATTAAGTATGGTCCTTAATACTGCTTGCTTAGGAGCCACCATGCCAGCCGCCTCATGGAGTTAGGCCACAAACAACCGTGTTGGGTTTTGCGATCAATTAAACTTTGTCATTTGTGTTTCTTTAGTGGGTCACTGGTTCTGTTTTCCTCTGTTGATTGTGTGTGTGTATGTATATGTGTGTGGTGTGTGTGTGTGTGTGTGTGTGTGTGGTGTGTGTGTGTGGTGTGTGGTGTATGTGTGGTCTGTGTGGTGTGTGTGTGTGTGGTGTGTGTGTGGTGTGTGTGTGTGTGGTGTGTGTATGTGTGTGGTGTGTGTGTGTGTGTGGTGTGTGTGTGGTGTGTGTGTGTATGTATTGTATATGTGTATGTGTGGTGTGTGTGTGTGTTGTATGTGTGTGTGTGTGCGTGCGTATGTGCAGTCTCACGTTAGTCCAGGATGTGATAATCTGATGATAAAAAAAATCAGTCGATTTGTGTTATTCAGCATTACGAGGGGAAACTTATCAGTTGATCAGTGGACTTTCTCTTTCAAACTTTTTCCTGTAAGGAAGGGTCTAACCAGTGTAGACCTAGAGCTGTGCTTAGAGCAGGCCAGCAGGGGCTTTACTCCAGGGCATGAAAATTTAAAGGACTCTGATGGCACTTAGATTTTTGCAAGAGTACTAACTGATGAATTTAGCACCTCGTTAGCAAGAATAATCACTAAAAATAGAAAGCTGCCAGATGATTCATTTGCTCCCTGCCCCCAACCAGTTGACATATCTTTTTCCCCCCCACACACCCCCAGCTCTGCCATGCCTTCCTGCCCCAGCCACAAACAACCTCCTCAGTGTTCTGGGGTATCTGTCCCCCTACCATAGAGCTGTGTCCTAGGGTCTCTCTCCCTTCCTCCTGGGGTCTCTTTCTCTCCTTTTCTCCCAACCAACCGAATTCGTTTTTAAGTTAATTTGGGGAAGCTTATTTTGTGCTGTTTACCCAGAGTAAGTTTTATGGAACCCAGGCAACCCAGATGGCTTATTTCAGCCCTGCTGAAAGCCCAAGGCCTTTCATTTTAAGGTGAATTGTAACATTGGTTGAAGACTTGAGTCCCCCCGATGAGGGAAAGACAGCTAAATGTCCCATCTTCACCTATGCCACGTGTCTACAGGCCATGGTGAAACTCACTCTTTCAGGCAAACTAAGGGTTAGCTCTATTAGAATTACAGATTAACAAAGAAATTAAGCCTCATTACAGTTGAGTAAGCATGTATTCTTGAAATAATTTCCACCCCATAAAACTCATCACATAAAACCCTAACCCTTTTTGGGAACCTGCTTTAATAAGTAGATAAGAGTGATTTGTAATGACTCTATCATGTCCTTTGGGCGTAAAGGAATGCTTCTGAATTGCTGGAAAAAAATGGTCTGTTTTCTTAAGTAGGTTAAACATTCCCTGTTGCAGAAAATTAACTTAGAATCAGGAAGGCTTGAATTTGAAACCCAGCCCTGACGCTCAGTAGCTGTATGTCTATGGGCAAATCATAAGATCATAGATCTAAAGCAGAAAGGGGCCTTAGTGGCTGAGTAGTTCAACCCCCTTGTTTTACACTCAAGGAAACTGAGGTCCAGAACTGGGAAACTGAGTTGGGAAGATTCAGATAACTGAGTACTTGAGAGGGCTTGAAGCAATGCCCTTACTGCCACATAGGCAGTAAGTATTAGAATAGGATCTGAACTCATGTATTCTGCCTTGATAGCCATGATAGGAAACTGCCACTTAAACTCTCTAGGCCTCAGCTTCCTCAACTATGAAATGGGGATAATAATATGCTTAATTCACATAGCTGTGAGGATCCAATAAAATAATGTATACATACATTATTTAATGTAGTAAAGTATTTCACAGACTTTAAAGTCCTATGGAAATGTTGAAGAAACCTCAGTCACTATCTAACCCAATCTATACACCAAGAAATCCCTAGTATCATAATATGCCCTATGAGTGGTTATCTAGCTTCTGCTTGAAGACCTCCAGGGATAGGGAGTTTATCATCTCTTGAGGTTCAAAGCACATTCCACTTTTTTTCTGTTGTTTTCATTATGTTTGACTCTTCATGATTCCTTTTGGGGTTTTCTTGGCAAAAATACTGGAGTAGTTTGCTATTTTCTTCTCCAGCTCATTTTACAGATAAGGAAACTGAGGCAAACAGGGTTAAATGACTTGCCCAGGGTCACACGGCTTGTAAATGTTTGAGCCTGGGTTTGAATTCAGGTCCCCCTGACTCCAGACCGGTGCTCTAACCATTGAAACATCTAGTTGCCCCTAGTCAACTTTTAGTCAGTTCTACTTGTTAGAAAATTTTCCTGACATCACATAAATTTTCCCCTTCACAAATTCCACTGATTGCTCCTGGTTGCACCCTCTAGGACCAAAAAGGAAAAATCTAATCCTTCTTTCACATAAGATAAAGACAACTCCCATCTCCCTGCCCAGGATTTTTTTCTCCACATTAAATATGCCCAGTTCCTTCAGCCTGATCTTCAGTTAGTCAGGCAATAAACATTTATTAAGTAAGTACCTTTTGTGTGCTGGCGATATAAAGAAAGGAACAAGACAGCTCCTCCTCTCTCAAGAGGATCACAGTCTAATGGGGGAGAACACATGTGAATAACTATGTACAAACAGGACAAATGGGAAATAATTAGCAGAGGGGAGGCACTAGAATTAATCCAGAAAGGTTTCCTATAGAAGGCTAGATTTTAGCTGGGACTTGAAGGAAGTCAGAGGCAAAGACAAGGAGGGAGAATGTTCCATGCTTGGGGTAAGCCAGTGAAAATGCCCAGAACATCTTGTTAATGTGACTAAATCAAAGTGTTATGAACTCAAGGCATTTTCACCCTGCTTGCCCACTTCTGGACATTCTCCAATTTACCAATGTCTTTCTTAAACAAATGGCCCAGAACAGAACACAATACTCCAGATGAGGTCTGACAAGGGCAGAGAGTATAGCTCCTGAAAGCCAGGCTCCTCCAAATACAGGCCAAGATAATATTATCCTTTTGGGCTGCCACATCACACAGATGACTCATAGACCACCAAAACCCTCATATCCTTTTCAGAATAATTGCCATAAAACCATGCCTCTTCCATATTATATTCGTGACATTGATTTTTTTGTACTCAAGGGTAAGACTTTACATTTCAACCTTATGAATTTCATTCTATTAGATTGGGCCCAATGCTCTAGCCTATTAGGATACTTTTCAGTTCCTAGTTCTGTCTTCCATTGCGTCTACTATTTTTCATAACCATAACATCCATGCTTTTATTATCCAAGTCACTGATACAAATGTTCATAGGACTGAGTACAAATCCCTAGGCTATTCCACAGGAAATCTCTTGCCCTGGTATCGCTTACTGATTCCCTTTCAGTCAGTTTTTCCATCCATCTAGTTCTTGAATCTATCCAGTTGTTTGATTCTCTAACCCAGAGGTTCCCAAAGTGAGTGATACTGTCAACTGGGAGGAACTGGAACGATCGAAGGAGACGGTAGTAGCCTCTGGTGCAATTGAGAGATGTTGAATAAAAATAAGGCGACAGTGGAAGCATAAGGAAAAAAGAGAAGAAAATTTGAAAACCTGTTATATATACCAAGTGAAAGTCCTAATGATTACATTATTTTAATGCAAGTTATAGCCAATCAGTGGGCAAATCTGCTGACAGGTCTTAACAAACAAGTGTTGGCAGGTAAGTGTGTTGGGAAGTCCACATGCGTCAGCAGGAATATGTATGTGTAATGTCTTGTTTATAATACAATACTATATAGTTACATGATGCAATATTGAATCATCAAAATTTCAATGAAGGAAAAAACCCACAAATTTACAATAAATTATTAAATTTAAAATGTCAGATTTAAAAAAAAACTATTTTATTTTTTGAATTGATGCAAATTAAAAAAAAAAACTATTAAAGGGTTAAAGAAAGTAGATTTCCAGGGGGTGCTGAGTAATTTTTTTAAAGGTGGCAGTAGGCCAAACAAGTCTGGGAACCTCTGCTCTAACCCAAAGGTGTCAAACATGATTGTAAATTGTGAGTGTGGATGGAACCAGATTAAAATGCAGTTGGGAAATAGTTAAATATAAATACAATAGGACATAGGAAATATCAATATGTGGTTTTCTAAATCAATATATTGAGGGCAGGGATCATTTTTTACCATACTTTATCAAAAGCTTTACTCATAGCCAGATAAGGTATATCCATAGCATTCTTTTTATATATTATTTTAGTAATACTATCAAAACAAAAAATGTTAGTTTGGCATGAACTGTTCTTGAAGCCACGATGTCTCTTTTTAACAAGTGCTACATTTTCTACATTTTGAGAGAGCTGATGGCTCAGTGGATAGAGAGCCCTGGGTTTGGAGTCAGGAAGACCTGAGTTCATATCCCAGTCTCAGACACTTCCTAGCTGTGTGACCCTGAACAAGTCACTTAACCTCTGATTACCTGACAAAATGGATCTGCTGGATCTGTTGGAGAAGGAAACAGCAAATCACTCCAGCACGTTTGCCAAGAAAACCCCCAATGGAGTTATGAAGGGTAAGACATGACTGAACAACAACTGTTTTCTAGGTGTTTGTTAACCACCTCCTTAATGATCCTCTCTCTTTTTTTTCCCTTGAAAATGCTAGATTTTATCCACACCCCCATGGTAAATAATAACCTTAACACGAAAACGAGGTTTCTTTGTTAGAACACTGTCACATTCAAATTCAAAAATCCAAAAACACAAGCTGGCAGTTATGAGCATTAGATGTGGCTTACTGGAAATTCTTAACTGTACACTTGTCTCTTCTTAAACCAAACTTCAAAATGCACTGTTCCCTAGTTAGCACAAGTCACTGCATTTCTGTAACAAAATAAAGAAGGCACAGCCAGCATGAGCCAACTTAGGCCCATTCAACAACTGGGTTAAAAAAAATGCTTTTGATTCTTCAAAAGAATTTTTTTTCTAAACAAATACTGGTCTCAATGAACAGTTCGGATAATTTTCACAGCTGCAGGCTAATAGCCGCATGACAAAAGATTTCACAAGAACCAAACTATGTAGCAATGAACGTGCTGTAGAGAATTTTATTGCATTCTACATATCTGGCAGAAAATTATACCATTAAAATGCTAGGTAGAATGAACTATGTTTTGAACTAGCTATTAAATGTTCAGTTTTTTCCCTTTTATTTCTTTTTGACAAAAATCATATACTTGATTCTCCCAAGAAAACACAAAACTGTAAAACTGTATGTAACTACTAATTGTATTTAGGCTATTAACGTGCAAATAAGGTTTCATGGCTGATTTGCTGGGTTCTGATCTTTGTTCTGGGTCATATTATGTATCATTTTCCTCATTAGCTTCTTCTTCCCCTTCATCATCATCATCAGCCTTTTCACCTCCTTCATCATTATTATCATCATCATCTTCATATATCATCATCTACAGTTCTTCTATGAAGCATCATATTGATCGTTTAAAAATATTTTACTTTTTTCAATTATACGTAAAACACATTTTTAACATTTTTTTGAAATTTAAAATTCCAAATTCTCTTCTTCCTTTTCTCCTTCCCCTCCCCACACATTAGGAAAGTAAGCAATTTGATACATATGTGCAGTCATGCAAAACACATTTCCCTATATAATATTGATTTTGGGATTATGCTCACATAAAAAGCAGTTTTGAAATCTGAAGCAAGGAAAGCTTCTACATCATCATCCAGGTCTACACTCTCAGTAACTTCAGGAGGAGAAAAGAATTTGAAGAAAGAATTATTGGAAACAGTTTTCATCTCAGTTCAAATTATACCATGTCCTCTGTGTTTCAGTTTCTTCTTAATAGTTTTCAAGTGATGCAGGGCTGTACAGAGTCATCAGCCTCACTCTCTCCTTTGAGCTATCTGGGTGCAGTGGTAAGATATAGATCAGGATGACAGGAGATGGCCCCAGATGCAGTGGGAGACCTTGGTCTTTTTAAGCTAAGGTCTTACCCAGATCTCAGTTTGTCTAAGGCAACACCCATTCAGTGATTAAGGCTAGGTAAAAATAAGGTAAAGAATGGTCTCTTTTATCTAGTCAGGAAAAAAATCAATCTGGAAGGGGAAGACCCTCAGGGTTTCTGGCCAAAACAGAAACAATTGCTATTTACACTCACTCTGAGTCATTCAGGGCCCAAACCATGACCAAGCAGGGCTTGGCCTGGGACCTATTTTTGGATAATCAATGAGAGCCAGAGTGATTTGGGTTTAAGGAACGGTCCTTAAAAAAGAAATCTAGCCCATAAACCCCAAGATGGAGGTTTTAGTGATCAAAATTTATATTCCTTTTGGGCAGAGCACCTGGGGGTAAGAGTATGATTCCCTATGTGGGCAGAGGCTAAGAGAAGGAAGAAGAGGGAGAGGAGGGAGAGGAAAAAAGGAAGGAAGGAAGGAAAGAAAGAAAGAAGACATTCTGGAGAATAATTTGAAACTAAGCCAAAGGGCTATAAAACTGTATATAACCTTTGATCCAGCAATACCACTACTAGGTCTATATCCCAAAGAGATGATTAAAAAAAGGAAAAGGACCCACACGTACAAAAATATTTATAGCAGCTCTTTTTGTGGTGGCAAAGAATTGGAAATTGAGGAGATGTCTATTAATTGGGGAATGACTAAACAAGTTGTAGAGTATGAATGTAATAGAATACTATTGTAAAAATAAAAATGGACCAGAGCAGATGGACCAGAAAAACTGGAAAGATTTGCATGAACTGAGGCTGAGTGAAGTGAGCAGAAACAGAACTGTACACAGTAACAGCAACATCATGAGATATCTGACTTTGATAGACTCAGCTCTTCTCAGCAATGCAATGACCTAAGACAATTCCAAAAAACTCATGATGGAAAATGCTCTCCATATGCAGAGAAAGAACTACAGAGTCTGAATGCAGATTGAAGCATGCTATTTTCTCTTTTGTTTTTTTTTCTTATGGTTTTCCCCTTTTGTTCTGATTCTTCTTCCACAGCATGACTAATGTGGAAATATGTTTAATATGATCATACATATGTAGCCTGTATCAGATTGCATGCCATTTTGGGAGGGAGCAGTGGGGGGAAGGGGGAAAATTTAGAACTCAAAATCTTATAAAGGTGAATGTTGAAAGCAAAAAAGTAATTTTTTTTTTAAATTAAATTTAAATTTAAAATTAAATTTAAAAAATTAAAAATGATGCATCTTAAATTAAAAAAAAGAAAGGGAGAGAGAGAAAAGTAAAGAAAACCTCAAATGTGATTATAAAGAGTCAAATATGACTAATCCACTAAACAATAACAAAAGTTTTAAGGCAGTGAGGTGGTGTAGTAGATAGAGCTCTGGGCGTGGAGTCTGGAAGACCTGAGTTTAAAGCCAGCTTCAGACACTTACTAGCTTTGTGACCTTGGAGTAGTCACTTAATCTCAGTTTCCTTAACTATAAAATAGGGATCATAGTAGTACCCCACTTCTCAGAGTTGTTGTGAAGATCAAACGGAATAGTTCTAAAATGCTCAGCACAATGTCTGGCACATTGTAAGCACTATATTCATACTAGCTATTATATATATTATTTTTATTATTATTATTAACCAACAGCACAGACACTAGTGTTGGATGTGCTAGCTTTGTATTGGTTCTTAGTGTCTTTGGGGAAATCAGATCACCTTACCGAATACAGGTTGTAGTAGCAGCTGTCAATGGTCCTAACCAAGGATATCAGATTCTCTACCACATAAATGGGGTCTCTTGGTGGCATATAAAGTGAGAGAGAGTCCAAGACTCTGGTTTGGTGTTCCTCAGACTGATCCTATGGCCGTAAAGCTGATTGTGGTGGATGCAGAGAACGAGGGAAATAGCTGCCTCACTGTGGTGAATCAGTGCAGCCCTGGGGCAGTCTGGTTACCTGCAGCACTGTGCCTGGGTTTGTGTTCCCCTCAGTTGTGTCATAAGGTTCCTGAGATCTCAAGTAGAAAATACATTAAAGACCTAGGCAGAGATAATTTTGTCTCACCCCATCAACAAGAAGGCTGCTTAGTACTCAGGAAAGAGAGTCAGAGATACTGGATTCTAATCTGAACTCTGCCACTTACTATCTGTATGACTTGAGGTAAGTCATTTAATATCCTTGGGGCTCAGATAAAGGGGTTGTATAGAAGGGCTCTGAGGTTCCTTCCGTCTTTCGAATCTACGACTAAATGACCTCTCAGGTATCTTCCAGCTCTCAGTCTATGATCCTGTAAATATCTGTATTTTTGGCAACATCTCCTGAACCCTTCTTCCCTGAAGGAGACAAAGGGCACAGACCCTTAGCAGGCAGTGGTTTAGAACCCTAGCACTATATTCTTTGCTAGAGGGTTTTTTGGGAGGTGAGGGAGGGGCATATGAGAGCATTGGTGCTGGGAACTCCCAGAATTTAAATTCTTTCTGCTCAATAGATACTTTTTCAAAATTGATTTTATTATGAATTTAACAAACATCAAATAGAATGGACATTTGCATATATATACCTGAACGGAAAAAGAGGATTGTACATGAAGTTTCAGAGGTCTATTATGTATAGCTTGCTAGTCTTTCTAAGTAAGTACATAAGATCAATACATAGCTTTCAAAGTTATGCTGCTCATCTGTGTTTCTTTCTGACTTTCCTTCTGTCCTTTTCTCTGCATTTTTCCAAAGGATGCCTCAATGACCTTCCTTCATTCCCTTCGTCCCTCCCTCCTTCCTTCCTTCTTCCCTTCCTTCCTCCCCTCCTTCCTTCCCTCCTTCCTTCCTTTCCTCTCTCCCTTTCTCTTTCTTCCTTCTCTACCTCTTTCTTTAGTCCTTCCCTTCCTCTCTCCCTCTTCCTTCTTTCCTTTTTTCTTATTTCCTTTCTTCTTTCCTTCCTTCCCTTCCTCTCTCCCTTTTTCTTCCATTCTTTCCTTCTTTCTTTCCTCCTCCCTCCTCCCTTTCCTCTTTCTCTTTTTCTTTCCTTCTTCCTCTTTTATCCTCATACTCCTACAATGGAGGAAAAAAAGAAAAAAAACTTTTGTAAAAGCATATATACTCAGGCAAAACAAATTCTCACATTGACTATATCTGAAACTGTGTGTCTCACTCCGCATTTTGAGTTCATAGACTCTTGGTCACAAGATGGGTAACAGCATACTCAATGGATCCTTGGAAATTAGCTAAGCCAATCAGAATGCCTTCCACTTAGCCCAGGTGTAGCTACTGCCCACGCAGCCTCTGTAGTCCTCACAAGGGTGGGAAACCTATGGCCTTCAAATTTGGATTCAGTCAAAAGGCCACACTTGAGGACCTAGAGAGTCACATGTGGCCTTAAGGCTGCAGGTTCCCCACCTCTGCCTTAGCAGTTCATGAAAGGAGGAATATGCCTAGGCTTTTTGACATCAGCATTTAGGATGGTGGTAAGCTGGACCTGTGAAATCTTTGGCTTTAGAGATTTAGAATGTGAATTCATACTACTGTTTCACATACTGTCCTACTCAGAAAACTCCATTGCCTGTTGTGTTAGGCTCAGGCTGAGAATAGCCTGACATTTAAGGCCTTTCACAGTGTAGCTTCATTCTACCTATCCAGTCTTATCTTTCATTACTATCTAATATATATGTGCTTTACTGTAATCTAATTTATGTATTTACTCCCTCTCAATTCCTGCTCATCCTACCTTCTGAGCACTACCTTGTAAGGACATATGTATTTAGGGATGCTTAGAAGCATCAACATCTTCCCTTTACAGAAGAAGAAATGGAAACTCAAAAGTGATTTAAAAGACTTGCCCATACCAGGCCTGAAGTCAGGAAGACTCATCTTCTTGAATTCAAATTCAGCTTCAGATACTTCCTATCTGTGTGATTCTGGGCAAGTCACTTCACCCTGTCTGCCTCAGTTTCTTCATCTGTAAAATGAGCTGGAGGAGGAAATGATAAACCACTTCAGTATCTCTGCCAAGAAAACCCCTAATGAGGTCCTGAAGAGTCAGATACAACTGAAACGTCTGAATAACAAAATGGTCACATGGGCATAAAGTGGCAGAAGTGGGATTTGAGTCTAGGTTCTCTAACATGTAATCTAATACTAATTCACTGAACGATTCTGCCTCATACTGTTTTTCCCCAGTGAAAATATGTGAAAGTATATGTAATATTTGGTATTTATACCACCTAACCATCTTTCAGGGCTTGCATCAAGTTTCATCTTCTCTTGTGTTGTGATGGCAAATATTTAACAACCAGCCTCTGTACACAGACATGTTTTAAAGTTTAATTCTGCATTATCAACATTTTCTCCATGACTGTCTTAAGTCTAGACAAATGTACGAGAGAATAAATCAAGCCCTGATTTGTAGGCTTTTCAATTTCCACGGGGTAAATTCCAGGGGTTAAATGCTTATGCCGAAAACTTAACAGTCAGCTCAAGAGCTGGTTCAAACTGGCTCCAATGTGCCCCTTGTGTTCTCCATGAAGTCTAGACCAGTCTCAGCTACATTCCTTTTTCTGACCTCTTATATATTTTGATTGTACTACGTATGTGTCACTTAATCATTTATATTTTCAGTTGTGTCCAACTCTTCATGACCTCATTTAAGGTTGGCAAATATATTGGAATGGTTTTCCATCTCCTTCTCTAGCTCATTTTACAGATAAGGAAACTGAGGTTGAAAAGGGTTAAGTGAACTTGCCCAGAGTCATATGGCTAAATAAATGTCTGAGGTCATATTTGAACTCAGGTCTTCCTCACTCTAGACCCACTATCTACTATGCTACCTTAGTTTTGGGGAAAGGGTGAAGGCCTTAATTGGAAGCTTCAGAGGCACAGCTCACAGCTGATTCTGAGGATACTTGTCAATGTCAGTTCCTATATAGATTACTGAGTAGCTAAGTGGTACAGCGGATAGTGCCCTGAGCCTAGAATTGGAAAGATCTGAGTTTTAAATATGACCTCAGACACTTATTAGCTGGGTGACCCTGGGCAAATCACTTAATCCCTATTTACCTCAGATTTATCTCATCTGTAAAATGGGAACACACTGGAGACAGAAATGGCAAAGCCTTCAGTATCTTAGCCAAGAAAACTCCATGGACAAATCTATGGGATCACAAAAAGTTGGACATGGGTAAACAACAAATATAGATCACAGCTCTGCCTTAGTCCCCGCGATACTTGCTTTTACAGGCTCAGAGATCAGATGATTGTTACCTTGACCACTTCCCCTACACAACACAAAACATGCTATATACCCCCAGATTAAATGCCTCAGTGAGCCAGGGAGACCTTACACAGAAGGGAGGAAACCCAGAATGTTCCCAGACTGTTCTGATCACATTGCCTTGTATATCTGAAATCCCCTCCAAAAACTTCTTGCATTGGACCCTCTGAAGATGAGCCAATGCCTCTGAAGGCTGCCTTTCAAAACATGTCCTGAGGGTAAACACTATATCCCCATTGTAGCTGGCTTGATGCATAAGTGTCATTTCCTGGAGCTAGTAGAGAGGAGCAGCAGTTGTGTTCTGCCCCTTCTTTCTCACAGAATCAGCAAAGGTCTGATTGACTCACATCCCTTTCTACCGCTGACAGCTTGTTGGACTGAATTTTTAGGTTTTACATGTCACTAATAATAACTGTTTTAAAAACCTAAACATTCTATCCAGGCTGTTGGTGTAGTATTGAGAAAGATTCAGAACTTTTATGACCTGAACCTTATCAATACAAGGACACATTCAGGCCAATCCAGTGAGGATTAATTAGATTTCTGTCATGTGCAAGGTGCAGTGGTGAATGCTGTGGATACAAAGACATGGTACCATGTTATGATCATAGATAAGAGATTTAAAGTTGGAAAGGAACTCAGAGATCATCTAGTCCAACCCTTTCATGTTATAGAGGGGGAAACTGAGGCACACAAAGGTTAAGTGGCTTGCTGAGGCTAGTTGGTAAGTGGGAGAGTTGAGTTTTGAATGTAGCTCCTTTAACTCCAAATCTGGTACTTTTCCATGTAGGTGCCAGATCTAGAGTCAAGGAGAGCTGAGTTCAAATGTGACCTCAGAACTAACTCCTGTCTGTCTCAGTTTCCTCATCTCTAAAATGGGAATAACATCACCTCCCCCTCCCTCCAGGTTTGTTGTGAAGATCAAGTGAGGTAATTGTAAAGTGTGTAGCACAGTGCCTGGCACATAGCAAGTGCTCTATAAATTAGTTATTATTATTAAAATGAGCTCATATTTGTCAAGTGCTTTGCAAACCTTAAAGTGCTATATAAATGTCAGCTATTATTCAATTAATGAGTAGTGGCCATGATGTTGCTGGAGGTTGGGAAGTGGTTTCTAGTTCAACATAATAATAGTCAACATTCATATAATAGCTTAAAGTTTACAAAACCTACATTAATTCCTCCGATACTCACAACACCCGTGTGAGGTGGGTGCTATAGGTATTATTATCCCCATTGGACCAATGAGAAAGCTAATTAAATCTCAGAGGATTGAAAGGGTTTGCCCAAATCACACAGTTAGTCAGAAACCGGATTCAAAAACGCTTTCTCATTCATCAAGGTATTAATGGTACCATGGTTCTATCCATTTTAAATTTCTCATCTGAATAATTAGGGTTGGTATTTGGAAGAAATCAGCCATTCCCTCCACTGAAGATGAACAATTTTGTACCAATGTCACTGGGTCTTTGGATTCAGTGTGTTCCTTAGGCATTGATGGATGCCCATGCTTTTGGTGAGAAGGTCCTACTTTGAGGATACAGAGATTATATATTGATATTAGAGTCCATGAATGATCCTTTCCTTGCCAGGAGTCCCACTTTTAGAGAGGTTAATCAGTTATGCCAATATTGTTGATGGCAGTGGGTTACAGTGAAAACAGCACTGAATCTAGAGTTAGAGGATGTGGGTTGAAATCCTGCATTTGCTGCCAACTGCCTGTGTCACCTTGGATAAGTCATTTAACCCCCCTGAGCCTCAGCTCTATAAGTAAAATGGCTGAGTTGTATTAGATGATCTCTGAGGTCCCTTCAAAATTTGAAATTTATGATATATGATTCAGGATTCATAATCCTCTTTGACGGTCACTGACCTGATTGATCCAGTCACTTTCCATTCTGGAGGTAGCCATGGTAAGCAGGAACTACTCATGGTAGTTGTTTATCCAGAGTTTGAGAGTTGAAAGGAATCGTAACAGTTACTGAGTCCAACTCATATAGGAAATGGAAATCCCTCATATAACATATCTGACAAGGAGGCAGAATACACCACCTCATCAGGCAGGGCATGTCACTTCTGGACAGCTCTAATTGCTAGGAAGCCTAAATTTGCCTCTTGGCATCTTCCTCCCATTTTTCCTGGTTCTTGACTTGCCCAGGATCACACATCTAGGAAGTGTATGAGGCCAGATTTGAACTCTGGAAGAGGAGTCTTCTGGACTCCAGGCTCAACATTCTATCCACTGTGCCACCTATCTGCCCCAGCTACGATGATGATGATGATGATGATGATGATGATGATGATGATGATGATGATGAATGATCATGTCTTTGAATGATTCGGTGATCTCAGGAAGCTTACAGTACTACTCCAAGAATAAGGCATTTACAACGTCTCTTCCAACCCTAAAATTATATTTATAAATGACACACCATGAACCTTCAGAGAATATCCACAGACTATGGACCACACTCTGTGACAATCACCATAACTGATGTCAAAATGTGTGCCTTGTTGAGGAAGCACATCTTTTTAGGTGCAGGCTATTAAACCATAACCTAAATGGTTTGAACTGACTTTTCTATAGGGTTGGAGAGGCTACACAGTTTTTCCATGGAAATATGATTTAAGGAGGCAGACAGAAGAAGGCTGAAGTCAATTGCGTGATGGACCAGAAGTTAAGAAGCCTGGGTTCCTGTGCTGGCTTTGTTACTCAATCATAATAATAGCTGGCATTGAGAAAACAGATGTTATCTCATTTCATCCTCATGATTATCTTGCTAGGTGTGGATATCATTGAAACTTACTGTCTTGGAAACCTGACTAAGTGGTGGTGCACATAGAGGTTTTCCTGCTTCCAAGGCTGGGTACCCTTATATCTACTACGCAGCCTTTCACTGATCCTTGATTTCATTCTAGTCAGGAACTCCCAGCAAGTGAGTTCCCTCTTATGTGCTGATCCTGAGCCCATTTGGCACCTTATAGTCATCATGACTGGAGACAATGAAAGGTGGTTACTTGCTCAGGTTACACAGCTAGGTAGGGGGTGCCAGTGTTGGTGTGGCACATCCTGGGAATAGCATTACTGGAAGGGCCAAAGATGATGTTGCCCCCAGGGTTCAACACCTACTGGCCCACCTTCTCTTCATGAAAGCCTATTTATCCAATATGTGTCAGAGATAGGAGCTGAAATCACATCTTCTGGATGAAGAAGAGCTAATTCTCTCCATCTAGTATGCCAGATTGACTCATCCATTCCATTCCATTGCAGGATGTTTTTATTTTTTATCAGACTTGGGATTTCATTATTATGGGGAACTCCTAGTGTGGAAACTTCTTTTCCCAATGCATATCTCTGATTGCTTTACAACTTCAAGTCTTTGAGGGACTAAGAGGTTAATTAACTCCCCTAGGATCACATAGTCCAGTGTTATATGAAGGACTTGACTCTAGGTCTTCTTGATTCCCAGGTCAGCTTTCTATCCACTAAACCTTGTTTGTTGTTGTTTCAGTCATGTCCAATGCTCTGCGACCCCATTTGGGGTTTTCTTGGCAAAGATACTGGAGTGGTTTGTCATTTCCTTCTCCAGATCATTTTACAGATGAGGAAACTGAAACAAACAGGGTTAAGTGACCTTCCCAAGGTCACACAGTTAGTAAGGATCTGAAGTCAGATTTGAACTCAGGAAGGGGAGTCTTCCTAACACTAGGTCTTACATGCTATCCATTGTGCCACCTGGCTGTCCTCACTAAACCTTACTGTCTCCCATATTACCTTACATCATATCATATCATATCATATCATATCATATCATATCTCACACATTCCATTTCATTTTATTTCATTGCATCATTACATTGCTATTATCCCCATTTTAAAGACGAGGAAAAAGAGGCTGACCAAAGTTCAGTAATTTGCTCAGAATAGCCTAGTTAGAATTAGAGGCAGGATTCAAACACAAGGATCTCTCCCCTAATTGTTTTTTCCTTTTACTAAATCCTGCTGCCTTTTAGGCAAATCTCTTACCTTTTTTGAGTCTAAGGACGTTGCATTGATGACTGTAAGGACCCTTCCTTATCTCAACTCTTTGATCTATTTTCCTCTGTCCTCATCTGAGAACCTTCACAGAAGTCTCAAACCTATCCTTCTGGTCTCACCCCACTCCCTTATGCCAAAGATACCATCACTTAGTATTAACTTGAACAAATACTGGATATGTCACTTATATTGAGAAACGTCAATCTTAAATGAAAATGTACCCATTTTCTTAACACCATTCTCTCTAATAGATTCTTGAGTTGAGCTGACTGTCAGCAAATTATATCATCCTATTGGTTTAATGATGAGGGTTACATAAGATCTCTGTTTCCATGACTTTCTCCACCCCCACCCCCCACCCCTTTGCACTAGCTATTATAGAATGGCACATTATGCTTTCCCCAAATAAGCAAGAATTTGAGAAACACCCCACGGCCACACGGTTTCATTGCTTAAACTTGCATCTGACTCATTTACCTCTTGATCACTGAGCCCTTTCCTTACCAGTGTCATTAATTACACCCATCACTCATTTCTATAACACCACCCTTTGACTTGTCCTGTCCTCATGGACACTGGCTTGTGAAACAGGAATTCAATGATGTTCTCTCCCTGAGCCTTCCAACTCTAGCAGATAGTAGGGCAGGAATCAGAGGTTGCATTTTTCTCAATGTTCTAGCCCTATGTTGTCAGGCCTCTAGTTTTTCCTGTTTGAGGAACGTTTTTGGCCATCTGTTACTACTATGACAGAAAGAATATGGCTAGTGCCTGCTTCTTTGATGAGTGACCAAATATGTTCCCTATCTTTATCCTCAAAGGTAGATGTTCTCAAAAAAAATTACAATCTTCCATTTCAAAATGGGGTCATACTTAAAAATAATTCCAGCTGGTTAAATTTAGGGCACTGAAAACATCTCCAAGAATATTATAAGAATGTCCCATGAGGACATTGCCATTTGATTGTGAATCAGCTATGTTTCATTCACTTTCAGCCCAATTCTTTCTCCCTTTCAACAGAATCATAGAACATTGGCACTCAAAGGGACTTTTGACACCATCTTGTTCTCCCCCTCATTGTACTAATGAAGAAGTTGAGGCCTGGAAAAGTTTAGTGAAACTACTGGCAATCACTACACTGGCCTCTCAATTCTATTTCTCTCACTTAACCCATTGATCAGGAAACTCATCACCCTTTGAGACTGAATCAGCTTTGGTATTCACATTTCATCAGTACTCTCAGTACCCTCTGCCCCTCTTAATGGAGGGCTAAAGAGCAAATAAAGAACTCCTCCTAAAGACTCCATTTAAAGAAAGCTTCCAGGCCAGTAATTCACTTTCCCCCAATTTGCTCTTCTTGGACTGGACTGCACCATGACCTCACATGGGTGCCTTCTTCCTCAGCCCTCCCCCTGCCTCAGCTTGCTTTTGGTGTTTTTTTTTTCTCCCATTAGATTTTAAGCTTCTTGAGGGCAGTGACTGTTTTTTCATATTTTTATCATATTTGTAAGCTAGTGCTTAGCACAGTAGGTGCTTAATACGTGTTTATCCACTGACTAGTATATTTCACCAGCTAAAGAAATCAGTTGTCCAACACATTCTTGATGAGAGATGGTGAACAAAATGCTTGTGATTTCCTACAATCACCTCTTTCTGGGTCAACTTGGCTTTCCTCGAGTCCCTGGCAGCCCTACTATCTTTCTTCCTTTAAACTGTACTCTGGTCATTTTTCACCACATCCTTAAGTCTTGCCCATCCACTTTGCCCTGTCTGCCAGAAAGACAGCTGTTACAGCCTGACAACTCCCTAGACTCTAGGTCCAGTCTAGTTGATTTCCACTTTGCTTCCTTCTGGCTTATACATGGGGAAAAGCACTGACATTATCTCTGGAAGCCTGTAGGCTTTGGGTTCTCAACTTGAATGTAAGTTTTTCTTGCTGGGTACAACATTAAATGCCTTACTGAAGAAAGGACAGAGGAAGGGAGAAAAATTTTCTCTCATTGTTGGTAAAAAGGCATGGTGGTTGAAGAAGATGAGATTATAGTCAGTCAGTTTTTGGTCAAGGTTGTGTTAAGGTAGGGTAGTTATGGGCTAGCTGGCTGGATAAAAGAGTAGAGGAATTACAGCAGCAATATGAGGTTGCAGAATTCTTTTTTTGTTTTTTGGAGAATTTCTTTTGAATACGCTGTTTAAAATGGAGGGTACCAATAAAGGTCAGGGCCAAGTGCTGGGAATAGAGAGAACTTCAACCTATAAATGATAATAATAATAAAGATACTATGTAACACCTTATAATTTTGCAGCACTGTTAGTTCCAGGAGGAGCTTGGGGAATACAGTATAAGATTTGTGATCCATGATAACATTTTGATTTTTTTTTAAAGCCTATGACTGAACATGTTTCTAAAAATAATTATCAGAAAATTTGGCTTACAGGAATTAAAACATACCTGGGTTCTAGTGCCCTAAGTTATGTGACCTTTGGTGGTGCAGTGGATAGAGCACCAGTGAAGGAGTCAGGAGGACCTGAATTCAAATCTCACCTCAGACACTTGACACTCACTAGCTGTGTGACCTTGGGCAAGTCACTTAACCCCAGTTGCCTCATCCTGGGTCATCTCCAATCATCCTGATGGATATCTGGTCACTGGATTCAGATGGCTCTGGAGGAGAATTGAGGCTGGTGACCTACACAGCCCTCCCTCACTCAAAACAAAGTCAAGTGTAAGTCATGTCATTATTTCTCTGATGGCATGGTTTTCTTTGGCAGTGAAGGACAAACACACACTTGATATATTGAGATTCAGTTTCCTCATCTATAAAATCAGGATAATACTAGAGAAATAGGATTAGAAATACTAATACTAGAGATATAGGATCACAGGGGTTAGAATTTTAGGGAAATTTTAGAGATTTTTTAATCCAACCCTTTCATTTTTACAGAGGAGAAAATACAAGACCTAGAGAGGGGAAGTTACTGGCTCCCAAAATTTTAGGGTGGCTGGGAAGAAAGATTTTTATAAACCTAATAATGCCATATAAATGTGATCTATTGGAACTGTCATTTAAAGTAAATCCTGTAAGCATTGAGTGTGTTTGAGCCAGCTCTAAATGGCTCAGGAGACAAAGATACACATACATTTTCAGTGTGAGCATTTACACCTTGCAAACAGGCAAGGGCTACACAAAATTGGGGCTAGATTTTTTTCTTATGCTGATTGTCTTAAGACTTAAGTGATGGAGAAATGTTAATAATGCAAATTAAAGTGTGTCATGGATACATTCTCCTCCACCCTCACTCCCCACAAAAGTCAACTGTTAAACATATACTAACACATTCCTAGCTCTATGGGGCCTTTGAGATAACCAAGTCCAGCCAACCTAATTCTGCAGAATTGGGGACAGTACTAGAGAACCTAGCTCTCCTGACTGCCTATTAGAACTAAAGTTCTTTTCAGTTGTGTGGATAATTGAGAGATGATTGATACTGTATCTTTACCGAGTAAATGAAAGTCTTTTGATCGTTGGTATCTGATTTCCTTATATCTCCTTGCTCCAAGTAATCAAGAAAGGGTCATTTTTTTCCCCTAGAAGCTGACATTCTGGACTCACTGAGAATGGGATAGAGTACTATATTAAGCTACAAGTTTAACTGCAGGTATTACCCTCAGGGTCAGGTGGGTTGGTTGCTTAAAGTGGCAATGACTCTACTAAATCATATCAAACCCCACACTGCTCTCTAGACTCATTCCTGTATATGGATCTGAGAAAGGTATTGGAAGGAGGGGAAGAAACAGAGACAAGATAAAATCCTTTCTGGGTTGGCTTCAAAGTTCCTAAGCTGGCTTCTTTCAGAATCTCTTCAGGGTTGAGGTCTCTTCCAAAGATACTTCAGCCTCAAGTCCCAGCTGCTTCTCCCAAAAAGACAAACAGCACTATTTCTCCCCAGCTCCTACTATAAGCCCAGGTGGTTGCTGAGAGGGAAGGCTTTCCTTTCCCAGTGATCCTTGAGATTGAGAAATGAGTTGTCGATATCCTCGGTACCCACTGAATGGAGTGAGTTTTTTTGGTCCCACCTGAACCTTGCCTTTAGGGAAAGTACTTCAGAAAAGTACTTGGGCTTTGAGTACTCCAGCATCCAAGAAGGAAAGAAGAGTTGTTGCCTTTTAGTATAGCATTCTGCAAGAGTGAACTCTTGTCTTGCCTTTTCAACTTATATAGGCCTCTATAAAAAGGAAGTTGTAGTGCTCAGGGACTGGGATAGTGTTAAGTCATTCCACCAAGCAGGATCTACTGGCCTTGCTGCGGGGCCCTTCACAACCGCAAACTGGGCTAGAAGGAGAATTTTCCAAGAGTTAGAGAAGTCCAAGAATCCCTGCCCCTCCACCCCTTAAAATACACACAATCTCAGTTACTCAGGCAGCAGCTCTCTCTAGGCGATGACCTCATGCTTAAAGATCCCAATATAGCTTCCCCCCCACCCAGTCCACACCCAACACCCATGTGGCTGGGAAAGGGGAAGGGGAGAGGAGAAAAGGGATAGGTGGTTGGAAGAGCCTGTCTGCCTTTTGTCATTACATAATACTGGGGTGGGTGAAAGGAAGGAATCCCTCGGTTCGTTCCCTTCCCCAGCATCCCCTCTCATAAACCTTTTAATTGTTTCGCTGAAATACAGAAATCTACTGGAAGTTTCCCCATTGTAACTAACTCGGCATGTCTGGTCGGTCCTCCAGGAAAGAGACCTCTCATCTGGCTTGCAGACAAGACATTTGTCTGATGAGCCCATTGAAAAAAATATTCCTGGGCCTGGGAGTCCAAGAAATATTGAAAGGAAGTGGGACACAGACTGTAGGACCAGGTCATACACCTGGACATACCCGGCCGGCCGCCCTCTAACTTCAGGACCATAGCGTGGCTTTTTCGGCGGAGAGTTTGGCAGCTAGGGGAAGTTTTAACCCGTTAGTGGCTTTTCATCTTCCCACTCTGCCTATTTCGCAGAGCGCTTTGGCTTGGAGTTTGGGTGCAGCAGCTTTCCCCGCAGAGTAGGAGGAGGAGAAGGAGAGAGAAAGAGGAGGAGGAGGGGGAGAAGGAGAAGAGGAGGAGGAGGAGGGGGAGGAGAAGGAGGCTGGGAGGAGGAGACCGGGAGGAGAGGGTTTAGGTTTTGCACCAATACTAATCCAGCTCGGGCTGCCTCCTTTTTCAGTCCCCTCCTCCCTTACACCACGTTACACAGTCATGGCGTGTGAGGAGGGGCGTTCTCCAGCGGCTGCACCCCATGCACTCCCTCCCCTTTCCAGGCGCTGCCCCCAGCCCCTCTCTCCTAGGCAACCTCCCTCCCCAGCCTCCTTCCGAGGGCCTGAGACCCCTCCCTAGAGATCTACATTTTCTACGACGTCTAGAGCCTGGGCCACCCTTCCCCCATCATCCTCGCTCAGAGAGGGATGCGCTAGCCCTGAACCTTTTAAGCCCGATGCCTTTTCCTGGGCGCCCCATCTGGGTCCCCAAGCCTAAAGCAGCGGGGGGAGGGGTGGTAGGTGAGGGAGCTGGTGGAGGAAGACGTTCACCCCCTCCCACTCCCCACTGCTCCAGCTCCCAGTCGAGAAATTGTAACAAATCAGACCCAATTTACTGATGAGGGAATTCTAGTAAATGGGGTGCGGGAGAAGGCGGACGGTTCAAGCATAGCAGGACACGCTCCCGTACAGGTCTGGATCTAGGAGGCAGCGCCCAGGCCATACCCACGCCCCCTCCTCCAGGCCTCTTTCTACTAGCAGAAGCAGTGAAGGGCGGAGAGCGTGGGGGAGGGGAGGGGGGTTCCCCTACAGCTTGACTTGACAGGTCCTCCGCCGGGCGGCCGCTGTACCTGCCCTGCGGTCCCTACCTCCCTTGGCATTGGACTTGAGCCCCTCCCCCCCATCCCCTGCTCCCCCTGGCTCCCCAGAGTGGGGCGAGCTTTTGCAGGATAAATCAGTAAATAACAAAGCTCCCGTCGGAAGGATGCAAACAATGAGGTCGGGTCCCCCAGGCTCAGGCCGGGCTGCTTGGGCTGCTTGGGCTGGCGGGGAGAGGCTGGGGCGCTGGACACCTTACTTCCTGCTTTCTCAGCCTGGGGCCAGACCCATCTCAGCGGAGGGATATCTCCACGCTTGCCCTCTCCTCTTCCCCCCCCCCCCCGTTCCCTCCTCCTTGTTCTGCTTCTCCTTTCCCTCCTCCCCTCCCCTTTTCTCCTTTTGCAAGAAAATAATTTGACAGTCGATTTGCTGACAGGGGAGGAATTTGCATCCTTGGATTTAAAAAAAAATAAAATTAAAAAAAAGCGAGAGGAGCTTGGGAACGGTTGCTAGGGGTGGGTAATGGGAGCGAGGACGGGGCGCTGGGGAGCGGGGTAAGAAAGGCTTGGGGGGCGCGTTGTGGGAAGCGGGGTAGAATCAAAGGTAAGACCAGGTTACAGTGGCTTTGCCCGGCCTGGGCTGCAGCCGGGGGAGGGGCGATGGATACAGATGTATTCTCCTTTCTCCCCTTTCCTCTTAGCTTAAGGCTCCGAGGCGGTGCATGCAGATGGGGAGTAAGTTTCCTGGAGGGGAGGGTGGATGCACCCGGGCAGAGCCCAGCGTTGCAAATTTCCAGGAGGGAAGGAAAGAAGAGTCTGCATGCGGAGACTTTAAGTTGCTGGCGTGAAGAGGGCTGGGGAAGAGAGGGGCAAGGGAGGGCGTTATACAGGGCAGTAAGTTTCCAGTGTAGAGGAGACTGCACGCTTCAGAGTAAGTTTCTAGCCGGGCAGGACGCTGGTGGAGGAGGAGGAGGAGGGGGAGGGATCTCCAAAGGGGAGGGGTGCATGCATATAGGGACCGGGTGGGGGAGTGGGGAGTAGATTTCCTGCGGGGAGGCTGTATGCATATGGAGAGTAGATTTCCTGAAGGGAGGGTGTAGGCTTATGCGGAGTAAGTTTCTTGCTAGGGTGGAGGAGGAGAAGGAGGAGAGGAGGAGGAGGAGGAGGGAGGGGGTAGAGGGCTGGTTGCGAGAGGAGCTGGGAGCTTCCTGGAGGGAGGCGGGGGTGGGGAGCATGCATTGAGGGGATGGGGGGGCGGCTACTGAGTAGGGGGGGAAGGGGCCATGCATATGGGGAGTATGTTTCCTGGCGGAGCGATATTTGTTTACAGGAGGAGGGTTGTACTGTAAGTGAGTAGCGCTGAGAGAGGAGGCGGCTCTGTCATAAATTAATATTGAAATTACTCCATCAGTCTTGCACCCCCTCCTTCCCCCCCACTCCCCCAGCCGAGACCGGTCTCCTAGTCGGATTGCACACACATGCACTTGTTGCAGAGCCATCTAAGGTAGGCAAGAAACTTAATAAGTTTCATTTTGCATTAGCTGGGGTTCCTCTGTGAGGAAGAGTTAGGGTGGGGGTGGGAGAGAGAAGAAGGACGTGGTGGGGGGGTGGAGGGAGGAAAAGTTTTTTTCTTCTCCTTTACTTTCAGTATGGCTAGGCAGGGCCTTCTTCCCCTCGCCTCTCTTCCCTCTCCCTCCCTAAGCTGCCAGACATCCTTGGTGAAGGAGGTGGGGGGGGGGGGGCGCAAGTGCCCTAATTGGCAGCCCTGGGGTGGGGTGTGGTGGTGAGAGGGCCTCGCCATTGAGAGTTGCAATGTTATAAAGCCCGCATTCTTCCAGACGAAGAACCACAGGACCCTAGGGATGTGCCTTTTGGGTTTTTTGACATGCATGTGTGCCTTGCCCGTGGGGGTATGCCTGAACTGTGTGGGCTGGGAGTTTGTATATGTGCTTGTCTTGGTACTCAACTGAAGTTAAGTGTGTAGCCACCCAAATGGGACAGATTAGGGGTACATTCTGTAATTCATCACCACCCTGCCCCTTTCCAAATTGAGAGTATGGGACTAGGAAACTATAAATGAGGGGGTGGAGAAACAGGTATTTTTTTTCCCCCAGAGCCCCATGCTAATCTACACTTTGGAAGGTGTGAAGGCTACCTGACTTGGCAGGTTCTAACCAGCCTTGTGCCTGGAACATGTGCTTTTCTAAGAATCTTTAAGCAAGAAGGAAAATCTCTTCTGGTTCCTCCATGTGTTCCAGATTGGCCTTTTCAGTGGTTAAACTCATCCCAAGACTAGACCTAACTGTTGGCAAGTTGAGTGGATTATACAGAGGTTGGTGACAGCATGGCTTGTGCTGTTTTTGTGGAATACATGCTTGGGAATGACATTTGTTTGGGGACGGCAGAATAGTTTTTTTAAAAGTCACATGGAAGCATGTAAACTGAGTTCGTTTTTTAGCAGGCCACATTAGGGAGAGAGCTGAATTCTGATCTGGAAACTCATTCCTCAGTGTCCTAAAGAAGATATACAAGTGTTGAAGAGAGAGCCTTAAGAAACGGAATTTATAGTTGCAATGATTTGCTGATGAAAATGGTCTTTTTAAAGATTCCAACAAATAGAGCTGTTCAGCAGTTAGCTAGTAGATCAAGCAGCCTTGCTTAGTCCCTTGCCTTGTCCTGATTTCTGCAGATTTGTCAGGTCTGCCTGCCTGTCAGACACTTGATTATCCAGATTTTAACTTTACCAGAATAATTTTCTATTCACTGAGGCTGGGCTTGGGCCATCCTGCCTAGCTTTTGGAGACCCAGCAAGTTTTTGAGGTTTTTTGGTTGCTCAGTGGACCAGAGTTCATTAGAACAGGAAAAATAAAAAGTAAAAGTTTCCAAATGCTATGGACAGTGGATTTTTCCTTTCCTTTCTTTTTTTCTTCTAGTTTTGCTTTCAAACAGCCTGCTTCAGGGATTTGAGCTTCTAGACACTTAGGAATAAACTGTTATTGTCACTTAACGAATGTTCTCTAACTAGGCATTATTTAAACAAATTAGCTCTGTTATTTTTTCCCAGCTGAAAAATTGAGAGTCTGGGGTGTGTGCTTATGCAGAGTGTTGTGAGAGTGAACAAAATCTTTACTTAGATTTATCCCAGGATAGCAGAATTACTGTCCTGCTTCACCTCCATGCCAAGAAGAATCATTTGATTTTTTTTCAAAATGAGGTATTTTATCGCCTTCATGTTGGCCATTAAACCAGGGACAGTAGTTTTGTCTTTAAGCCCAGAACGTTCTTTATGTGACCAAGGTTTGGAAGATCACGAGTCATAATTCATATTTTTTTTCAACATCCCCCCTGACGCCCCAAAAAGGAAAAGCATTATGGTACTTGGTATGTATGATATATTGGAAATGGTACCCAGGCAGTACCACATCTCTTTGGGCTCCTTCTTTTCAGATGACCTTTTTGCCAACGGATTCTTTAAAAGAAGGTTTGACATCTCCAAGTGCTTTTTCTTGGTTTGGGGCAGACAGATTCCATGATAAACACAGGCCTTTTCACAATTTGACAGTGAAGGCTTACATGGAGTGACATGGGCTAATGTAAGACAGTATTTTATATAAGCACAGTTGTGAAAAAAATGTTGCCTGTGGACTATGTTGAAGTGTGAATCTGTTTTGTCTTCTTTTAAACATTTTGTGCCTTGAATGTTTGGTGAGTTAGATACCTAGATAAGTGGATATTGAAAGGACTGAATCCTTCGATATTTTCTGCCAGATTTGTATATTAAAGTATTGGTTTTTAGAAACAACGTTTGTAAAGGAGGTTGATTGCCTTGGGGGTGCAGTTGGTTGGTTGCCTTTAACCAAGCAAAAGATCCTTTGGGATCAGTGAGAATATTTCTGTGAATGACTATGAGGTTATAGTTACTCTGGAAGTATTGGAGAAATAGAAGCCCGTTTAAGTAAGTAGTTGACTTAGAATCTGTGCCGAGGGGGTATTTTTGGCCAACTGAAAGGATGTTGGCCTTGTAGAAAGAGATTGTACTGGGATTTCTGGAAACCTAGCTGTTCTTTTTTGAGTTGGCTGTCATAGTGGAGTCCATTTTTTAGTTGTCTTCTCCATGAGATTGTAAACTCTTTGAGACCAGGGGTTGTTTTACTTTTCCTTCCTATTTGTACCTTCGGTACTTAGCACATAATAAAGGAAGCACTTAATAACTGTTTTCATTCATTCATTCATTCATTCATCTGTGAAATGGGCTAATGAGGACTTGTCTCTAATTCTCTTGACCAGTCTATTTCCTTACCTGACGGTACCTGCTTTGCAGAGTTGTTGTGAGGCTCAAGTGCACTTATATAAATGCTTGCTCACTGCTATTAATATTGTTATTATTACTTCCTCTTCAGGATGTAGATTATGAGGCCTTATGATTTTTACGTTCAGACTTGAAATAATGCTGATAAAAGGGGACTTGGGGCTATGGTACAGACAATACAAAACTGTGAGTAATCCAGAAATAATTTTTCTTAGTTTGAAAATTTTAATTAGCCTCTTCAACTCTTTTCTTCCCCAGTAGAATCCCAAGCCTAATAATTATGGTTGTCCAAAGTTAAAACTAGTTGTTGTTCTCTGAGCATATACAAGGCTATATGACCTTGGCCAAGTTATTTAATCCCTCTGGGCCTCATTTTCTTCATCTGTAAAATGCAGGGGTTGGAGTAGCTGACTTCAAGTGTCCTTCTAGCTCTAATAATAATAAATGGTACTTATATAGCATCTTAAGATGTGTGAACAGCTAGATGGCACAGTGACCTGGAGTCAGGAAGACCTGAGTTCAAATCTGGTTTTAGATAACACTTACTGGATGTGTGACTCTGGGCAAGTCTCTTAACTCTGCTTGCCTCAGTTTCCTCAAATGTAAAATGAGTTGGAGAAGGAAATGGCAAACCACTCCTTTATCTTTGCCAAGAAAACCCCCAAAAGGGGTCATAAAGAGTTGGATGTGACTGAAAATGACTGATTAATATTTCCATAGGCTTTATATAGCCTATCTTATTTGATCCTCACAACTACCCTATAAGGTAGTTATTACACTTATTTTACAAATGAGGAAAATGAATCTGGAACAGAGAATTAAGAGGGTATGGTCTGATTTCATCCATTTCACAGATGAGAGATGGACTCCAACATTATGTATATATGTCCGCTGACCCAGAAAAAGAATATATAGGTTTCCAGAAATTCTAGGTGATATTGTGAATTTAAGTCACCTTGATGGGGAGGTGGCTTAGTTAAGGAATGTTTGGGGGTGTTGTTTTGATTAGGCAGGCTGGTAGGTAAAGAAGAAGCCAAATTTTCTGTGACCTTGTCATATGGGATAATGGAGAACAGCTTGTATACTTAAGGTGGGTTTTCACAACAATATTATTTATCTTTCAGTACGAATATAGTGGGAAGAAGACTAAATAAGCTTTTCTTAAATTGGTATGAAAAGGATCCGTTTTCCTATTATCTTGCATTTACGTTGCCTCAGTTTCATACGTGTAAAAAGGAGATGACAACTGTACCTACCTCCTAGGTTATGTTGTGAGGACCAAATGTAACAATACTTGTAAATGTTAACACATAATGGATACGATATATAGTACTTAGTAGAGCTTAGTAAATATTTCTTCTCTTACCTATATTTACCTGTACTTGTTTTCCCCATAGAATGTAAGCTTGGTAAGGACAAGGTGGGGATTGTTTTTTTCCCTCCCTTCAATCAGGTCTTTGTATCTATCTTTCTTCCTCTGCCTCCCCCCCTTGAAGCTTTCCCCCTTCAGCTTAGTAGGTACTTAATAACGATTGTTGATTGATTGATTCAGACCAGAGGCTACGATCCCAGGTGGTGGGAGCAGGTGCTGGGTTTTCAATGTGCACTAGCAATACCCAGTCCCCCCAGGTTTTATTTCCTGCCTCATAAAGCCTGGTGGCTAATGGGAAGGAGGATGGATGTGGGGTCCTGGGTGGGCTGATGTGATGTGTGTGGATTAATGAAATTTCTGAATTAGCATCTCAATGAAGGATGAAAGGAATAAGGTGGTGGTGGGGGGAAATGAAAAATGCTTGATTTGTGAAAGTACAGCTTTGTTTTAGTTACTGGAATGCTTCTCAGCTAGGGTGGTGTGGCACATTTTTGAGAAGTTAGTGCAGTCTTAGTAACATGAGCCAGAGAGTGGCTCTGTGATGAAGTCCTTTCTTCTGGGTAAAATAAGCCTTCCTATCCCCTCACAACAAAACAGACTTCTAGAAAGGGGCTAGAATTTTTTTTAAGACTTACAAGATTCTTGGGATTGCTAACAGGAGCTAGAGAATCCTTTGCCTCGCTTAAGTGTATTGAGAAAGAAGGTGGTTTGGGCTTTGGGGTAGGGGGAGGGTGTTGGGGGGGAGGAGAGAGAGGGGGGGAGAGAGAAGGTGTTTATTCTTTCCACCTCTGCATAGATAGGCCTGGACTGCTCTTCCTCCTCACTGAGGCAATTTAGTATTCCAGGTTTCTTTTTGGGCATGGCTACACAAACTTTTTTTGATTAAATTCAAATTAAATTTTCTTCTCTCTATAGTTTTCTCTCAGTACCCTAAGCACCCAGAATACTGCCTGGGACACATAGTAGGGGTTAATAAATGCTTGGTGAATGAATGAATGAATGAATTTAAAGGTGATTTTTCAAAACTTGCTTTTGGATAGGTGATTTTTTAAAAACAAAGTCTTTGTATGAGAGTGAGTGGGAGTAGGTGCAGAGGATGTAGGTTTTAGGGGAAAAATCCCTTGGACTTCCACATGTCAGTGGTAATTATGGTTCTGTACATACAGATAAGAGCTGGCAACGTAGAGGCAAGGGTATAAGGTGGCGTGGTACCTTGCATAATGACTTTCGCCTGCAGTGTATGCCTCATTTTCCTAGGCCAGGAGTTCTCTATCTGTTTTGCTTCTGTGTGTGTGTGTGTGTGTGTGTGTGTGTGTGTGTGTGTGTGTGTTTGTTGTAGATCCCTTTGGCAGTCTAGGCCTTCCCTCAAGAAAGCCCCTTCTTGAATAATGATTTTAAATGCACAAAGTACATAGAATCACAAAGGAAACTAGCTGTATTGAAATAGTTATCAAAATGTTAAAAAAACAAATTCAAGGACCCTTTGAAATCTATCTGTGGAGCCCAGTTTAAGAACCCTGTTCTAAGTTGAAAGTAGAGAGGCTTGGTCCACTGTGGAAATGGTGACAGCAGGAGCTCCAAAGAGTTAAGTCTGCATCAGAAATCTTGCAAGCTTTTTTTTTCCCTAGCCCATTTGACTGCATTATTGAGCAGCGCAAAGGTAGGAGTGAGTTCCTTCTTCTGGGGAAAAGAATCTTCAGTCAGAGTAATTTAGGCCTCGGATTAGATTTATTTGAAAACTAGTTGTAATGTGATTGGGAAAAGACGTCTCTGATTCCCAGGCTGGTTTAAGAAATTAGATAGTCAGTGGCATGGATTTAAATCTCAGGCCCCTTGGGAGAAATTCTGCAAAGGGGCTCTCCTTCCTTTCTCAGCCATAGCCTAGGAAAGCCCCCTTTGCATTTTTAGTTATCATTCTTTCTCTAGACACCCCCCACCCCCCAGACTGTAAAGGGCTGCTTAGGTGGTAGTTTGGTGGGCTCTTCTTAAATCACATCACTTTTCAGATGTTTAAAAAGAAAAAAAAGAATATCCCTTCCAGACTCTCCATCACTCTCTAATTCTTGCACTGAAAACCTCCTCCCTTTACTCTCAACTGTTTCCTTCCCCTCCCCCACTACCGTTTGCTCTTGTTTTCAGGTTATACTATTTGCGTTGTTGAAATCATGTTATTAGAAATGCTGATGCCCAAAGAAAAAATGTCTTTCCCGGCTAGTTCTAGTCAACGTATAATTGAGTTTCATTAATTTGGATTCCATCTAATTTGGTATTTGAGACTCTTTGAGCCTGGGTGTGCAAAAGTTTATTTTAACTCTTTCTCTCCAGAAAGAGGATGTTATCAAGTGTAAACCAGGTTGCCCGTGGGTTTTTAGCTTTATCCTAATGGAACAAACTTTCTTGAATTCTTTTTAAAGTGGGCGCTGCTTGTTAACACTTGAATGCTTTGGTTGCCAGTTAGATAAAGAGGTAAAGTCTTTATTGAGCACTGACAGTGTCTGGTATGGTGGTAAAGCTGTTGGAATGCAATTGTAAAACCTCGTCCTTGCTCTCAGGGAGCTTCTGTTCAAATAGGGGAAGACTGGCTATAAAGGAGTTCTGGAAAGTAGGAAGGCCTTATTCCAGGGGTGAGGAACCTGCCACCTCGAGGCCACATGTGGCCCTCTAAGCCTTGAAGTGTGGCCCACTGACCAATCTTCACAGAACTGTTTGGTCAAAGGGCTGAACTAGAGGGCCTTGAGGCAGAACGTTCCCCATCCCTGCCTTATTCTATTAGGGAGCCCTCTGTCTCTGGAGCTGAGTCCAGGATTCCTGTTAAAGCGAGAGGGGATGATGCCAAGAGGGAAGGCCAGGAACATAGATGTATATTTGGTCATTTGAGCTGGCCCTACAGTGGAACAGGAGAATGAGGGGGGTGGTGGTGGTGGGGTTGAGTCGTTTCTGTTGTATTTGACTCTTTGCTACCCCATTTGGGGTTTCTTGGCAAAGATCCTGGCATGGTTTGCCATTTCCTACTTCAGGTCATTTTTATAGATGAGGATACTAAGGCAAACAGGGTTAAGTGATTTGTCCAGCGTTATACAGCTAGTGAGTGCCTGAGGCCTGGATTAAACTCTCTGAATCCAGGCCAGGGGGCTCTACCCACTGTTCTACCTAGCTGCTCTCAGAGAGGGTAGTAGGGAATGCTTTGGGGAAACCACAGAGCTCTATTAGTTACCCTAAGTTTCCCATGATAGTGGAGCTCATCTTTTCAATACTAACATCTTGTTGGTGTTGCTCTATAGGGAGGAAAAGTGAGTATGTGTGTGGAACTGAAAATGAATATTGCAGAGAGGGCAGTGGGGGCAGAGAGAGAGAGAGACAGACAGAGAGAGACAGAGACAGACAGAGAGACAGAGAGAGAGAGACAGAGAGAGAGAAATGGTTGGTTTTACCAGACTGCAATGTATAACCAGTGAGGGACTTTTATCAGTGAAGCTGTTTTATTCCCCCTGGTCAAATGTAAGCCCCTGAGGATGGAAGAGATGAAATATATTTTGGAAATAATACAACTGTGTGGGGAAAACAACAATAACAACAAAATCTCATGCCGAGGACTTTGCATTTTTCAGACAACTAACCATCTGTTGGTTGATGAATGAAGCCATCCTTCTCTGACTGCCCCAAATGAAAGTGTTCTCTCTCTCCTCTTGGAAGTTCTGGCCCTTGCCTGGTGAGCCTCAGTTTTTTGCGTGTCATCTTGATCTCTCTTGAATTAATTACTTGAGCACTTGTTATTAATATCATCACATAGATTAGAGCTGGAAAGGATCTTCTAGGCTGCATCAAGTCCAACCACCTCATTTTACAGGTGAGGAAAACTGAGGCCCAGAACAATGAAAAGACTTAAGGTTATATAGGAAATAGGAGAACTATAGGAGACTAGGATCTGAACCCAGATTCTCTGCAAATCTCAAAAGCATCTAGCTTTCTGTCTCCCAGTGCCTAGCTTGATACCTACCACATGCTAAGTGTTGTCAACAAAAATTCCTTGAGTAAACTAATAGACTGAGCTGAAGATTAAATAATGGTAGATGATATTGGATTCTGTATCCTTGAAGTTTACAGTCTGTTGAGGGGTAGGGATAGGAGACAATCCCAGATAATCTTGATACTCCACATCAGCAGTATCAGACTCAAATAGCAATGTTTCCCTGTGAGCCTCATATTGACTTAGAAAACCACAAATTAACATTATATTGTATTGAATTTTTTTTTGCTTTGTTAAACCTTTCCCAATTACCTTTTAAACTGGTTCAGACTACACTGGGGAGTTTTTTGCTGGCTTTGCAGGGAGTTTGACACCTCCGCTGTACACTCCATGGTAGTAGCAAAAGAAAGGTCAGGTTTTCATTAGCAAGGGGAGTGGGGAAAGGGCAGACATTAGGAAAAACTTCATGAAGAGGTAGTATTTGAGTATGGGCAGCTAGGTGTGTATAGTTGAGGATCATTTTAAAGTATGGATGGGAATTCAGTAATTGAAGAGGAAGATGGCAGACATAGGCAGAAGGGAACCATGTAAATTGAGGTCCTGAGACAAGAGAGGGCATGGCATGTCTAGGGGAAGGAAGAGTCAGCCAGTTTGTTAGTAGTGTAGTGGCAGCAGATTGTCTGGAGGCAATAAAAAGTCACTGAAGATTTATAAGCAGAATTAATCAGTAAACATTTATTAAGCACCTACTACATACCAGGCACTATATTAAGCCCTAGGGATACAAAAAGAGGTAAAAGACAGTTCCTGCCCTCAAGAAACTTAAAATCTAATGGAGAGTGATAAGACCAGATCTGTCTATCTGAAAGATTCTGGCAGCAGTATGTGAGAACAGAAGAGAAGTGAAAATAAGGAAATAGTGCAGTAGTTCAGACAGATGGTACTCTGGTGACAGTGAGTCTAGAGAAGGATGGATCATGGATTTAGACTAAGGCACCTTATGGTTTATAAAATCCAGGTGTCTCCATTCTCCCCCCCAAATTCTACTATTTGTAGAGGAGGAAATTTAGTCTGGAGAGTTTAAGTGAATTGTTCAAGATCATACAAATGATAAGTGACAGAGCCAGAATTGAACCCAGACCCCTCTGATTCCAGAGAGGGTACATTTCCACAGCACAACTGCTGCCTCCTTGGTTATAAGAGAAATTGCTAAGGAAGAATCAGCAGGTCTGGGATTGGATGCCCCTGGTAGGTGAAGGAGAGAGTAGTCTGAGATAACCTAAGGTTTAATGTGGGAGACAGAGAATTGGTGGGTGTCTGATGCAAATGGTGGAGTTAGGAAGAGGAGATCATTTAGGAAGAAAAGATGATAGGCTCAGTTTTGGATACGTTGAGTTTGAAGTGTCCATTTTGACTTTTATTTTTTTATTAAATTGAATATGTTTAGCACTGTGAGGTCTCTTTTGAAAGATCAGTCTTATTCCTCTCAGTTTGATTTGGTCCCCATAGATTGAGATGGAGGGAAGTGAATCAATGAGAAATATAAAGGAATGGTAGAAGAAATTCATATAATTTAATCCTCTAGTGAGTAGATAGTGCAGAAAAATATATAAAGGTCATGGGAAACCCAAAGTAATTTAGACCAATAAAACATTAGTGTGAAATATTCAGGTGGTTGAGATAGAAGTATTTAGGGTATTTTTAAAGTTGGGTCTCTGTCATATGACATAGCATTGTGGTTTTCTGCTAAGATTTACAAATAAGTTTAAGACTTAAAGGGCATGGATTTAGAGCTGGTAGGGATTTCAGAGAATTTGTAATGCAGTAGATTTTTGTAGATGGGGAGACTGAAGCCTATGAAGGGGAAATGACTTGCTGAACATCACAGAGGAAGGTAATCATAGAGGAGAAGGTCCTACCTAATACTGGGGTTCTTACCTTGGGGTCCATCCTGTGGATAGATTTCAGGGTATCTGTACACTTGAACGAGGAAGAAAATTCCATCTTTTTTTCCCCACTCACCTCTAACTGGAACTTAACATTTCCTTCAATTATTTGAAAACATTCTGAGAAATAATCATTAGTTTGTGAGCTCCTTGAAGGCAAGCACTTTATATCTCTTTTTTGTATCTCAGCTCTTAGTACCATGCCTAGCAGATAGCACAATAACAAATGCTTACTGATTGAGAAAGGGTCCACAGGCTTTGCCAGACTGCCAAAGGGCCTGTGACAAACACAAATGTCTTATTTTGAATTTATTTTTTTTCCAAATAAGCATTTAAAAAACTAATCTGCTTCTCCCATTTCACTGCCCTTCCTCACCCTCCTTTGAGCCAATTAAAAAAACCAGACAAACTCAAAAGAAAGCTTGTACCACATAGGCTACATGATCTGGCAAAACATTCCCACATATCTAAAAATAAATATCTCTTTTTTGCATTTTAAGTTCATCACCTCTTTGTCAGGAGGTGAGTGGAATGTTTCATCCTTGCTCTTTTGGATTTGTGGTTCATATTTGTATTGATCAGAGTTCTAAAGTCTTTTAAAGTTGTTGTTTTAAATATGGTGTTATTGTATAAATTACTATTCTAATTCTAAGCTCACTTCATTCCGCATCACTTTATAGAGTTGTTCCCAATTTTTCTGCACTTGTCCATTTCATATGAAACAATACAATTCCATTCCATTCTGTCATTCATTTTGTCATTCCCTGATAGAATAGCCTCTTAGTTTGCAATTTTTGGCTCCTATGAAGAGTGGCTACAAATATTTTTGTATATAGAGATCCTTTTCCTCTTGCTCAGATACTTTTGGTGGGTATAGGCCTGTTGTCGAGTCCTGTCCGACTCTTCATGACCCCACTTGGTTTTGTTTTGGTAAAGGTACTGGAGTGTTTGTGTTTTCCTGTCCAACTCATTTTCCAGAGGGGAAAACTAACGTGATTTGCCCAGGGTCACAGAGGCTGGATTTGAACTCAGGCCTCCCTGACTCCAGGGTTGGTGATGGGGGTGAGGGGTGGTGGAGCCATGTGGAGATAGGCCTGGTAGTTTTACAGCTGGATGTGCATAGTTTGATAACTTTCTGGGCATTGTTCCAAATTGTGTTCCAACGGTCATTGGTTCAATTCACAACGCCACCAACGGTGCACTGGAGATGACACAAAAGCTGACTAAGAACCTTTCATGCTGCAGTTGAGGATATGGGGAAAGGTCTCCTGCTCAAGTCAAGGATTTTAAGAGACAGAAGTGAAGAGAGCAGAGAGTGATAAAAGGAGCATTGTGTGCGAGGTATAGCAAAATGTCCAATATGTCTGGATACAGGGTCAAGATAGGTGATCACCTGTTCTACAGACACCTGCCACTGAAGCTGAGTTTTGAAGGAGGCAAGTGGAGGAGATGAGGCGCCATGCTTCCATGAAGGGTTTTCATGCCAAATCATACTCAAAATGGCAACATTAGGTGTGTTTCTTATTCTTTTTGATTTTTTTTGGAATTTAGATGTTGGCTTAAAATAGAACGTGAGTCCTGTAGAGCCCTCCTTGTGGGCTAGATGGGCACCTCTTGGGGTTGGGGGGTGGGGGGTGGGGAGTATAACCCACAGCCTGTGCCTTCAGATTGCTGATAGTCTTCTTGGGGAGACTAGAACTGGATACATGAAACAATATAATCCAGAGAAGGGGAGGGGTGTGTGTTGGTTTGAATTCTTATAGAGGGGGCTCTGTCTTTAGTGGGATAATGATTTTTTACTAGACTGGTTTTCATGTAATTTGTTTGAGGAGAAAAGCAACCCAGAGGACTATGTGAATTCAATTCAGTGGTTTATATGCTTAGAGCTGGAAGAGACCTCAGAGGCCATCTAGTCCAGGACCCTTATTTTAGAGATGAGGAAATTGAGACTCAGATAGGTTGTGATTTGCCCAAAGTCATGTAGCTAGTATCACACAGGATTTGAACCATTCTGACTCTTAGAGTCTCATTCAACTGTGCCACAGTGTTTTCAAGTACCTGCTGTGTGCCAGATATTGTGCTAAGCTCTGGGGGAATACAGGGACCACAGTGAAAACATCTTTTGCCCACAAAGGGGCTAATGTAAATGAAAAACAATTTGTGTGAGGTTAAGAGCTAACATTTGGGAGACTCGGAGGTTGTGGTACTTGTGAAGCCAAGGATTGTTCTAAGACAGGGATGTGAAGGTGGAGCATTCTTGGCAGAGTAGAGGAACAGCCTGTGGAAAGGTGTGGAGGTGGGAAACTGCCATAGAAAGAAAAGGCAGTATAGCAAAGTAGGGCAGTTTAGGGTGTGAGAAAGGGAGTCTAGAAAGGTTGTGAAGGGTCTAGAAAGGTTGATTGGACCCAGAATGGGAAGGGCTTGGGGGGGAGGGGAAGCAGTTTTTTTCTTGTTTCTACTGGAAAAACAGAAAATGGAGAGACAGTACAAGGGGAATCTTTCTCAGGGAAGTAGTAGTGGTTGTGCTTGGCCTACTATGGAAACTGAAAATTCTAGTTCACTTTTGAATTGCAAAAGAAACTGGATAGTCCAAGATTAATTCTTTCTCTGTGACAAAAAAACTAGCTTTAGCTGTATGTCTTTGGAGTCAGGTCACTTTTTGCCTTCGAAGATGCTCAAATTCTCCTCCCTTGGTCTTCAGTTTCTGTGGCTGTAAAATGAAAGAGTTGGACTAAATCATCTCTTAAGGGTCACCCTCCCTTCCCTGTTTCTGCCTCATGACTAGGGAGGCCATCCTTTGACTCTGGCTCTTACTGAGCAAAGGAATGCAAATGTTGTCCCATCCCCCATCCTTTATAATAAGTGACATTTTGTTAAATCAGTTATCCGAGGCCTTATCTGTATTTCTGTCTGTGCTGGTTTAGTCAAAATAGGAAATCCAGTGAATATTAGATTTCTCCTCCCCAACCGCTCTCTACACATGAACACTTAATGCAAGATTTCTGATAGAGGAGGGGCGATGTGTCCTTGAAAAAATAAATGCTATGTGCAAAAAAAAAAAAAAAAAAAAAAAGAGAGAGAGAGAGAAAACAGAAAAAAGGTTGAAGGCTTTAACTTGTAGCAAATGCTCTTTTCAGCAGCTGTGATTCTACCCCCATCCCCATTTTTCTTTTTCTTTTTTTTTGATTAAGAGAACTTGCTAGTTTGAGTTGAGTGGGGTGGGAGTGAGAAGTCTCTGGTGGGGAAAGCTTTGAAATCTTGGGGTTGGAAGGAATTGAATGCCAAAAAGAGTTATGGAAAATATACTCTTATAATTGTAGTGTAATAACATGATGGACACATGCAAAAATTGCAAAGGGGAAAATAATTTTTATGTTTACGGGAAGTCATATATTCTCTCTACCAGATTCAGGTATACTGGGGGAGAGCTAGGGTTCTTTAAGAGGATTTTCTCCAGCCACCATCAGTCAGTTGATAATAAATTAAACCTTTATTAAGTGTTTACCTAGTGCCTAGTGCTGTGCTAGGCAGTGGGGTTACAGACACAAATGAAATAGTCCGTGCCCTAGAGGACCCTAATTCTATAGTGTGAGACAACTTGTACATAATAAATAAATGTTTACAAAACAAAACAGATAGAAAGTAATCTTGGAGAAAACAACTCCCCTTCCTTCTAGCTTTCCCACTCTATTATTTCTTAAACTAGTTTCCAGTCTTTTAGAAATAGCTTGTTGAAATTCATGATTGTCCTCCCACTATTATTAATTTTTTTGGCTTTGAAATAAATTATAACCAATTTTATTTTGACAAATTATGCAGAATTTTGACAATATACTGAGAAACAGGAGGCTTATTCTGTTTACCTTTTGTAAAATCTCAGGGCTTTTATTGGAGATCCAGGCAAAAAAGAGTCCCATCAAGCAGTTCACCCTCCTTTTCATAATACTATTAATATACAGAGTAGAAATTCAGGAGATACTGGATTGGAGGCATTAGGTCATCACAGAATTAGTTCTAAGAATCACTGTAAATGGCATAGTCTTTTAAGTCAATGTATCTAGCTGTATTAAATGCCAAGGACCATAGATAAATATCTAGAGGGTTTACTAATGTTAATATTGGTGGGGTTCCCATAGACTAATTTTAAAAAATTTAATAATTTTTAGTTTTTAACATTCACTTTTTTCAGATTTTGTCTTCTAAATTTTCCCCCCATACATGTACAATCATATTAAACAAATTTCCCCATTAGTCATGTGAAAGCAGGATCGGAACAAAACGTAAAAAGCACAAGAAAGAAAAAACAAAAAAAGGGGAAATAGTATACTTTGATCTATATTCAGGCTCTATAGTTCTTTCCCTGGATGTGGGTAGCATTTTCCATCATGAGTCTTTTGGAGTTGTCTTAGCTCTTCTCAGCAAGGCAGTGATCTAAGTCTAACAAAGTCAATCATTCACGATTTTGCTGTAACTATGTACGATGTTTTCTTATATAGTGTTTAAGAAAAATAAAAAAAAATGTTGCTAGGAAAAATCAAATCAACAAATCAACAAACATTAAGTAAGCATCTACTATGTGCCAAGTACTGTGTTAAATGCTAGAGGTACAAAAAGAAAAGATAGTCCCTGCCCTCAGGGAACTTACCAGTCTAATGGGGGAGAAAACATGCCTCCAAATATATACAAAGGTGTTCATTTCAGGTGTCTTTAAGGATGTTGGCAAGTCCATAGTCATTTAAAATAATGTTTAGTGATATTTTTTGTTTTTATATCAACTTAGGTTCCCATTTGTCCCAACTCTGTCCTGTCCAGTTAGTAGGGAATTAAGCAGTTTGAAAATCCCTTTAAAAAAAAAGAAAAAGTTAAGCAAAACTGACCAACATATTAAAAAAGGAAGGTGTGGCTTCTCATCTTTCATCTTTGGGGTCAAACTTGGTCATAATTTTGCAGCATTCGTTTTTAATTAATATTTTCTTGTTCTTCCCATTTATATTACTGCCATTTTTTGGTTTTTTTTCTGGTTCTTTTTTTTTCATCAGTTCACGTAAGTTTTTTTTCCATACTTCTCCCTATTCATCTCATCCATCATTAATTAATGCATAGTCATATTGCTCTGGAGCAGGTAAGTGGTGCAGTAGATAGAGCGCTGGGCCTGGAGTCAGGAAGACTTGAGTTCAAATTTGACCCCCCTTACTAGCTGTGTGACCCTGGGCAAGTCCCTTAACTCTGTTTGTCTCAGCTTCCTTCTCTGTAAAATGAACTGGAAAAGGAAATGGCAAACCACTCAAGTATCTTTTCCATAAAAACCCCCAAATGGAGTTATGAACTGAAAAACAACAACAGTATTCCATTAAAGTCATGAACATCAATTTGTTTCGCTCTTTTCCAGTCTGTGAGCAGATATCTACTTTGCTTTTGGTTCTTTGCCATCTGTGTATTTTTCAGGGGAGAAGTTTGCCTTCAAACTTGGAGGGATTTGACTAAAGACTTGTTCAAAACAGAATGTAACCTAGAGGAGAGGGATTGTTTTCATTTTTGTCTTTGGATCTCCAGAGCCTTGCACAGAGTAGTCACTTAATAAGTGTTTATCTAATAGAATGTTCCCTTCAATTTCTCCTCTAACTCAGAGAGAAGCAAGAAAACAAGCATTCATTAAGTGCCTACTATGTGCCAAGGATGGTGCTAAGCTCTTTACAAAATCGTTCATTTGATCTTGACAACAACCTTGGGAGGTAGGTACTGTTACTGTCATTTTACAGTTGAGATCACTGAGGTAAATAGCAGTTAAGTGCCTTGCCCAGTTTCACACAGTAAGTATCTGAAGCTAGATTTGAACTGGATCTTCCTGAGTCCAGGGAGTCAGGAGTCTATCCATTGTACTACCTATCCACTGTGCCTAGCTGAGAAACTTCTGGCTTGCTTATTCTCTTTCAGTTATAATTCGGTACTATCTTGATTCCTTTTCTTGCCCATATCCCTCTGCCCCATAGTCATTGCTTCTTTATCATCAAATGCCTCTCTGCATTTCTTTCTCCTTTTTGTCAACTGCCTTTTCTCTCTTTACTTCTTTACCCTTACCTGCAGGTTCTGATCAAAGCCAAAATCCTGACCATGGAATAATAATCTTAGTTTTTTATTATACTTAGCCCAGTCTGGATCTTTACCTAATTCTTGCATGTACTTCTGGGCTCCACTATATCCATAGGCAGATGGAATTAGATTATTTGGATTCATAAGTCATAGGATTTATAATATTTATAATAGTAAATTTATAATCATAGGTTTATTTAGTTCTGAAAGGGACTTTATAGATAGATCATCTGTCCTAGAGGTGTCAAGCATGCAGCAACAGCATTTTCCAACCAGATTAAAAATACCATTGAACACAAATAAAGTGAATATGTAGTTTTCTAAGTCAATATACAGTCTGCACTTATCCTTATGTACAGTTTAGTGTCTCTGTTTCTGTTTGAGTTTAACACTACCAGTCTACTCCAATCTTATTTTATAGTTGAGTAAATTGAAGCCCAGAATGGTAAGTGACTTGACTCAGGGCAAACTGGTGGCAAGAGTCAGAGTGGGAATTTGAATCTTGACCCTGATGAACTACCGATCCAGTACTTTTTCTAGAAGAAGCCAAGATTATTGACATTCTGGAAAGTTAAATTTATACTTGGAAGAACTGGAATTGTTTATCTTAGAGGAAAGAAAATGGGGAGGATTTTTTTTGTTGAGTTGTTTCTGACTCTTCATGACCCCATTTGGGGTTTTCTTGGCAAAGTACTGGAGTGGTTTGCTGTTTCCTTCTTCAGCTCATTTTACTGATGAGGAACTGAGGCAAATGGTTAAGTGACTTTCCCAGTGCTGCATGGCTAGGAAGTGGCTGAGGCTGATTTTGAACTCACAGAGATGAATCTTCCTCATTGTAGGCCAGGCCACCTATCCCATGGGCTACCTAGCTGTTCTAGGGAGGAGAATGAGAACCTTCAAATGAGGCAAGGTTAAATGTAATGGAAGGAGCCAGGGATGCCCAACGACCTGGATCATTCTGCCTATAGCTGGTGATGCTACTAATTCACTTAACCCCTAAGCCTCAATTAAATTATAAATTATGTCTAGTAATAGCTGTCCTAACAACTTGCTAGGGTTGTTGTCAAGATCAGTAAGCTTTGTGAACTTTGGAGTGCTGTATCAAAGTCAGTTATTGTTATTAATAGCAAGATTTGTTGCCTGACTACAAAACATGGAAACCAGGGTCTCTGAAGAATCGAAAAGGATTATTACAGAGAGAATGATGGAAAGGTACATGTTGAATGTGAAGAGGCAGCAATGCATGGTGAATGAGGAAATTCAAAGAACAGGAGCAAAACATATCACCAGGGAAATATATGATAGAAAAAGATGGGCTGGTAAGGGGAGGGGAAGGGTGATGGGTGAATGGCCCAGTGCCCCAGTGGGGTATGCTAAGGATATCTGTCTGTAAAAGGTCAGGAAAAATCCTCTTCAGGGAACTGGAGAGGCCAGAAGTTACCAAGAAGGAAGTGCAGGCATAGCTGGGTTGTAAAACCACATTATTAGAGGGTACTTTCAAATCACTGAGATCACAGATGCATTGGAGTACTGAAATACACGAGAAGGTACTATATGTAATATAGGGCACCTAGGTAGTGCAGTGGATAGTGCACTGGACTTGGAATCAGGGAGACTTATTTTCCTGAGTTCAAATGCAATCTTAGATGCTCCTTAGCTATGTGACCCTGGGCAAGTCACTTAACCTTGTGTGCCTCAGTTTCCTCATCTGTAAAATGACCTGGAGAAGGAAATGGCAAGCCACTCCAGCATCTCTGTCAAGAAAACCTCCAATGAGGTTATGAAGAATAGGACACTACTGAAATGACTCAACAACTAAATGTAAGGTAGGTTCTGTTCCAGAAGCTGGGGATACAAAGAAAAGAGTTGACAACAAAAATTGGAAACAGTTCCTGCTCTTAGTCCATTGTACTCTTGGTAAGAAGATAGAGATGCTGAGAGTATAAGTGACACATGAACCTGGTTGCAGTTCTTTGAAGATCTATTGTGGTTGTGTTTGTCCTTCATTCTGGAAGAGGACCATGAGGACCATCATCACGATGATGACAAGTTGCAGTTGACTTTGATTTGAGTGAGGGAGGGCTGTGCAGGGTCACCAACCTCACTTTCTTCTTCTGAGCCATCTGGGTCCAGTGGCCTGATATTCATCAGGATGACTGGAGATGGCCCAGGATGCAATGTGAGACCCTGGCCCTTTCAGGCTCAGTTTTCATCACATTCTCACTTTGAGTGAGATAAACTCATTCAATGAATAGGCCTCTTTAACTAGTTACTCAAGGGATGGGCCCTTTAATAAAAAAAAAATCAAACTGGAAGGGGAAGACCCTCAGGGTTCCTGGGTAAAAGAGAAGCAATTACTATTTAGTAATGATCATAATTTTATTAAGCAAGAGACCTTCAACTGGCTTAGCTTTATGCCCATGCTTATCTGTGAAAGGCTATACTAATATATGTTTTTCTGCTCAGACCAAATGAGGAATGTGGAGGAGAGCTATGTTCCAGCTGGGGCTGGGAGAGAGACTTGACTTTCCCCAGTAGAGAGAACAGGACACAAGAGAGATCTGGTCTGTTTTCAGCACACGTGGGGTGTTCTTCATTCATATGAAAGTCGAGTTAATTGGCTCCAGAATGACAATGTCTGTGCCCCATTTCCCAGGGGCTTATTCCCTGCAAATCTTTTCTGTCAGTGGGCAGTCCTACTGCTTATTTTCTAAGGCATGTAAATATTGCACTGGGATTCTGGGAATGAGGGAGCTGTGGATTGGGAATAATCAGAATAGAGGTTATTAACTACTGGCAATTTCACATAATATAAAAAGGTAAGATATGAATCTTTTCCCTGTCCCCATTTTTGATGATTTAGAACTAAACTTTACTCTTTCATTATAAGCACATTATTTTGGCTGCTTGAATCCTTATCTCCCTTCAAGGGTTTCCCTTAAGTGCTACCCCCTACAGAAAGCCTATCCTTATCCTCTTTACTTTGCATGTATTTCGTATTTCCTTATCTATGTAGGTTTTCTTGCCCTTCCATATGGAATCTCCTGGAAGGGAAAGACTTTATTTTTTTCTTTGCATTCCATTCCATTGTTCAGCATAGTACCTGGCACAGTAGATATTTAATAATTGTGGCTTAAATTTTGAATGTCTCTTCCAGAACTAAGTTTTTATTGACCCTTGTAGCTTCGAACCTGGTCAGACCTTGACCATCTACTGATTTCCCCTGAGTCATATGATTCCTGGGGGTAGCAGAGTGGGAGGGTCGTTGGTGGGGGAGGGGCAGCCTGGCCACAGTGGCAGTACAGACTGACTTCTTTTTTGATCATAGGTTACCTGTATTGGGGATTTCTGGTTTATGCCATATAACAAGAATGGGGACTTGTATTCACTGGATAATACTGGGCTGGTCACTTACTGCTGCTGCAGCTCAGCTAGTATTCTAATAATACTCAATTATTTAGTAATTCCATTTATTCTTAAATGATTCCTCCTTCTCCAGTCCCATGGAGAGCGAATCTTTGATGGCTTAGGACTCTGCTAATCACTTGTCTCTGTGATTGCCTTCCATTTACAGTGCTTATTGTTGTTCAGTTGTTTAAATTGTGTCGAACTCTTCATGACCACACTTGGATTTTCTTGACAAGGATTTTGGAGTGGTTTGCCATTTCCTTTTCCAATTCATTTTACTGATGAGGAAATTGGGGCAAACAAGGTTAAGTGACTTGCCCAGGGTCAGACAGCTAGTGTCTGAGACCAGATTTGAATTCAAGAACATATGTCTTCCCTGTTAAAAAAACCGTGAGCTCCTTGAGGGCAGGGACCTTGGTTTTGCCTGTCTTTATATTTTTTCTTTTTTATTAATTTTATTTATTTTCAGTGTTCCATTATCACTACCATATAACTTAGATTTCTTTTTCCCTCCCTTCCCCTGCCCTCTCTGTCTTCCCTTTCTGGTCTCCTTTTTTATCTTTTCCCTACTTTGTTTCTTTTTTTCATTTTTTCCCTCTTTCTGTACTTCTTACACTCTTCCTCCACCACCCTCACTTTCTGCATTGTCTTCTCTCCCCCGAACTGATCATAATATGAATGAATGATGAAGCATTTATTAACCTTTTATTATTGGCTGACACTGTGCTAAGCACTAGGAGGTTGGTTGGTTGGTTGTTGTCTTTGTTCTGGAAGAGGATCAAAATGGCATCACTGTGGTAAAGTCAAGTTTCAATGTGTCCCACTGTGGCTGATCAGACCAATACGGCTCTACCACAGACTGGGCACAAATAGTCCACGTGAACATTTGGAGTGGATACTCCAAATTTGCGCATCCTGTGTTTCCTTTGAGCTGCCTCAATTCTGCTTTGCTCATAGAGCACAGCACCCTTTCTGATGTGGGTACACCATGCTGAGCAGTCCTGTGCCAGTGTCTGCCATGTCACACAATCAATTCCAAAGTTCTTGAGAGAAATCTTGAGAGTGTCCTTGTATCGCTTCTTCTGACCACCATGTGATTGCCTGCCCTGTGTGAGTTCTCCATAAAATAGTCTTTTTGGTAAGCTTTTTGTATTTGAAACACATGGCCAGTCCATCGGAGTTGTGTTCTCTAAAGCAGAGTTTGAATTCTTGGCTGTAGGAGGTACAAAGATTGGGAAACATGACTGTCCCTATCTTCAAGGAGTTTCCATTCTAATGGTAAAAGACTATACATAATGGAGAGTTAGGGAAGGGGATAGGTATATGCCTGGGGCTCTATGAGTGGAAAATGGCCCGAAAGTGATAAGATTTGCTCACTTCTCGGAGTCCTAAGTAGTTTCTGGGGCAGAGTCCAAGTTCCTGGTGGAAGAGGGAAGAGGAGGTCTGGAATGCAGGAAGCAGGGTTTGGAAATAGAACAGTGTATTTTAAAACATTTATTAAATTCACCAATGAAGTTTGTTTTCTTTTTCCCTAACTTGAAAACCAGATGAACTTAAACTTTTCATGTCATCCAAGAAAAAGTCAATTTAAGTTGATTTTCACTTGTTTGGTCTTTAAGTTGTTTTTTTTTTTTTTTGACTCAGTGGCCCTTATTAAAAAGAAGATTCCCCACTTCTGCTGTTTGGTGTGGCTTAAACAAGGACTAATATTGATTATTGAATGGCATAGACTTGGGGTGTGCTGACTTGGCTCAGGTTGTGCTTTGATGTTGTCCTTTGTTGGTCTGGTAAGATTTATTTGAAGAGTTAGATTTCGAACTCTGTCTTGTCTGAATCTGAGTGACCAAAATAGGTAGAGACTCTTCTTGGGAGGGTCAAAGGCAGAAAACCTTAAACTTTTTAGGGACTGTATCACTAGAGCAAGAAAAGTTTGCTGTTAAGTCTGGGCTGTGTTTTAGGCTCTAGGGATTTTTTTTGCCAAGTAAGAGAAAAAAAACCTTTTTTTTTTTTTTTTCCGCTTCTTTCCTAAGATAGGAAGTTAGGCTATCAACAGGAAAAAATATTCTACTGAAGGAAGGTGGCACTCATTTGACTTTGAAACTGAACAGACATTGGGTTTGGATGAGGTGAGAGTAGAAATCTCTTGGTAACTAGTGGAATGATGGGAGTCATAGGATTTAGAACTAGAAGAGAATATTTTGCTAAATGAAATAATTCCCTCATTTTACAGATGAGTGTATGGAGGCCCTCGGAGATTAAGTGACTTGCTAAAGTTGGTGCTGAGAAGAAAACTGGAATTTAAGCCTAGCTCTTCTAATCAGTGCTATTTCTAATAATTCTGGTCCCTGCAAGTATCCTGGAATTTTGACTAGGAGGGGACAACTTGGGGCAGGGAAATAGGTCTATATTACAGAGGCAGAGACCCTAGGGCACTTTAAGGGCCAGGAGGTACAAGGGAGGCCAGGTTGAACAGGAGTACATTTACTGTGTAAAAGGGCCTCCTGCAGTCCCCCAGAGCTGAGGCTTCTACCTCCTGCTAGCCGTCATCCTTTATTGATAGATATAGTTCTGTCAGGCCAGGGACAACTGATCCCTTGAAATATCTTGAAATTGTTAATCAGAATATTTTTGAGAGAGATAATTGGGGTTGTGACTTGCCTAGGATTAGATTTGAACTCAGGTCCTCCTGACTCCAGGGCCAATGTTTTACCCATAGAGCTACCTAGCTGCCCTGTTAATCAGAATATTTAAAAAATAAATAAGTAAACAAAAATGAGTTCACATAGACTGGAGTTCAGGAACAACTCCTGTCTGTATAGAGGGAGGCCGCACGTATAATGTACAGGTAGATGTAAATATAACATATACACCTTACAGGTAAATACAGAGTAAGCATCTCATTCAGTTTCCAGCAACAAAAGCAGATAGATGGTGCAGTGGATGGAGTGCAAGGCCTGGAGTCAGGAAGACCTGAGTTCAAATCTAGGCTCAGAATCTTTCTAGCTGTGTGACCCTGGACAAGTCACTTACCTTCTGTTTGCACCCGTTTCCCCATCTATAAATGGGGATAATAGTAGCACCTATCATGTAGTGTTGTGAAGATCAAATGAAATAGTAATTGTAAAGCACTTAGCACAATGACTGTCACATAGTAAGCCCTATGTAAATGTTAGCTATTATTATAGCCCTTAGCATAGTGGCAGTCCCATAATCAATTCTGTATAAATTTTAGCTGTTATTAAAGATCTTAGCACATTTCCTGGCACACAGTAAGCACTATAGAAATGTTAGCTATCATTATTAAAGACCTTAGCATGTTGCCTGGCACATAGTAAGCAATATTTAATGTTAGCTGCTGTTATTATTGTTAAAGACCTTAGCACACTGCTTCACACATAAGTGCTACATAAATGTTCGCTATTATAATACAAAATAATAGAAGGTAATTTAGGGGGCAGCAGTTGTAACTGGTTACATCAGGAAAGGTGGCATCTGAGCCACACATTGAAGGAAAATGAGGATTCTAAGATAAATTCATCACAAAGCATCTTCTCTATGCCAGGCAGTAAGTGAGATGCTAGGGATACAAGTCCAAAGAATGAAACAATCTCTGTTCCCCAAGGAACTCCCATTCTAATGGGGAAAGATAACAAGTACTTATGTGGGTATGTGCAAAATATTGTTATACAGTGAATACAAAAGGCCGATATGAGGAGGGAGGTAAACTGTGCAAAGTCACACACATAGGAGGTAGAGTATCTTATGTTAGGCACAGTGAGAAGACCGATTTGTTTGCATTGCAGAATGATGAAGGGGAGTAGTGTATAAAACTGTAAGAGGAAGTTGTGAAGGGCTTTAAATGTCCAATAGAAGAGTTTATATGTGATTCTAGGGACAATAGGGGATGGCTGAAGTTTATTGAACAAGGCAGTTTAGGGATCTCGCTTGACATTGTGTGGATACCAGTATATTCCAAGGCCTGTCCATCAGTTAATTAGTGACAAATGCATCTTTTTTTTTTAAAGCCATATGTCTCTCTGACGTTCTTTTTGCTGCTTCTTTTATTTGCTTACTCATTATTTGTTGAATTGATTTGAGCTTTTCTTAGTTGCAGAAATAATGTGATGGTTTTAGACTTTCAGAATCCGTAGTTGTGATTTTTTAAAAATAAATTCCCCTTGAAAAAGGAGAAATGAATTCCTTTTGGAAGTTCTGATTGAGCTGTTTTTACTCTACACAGAAAGCAAACAAAAGATTGAGTCTAATATGTAGTTTTTTTTGGGGGGTGGGTTCAGGGGAAGGCCTGGGACTGTGACTCAGGTTCAGAATGATCATGTATGTAGCCTGGGGAGGTAGGGTAGAGGGGAAAGGGAGAGAAAGAGAGGGAGAGGGAGAGAAAGAGAAACAGATCCTGTAACAACTTCCTTCTCAGTTTTGTATTTAAGGACTAATGGGTTAAACTTCTATTGCCCCTGATATTAGGGTTTGTTGGTTGTGGATGGATAATAGTTGTGTCATCTTGGAAATTGGAGAAATGAAAAGGAGGAGGAAGAGGGAAAAAAAGGAAGGAAGGAAATACTGGTTCTAGAACTTCTCAGCCTTCCATTCTAATCATTTCTGTAAAATGGGCATGAGGATGCTCACATTCTCCACCTAACAGTTATTATGAGGAAGGGGTTTTGTAAACTAAAATGCTTTGTAAATGTGATTTGCTGTTTTAACTTCTGTAAATAAAGCACTTCATCATTAGGGTTTCCAAAGTACTGAGTGCTGGTCTCTATGAAAGGATGTTTTTTCCCTTTGCTGCTTCTTTCGTCTTGTCCCCTGTGACTCTCCTTATGTTGAAATGTTCCCTATTCTTCTAGGCTTAGCATAGACTCCACCTTTTTCCTGGGAGTCATCCCTGGCTACCTCCTCCGCCTTAGCTGAAAGTGATTTTTTCCTCTTCAGATTTCCCTGAGCGCTCTGCCTTGATCTTTCTTTCATGGTTTCCCTTGTATGGTCATTATTAGTGTTGATGTGTATTCTCTTGTTAATCATAAGTCAGTTCCTTAAAAGCAGGATCTGTTTTGTTTGAAGATACATTTCTTATCCGTGCCTTTTGCTTTACTGCAGTCAAGAAGTCAGTCTCTTATTATTTATTCAGCATGTATTTTGTGACTGGTCACTGTGCTAAATAAATAACAGAAAGACAGTCTGTGCCCTTGAGGAGCTTATGCTCTAAAGAGGAGAGCTGAAAAGGGAGGAGAAGGAGGAATGATCAAGTCCAAAGGGGTTCACTACAACCTGGTAGGAAATGAGATGGCTGACCTGGGCACTCTCTTTAAATGGAGGGTCTGGAGTAGCTATGCCGTCAGAGGAAGGGATCTCAGAGGCAGAGAGTACTTCCAAGGTGTGAGTTCTAGTGCCATAATGATCTTACAGGATGAACAAGTTTCTGGGACATGATTGATTTATAGAGGATAATAGCTTGGTGGGAAACAAAGAGGTGAATTTGTTGTTTGTTCAGTTGTGTCTGATTCTTTGTGACCCCATTTGGGGTTGTCTTGGCAAAGACACTAGATTGGCTTGCCGTTTCCTTCTCCAACTCATTGTATAGATGAAGAAACTGAGGCAAACAGCGTTAAGTGACTTGCCCAGGATCACACTGACAGTGTATTGAGGTCTGATTTGAACTCAGGTCTTCCTGACTTCAGGTCTGGCACTCAATCCATTACACCACCTACTTGTTTGCACAGTTAAAGGACATGGTTGTAATTAATAGAGTTTCCCAAACTATGTTTTTAGCCAATATAGGCACCTGCCTAAGATCATTCATTATCACTGCAAAAACATGTTATTTAGGACTGATCAGCATCATAGGAACAGTGTTATATAAATGTTACAAATTTGGGCTTCATTTGTGGTGGGTTTAGTTATAATGTATCAATGATGTTAGTGGTGGTGTTCCATGATGTAATGGTAAGAGAGCTAGCTTTGGAATCATGATTATGGATTCCTATCTCTGCCTTGCCCCCCAAATAATTGTCTTATATGAAACTGGAGAGTATCCAGAGAAGTAAACAAGAATGATGAAGATGTTTGAGTTCATGTCACATGAAGAACAGTTTAAAGTTCAGATCATAAGTAATTAGAGAATTGTAAATTAAAGCAATTCTGTAGTTCTACCTCACACCTTATCAGATTGGCAAAACAAAAGAGGAAATGACAGCTGTTGGTGGGACTGCAGGAAAATAGGCACGTTTATTCAAAGGTGGTGAAACTGTGAATTAATTGAGCCTTCCTTCTGGAAAGTAAGCTGTGCTCCAGAAGTAAACTGTACATGTCCTTTTACCTAGCCATACCACTATCTATACCCCAAAGAGAGAAAAAGAAGAGGAAAAGAGACCCATTTGTGCGAAAATACTTGTAGCAAGCAACTTTTTGTAGTGGCAAAGCCCTGGAAACTCAGGGGATGCCTATCAGTTGGGGAATGGTTGAACAAATAATATGAATGTGATTGGATATTATTGTGTTGTAGGAAAGGTAAGAAATGATTTGAGAGATATCTGGGAAGACGTGTATGAACTGATACAGATGAAATGAATAGACTAGGAGAACAATCATACAGCAATAACAGTAGAGATAAACCACTTGGAAATACCTAAGAACTCTGACCAGTGCAGGGATCAGCCATGATACTAGGTAATGAAGCAGGCTTCCCACCTCCTGTCAGAGATTGGTAGACTCCACATGTAGATTGTGATGATTTTTTTGGTCGGATTCTTCTTCATATTTGTAATATATATATATGTTTTGGAGCATAGTTCCTGTTTTTTTTCAATGGGGATAGGAGGGGAGAAGAGAAACCAAATGTTTGTTAATGAGAAATTAGATAAAGTAAAAGTAAAAAAAAAAAAAGATTGGTTGAAAGTACTGGAGATGTTTTGTTGAGAGAAAAGGATACTTAGAACAGGTAGGATAGCTTTCTTGAAATATCTGAAGGGCTATCTTAGTGAAGACAGATTAGATTTGTTCTACTTGGTCTCAGAGGGCAGAACTGGTCATTGAGATAAAAGTTGGAGGGAGATGAATTTAGAGTTGATGCAAAGAAAAATTTCCAAATTTTTCTGTCCTGTGACTAAACAACAGTTGCCCCTAAATGCTAGGTGGTGCAGTGGATAGAGCACCAGTGCAGGAGTCAGGAGGACTTGAGTTCAAATCTCATCTCAGACACTCGACACTCACTAACTGTGTGACCTTGGGCAAGTCACTTAACCCCAATTGCCTCATCCTGGGTCATCTCCCAGTCATCCTGATGAATATCTGGTCATTGGATTCAAATGGCTCTGGAGGAAAAGTGAGGCTGGTGACCTGCACAGCCCTCCCTTACTCAAAACAAAGTCAAGTGCAAGTCATGTCATTATTTCTCTGATGGCCTTGTCTTCTTTGGCAATAAAGGACGAACACACAGATAACCATTTATCAAGGATGTTATTTAGATATAGCTTGAATTGAATGGTCTCTGACAACCTTCCCTTCCCCCTTATAATTTGAGGTTTTCTAAGATTTGATGATCCTTCAGCCAATCACTTCCCTCCTTTAATTCCCCTCTATGTAAAATGAGTGGGTTAGATTGCTGGTTAAGGTTCTGTCCAGTTCTCAATGAACAATGCGATGATTCACATTTGTGTAGGGTATGTCTGTACTATAGTTTCAACCTCTTTCCTTACCAATCTCTATATCAGATCTGCCGACAAGTAGCAAAACCAACTGATTTAAGTTTCACCTCTTTTCATTTCCTTTACCTATCTTCTAGTAGATGTTACCATGATCTGTAAAAAGCAACCAGCATTCCCTGAATAAACAAAGGCAAGTAGTACTAAAATACACTTTTTAAAATTATAATTCAGTTAAACAGGTTAAAAACATGGAGCCTAATTTATGTACTTACTTATGTCTTGACTTTGAAGTAACTTAGGAAATAAAATACAGGAAATGAGCAATCTTTACAACCAACTTGAGTATGGGCAGGTAGCCCAGTAGATTAGAGCTTTGATGCTAGAAAGAGGCCAGTCAGATATTTGATCCCCATGTGTGGATATCTGTGACATTTTGACAGTTACTTTCACACAAGAGAAAAAATTGTTCCACAGTCATGGACTCACTTCACTTTTGCCATAGTTCAGTTGTCTCTCAAATACATACTTCGGGTTGTTCAGTCATTTTTCAGTTGTGTCTGACTCTTTGTGGCCCCATTTGGGGTTTTCTTGGAAAAGATTACTAGAGGTTTGCCATTTCCTTCTCCATGTCATTTTACAAATGAAGAAACTGAGGAAAACAGGGTTAAATGACTTAACTAGGATTACACAGCTAGTAAATATCTCAGGTGGGATTTGAACGCATGAAGCTGAGTCTTCCTGATTCCAAGGCTAGTACTCTATTTACTGCGCCACTTAGCTGCCCAGATGCAGGCAGATGATCCTAAAACAAAGTGGGTCGGATTTGTGAATCTAACTACTTTTTGAAAAATGGTTCAATGCTTCCATCTGGTTCTTTGTTTTAAGTGAGTTTTAATTGCTATATTTTCTTTTTTACATCACCACAATTTATTCCGGTATCCCTTCCTCTCTTCTTTAAAGACAAAAAATAGGAAAAAAAAAAAAAAGAAAAACTCAGCATAATGGATCCAAGACATTGAAAATATATGCACTGTGCCTTTGTGGATTTACCACCTCTGCATAGGGGTGGAATGGGGGAGGGAGGGGCTTGCCTTCTCATCTCTCTTGTTCTGATTCTTTATAATTTTGCAACATTCCCTTTGACTCTTTTGTGTTTTTTTATTTACGTTATTGTGACTATTGTGTATGTTGTTTTCTTGACCCTGCTTACCTTGTTCTGCATCAGTTTGTATAGATCTGTATTCATCACATTCATCATTTCTTACAACACAGTAATATTCCATTACACTAATGTACCATGGTTTGTTTCACCATTCCTCAGTTGATGGGCATCTACTTTGTTTCCAGTTCTTTGCTATCATAAAAAGTGCTACTCTAAATATTTTGAAATATATGGGTACTTTCATGTTATCAGTGTCCTCTTTGGGGTATAAACCAAGTAATGGAATCTCGGGTTTAAAGAAAATTAGCGTTTTAGTCACTTTGTTTTTATATTTCCAGATTGCTTCCTGAGATGGTTGTACAGGTCCACCTCTCTTACAATGCCTTGGTGTGCCTATCGTCCCACAACCCCTCCAACATTGATTATTCCTATGTTTTGTCATCTTTGCCAGTTTGCAGGGTGCAAGGTGATACCTTAGGGTTGGTTTGATTTGCAGTTTCTTTTATTATTAGTGACTCACATCCTACTGATGGAACTGGTATGATATGGTGGAGAGATCTGACCTAACACCTGTGTTTGAGCCCTTGCTAGGTAAGGGTCCAGGATTAGGGCTTGGAGGGACCCTCAAGATCATCCAATCCAGCTCCAAGGCCTAGGCAGGGGAAATGATTTACCCAGGGTCATGTTATAAATGAATGAATGAGTAACAGTAATAATAGCAGCTGACATTTATGTACTGCTTATTCTGTGCCAGGCACTGTTTTAAGTGCATTATAGTTATTTCATTTAATCCTCACAATAACCCTAGGAGATAGTTGTATTATTATCCCCATATTACAAATGAGGAAACTGAGGCAAACAGAGGTTAAGTGACTTGTTCATGTCACACACAGTAAGTGTGTGAGCCTGGATTTGAACTCAGAACTGAGTTTTGAATTTAAGTCTTTGGATATAAAATGTTATGATCTTAAATGAGTCATTTCAAATTTAAACTGTCTGTTTCATCATGTATAAAATGGACCTGATAATAATATCTATTTTGTTTACCTCTCAAGGTTCTTGTGAGGATAAATGAGATAGTGTAAGTGCTTTGTAAGCGGTAGAAGGCTCTAAAAATTTGAGATACTGTTCTTAATCCTCCCTGAAGGAGAGTATATCTTGCACTTGCTAGGTATATTTTTTATCCAGGGCAAAGAAACATATGGCTTGTATGCTTTTGTAGTAGGAATATTATTGGCATTTTATTTTTATGAGAAGAATTTGTACTGTTTCAGGAATAGCCTGGTTTGATTCTATACATTTTAAATATTTAATAAATGGCCTTTTAAAAACAAAACACAACTAATTATGGAGCCTACCATGGGAAGGGCATGGCTGAGTGGTCAAGTTTGAATATCCCCAGACGAGTCAACCCAGGATCAGATCTCAGCTTTGCTCTGCTGGCTTACATGTAAGTTGGGATTCTACAGATAACATAGTGCTCCTTGGTAGACTGACTTGCCATTTTGAGACCAAGAATCAAAATCCATCTGGACTAAGGCTTACACTGGTGCAAATTAGAGAAAGGGGCTGATTCCTCCCTGCTGAAGGTCATAGGTATGCTTGCTGGTTTTGGTTTGCAGGCATGTCTGTTGCATTGTCATGAGCATCTCTGCATCCTCATTCCTTCTCTTCTACTCCAGGTAATATTCTCATTAAAATCTGAGAATGGGTTTTTCTAACCAGATTTGGGCTCTTTACTTTTCCCAGCCAAAGTTCAGTGATAGCTGCCTAGAATTCCCTAGTATTCTAGATTCCTAGAACTCTGACAGATGTTACAAATCTTTTAACTCCCTTATTTTTATAGACAAGTAGACTTGAGATCTGAAGGTATGAAATGGCTTGCCTATAGTTAGCTGGTGGGTGTTGGACCTCAGGTCTCCTGATGCCTCTGTTTAGTGGTGTTCTTTTGGGGGTAACTGGGCTGAGTCCAAATCCATTTATTCAGATCTTCAGAGAAATTACATAGTAGTAAGCTAGTAATCATTGGAGAGTCTGTTTTGGACCCCAGCTTTGCCAGCTTCCCACATGTGTGAATTTTTGCAAACTTCTTAAGGTGGTTCAGTAGATATAGTGCCATGCCTGTAGTCAGGAAGTCTCATCTTTCTGTGTTCAAATCTGGCCTTTGACACTTACCAGCTGTGTGACCTTGTGCAACTCACTTTACCTTGTTTGTGTCAAAGAGAAGGAAATAATAAACCACTGCAGTATCTTTGCAAAAAAACCCCAAATGGGGTCAAGAAAAGCCGGACATGATTGAAACACTGAAAAACAACAGCTTAACCCAGTGAGTGGGTTAGTTTAGATCAGGGGTGGGGAACCTGCGGCTTTGAGACCACATATGACCTTCTAGGTCCTTGGGTGTAGCTTTTTGACTGAATCCAAGTTTTACAGAAGAGATCCTTTTATTAAGGGAATTTATTCTGTGAAGTTTAAATCCTAGTATCTAAGCTCTAGATTGGAAGGAAGGTCTTTTACTGATGATTTCTAGATGCCCAGGGGCATTTTGATTGTACAGTGGATAGAGTTCTGGGCCTAGAGTCTAGGAAGACTAAAATTCAAATCCAGCCTCAGACACTTACTGGCTGCATGACCCTGGGCAGGATTACTTACCTTCTTTCTGCCTTAGTTTCCTCATCTGTAAAATAAGGATAATAATAGCACTTACCTTCCAGGGTGGTTGTGAGGATCAAATGAGTTAGTATTTATAAAGCGTTTTGCAAACCTTAAAGCGCCATATTAATCTTAGCTAGCTGTGATGATGATGATGATGTGAATACCCAAGTCCCACAGATAATAGTTGTTCAGAGGTAGCATTTGAACCCAGGTTCTTTGACTTAAAACCCAATATATACATACATGTATATAAGTATATATAGTGTATATGTGTGTGTGTGTGTGTGTGTATGTATTTTTTACTGTAGCATAACCTAGAGAATACCTTCCAGCTCTAGGTACAGGATCAAATGACATGACTCTTGTGTGCTTACTACCTAAATGACCTTGAACAAGTCATGTTCCCTCTCTGACCTTTGATTATCTCCTCTTTAAAATGAAGAGAGGGGTTTAACCATTTTTCTCTAAGGTCACCCAATTCTAGATCCCATGATTTCCTAGCCTGACCACAGACAATTTTGTATCTCAGATGAATTTCTTGGGGCAGATAGATGGCTTGTGTTCTCATACTGTAGGGGAAACAGTGGATGGAGAGAAGAGTCTGACCTTTGAAGATTAGGAAGAGGGTTTTTGTTTTGGTAAATCTAATTTGTGACCCGAAGGACAAAATTTGAGTTTGGACATCCTCATCCCCCAAAAATGTTATACCAATTGCATGTATAGCTTTCTTGTGACCACAAACCCAGATAGAATATGGGAAATTGTGGCCATATTTGATATTGATCATTTCCTGCTGGTGCAGAGTATGGTGCTGAGAGATTTCAATTGTTAGGAGTTGGGTTGAGTTGGTGGGAAGTATGAAATTCCTCCTCTGGTTGGGGTTGGGTTTTTCTTCATTTTGAATGGGTTGGGGAGGGAGAGAGAGGTGCTATGTGATATGGTACATTTTTATCTGCACTCATGCATGGTCCATTACTGTACAGGAAAAAATGAGAAGAGAAGATCCCTTTATGATTATAAAATCAGCCTTCTCTTGCTTTTCTTCTTCACTGAGCTGAAAGAAAGCCTTTGGGTATGCTTATCAATTTTTTATTTGAAAAAAAATCTTTGTTTTGGAAAAAGTGAGGGTTCAGAAAGGTTTTGATAGTATGGAAGGATTGTGCTCAACCCACAGATGGTATTTGGTAGGGGTAAATGTAAAGTTCTGTGTTTAAATTTAAAAAATAGATTTTTATAAATACAGAATGGGTTATTCTGGCTTGATAGAAGTTCATGGGAAAAAAAGATCTAAGGGTTTTAGTTGACCACAGGCTCACGATGAAAAACCAGGTTTTTCTTTTTTTAGAAGCATATTGTCTAGTTTAAGGCCAATGAAAGAAAGGCTTTAATGCATTCTGTTTGTCAGACTTCTGTCTAGAATGTTTTCCTTTGGTTCTGGGGACCACACTTTAATAGAGACCTTGTTCAACTAGGAAGGATCTACAGAATAGTGATTGGGCGTGGAGTGGTATGGCATGGAGGTCCTGAGGTTCCTGAAATCCTGTCTTGAAGTGGAATGGTTGAAAGAACTGGGAGTTATTGAGAAACATTGAAAAGTACTTAAGGGTCCGCCATACGGGAGTAGAATTGTGATGGCGATTCTATATAGTGCTTACTATGTGCCAGGCACTGTTCTCAGTGCTTTACAATTATAACCTCTTTTGATCCTCACAATATCCCTGGGAAGTAGGTGCTATTATTACCCCCATTTTACAGATGAGGAAACTGACGCAAATAGAATTTAACTTGCCCAAGGCCACACAACTGGTGTGTGTGTCTGAGTTAGGATTTGAACTCCAGACTTCCTGATTGTGCCACTTTGATGCCAGACCAGTGAGTTACGGAGAATCAAAGATTCTTGCCAGATAGTAGGTTCCCTTTTAAGGCATGGGTTTCCCATCCCTAGTGAATAGAAGCTAGGTGACCACTTGTCAGACATGTTGTAGAAGGGATTCTCGCACTCATTCAACAAACATTTATCAAATGCAGATTAATTTAATTTAATAACAGCAGTTTTCAAAGCTTCCTCTTATGTCGTCCCCCAGGAACTAGACTGCTCTCTGGCCTTGTGTCCTGTGTTTTCCTGCTCCCATGCTCTTATTCTTTGCTTGGAATGTATATCCGTTCTATAAAATTCAATTCAGCAAGCATTTATTAAGCACCCACTGTATGCCAGACCCTGTGCTAGGTGTTGGGGACACTTCTTCACACAAAGCTATATTGTGGCTTTCTAATAAGCCTGTTGTGTCGATTTGATTGTAAAATCCTGAGGTCTCGTCTGAATTTTATGTCTTTCCTACCACCTAATGTAGTATGTTATTAGGGACTTTTCTGGTTCTGAAGCTTGTTTGATTGCAGGACTGAAAGTGGTGGAATCTTTAAGAAAGGTAGATTTCTTCTCTCTGACCTGTGTCTTTAAACAGAAAAATGGATAGGAATTTCTTTAAAAAAACAAAAAAACAAAGTCTTTCTGGCAGTTGTATGGCTGACTCAATAGCTCACTGCTGGAGAGAGAGAGAGCATGCCCTTATCCTCTGCCTGGAAGAGAAAACCCAAGAACTCTAGATCATGACTTCATGTCCTTTTATTTATTTGGCCCAACCTTTTTATGAGTTGGGCAGAATCTGGGATGCCTCTCTTACATCTCAGTACTGGATCTGGGCTTCTTGGTGATTCATTTGAATATCTGGGTCCTGGGAGGGTAATTGAATAGGGAGGGCTCTGGTGGAAAAGAAGGGGGAAATGAACAGTATTACACGTGTAGCAGAATTTGGAGAGCTGGAAAGACCTAATCCAACTCATACATAAAAGCGATTTCCTTTATAACATATCAGACCACCCTCTTCTTCAAAACCTTCAAGAAGGGAGAAAGAACACTTCCATTCTTCTCCCTGGTCAGTTTTCTTTTCTCCAGGCTAACCATGCCCAGTTCCTTCAGCTGATTTTCATGTAGCATGGATGTAAGATCCTTTGCCATCCCAGCCATCTGGACAATCTTCCAGTTTATCCGTGTCTCTCTTAAACTTTGTGCCAAGAAGTGAGGACAAGTACTCTAGATGAGTGAGTGCTGACGAGGACAGAGAGCGCAGTGGGAGGGCTCTTACCTCCTGATTCCTGGAAGCTCTGTCTGCCTTCTTTCTTTGTGCAGTCCCAAACTGCATAGGTCTTTTTGGCTTCCTTATCACACTGCTGACTCATACTGAGCTTGCAGCCCACTAACCCACCCCTCACCCCGCCTCCCTGATCTTCTTACATGTTATTTGCTGTGTAACCTGGGTTTTCTCTGTAAAATGAGGTCAAGTGATCTCTCAGGCTCCTTAGAGCTCTGACATTTTCTGATTTTGTGAACTAGAGTAAGGTTGGGCTATGTTTTGAAAATCAGTTTAGGTATATTGACATGCTATCAAGACTGTTGGGCAGTGTCCATTGGCTTGGGTCAGGATTATTAAGAGCTGGAAGGGACATTACGGGTCATCTCATTCAACCTCTTCATTTTATAGATGAGGAAACCAAGGCTAAAGAGGTTACATGACGTCTCCAGGGTTAAATAGTAAGTGACAGTCAGAATTGGAACCCAAGTCTGCTGATTTCAAATCCAGCTGCTAGTCCTGTTATAACTCTCCCTCCCAGAAAACTGTAGGGCTTTAATAATAGCAGCAAAACTGGTAGCATTTATATAACGTCTTTTGTTGTTGTCGAGTTGTTTCAGGTGTGTCTGACACTTTGTGACCCCATTGGGAATTTTTTGGCAAAGATGCTAGAGTGGTTTGCCATTTTCTTCTCCAGATCATTTTACAGATGAGGAAACTGAGGCAAATAGGGTTGAGTGACTTCCCCAGAGTCACATAGCTAGTAAATGTCTGTAGCCAGATTTGAACACCCTGGCTCCAGGGCAGGTGCTCTCTCCACTGTGCCACACAGCTGCCCTATCTACTGTCATCTGTGTGTCAGGTACTTGAGCCTCAGCCCTTTCAAATAGCTCATTATCTTCACAATAACTCTGAGTGGCATGGGTACTATTATCGTCTTCATTTTACAGTTGAAGAAACTGAGGTAAACAGTTTGATGCCTAAAATCATACAGATAGTATGTGTGTTTGAGGCTCAGATTTAAACCCAGATCTTCCTGCTTGCAGACCCAGCTCTCTATCCACTGTGCTACCTGTACTGGTCTCAATGAATGTTTTCCCTGTGAGTAGTCACACCATAGTTGGAAGATTAGATTATTTATCCATAACAAACCCTTTACTGTAGTAGGCATTGTCTACTGTGGATTGAGCTCATGCTATTCGTGGGCCATGAGCCATGCCCTCTTTGATTATTTATCCTGAGGAAATTATCAGCTCCATCCAGTAAAACAAAGGCCTGCTACATTTAAGGCCTTTTTAAGGGGAAGGGGGGAGATACTGAATAAGAAATGACTTGGTCTCTGCCTTCTGGGAGTTTATGATCTTATAGGAAAGGTAAAGCAGCTGTGCAAATCAACCAACAAGATTTATTAAATGCCTACAAATAATTAATAAAAATTAGAATGTGCTATAGGGAGTGTGATAAAGCACATAGGCAAGATCCTCAGAGAGATTGATTATTGGGTGGATCTGGGAGGCCTTCCTGGAGGAGATATGGCACCTGAGTTGAACCTTGAGGTTTTATTTCTGTAAAGAAACTGTTATGAAGTCCTTAATTTCCAAGGTCCCCAAGTGAAATTCTAAATAAAGAAAATTAGGTCCCTGCTCCCTGAGTTCAGATGTTTCATGGGACTTGGGCCTTTTGTCTCCTTACCACAGAGAGTACTATACCAATATTTTCTGCACATTGTAGACTTTATGTCCACCCAAATTTGTATGTGAGTGACTTTGACAACCATGTGACTTCATTGGTTCCATTTCACTTTATATTGTAAGCTCTTTGAGAATTGGAGCTGTTTAATTTTTATTCTTTGTACTCCCAATACCTAGCACAGTGCTTGGCACATTGTTAATGCTTAATAAAGGCTTGCTGAATGATAAACAGATAGGTTGTTTCTCCCCACTGCACTCATAAAATGTAAGCACTTTGAGAACAAAGATTATTTCACTTTTGTTTGTTAAAAAACAGAAAAACAAAACTGTTTTCTTGTGAATCCAACAATCATCAACAGTCCAAGATATTTTTAAGATGCGGAAATAGGGAAGAGGACTGTACAAAAAAATTAATAATGACACTTTTTTTTAAAGAAACATCTGTAAGCTTTTAAGGTAGTAGGAAATTGCTGTTTTTTGCCCTCTTCTGCATCTTCCCTTCCTTTTCTTATGCACCTTTTAAAATGCTTTATTGATGTTCTTTTTTCATGTGTATCATCTTCCTCCAACCTACCTCTCCTGCAGACAAACTCCCTCTCCTAGCAGCTGCATGTAGTCAAACAAAACAAACGCATTAGCCATTTCTGAGAATGGGAATGTTCAAGGATTCTTAACCTGGAGTCTACCAACTCTAGATTTCAAAGGCTCTGTGATGGAAAAGAAATTGCATGTTTATTTATACCAACCTCTATTGAAATTTAACATTTTTTTCAATTATTTGAAAGCATTATTCCGAAAAGTAGTCCATTGACTTCAGCAGAATGTTAAAGTTGGAAGGGTAGAGAGTGAGGTTGATGGCATAAGGAAAGGTAATGAACAGTACCTAGCTCTACTTCAGGTCCTCACTGCCAAGAATTGGTAGATATGGTTCATCAGTCTTTTGAAGTCACGTTTGGTTGTTGCTTTCATCAGTCGGATGATCTTTCTGAGTTGTCTCCTCTCATTGTTTCGTTTTTATATATGATTTTTTTCCTGCTTCTGCTAACTTCACTTGGTAACAATTCACACAAATCTCCATGTTTCTCTGAATCTATTATATTTGTCATTTCTCGTGGTGCAGTAAAATTCCATTGCTTGTATATGCCACAACTTGTTCAGCCATTTTCCAGTTGATAGGCACCTGATTCGTTTTCAGTTGTTGGCCACAACAACAGATGCTCCTGTAAATATTCTTATAGGTATAGGTCCTTTCCTTCTCACCTTGATTGCCTTGGTGTACAGGTCTAAGAGGTCAGAGGGTATGTTTAGTTTATTGAATTTTTTGGTATACAGTAGTTCCAGATTAGGCAAACCAATTTATGACTCCACCAACTATGTCTACATATCCTCCAGACTTTCTGATAGTTGTTATTTTACAATTTTGTTATTTTTGCCAATATGAAGGATTTGAAATAGAACCTCAGAGTTGTTTTAATTTGCTTTTTATTATTTGGAAAATTGTTCATACAGTTGTTGATATGTGGGATTTCTTCATTTGAGAACTGCCTTTTCATATTCAACCATCTATCAACTGGGAAATGGCTCCTGTTTTTATGCATGTGTGTGTGTGTATGTATGTATGTACATACATACATTTCTCATATACATGTGTATATATATATATATGTATATATCCTTACCAATTTCTTATATACTTGGGACAATATACTTTTAGTAGAGATATTTCTTTTTTAAAAATTTTTTCCATTTAATATTATTTTATTTTTTCTAGTTACATGTAAAGATAGTTTTCAACATTCATTTTTATAAGTTTTTTGAGTTCCAAATTTTTTTCTCTCTCTCTGTTCCCTTTCCCTTCCCCAAGATGGCAATCTGATATAGGCTACACATGTACAGTCATATTAAACATATTTCTACATTAATCATGCTGTGAAAGACTAATCAGAACAAAAGAGAAAAATCATGAGAGAGAAAAAAAAGAGAAAATAGTATGCTTCGATGTGCATTCAGGCTCCATAGTTGTTTGTCTGGATGTGGATAACATTTTCAAACATGAGTCTTTTGGAATTGTCATGGATCATTCATTGCATTGCTGAGAAGACCTAAAGTTTATCAAAGCTGATCATTGCACAGTGTTGCTGTTACTGTGTATAATGTTCTTCTGGTTCTGCTCACTTCACTCAGCATCAGTTCATATAAGTCCTTCCAGGTTCTTTTGAAATCCACCTGCTCATCATTTTTTTATAGAATAATAGTATTGTACTACATTCATATGCCACTGAGATATTTCTTTCCAGAATTTTTCTGAATTGTTTCCCTTCTAAATCTGACTACATTTATTTTGCTCGTGTGGATGATTTTCAATTTGATATACTAAAAACTTTTCTTTCTTTAATCATTGTGTTTATCTTTTTAGCTAAGAACTCTCTCCTTAGCTGTAGTTGTGAAGGATCACCTTCCTCTGTTCTCTAATTTTTTAATGATATGATGTTTCATATTTAGAGTATATATCCATTTGGAGTTTAACGTGGTGTTTGGTCAGAGGAGTTGTTTTAAGCCTGATTTCTGCCAGGTTGAATTCTAGTTTTCCCAGTAGTTTTTATCAATTATAGAGCCTCCTTACTTCTCTCATAAGTAAAAAGTAAAGTAAAAAAGTAAAAGTAAAACCCTTGGGATTTATTGAATGCTATCCCATTGTGTTTGATTCCTTCTGGGTCTTATTTACCTATTCTGTTCTAATGGCCAACTTTTCTGTTTTTTAACTGTACTAAATTGTTTTAGTGATGATTTTTTTATAGTACGGCTTGAAATCAGTTACTTCTACACCCCTTCATTCCTACTTTTCTCCCATTTTTTCCCTTTTCCCCTCTAGATGATTTAATTTTTTTTCTAGAGCTATAAAAATAGTCCCATGGCAGTTTGTTAAATATGATACTAAATCTTTAAATTAACTTAGGCAATCACCATTTTTATTACATTGACATGGCTCACCCATGAACAATTACATATTCTTCATCTTTGTTTATGTAAAACAGTGTTTTATAGTTGTAGTCATATAAATCCTGAGTGTGTCTTCATAGATTAACTCCCAGATACTTTTATACATTCTCTAACTAGAGGATGAAAGGAAGTGATACATTTAAAAATATCTTTCCTACTACATCTTGTTAGTAATATACAGTTGGTGATTTTTGTGGGCTTATTTTCTATTCTGCTACTTTACTCAAGTCATTAATTGTTTCACTTACTAACTTGATTACAGTCCCAGTGCCTAACTCAGTGCCTGGTATAAAGCAGGTGTTTGATAAGTGATAACTGATTGGTTGGTTGGTTCAGTGTGTGATGCTAGTTTAAGGTTTTTTGGCGTTTGGAATATTTAACTATGGTTCTTCTATTGACCAGTCACTTGATAACGACACATAATACAGACTTGAATTACATAGGTCGTCCTGTTTAAGTCACACAGTGTAGGAGGTAATTGTGGTTGGAGATAGGGCTGCTTTGATTTGAGTCATTCTTTGTCAAAGTAGGCAATCTGGTAAGCTGGCAACCAGAAAGAAGGCTCCTCTGGCCCCCATTTGTTGTGGGCAAGTTTTTCAAAGAGATAGGAAAGGAGAGAATTTGTAGAGACTCTTGGACTCTGTTCCTAAATTTCTACTTGCTAGTTTGATGAATGAATAGTTCTTCTTAAAGGGATTTATACCTGTTAAACAATGTAAATTTAACCTGTGGTAGACCAGAAAAAGGAATCAAATTCATGCATTTTGGTTTGTCCTTCTGTCATCATGACTAATTAGTGCTTTCATTCAGGTTTTGTGGTTTAATGAGTTGGGTGAATACATTGGAAGGTGGGATGAGTTGGGTTCCATTCTGTTGTATTTAAGATTTAGGAAATTGGAAAGGAAGTTGTATAAAATATTTACCTTTCTCATGGAGAACCAGCATGGTGTAGTGAAATGAGCTCCAGGTCTGGAGTTAGAGGGACTCTGTTCAGATCCCACTGATTAGCTGTGTGACCTTGGTGACATCACTGAAACTGTCTGAGCCTCACTTTCATCATCCCTAAAATGAGGATAATTTACTAGCTGCCCATATAGCTTGATAATTGCATTCTGTGATCATTTGATAGCATTCAGAACTGCAGTCTAGTTAGAAACTTGCTTCTTAAAACAGTCATCACCTTTGGAAACACAAGAAATAGAAACATACTTAAGAAATTGGTTCATTGTTCTTTCCTGCTGTGGTCTCACGTCCACCCTTTCTTTTCTCTGTTGTGAACATTTGCCAGTACTCTCTCGTGTTCGGGATATCAGCCATTTTTATTTCGTCACTATATCCTGACTTACAGTTCTTGTTCTTCTGTGTGTCCTCTCTCTCTATCTTTACATGTTTCGTTATGTCATTATCATCTTATCTTAAAGGTGTTACTCCTCTTTAATATTTCTTAACATGATGAGTGCAAGGCACAGTACCTTAAACAAAAGTTGACTGCAAGTGAAGAGGATATAATGATGTATTTTCACTTTCTTACCTGTCACTGGAGGCCCCTCTGGCATTCCATCAGAATGTGAGAGTCAGTAAGTGTGTGTGTATGTGTGTGTGTGTGTGTGTCCATTGTGACATGTGGCTTGGGGCTGTGGTTTTACGGTTCCCCACACACTGCGCCTAGAATTCTTAGTATAATGACTGTCTTCTTTGAATGCACAGTTGGCATCATGTCTTCCTCAGCAGTAGAGAATGTGGGGGTTGATGCCCAAACACATTTTTATCATTTCACTCTCTTGCTTGAGATCCTGTAAGCATTCCCCATTACCTTCCATCTCAAGTCTGAGATGCTCCACTTGGCTTCTGAGACCCCTTGGAACTTGGCTTCCTCCATCTACTGCAATAGAGCAGTTGAGCTTTCCATTATATTTTCTTGTCATTGACTGATCTTGATTCAGTTCAGTTTGTTGAAGTGAAGTGTTTCTTTATTGCACAATCAGTGAGGGAGCCTTTCCTGATTCCTCTCCATTTTCCAATGACTACCCTCCATTCTAATCCTGTTAGTTGGCTTGTAACTGTCATAATAGTCTCACTTTGGTGCCACTGCTAAAGCTGTTTGACCATCTAAATATACCCTTGCCATTTCCAAATGCTTCTTCCATTAGAATACCATCCTTCCTCCTTCTAATTCAAGAAAACATTAAAATCATTTTTGAAAATCTCTTTGAAGATTTTACATTAAAAATTGAAAATTTTAAACATCTTAAAAACCTTTAAACATTTTTTCATGAATACATTTTTGTCTTGAGTCAAGAGATTTTTTTTTTTTTTTGCAACACGTAGAAAGCCCCAAAGTACATCCCCTAAAACCAGTAAAACTAAAGCAAAACTGTTCAATAGCATGAATAGGGCTGATATATCACTTTCCATTTTTGTAGTCTACCAGTTTTTACCAGAAAAGAAGGATGTGTGCTTTAATTTTAGTAGTTTGGTCCTAATATTGCCCGGATGTACTTGACCTGAGTTAAGGTTATCCTTTCCTGTTTTCCTTTTTTGCATGGTGCATACACAGACAAGTTGCATCTGGCTTTTTTACCATGTCCCATAAATCTCTTCATCTTAGAAGATCATTTCAGCTCATGTGGAGCCCACACCTTGGAAGTACCCTCTGCTCCTGGGACCCTCCCTCCCTTTGTTTGGACAGCTCCTCTCAGACCCTCCTGGTGCTCAGGCAATCATCTCATTTCCCACCAGGCTGGGCTCCTCTGAACTTCTCTGTATCTCACCACCCCCTTGCACAGCTTTCTTTTATATGCTGTCTTCTCCATTACAACATAAGCTTCTTGAGGGTGGGAACTGTATTTTTGTTTCTGTTTGTATTCCTAGTACCTAGCTTAGTGCCAGGCACCAAATTCTTACCAATTAATTGAGACAGCATATACTCAGAGATATCAACACAAAATAAGTGGAAAACCATTTTCGGGAGAATCTGGAGAATGGTAATAACTGGAGAGTCTGGGTAAAGGCCTTGGGTTGGAGATGATACTTGAAATGAGGCTTGAAGGGAGTTAGGAATTTTAAGAGTTAAGAATTAGGGAGAGCGTTTTAGACACTGGGGTGGGGAAAGGGGGCATAATAGGTATCTTGTGCAGTGATGGGAGATGCAGTGTTATATGGGGGAACGCACCTGGACCACTTTGGCAAAAAGTATGAGGATTAAAATTAAATCGGTCTAGAAAGAGGGATTGGAGGCAGATGATGAAAGGCCGTAAATGCCTTGTGTGTTTGTTGTCATTGTTTCCTATGCCTGTAATCACTCCTGTACCTCCATTCTTAAAAATCTTTGTTTACTTCATGGGTCATCTCAGACAGCCACTTTTGCATGAGGCCTTTTCTGCTTCCCCCATCTGCTAGCACCTCCCCTCCTCCCCCAAATCGCCTTGTAGCTTTTCTTTTTTTAAATATACCTATAAACATATATATCTCCCTGGATAGACTATAAGCTTTGTGAGAACAGGGATTTTTTTACTTTGCCTTTGTGTTCACAGTATCTAAAACAGTGGCCAGCACATAATAAGTGCTCTTTTGATTGATTGAGCTGAACAAGATTCACCTGGCTCCAGTACATGGATTTCTGAGTGTATTGTTTGCTCCCTATTAAAAACCCCTGGATCTTTCTGACCCCTCCCCCCCATCAGAGTCCCCTGCTTCCATTAGTTTACACTTTTAAGTAGCTCTCTTTTATTAGGAGCCAAGGAGAACACTGAAGAGTTTTGTACATGGCCTGTGTGTGGGTATGTTTGGTGGCTTTTGGCCTTTTTTTTTTTTTTTTAATGTACTGGAGTTGTAACTGTGAGTCACTACACAGTATATCTCATTAGTCTCGTGGGTTCTCCCTGTGGCAGATCCTGTGGTTTTGTCGCCAGTCAGTCTTCTTGTGGAAGCCAGCCTGGTGTGGTGAGGAGGGTAGATGGTGGTGAGTATTGTGGAGGAAACAATGAGGCATTTCTCACTTGAGGTGATGCAGGACCCAGAGGTATAACCCTGGTAATAGTGGAACGAGCCCTAGACTAGGAGGTGACTGTTCAAGCCCTTGTTCTGTCTTGTGACTGGCTATGTGACCTTAGACAAGTCTCTTTCTGCTCTGGTCCTCAGTTTACTCATCTGGAAAGTGAGGAAATTAGGCTAGCTTAGAGGGCCTTAATTGACAGTCTGGCAAAACCTCTGAGTCCCTTCTCAGAATAAAGTTCTTAATTGCATAGAATAAAATATATAAGATTACAAAGGAAGCCAAATATATTAAAATATAATGATCAAAATAAGTGAAAGAAAAATTCTTAAACTCAAGGTTAAGGACGCTTGGATTAAAGTCTCTGATGGCAACGATAGTGGGTGGCACTTTCCAGGCCCTCCCATGCTGTAGGAGTTGCTAAAGATGACAACGACTAATTAGCACAGGTTCATAGTCAATCTTTCTTTTTTCATTAGAACTAGCCCTCCAGCTGGTTGCAGCATGCTGTCCTGGAGAGCTGTGTGACCCTGGACAAATTTCTTAACCTTTTTCATTGAATTTCCTTTTTTTTTCCCTCTCTGTATGGTTGAAGGTGTATTGGATTAGATGTTCTCTAATATCCCCTTTCCTCCTTTGCTAAAATTCTATGATTTAGGCATCTACAGTCCCTGAAAAGCTCTTTTAATTTGGAGCCACAGGACAGTCTTCCAAGTCCTGACCCTTCCACTGACCACCTCTGTGTGACTTGGATGCGTTGCTAACTGCTCTGTAAAATGAATGAGGCTACTGGAGTTCTCGAAGGTCCTTTGTGGCTCTGAATTGATGATGCTCTGTATCCCACTTGCGAAGCTGTTTTGGATTCTGGCCCTGCACGGTGATGGCATTTTTACCTTTCTGGATTCTAATCTTCCATTCTGTGGTTTTCTCTAGCATGGTTACCTGGCATGGTCATTTGAGTGCGGGTGGCTTTAGATGAGGCCACGGTGCAGGGTTTAGACCCCATTTTAGCTGAGCATTGTAAATTCCTTGGCCCACAGGCTGTACTTCTCACCGCTTGGATCCCAGACTGTTAACAGTGTGTTTGGCTGAGCAGAACTGATCTCCGCTACTGAAGAAACAACCCTGAGCATGTGGCTTCTTGGCACTGAGTCAAGAAGAGAACTCTTTTGGCAAATAGAGGTTGGCACGTTCCTTAAACACTTTTTTAAACACAGCTGTTACCGACCTGCTATGCTGGTGGCTGTGATGGGGATGGGGGAAGACAGCTCCCTGAGGCTGGGGCTGGGGGCAGAGAGAACACGAATAGCTAGCCTGACTTGTGAAACTTGCAGGCAGTTGAAGTTCAGGGAGAAAAAAGCAGACAAAAGTTGAAAAAAGGAACATAGAAGTGTCACACCAAAGAAGGGACATGCTAGGGGACAGCTATCTTTGCCACGATCGAAATCTGTTAATACTGCACATGCCATTGACTTGTTATGTGATCTCTGGCAGGGTTCTTAACCTCTTTGCTTTTTATCCATTTATAAATGAAAAATGGAAGGCAGTGTGGTGTGGTCTCTAGAGTTGGCTTCTATGTCAGGAAGAACTAAGCGATGGGGGCTTTATCATAAAGAGAATTCCATTCAAGAAACATTCATATATTTCAGAGGGGACGGGGAGATTGAACCTTAAGGAAATGTAAGGTTGGAAAATTACATGAGAGTTTGGTTATAGAATGTTACCCTATTCAATAAATGGTTTACTTTTAAAAAAAAGACAGAAAAGAAACATTTATTAAGGAAGTTGGTAGAGAGAAACTAGTCTTGGAGTCAGGAAAACCTGACTTCCAGCTCTGCTTCTGAGAGTTAATTAATTAGTAAGTATTTATTAAGCACCTATTCTGTGCCAGGTACTGTTCTGGGTGCTGAAGATATAAGTACAGAGAATGAGACAATCCCTTCTAATGAGGAGTTTACGTTCCAGTGGGGGAGACAAGTACAAATAAAAAAAAAAGATACATGTGTTTATATGTGTGTGTGTGTGTATTTAGTTTAAATATAAAATTAATAAGAAAACATACATGTGTACAGGCTATCTCAAAAGTCTTAGTGCTTATTGAGCATTAAGACTTTTGAGACACTGTGTGTGTAGCTAAAGTAGCTAAATACAAGGTAGTTTTGTGGGGAGGGGGCTGGGAGGATCTGGAAAAGCTTCGTACAAAAAAAAAGGGTGTCCAAGCTACATCTTAAAGGAAAAGAGGGACCTTTACTGACTGTGTGACTGGCCAAATGAGTTAAGCTCTCAGTCTTAGGTCTCAGGCAACTCTCTTTAAGACATTTTGAGTTACAAAACCATAGGTTTTTCTGTATATAGGTAGGAGTTCTTTACACTAAGGAAACCATAGGTCCAAACCATCCCATAGCCCCAGAGTAATAATTACATTCTTGGAGTCAAGATTTGATTTCTTGCTCTACATATGAACAGTCTTTCACATTAGACCATTCTACACAATGTGGTCTGGTAGAGGATTTTCCGATGCCCCTTTGCTTCCCTCTCTGTTGCCAGCTTTCTTTGTACTGTATAGCAGATTTCTAGAGCAGGAGGTCTCAGTGGAGGCTAATGGCAAAAATAGGGCCCCTCCCCCTCCAAGGTAACTTGAGCTACAACAATCTTCTCCAAATCTCAAAGAGAATAAATTTATGTAGATCACATGCAAATATAATGCAAACAAATGTGTGGCCCTCCTGCTTCCTATCCCAGGATTTGGCCCTGGGGAAAAGTCCATTGTGGTAGGAGACCATTCTGTTTTCCAGTCTGCTTTGATAATGTGTGACTATAATCTGTAATTAAGCCCCTTCTACAAGGGATGCCAGTAAGACACAATGGTCGTTATTAAAGGCCTGGTATTGATGACAGAAAAGAAGAGGAAGCCCCCTTGTTAGAGTCGCAGAATTAGCTATTTACCACACCTTTTGTCACCTTGGCGGATTGGGAATGTTTTATTGGTGTGTTACAGTAGCTTAGTAACTTCCCTTTTCCAATTTTTGGGAAGCCTGGAGCCTGGGGAATGGAGTGGAGAGAAGATGAGTGTGGAGGTAACTATGGTAGAAGGAGGTGTCTTTGTTCATACAAAACAGTTCAGGGACAATGCTGTACACTAATTTCTTATGCCGCCCTGCAATATATTGAAAGTGGGGCAAGTTTTGATGTGGAAGGGATAACTGTATACCTCTTCCATCTTGGGACTCATCTCAACATGGCTTTACACTCACACAGTAGGTGACTAAGTAAATATTTGTTTGTGGTGACTGTTGAATGATGGGTTACTTGGGACAGTAACCTAACAGGCTTCTTGTTTGGTGTAAACATTTGCCTTCCTTGATTAGCTTGGGGGAATTTAACTTCATATCTAAGATGGTATAGAGTGCCTTTATTTAGTTGTCCTTTATTATGAGTACTGAACTCTGGGGAAATTGCCCTATGTATTTAATGATCCCAAACTTTTGCCCCAAAATGAAGCCTGTCCACAGATGTAATAGGAGAGGGCTTGCTGAAATTGAAGGGTCAGTGAGACTTTTCTAACCTGTATCCTGCCTCCCCCCAGGGTGTGCTAGTACCTTGTTGTGTGGTATCATACATTATCAAATGAGATAATATTTGTAAAAAAACTTTGCGCAGTGCCTGGTACTTCATAATAATCATGTTGTGGAATCTGCTATTGTCTTTGAAGAACTAAATTTGAGGATCATTGAAAGGATAGTAAGGTGATTTCATGATGTACATGAGCAGTTTGTGCTTTTTTTTCTTTTTTATTTAGTCTAGCACCTATGAACTCATCATTTTTAGCAGCTCTCAGCTCCTGATAGACCCTTTCCACCAGTGCCTCTTGGCTACTATGCCCCATAGAATCTTGGAGAATTGTGTGGGGATACTGAGGTAAACTGACATGTCCATGGTCATTTTGTCATGTGTTGGGACAGAATGTGAGCACAGGTCTTCCGCCTGACTCTGAAACCCCTCTCCAGACAATGTACCATATTGATTCCTGTAACAAATCAGGCAGTTGTGTAAGAGAAATGTATCAGAAAGATTGTACCTGGTAAAGAAGGCAGGTTGGTCATCTAATTATGTGGAAAGGAATGGCAGACTAGCAGAGTTTAGCCTTCTCTCTCTTTTGATAGCTATGCAGTGTTCAGAACACTCCTTTCCTCTGATCCCAGGGTGGACCTCCGTGGAAAACAGATAGGAGACTTGAACCAAGAATAGTGCAGGGAGGGGCCCTCTTTGATAGGGATCTCTCTCTCTCTTTCTCTCTCTCTCGTCTGTCTATCCTGAAGGGCAGCTAGGTAGTACAGTGGATAGAGCACTGGCCCTGGAGTTAGGAGGATCTGAGTTCAAAAAATCTGCCTTCAGTTTCTTACTAGCTGTGTGACCTATAGCAAGTTTATGTGTTTCTGCCTTGCAGTATGTCATCAATATTACCATGCCCAGGGGCAACTGGGTGGTACTGTGGATAGAGCAGCAGTATAGGTAGGAGTCAGGAGGACCTGAATTCAAATTTCACCTCAGACACTTGACACTCACTAGCTGTGTGACCTTGGGCAAGTCATTTAACTCCAATTACCTCATCCTGGGTCATCTCCAGTCATCCTGATCACTGGATTCAGATGGCTCTGGAGGAGAAATGAGGCTGGTGACCTGCACAGCCCTCCCTCGCTCAAAACAAAGTCAAGTGCAAGGCCTGTCATTATTTCTCTGATGGCATGGTCTTCTTCAGCAATGAAGGTTGAACACACAGTATTATCATGCCCAATTACATCATCTTTGTCATTGATTTAGAGCTGGATGGAACCTCTGATCCAACTTCCCCTCTCATTTTTATCACTGAGAAAATAAACGGAGGCTTAAGACAGTGAAATAACTTGGCCAAGGTCCTTCACTAGGTAGCAGAGCTGAGATTTGAACCTAGGCCCTCTGATTCCAGAAGTAGTGATCTTTCCAGCTGTGTGACTTTGGGTAAGTCACTTCCCTTCCTTGGGTCTGAATTTCCTCATCTATAAAATGGTTGTGAAGACAAGATGATTTTGGTTGCGTCTAGCTCTACTTGATACTTACGTTACAACTGGGGTCCTTTTTAGGATAGGCGTCCCTGCCTCTGAAGGAGAACTTTCATTATTCCTACCTCAAAGTGGAAAAAATATCATTCAGAGCCAATTAAAATGTTAATACATTTTGAAAGTGGTCACTTTATAATCTCTAATTTTGTTGAGCCAATGCATTTAGAAAAAGAACTATTCACATTTTTAAGACTCTAAAATCAGGGAATCATAAAATGTTAGAATAGAAAGGACACTTGTAGATGATCTAGCCCCACTCACATTTTTTTAAGAAACAGACTTTTGAATATATTTTGCTTTTATGTTTCCTGGAGTTCACCAGCATTTCCTTCTCCCCAGAAAATCATCACTTATAATGAAGTATTTTTCAGTAAAGAGAGAGGAAGAAGAAATGTCAGCAAAATCTAATAATGCCGCACAGTGCAATAAACATTTATTATTAAGCACCTATGTATGAGCCAAACTCTGTGCTAAGTGCTGGGGATACAAATAAGAAAAAGAAAGACAGTTCCTGCCCTCAAGGAGCTCATAATCTAACCTGTAAGACAGTACACAAAAGGAACCTGAAAGGGAGGTGGGGAAGGAGGAGGAAGCATGATGGTGGTGGAGTCAAAACAACTCTATGTTGCTTGTAGGAAATGAGAAGTTGGCCCAGCTTCTGGGGCCTCTTTAAAGGGAGGCTTTGGGGAGAGTTTTGGTTCTTTCTTCTGGTCCTCTAATCAGAGGGAAACTGAGGGTACCGAAGCTGAAGTAATCTTTATGATGATAAATTTCCTGATGGGGAGTAACATTACATCTAACCTGTCTCCACCTCCTTCCCCCCCAAAAAAGAAAAAGAAAATCCTGATATTATATACAATGCTCTATACCAGAGAGGATCCCAAGGTCCTCAACTGTGGGATTGACTTATCTCTTTTCTTTGGGACCATATTTGCCCTTTATAATTTTGTCACATTCATTCTCATGTATTAAAATTTTTTTTATTGATATCTTGTTTTTAAATCACTTCATTTCTTCTTGAAAACTTCCCCTTCCCTGAGAGCCATCTCTTATAGTAAATATATATTTTTTAAGGTAAAAGATGAAAAAAACCCCAGAAAATTGATCAATACATTGAAAAAGAAATCTAAAACAGTACGTGCAGTGTTGCATACCTGTAGATCCCCCACCTCTGCAAAGCAGTGGGAGGAGGTATCTTCTCATATCTCTCTTTTTTGAGGCCTGAGGGGTTCTTTGTAATTTTACAGCATTCATTTTTGATTGTTTGGTGGTAATTGTGTTTTCCACTTACATTGTTTGTAGTCATTATGTGTACTGTTTTCTTCCCTCTGCTTGCTTCACTTTGTATCAATTCATGTAAGTCTTTACTGGATTCTCCTCAACCATCTTCATCATTTCTTACAGCATTACGTTCATGTACAATGATTTCCTTGTCCGTTTCCTCTATCAATTGCAACTCCTTCATTTAATAGATGAGAAAACTGACCTCTGAGAATGGGAAATGACTTACCCCAAGGTCAGGAAACTAGTGAGTTAAGTTAAGATTTGAAACCCAGGTTTATATGATTGTCAGTTACATAACCATTTGATTTCTTGAATGTTATCTTGTGTTCTTCATTGGTCTGGGCAAATTAATGAGAATGAATTTAATTTTTTTTGTGAGGCAAAGTATAGAAATTAGCTTGGCTGGAGAGGAGGCAGGATTATAATAGTGGTCTTAGTTTTGCAAGGTCCTGGAAACCAGGAATAGGGAGGGTTTTTTTTTTTTTTTGGTTGCATGTTTAGTCTAAAGATTTTTGGAAGGTAAATTAGAGATGGGAGGGAATCGGGGAATATATCAAAGGTTTACAGGTTTAGATTACAGTCATCTAGAGGTCATTGGTACCTGCATTTGACTTTGTGTTAAGCAAAAAGGGTTAGAAAGAATTCTCCTTGGGCGTTTTTTTATCCTATTTATCTGTCTTGTTTAATCTTCTTGAGAATCAGAATGGGGTGATAGGACCCTGGACTTGAAGTCAAGGAAGACCTGGGTTCAAATCCTGTCTCACACACTAGCTGTGTGATCCTAGGCAAATTACTTAATCTCTGTGTTATACCTTAGCTCCTTGTGTAAAATTGGGTGTACCTGAGGGCTTTAGAATCAAGTAACTCTAATCTTGTTGTGTATTACCAGATGGCATATATGGTACTGGGAAGGGCTAGCCAGCCCCAAGGGCCAGATTTCTTGTAGATTTAAAATGGGTACTTACTCTCCTGCCCCCTCCCCCACCATGCTTTCTGCCGCTTTGTTTTTGTTATTTTTGTTGCTGTCCTTGTTCTCTCCATTTTTTTATCCCTTCCTCTTTCTTCTTTGAAAAATCATTCATCCTTTAATAGATTTCTTTCCAAAAAGATCCTTTGAAATAGTGAGAAATCTTAATATATGACCTTCTTGTGGATACTCCACACTAGTCACCTACCTCCTGGGAAGATACAGCAGTATAGTAAATAGTAATATATCCAGTGAGATAATGCATGAAATGCCCTTTGTAAACCTTAAAGCACTAATTAAAGGTGCGCTGTTATTTTAATAGTCTAGTCTTTTTTGTTCTCATAGTCTTATGTAGAGATTTATGTAGTCTTTTTAGTAGATTAGTTTGCATCTATATAATGCTTAACGCTTTACAGAGCACTTCCATGCACTTTCTTTTCTGATTTTCCTAAGAACAGCTGTGCTGGCTTAGTATTTGAGACATTTTCCCCAGTCGTACAACAGATGGAGAAAAAAGGCTCATGGATTTGCACATAGTTGCATAGCTAGTAACCATCAGAGGTGGCATTCAAACTCAGTTGTTTCCTGACTTCCAGCTAAAATGTGGTTCCACTGTAGACCAATGGAGTCCAATAGAAATGGGGCCACTAAGCTGTAAGTAAGGATCCCTGTGGGCTGCATATTGACGTAGAAAACCACAGATTAACATTATCTTTTATTGTAGGGCAGCTGGATAGAGTGCTGGGCCTGCAGTCAGGAAAACTCAACTTCTTGAGTTCAAATTTAGCCCGAGATACTTAACTAGCTGTGAGAACCTGGGCAAGTCACTTAACCCTGTTGGCCTCAGTTTCCTCATTTGTAAAATAAACTGGAGAAGGAAATGGTATTTCAGTATCATCACCAAGGAAACCTCAAATGGGGTCATGAAGACTCAGACACAACTGAAAAATAGCAAATGTTCTGTTTTATTTTATTTTATTTTTTGTTAAATATTTCCTTGTTATATTTTAATCTGGTTTGGGCTGTAGCTGGGAGTGTTTCCCAGGGCATTGGATTCAGTGTTTGAAACCTCTGTACCAAAACTCTCTGAAACACTACTGTGTGTGTGTGACTGAACAGCTATTTTGAGCCTCTCTTTTGTGTCTGCATATGTGATTATATCTGTACAGAGAACTCCTACAAATCCCTCTAAGGGGCAGCTGGGCTCAGTAAGTAGAGTTCTGGATCTGGAGTCAGGAAGAGCTGAGTTCAGATGTGGCCTCAGACACTTACTAGCTCTTTGACCCTGAGCAAACCACTTAACTTCTGTTTGCCTTAGTTTTCTCACCTGGAAAATGAAAATAATAATAACACCTACCTTGCAAGGTTGCTCAGATCAAATGAGATAATATTTGTGTTAAAAAAAAAGGGAGGGGGGTTTAGCACAGCACCTGGCACAGAGTAGGCACTTTATAAATGCAACAGCTCCTTGTGTGTAAACTCCTTCCACCCATCAGAGTAGCAACTCCTCTGTAATTTATAATCTTAGAGCAATGAGAGGTTAATGCTTGCCCATGGATTACATCTAGAATGGGTCTGAAGTAGGAATTGAGGCACCTACCTGCTCTTCCAGACTCCAAGACTGGCACTGTGTCCTTATTCTCATAGATGTCTCATTTCATCTTGGACCTTTTCTTATGACTTGTTCCATCTCCATTCTTCCACCTTCCCTCCCCCCACCTTCTTCTCTGTTCCCTCCCTTTCCTTCTTCCCCCTCCCCAAGCTGGGTAATTACAGTTTGAAAGTCTTAACTAAACTCATAAGAAGTGGTAGAGTGTAAGGGTCCCAATTTGAGTCAGGCCTCCTAGTTCTACACCCAGAGAAGCCAACCCTCCTCTTTCATGTGGATGGAACAAACTTCTCGAGTTATTACATTAGCAGTAACCTACGGTGTGTGTGCTGTGAAAGATGAGTCACCATTTACTGTAAGACTTTCAGATGCCCGGCAGACACATGCCAATCTAGAGTGATGGTGAAGGGGGTGAATTTTGCTCAAAATAAATAAGAGACTTGATACCCCAGTTGATTCAGAGAACTGGGTTAAATATTGAAGCCCTTTCATTCCCTACAACATCTGATGGATTTTCTTTTCTAAGTTTACAAAATGGTAGTTGGGATTTTTTTTAAAACTATGTGTGCAACCATCTTTGTATAAGTTTGGGTTTAGACACAAGCCTCTAAGGGTTGTTAGTGTGTTATCCCTCTCTTTGGTTTGAATTTTTTTTTAAAGTAAAATTTTTCCATTATTGCTTAGTTGTAGGAGAGATGTCAGAGTAAGATTGGAAGAGAGATATTACTCTTTGTGTCTTGGCTTCTGAAATGCCTTAAATTTTTATCTTTTAATGTTACAAGATCATATATTTAAAGCTGGAAGATATCTAAAAAATCATCTGGTCCAACCCTCTCATTTTGCAAACAAGGAATCTAGTTGAGAGCCAGAAGTTAAGGTGGTTCTTCTAGTGATCTAGACTCACTAGTAGTGAAGATTGGAACTCTTTCTTAACTCTTTCTTGTAGTGCTGTGGAAAAAGCATTAGGTGACTTGCCTGCAGTGGTCACACAGCTAATTGGCAGAGCCAGGATTTGGACCCAGTTCTTAAACCAAATGTCTTTCCATTGTAATGTATTGTCTCCCATCTTATTTGCTTGACCTCTAGAGAACAAATGCAGGAATAGAGGGTAGAATTTGCAAATTTAGGCTTAATTTAAGGAAAAATTTGCCAACCACTCTAGTGAAATGGTTTGCCTCTGGAGGTATTGGCTTCCCCTTCCATATGAGTCTTCATGCGAAGGCCAGGCGACCACTCGTAGACAGGATCATCCAGAAAGGGCTGGTCTAGATGCTTGGTTGCTAAGGGTCTCTTCCACTCATAAAATCTGATTTTCTGGGAACTTAGATGATTTAAGTTCCTTTGTGTCTTTTCCTCCTATTCTTTCTCTTTTCTTCATTTCTTTATTTTGTTTTCTCTTCCCTTCTCTTTTTATTTCTGCCTTCCTTTCTCTGGAATTGAATGAATGAATGAAGTATTTTATTAAGTGCTTATCATGTGCTTACCTAAGACAGTCTACTTTCAAGGAGCTCATGTTCAAAAGGAAAAACAACAGGTGAGTAGTGAACTCCAGCAGTATAGCAGCTGTGAAAATGCTTGAAAAATTAACTCTATGGGCAAAATTAGGTGGTACAACAAGATGGTCTTTGGGGCAGTGTCACTTGGTTTCTTGTGCCCTCTGAAGGGAAGAATGTGTTCTTTCTTAGGCATAGAATACATTTACTCATTACTGAGGAGAGTGGAAGAGAAAATAATGTTTCTGTTCTCTGGTAGTTCACAGTCCTGGTGAGGAGAGGAGATTGACACCAATCAGTTAAAGGAAAGAAGCTGCTATCTGCAAGCCCACACAGGCCACTAGATAGCCTAGTGGGTAGAGCCACTGGGTCCTGGAATCAGGAAAGCCTGAGTTTAAATCTTACCTCAGATACTTATTAGCAGAGTGATCTTGGGTAAGTCAGTTAGCCTCAGTTTCCTCAGCTGTAAAATAGGAATATTAGTAACTCTGACTTGGCAGGATTGCTGGATCAAGTGAGATAATATTTGTAAGGGGGTGAAAAATATAATACTGATAATAGCAACACTGACACTTTGTGGGGATGTTGCAAGGATCGACTGAAATGATATTTATAAAGAGTTTAAAAATTTGTAAAAGGATAAAATTAGTAAAGATAATATTTACATAGTGCCTGGTATACAGTAGGTACTATATAAATGTTAGCTGTTCATTACTATTATTATGAAACACTAGGCTCTGAGCCCACAACAACCCATATATGTATATGTATACACAATGTGCATATTTGTGTGGGGGTATATATATATATATGTGTGCATGTATTATTTTGTTGTGTTATGCACAACGCAAATGAAAAATTATCTTGGGAGAAGGCAGTAGCAGTAAAGGGGACTGGGAAAGGCCTCTTGTAGAAGGTAGGATATGAGGTGAACCTTGAAGGAAACTCGGGAATTCATTGACATGAAGCTTTGGAGGGTGGGAGGGGTGGGTGGGGTGGATAAGCCAGTGATGAGTCTTGGTGTTGGGAGATGGTGTGTCAGCTGCTAGGGATAGTCAAGGAGGCAGTGAAGCTGGATTGTTAAGTAGTATGTGGAATAGATTTTAGTAAAGCAAAATGAGGCTGGATGGGAAGGGGACACGCTGTGAAGGGCTTTCAGTGCCTAACAGGATTTTCTGTTTGATAACTGGTGGTAACATGGAGCTGGTGGAAGTCCATTGCCAGAGGAAAGGCAGTATGGAGGTGTGGGGAAGGGAGATGAGGAGGCCTGACATGACCAGATCTTTGCTTCAGGAACACCACTTAAGCATTGGCTGAGCTGAGAATAGGCTGGAGTGGGGAGAGATCCAAGGTATAGAGGCCAACCAGAAGACTGTGGTCCAGGCCTGAGGCGATGAGGGTCTCATCATTTTACTGAGCCCAGACTTGGAATTTGTGTTTTATTTGCCTCATGGACTAATCTTATACCTAACACTGGAAGGGACCTCAGATGCTGTTTAGTCTCAGATACTGTCTAGTCTTATCTGACGTGTGTGGAGGGGAATATATCATTCATGTACATTGTAGTTCATAGTTTTTCCTTTGATGCTTCTTCTTAAAGTATTCTTTTCTGTTTCCTGTCCCTTTGTACAAGTTCTCCTCTACTCCTTTACGTCCACCTTTATCTTTTGCTTAGAAGAAAGCAAGACATTTTCTGTACTAAAGGAACTTATATTGTAAATGATTAATGAAGGTCTGGGCCTGGAGTCAGGGAGACTCATCTTGAGTTTAAATCTGGCCCCAGACACTAGTCCTGTGATTCTGGGCAAGTCATTTCACTCTGTTGGCCTCAGCTTCCTAATCTGTAAAATAAACTGGAGAAGGAAATGATAAACCAGCAATATCTTTAACAAGAACACCCGAAATGGAAGCACAGAGAGTTGGGCATGACTGAAAAACAATTGAGAAACAAAAACAAGAAGAAAGTTTAGCAGCTTAGCATGGGAATGATGGGAAAGTTAAGGCCAAAGCTGGACCAGGCTGGTTCCAGGGACAGAATCCAGTATTTCTGTGGAATGAAATGGAGACTCTTGTTCAAGTGGAATTGGAATGGGGAGTGCTAGTAACAATAATAAATCCTTAAGAACATCAGAAGAATTTTTTAAATTGATGTTTCCATTCCAAATGCACCATTTTTGCAAAAATACTAAAAAGTTTTAAATTCAGGTGCTATAAATATAGATAGATAGAACTCACCTAAACAGAAGCTCTTTGGGGTCTTCCATAATTTTTTTGAGTGTAAAAAAAGTCATGAGATTGAAAAGTTTGAGAGCCGCAGCTGCTCTAAATTACCTGGATCATGAAATTTCAAAATATAGAGACTCAGAAGAGAAGGATAAAATCCTGTTGGAAAAGCACACACATAGCATCCCTGTTGTCTTTCCTGCTACCAGAGTTGTAATGAGGATGCTTTCAATGAGCCTGCAGAGGATGAGTTTATGTCTTAATTCTTCAATTCATCTATAGGAGGTCATTATTCTATTTGCTCAGGCAATTGTCTGCAGAACATTAAAAAATATAAATCAATAATAATATAATGCTAACATCCTGAGACTTTCTGTTTGAACTCTATTGAAAGAGATGAGAACCAAATAATTATTAATAAAATAATAATATGAGATGATATTATAATAAATATAACATTATATTGAGACATATAGCATATGAACTGTTTATATTTATAATAGTGATAATATCGTTCAACAAAAGTTTATAAACCTCTTGCTATGTATAAAACACCCTGATAGGTTCTATAAGGCAAAGGTGAAAGCTGAAAAAGGCCTTGCTCTCTATACCAAGGGTATCAAACTCAAATAGAAATAGGGAGTCATTAAAATGTGCATGAGAATCACTGCAGTCCACATATTAGCTTAGAAGCCATGCATTAACATTACCTATGTTTTACTGTATTTTTGTTTTTATTAAATGTTTCTCAATCACATTTTAATCTGGTTTGGCCTTACTTGGTAGTGTTATGAGCTTGTGGTGGGCCCCATGTTTAACACCTCTGTCTCATACCACTCTGTTTGTATTGTGCCTTTACAGTCAGAAAACATGTTTACAGCTTGACTTTCCCAACATCTCTGGTAAGCATTGCAAGCATCAGGATAGCCGAAGAAATTGAGTTTTTGGAAGGTTAAGTGACAGTCATCGTCCTCCTCCCTGACCTGCATGAGGCTTGTCAGTGGGAGAACTGTGTAAGCAAGCCTGCGCTGTGAATTGCTTGTAGGATTTATACCAATTGAAGTCTTGGAGGACAAGGAGAGCACAGATAATTGAAATCTGTAGATAATCCTCAAACACCATTTTATCTATTTATTGCAGCCTTTTAGTAGAGCAGCTGTATCTCCTGTTCTCTGTCCACATCTAGGCAAAATGGGGAACCAGAGGAGAGAGCCCAGGAGGTGTAGGAGATTCATCCATTTCTCATAATAGAGTTGACATGTTGTCATCTCATCACCAAGCATCCTTTTGGAACTCTGGTTCAGGTCTCTGTAGCTCTCATGGTTCTCCATCTTCATTCACTCTGTTTGTGAAAGATGACTGCCAGACTGCCTCTTAAAAATCTGCTTTGGCAACGTCTGGTTACCCCATGTGAGCCCGGAAAATGAAAAAAAAAAAAGGCTAAATGTTAGTGACTACAGTTATGAATAGTCCCCTGTCGAAAGCTTTGATGTCTGGAAATAATCATTGCTTTATTTTAATGTAAGACTACATAACCGCATTTCTTAATAATGCTAGTGCTGTGGTCAGTCAGATGGTACAGATTCCTTTGTTGCTGTGAATTTGCAGTTTGCCTACCAGCTCTCAGCACCCATCTTTTCTCTCTTCTTCTCTCCTCTCCTCTCCTTTCCTCCTTCCTCCCTCTCTCCTTCCCACTCCCCCTGCTTCCTCCCCTTCCCTCCTTTTCTCCCCATGTCAGCAAGACACATATTGGTGAACAAGAAAATATAGAGTGTCTAGGCCAGTGTACAGTAAGTAGGGGGATAGATTTTAAGACTGAATATTCTATTATCATTAGTGGACTCTGTGTGTCTGTGTGTGTTTTTGTGTTTGTGTATATATGAATCTATACCCACAGAAATACAAACATTTCTCTTGCAGAAAGAATTGCATACATGCTGTTGGCTTAATTTAAAAAATGCTGCTAAATGGGGCTCTTTTGCTTTTGTTCGTTAAAAAATTTTGAACATTTTTCATTTTGTTTTTTATTTTTGATGTTTTCATTCAAATGTCTTTCATCTTACTTTCTTCTTTTTCTATTCTAAATGAAATAAAATGCTGAGTTGGAAAGATCTTCCTCTCACTCATACATAGTATTTTTTCTATGTGGTTTTTATAACCTACTCTTGAGGGCAGATATTATTTCTATTTATAGATAGGGAAACTGAGTCAAAGAAGTGAAGAGAATGGTAATAGGAGGGAAAAAATCCAATCTAGGTCACCTGAGCCCCAACTTAGAACTCTTTTCTCTGGTAGAGCACTTATATCACCTAATCCATGTGGTTTATTTCTCTTTATCCTCAGGATTCTCTTGGATTTCTCTAGCCCTGAGTTTTCCATTGGCTCAACTTAACCTTAAACTTTGATGGCAAGTTTTTATGAAAGTAGGCAGAAAGTGGACATGGATCCTGAACATATCACCTAGTCTCCTGGACCTTCCCAGAATGGTCACATTCATAGATAAAGGAGTGACACATTATAGCCATATCTTAACTCCGTATTTCCTCATCCAACACTCCACCTCCCAGTTCTATACATTTTCACTGACTACCTCTCATGCCTGGAATTCTCCTGCTCCTCATTTCAGCTTCCTTGAAGTATCTGCTAAAATTCTACCTTCTACTTTCTCCATCCTTTTTAATGTTACTGCTCTAAATGGTCTCTGATTTATTCTCTTTATAGTTGTTTGTGTGATGTCTCCCTCATCAGACTGTGAGCTCCTTGATTGCAGAGTCTGTTTTTGCCTTTCTTTGCCTGGCATATAGAAGCTGCTTAATAAATTGCTTGGTGACTTGACTTCTTAGAGTAAATTTTTTATTATTTTGAAATCTGACAAAACACCAACAAGCTTGAACATTTCCATATCCAAACAAGAGTAGAAAAAGAATTATATCTAAAATCACTCATTTCTATTGAGTAAAGCTTTGCCTTTTCTTTTTTTAAGTATATATGAAATTCAGTGTGTTACTTTCACATCTAACCTGATTGTCTGGGACATGATATCTTTGTGAGCATTTAAATCGCTGACCTCACTAAATACTCAAGTGACTTGGAAACCACTTTGGACTTTCCTGTGATCTTTTCTCATGGCATTGATGTAGTTTGGTTTAGAGGAAAGAGCCCTGAAATTGGAGGCTGGTCTGACCCCCAGATGGCCTCGCACAAGCTCCCTAGCCTTGTCTTCACTGTTTCCAAGCAGACGTTTGTGTTTATTTGGCAACTGAAGAAGGTAGTTCCAGTTTGACCATGTGTGGTTGGGGGACAGTATGTTCCTTCAGACTTTAGATTTATATATTGTCATGGGTTCCCGTATGTGTGGCTAGAGAAATTCAAGAGAATTCTGGGAATAAGGAGAAATAAACCGAGTGGCTTAGTTGATATAGGTGCTCTATCAGGGTAAAGAGTTCTAAACTGGAACTCAGGTGACCAAGACTGGACGTGTGTGTGTGTGTGTGTGTGTGTGTGTGTGTGTGTGTGTGTGTGTTTATGGAATTGAAAGGGGTAGGGAGAGAGAAAAGCATGCGTATCTCTATACGTATGATTTCATTTGTAACATGTCAGAATGGCTTTCTTCTGTTTGTCAGATTGCTTGGACTTCTCCATAGGAAGCATTTGTTTACTGAAGCTAAACGTTTATTTGGCAAATAAATGCCATACCATGAAATCCATGGGAAAAGTAAGAAAGGAGGGAAAGTGTTTGAGAGGTAGAGGTGTGGGGAGAGAGAGAGATCCTGGAAGTTGTTTGGGATCTGTGTAGAGGAAACACTTTCTTGGGTTGGAAACAGTAGCCTTAAGGTGGGGACTTTGTTTTCCTAGGGAGTACAAACTGAACAAGGGAGGTGGCCCTCACCCAGGAATTCAGATTGGGATAGAGATTCTGAGAAACACACTGAGGCTAAAGAGGGGAATTCAGATCTGGAAAGGGCCTCAGAAACTTTTCATTTGTTTCCCATGAGTAACATTTGGTCTCACAAGGAGGGACCTTACTATGTGTTCATTTTTTTTTTAATAGAACATGTACTAAACTCCTATTGTAAGCAAGGTACTAGGGGTACAATGATCAGTCAGTCAGTAGTCTACTATGTGCCAGGCACTCTCCTAAACACTTGGGATCCAAAAAGAGGCAAAGAACAGTCCCTGCCTTGAAGAAGTTTACATTCTAAGATGAACTAATAACACATAGTTCCAACCCTTGAGCTTAGCAGTCTAGAAGGGATGATAGGGCAGGTACAAAAATAACTAATGTTAGCTATGAAAATTGTGAAGTTGGTAGTCATCAGCAAACATGAACATTCCTTATACAAAGGATAGAATGGTGGGATTGCATATGAAACTGAGTCTACCATGCATAGCCCATTTATTTAAAAAACTGTCCATGGACTTTAATTTGGTAATATCAACACTGTTGGTAATGACGTTTTTTATGTCCCCTTCTGGACTTCTCTCTTAATAGAATTTAAAATCTGAATTATTTTAATAAATAATTACTTTAGAATCTGAATTAAGTATATGGGAAAGTTGAAAACTGTTAAAAGTTTTCTAAAAAATGTTTTTTTGGCCCCCTCAGTTTTTTTTACATCACAGTCATTTCCTGACGTTCTCTGTCTTCCACCTCCATCCCCAAAAGCCCCTCTTTATAACAGTGAAAAACAGTGAAGAAAAACTGACCAAGAAAAGCTTCCTACGCCACATTTCAATTTTGTGGTCCCATCTCTCTATAAAAGGAAGAAATCTTGTTTCATCACCTCTGGTCCAGGGTCAGCACTGGTCATTGAATGTGACTTCAGCTGTATTTTAGAGTCTTTATTGCTATGATTGTGGTCGCTGTGCTTGTATTTATTTGTTCTTTGTTTTGCTTTCTTCTCTTTGCATCAGTTCACATAAGTCTTCCCATATTTCTTCGAACCCTCACTAGGAAAGGTCTGAAGAGGAAGATATAACTTCCAGCGAGATTGGGGTGGAGTGCATAACAGCTTGCTGATTGGGCACAAGCTGATTTCTGAAGGAAAGGGAAGGGAATGACTTCTAGCTAGTAGTTCTGGGAGGTATTGTTGGAGGGCTATTGACTAGGAGAGAATGAAGCATGGGATTGTGGACGGTGATCCAGCACTGAAGACTTCTTAGTTGTAATGCTTTTCTAGCTTTCAAATTGCTACCAGAGTTTATAGGTCTATGCATTTCTTAGTCTTAGGGCATCCCCTTTTCTCTGGAATTCCATCCAGCAGCTTGGAAGAAGCATTTTTTTTTCCTTTCAGGTTACCTGGAGCTGAGCGTGAGAATTTGTTTCTCCCCAGCACCTTTTTTTCAGGAAGACCTCTTGCTAGAGGAATGTGTAGCCAGGCACAATATTATAACAAATTGGATAACTATTTTCTAGGGTATCAAATTACAAATTTCTAGTGACAGATTTTTTTTTTTTTGGGTCAGATCTGATGTTGAAATCATCACAGCTGGGAGAATTTCTTTTTAAAGGTCTTGTCACCAAACAAGCTTGACTGGTTTTGAAAATTCTTGGGAAGGGCAGTGCAATCTTTGGGTGGAAAACCCAGGAGAATCTAGCTGTTACCTTTCTTGGATAAGAAATATTCAGTTGATTACTGTCATCAGAAGATACTTTATAACTTTATAGGATTTAGAGCTGGTAACAGACTTAAGAGACCATCTGCTCTTTATTGTTCCATTGTGTCTGACTCTTTGCTACTCTTTAGGGGGTTTTCTTGTCAAAGATAGTGGAGTGGGTTGTCATTTCCTTCTCTGGTAGATTAAGGCAAACAGAAGTTAAGCGGCTTGCCAAAAGTCACACAACTAATTAGTGTCTGAGGCTAAATTTGACTTCAGACCCAGTGCTCCATCCGCTGAGCCATGTGGCTGCCTCCACATCTATTCCTATTATTCTCTCATTTTTCATGTGGGGAAACTGAGACCTAGATCATAGAAGGAGAAAGGATATACTCCCTTAAGTATTCTCCAAGTTTGCCAGAAAGACAGTACATACAGCATTCTGCTCCTGTGGTCTCCCACTTCTCTGTGGAGAGGAAGGAATTATGTTTATTATCTTTTCTTCATGACCAAAATTTGTCATTGAATTTAATGTGAGTTTGCCTGTCTTTTCAGCCTCTGAAATTCCAGGGCATTTGAAGGTGATTGATGAATGCATGCTATAAGCAAGACAGTGGTGGTGCTGGTGGTGGGGCAGGGCAAAGTTTAGACATTATAATTGGCTGAGAGCATGGGAATGTTGGAATTGCCTTTTTGGATCAGATCCATACATTCTGTGTTCTGCACCTGAGAACAGCCTTATGGGAAGAGCATGGTTGGGTCTTTTTAGGTTCAGAGGTTAGGGATATATTTTCATACCTATTTTCTCTAATGAATCCTTTTACGTTATGGATCTATAGGAACCTATAATTTCCACTTGTCTCCTGTCTGAATAATCCCTTCTGGGGAAAAGTTTAAGTAAATTTAAAAATTAAAATAAAAATTTAAGTAAAACTTTCCCATTGTATAAAGTGGCATGGTTCTTGTATTTGTTTGTCTTAAAAGCATCTCTTGGGGTCAAGGGAGTTCTCAAGTTCTGGGATTTGGTTTCTCACTATACTTGTTGTAGAGCAGATTCCTGAAAGATGGGTGCAGGATTGGGGGTGACTTCCAATAGAAATGGCTCTAGAATTGCCTTTTTTCTGCCTCAGTTATAAGCCTGGAACCAGTTTTTAAAAATTCAATATTTTTCCCCAGTTACATGTAAAAATAGTTTTTAATGTTCTTTTTAAAACTTTGAGTTCCAAATTCTCTCTCTTCCTTCCTCCCCACCCTTCCCCTCTCATTGACAAGGCAAGCAATTTGATATAGGTTATACATTTGTAGTCAATGCAAAACATATGCATAATAATCATGTTGTGAAAGAAAACATAGTCTGGAACCTTTTGACTGAAACTTTTGCAGTCCAGATGTAGCAGATAGATAGGATGCTGAACCAAGAGTTGGGAAGACCTGAATTTCACACACTTAGTTGCTGTGTGACCTTTGGGTAAGTCGCTTGACCTCTCTTAGTCTAAGGTTAGAGAGGACAGGGACTGTCTTTTGTCTTTTTATATCCCCAATACTTAGCACAGTGCCTGGCACATAGTAGGCACTTAATACATGTTGATTGATTTGTTTCTCCATTTGTAAAATGAGAATAATAGCACCTATTATGTGTTATGAGAATCAATTGAGAATGTAAAGCTTTTACAAACCTTAAAGCACTCTGTAGTCACTATTAAAGAGAGTAGAGGGCAGCTAGGTGGTGCAGTGGATAGAGCACCAGTGCAGGAGTCAGGAGGACCTGAGTTCCAGTTTCACCTCAGACACTTGACACTCACTAGCTTTGTGACTTTGGGCAAGTCACTTAACCCCAATTGCCTCATCCTGGGTCATCTCCAGTCATCCTGATGAATATCTGGTCACTGGATTCAGATGGCTCTGGAGGAGAAGTGAGGCTGGTGACCTGCACAGCCCTCCCTCACTCAAAACAAAGTCAAGTGCAAGTCCTGTCATTATTTCTCTGATGGTATGGTCTTCTTCGGCAGCGAAGGACGAACACATACATTAAAGAGAGACAGTGAGTCCCACAGCCCTTGAGTTTTCAGGGTAAAGTTGAACAGTTTTGAGGTTTTTTCCTCTTCTGAACCACAGGTTTTAAAAATTTTGTTTTCTAATTTATTTCCATGGTTTGTTTGTATTTTGTTGAAGGTTGGGAGATTGTGGAGTTTATATAACAGGACTGTGGGTATGTAGAAGGGGGTAGATTTTAGGTAATAGAAGTTGATGTTGAACTAAATTTTGGTTTCCCCATTCTACCATGTGCAGACTGGGGCCAAGGTACAGTTAAATCAGGTGAAGTGACACATGTGCCTCAATTAGCATTAAGTACTCTTAATAGTGTCTTTATTATGTGATGATGAGTAATAACTCTGGTAAGGACAAGTGGTTCCACTTGGATTGTGAATGTTAATTTTCTTCTTCCTTTGCATTATTTCTGAGAGAGTTTATGCGGTACCATGCTATTTCTTGTTTCTAGAAGGTGGGATGGAGGGGGTGGGGGATGGGGAGGAATGGTATTAACCTACATTAAGGTCTTTATAAGTAGTCACTTGTCCTATCATATAGAAAAAAAACCAACCTTGAATTTGCTCCTGAGGTGGTCTACGCAAGCCAGAATTTTTTTTTCTGGTAGTAAATGTGGGTACATATGCTTTTCTTTACTTTCCTTCATACCCCTCCCACTAGACCCCAGGAAACCAGTTCAGAGTTTGAGGAGGAAAAGGAATGGAGGCTATAAACATTCTTGAGTGGAAAGAGTAATGGATTTGAAGTCAGGGCACCTAATTCAGATACCAAATCTGCCATAGCTGTGTAACCTTGGGCAATCCACTGAACTTCTCTGGGACTCAGTTTTCTCTCTTGTAAAATGATGAGATGAGGTTGGAACAGATGATCTGTGAGTTCTCTTTCAAGTTTACATTTGTGATCCTATGAACATGATTTTTCTTTTTTTTTTTTTAATTTAATTAGTTTTCAATTTTCAGCAATCACTTCCATAAGTCTTAAATTTTCTCCCCCTCTGTCTCCCCTCCTTCCCCAAGACAGCATGCAATCTTATATGGGTCCTACACATATATTCTTATTAAACACATTTTCACATCAATCATATTGCATAGAAGAATTAAAATGAATGGGAGAAACCATGAGAGAACAAAACAAAACATAACCCAAGAGAAAAGAGTCTGCTTCATTCTGTGTTCTGATTTCATAGTTCTTTCTCTGCTTGTGGAGGGCATTTTGCCTCAAGAGTCCTTTGGGAATGTTTTAAGTTCTTGCATTGCTGTGAAGGGCTTAGTCTATCAGAAACAGTCCTAGTACACTGTGACTGTTACTGTGTATAATGTTCTCCTGGTTCTGCTCATTTCACTCAGCATCAGTTCATATAAGGTTTTCCAGGTTTTTCTTAAGTCCACCTGTTCATCATTTCTTGTAGCTCAATAGTATCCGTTACATTCATATACCACAACTTGTTCACCCATTCCCCAATTGATGGGCATCCCCTCATTTTACAGCTATTGGCCACCACAAAGAGAGCTGCTATAAATATTTTTGTACATGTGAGACCTTTTCTCATTTTTATGATCTCTTTGGGATACAACCCTAGAAGCCATATTGCTGGGATAAAGGGTATGCACATTTTTGTAGCCCTTTGGGCATAGTTCCAAATTGCCCTAGAAGGTGGGATGGAGGGGATTGGGGATAGGGAGGAAAGGTATTAACCTACATTAAGGTCTTTATAAGTAGTTACTTGTCTTGTCATGTAGAAAAAAAAAAAAACCTTGAATTTGCTCACAGCTCTACCAACAATGAATTAATGTTCCAACTCTCCCAGATCTTCTCCAACATTTATCATCTTCCTGTTTTGTCATGTTAGCCAATCTGATACCTCAGAGTGGTACCTCAGAGTTGTTTTGATTTGCATCTCTCTGATCAATAGTGATTTAGAGCACTTTTTTATATGACTATAGATAGCTTTAGTTTCTTCGTCTGAAGACTGCCTTGAACATGATTTTTCTTCCCAACTAAGACGGAACCATAGACCCTGATCAAGACCAGGAGAGATTTTGACTTTATGAGAAAGTAGCAGCATCAGTCAGACACGGTCAAAAAAAGACCTACTCTTTGCAAAGTGGATTTCCTTCTTGGACCCTATGAGCCTACGCAGAATGAGTGGAAACCTCACCAGGGCTTCTTCATAAACCCCTTGGTTGCTGAGTTTGAAGCAATACTATTTCTCCCTGGACACCCCTTTCCCGTCTCCTCTTTAGTAAGCGCTAGTTTTGCAAATGAAGATTTTATTATTTCAGTTCAGTTTGCATGGTGATTACCTAAATTTAAATGAAGTGGGTTGGGGTGGGTGGCTGTGAAGATCAGCATGATGCTTTCATTAAATCACAATATGTTGGGGGAAGATTTGCTTTTTATTTTTACTTAACTGAATGGGAGTTAAGAGCTGAGTGAAGGGATTTTCTTTCTTTTCTTCTGTCTCTCCCTTCTTTTTTCTTTCTTATCCATCCATCCATCCATCCATCCATCCATCCATCCATCCATCCATCATATTCTCAAGGCAAGGACTGCTGGTGGGTGCATTTCAGTGAGTGTAAATTAGAAGAGACTGGACGGGAGCTTTCTTATTCTTTTGAATTCCAAGGGGTATTGGGCCCTAGCTTTCCACAGAGGGGTAATAGACTGTGCTGGCTAGTTCTGGTAACTTTTCTATGTGTTTGGAGCAGGCAGTGGGGAGGTGACCTGTTCTACTGAAAAATCTACTGCATTTGGAATTGGAACACTTGGGTTAGAAATTCCGATTCTGTGACTTCTTTTGGGCACTCATTAAGTGTTTTCACCTCTCTTTTCCTCAGTTTCCAAATCTGTGAAATGTAGTGAATGTTGTATTCTCTGAACTGTCAAACATTTATTAGGTGCCTACTGTGTGTCAGACACTGTGCTAAGCGTTGGGGAGGCAAAGAAAGACAAAAGATAACCCTTACCTTCAAGGATCTCACAGGCTAATAAATGGAGAAGACAAAAGAAGATATGAAGGTGAAAAGGTGGGGAGAGTATATTTAAAGGTGCTCTCTATCTTAGTCTTTCTCTGTCTCTCTCCATATTTTATTGATATTCTTAAACATCATTGTTCCTTCCCACTGACTTACCCTTTCTGATGAACAAATAAATATTGTCAAGCAAGGAACAAAGAAATATTTTCAAGCAAAAACAAATTAACACATTGGAGATGTCTAAAAAATATGTGCTGCATTCCAGACTAGTCAGACGCTTCTGTCTGCTAATAGGAAAGAAGTGTACAGTGACACCAGACTTTTGAAGTCACTATAGTTCTCTTCATTGATGAGAATTCCAAAGTATTTTTTTAAAATGAATTAATTTTTATGTGTATTTATAACCCAACCCTTTAGCTGTCCCCATTTGAACAAAAACACCCCCCCCCCCAACAAACAGTAAAACCCTTATCATTAAACACGCATAGTTCAGCAAAACAAAATTCCCACACTAGCTGTGCACCAAAATGTGTAGGTGTCTCTTCATTTTAAGTTCATCACCTCTCTGGCAGGAGGTGATTGGCATTTCATCTTTAGTCTTTGGGATTCCTAAGGTCTTTCAGTATTCTTTTATGTTGTTGTGATCATATAATTATCTTTCTAGTTCTACCCCCTTAGCTCTGTATCTATTCATAAAAGTCTCTCCAAGTTTCTCTGAATTTCCTTGTGTTTGTCATTACTTAGAGCTCGGTAGAACACTTTATTGACCACAGTCTGTTTAGCCATTCATAGTTATTGGGAGTTTATGTTGCTGATAACATATGTTGCTAATCTAAAGGACCTTTTTCTTGGTTAAAGGCCACTAGCCAACTGCAGTAAGGATATTTTTGTGAATGGCTATGAGGTTATAGCTAATCTGGAAGTATTGGAGAAATTGATGCCCATTTAAATAAGTAGTTGACTTAGAATCTGTGCAGAGGGGATATTTTTGGCCAACCAAAAGGATGTTGGCCTTGTAGAAGGAGATTGTGCTGGGATTTCTGGAAACCGAGCTATTCTTTTTTGGGGTTGGCTGTCATAGAGGGTTCCATTTCTCAGTTGTTGTCTTCTCCATGAGACTGTAAACTCTTTGAGACCAGGGGTTATTTTACTTTTCCTTCCTATTTGTACCCTCGGTACTTAGCACGTAGTAAAGTAAGCACTTAATAACTGTTTTCATTCATTCATTCATTCATTCATTCATTCACTCACTCACTCACTCACTCACTCATTCATTCATTCATCTGTGAAATGGGCTAATGAGGACTTGTATCTCTAATTCCCTTGACCAGTCTATTTCCTGACCTGACAGTACCTGCTTTGCAGAGTTGTTGTGAGGCTCAAGTGCACTTATATAAATGCTTGCTCACTGCTATTAATATTGTTATTATTACTTCCGCTTCAGGATGTAGATTATGAGGCCTTGTGATTTTTACATTCAGACTTGAAATAATGCTGATGAAAGCGGCAGCTAGGTGGTGCAGTGGATAAAGCACCAGTGCAGGAGTCAGGAGGACCTGAGTTCAAATTTCACCTCAGACACTTGACACTCACTAGCTGTGTGACCTTGGGCAAGTCACTTAACCCCAATTGCCTCATCCTGGGTCATCTCCAGTCATCCTGATGAATATCTGGTCACTGGATTCAGATGGCTCTGGAGGAGAAGTGAGGCTGGTGACCTGCACAGCCCTCCCTCACTCAAAACAAAATCAAGTGCAAGTCATGTCATCATTTCTCTGATGGCGTGGTCTTCTTTGGCAACAAAGGACGAACACACACACAATGCTAACATGAAAATTGCTGCTATAAAAATATTTTATTAATGCTATCTTTCCTTTGTCTTTGACCTCAAATCTACAGATTGTATAAGCTATCAAGTTGTCTCTCTGCTCCTAGGAAGCAGTAGTAATGTGCTGGGTGAATTTGGGGAGGTTGAAAAAAATCTGTCTTGTCCTCTTCTAGAGGGCTGCAGGAGCCAGAGAGATGAGCCTTTGAACATTAGCTGGACCTCTGGAGACTTGGCCCTCCTAGCAATGTTAATGTGCCTGACTTAACTCTGAGAAGAGAGGGATCTTAGCTTGGAAGGTGGGTTTCAGCACCCAGAATCCAGACCCTGGATAAACTTATTCTTAATGTTTGTCAGGAGGGTCCAAATTGATCTCATTGCTTTGAAAAAAAAAATTTTTTATGTGAAATATTCTGCTTCACTGATTGAAATCTCTCTACCACTCAAATACCCTTCCTCCAATGTCCCAAGTAGACATTTGGCTTTGTATTTCAATTTGTACTCAGAATTCATCAGTTCTCTCTCTGGAAGTGGATAGCATTTTTAAAAATTGGGAATCCTTTGGAATTGTTGTGGATCATTGTATTGATCAGAATAGCCAAGTCCTTGCTCAGGCCAGCTGATCATCATGTATAACATTGCTGTTATTATGTACAATGATCTCCCGGTTATCTTTACTTCACTTTGCGTCAGTTACATAACTTAGGTTGTAGTTGTGATGTAAGTGAACAGAAAATAAGTAAATTAATAATTAATAATAATAGTTAATACATTTTTTAACATTTTGGGTAATATTACCTACTTGTACATAATAATTTTTTTTTTTAAAGATCGTATAATCATGAGATTTTAGGGCTGGAAGAACTATGGAGATGATCTAGTCCAGGTCGTTCAGACACATCAGCCAGTGACCCCTCACGTTTAAAGGGGCCAATCTCATTAAACAACTCATAAGGAAATATAGCTTCTGTTGCTCAAATAAGTAATATGTTGCACATATGTATATTACCCTTTTTCAGATGTCTGTAGATGTTGTTGTGACTAAAATACAAATTCATTTGAAAACACTGCTAGCATGATGGACTTGGAGTCAGGAGAGTTGTTTGAATCCCACCTTAGGCAGTTAGTTACTGTGTGATCTTGGGCAAGTTTCTTTAATTTCTGTGAGCCTCAGTTTTCTTCACTTCCACAAATGGGGGCCTTAATCCCTGTACCACCTGTCTCATGGGATTGTTGTGAGGAAAGTGCTTTGAAAATCTTAAAGTACAACAGTAACAGCCACAGTGTGTGATACCTGACTGATAGACTTAGCTCTTCTCAGCAATTCAAGCCCCTAAAACAATTCCAAAAGACTCAGATGGAAAATGCCATCCACATCCAGAGAAAGAAATATGGAGTCTGAATGCAGATTGAAGCAGCCTATTTTCTTTTTTTTTGTTTTGTTTTATGGTTTTCTTTCTTATGGTTATTCCTATTCATTCCAGTTCTTCTGTACAATATGACTAATGCGAAAATATGTTTAATAGGAATGTGTATGTAAAGTCTATATTGGATTGCATGCTGTGTTGGGGAGGGGGAGAAAATTTAAAACTTATGGAAGTGAATGTTGAAACCTAAAAATAAATTAACTAAAAAAAAAAGGAAATCTTAAAATACAATAGAAATGGGAATTATTGTAACTGCTCCATTCGTAGTAGTCTTATGGGAATGTATGTATGTTCTCAGGATGGCTAAGTGGTTCAGTGAATAGAGTACTGGCCCTGAACTCAGTAAGACTCATCCTCCTGAGTTCAAATCCAGCCTTAGACACTTACCAGCTGTGTGACCCTGGGCAAGTCACTTAACCCTATTTGCCTTAGTTCTTCCTCTGAGCTGGGAGAAGGAAATGGCAAACCACTCCAGTCTCTTTCCCAAGAAAATCCCAAATGTTGTACACAACTGAACAACAACAAATGTTGTTGTTCTCAACGTATGTTCTCAAATGTATGTTCTCAGTCATTGGATCCCAAATCATCCTAGTACGGCTGCTAATGTTTGGGGAGGACTCTTTATATTTTTTTATTTTCAAAGAGATAACTTCATCCTCAATAGTTGACAACCTGAAAGGTTGGGAACCATTCCTTTAATTTTTCCTCTTCATCCCGATCTTTCACAGATGAGGAAACTGAGATCCAGGGACACCACCAAGTGATGTGCCCATGGTCACGCTGTTCATAACTAGCTGAGCAGGGATTTCCGGGCTTTTGAGGGCAGAGTTCTTTTCATTTATGAGAAGGCTGGGGGTTGGGGGCCTATAATTAGGCTCACAGGCCTGTTTGCTTTTTAAATGCTGTTTGCATTCAACCTTCATCCTATTTGTTAATTATGCACCTGCTACGTGCAGAAGCCCTGTACTTTACAGATTGTCCCTAGCATACCTCCAACTTAAGCTATTAACATTTTAAGACTTTGCTAATTGCACAGGGACTTTATAGAGACCTGCTGCTTCTTGGGCAGTGTCTGATGGCATACTTTGCATACAGAAGACTTCAAAAGATAACTGGTTATTTTCGTTTGTTTCACATTCCCCTATTAGTTTGTAAACTCTGTGCAGTCAGAGACTCATTCTTATTTAAACTTACTTGTATCTTCCCTTTTTGCCTGGCATGGTGTTCTGCAAACAGAAAGTGCTTATTAAATGCTGGTTGAACTGAATTGATTCACGATTAGGGAAAATATAGAAGTGCATTGTGGCAGAGAGAACACTAGACTGGCGGACTTAGAAACTAACCAGTAACTTGTTAGCATGAGCTTCATCAAGCTACTGGGTGTGGGGGAGTTGCCTTGAAGGCTAGGCTGGAGTTTATATGGGATAAAGTATGTGACTGGAAGCCCTGTGTGCTGAATGCCACTTTTTTTTTTTTTGGTCTTGTTTCAGGTCATGAATCATATTAGTCCCAACATAATATTGAAAATAGAAAATAAAATAGAAAATGAGTGAGTTATCTGTATTGTGCCTGTCTGAATTCAGTCTTGGATCAAGCTAGGTAATCAATAGTAACAGTCAGGTAGGCAATGTGCATTTACACAGTCAATAAACATTTATTAAATTCCTGCTATGTGCTAGATACTGTTACTTGCTGGGGATACAAATTTTAAAAAAGAGAGCTTACAATCTAATGGGGTAAGGCAGTATACAAAAGGCAGCTGCAAAGGGGTGGGGAGGAGGAATGGTGCCTGGCTTGGGAGTGGGATGGAGAAACCAGTCAAAGAAGTCTTCAAGTAGTCCAGCCAGGTAAGTTCTAAGGGGTATTGTTGAAATTTAGGAAGACTTCGATGTTAATCCTAGCTTTGCTGATTATAAACCTTGTGACTTTTTTTTTTCCCAGCCCTTAGCATGTGCCTAATACATAGTGATCAGTTAATTGTTTGTTGACTGATATTGGACAGTCAGTCAATCAGTCAGTCAGCAAGCATTTCTTATGGGCCAGGCATTGTGCTGTTATAACTTTGCCTCTTCTGACTTACTTATCTGTAACACGAGTAGGTTGGACCATATCATCTCCACAAGAGCTAAACCCTAAGATTTGGGGGACTTGACAAGGTTTAGATGGCAGGGAACCTCAGAATTGCAAAGGACACACTCACCACCTCTGTCCAACATGTATCCCTTTACCCTCAAGACGTTCACAGTCTCACTTTCTTGTACTTAATTTCTACCCCAGTCCAGATAGGGCCTTGAACCTAAGTTACAAAGGCCAACGTGTGTGTGTGTGTGTGTGTGTGTGTGTGTGTGTGTGTGTGTGTGTGTGTGTGTGTGTGTGTGTGTATTGTGTTTATCTTCTGGCCTGGTATCTTAGAATCAATCCTGGAGTCCCAAAATGTTGGGATCAATCTAATCCACTCCCCTCTTTTCACAAAGAGAAATCTGAGACCCATATCAGTGAAAAAACTTGCCCATTTTATTCTAGGGCTCCACTGGTCCCATTGAACTCCCAGGCCAGGACCTACTTCTGCCAAATCCCTAGCCATAAAGGCCCCACCAGTATTATTAGCTACTAGAAAATAGTTTCCACATTGCACACAATCCCATTGCCTCTGAGTGGTAAGAACTGTATCTTTGTCCAAGGTTTCTTCTGACAGCCCCCACCAAAATTATACCGTGCTACCAGAAAGAACATATATGTTTCAAAAAAAAAAAGTTGTGAGGTGGGGAAGCAACAGGAAGTGGGAAAGTACACAGAACAGAGCTTTTGAGAGGCACTCAACTCAGAAAGATGTTGACTCTCCCCCCCAACCCCCCTTTCTCGCTTTCTCTTTTGAAAAAAATCATAGAATTCTCAACTTCTGATAATAGCTTTAAAGAAAGACCTATCTACCTAAATGGGTGGAGGGCTATGCAGAGAGTATGGGGTTGGTATAAAATAAACTTTGGGGGCAAGTCCAGGGAGGAAGTAAACAACCTCGTACTGAGTTAAAATTTATGCAAATTAGTTACTGCAAGTGTTCCTGATACCTACTACATCTGCCGATTCTTCATCAGGCACCTTTTTTTGGTAAGAGTTGGGGAAAGTTACGTAAAGAAGAACTCTTGTGGGATTCGATTTTTTAAAAAGATAGGGAAACTGAGTTTCCACCCACATAGTCCTCCATTTTCCTTTCTTTTCTTTCTACCTTAGTGTCTCCTCTGACAAGCTTGTCTCTGCTAATGACAAATTGCTTAGGTTTATAGAAGTGGTTTTGTAAGGTGCTTTCCTCAGCATTCCCTTGTGAGATGGCTGTAAGTAGTCTGTTATTATCCCCATTTGAGAGATGAGGAAACTGAGTCTCAATCATAAAGCTCATAAGTGGTAGAATAGCTTTAGTTCTGATTCAGAGTTTTGAGTTTTTTCCCCCTACACCAACGAAGGCTAATTTTTACCCCCAAACGGACCATTATTGAGTGAACGAAAGAAAGCAATAATGAATAAATTCCTAAATTTAATTTTGCTCAAGCAAACATTTATTAAACGTTTACTGCTGAATAGTGGTATACAAAGACCCCCTCACCAAAAAGGTGGGGACAGCTGTCCCTTCAAGGACTTTACATTCTCTTAGAATTAGGAAGGCTCAGCTTTTGTTGGCATTAGTGAGAACTGATGCTTACTGAGAATGTTCTGTCAAAAATAGCGACTGAATGTGGGTGCCTGTTAGGAAATGCGCTTGACATACATTATTGAATAGATAGTAATAGATGGTAAGCAATTCAGGAGACCTTAGTTTGAATCAGCCAGCGGTGTTAGTTGAAGATAGAAGTGGGGAAAAGAATTTTGGTTAATGAGTTTGCACATGGATTGACTTTACTTATGGGTAATTTAGGCCAAGAAACATAAGTTGGAAACAGCTCAGTATTGTGGAGAGAGGATAGAATCTGGAATTCAGAGGATCTGTGTCACTTAGTATCTCTGTGACCATAAGCAAGTCATTGCCTCTTTGGGCCTTGGTTTCCTCGTCAGTAAAATGAAGGGGTTGAATTAGATGATTTTTAAGCTCTTTAACCCTAACTTATCTTTAGTATGCAAAAGTAAGTCAGTAAGAGTGGGTTTCTTTTTTTTTTTTTTCCACAACCATATATTATGCTCTCATCCTGAAAGTATTGTGGTATGGAAACAAGATTTTTTTGTATTCAACCCATAATACCATGTAAGAGACAGAAAGGGTAGATGTAGAGCTGTAAGGGACTTTGGAGGTCAGTAAGTTCATCCCCTATATGAGGAAACTAAAACTAAGAGAGGAAAAGTGATTTATCCAAAACTACCCAGGGAAGAATAAATGACAGAGGATGAATTGCAATTCAGACTTGACTCCAAATGTGATGCGCTTTTCACGTTATGTGGCTAGACTCAGTGTGGGAAATTGACTTGTTCAAGAACATAGAACTTTCTGAAGGCAGTGTGGTGATATGTCTAGAATGCTGGACCTTTTGTCAGAAAGACTAAGATCAAATTAGATAACAATCTAATGGAGTAAGACGTTACACAAAAGGCTGCTGAAAAGACGTGGGGAGGGAGAATGGTACATGGCTTGGGGGTGTGATGGAGAAATCAGTCATAGAAGTCCCAAAATAGAGCAGCCTGGTGAGTTCTAAGGGGTATGTTGGAATTGGGGCAGACCTGGTTGTAACCTAGTTCTGTTAATTATAAGTCTTGTGACTTTTGACTTTTCTTTCCTCATCTGTAAAATGAAGATAATACCAGCACCTACCTTCCAGGGTTGTTGTCAGGATAAAATGAGAAAATGTTTGTCAAGTGCTTTGCCAACTAGAAGGCACCATATAAATGTAAGCTATTGTTAGTGGCATAGTCTGAGCTTGAATCCAGGTCTCCTAACCTGTGTTATGTATAAGGTAGCTCCTAGTATCTATACACTGGTATATCTCTTTGGTAAGTTAACTTGCTCTCAGAATGTTTGAATTCTACTTCATTACCACTGTGGTGGTAAAGAGAGGCATCCAAGCTTTGTAAGGAAACCTAGAGTCAGTGTGTCACCCAGATACATGATAACCATGAGATTCTGAGCACATCACTCTAAGGTCTCTGATCATCACTTTACTCATTCGTAAAATGGAGATGAAGCTTGTACTACCTATCTTACAGGTTTAGTTTTGCTGTGCCATGGACTATTTAACAGCTCCCAGATATCTCTCCCTCTCGCTCCCTTCCTTCCTTCCTTCCTTCCTTCCTTCTTTCCCTCCCTCCTTCCTTCCTTCCCTCCCTCCCTCCTTCCTTCCTTCCCTCTCTCCTTCCTTCCTTCCTTCCTTCTTTTCCTTCCTTCCTTCCTTTCCTTCCTTCCTTCCTTCCTTCCTTCCTTCCTTCCTTCCTTCCTTCCTTCCTTTCCTTTCCTTCCTTCCTTCCTTCCTTCCTTCCTTCCTTCCTTCCTTCCTTCCTTCCTTCCTTTCCTTCCTTCCTTCCTTCCTTCCTTCCTTCCTTCCTTCCTTCCTTCCTTCCTTCCTTCCTTCCTTCCTTTCCTTCCTTCCTTCCTTCCTTCCTTCCTTCCTTCCTTCCTTCCTTCCTTCCTTCCTTCCTTCCTTCCTTCCTTCCTTCCTTCCTTCCTTCCTTCCCTCCCTCCCTCCCTCCCTCCCTCCCTCCCTCCCTTCCTTCCCTCCCTCCCTTCCTTCCTTCCTTTCTCCTTTCCTCTCTCTCTTTGGAGGATGGAGGAGAGAGGGGGTCCAGACTTTTGATTTTTAAAAAAATATGTGTAGGGTACTCCAAGTATGCAAACACTATCCATCAGTTCAGAATGGTAGCTTATCTGTAACTTAGACCTTGGGCAGCTGGGCTGTTCAGTGAATTGGCCTTGGAATCAGGGAGACTTTTCTTTCTGAGTTCAAATCCAGTCCCAGGTACTTATTTGCTGTGTGACCCTGGGCAAGTCATTTAATCCTGTTTGCCTCAGTTCCTCATCTGTAAAATGAGTTGGAGAAGGAAATAGCCAACCATTTCAGTATCTTTGCCGAGGAAACCCCAAATGGGCGTCCTGAAAAGTCGGACACAACTGAAATGACTCAGCAACAACAAAAATTTAGCAATGTCTGGCACATAGGCAGACATTTAATAAATGTTTATTGAATGAATGAATAAACTTAGAATCTTATAGAGTTGTCTAGTTTCAAAGGCAGGACATGAACCCAAATATTCCTGACATCAAGACTGACCCTTCATCCACCATGCTACATTGCCTCTCGACTAATTTATAATTAGAAGGAATTAGAAGGAATCTGTAAGATCATCCGAGTCTAACTCCCTTCATTGTATAAAAGAAGGAAACTGAGGCAGCATGATGTAAGGTGCTGGAGTAGGAGTCAGTGACCTGGGTTCAAGTCTTGCATCACATAGCTATTTGCTGTGTGATCCTGATCTATCACTTCATTTATTGGAAGCTCTGTCTTCCTCAATTCAAAAGAAGGGGTTTTTAGAGTCATGAAATCCTTTCCAGTTCTAAAGAAATGATTTTCTGGGTGGCCCAGAGACATTAAATGTTTTGCCCAAGTACCTCAACGCATTAAGTAGCAGAGCTAGGGATTTGACTCAGGTCTTCTTATTCCAAATTTAGAATTATTTTCTTGAACTATATTGTCTCCAAGATAACTTGCCACAGATATGCAGAAGGTCATGTTGCTTTATGTGGTTATGTGTATTAAAGGAAAATTGTCTACAAATTGTATCATTCTAAATATCCCAGAAGAGCAGGCTTTGTAAAGAAAAAAGGAATTCTGTTTGTTTTCTGTAATATAAGTAGTTACTTCTACATAGAAGTCATATATATATTCTAAAATTTGATTTTTATACATTAATTTTTTTAAACCAAGACTCCCCTCTATATCTTCTTGCAAATAGCATTGTAGAATTTTATCTGTGGATCTGGAGTGTGTGTGCGTGTGTGTGAAGTAGTTTACTTTTGCTGTTTATCAAATTGTGCTTTTGGGGCCTTCAGAGTTAAAGCTTCCCATGATGGGGTTTGCTGGAAAGTAAGTCTGCGTGGTAGACACTGAACTGTATTTTTTTTTTTACCTGTGAGGCTTGTGGTAGGTAAGATCAAGGCAGTCACGGGCTCATGTGTGTTTCTCACAGAATGCCTGTGCGCCTCTCCCTTGTTCCTTGTGGCTTTAAAAATAGGAGAAGAAAAGAAAAAGCTTCTTTTAGAGTTCAGTACTCTATTCTGACTATTTTGATAGAGGTCTGGAAGGCTGGGGACAGACTCACACTGTCTGTTAGCTGATGTTGAGGTACTTTCACACTGAACGTGACATTTAAGTCAGTGATTGGCAAATGGTAGAATAGATAATAATAATAAACAACTTATATAATGCCTACTATGTGCCAGACACTGCTAAGTAACCTGTGCTAGATAAGCTGTCACCGCTGGTCTGCTAAGTTAAATTCAGGGACTTTATGAATGATTTTGGTCATTGAATTGGGTGGTGGGTAGGAAAAAGGAGCTCTTGTGTGTTTGTCCTTCGGTGCTGAAGAACACCATGCCGTCAGAGAAGTGATGACATGACTTGCACTTGACTTTGTTTTGAGTGAGGGAGGGCTGTGCAGGTCACCAGCCTCACTTTTCCTCCAGAACTATCTGAATTCAGTGACCAAATATTCATTAGGATGAATGGAGATGACCCAGGATGAGGCAATTGGGGTGAAGTGACTTGCCCAAGGTCACACAGCTAGTGCGTGTCAGCTGTCTGAGGTGAGATTTGAACTCAGGTCCTCCTGACTCCTGCACTGGTGCTCTATCCACTGCACCACCTAGCTGCCCCATAAAGAAAGGAAGATAACTACCAAATGAGTACTGGAATTCCCTTTACCTGCATCACCCCCACAACATGCATATTTAATGTACCCTATAGTCCAGATACAGTTCGGTGAGCAAAGTAGCCATGAGCCTTCTGTCTCTACTTGAACTTGAACTGCTGGGAAGGCAGTATTTCATAGGATATCCTTTCTCCTTCCACCTTCCCAGCTTAATATGAAAGAAGGGAGAGTAGGCCTTTCACACAGTTGAAAAGGCTGCAGACCCTTGGGCAGCAATTAACTGCTGCTGAAATTAACCATCTTTTCTAAGCTCTCCATTTTGTTTGGATCCATGGGTAGGATGGTGGGCTAATAGGTCATGGAGTTTCCCCGAATATTGGTTACTACCTTCATAGGCAAAGGACTATGGGTTCAGATCTGCTCTGTTCCTTACTACCTTCAAGATTGTGGACAAATCTTTTAACCTCTCTGGGCATTTGTAAATTGTAAGACGTTAGCATGGAGGAATACTGAGTCCCCTTTGGACTCTGCATCTGTCTTCTGTTTGCTTCTTTTGAAAGGCTGAGTTCCATTGTATAATGGTTTGTTGATTTGTGTGAACAAAAAAAGACAAGATTCTCTACACAAAAGTCAGTAGGGAGTGGTGGTGTGTGTTACTATAAAGACGGAAATTCCCTCTTTCCCAGTATTAGTTTAATATTGCTATATCCCAGCTTGTATGCTAATTAGAACTAATTAGTTTACCTTTTTCTCCCCCTCTTGTTAAAATTACCGAAAAGTTGATTCAGTTAATCACTTTCACTTAAGCTATTTACAGTTCCCTTCTCTCCAACACCCCTCCTCCCCCCCAAGCTGGGCTTAGACCCCCATATGACACCCTAGGCTGGTGGGTTGTGCTTACAAAGAGTCTTCCGTAACAGGACTATTTAGATGTAGCATCTGAAGTCGAAAAATTCTAAGAAACCCTGTGGAGAACCTGGCACTGAGCTAGAGCGCCTGGAGCTCCGTGGCTGTTTTTTTTTTTCTCCCCTTCCAATTAAAAAGCTTTCTTCGTTTTGTTTTCAAATCTCTTCCAAGAGTACCGTGTACTTAGGGCCCTGACCTGTGCCAGTGATCTGAATGGGGAGCAGTTAGAGCTAAAGGTGGGGGCACTAATGACTTTGAAATCAAACTGGTCATTAGCCATTCACAAATGCCCAGCCCTAGGAAAAAAATGATCCATTGCCAAGGTGAACCACAGGAACCAGGCAGAAGGTAAAGGAGAAGGGCTAACCCTGTAATATCCAGGTGAAGGATAACTAACTGAAGCTGCCCATCGCCCTCGCCCTTTGCCATCTTTGGCTAGTAGGAACAATTCAGCAGTGGGAAAAAAATTCTGACCTTACCAACAGCAAATCTGCATTTCAGTCCTCACATTTCATTAGGTTTTAAATTTGAATGTTCCAAAAGGATCAGCCTATGAGGAATAGATTAAATTTGCTTCAACTGCCCTTGAAAGAAAAAAAAAACCTCCAACTGCTCCCCTCTAAGCAACACCTCATTCATTGAGGGGCCCTGTGGCTGTGGCTGTGGCAGCCAGTTTCATTATAAAAGAGAGAGGTGTCTTGGCCCCAGGCCACAAGGTATCTGTCACTGCCAGAGAAAATACGTTACCCTATTGAACAGTGGAATCAACAGGTATGGCAAGCTAACAGAGTGAACCCAGGAACAAGAATAGCCCTGGAAATCACTCACTGCTCCCTGCTCTGCCAGAAGGTATCTTTCTTCTACGTTTTTCATCTTTTTTGGTTGGAGTGAGCCATCCCTTCAAGCTGACAGAACGTGTGAACTCTCCTGAGCTCATTTCTATCTATATCAACATCTTCTCTCCTCTCAGCCTCCTTCCCTCATTTTCTTTGCTTTATAAGCTTCCCCTCTTATTCCCAAGTGTCTCCAAGAATGCTCTGGGGGGATTCCACAACCTTCTCTATGGAAGCCTGGATTGGTTGTCCCAAGACACCTGAGAGGTTAATGAATTACTGGAATTGTTGATTCTGCATGGAAATGCATCCTGCATGCCTTCCCCCCCTTCTGTGCAGAGAATAAAAATGTGAACCGTTCCATAAACTGTAGACCCATGGCTAGTTAGCTATAAAACAGATGCCTCTTTCAGTCCATTTTTTGACAAGTTTCAGGTAAGAATTATAGCATATTAAATTATTAGGCAGTTTTACGACTGCGTAGGAGAGATTTATACTTTGATGAATAAATATTGCTGTAGCCCAATTTAGAACTTGACAAATGCTGATTTACAGGGCTTAAAATATAAGGGTTATTTTATGATGAGGTGGTGGGGATGGGGAGGTGGATTTTAAAATGATGGTTTTGGCATCTTTGAATTCACATATGCCATTAAAACATTGCTTTAGGCAGGACTGGAGGGCAGACTCTTGGGACTGCGTTGTCTCTGGAGGCAGATACCTGTAACGCATAACATTCACTTCTGTGGGGTCCAGATCAGTTTTATATCTTGCCTGATCCCATTGTCCTGACCCTGAGAAGTACAATAGAAATTTGGGTGACCCTGGTTGATTTCAAAGTAGATGGCTATGTGATCAGCCTGTGTCGACTATTTTTTCTTCTTTTAATGTTTTATTTTGCTCTTTATTTTTATATCACTGTTACTTTCCAATGATTTCCCCCTTGTCTCATAGAACCCTCCCATTAGTCCACTTCTAGAACCAAAGGCAAACCACACCAGTAGAACTCTCCTTTGAGGCAAACGAATAAACTGAAATAAAAGAAGTCAGCACATTTTTATCTGAAAATATATGTCTTATTCTGTACCAATAGTCCACCACCTCTCAGTGGAATGGCAGGACCTGGCATATTTCACTCTTAGCCTTGGAATGAAATTACAGTTGAATCCTGTGTCAACTTAAGGGTGACAATGACATTAATATCTAGGAACCATATATTTTCACAGAGGCCAGGACTCAATTGTTCCTGGGATGGAAAGTTCATTGTTTTACAGACTAGTGTTTATCAATCTTTCTCATTCTATGGCACTCTTAATATTTTCTTGATTTGTCACAGCACATCTTAGGATAGAGGGAAGAGTGTGTGTTTTCATGCACACTGCTGAAAAATTATTACTAACTAGCTGCGTGACTTTGGAAGAGGTATTTTAACCCTTTGAGCTTCCTTTTCCTTCTCTATAATGTTTAGTTGTTTTATTCGAGTCTGACTTTTCGTGATCCCATTCGGGGTTTCTTTGGCAAAGATACTAAAGTGGCTTACCATTTCCTTCTCCTTTCTATTTACAGGTGAGTAAACTGAGGCAAACAGGGTTGGTCACACAGCTAGTGTCTGAGGCCATATTTGAACTAAGGTGACTCCAGGTTTCATGCTCTATCCAGTGCACCACCCAGCTGCCTGTTTCCCTGCAATAATAATAGCTGTGTTTATTTATCACTTTAAAGTTTGCAAAGTGCTTTACCAATATTATCTCATTCTTTTCTCACTACAAGACTGAGAGATAGGTGCTGTTATTATACCCATTTTACAGATGAGGAAACAGAGGCAGTCAGAAGTGAAGTAACTTGCCCAGGATGATACAAGTTGTGAGTATCTGAGGCTGTATATGAATTCAGATCTTCCTTACCCCAAGTCCAAGGCTCTAACCATTGACCACAATGGCCCCCTCTGGCTGTAAGATTCTATTTTGGGGGGGGAAGGGGAGTGGTTTCGTTGGTAGATGGGAAGGATTTCATGATTTCACTATCATAGTGAGTTCCTGGCATGGAAATTCTTTCAAATGCTGCAAATAGACAACTGCTGTACAACTTATAATTTTAGAATTTTTGTTGGGGGTACTGAGTAAGGATAAGTGACTTTTTTAGGGTAACATAGTCAGAGGAAGACTTGAACTAAGCTCAAATCTGAGACTTGCCTTAGTATGTGATTCATGAAATGGTGAGTAGATACAATGCCAGACTCACTGGGTAGACCAGAATTCAAATCCCATAACGGCCACCAATTAGCTGAATAGATCACTTAACCTCTCCTGAGACTTGGTTTCCTAATTTACATAGTGGGGATAATAATAGCATCTCCCTCACAGGCTTGTTGTGAGGATCAAATGAGATAACATATTTAAAATATTTTGGACTCCTCAAAGTTGTATAGAAATGGCAGGTATTACTATGATTGTCAAATCCCATGAAGTTAGGACTGGGCTTTGGAGATGCTGGTGCACTTGTAGAGATGACAAGTGGGTTCAGACTTTTGAAAAGCATATGATTGATTATGATTATTTAGAGGAAGGAAAGAGAAGGGAAGATAGATGGGCATGCAGGCGTACAACTGGAAACAATATTGACTTGATTGCCCCGAGGGGCTCAAGGGTCAAGCTCTATACCAATGGGTTCCAATTTTGGAGTATGTGGAGGAATAGGAACAGAGGAGAATGTGGGAAATGGTAAAAAGGAAAGGAACCAAACCAGAGGTTGGGAGATAGTCTAACCTTTACAGTATGGAGTTATGTTGTAAGGACTGGCAGGAAGTCAGTCACTAAAGAACTCCTGAGATCCTTTACTAGTACCATTCACCTAATCCTTTCTACAGTAATTATCTTTTTCTTCACTTTTCTTTCTCATCCTCTTCTTTCTCCATTACTTTCTCATCTACTGTCTCCTTTCACTTCTTTTTAAAACTCTCTCCTCTTCTGTCTACCCTTGACTTGCTACTGACAACCACAGGCATTGATTGGGGACCCCTGAGTCTGAAGAGGTTGCCAGCGTCTTTGGCAGAGCTTTTCTTTCCTCTCAGATCAATCCTTTGGGACACCAGTTAAAGTTATATATGTTCTCAGTGAAGGTTCTGCGGTTGGGCGGGGTTGTGGGTGGGGTATAAGAGATGAATGGGGCCAGTTTGGCTAGTATCTGACGGACTTAACTGCTGGAACGATAGGGGGTGGAGAGTGAGGGTGGGCAGATAGTATCCCCATTGGTCCCAATTCCTGACAATTAAGAGTGTGAAATGAGAAGAGAGAGAGAAGGAAAAGGTATAGAACTGGCAGGAAAGGAGGGGAAGGACGGAAAGTAAGCTATGTAGTTACTAAAATAGAATGTTTACTTTTAAGCACATTCACTAAGGAGAGAGTGTTTGAGTTAGAGAATTATGATTTTTAATTTTTGAAATTTGAAATAGATTTTCAATAAAGGCTTCAAAATTCCCTCCACCCTTAAAAAAAGTAAAAACTTTTTATGTAGACTTTAAGGCTTGATTCTTCGTATTTCAAGTAAGGTGCATTCTTGGAAGTTCTTCTTACCTAATAGGGCATTTCTGTATAAGAAAAGTACAAATTTTATTTACTCTGAAGATTTGTGAATACATAGTCCCTTGTACAGTGAATGGCAGTACAGGAGGGCCTCTGTCATTGGAGTTGACTGGTGTAGGTGGTTCCTGTGTCAACAGCACTCACATTTTTAGGATATACTTTTACGTTTGGAGCAGTAGTGGACAACATGGTGACAGTGGCTCCTTTGCAGATAGCATGGTTGGAAGAGAGGTTCTTCCTTTGATTAGTACGTGGTCAGGGAGGGTTCCGCTGCTAGAGATTTCAGATCTACCCCTTCTTACAGCTTTGTAGAGAATATCGGCCAAGGATATAGTCGAGTGTATCAAACTCTTGAAAATCCACTGATTGCTCTCCTTTTCTCTGTCTCTGTGTATATGGAAATATGCACATCTACATGTGTACATATATGTGTGTATATATGTATATATACATGCGCAGGTGGGTATGTGTACATATATACACACACATATGCATACACACATACATATATGTGTATGAAATATATATTATGTATGCATATATATTCCCCTCACCCGCCACCTTGTTTACCAAGATAACATTCTGGTCTCTTCCGACAGTAGGATATGCTTTGGGCCTATTTTTGTAATAGTGGAGTGTGTTAGCCCCCCTGCCTGGTGCCCCATTGGTGCCAGTCTAGTCTTTTGTGAGGCAGCTGGCTGGGGTTAAAGCCTTCTCGACTGGCCTATTTGGGGCTTGAGCCTGTGACCTTGGTCATGTGATCACTGGTTCAGTGTTCATTGAGCCAGACAGAGCCTTACCACCTTGTGTAACTCAGCCAATAATAGATGTAAAACTGGGCTTGAGAGTTTTGTTGTGAGGATCCAGTTCAATAATGCATGGAAAGGGCTGTGTAGACTATAAAGCTATATTCCGAAGGAAGCTATGGTTATGATCATCCATGCTTTTTTTCCTTTTTTCCCCCTTCTCTTTAAAAAAAAGTCCATCGATGTTTACCTCAGTTCCTGCGTCTGGGGTTCCCGCCTTAATTTAAGTTATTTTGCTACTTTCTAAGGCCTGAAATATGGAACTGAGAGGAGCTCCCTCCTTCTCCCCCCCGCCTCTCTAGCCACTTGCCCTATTTTTATTTTGTCTCTTGTGGGATTATAGCAGTAACCCTCAGCTGGACCAGGTAGGTTAAGTGTGTTACAGCCTGTCTGCCTGCCTGTCTTCTCTCTGTCTGAACAGCACATTCCTGCCTTTGCCACAGTCACCAGAGCAGCCTATTTATAATTTGAGGGCATCCTTTTGGACAGATCCCATAAAGAGGCTCCTAAAAAGGTATCTGCTGGGTGGAGCAGACTTTAAAAAAAAAATTGTTTTCACTGTGTATAGTAATTCTTATTTTAAAAAAAAGAGTTTTCAAAGACCATTTAATGGTGAAAAGAGGTTAGATAGACTAATATCTAGCATATTGGCCTGGGATTTGTCAGACACTTAACACCTTGTATTGGACAGCTGTGTGGAGAGCTTAAGTTATGGGTGCTGCAAGTAGAAATTGAAGAACGGGAAAACGTAGTTCTCATTCTCAGAGAACTCTGAGTCTGATGGAGTGTGGAGAGCAAGACAAATTTCCTGACTTCAGGGAGTCTCTAAGAAGTCTGGGGAAGAAGAGACCCACAATTCTTATTCTCAGGAAACTCCCAGTCTGATGGAGTGGGGAGATGGTTAGCCCCCCGCCTCAGGGAACTTCCAGTTTGAGGGGTCGTTCTGATGTGATGAAAGGGACAGCTGCCATCTTCATTTAGCCCCATCTGATGGGGGGAATCAAGGTCTCTACTGGCCTTTCCGGGTCTCTCCAGTTTGAAGCTACCTCCTATATTTAGCTTTTACTTACCCAGAGGCACTCAAACACCCACACCCCTTAAGAATTCTCCCAGTTATTTGCATTTACTTTCTGTATTTTGTATTTATCTATGTATATACATTGTAAATATAAATATTTTGTATTTCCTTATCTACATATAAATTGCATCTCTTTTTCCCTTCCCTCACAGCAGAATGTAAATTTTTTAAGGGGGGTTTGTTGTTTTTTTTGTGTTTTTTTTTTGCTGTTGTCTTTAAATTCCTAATTTCTTGCATCTTATGTCTTTCCCTGCTTTACCTGTTTGTAGGTGATTAATAAAGACTTGCCTTGATGAATAAATGATTGGGGTTGGGGAAGACAGAGATGGTTTCTGTTCTGAAGGATCATCAGTCTAATGTAGGGGAGACCAACACGATTAGTAATGATTGGCTCAGTCACTACCTTCAGTGACTGGGATGAGCTAGACCTTTCCCTATGTCTGTTATACCTTCAGTATGTGCTATTATTATCAGGAGTGGGGGAGAAGGGTGAGATTGTGAGGTAGAAAGAAACATTGATCTCTGGGGAATGAATACAGAACCTTCATTCTTGGTTGTTCATGCCAACTGTAGCTTCAGTAAGGTAGCCAGTACATATATTTTTTAGCTTCTGCATGAGATGGTATCCAGAGTAGAGGCCCCAGGGCCGTACTCTGTAGGCTGGGTGGAGGTCTGTGCTATCTTTAGTGGTGACCAGGCTGTTTCCTGTGTTGGACTTCTCTCCCCAGAGAACTCTGAGTTCTCTTCCCGCTCTGAGATTCTGTCTTATTGGACACAGAAATCTTTGGAATGACCATAGCTCTGGATTTGGATGACCTGAGTTTGAATCCTGGCCAACTAAATACCCATATGTCCTTGGGCAAGTAATTTCTCCTCTCTTAGCGTCAGTTTTCTCATTGGTAAAACATTAGGTGTTTGGGCCTGATGACTTGTGAGGTTCCTTCTAATTCTGAATTCATTGTCTTGTGATAAAGATGATTGGAGTCAGTTAATTAGTCTGTTTATATTAAAATGGGAGAGAAATGTGATTCCATTGGAACTTCTGAGATAATGAATGGTATATAGAATTTTCAATTTAATTTGAATAGATATTTATCAAATGCTTGCTTTGTACAGAAAGCTACATAATGAACTTGGGGGGATACAAAGAGAATTGAGAGTTTTGGCCCTCTGGAGCTGATTATCTAGGGAAGAGAGGGGGCCTGTCAATCATTAAGCATTTATTTTGTACCTACCATGTTCCAGACACTGTGCTAAGCACTGGGGATATGAATGCCCAAACCGAAATAATCATCTACTCTTAAGTCACAGGGCTTGTGCATCTGGCCTTCAGCTCCATCTATTCAGTGTCGAATTATAGGAAAAAAGTTTGAGCTAAACTTGGATCAGTTATGTTTGTGATTTACAGTTAGAGGATGCATGCCTCCCAACCTAGCAGTAGGGTGTTGTAAAGAGGCAAAGCCATGTCTGATGCAGGGGTGCAGACAGACTAAACCCTGTGGTCCATTATGGGATTTGTAAACCTCATAGTTGGTTTACATGAGTCAAACTCCCCTTTCAGGGGCATCCTGGACTGCTCAGTTTAAACGAGTCACGGGTTGGACAGCTTTCAGGGTTGTGGAGATGGAATGAGGAATAATCAGTTCTCTGGCAGACAGGCCACAGGTTTCAGTTCAAATCACACGGAATGGCTGAACCCTTTCTCAGTTCAGAGCCTTAATTGGACCACATTTAGTGGCAAGCAGGAGGTTTCTGGTGAAGTCCAGTGGTTTGGGCATTGGGAGGAAATGAAGGTAGCACTTAACAAATAAAAACAAAGCCAAGTGCTCTGAGAAGATTTTGTGAATGCCAGTTTAACCTCATTAGCTGAACTTTTTTGGTCTCATACTGTGTCTTCAGATCACAAGATGGAACTAGTTTCAATTTGAGTGACTTCTGCCTCCCATTTTATTCACATCCTCACATTGACACATCACATTTACTTTTGATGGGGGTTGGCTTCTCACGCCCTCTTTTTAGCATCCAACTGTTCAGTGTGGGGCAGGGTGGTAGGAAAGAAGGGAAGGAAGTACAGTTGAGAGTTTGGTGTTTCCTTAATGAAGATAAAGCTAGCATTCTCTCTCTCTCTTCCCCCTACCCCCCTTGGGTTCCTCTATTACAGCAGCTGTCCCTAAACATCAGCTTTGAGTTTCTTCAAATTCCTCCTTTTCTTCCCTCCTGCTTTTGCTGTCCCTGGGAGATTTGTAAAAACCCAGCTCTCTGTTAGATATTTTTGACTTGCAAGCCTCAAACTTGTCTGACTCTGTGCCTGCTGTCCTGGGGGCTGATGGCACTCGGTGTGGGTTTGAGAAATTGCCTGGATTGGGGATGGGGAGGCAACATTTGGAGGGTAACAGAAAAGACGTGGTAGAATCGAGTAATTCCTCCTACACATTCCAGAGCTTCCACTCTGCTAGAGGACTCTTGCTTTCTTTCCCTGGGTTTCATCACCTTTCTTTTTACTATGCTTCTAGAGAAGAAGTACTGTCAGTGAATTCCTAATCTCAGATCACACAGGCCATCCTGCCCTTGTCTCTTTCCTTGGTCATAGTCAAAACATGGTTTCAGCAAAGGATCTGATAGTTGCCTTTACACCAGGGGATATAGATGTCCAGGAAGGCTTAATGTGGTACTTCTCCCAGGTGTATGTGGACTGTAAGCAAATGAAAAGTGGAATTTCAGCCATAGGGAGGGTGAAGAAGGAAAGTGGTGAGTGAGTCCTAGAAGAGCCTCATCAAGTCAATGTTATTAGAGACAGAATGACAGAATCACAAGATGGAGAGCTGGAAGGCGAAGGATTTTGCAGATCTGTCTGATCCAATTAATTCCTTTTACAGATAAGGAACTAGTTTCTGGATGCAGAGGCTCTAGTTCTAACCTTGGCTCTGTCACTTAATAACTGCATGCCAAGTTGTTTCCCCTCTCTGGGTCTCAGTTTCCTCATCTCTAAAATGAGGAGGTCGGGCTAGATCACCTCTAGCTCTGACTATGGCTAGAAGATGAATAAGATGTCCTAGCTTTTAACTCTGTCCTCTGAGGCCTATAAACTTTTAAGTGAATTGCTCACATTGCTAATTCAGTGGGAGAGCCAAGATTTAAACCCAGGTCCTCTGACTCCTAATTTTGTACTCTTATCACTAGTGTAATCTTTTGCCAGAGCTTTGTGATCATGGCGCATTGAAAAGGCACACAGGGAATAAGGAGCCACTACAAAATTTGCCATATTTGTGCAAGCTCAGTGGCTGCCTGTAATATTTTCTAAAGTGCTGGGGAGGTGACTGTAAATGTGAGTTCTGGGGTAGAGTGGGGAGGGTAGGACCTGCCATCCTCCAGAACAGACTATTCTTACTCAAAATGATATGCTGCGATACAAGCTTCTTGCAGGCAGGTTCTATTTCACTTATGTTTTTGTATTCCCAGGGTTTAGCACCTTGTTTAATAATTGATGGACTCTTAACATTGTCACTTGCCAATCTCACTTTGAGGGCAGCATTTGTTATGTGAAGCTGGGAACACAGCAAGAGAATTTTTAAAAAAAATTTATTTTATAAAAAGAGGAAATAACAATGCCAAGAAAATTGCCTGAAAAAAAGGGGAGGGAAATGATTTGTGCGGCTCATTTCAATGGATAATAGGTTTGCTTATTCAAGGGGAGGGCCCCCTTCCCTGCCCTGGTGTTTATTGGGTAGCAGTAGCTCTAAGGAATGACTTCTGTCCTTCTGAACAGCATAAGTCTTTCTGGATATCTTGTTTCTTGGCACTTTTTCAAGGTCTGACAAGAATGGGGATGTTTCATGTGGCAATAACCCATTATGAAACTTACTTGGTATCAGTAGGAGTTTGTGTAGAGGTAGGATGTGTGTAAGTGGGACGAGAGGCCTGGGGGATTGGGCTGGTGGTTCAAAGAAGACACTTGCCAAGGCTTTCAACATAAATGACCAGTTCATTCTAATCAGTGGATAGTTTCCTTAGGCCTGGGTCTCCTTAGGCTTCATCTTGGTTCTTGGAGATGTTAAATTCTTTAAATTACTTATGTAGTAAAACACTAGATCTGGTTGCTTATATTATATGGCCCCCTCTATTCACATTCTGCCTTGAGTTCCAGGACTGTGAATCCAAGCAAGAAAAGAGAACATCGTTTCTCATCTTTGTTGGCTGGTCTTTCTAGTTTGAGGCCAGAGCAGATTAGGAGCCCTTAATGTTGGGCCTCAATCTGAATGAATTTCACTGAATGACTTTCCCTTAAAAATTTTAAAAAATATTTTATATTTATATCACCTTTGTTTCTGAATATATCCTTCTCTCCTCTGCCCCTGTGCTGTCTCTTGTAACAAGAAATAAATAACAAAGAGGAAATGACATCCTTAGTGTCTACCCCTTAACCCAATAATGGAAGGCAAAGAGCACCAGTGATGGTTGAGACTGTCTATAAAAGGACAACCTTTATGTGTGTAAGCTGAGAAACCTATGAGGGGAGGAGGAGAGATGAGAAAGACATTGGTTTAGACCAGTAGCTATTAGGGCATGGGCTAGTGATTTGCTTGAGTTTGGGAATTCTAAGCCACAGGAGGGCTAAAGCCAGTGGGATATACACAGAAAATTCTTCACCAACATGGTGAGCTCCCAGAAGCAGAGGGGCTAACTGGCTGCATAAGAAGGGATAGACGTATCTGTCCCAAGTTAGGGAGGTTGGCATGTGAGTGGCTGCTTTCAGTCAAGGGAATGTAGGTTGAAACTATCAGCAGTGAGCGACATACATTTGGGCAGAGGAGGAGAAAGCCAGAGAAAAAGAAACAAAAACTGAGCAGGTCCAGGGGGTCCACAATACTGGACTTCTTTGAGTCTGAAGACACTCTTACCATTACAATTTGACCATGACGAGAGTGGGGAGGGTGGAGAAGGTTGGATAGACACTATATAGTGTACTCTTGTACACTGTGCTTAGTATGGTGCCTGGTACATGGTAGGCTCTTAAAAACGTTTGATTGTACTATAGAAGGGGAACTGTCAACTGGAAGTCAGATGACATGGGTTCATCTTTTAGCTTTGCCATATATTACTTGTATGTCCTTGGGCAAGTTATTTAAGATGTTTAGGCTCAATTTTCTCCTCTGTCAAAAGGGAGAGGGTTAGACCAGCTTTAAGGTTCTTTTTATTGTGGAATCTGGGATTGTCCTTTATTCCTGTGTTTTACACCAACCAAAGAAGAATCTGCAGCCACGTTTGCTGCCTAGCACATTAATTTAAAGACGCAGTCCTTAAGCTCTTTGGAGACCCTGCCCCGACTCTCTCCACGTTCCCCATTCCACCCCTCAGCACATACACTACGCTCAGGCTTAACCTCTAGGGCAGTTCCTGTGGGCTAGGTACAGTCCCATCCTCCTTCCCCTTCCCCTCATTCCTGATCATAATTTACTGTCTGGTGCCCATTCCCTCAGGGCCTTGTTAAATAATGACAGCTAGCTAATTGGATAATCATTCATTCCGCTCTTTCAGCCTGTTAACATTATTTGGCCCCTACTGTGTGCAGAACACTAATGGGAAATGGGCAGAGGGGAAAGTGTGAAGTTTAGATAAGATGAACTATTTCCCTTATTTGAGCTTCTGGAGGGGGTCACAAATAAGATAAAAAACATAATTATAATACATAATATTTTATACATCAGAGTGGTGCAAAATAAAGTGCTTAGTGAGGTTGAAGGAAGGACACAATTTCAAAGGAAATAAAGAAGCCTGATTGTCTTCCCACTTGAATCCTCTGCTCCCCTGCTCTAAGCCACCCCTGCTCTTGTAATCCCTGCCCTGTTGTGAATGACATGTGCTAATGACTTGGTGTTAGTTTATACCCAGACAACACATTTGCATTTTAAAATCTAGGATCCTCAAGCTAGAAGAGACCTGAGACCTCTAGACCCAACCCCCTCATTTTACTGATAAAAAAACTGAGCTCTAAATCCCAAAACCTTAAGGTAAAGGATCTCTAATGGTAGAAAGAATTCAGACTAATCCTGAATTTATCTGAGAAGGGATACTGCATGTTTAGTGGCCGCCAGAGGCAGCTGGGTGGGACTTTGGAGTGCCCTTTCAGATTACAGCTCTAAGCATGCCCCCCCCCCCACCCCCCCTTCAATAGGAGCAGCAGCAGTAACCACCAACAAGATGGTCATCACCATGGCCATAGATTTAGAACTGAAAGGGACCTTCTGGACGATCAAGTCCAATACTCTCATTTTACAGATCATAAAACAGACCCAAAGGTCATACAGGTAGTAACTGACAAAGCCAGATAATAGCTGATATTTCTGTGTTACAGATCCCTTTATTTAAAATAGCTCTTCAAGGTAGGTACTAGAAGTGTTATCACTGTTTTACAGATAAGGAAACTGAGGTACAAGGGAGCATAAGCAATTTGCTCAACATTATTCAGCAAGTAAACAGTACATTTACTTTACCAAGTGAGAAGACCTTATTCATTTTTCAAGAATGTAGAGAGTATATCAAGTGACTGACATTCTGTACTTACTCAATTCAATCACCTTTTTAAAAAAAGTGAATACCAGTGCCCAGAACACTGTGTTACTGCTCCAGTCATGGATTCTTCAGAGTTTAGACCTAGAAGGGACTTTTAAGAGTCATGTAATCCAAACCTCATATTTGACAGATAAAGAAATTAATGAAATTACAAGTTAAGTGACTCATAGATGGCACATCCCTAGTTTAGGGTTAGAATCAGGCAGGATTAACAACCAAGGTCTTTGACTCCAGATCTGGTACTTTTACCATGCTATCACTAGGATTTATTTCACACCCCTGCTGAGCCAGTCACTCCCAATATGGAGAGAGCAGGTGTTAGGAGTAGGACCTCCGGCGTAGTGCTGAAGGGTAAAGATGAGGGCAGGGAAGGGAGAGAATAAGCGGCGATGAAGTAATATAATCTCTGCCCCCTGGTGAACCCGAAGTATGGGGAGACATGGTCCAGCCATTTAAGCCTTTCCTCGTCATGTGGGAGCGCTTTGTAATTTAAATAGGGGGAGGGGGTGAGAAATTTGTCTAATACTGCTGTTTTCCATGCGTATTTTATCAGTCCATCAACAAGTACATATTAACTGCTTGGTGTGTGGCAGATACTCTACAAATGTAATAAGAAGTTAACTTTTATTTAAAGAACTGTATCATAATGTGGTAAGATCTAGATATATTATGTATATAATAATAACAGTAATCTTCTTTCATTCTTTCAGCTATTTGAAACAAAGAAACAATAATAGTCCACCTTGCAGGGTATGGTTCTGGATTCACTGGCAGACTCTCAGCAGTGAGCTGTGTGTGTTCTTTGGGCAGTGGAGAGCCGAAGAGGAACATAGAACAGATTTAGGGGAGTACGCAATACTGTAGTGGCACTCTAGCCATTATAGTTTGACCATGGCAGCGGAGAGGGGGGAGAAGGTTTGACAGTCATTATATACAGCACTAAATAATAATAGTTAACCTTCATATAGTTCCGTAATGATGTGAAGGTTAAATATTGCTAGCATATGTGTAATCCCGTCACCCAGAAGAGAGCCTGACACGTAGTGTTTATTGTTGATTAAATACGTGTGAAAAATAGCAATATTTAAGTATTTCCCTTCGCTTTATATAGTTCTTTGTACAGGCTGTTATCATTATATTTGTAACCCCTGTAAAGGTTTGCAAAGCACGTTTTTAGTAGAATCACATTTAATCCTCAGAGCAACCCTGTAAGGTAGCTGCTATTATAGTAGAGAATGGAGAAACGAATAGACATGAAGTTAGTTCAAATCGTGCCTGAGACACTTTTTAGCTGTGAGATCCTGGGCAAGTCAGTTAACTTCTATTTGTGCCAGTGGTGATAATAAAAACAACACCCCTTCCAGAGTTGTTGAGGATAAAATGGGGTGATATTCAAAAAGCGCTTATAAACTTTAAGACACTCCGTAAGGGTTGATTGTTGTTAACACCATTTTACGGATGGGGGAACTGAGGCAAATAGCTACGTGTCTGAGACAGGTCTTCTGGCACCAAGTCCAGCATGCTATTCTCTGCAGTGATTTGAAACTCAAAATAGAAACAGATCTTTGAGGACTGTATAATTGATTTAGAAAACCACAAATTATCATTGTCTATATTGTATATTTATTTTGTCAGATGCTATCTAAATACATTTTAATCTGGTTTGGGCTGTATTTGGGAGTTTTGTGAGCCAGTGGGACATACTTTTTTTATATTTTTACTTCATACCATTTTATTCATGTAAGTGAATTCAAATGAAGAATGATTTTAAAGATACAGTTGCAGAGAAAAAAATATAAGTCAAGTGTAAGAATGGTGTGAGAAAGAAAAAAGAAAAGCAGTATATGGGGAGACATTGACAGTAAGCCTCCCAGAGCCACTCAGTAGCATCTGTGCTAGGTAGCAGTTGCTATCCTTTGGGTTAAGTATAGGGCAAGTGTACTCAGGCCATTTAAAATGTGGAGAAGGTTCTATTGTTTATCCATGGGAGGCACACAGAGAGATGTGAGTGAGAGGTGAGTGGTGGAATGTATTGGTAGTGGGGCAACTTTAATGGTGTTTTATAATGAATTAGTGCAATAAATTTTTATAATAAATTTATTTACATAATAAATAATTACATTATCAAAGAGCTATGAAGCCAGAATCACAGAGGGCTTTCCCTATCACTTATCCCTGACTCTACTGGGTTTAGAGGTACCCAGTTTTAGTTAGTAATACCATGTAAAAAGTTCTGGGGAGTAGAAGGATCTACCCGCCTCCAACAGTTTCATTGATATTCTAGAAAGCTTCCAGTGAAGAAATTCCCTCTGCAAAAGCACTTGTTGACTTTTCCCACAACTTACGATCTTAATGAGTTGCCTAGGTCCCTGAAAGCTGTAGCTGACTTGCTTAAGGTCTCAATGCCAGTTACATGTCTCAGGCAGACATGAACCCAGAACTCTCTGACTCAGAGGCTGACAGTTTTGAAGTTTCAAACTTTGTTAAAGTTCCCTTATTGTATTTGAGAAATTAACAATATTTAGGGGAAGACTTAGTTCATCTTTTTGATGTGACATGGGAAAGCATCTGTTTCTTCCTGGTCCAGGAATAGAGACAGAATTATAGAATTCTTCCCCCTCCCCTGTCTTTTTTTGGAAAGGGAAAAGGCTGTTTTATATCTTGTTATTTTATTAAAGTTATTGTTTCTTTCTCCTTTGAATTTTATTTTCAAACCAAGATTAGTCTTCTTTATCTCCCACCCTCCAATCCTGGTTGAGAAAGCAAGGAAAACAAAACCCTTGTTACAGACATGTATAGTCAAGCTCAACAAAATATGCTCTGAGTTCTTGCCCTTTCTGTCAGGAGGTAGGCAGTCTGTTTCATCATGAATCCTCAGGAATTGTGGTTGGTCAGTGAGTTGATTAGAATTCACAAGTTTTCTTTTCTTTTATTTGTTTAAATTAGTCAAAATCTACCTTCTTCCTCCTTTTCCCCCACTGAGAGCACAAGAAAAATAAAATGCATCACATACACATGTAATCAGTCAAAACAAATTGTCTCCTTCTGTATTTTGAGTCCTTCACCTCTCTATAAGGAGGTGGGTAGGTATGTTTTCTCATCATTCTTCTGGAACCCTGGCTGGTCATTATGCTGATAATGTAGGTCAGCACACTAGCATTTGATTGCATTTATCCACCATAACTTGTTGATCCATTCCCCAATTGATGAGCACCCCCTCAAATTCCCTTTTTTTGCCATCTCAGAAAGAGCTATAAATTTACATCTTTAGAGTTTGTTATACTTAGGACTAATCTCTTCCTTAATCTACCTTCCCTCTAATTTCCTATCTCCCACTCCCCTCACCTTTCCCTCCTATTTCACTGTTGGGTGAGATTATATTTCTGTACCTAACTGTGTATATGTGTATTTCTTCCTTCTTTTTACTAGTTCAGATGAGAGGGAGATTCAAATGTCAGCCTCTTCCCTCCACCCCTTCTTCCTTGTTTATGTAGATATTTTAATTCTCTCATTCAAAACAAAGCCAAGTGCATGTCATGTCATCATTTCTCTGATGGCATGGTCTTCTTCCGCAATGAAGGATGAACACAACAATGAGATATCTTAACTGTACATTTTCATTATGTGAGATAGTTTTCCCTAAGCTTTGTTTCCCTCTCACCATTTCCGCTCTCTTTCCATTTCTTTCCCCTCAACATCATCAGGACATAACAGAACTACTCCCACGTCTTGTCTAAGTGGACTCCCTATGTGAACCCTGATGATGATAGTGGTCAGAGCAGGCACATGTATCATCTCCCATATTTGAATGGAAGCAGTTTTATCCTTGTTTAGTCCTTTATTAATTATTGTTCATTCATGTTTACCTTTTTTATGTTTCTCTTTCAACTAGCTCTGGTCTTTTCATCAGGAATACTTGGAAATTTTCTGTTTCATTAAAGGGCCATTCTCTCTCTCTCTCTCTCTCTCTCTCTCTCTCTCTCTCTCTCTCTGTCTCTCTCTCTCTCTCTCTCTCTCTCTGTCTCTCCCTCTCTCTCTGTATCCTCCCCCCCCCTTCCTTTTTCCCTCTCCCCCATTATATTCCATTTTGCTGGGTAGATTCTTCTTTGCTGTAAGCCCATATTTCCTTTGCCTTCTGGAATATCATATTGTAAGTTTTCCGTTCCTTTATAGCATTGGCTATTAAATTGTGCATGATCTTGACTGTGGCTCCTTGAATTCCTGCTTTCTGATTATTTATAGTAATTTTTTTTTTTACCTGAAAGCTCTGGCTATAATGTTCCTGGGAGTTTTCATTTTGAGATTTCTTTCAGGAGATGACTGGTGAATTCTTTCATTTCTTATTCTTTCATTTTTTAAAAGAAATTAACAAGCATTTAAAAAAATTTACTAGGTCCGTTCTCTGAATCCTCCATCCCTACCTCCACTGAGCAAATGAAAACCAAGCCCCCCAAAATAAAGCCCTTGATATATAGTAGCGTAGTCAAAACAAATCCCCATATTAGCCATGTCCAAAATTATCTCTTTTTGTTTAAGTTCATCCTCTCTCTGTCAGGAGAGTAGCATGTTTCATTTTCATTATTTTTGACCCATGGTTTATCATTGCTATAATCAGAGTTCTTAAGCCTTTCAGAGTTGTTTTTCTGTATAATATTATCATGTACAAACTGTTCCTTTAGTTCTACTTACTTCCCTCTACATCAGAGTTTCTTTTGAAATTCTCCATCATTTCTTATGGCACAGTGGTACACCACAATTTGTTTGGGCATTTCCCAATAGAAGGGCAGTTTTTGGTTTAGTTTCCAATTTTTGGCTGCCACAAGAACAGCTGCCATAAGTATTTGTGTGTACATAGGTAGAGCCTTTTCCTTCTTTTTTGATTTCTTCAGGAGTATAAGCCTAGTAGTGATGTAGCTGGGTCAAAGGTCCTTTCTTATTCTCAGTTCTTTTTTTTTTTTTCTATTCCTGTTTATTCTCTCACAGTTGTGGACCCAGATCCTCCTTAATATCAGAAGTGTTGAGCAGAAGGAGACAGAATAATTCAAGGGATAGGGTGGGGTTCAGGGTGGGGTGAGAGATGGGACCTTGAGAACATTTACCCCAGACTCTGCTGCCTGTTTTCTTCTAAAGTTTCCCCCCTTTATACTATCCTCTTCATAGTTCCCTAGCTATATTTCCCAAAAGCCAAACCACTGAGTAGCTTTCAGGGACTCTGGCCATTGCTTTTCCTCTCCTGTCTCCCCACTTAAAAGAGACTAATAGGATAATTTTTTCTCTTACTGCTCTTTCCTCCAGTTCTTTTCTGGGCTCATGTCCTTATTACCCTTCAAGGGAGTTTCTACTCCTACCTGACCAAACACATTAATGGATGGACCTTAGGCTTTTTTTGTAGTAGTTCTGTCCCAGAGGTGAACTTGGTTACTTCAGGATTATTTCATCAGGGATTGGTTGGTTGTTCTTTGTTCTCCCAGAGGACCAAAATGACATCACTATATTGTGGTCAAGGTACAGTGTGTCCGACTGTGACTAATCTGACCACCATGAGCTAGGAAAGGCTCTACCACAGGCTGGGCACAAATAGACCTTATGAACATTTAAAGTGGAGATGTCTCTATATTTGTGCACCTCATATATGAGTTATTTCGATTCTGCTTTGCTCGTAGAGCACAGCACCTTCTCTGATGAGGACATGCCATGCTGGGTGCTCCTGAGCCAGTGTCTCCCAGGTCTCCTAATCAATTCCAAAGTTCTTCAGAGACCTGGAGAGTGTCCTTGTGTGGCTTCTTACCTCCATGCGAGCACCTGCCTTGTGTGAGTTCTTCATAAAATGATCTTTTAGGCAAACCTATGTTTGGTACTTGAACAATGTGACTAGCCCTTTAGAGTTGCCCTCTTTGTATTAAAGATACCAAATAAATAAAGGATCTTTTATCAAAGAGCTGGAAAAATCTAATTCAGGGGCTTTTCATGACAGAATCATGTTTTAAAATATGTAAAATGAAAACATTGGATCACAAAAGAAAATTAACTTTACTTAGTTACCAAAGTATATTAAAACATTTATAAAAGTTTGCCCCAAATTAAGCAACTGTGATTGATGTAGAGAAAGTTCATTTTCTCTGACAATATAATGAAAAGTGGGAATTTGAAATGATGAAGAGCCCTATCCAAATGAGGGAGTGAGGTCTGTATTGAAAAATATGCCCATGAATTTTTCTTCATAAACTAGGACCATAGGAACATAGTTTTAGAGCTGCAAGGGACCTTAGAGTTCATCTATTCTGCTCCCCTCATTTTACACATGAAGAAACTGAGATCCAGAAATGATAAATAGGAACAAATTCAGTTCAACAAACATTTATTAAATGCTTACTAGGTACCAGGCACTGTGCTGGGTACTGGGGAGACAAAGATAAAACTGAAAACAGCCCTTATCCTTTAGGAATTTAATTTCTACTTGTGGGGGGAGTCATTTAAACAAATTTGAGGAGGGGTAAGTCATATTTAGATAAATTTTTTCAGGGAGGAGGAGTGAGGGAGAAAGGGCAGTCCTAACAATTGGGAAGTAGAATAAAATAATTAAATGAGAAACCCAGAATTCATAGTAGGCCTGTAACATTTCAGTGGTGCATAATCATAAAAGTCTTTATTTAAAGAGAAAAGACATTTTCTTGCGTCTCAAAAGATAGACTAAAGAAAGCCTCCTGAATTTCTTGACTCCTTGGTTTGAAAAAGCTACTAATTTGAGCTGGGAAGTCCTCTTATTTGTGAGGAGGATGGTAAACTGTGGCAGAAGGAAGAAATGTTGGGAAGATATTATTTATATAGTAAGAAGAAAGTGCTGTTGTAAATTCTGAATTGGTAGATGCCCAGTTGGAGAGGCTTTACAGGATCTAACTTCTCAATGGGAGCTGGGGGGTAGGGACGGGAAGAGATTTTGTAAGAGGTTTTGTGTAGTTTCTTCTTTCTCATTGGAATTTTCAGTTTTGAGCCTTAAATGAGTCACCTTGTTATTTTGCAAAAGAACCAAGCTGAAGTTGGTAAAAGGGGACAGGCTCTGGTAGTTGTCTAAAGAGGAAGCCAAAATAATAGCTTCTGTCTAGGTCTCTGAGGTGGGCCAAGGGGAAGCTTTGGTCTAAATAGTCAGTAGACTCTAAAGTACTTCCTTATCTGCTTTTTTTCTGGGTTGGAACAAAGTCTCTGGGACTGGTGTTTTTTTTGGGGGGTGAGGTATGTGCATATTATATGTGTATATTCGTGTGTACGGATGTATATATTTGGGTGACAATATATTTTAAGGGAAAGAACAATGGACCTGAATCAGAAGTCCAGGATGTATCTTGGTTCCATGGAAAAAGTGTTGAATTTGGAGTCAAAAGATCTAGGTTTGATTCTGATATTTATTATTTGTTGTCTTGTATAATTAGTGGAAAGAAGATTTGAGGTCTAAAGACCTGAGTTCAAATTTTACTTCTGTAACCTAGTACCCGTGTGCGGGCTTGTTTCCCGAGTTTAGACTAGATAGCATCTAAAATCGATTCTCCCTGAAATCTTTGAATCTGTGAACTTAAGTTGCTTAACCTCGATCCCCTTTAATTTCTTTAATAAAATGAGGATTTTGCATGGGGTTATACTGTGACATGGATTGAGTCCTCTGTACCTACTGCATCTGGAAAATGGGTGTAGTAATACTTGCCCTCTCTCACTTGCTTAGTAAACTTTTGAGCTTGATAGAAATATTCGCAGTTGTTATTTATTTCCTTTTAATATTAGCAATATTATATGTAGAAATAGTAACTAATATTAGAAAATAGTTGCCAGATGTTAGTGAGTGATTAGTAGAGCCCTTGTGCTTAAAGGCTGTCGGACGAGGTGAATCAAAAGAGAAGTTCCATATCTTTGGGGGAGCTTTCCACCCAGTGAGGCAGCTAGGTGGAACAGTGCTTAGAGCTCTTCTGTGCCTGGAGTCAGGAAGACCTAACTTGGAACTGACCCTATAACCTTGGGCAAGTTCCTTTACTTCTGTTTGTTTCTGCTTCCTCAGCTGTGTAATTGGGTTAATAATAGCACTTACCTCACAGGGTTGTTGTGAGGGTCAAATGAGAAGCCTGGTACACAGTAGGTACTTAATAAGTGCTTATTCTCTTCCTATTTCCTCCCCCTTTCCTTTCCCCCTCTCCCACTGGAGATTTGGACAGCTGATGGACAGGGAAAAGCTATATATCTGGAAGAGTAGATCAGATCAGTCAATCAATAAAGTACACGCCAAGTACTGTACTTAAAGGCGAGCTAAGCTCCTGCTCTAGAAGGCCTTACAATCTAATGGTGGCTAATAAAGCAAGCTACAGGCAAGCTGAATAGTAACTAATTAACAGAGGGAGGGCACTGGAGTTAGGAGGCATTGGGGGAAGGCTTTCCATAGAAGGTGGGATTTTACTAGGGACTTAAAGGAAGTCAGGGAGATCAGTAGTTGGAGTGGAGGGGACGGAGAACATTCCAGGCACTTGGGAAAGCCAGAGAAAATGCTAGAGACTGTCAGTATGGAGTATCTTGTTTGTGGAACAGCTAAGTACAAGGGTCAGGGTGGGGGAAGTAGTGTAAGAAGACTGGAAAGGTAGGAGGAAGAGACTAGTTCATGAAGGCTGTGAATGCCAAGCAGAGCATTTTGTATTTGCTCCTGGAGACAATAGGGAGCCCCTGGAGTTCAAATGAGTGGGTGATTGATGTGATCTGACCTGTGGCATATATTGGTCTGTCCCCTGATAAGCACTTGGGAGCAAAACAGAACAGAGAATATTGGTTCTGAAGCTAGGCAACTGAATGGAAACCTGAGGGCTGAAAATTCTAATCTTGCTCTCCTTCTGACTCATGGATGTGTGACCTTGGTCAGGTCAGTTCCCCTCTTGGTTGTTAAAATTTCCCACAGCTGTAAAACAAACCAATAAACCTAGGCCATTTCCTTTAATCTATCAGCTTGACACACTGCCAAGTACTGTAGAGACTGAGTCTTGTGGGTGTGTATGTTGAGTAGAGTGGTAGGATGTAAACTTCTTTAGAGCAGGAGCTAGTTTATTTTTTCTTTTTCCCTCTGCCTCTCTGTCTCTCTCTGTCTCTGTCTGTCTTTCTCTCTCTCTGCCTCTCTGTCTCTCTCTGTCTCTGTCTCTGTCTGTCTTTCTCTCTCTCTGTCTCTCTGTCTCTGTCTCTCTTTCATTCTCTTCCCTCTCCACCCCACTTCTTCCTTCCTTGAAGTCTTTTTATGCCCAGAATCCTTCCCCATAGTAGGAACTTAATGTTTGTTGAATTGAATTGTGGATGAAAGAACAGAAGCCAGGGTGCTGGAGCAGCGCTTGTGCTGGGGGTTGGGGATCAGGAAGGATCTCCTGTAGATAGAGGATAGACAGAGACCTGAAAACAACTGTCTACCCAATTATCTAATAAGGTTGTTGTTGATCAGTTGCTTCAGGGTTGTCTGACTCTTCTTGACCAGCAAAGATAACTGGAGAGGCTTGTCATTTCCTTCTCCAGCTTATTTTACAGATGAAGAAACTGAGGCAAACAGAGTTAAAAAAAAGTGTGTCCTGTGCACATATGTGTGTTCCTCCCCCCAGCTGAACATTTACTAGTACATCATCAGCACGAAAGACATCGTTTCCTCCCCTTGGGAGCTTAGAGGCCTAGTTGGGTCTTGCTTGGAAGACAGATAAGCAAATAATACCCAATGACATTTTAGTGTTTGTGAGGCGTATGGGACACCTGTAGGAAAATTTGCTGGTTCTGAACAGCCGAGGCAATCATATATGTTTATATTTTTAAACTTGCTGTCCTTAGCCATCTACTTAGTTTACTCTTTACAGTGGGTGTGTGTGTGTGTGCGCGTGTGTGTGTGCGTATATGTGTGTGTGTGTGTGTTTTTGAATCTTATCTGACTCCTTTAAATCTCTTGTAGTTGTATGGTTTTGTTTTTAAAGTTTGTCATAAACTTCCTGTTTGGGGCCTGTTTCAAGGCCCGAAGCATTTTACGTTTTTAAGTTTTTGGTATCCTGAGAGCTCAAAGCCGCTTTATTTCTTCTACTGCCTGCCTTCTGAATTTCAGCTCCGTGTTACTTTTCTTACTTGATGATAACGACGACAATGATGATGATGAAGATTTTAATACTTTGCCATGAAAGCACTTTCATTGCCATTATCTCAGTATATCCACGTAACAACCTGTATATTATAGACCGGTGGACTTCTAGACTTTACACTCAGTGAGAACAGGAACCCAGGCTCATGTAAACTTGATTTATCAAGTGTTTATTAGGCATTTACTGTGTACCAGACACTGTGAAAATGAAAGAAAAGACCTTAAGTGCTTACTACGTGCCAAGCATTTGGATACAAATAGAAAAATTGAGAGACAGTTCTTACTCTGAAGGAATTCATTTCTTTTTTTTTGGTGGAAGACAGTGCACGAAAGAAAGTTCAGCTCTAGAGCAGATAGAAAGGCCCAGAGGTCTTCAGTTTACATCACTAGGTTAGATGGGGTATATATAGGCATTACAGATGTAAGTCCTGGAGGACCTAGAAGGCAGATGTTAAGTCCTGGTGGGCTTCCATTTCCCTAGAAGGATAGAGTTGGTAACTCCCATCTCATCCAAGCCAGTAGGAGCAGTCAAAGCCGCTTGTAGTCATTCTGGGCATCTTGGGGTTGGGTGGAGGAGGTGAGGAAGAGAATGGTGTCCCAAAGGTGTAGATGTTAGTTTTAGGGGGATATTGGTGTATTTGAATATTTGTGTAGAAAATTATTTATTAGTAGGGTAATAAAGGGCAGCTCGATGGCTCAATGGTTAGGATACTGGGCCTGGAGTCAAGAAGACCTTGAGTTTAAATCCAGTGTGAGACACTAGTTGTATGACCCTGGGCAAATAACTTCCTTCTGTTTGCTGAAGTTTCCTCATCTGTAAAGTGAGCTGGAGAAGGAAATGGCAAACGACTTCAGTATCTTTGCTGGGAAAAATTCCAAATGGGGTCACAGTCGGACACAGCTGAAATGACTGAAAAACAAGAAGATTTAAGAAAGTTATGAGAAAATATTAATAATACAGATTAAACTTAATAGAGAGTTGGGAGCACTTTCTTTTCCCTGAAGATCTGGTCATTAAACATTTACCAGCACTCTATTAGACTAAGCTTTGAAGGAAGTTGAAAGTGTGTGGGTGTGGTTTTTTAAGGGATAGGTGTGGGAAAGCAATTAGTAGGCCAGCCTGAATGGAAGTAGTGAGTTTGTTTGTATAAGGAAAAACTTGAAGATTTGGTTTGGAGAGGTTTGGAGCTGATGATAAAGGGCCTTGAATGCTGTGTGTGAACCCTGAACATGGGGAGTGTGTAGCCATTATAAGGTTTTAAGCAGAGAAGTGACATGATACAGGGAATAATAAAAAATATCTGATTTCTATAATACTTTAAGAGAACATATACTCATTAATTTGGTCGTTACAACAACACTGCTAGCTGTGGTGGGTCTCATCTGATTGTCACAATAACCCAACTTGTGGTTGTCCTCTGTTCTAGAAGAGGACCAAAATGACATCACTGTGATAAAGTCAAGTTTCAGCGTCTCCAACTGTGGCTGACCAGACCAATGTGAGCTTGGAATGCTCTACCACAGGTCATCTGTGGGAACGTTTGGGGTGGGTACTCCAAATTTGTGCATCCTGTGTTTCCTTTGTGCTGCTTTGCTTGTAGAGCACAGCACCCTTTCTGATGTGGGCACACCATGCTGAGCGGTCCTGTCACACAACCCACCTTATAATACGATAGTCTTTCTCCACCTCCATTTTACAAATCAGGATACCAAGGCTCAGGAATGTTAAGGGAGTTGTTCAAAATGTCGTGTGACTAACAAATAATCAGAGATGGGAAACTGAGCAGGGCCTTTTCCTGAATACAAGCCTCTTCCTGCCTCCACATCTAGGTCCGCATTTCATCACAGTGCCTTTCTGGTTACCATGATTGGTATGCTGTAGTGCTGGTGCCCTGAATACGGAGCCTGACATTTCTACCTACTAATTATATGAACTCCAGGCAAATTATTTAATCTTGAGGGCCCGAGTTTGTAAAATGAGGAAGTTGGACTCAGTGATCTCTAAGCATCTCTTCTAACTCTATAGTAATAATAAAAAAATAATAATTAATAATAATAAATGGCAATAAATAATAATAAAAGTAATAACCTAGCATTCATATAGCACTTTAAGGATTGCACAGAGCTTTCTTTATTCATAATAAATATTATCTTATTTTCTCCTCACAACAACCCTGGAAGATAGGTACAATAACTCCATGATGGCAAGGATGCTGAAATGATAATGATGATAATGGATGTACAAAAGTCACTTTATAATAACCCCATTTAAGCATTATAATTGAAACCGGGCTACCATAATTCACACCTCGTTCACCCGAACACCATGATATACCCACCCAGTGATTGCCCCAACTGATGGCTAGTCCTTGAGCCACAGTAGTGAGGATAGGTGGGTCTGTATAGCTGGACTCCTGCACAAATGAGTTCCAAAATGAGTTTGCTTAAATACAGGTCTGATCACGTCACTCCTCGATCAATAAACTTCCTCTTACATGTAAGATCAAATGCACTCTTCTGTTTGTCATTTAAAGCCCTTTACTCTTTGGCTCCAGTGCTTTCACGGTCTCTTCAGTTCGTCTCTGTGCTTTTGTACAGGCTGTGTTCACCCTTCACCCCACCCCTTCTCGCCCCCCCCTTTTCCCGGAATTCACTCCTACTCCACCTGAAACTCTTAAAATCCCTGGCTTCCTTCAGTGCTCTGTTCAAGCACCCTCTTTTAGGAAACTTTCTTATTTCCCTTTCCTCTCCCCCAGTTCCCCTACATTTGTTTTACATATGCTTAGATGCATATTTTTTTGTCTTCTGCCCTAGTCTGTGAATTCCTATTTAGGCTACGGCTGTTGATGTTTGTCTTTGTATCACCAGAATGACTAGCACATAGTTGGAGATTATAAATGATTTTTGATTGATTGATTTTTCTGCTATTACATTTATAGCATTGCTCCTTTAGAAATATTCCCCCTTCCCCAGCAGTATTATTTCTCCTCATCTCTGCTTTCCGTGGAACTAATTCATGCTGTTAAGTTGGGCATGACTAATATTGTTAGGTTAGGGATAGTTATTTGGCAGAGGGGTTACACTATGGATTAGAAAAGAGGAGAAACTAGGAGTAGGAAGACCAGTCAGGAGACAGTTATTGTCTTAGCTTAAACATGAGTTGATCGGGACCTGGAAAGAAAAGATGCCTAGAACTGGAAGACTGCTGGAAGTAAGGAATGAGGGAGAAAGGAGGAGCAAAAGATGAGTTAATTGAATTAGCATTGTCCAACTAGGTTTCTAGTAATTGACTCCTTTGTGCAAGGCTGTGAGCTGTGGGAGATGACATACGTCCTAGGTGCTAAAGGTACGAAAATGAAAAAACCCACAGTCCCCCTTACCTCAAGTAGCTCATTGTCTAATGTGGTGATACTACCTCTGTTACAAAGCAGAAAGCTCTTGTATGCAAAGAGATGTCCAGAATAGGATGAGAATGTGAGGGATAAAGCTAAGACCCTGGGAGACTGGTACATATTATCAAAAATAGGGTCCCAGTATAGTTAAGTGACTTGTCTGTGGTCATGTGGCTAGCTAGTAACCATCTCAGAAGCAGAATTTGAATTCAGATCTTCCTGCCTCTCAAATACAGCATTCTTTCCGGGATCTAAAAAGCAAGCTTGATAATGGAGATTAGCAGAAAACCGAGAACTCCTAAGAGGGTAAAAAGGACAAAGATTAGGGAGGTTGGGAGTACTTGGGGCAATCTGGCCTACTTCAGTTTTGCTTGAAGCCGACCCTGTTCATATATTATTAAACAAATAAATTTTTGGGAAGGTGGTGACTGATTTCACTTCCATGCCATTATGAACCTGACTTGAAATATGACTGGTCTCTGGAGATAGCACATTATTCAGTGGATAACACCCTAGCGTGTGGTTAAGAACCAGCTTTGGTTGTTTTGCTCTGCAGCTCCGGTAGTAGCTCCCTCTGTTTGATGGTAACACGTTCTGTTAATGTTAATAATACTTTCCTTCTTCTGTTTGTTGCTATTTCTAGTTTCTTTTTCTGGTTTCATATCTATTGTAGATAATATTTTTTAAATGCTTAGTTCGTGCCTGGCACATAGTAAGCTGTATATGATTAGCTACAGGCAGCTAGGTGGTACAGTAGATAGAGTGTCCCTGGAGACCAGAAGACCTGAGTTTAAACATGGCCTCAGGCACTTGCTAGCTGTGTGACCCCTGGGCAAGTCACTTTACCCTCTTTGCCTGCATTTCCTCTTCTGTAAAATGAACTGGAGAAGGAAACGGTAAACCACTGCAGTGTCTTTGCCAAGAAAATCCCCAAAATGGGATTTCGAAGAGTTGGACAAGACTACTGAAATGACTAGACAAAATATTATTGTTATTAATGAATGTCTGAGTTGATCAATTTAGGGTTGAAGCTAAAACCCAGTGTGTACATCAAAATCTTTTTTTTTCTATTAGCTATACCCATTGTGAGAATGAAGAGTAGTTTTGAACCTGTGTACCATGGAGGCTTGTGATTTCCAAAAATAGTATCCAAGATGGCTTGTGTTAAGTAGGGATCAGGACTCTCAATAACTATTTATTCATGGAATTAACCAAAGTAAAAGCATATAGAAGAAGGTTCCCAGCCAAAAACGAAGACAAAAACAAAAACAATTCCTAGAAAAAACATGTTGAGTCCTAGTTCTAATACTGGTTTAAAAGACTCAGATTTGGAATTTTATTATTGGAAGGGACCTTAGAGACCATTTAATCCAACCCATATATGAACTAGCAGTTCTCTCTATGTAATCCTTAACTGTTGGTCATCTAGTCTTTGCTTAGAGAGCTCCAGAGTCCATTCCCATACCGAATCTGAGTAATCATCTTTCTCCAGTTTAGAGAAATATTTGATTTGGTTTCCCTAGGGCCATCATAGCAAGGTGATGTGGTGGTGGTGGGGCTGTAATATATCTTGTATGTTAATAGCTATCTGCGTATTGTTCCTCCATTGGACTGTGAACTTGAGGGTGGGGGATAATGTTTTCACCTCTCTCTGTATCACCTGTGCTGACCCAAAGTAATCCTAGTACTTTAGCATGTGCTCTCATTATTAAGATTTTAAAAGACATAATTGGATCTATAATCTCATCTAGTTAGCTGATTCCTCCATTGGTAGGGATTGCAACCCAACCTCCTTGCCCATTCTGTGTGATTCTTTGTCCATACCCAAAGGGGGTCTATCCACTTAAATATGATTTTAGAGATGATATCTCTGCTAGAGAATTTGAACTGTCATCCCCTTCCCTCTCTATGTAACCAACGTGTTTACTTGTATATCTTTCATTTCCTTGAGGTCATGTTTTACTCCTGTATCTCGAAGCTCCTCATTGATTAGAGCACAATCATGTTTCGAGCCAACCCCATTCAGTTCACCAACTCTCAGATTGAAAGAGGTTAAATAACTTGCCCAGGTTTATTATTATGTTGCTGTTGAGAGTCTGAGACAGTATTTGAATTCATTTCTTCCTTATTCTAGGAAGAAACTAGGTAGCATCATAGGGCTGGACTCAAATCCAGTCTCAGATACTTACTAGCTGTGTGATCCTGGGCAGGTTACTTAACCTTGTTTGCCTTAATCCATTGGAGAAACCACTCCAGTATCTTTGCCACAAAAACCTCATGAACAGTGTGGTCCATAGGATTATGAAGAGCTGGACATGATTGAATCACAACAGCTTCCTTATTGTAAGACCAGAGCTGTCCATTCCGTCTCTAGGTTCTGTGTTGTAGCCTACTCTAACCCACCATGTGCCTCTCTTTGCCCTTTCTGTGAGCCTCATTTTCAGTTCATGATTATTGCATGTTGTTTTAAAATATCTCTAAAATGGTCTTTCGTTTGCCCCGTAGATGATGCCTGGGCAGGAGTGTTAGAAGCTGATCTGCATAATCCTCAAACAGGTAATTTTTTAGGATTTCTTTGTGTTCTTCCGTTCAAATGCTTTGTGAGAGAGTGTAGCTCTAGCAAGTTAATTTTGTTTTCTGTTTTCTGTGGTCCCTGGTGCTCTGTGCGCAAACCAAAGACAAAAGAACAGGTGATATAGTGGTCATGGAAACCTGTGGGCTTTTGCTTGAGGGTCAGCAGCCATTTATGTATACTCCAGGGTCCTCATAAACAAAGAAACGAACATCCTGTCCTGTTTCTCTTGACTCAGGAAGAAATGGAGACCCAGAGAGTGATTTGCTCAATAGCACAGAGGTAAAAAATGGTGGAGCTGGGATTTGATCTGAGATCTTCTGACCCTAAATTTATCTCTCTTAATATCATACCAAGACGTTTGATGCCTAGTCCTGTACTCATCCTCTTAATTATAAGGTAGTGGGGTATGGTGGAAAGAGCTCTGTCTCAGAAATCAAAGAACCTGGCTTCAAATGCTGCCTCTGTTATTTCATCCTTATGTGACCTTAATCATTTGTAAACATTTATTGAACATTGGACTGAATGACCTTTGCAGTCCCTTCTACGATTCTTGATTTACTCATCAAAAATTAGGGATTGACAGGCCTTTGTGGATGTAAGACTTATCACATGAGGTTTCTTCTCCTCCTCAGTGGAACACCCTCTATTACTACAGTTATAAAGAAATAAACGCGTACTCCTGAGTTTGCAAATGAACTCCTCCTAAATTTTACCCCACCTTTACTAGCCATACTATTTTCCCCCAAGTGTACTCTTCATTCCATCTAGGTTAGCTTGCTCACTGGCTCCTGAACACACCATGTTTGTTTTTATTTCTAATTTCTTGAAAAGCATACTTATTACCATCTGCAAGTGTTTGAGAATGCTATTTTTTGTCTAAATTATCTTCCTTCAAATTTCTTTTTATCCAAATTCTATTTTTCTTTTTTTTAAATGTTTATTTTCGGTTCCAAATTCTCTCTCTCTCTTCCTTCTGTCCTCTCCCTATTGAGAAGGCAAGAGATACAATAGTCATTATACATAGGAAATCAGTTCCTCATTTGCCATGTTGCAAAAGAAAAAAGAAAGCAAGAAAAACAGAAACCGTGAGAATATATATATATATTTATACTTCCATTTGTTCTCAGAGTTCATTAATTCCCTCTCTCTACTGAGGTAGATAGCTTTTTTCTATCATGAGTCCTTTGGAATCCAGAGAATTTTTATTTTATTTTTAATACATGGAAGAGCTTCACACCTTGTTCTTCTGGCTCCAAATTCAGGTTTCTTCTTCTTCTTTTTAAAAAATTTATTTATTTTTAATTTTCAACATTCACTTCCATAGGATTTTGAGTTCCAAATTTTCTCCTTGTTTCCCCCCTCCCCCGAACTTAGTTGGTGTGTAAGTTGTTACAGGCTCAACATATACATTCATATTAAACCTATTTTCACATTAGTTGTGTTCTGAAGAAGAACTCGAACCAATGGGAGAAACCACAAGAAAGAAGGAACAAAAAAAAAGAGAGCAAATAATATGCTTTGATCTGTATTCAGACTCCACACTTTTTCTGGATGTGGACAGCATTTTCCATCATGAACCTTTGGGAGCTGTCTTAGACCCTTGCATCGCTAAGAAGAGATAAGTATATCAAAGTTAGTCATCCCATCACTGGCTGTTACTGTGTACCATGCTCTCCTGGTTCTGTTCATCCGGTGAGATTTTAAAGGGAGTTTGGGATGTCTAGATTACAGCCATCATTTTTGGAGGAGACCATCACACAGGGCAGCTCCTACCCACTCTCACTGACCATGACAGTGGTAGACAGAATGACTACTGAACTGAATGAAACTGTTCAGACCCATTAGTGCATTTCCAGTTTTAATGTGGGATGTAGGAAGGTTGGGTTGCATTTCTCTTGTTTCTCCCACAGAGTTGTCCTATGGCTAAATTACCCCCCCTTCCCCCCAATTGTAGCTCCCTCTTGAGGCTATGGAGAGAAAGAATTCAGTGGCCTCTAAATTAAATTCCATTTTTTCAAGCTAGAAACCTATTGTAATACTATGTATTGTGCCATAGAATTCTGGAGTTGATGGACCTTCAGAGATACGGTAATTCTGCCGTATATAAATGTAATAATTATTGTTACTGGCAGTAGGGGGAACAGTACGATGAGGCGTGGTTTGCCTCTCATGGCTTTTTGTCTTTTTTCATGTGCCGTACTTTCTCCCTCCCTGCACCCCGTTTTTTTTCTCCTACTGAATTGTGGCTTGTCACATAGGGAAGGGACTCTAGAGACTATCTCTCAGAAAGTTTGTCCCTCTGCTTTTTATATAGTTGAGGAAGTTAAGGCACAGAAGGCTGTTTCTTACCCAGCCCCAGTTAATAAGTCCCAGTTTTGGGACTTGAACCCAGGTCTTTGGTCTCTTACATCTAATGCCCTCTCCACTACATTTAGCTCTGCCCCTTTTAAAGTTATGCATAAATTAGTTTTCTTTTTTGTAATATGTTGAAGACACGTTACTTGGCTTATGTTATAAGGAGTTTTTCCATTTTGTATACTCATATACACAATGATTTTTGAAATTTTTTTTCCCTGAAAGTTTATGTAATTACATCTGCTACTTCATTCATTCAGATATTTTTTGAATGGGCTTATGAGGCCCAGTGAGGGATATGAGATGTGCATGTGAGATGAGAATATGAGATGAGATTCCCTGTCTTCAAGCAGTCTACAGTCTAGTTGGGGAGATAAGATATACAGAAGTATGCTTGTGAATACATAAAGTGTAAGGTGTCACATAAAGTGTAAGGTGGGCAATGGTTCAGCGTCACAGTGAATGAGTGTTTGAGAATATAATGTATTCGTCACTAATCTGGGTGGTAAGTGGTGCTGGGAAGGCAGGTCAGTTGCAATGAATGAAGAATCATTTAAAATAGAAATTGGCTGGTTTCATATTGTAATTACTAGATAAGATGTTTGTAATAGTCTGTCAAGTGGGATTTGGCATCTCTTTGCAGACAACTGTATCTTTAAAAAAAATCCTGAAGTCTTGTTCAGGTTTTAATTCTCATTAGCAGGAACCTTTGATAGATACATCAGGGATTGAAGGAGCGTTAGGAAAGTTGGAACGACAGGGTTTTTTGGTTTGTTTTTGTTTTTTGCATCCAGATCTGTGATTTTATCAGATGGAAGGAAATCTTGGTGTGTAAAACTTTCTCTTGCTAATATGGATCAGAGATTTGTCATAGTTGACAGTTGTTATCAGAGCTGGGGACATTGTGGAGGGTGGGGGTTTGTATATCTGGTAGTGACTTGCCTGTGTATAACAACTAATATGTGTTGAAGGTGAGGTCTGAATCCATCAGGTCTTCCTGACTTTAAGACTGTCCTTCTATCCACTGTACCAAAGGTATAAAATTCAAATAGAAATGTATCCCTGTGGGCTGCATATTCTCTTAGGTTACTACAAATTAACATATTTAGGCTGATTATTCTCTTAGGATTCTACCAGTGAACGTTATTTAGAACACTACAAATTAACATTTTCTGTGTTGTATTTTATTTCTGTTTATTTTGTTAAACATTTCCAAGTTACATTTTAATCAAGTTGGGGCCCATTTTGGGAGTTTGGCCAGCCTAGAGTTGCCAAGAGTTTGACTCTTCTTCAGTATACAACAATGCCTCTCTGTCGCTGGCACAGGCCTCAATTTTTAATGTATTTGTATATTGGTACTGAACAGGGTCTTTTCATTGAAAGTTCACTGTGCTTGATAGTTATAACAGCAGTGATGTTTCATCAAATGTCCCCAAATCTGTAACAGCTTAATTTTTATGTTTCTAAGTATATGCACCATTGTGGAAAGTGAATTAATCTTCATTGTAGAAAGCTCTCCTGTCATGGATGATCCCTGTTGGTTACAGATAATCAACAGTCATTAAGCACTTACCACATGCCAAACAAGCACTGTGGTACAGAAGGAGCTTGACTGAAACAAATCAGTGGTTTTTATTTAAGATCATAGGAACCCAGATTTAAAACTGTAAGGTACCCTTGAGATCATTTAGTCCAACTGCCTCATTTATATATAAGGCAACTGTGAACTGTGAACTCAGTAAGATCATGAGACTTGCCCACTTGAATTAGTTTTGCTTTAACAGACGCATTTAAAAAGTAGTAAAAAATAACTTGAAAGCTAAAAAAACCGCAATTACATTGTGAAGTAGAAATTACTTCCATCAATTGAATAAAGAGTTTCTGAGACCATATATGAATATAAAATGTTTATAACAGTTTTATCGCTAGGATACAGAATGTGTTGCTGTATTGACTAGAGTTAGTGTTGCCAAGATGGAAGCTAGTGGGGAAGCTGGCTTCCTCAGCTTGGGTTACAACACCACCCACACAGTAAACCCCAGGCCATGTCATCACACTGGTGTCATCGAGGGATTATCTCAGTGTGGTGAGCTGCATTCAGTTGGCTTGCCAATCTTGGGCTTGGGGGTAGAACTCTGGAATTTACATTTTGGCTGTCGTTTTATGAGAAAAGACTCCACAGACCCCTAACGCTGCGTTCTTGTGCTGTCTCTGCTTCTTCAGAGCCTGGTCCTGGTTCTAGCTTTCATGCTTACTGTAGCTGACATGTGGCCTTATGGTTTCATACTTAAAACTAGGAGGAAGTGGTTTCACTGGCCCCTCAACCTCCCCCCGCTCCCTTCAATCATCTTCATTACCATCATCACTGGTATTTATATAAAGTTTTTACTTTGTGCCAGGCACTATCCGAAGTCCTTTACAAACTTTATCTCATTTGGTCCTTACAACAGTTCTGAGACATCAGTGCTATTACTACCCCCATTTTACAGATGAGGAAATTGAGGCAAATAGGTTAAATGACTCACTCAGGGTCATAAAAGTAGTAGGTGTCTGAAGCTGGATTAGAACTCAGGTCTTCCTGAGTCCAGGCCCATCTCTCTCTATCCACCATACCTACCAGCTAGCATAGAGCCTTCCTAATTATTGTCAATTATAAAGTTAAACCTGGTTGCTGTTGTTTGATTACACATGTATAAACACTAATCTATGTCACCTTGGGTAAGTTCCCTAACTTCCATGGTATCCATAAAATGCAGATGATAGACCCTCTTGCTTTAGTTCTGTGATATTATATTCCTCTGAATTGAGCCACCCAGGGGCAAGGTTTGTTTCCCTCTGTTTCATTGTCTTTACATCAGTCTTGTCTCTTTCTCTCCCCCTGCCTTGCTTCCTATGACCGGTGGCGTGCATGTGTGAGATGGGGGTGGAAGAATGCCGAATCATAGGTTTCATGCTTGAGGAGACTTTAGGGGGTCTTCTAGCTCAGTGCTCTCATTTTACAGATGAGGATACTGAGTCCCACAGCTGTGAAGACTTACATAAGGTCACATAGGAAGTGGCAAAACAGATTGTTGAACCCACCTCCTGATTCCAAATTCAGCAAACTTTGCCTCATATCATGCTGAAGCCTCAAGCCAGCAGGGTACAAAATGAGTGTTTTTGATCAGTTGTAGATTTTAATCCCATATCACTAGTTTCTTCTTTGACATTTCTAACTGGATGTGCTATTGTTACCCCAAACTCTTCATGACCAAACTAATTGCTTTCCCCTGAAAATCAGTCCCTCTTCAGAGCTTTTTTCTTTCTGTCAAAGGCAGCAGCATCCTTCCTCAGATCCCCGGAGAATTGATGTCTTCCTTGTTTCTTTCTTATATCCTCGTCGAAAAGTGAATAAATATCCTTATATAGTGGTGTGTGTTGTATATGTGTGTGTGTGTGTGTGTGTGTATGTGTGTGTGTTATGTGGAGAGGGAGTAGATATCTATATAAGCATATATATGTATATTGTATATAAAAGTATCACATCTGATTTTTATCTCTGTATATCCTATGTCTGTGTATATCTATATATCTGTATATCTATCCTATGTCTGTATCCTTATATAAATTCCTCCATATATGAAGATACTTATTCATACTCATCCCACATAATCATTTATCAGTGCCTAACCTTATTGTTTCTAAATTATAACATCTTGCCTTCTTACCCTTCTTCTCTTTGCTCATGCAGCTAATTCCCTTATTCAAGCCTTCATCATATTTCTCTAGAACTATTGCAATACCCCCCCTTATTGACTTCCCTGCTTCAAGTGTTTCTCTACCCCTCAATTTGTCTTTTGAAATGATTTTCTTAAAGCCAATGCCTAATGATGTACCTTTACTACCTCAATAAAGCCCAGTGGCTTCCTTTTACTTCAAGATCATTTAGGCATTTAAAGCCGTTCATGGACTAGCCTCCTTCCCCCAAACCTGTCTTTTCAGTCTTATTGTATACAATGTGTTCCATCCAAACTGGCTTTTCTTCTTCCCTTTATCCATAGCACTCTATTTCCTCTCTGTGTATCTGTCTGGGATACTCTTATTCCTCATTTCTGTGTTTTGCAATACTCATTTTCCTACAGGAAGGGAAAATGCTACTTTCTACATGAAGACTTTCCTACCACAATGTCTGCTTTGCACATGTTTTATGCCTAAGAAATGCTTGTTAATTGATTTATTGATTGTCCAATGTTTCCTCTGGATGAGTGCCTGACTTTGTTCTGCTTATTGACTGGGTGGTTCATTTATTTACTTAGTCAACAATTACTTACTTCATGAAGCATTTTCTTGCTAGTGAGGACTGGCATCCTGGAAATCCTTGAGTGGGACAGTAATGTGGAAAGTGCTAATCCTGACTGGAGGCACAACCATGATATCATGAGGGTTATGTAGAACTGAGAAGTGGGAAAGATCATTGAGTCACAAGAAATGTGTTTGAATGTTGGTTTTGCCATCCTCCAAGTTGCTTAGCCTCTGTGGGCCTCAGTTCTATCTTCTGTCCACTGAGAGGGTTTGACTTGTTTGATTGCTTCCCCTGAGGTCAGTCTGTGATTCAAGTGTCTTTGCCTTCTCCTTATCAGTGCTTTCTTGCTTTAACCAGATGAATAATTCTTAATTCAACGGTGTGGGAGGCATACAGCAAAACAGTGTCTTGCACATAGTAGATAATAAGTGTTTGTTGGATTGAATTGGTTCGAATTAGGAAGCAAATGGAGGTGGTTATCTCTTGGATCCTATGTCTTTCACTTGGAGTGAATAGCTGTATCAGAATTTTATTTTCATTTTTCAAGTTTTATGAATACTTTTTTTTAATACTACAGTCAGTCCACCAATAGCATATTAGTGTTTCTGTCTTCCTGAAGACTCCAAAATTGACTGTTTACATCTTTTCTTATCTTAGCCTGTTTCCTGGGTATGAGGTGAAACCTCAGAGTTGTTTTGATTTATCTTCCTTGTATTATTGTTCGTTTAGATCCATCTCTCATATGTATATTACTTTTTTGGGGTTATTTTTGTCTTGAGGCATATTTGGTCAAAAGATACGAACAGACACCAATGGAATTAGGTTTCTTTGTTTTCAGACAAAGTTTGCGAAGTTAAGCAAAGTCAACCTAGTACACCATGACAGCTTATGAGCTGCCTGTCCTTCCTCAGTGCTCGTATCATTCTAGAGGAGAGTAGTTGGGCTTCATCTTCATTTTAAAGGAAAGAGAAAAGTATTTGAACATAAGGTGTGGGGAAAGAAAATGTTTTCTAGAAACTAACAAAGGTATCACCTTAGCACCTAATTTTTCCAGGAGTATGGAACAAATTTTGCCTTTCTGAAATAGTCCCAGCTTGTTCTGTGCTGGGATTGCTAAAAGGTGTGTAAACATATTTTTTTTTCTTTCCATATAGGGTAACCTCAAAAGCAAAGTCATTGCAGTTTATTCAGTCCTGCCTTGTGTATCCATAGTTTGACAACATGGACATAGGCGTTCATATTTGTATAAACAACTGTGTTTTGGAGCTGCCGAAAAGTATGCTTTTTAAAGCTGCTTTACCAGACTGATTTAAAAAGAACAGCAAACACCCAACAACTGGGGACCTGAAAAACATAAAGACAGCATTACTCATTTTGCTTTAAGTTCAAGTACTCCCTGGATGCTGGCCCTGCTTGGTTGGCATTGCCCCAAGCAGGTAGTGTCTTTGAGCCATCTGTTGAGTAAACCTCAGCCTCAGTCCATGGGCTTGAGAAAGCTACTTCTTGTTACATAGGAATTTGTCCGGGTGTGGATGGCGTGTTGGTGTTCAGTCCTGGAGCTAAAGGGGAACATGGAGAGAAGATCTGGTGAGCACACTGCTTCCATGCCAGGGAATGTCTAAAGCCACTGTTTCCCAAAGTAATTTAATTTCTGAATCTTCTGAAATGAGGAGTGTCCCCAAAATCTTAGTGTGGTTTAAAGTCTTAATAGTTTAAAACTGCATTAAGCCTTTGGGAAAATCTATCAATTCTACCCAGGAGCCCTATAATTTCATGCTAAAGATTCCAAGACTCATCATATACGACAACGTTCTAGGCCAGCGGGTTCCTTTTTTAATTGTTTTTGGTGATAGAACATCTGAGAGTTTTGTCTTGGGCCATCTGACTATGAAATGGTGTTGCAGGAATCATGTTTTTCAGGGAAATGAAAGAAATTAATCCTTTTACTGAAAATTAGTGTATATAATTTATGCTTTTAATAGCTATGTAATTTCATAGAAGGCAGCATGGCACACTAGTTGGATTCAGAAGAGTGATCATTAATGGAATGATGTCAGGTTAGAAAGGTGTTTCCAGTGGAGTTCCTCTGACATTACTTGGCCCTGTGCTGTTTAACATTTCTATTTATGAGTTGAATAAAAGTGTAACTGTTATGCTTGTCAAATTTGCAACTTGCATAGGTAGGAAATGTAGAAAACCAGTTGGATGAGATTCAGGAGAGCTAATATAAAGTTCTATAGAGTTATGTATTTAAATATGGAAGAGACTTAGAATGCATCTAGTATAACCAGCTACATCTAAAAAAAATCATTTATTTATTTATTTTAAGTTTTTAGTATTCACTTTTTAAAGATTTTGAGTTCTAATTTTTCACCCTCTCCTCCCTTCCCCCTCCCTAAGATGGCATGTCATCTGATATAGGCTATATACATGGACAGTCATATTAAATATATTTCCACATTAGAGATGTTGTGAAGGAAGAATCAGAACAAAAGGGAAAAAACCACGAGAAAGAAAAACCAAAAACAACAAAAAAAGGGCAAATAGTATTCTTTGATCTGCATTCAGATTCCCTATTTCTTTCTCTGGATATGGACAGCATTTTCTTTCATGAGTCTTTTGGAATTATCTAAGGTGGTTATATTGCTGAGGAGAGCTAAGTCTGTTAAAGTTGATTATCATACAATGTTGCTGTTACTGTGTTCTCCTGCTAACCAGTTAATTTTAAGGTGAGGAAAACAGAAGAATAGAGAGTTTTGGTGATCTCAGGGTCATATTAGTAAGAGATTGATTCAGGATTGAAACCTTGGTCTTCCTGACTCCAAGTTCAGCACCTTATGCCATATCATCTCCAGAGTCTTGATTCAAAAATGTCTTGATAGCCTAAAACAGGTTCTTAACCTGGAATGTCTGAACTTGCTTTAAAAAAAAATTTTAATAGCTATTTCAATAAAATTGTTTTCCTTTGTAACCTATATGTTTTATGCATTCAAAAATTATTCTGAAGAGTCCCAGACTTTACCGCTGCCAAAGGTAGCAGGGGTGAGGGGTGGGGGATCTGTGAGTTGGAGGATCCATTATAAAAAAGGGTTAACTTTTAGTGTAGAACAGTGGACTTAAATCAGTAAGAAGAGTTTGAAACATTCATTGTGGAATCTTGGAAGAGATGACAAGGATTGGGAGTGAGTTGGTACTACAGAGATAGAACCATAAAGTATACTAACTTACCTGGATGGGGCTCGAACTGTCAGTCTCTTCCACATCTATACCATGTTCTAAACACTGGACTAATGAGTAAAGAGTCACTGATCAATTTATTCTTCAAACCTGCCATTCGTCAGTGATGTTTGTATTGCTTTACATTAAATGTGTCCTTTCCGTGTTTTCTGGGATTTAATGAAGTTAATGGAGGGACGAAGGGTAAAATATTGTCTTCCTGATATACTGAATTAAATAGTTTTCATGGAAAAAGGCAATAAATATGACCTAAACTACTCAATTTGAGATCAGCTTGTTACAGTATAACCTTTTGATGAGACTCATGCAAATTGGAATATGTTCAAGTGTTGAAAAATCATTGTTAGCTTTATTACACAAAAGATAGCAGGCATTACCAATCACCAGCTAGGGAAAGAGCAAGGAATGGTAGCTTTAAAAATTAAGAAAAAACTGTTAGAGATGTTTAGAAGAGTTTTCTCACAATGAGTTAGGTGAAATGTTGAAATGGGTGAATGGGGTTAGGAGGATGAAATATTCTAGAGAATCTTTAGAAATAAGGTAGCCAACACCCACCTTTCCAGAATGGTTTGGGTGAAGTCTACTTGAAGGATGACTGGGAGGAATCTTCAATTTTCTCATCTTTGAACTACTTCTTTCATTAGAGTTATTGTGGGAAAAAATGCTTTCTAAGCCATAAGGCATCGATCAATTAATTAATTAAATGTGAATTCTTATTTGGTATTGGGGTTTTGCATTGGTTTCTTAGACTGAATTTTTTTCTCAAGTAAAACCTTTGCATCTTGGTCCTGTCATATTAGAGGACATTTACTAAATTCTCATGAGCAGAAGGCCTCCTTTTCAACTGATTTTTAATAAGGAATTGGAGAAAAATTCCCCTTCTTATTACTAGCATGGTTTGGATTTTCTTATGGTGAAAATTTAGTTATGTAGTGATGGAGCGATTTAAGTTAGCAAGCAAGAACAAGAGGTCTCTAGGATTTTAGAGGGAACTGGGGAGAATTTTCTGCATGTATAAAACCTCCGTTTTCCTGGTTTTTATTTCTCAGTGCCTCTCCTGAGCCAGGAATTCTGCCATTTTTCAATAGATCGTGGTAGATATTTGACATTGTGTTACAAAGTAGTGAAAACACCGGTTCTTACATTTATTAGCTTTTACTTGGCTTGCGTTTTGTATTTCTTTGCATGTGTGCATATAGTGTCTTCTCCTCCCCCTATTTTTGACTTTTAAAATTTTTAAAAATTCTGATCCTACCCAACACCAAAGCAAATATTTCTATACACACTGAAGAGAAAAAGAGGCTTGTCTGTGAAACTGTGAATCTCTGTTATGTTCAGCTTCTTTTTAAGTATGCAACAAATTCATCATATAACATTCAAAGCTGTCCTGCTGGTCTCTCATTCCTTCTGGGCCTCCTTCTGTTCTCTTCTGTGCATTTAAAAAACATGCTTCAATGACTCACTTTTTATTTTCCATCTCCATCTCTGATGGTCACCTCCTTCCCACTCTCCCCCAGCCCAATAGGGGAAAGAAAGAAAAACAAAACCCCAGTTGTAAATCTTTGTCGTCAGACAAAACAGATGGCTTCATTGACCATATCAAAAAATTTGTGTCTCACTGTGCATCCTATCGTCTCTCGGTTGGGAGAGGTGCTTATTTCATCATGTGACCTCTAAGATCATGGGTTGTCATTGGCGTTCATTCTCAAGTTTTCTATAGTTGTGTGCCTTTGCAGTGTTTTGTTGTTATTGTAAAAATGAGTCATTAACTTTGCAACTCTCAGTACAGTACCTCGCACATAGTAGATATTTAATAAATGCTTTCTGAGTTAAATTGGGAAAATTACCTTAGCCTTCTGAGCCACAGTTTCCCCAGTGTCAAAATAGAGTTGAGAAGACTTGCATGATTTACCTTTTGGGCTGGAGAGCAGAGTGTAACGGGTTAGGAAATGGACCTAAGATTTTACTGATACAGGGAACCTCCTGCATTTGTGATACCCTCCTATAATTGTATCCCAAAGTATTTTATAAATGTGAGCTATTGGAGACTGACTTGTTCTCTTTTTTCATTATGCTATATTAAGGACATTCTTGGGTAGGTAGACTCAGAGTAACAAAGCGTACTTCAAAGACTCCTTGGAGTCCTTAAGAACCTTTAAAGGGCATCTAGAAAGGTCAGAATTTTTTATAATGTTAATATATTATTTGCTTCTTAAAATACTCCTTCATTTTCCAAGTACGTATCTTTGAGACTGTATCTTCTTCATATACTTCAACCAAAACCACATATCAGAACAGATTGAATGCAGGAGAAGATAGGAAAACTTGTCTTCTCTGAAACCAGAAATTAAAGAGATTTGCAAAAATGTATAAAATAATGACACTTTTCTCACTTACTTTTTTTGCTTTGGAAAATAATACTATTTTTCATAAAAATGTTATATTTATTTCAACATAGGTTTATTGTTTATGAAAATTCATGCATATTAAGTGTAGTTAAATGATGCTAAATTTAATAAATTTTATTTAGGATATATATACATGTATATAAATATATTTGATATATTTACAATTTTTACAAATTTTATATTTATTTTCTAAATAATATATTCAAAATATATTTTAAAATATTTATCAGTTTTGCTTTTTAAATAGTAAATTTCAGTAGATATAACCCACATAAATGAAAGCCTTTTGGGGTCCTTAATAATTTTAAAGAGGATAATGGATTGCTGAGACCAAAAAAGCTTGAAAACTGGTGCTCTGTTCTAGAGGGCTGGAAAAACCTGGGTTCATTTCATGTTCTGTGGATGCCTATCTTTGTGACCTTTGGTAACTGACGTGAACCTCTATGGATCTCAGTGTCTTCATTTGTGGAGCCTGGGTGAGGGTTTGGGCTGGTGGCTAGATAATCTTTCAAATTCCTTCCAGCTCTCACATTCCATGATTCTCTGAAGATGTCTGGGAGGCATTCTCTTAGATCTAGTGCCCATGCTGACATGTATCAGTCAGTGGAAAAAATTAATCCCCATGGTATCACATGCCTTCTAAGTGATTCATAAAAGAAATCAATCCAATATATTTCTGTTCAGGATAGGAGACGTTAAGCATCTAATAGGATTAAGAAGACTCTTGTATGATTTCCCTCTAAAACGCAAATGCTGTACCACTTTTAATTATAGTGACTGAATTACATTTTTCATCTTATATTAGATTTTCAAGTAAACTTCATTTGGACCTAAATTACTGTAGGTTATTTAAATAAATAAACCTATCCATTTCCATATTTGCTCCTCTTGGCCATTCAATTTTAACCATAAAATGAACCCCCAAAAGAAGAGATAAAGTGACCTCTTCCGTTTTACAGAGGTAGAGCGCTATCAATTTGGGACATTGTATAGTTTGTCATACTTTGTTGATATATGAGTTAGTTTTGCTCTTTGTTTTTTTCTTTTAAAAATTTTTAAAATTCATTTTGAACTTAAATAAAAAAAAATAACAGAACATTTTCATGTACACAGTATGATATACAGAGAGGATTCAGTATCCATTTCAGACTTGACTTTTTAAAAAAAAACTGTAATAAAAACTACACATTGTTTTCAAAGCTACCCTGCTTTTCTGTGCTTCCTTCCAAGTTTTCTTTTGTTCTGTGCTGTGTACTTTTTATTTTTTCTCCCTCCCTTCCCACCCTGCCCTAGAGAACGACTACAATGAAACACACACACACGTAAACCCATACTATTTATACTTCTGTTTAATAGTTCTTTCTCTGGAGGTGGATAGCATCTTCCTTCATAGGTCCCTTGTAGTTGTTTTCAGTAATTATGATACTCAAGATGAGTTAGTCATTCAAAGGTGTTCTTAGGACAATATTTATGTTACTATGTATGGTGTTCTCTTGGTACTACTCGTTTCACTTTTCATTATTTCATGCATATCTTTCCATGTTTTTAACCAACTTATTATTTCTTGTAGAACAGTAGTAGTGTTCTATGACAATCATCTACCACATCTTGTTTAGCCATTCTGCAGTTGAATGGCCTCTATCATTTTAGCCAATCTTATAGGTGTAAGAGAATATTTCGGAGTTGTTTCCATTTGCATTTCTCTCATCAGTAATGATTTAGAGCATTTTTCATATGACCATATTAGTTTTGATTTCTTAATCAAGAAAACTACTGGTTTATATCCTTTGACCATTTTATTTTCCATTGGGAAGAGGATGAAAGAGGGATCTATCAGAAAATGTTGGTGATATAAAAATAAAAGCTATCTATAAAAATATATTATTTTTAAAAACACCTAGAGAAGGGGGAGGGTAGGAAGAGACAGAACGATGGGGAATGACAGTGATGTTTAAAAAAGGGGGGTAGGGTTTAGCAGGATCTGGTCTTTTGCTTTTATTGGTATGGGGAACTCCCCCAGGGTGAGGAAACTTCCCACTCCCTTTGCCCAGCTTACTATCTTAAGGGGTCCCTGAAGCACTGAGAGAGGTTAGGTGACTTGACCTGGGTAACAGGACCAACTCTGGGCTCTCATTCCACTGCTCCATGAAGCATTTAAAAAAAGTTTTTAAAAAAATATTTAAAAGTTCATTTGACTTATCTCAGGTCATCTCACTGTTAAATGGTGGAGGCAGAATTTGAATCCAGGTATTTTTAACTCTGCTTCTGAAAAAATTTATAATAATGATAGCTAGCCTTTATGTAGTACGTAAAGGTTTTACAAAGTATTTTACAAGTGTTCATCTCATTTTATTCTCACAACAATTCTAGAAGTTAGATACTCTTATCACCCCCCCTTTTTACAAGTGAGGAAAAGAGGTGGACAGAGATAGAAGTAATTTGCCCAGTGTCGTATGGATAGGAAATGTCTGAGTAGGATTTGAACTCCTGTTGTTCTCTTTCCACTGTGCCACCTAGCTGCCTTCGAACTTTTGCTATACTTATAGTTGGTATCACAGATTAGCTTGTACAGTTGTTTACTCCTTAGCCAGTATTGATTGGGTAAGTCACTTCACCTGTGTTTGCCGCAGTTTCCTCATCTGTAAAATGGAGATAATAATAAAACCCACCTCCCACGGTTGATGTGGGAAAATAATTGTGAAGCACTTAGCACATGTGCCTGGGACTGGGAATAAGCGGATAGATATTAATATGTCTCTTGTCAGTCAGTGCAGTAAGCAAGGATTTATTGAATTCCTTCTGTGTATTTAATACTGTACCAGGCACTGATAATACAGATAACAGGAACAAACAAATAGGAAGTCTCAGGGATTCTATAGTCTGTGGTAGGACCTTAAAGATGGAGGAATTCTCTCCGCTAGTGTAGGCCGGTACACAGTTTAAAGACTGAGAGAGTCGCCTAGGGCTCTGAGAGGTTAAGTTATTTGCCCTCCCTGGCTCACATAGTATATGTCAATGTTCACACTTCTTTCTGGTTTTACGGCCTGCTATCCATTTTCTAGCTGAAATAAAAACATTTCATTTCCTTTGAGCAATACTAGTAAAAGTTGACAGGCTGGTGAAAGGTGGGGTGTTGGAACTCAGACCTCAAAATTCATGGTTAGGGTGGTCTGTAAATTTCCATTATCCATGATCTCTGACTTCCTTTGCTGCTCATAAGAGGGTTAGCTTTTCTTATGACTTGAAAGCAAGAGTTAATGCAAATTCATTTTAGGTATTTGTCTAGAATACGGAATATTTGTGTAGAAAATTGTCTACTTTATTACTAGAATAGTAGAAGACTTGATGGGGATTTAGCCACTCTGAGTTAACTATCTAGGGCAGTGGTTCCCAACATTTTTCAAGTATGAGGAGGGCTTTTATTCTTAATTTATTTTATATATAAAATTTTGTTGATTTTTGTTTTTTAATATAAGCAGTTTTCCAACATACTCATTTATTGCACCTTTCTTGGAATAAAGAAAATCATAAAACCATGAGACAGAGTGATCTTTGTAATATTCTGCACTCATAAAGGACCCCCTTTTATTGTAAAAAAATTTCCCTAACGCCCCTTTCCATCATAATAGTTGTATTACCAGTGTCATAGATACAGGTCTAGAAGCAACATCAGAGGGCCCCTTGTTCAACCCTGAAAATTGACAGTTGGAAGAATTGAGGTCCAAGGAGGACTAATGACTTGCTGGATGTCACAAAGTTAAGTGAGCATCAGAAGCAGGATCTGATCCTAGATCTTTTGACTCCTGAGCCTTTGCCCTTCAGTACCACAATGCCTGTTAACATCTATTGATTATGAAAAAACATAGTGACCAAAAGCTGAATGTAGCAATGCTTTTTATTGAATGTTTTATCAATCATAATAACAACACTGAAAAACTTTTAAAATTCAATGAAATAAGCATTTATTAAACATGTGTGCCGATGCAAAAATAGAAATGAAGTCATCTCTGTCATACATGTGCAAGAAAACTTTCAGTCTACAGGAGAGATGTTTGCTTATTAATTTCTCCAAATTATTTAAGGAGATGAATACTTTGCCATAACTCTGTGGGCCACAAGTTAGGAATTCATGCTGGAGGTCACTTCTTTCGATTGTTTTCTGTCTTGCATATATTTTATCTTATAACCTGTGACCTTTGAACACGTTTCCTGACATTGGAGACTTCATTTGCGCTCTCTTGGAATACTTGCTGCCCTCAGTTTTAGTGAAGATACTGTTCCTGACCTATCCCAGAGCAAAGACCTATTTATCGAGTCTTATTGTGGCCCTGTCTTCAGTCCCATAGAAGGAACAACCAATTTGATATTTTTACATGGATGTCCCATAGATGTCTCAAACTCAGCGTGTCCAAAAGGTCATTCCTTCCGGTTGATCCTTCCCTCCTAAGTCATTTTATCTTCATTTTGTACGTATTTACCTCTGTACACATTTTGCCTTTCCCTTTCCCTCCTCTTGCCCCAATGAAATGTAAGCTTTTTTGAGGTAGAAACTGTTATTTTTATATCCTCATGGTCTAGTAAAGTACAATGAGGATGCTTTTCATCATGTTACTTCACCAGGTTTAAGTTCCTTTAGCACTTTTAGATAGAAACCCCCCAGTTTAGGGAAGACCTATGTATATGAAGAGATGGGAGAAACTTTTGTATGGGTTTTTCTTTCACCTGTGCTCCCTACCCCTAACTGTCCATTTTTCCTCCAGATTCTGCATCCATACTTAAGGAAGGATTGACCTAGAGAGTTACCTTCTTTGTACAGATGGAATTAATAGTGGAAATCACATTGGACTTGAGTGTCAGTCCAGGTTGGTTAGAGTCTATAGCATGGGATGGGCAGTAATAGAAGTCAGTTAGGCAGTATACATTTATTAAGCACTTACTCTATGCCAGGTACTGTGCTAAGTGCTGGGGATAAAGGCAAAAGACAGTCCCTGCCCTGGAGGTCCTCACAGTTTAATGGAGGAGGAAGGAGGGAGGGAGGGAGAAGAGACCACAGCCAAGCCACTATGTACATACAAATTATATGCAGGATAAATTGGAGGTAACCAACATTATGGGAGATTGGGGAAAGGCTTCTTGTAGATGGTGAGATTTTAGCTAGGATGAGAGGGAAGGCAGGAGACAGAGATGAGGAGGGAGAGCATTCTAGGAGTGGGGTGGGGACAGTCAGACAGGCTGGGAGCCCAGAGATGGAATGGCTTGTTCTTTGATCAATAAGGAGGCCACTGACACTGGATTGTAGAGTAAGGAAAAGGGGTGGGGTGGGATAAAAAGTGTAAAAAACTTGGAAAGTGGAGGTTCCTTTAGAAGACATTTAGAATACAACTTTTGGGTAAACTACGAATTATTACCTCATTGGTAACTCTTTGCTGATCGCCCTGGTTGGTTTCCCATATCCTACTTCTCTAATTAGAGGGTTAAGTACCAAATTAACTATGACTTCCACAAGGTGTGACATTCATGCCTCTGCGTACATTAGGTGCTTGGTTAAACCTGACATTTTTGAATGAATGAAATGCTTTGGAATAGACTGGTGTGTAGAATGACAGCACAGGGAACAGCTGCATGTTCTGGCCATGAATGAGAGCTATAATTGAAATGACTTCAATTAGAATATGTACAGGAGATTGTGGATTTCATTAGGCAGTGCAGATGGCTCCATTGATGATGATCAGAGTGGGGGGTGTGTGTGTGTGATTTAATAACTAATATTAATTGCAATCTTTTGTATGCCAAGATGAGGCTCCTAACCCACCATCTGTAGGACAGCACTAAGGGCCAAATGTGGAATTGTTTTTTCCCAAAGCTTTGGTGGATAACATTCTTTATCACTTCATTCCTTTGTGACCCTAGGGTCAGAGATCTAGACTTGGACAGTCGGAGGCCCCATAAAGATCAAGCAGTCCATCAACATTTATTAAGTGCTTATTATGTGCCAAGCACTGTGCTAAGTGCTGGTAGTATAAAAAGAGACAAAAGACAGTCTCTGCCCTCAAGGAGTTGATGGTCTAATGGGAGAGATAACATGCAATCAAATACACACAAAACAAGCTATCCGTAGGATATAATTAAGAGAGAAGGCACTGGAATTAAGAGGGCTTGAGGAAGACTTCCTGTAGAACGTAGGATTTTAGTTGGAACTTAAAAAGAAGCCAGGGAGGTTAATCGTTGGAGTGGAGGAGGGAGAGTGTTCCAGGCATTAGGGACAGCCAGAGAAAATGAGCAGAGATAGTGTGTTGTTGGTGGAACAGCTATGAGGTCAGTGTCATTGGATCAAAGAGTGAAGGAGGGGTAAGGTGTAAGGTAGAGGGAAAATTATGAAGGTCTTTGAATGCTAAACAGATCATTGTGTATATGTTCTTGGGGGCTGTAGAAATCATTGGAGTCTATTGAGTAAGGGGTGACAGGGTCAGACTTGTGTTTTAGGAAAATTACTTCAATGGCTGAATGGAGGATGGATTGGAGTGGGGAGAGACTTGAAACAGGCAGACCCACTAGCAGGTTATTGCATTAATTAAGGTGGGAGGTGGTGAGGACATGCACCAGAGTGGTGGCCATGGAAGAGGAGATATGGAAGGGATAACTGTAATTGTTTTAGCCACCTCTCTCATAGAGTTCTGGTGAGATAAAGTATGCATTACTATTATTATCATGACAAACAAAATAGCACGATTGACACCAACCATATACATCCAGGATGACTCCTAGGTTGTGAGCCTGAGGGACTGGGAAGATGGTATTGCCTTCTACAGTAATTTTTGAAGAAGAGTTTTCCCAGCTGACACATGCTATTAGTAAAGCCATTTGCTTTGCATATAGCTAGGGGGGACTGTATACAGTGTATGTGTTCAGTTTGTGAAAGCAGCCATTAACCATTGGTTGAAATAGATTGGATGACCTTTGGCTTCATATTGTTGTAGAATTCGTATATGCCTCTATTGTCTTACAATGCCCAGTTGCTTTTAAGGCTAAAACTGTCATCTCCAATTTTATATAATTTTTAACATTCCATTTTAAAATAATGTTTAATTTAGCATTTTTATGAAAATGCCTGTTATGAATGGGTCATTTCATAGTGTGTAGTATTCCAGTAACTAATCACCAAGTGGGCAGCCTACTTATAATTTAGCTTTTGCACCTTTGGTTGACTGGTCCTTTGAAACTGGCTTAATCTGTTGCTGAGATCATACTTGCAACAGTGGAGCTCAGCAATTCAAGTGGACCCCGTATGTTGAATCTATGGGACGAATGGTCAAGAGACCATTGATGTTTCAAAGTCAATGTAGAAAGAGGTCTTGGTGGAGTTCTTTAGGGATCTGTGTTTGGGATTCTTGTCTCCCATTTTTATCAGTGTCTTGGCTAAGGGCACAGGTGTCATGGTAATCAAATTTGAAAATAGCTCTAAGTTGGAAGAGGTAGTTAACACACTGGACAGCAGACTCAAGACACACCAAGTGCTTGACAGACCTGAGCATCAGGCTGAATCTAACAAAATGAAATTCAATAGGGACGAATATAAAATGTTCAACAAAGTGAACATCACACATGTCTGAGATGCTCTCCTCTTTACCTCTGCCTCTTAGAATGTCTAGTCTCCTTCAGGACTTTGGCTCAAGTGACCACAGAGTTACATAGTCTTGGAGTTTTAGGATTAGGAAAATCTTCTTTCTGTGTTTTCTTAGCTTAACCTTCTCCCTCTTTGGCACCAAGACTGTGCAATTATATCATCAAAAATGGGTTACTAAAGATCCCCGGGAACCCCAAGAATAGGTCCCTAAGATGAAAAATGGTCATTTGAATGGTTGATTTAGAGCTAACATCTTCATTTTACAGAGTAGCGAGCTGAGACCTACAGAGTGTAAAGCCTTTTTCTTCAGTCACAGTCAGGATTCAAACCCAGGTCTTCTGGCTCCAACTTTGATGTTTCTTCATCAATGCTACTACTTTAGGTCAATCAACACTTAATTTATTAAGCATGTATTACGTGCCAAGCGCTGTGCTAGGTGTTGATGATACAATATTATAGGTGTTAGATACTGATGTGAAAAAAGTCCTTGAACCCAAGAGGTTCACAATCTGATGGCTATAAGAGGTGGGGAAAGATATACCAATGTTTGAACTGAAGTCCATGTCTTTTTATATATTATAATGCCATAGAAAGAACACTGGATTTGGAGCTCAAAGGTCTGTGTTTGTAATCTTGGCTCTTTTATTTACTAACTGTGTGACTTAGGATGAACTGACTCACTCTTAGACCCATTTTCTTCATGTAGAAAGTGAAGGGGGAGATGTCTCTTATTTCCTTTCCAGTTCCAAAATCCAGATGTGTCATGATTCTGGCTTCAAGTTCATTACTTTTCCTTCTATACTAAGATAGCTTTCAAAAAAAAAAAACGAGGAAAGACCAGTCACTCAGGAATGACCTTAATTAAAGGGCTTTCCTTCTCCTGCATTGTTACAGGTTAAATGTTGGGGCCTGACTAGTTGTTTCATCTATGACCTTTAATGCAGTCATGGAAAAAAGGCAAAAATTTCACATACTAGTATAGGCATTCACTAATTTCCAGCAGAAAAACTCAGTTGGTCATCGTTGTTTCATAGATGAAAGCAAAATTATTGTGACCATTTGTGAAGGACACCAGTGGACTCTGGCCCTTATTCTTGGTCAGGTTGCCAGCTTCTGGGTTTAAGAAGTTAGCTTCGTAATCTCAGGCTGAGTGCCCCATCAGTCTTTTGAGTGTTAAAACCTGTTGTGGTGAGAGACCTGATCTGATATATTGGATCTAGCTTACAGAGAATTATGAATCATTCTTGAAATGAAGGTGGCCTGAAACAAGTGACTAATTTCTATATACTGTACAGGTAGGAAATATCTCTTCAGTTGTGACTTGTGATTCCTGTCTAATTTCTAATTTTGACTTGGATGTTGTTGTTTGTCAGGATAAGGTTGAGCCTATCAACCTACTTTGAACTCTAGTGCATAGCATTTAGAGTGTTGAGCTGTGGTCTCTACCTCAGTATATCATAAGAAAAGAGTCCTAGACTTGGAGTGTGATGATCAAGGTTGAATTTCTTCATCTGCTGCTTATTTTTGCTATGTGACTGTGGGTTAGTACCTTTCAGGGTCTCAGTTTCCTCATGTCTCTAATGGGAATGCCAACATGTAACTCCAGGTTGTGACAAGGGGATCACTTGTAAATGAGAGCTATTATTGCTGAAATGTATCTGTAATCTCATAGATTGGAAAGTTTCCTCCAATAGCACAGATTACAGTCCATTCTTGACTGCCAGTCTTGTGGAACTTTTATCCCTCTCATCACATAAATTCACCCCAGAGGGCCCACCCAGTGTGCTGTGCCGGAGATCCTTGCTTCCTCCTGAGAAAACTCAAGTATCAGTGGGGCATTTTGGTTGGCCACCTGCCTGCTGCTCTTTAACCTCTCCACAAGACCAGCTCCTCTTCGGTTTCTATCCTAGATTTCTTTCGTCTCCTCCTCCTCCTCCTCTTTTTCTGAATTCCTCATTGGTTAAAATGATGAAGCCTGCTCATGAACCCATATACCTCTCCATTGCCATCTAGGTGATACTGATTTTTAATTCTTGGGAGAATATTATTTATCGTATCTGGCTTCCTCCGTAAAGGACCTTCTCCAGTATGTTATCATGGCACAGAGGTGACCCAGATTTCTTGAAGTCTATGACAACAGAGAATTCATCCATGATGGAAAGGCTTTGGGTATGACTCAAACAACAAACTAATAGGGGTTCTCCAGGGATCAGACCAGTTAAGTATCCTTTTTCTGACACTTTTCTGATGATTGGGGTAGCCAGGTGACTGGTTCTAGAGTCAGGAATTAAAATCCAACTGTAGATACTTAATAACTGTAAGACCCTGGGCATGTCACTTAACCTTTGTTTGCTTCAGTTTCTTTATCTGTAAAATGGGAATAATAAGAGTACCTGCCTCCCAGGGTTATTGTGAGGATCAAATGAAATAATAATTGTAAAATACTTCACACAGTGCTATTTAAATGTTAGCTAGTATTGTTAATTTTTGGCCCTGGTGACTCATGAAGCCAATATATAATGATCCTCAGTCCTGTGCATCTACCTTTTTTTTTCTTTCAGTTTTGGTGGTAGCAGGGTGGAAAAGGGGTCAGAGGGTACTAGTATAATTTGGTTTTTAGACAGTCTATAAACTTTTTTTTGACTTGGCATTCTAATGTGTGAGCTTTGTCTAATGACCATCACGTGGACAAATGCCAGAGGAACTGACCTATCAATCTTGATGTTCTTATGACAAATGAAACCAATTGGAAGATAGAGGTTGCAGGCTAAATAGGAGGGTGGCTAACAAATACTTATTAGAAGGCAGAGAAATGAGCTGGTTTTATCATAATTCATTTTTTTTCTATAATTAAAATTTTTTCTCCCCCTCCTCTCCATGGGTAAAGACAACAAAAAAAGTAAAACTCTTGGAACAAAAACTCATACTTAGGCCAAACAAATTCCTACAATGGCTACATCCAATAGTATTAGTCCAGATTGGACAGATGTTCTCTGTCAGGAGGCAGGCAGTAATGCTTCATCATTGGTCCTTTGGAATCGTGTGTGGTAGGTCATTATGTTGATGAGAAATCTCGAGACTTTTAAAATTCTTCATTTCTACAATGTTAATAATACTACATTATAAATCTTCCTCCTGGCTCTGGAGTTGATTTTTATCACTATGCGTTGATGAGAAGAAATGTTATTTTATGAATATCTGGCCATCACATATTGAAGGACTGGTATTTGCAGAAATACTATCATAAAAATAATTGCAGCTTATACATTCATACTGAGGATGAAGAGAGAAAGATTTTGTGAAGAACTAGTGAAGTCACAAGGGCAGCTAGGTTGCTCAGTGGATAGAGCTCAATGCCTGGAATCAGAAAGACCTGAGTTCAAGTCTGGCCTTAGACACCTACTAGCACTGTGAACCTGGGCAAGTCACTTACCTCTGTTTGCTTCGGTTTCCTCATCCATAAAATGAATTAGAATTGAAAAAGGAAATGGTAAACCAGTCCAGTACCTTTGCCAAGAAAACCCCAAGTGGGGGTTAGATACAGTTAGAATAACTGGACAACAGCAACGGTGAAGACACCCTCTAAGGTAAGTCATTACATGTTCATTCTTGGTGATCTTCGTGCCAAGGGGCAAAGTAGAGAGTAGCAGGAGCTATATGAGCAAGCATGGTTCAAGAAAAAGGAATGAGAAAGGCTAGATACACGTAGGCTACAGGGAGCAACTCTCATGATTTTCATATCATGAATATTTCCTTTGAGAAAAGAATTGGTGGATTTGGACACAAAACTTGAAATTTTTTAACATTTTTAACAAGTAGGAAGAGACTCATTATTGTTGTTACAGTTATCCCAGAATTAGTTATCTGTTTAAAGTAAGACTTTGGCAGGGGGAAGGGGGTAAAGATCAGAAGGAAAAACCAAGAAGAAAAAAGATTGAGACAGAAATATGGTATGTAATTAAAACCATGCCATCCTAAATTATTTAATCAAGTCATCTGCAATGAGAAATAGACATCAGCATCAACCAGCTAACATTTATTAAGTATGGAGTGTTCAGGGAGGACTAGCACCTCTGCTGTGAGGGCTTGTCGAGCTCTTTTCAGCTCTGCTCATCTACCTTTGGTGTCCACCTTCACCTGCCTCTTACCTGTGGCTCTGAGAAGCTGTAGCATGCATAGTGGCCACACCCAGGTAAAACCATCTCAGCAGACAGACTATACAAGCTTGAGGGTAACTGACAGACCTCATATATGTTGGTGAATTTGGGGGATGTGTACTCTAAGTATGTGAAGACTTTTCCCAGCAGAATGGACAGATGAGAATATCTTGTTTCAGTGGCCATGAAAGTCGCTGAAGCAGGACTGTGAAGTGCTTAGAGGTTGGACAGACATTGAAGATGCTGAGGTCCATTTCATCCTGGGCATCTTCACTTTTGTCTTGCCACTGGACTTGGATGACACAGGAAGAAAGACTGAGGCTGGTGACGTTGTACAACTGTGCCTCCCTTAAATCCAGTTCATGAGCAAGTCAGACATCACCTGTGATATCATTGGTCCTCTTTGAAAATGAAGGGTGAAGAAGTATCAACTCTCAATCACTGATTGGACTCAACCAGTAGCCTTTAAGACCCCTTCTAGTTCTAAAACATCCATGATCCTATCATCTATATGAGTACAGCTATTGAGGGACAACATAATATTTAAGTGTATGCAGAATTAATAATAATAATAGCAGCTAGCGCTTATGTAGCACTTTTAAGGTTCTCAATGCACTTTATAAATATTGCCTTATGTTATCCTCACATTAACCCTCAGAGATACGTACATTATTATCCCCATTTTTCAGATGAGGAAACTGAATGAGATTAAGTTATTTGCCCAGAGTCACATTATCAGTAAATGACTGAGGCCAGATTAGATCTCACATCTTCCTGACTCTAATTCTAGGACTCTCTCAACAGCACTACCTGTCTGCGTATATACAGAATAAATGCAAAATGGTTATATATAAGTTAGATATGGAAGGCATAAGCAGTTGAGAGGTTATCGTTGTAGGGATCTTCTTGAAGAAGATTGACAAGCCGTGTGGTATTGTAGATAGGGCACTTGACTTGGTAATCCAGAAGGCCTGCGTTCAAATTCTGTCTGAGACACTTACTATGTTCTATGTAATTTTTTGTATGTCCCATGGCAAGTTTGTTCTTCATTTTCTTTGTCTATAAAATGAGGGTATTGAACTCATTGGCCTCCAAGTTTCCTTCCAGCTCCAAAATCTGTAGTCCTGTGTTACTATTAATTGGTATTTTGAGTTATGGCTTAAAGGAAATGAGAATCCTTTGTTGTAGAAGGGAGGGGATGGTGTCCTTCAGGCATTGACTACAGCCAGTGAAAAGGTGTGGGGAGTTCAGCTGAATTGGTTTGTGTGATGGACAAAGAGAAAGATAGTTGGCTTGACTTAGGGAAGGGAAAGAATGTATAACAAGACTGGTAAGATACGTTGGGGCCAGGTTGTGAGACCTTTAAAATCAAAGAAGTTCACGAGGCTGTACAGAGCAACTGGATTTTATCAAATTAAGGGTGTGTGTTCAGAAAGAAAAGTTGTTTTGGTGGCTATATACAGGATAGATTGGAGTAGGGAGAGACTGGAGGCCGAGATACCGTAATAATCTAGGAAAGAGGTGATAAGGGCCTGAACTAAGGTGGTGACTGAATGAGTAGAGAAGGGCCCAGAAAAGGTGTAGAAGTAGGTACAATTTGGCACCTAATTGCATATATGGAATGTAACTAAGGAGTTAAGGATAATGTCTGTTATGAACCTAGGAGGCTGGAAAAATGGTGGTATGTTAGACATAAATAGAGAAGTTGGGAGGAGGAGTAATTTTTTTGGGAAAGATAATGAGTTTTGTTTTGGTATTGTTGAATTTGAAATGTTTTTTTCCACTGTTGAATATGAAATCCACCTGTCAAGTTTGAAATGTTTTTTATCCACTTTGAATCATCTAATCAGCAGTTGTTGATGTGAGAATGAAGATAGAAAAGTGTTTGGGGCTGGATACTTAGATCTGTGAATGTAATATTTAATTCCATGGGAACTGTTGGAGAATATATGCTGAACAGAGCCCAAGATAGCACCTTAGTTAATCTCATAGTGTGATATGGATGATGGACCAAGAAAGGACACTGAGGAGGCATGATTAGACAATAAGAGAAAAATCAAGCAAGGAAAAATCCAGAAAGGATAGATATCCATGAAGTAAGGGGTATGGGGGTAGAGGGTGGGGAGGCAATAGTTTTAAATGCAGTAGAGATGTCAAGGATAAGAAGTGAGAAAAAAATCCTTCTAATTTGGCAATTAAGAGATCTTTGGTTATTTTGGAGAGAGCAGTTTTCCATGAGTATTGAGACTGGAAGACAGATCGCAAAGGGTTGAGAAATGAGAGGAAAAGGAGGCAATGAGTGTGTAGACACAGTGATTACAATAATTTTATATGACAGAGCTGAATTGTTGTAAATCTATTGCCACAACAAGAAGACTGAAATAGTCCAGGAAGTACCTTTTAGTCAGCAAACATTTGACTTATTTGCCAAGTGGAGAGAGATGATGGCCAAAGACAACACTGGTTTACAATATATACAAGTTTGTAAAGTCTTTCAAGGAAGAATGATGCATGATTCTGAGCAGTATCATCCTGTAAAGCTGAGAGAAGCTGTATAAGGTAAAACCAGTTTAAAGAAAAGTTGGCAAGAGATCTAGCTAATTAAAGTCATCTGAAGAGCTAAAATTATGGATGGAAATGGAAGGAAAATAATAAATAGTAGAAAAATGGAAGAGATCTCTGAACTTTTTCCACTAAGGACAGTGGAGCCACCACCACATTTACATCCTCACATCACAGTCGTGGTTGTGTTTTTAGGGGAGATAGAAATGGAGCTAAAATGAACAGAGATGGAAAACAGCAGTCAGAATGGGCCATATATATGGAGAAAATTGTAAGAGTACTGAGGGATTGATATTTAAGATGTCTAATTTGAAGGAAGATTTTAAAGGTATGGAAAAAATATTGGACCTTATTAACATGAAAGGTGCCTGAGAAAAGAACTCCCAACATGTATATAGTCTACTCTCCCACCTTTGCAAACTTTTTATACAGGTCATTTATACATGAGTTAAGGGTGTTAGTAAGAAACAAGCAGCCTTTCAAAAGCCATTTTTAACAATGGACCACATCCTCATCATTTTGAATTTCACTGAAAGATGTAGAGATTAGATGATTCTATTTTGATCACTTTTTGTTGATTATGAAAAAAACAATTGACTCATTAGTTCACAACATCAGTTTAAAAACTTTTCCATTAAGGTGTCTCCTATTCATATGTCAGAATCATTAAAAATTCCATGAAATACATAGCAGATAATCCTGTTCAATGACATTCTGTTCATGCATCAAGTGAGACATAAAAATGGTTACTTACCAAAGTTGGTCACCGCAGAGAAGAATGTGGCACTGTGTAGAGTCTAAGATGAAAAGGGTAGAGGGTAGAGGTAGATGGCATGTTTGTGGATGATAGTGTCCTAAGTTTCATCAACCCCTGAAAAATTGCAGAGCCTGCCTGGAAGAGGTCTTTAATCACTGGAGTTTGCCCTGATCATCCACAATGGAAAGACTGAATGGATGAATTATATTTAATGCCTAACTTTATGATGTGCATTTATATTAAAACTTAGAGAGCTTGCCCATCATGTATATTTTGGGACAGATCTGAACTGCCTGGATTGCTTTTAGAGGAATTGCAGAACTCCTTTAATGATCCCAAGTTTTCCATTGAAACAGTCTCATCTTTTTAATACTAGCATTTTGCTGGTGTTATATTGCAATGAGACTTTTTTAAAAGAATGTTTTTCTTTTTTCTCAGTTACATATAAAAACAATTTTTAAACATTTGGTTTTTATAATTTTTTAGTCCAAAATTCCCTTCTACCCCTTCTCCCTCCTTGAGAAGGCAATCTCTATATAATATAGATTATATATCTGCAGTCATGTAAAACATACTTCTGTAATGAGACATTATTAATAATTATGTTAATTATTTGTTAATTAGCAATAATGTTATTAGGCAAGAGGTGACCATACCAGATACCTATATAAGCTTATGAGACTAACACAAGCTATAGAAGTGCAGCATTCTGTTACAAGAAAACTTCAGTGTCATAAGGAAAGTTAAAATAACTGGTGGTTAGAAATAGACATTATCTAGAGTCTAATCTGTTCCTTTTAATCAGCAGCCTGATCAGATTCTCGAGGCCCCTGAGTGCAGATGGGTGACGCTTCTTTTATGTCATTATGTTTAAATTAGATCTCCTACAAGGAAGAAGAATCCGTTTAATTCATAAATTATATTTTTCCTTAGACTTTTGTTCTTAGAGGTAATTCTACATTTAAGTAAGGCTTTCTGCCTTGGTTAAGACTATTAAGAAAGCGTTGGTTGAGTCTGCTTCCCTGGTGGTAAAATGTCGAACTTATTCTAGGAAAAGAAGATGTATTAATTTAGTGTAGTTAAACCCAACCAGGAGTCCCAGGTGGTAGGAAACTTGTGTTGTGGAGGAAAAGGAGAAGAGGAACAGTTAGTGGGTTGGGCAGGGGTGACAGATTGGGCAGAAGGGAGGGACAGAGAGGAAACAAAGGGAGAGAGGAGTTTCCAGAGGGAGTAGGGGATGAGGCGTATTTGGAGGGGAATTGTGCCACTGTTAACTTTTCCACATAGTCCACATTTCTCAGGTCCCTGTTTCTCAGGAAGACAGTAATAGAGTGGTTAGTTACCCTCCTTGTAAATTCCATTTTTATGAGTAGATGCATTTAATTTAGGACAGATGGATCCTCTGGCAGCTCTGGGTTGGGGATATCTCAAGTTTGTCTTTAGACACTTTTTATACTTTGCTTCTGCCTTCTCTGAATCTCCTCGCAAAATCAGTGTCTGAGGCTCACAGCCTCCTCCTTCCTTCCAGGCTACCTGTGGTTCTCTTTAGGACTCTCTATTCATTCCTTGTTGCTCCTTCTTGGCCTCATTTCTGTCTGTCAACTTGCTTAGGACGTGGTACTGTGAATGATGCCTATATGGATGTGATTAGGGTGTGGCTGGTTTCCCAGTCTAAAATTGGTGCCATAAGGGCCTTTTCCTGAATTTATTTCTGTTCCTGCCCTTCACTCAGCCCTACTGTAGCCTTAGAAGCTTATGTGGGTTTTTCTCCTTGGGGACTACATCTAGGTATGCCTGATGCAGCCAAACAGGAGACAGAAGTAAACAGTTCTGAAGATACTTTCGTGATCTTATCCATATGATTTAAATTTTTTGGGAGAGACAACATGTATATGTTATATATACAAAATACATAATGGATATGCCGAATAAATATAACATAATTAAATATGAGGTGTCTAGAAATTGGGGGAGGGATCAGAAAAGGCTTCATGTAGAATATTAAATGAGAAATAATAGTAGCATCTATCTCACCAAAGTTGTGAATATCAAATGAGATCTTCATGTAAAATGAAATGCTTCATAAAGTGCTGTGTTGTTGTGTAGTAGTTTCATTCATGTCCAACTCTTCATGACCCTGTTTGGGATTTTCCGGGCAAAGATACTGGAGTGACTTGCCAGTTCCTTCTCCTGCTCATTTTACAGATGAGGAAACTGAGGCAAACAAGGTGAAGTGACCTGTCCAGGGTCACATAGTTAGTAGCTAGTAAGTATCTGAGGCTGGATTTGAACTTGGGTTCTATATGCCTCTAGGCCCAGCACTTTATGTATTGTACCACCTAGCTGCCTGAAAGTGATATACCTACCTACCTATCATATATATGTGTATATATTTTATATATGTGTGTGCATGTATGCATGCATGTGCATATATGCTCCTATGTGTGTATGTATGCATGTATGTACATACACACTTTACTGCTTTCTCTGTTTAAGACTTCAGACCCTTTTGTGGTGTAGCCTTAGACATGAGTTTCCATGGGGTAGATGTACACACACACACACATACACACACATAGACACACACACACAAACTTGCAGGAACACCACTAGAGGTCTTCCTTGGCTGACTGGCTGCATTTCTCCCAGGTATCTGAATCAAAAGGAATCCACTTGGGCCAGTCCATACCTGAGCCATGAGTTCTGTGGACAGCATACCTGGCAAGATGCTTAACCAGCTTTTGCTCAGAATCTGTCAGTGATGGGAAACTCACCACCTCATGAGACATGGCCCATTCTACTTTTGAGTGACTTTAAAAACATTTTTCTTTTACTTGGCAGTCTTTAGCAATACAGTCTCCTGAAGTGGTACATTCTGCTTTGGGATAGCTTTCCCACACCTAAGACCCTGTTCTATGTATAGAGTCATTGTAATGAGCTCTAGATTGTATTAGCTTCTAGGGATGCTAGCATACATACTATATAGGCCCTGCCTTCAAAGAGTTTACGATCTAATTGGGAAGGTGGGGCACATATAGTTGTGATACAGGAGAAGGGTGCAAAAAGTGGGAAGGAGAGGTGGCACAGTCATCCAGTGTTGGAACAAATTAAATAACTTTTTTCCTTATCTCAAGGTTATATCTTCCATCATTCACATTTATTTTCCACCTATATTCCTAGTTCTGCTGTCTGAGGCCAAGCAGAATGAGTCTATTTTCTATGCCAGCTTGTAAAGTATTTCAAGACTGAGGTACCTCAAGGTTGAGGTAATGCCTCAACCACTACCTGATTTTTCCATTTCTTGGAGAAAAGTCCTCAGCCTTAGTCATGAGAGCTAACTCCTTATCTGGCTTCTGTCCACATATTTACTGTGTAATCTGGATAAATTCACTTGCAGTCTTGGGGACTTAGTTTCCCATCGCAGAAAACATGGAGGGCAGCAATACCTGTTCTCACCTCCTCCTAGGAATTATGTTGTGAAAACAGATGAAAATATGTTGACATCTTTTGGGGAAAGATGTTATGCCAGGCATTGACGAAGCTGGTTACTGTTCAAATACTCTTCAGGGTCTCTGAATGGTTTCATTATAGTGGCATTTAGTTGTAATGACTACAGCGATGGCGATACATTATCCCCTGCACTGTTTATGAGCACCCCAACAGGATTTGCCCATATCATTAGCTTGTTAGGAGCAGAGTGCTGAGTAAAGTGAAAAGCCTGAGATAAATGGGAACTGTTATTTAGAGATTGAAGCTCTTGAAGCTGAGAGCCTCATCCCTTTTTAGTGAACTGAGTAATAGAGCTTTGGCCATATTAAGACGAGAATGGGGGTAAATGACAGTAATTTTTTTTTTAATATTATGAAGTTTACCATTTTTGTTATTGTTGTTTTTCCTTCCTGCTAAGCTGTCTTACATCAAAAAACCAGCCCAGAGCTGCCCGTGCCTTTGTTGTATATAGCTTATCTCTGATGAAGATCTCCTAGCCTGCTTGCTCTCTGTAGCTGCCACTTCCTTACAGGCTCCCTTGCCTTGCCCCTCCTGAAGGGGCAAGGGTGAGGGGAAATCTCAGGGTGAGTGGTGGGGGCAAGAATATCCTAAAATTATAGATTTAGTGCTGGAAGGGACTCCAGAAATGATCTAATCCAACCCCCTTATTTTATTTTTTAATTTTATTTTTTTATGATGAATTTAAGTCATCAGCAAACACATATTTCCATATACAAAGAATATGAAAAGTATAAGAAATGGCAAATGGGTTTGATTTGTTCACTTTTAAAATATCTATTAAATTTATTTTTAATTTTCTAATAATTTAATAGAAAATTTTAGAATAGAAATAGAAAAATTTGATAGAAAAAAAACATACTTTGACCTTAACAAATAGTAACTAAAAGGAGCATTTTTACATAGGAGCAGAGAAAAAGGATAGTACATGAAACTGTAAATCTCTTATGCACAGTTTGCTTTTCTTTTTCAAGTAATATAAAATAAATTTTAAAAGGAACCAGGTATATATTACATATAAGAAAAATGTTAAATTTAACAAGAAATCAATTGCTAAGACCTTTTTTCAGTATTTTGTTTTTGTCTATGCTTGTTTATAAGTTTTATCGATAACTTTTATTTTATGTTGTCTACATTTTCCAGTATGTCCACTCTCCTCCTTTTTAACAAAAACAAAACAAATTGGGAGGAAAAACAGTTTTATCAAAAGCAACCAATATAGTGAAACAGTCCTTCAGTTTATGCAGTCTCCCCCTACCTTTGTAAAGAGACTGGTCATGGGGTGGGGGAAAATGGTTTCTCATTTTTTGGGGGGGACCAAGCTTGGTTATTATAATTTTATAGTATTTGTTGAATACTGAATTAAGTTCAGTATTCAGTTGTTGTTGTTTCCATGGGCGTTGTTGCAGACCTAATGTATATCACTTGCCTAATTCTGCTTGTTCCCACTGTTTAGCATCAGTCAGTTAATCTTCGCATTTTTCTCTGTATTCTCCAAATTTGTCTTCTCTTACAGCACACTGCATTGAGAAACTACAGATTGTTTAGTTATTATCCAATCAATGGACATCTTATTTTGTTTTTAGTTCTTACCACTGCAGAAAGGCTACTAGAGATAGGTGGGTACGTATGGGGATTTGGTGTGGTATGTGTTAGTATGTTTGGTGGGTCATCGTCTTTGCAGAGTTCCAAACTGCTTTCTGGAACACTTGGATCAATTCACAGCTCTACAGATAGTGCCTTTCATTCCTCCTTCCCCCACCGTTAAGTATCCCATCCTTTTTCACTTTTGCCAATTTCCTACATTCTTTAGTGATCTCCTGTGCTTTTAAAAAATATTATCTTGCTATTTTAATCTTTTTTACCCCCTAACTGCCTACTAACCTATATTCTTTTCTCCCCCCTCCACCCAAGCCTTTCTTTCTTATAAATATGTATAGTCCAGCAAAGCAAGTCAATACATTGGCCATTTCTGAGAATGCATATTTCTTCTCTAATCTTATCACTTCCCTGCCAAGGGGTGAGAGGTGTGTTTCTTCAGCAGTCTTTTGAAGTCCAAAATATTCAGTGCTTTGATCAGAGCTCTGTGGTCTTTCAAAGTTGTTTTTCTTACTATTATTGTTGTTTTCATGTAAATTGTTCTCTTGGTCCATAAATTCATACAAGTCTCCATATTTCTCTGAATCCATCACATTGGTTATTTCTTATGCGACAATAATATTGTTACATTCATATACCCTGATATGTTCCCTGAATCGATGGGCCCCCATTTGGTTTCCCCAGCTACTTGCACATGGTAGGTGCATAATATCTGTTTGTTGAATTAAGTTAAATTGAATTTATTTGATTTTCAAATGGAAGAAGCTGTTTCATCCCTGAATTAAAGGTTCATGACGTAAAATTTGTTTTCAACCCCTTTGGATGCTTCTCTTTCTAGACTCCCTGTTTTCTCATCATTTGGAATCTGTCAATTCTAAATTAATCCCTTTTCCCTAGACAATACAAATTCTAGTATTCTATCCAGGCGTGTTTTCTGTGCCCCCAAATGACTTTTTTCCTTATCTCTTCCCCTTAAAAAACAAAGCTTCCTTTCCCACTATACATCCATATTGTAGAGAAAACAATCTAGTAAAAATAACCTCCTAGAACAAGGTGTAAGACAATAAGGCTCTTGACCCTCCCATTCCTTTCTAATTTTCCCAAGAGTGGAGTCTTCTTTAAACCAAATGAATAGCAAATTTGTGGAATTGAAAGCAGGATGGAAGAGGCATTTTGGGAAAAATATTTGTAATCCAAATCCACTCATCAGGAAGTTGTGGAGGAGTATATGGAGCACTGGGCCTAGGGTCAGGAGGGCCTGAGTTCAAATCTGAACTCAGATACTTACTGTGTGACCCTGAGCAGCTCATTTAACCTGTTTTGCCTCAGTTTTCTCATCTATAAAATTGGAAAATAATAGCACCTACCTCCCAGGTTTGTTAGGAACACCAAATCAGATAATAATAGTAAAGCATTTAGCACAGTGCCTGGCACATAGTACTGTATAGACGTTTCTCTATAGATTATTCTCTGTCTCTTCTTTCTCCATTTTCTGGGATCTAAGAGGAGGCCCTGGAATCTACTCTGAGAGTCACAATGAGACAAGTACTCGTGCTGAGGAGAGAATGGAGAATCTGTGGTCCTGTGTTCTTTCCTTTATAGGTGAGGTCCAGAACCTGTGGCTATGAGTTCTTTTCTAGCAGAAAGCGGTGGTCATCCTAGCTTGTGTCAAGCCTGCCCTTTGACACCGGTGTCTGTTACTGAGGCAGAAACAAGGCTGGGTTTGCAAATCAGGAGATCTTTGTTCAAATTGACCTCTGACACCATTTTGTGATGTGATGATGGACAAGACACTAAGCTTCCCAGCCTCAGTTTCCTCATTTGTAAACTGGAGGTAACTGTACTTGCACTACCTGTCTCATTGGGTCATTGACAAGAACATGCTTGGCAAACGGTAAGGCCCTATTGCTCTTGGGAGAGCATTCCACCAGTACACCTGGCCCTCCCACTGACTTTCTCAGACACATATGGCTTCTGGAACATATGGAACATAGGTGCCCCCTACTGGAGAAGTCGGGATATCTAGCTGCCTGGGATATTATTGATCCAGGTCTTTCTCAGGGTTCCTTTTCCATTTCCTAGTTCAAGGAATGCTTGGATGTGCAGTGTAAAAGCAGTTGTCAAATGCAGCCATTTATTTGAAATGGAAACTGTGCCCTGCTGAGTTATCTTAGGGTACAATGATAATTGGGCAGCTAGGTGGCGCAATGGATAGAGTGCAGGGCCTGGTGTTAGAAAGACTCATCTTCCTGAGTTCAAATCTGGCCTCAGACGCTTTCTAGCTCTGTGATCTTGGGCAAGTCACTTCACTCTGTTTGCCTCGGTTTCCATATTTGTAAAATGAGCTGAAGAAGGAAATGGCAAAGTATCCTTGCCAAGAAAATCCCACATGGGAATCACAAAGAGTTGGACATGACTAAATTAGAACAATGACAATTGTGTTAGATTAACTTTGTTCTAAGCTTTATTTTGTTACACCACTTGTTTTGGATAATTCTGCTTCCTTGGGTTTGTTGTTTACTATAGCTTAGTTTTGCATTTAAAACTTAAAAGGATGAGTGATATTTCATGTGTGTGGTTTCCTTTTTCCATTTTCCCTTTTACCTTCCCTTCTTTCCTCCTTCCCTCCTGTCCTTTCTTCTCTCTTTTTCTCTTTTCCTCTCTCTTTCCTTCATCCTCTCCCCTTTCACACCTTCCTCCCTCTTTCCCTTCCTCTGATTTCACTAATAAAGAACTTAACTTACGAATATTGATCAACATCAGCAACGTCTCTACCAACTGTGTAGGTGACCTTGGATTAAGGTACTTTTGTACTCTAGACCTATTTCATTCTCCACAAAATGAGGGCTGGGAGGAATTTTCCTAAGGTTCCTTCTAACATACTTGATCATACGAACCTTGAGAAAAGGATGGAGGGAAATAGAACAGGGAAGTATAGTGTATATTAATGACTGAACAGACGTTCAATCCAATAAACGTTTATTAAACTTCTACTGTTTATAGAGTACTAGTTGTTAGACTTGTGGAAGGTTTTCCTATACACCCTTGCGGTACATTATAGTACAAAACGAACAACTCTGATCATAGAAAGTGACTTTAATAGGAAGGGCCTAGAGACAACATTTGTGATATAGGCCATTCCTATTAAAGTCACTCTCTGTGATCAGAGTTGTTCGTTTTGTACCATTATGTACCATATAGGATTAGTCACTGGAGATAATTCTTTGTAACCAAATCAAAAAGTCACTTTACCCCGAGCCATGTAGAGCTTGTAATAAAATTTTGTTGTAATGGAATTGACCTGAATTTATGCTGGCTGATATTACTGAAGTTAGGGGGTCTTTTGTGCCTTTTTAAAGCTCTGGAACTAGGGTTGTGCTGATAGGAGCTGTTTGCAGGACTCTGAGTCTGACTGCTTATTTCTGAGAACAGGTGCTTTGTTGGGCACCTGTTGCTATAGGCAAATGTGTCCCCTGGGGCCTCTTCCTTGTTTGACCTGCCTCCTCTCCCTGTTCTCAGCCAGTCTCAGATTTTAGCTCACATTCCAAAGTTGGAACTCTTATTGGATTTCTTTCTAATAGGCTTGCTGCCCAGGGGCATCCATCTAAACATCTGTACAAAGAACAGATTCAACAGCTATGTTAAATCTGACAACATATGTTCCCCTTTTAAAATAATAAACATTTCAGCTTTTTAAAAAAAGAGAAGTGCCAACAAAAAAATACCAAAGTAGGAAAGCCAACCCTAACCAACAGGTGTCCCCCACTGTCAGAGGACTTTTTCCCCTTTCTCAAATCCTTTGTTTCCATGTACAAGTGCTGGGTTTCAGTCTGAGCCAGGACACAGCTGTTGGGGAGCTTCGCTGCTGCCTTCAAGCCTTGGCATCATTGGATCTATTGGCATCTGTGTCTGTGAAGCAGTTTCCTCCCCAGGTTAAACAGGGCCTCATGCAAAGTCCAGGCTCCGCTCTTCTCCACTGGGGGTTGCAGAGTGTTTCTTGGCATCAGTAGATTGTATTGAGAAGTCAGTCTTTGTGTTACCCATTGCCCTAGCTTTCTTATTTATACAGTGCCCTTCTGCCCACCAGAATGCTTTACCTTTTACGGATAGTTTTGATGTATATGGTAGTGGCAATTGTACTGCTTTGTTTGTCATGATAATATTAGTAACTCATATTTTACCTCACTAGAACCCTATGAGAGAGGTGGTTAAAAGGATTGGGAATGGTGCCCCTGCAATCTGGAAAATCTGTGTAAAATTTTTTGGCCTTTACTTCATACCAAAAAAGAAATCTGAATTTTTTTTTTTATGGAGTGTTTACAGTACCTTATTATAATTTGGGTTAATTATTTAGTCATGGGGTCTGTGCCATTTGCGGCTTCCACAAAACTCTCCCCAAATTCCCATTTAATATTTTTATGCTGACCTGTGATATATCAAAACCTCTGTGGGGAAAGTCATGATATGGAAGGGATAACTGTATCTCTGTTTTATAGATAAGGAGGCCCAGGCTCAGAGAGTGAAGTGACTTACTCATGGTTATTGGCTTCCAAGTACATTGATCTTTCTCCTTACCCCACAGCAGATGGTGGGTGGTGGTCATTGTGCTGTGGCTGAAGAAAGGACTTAGTAATGCTTATCTGTTGGCTGAGTGACTGTCGGTGTCATTTAATCCCTTGAAGCTTAAATTTCTATCTCTCTAAAAAGAGAGGGTGGAATAGAGTCCTTGGCTTCTTCCATTTCTAAATCCAATTATCCTACTAACAATTCACACCTCCTTTCAGAACCTTGGTTCTCTTATCTGTAAAATGTGGCAGTTGGGTTAGAATACATTAGATGATCTCTATAGACCTTTCTAGCTCTAAAATCTTATGATTTTTCAAGTCTTCTCTCATCTGTAGCCCCTGGGATGGTAAATTAGCACATTCATAAATCAGTCTATTGATTTGTTCTTAAATGTCAACGATTAAGAGTTTGTTAGTTTAAGAAAGATGATACTTAGGCTTTGACTTTGGGTATCTTCTCCAGACCACTTAGCTGACCTTGAGTCCTGGGTGTGTGAGATGGATAAAATAGGAGGATTTAAAACTTACTGGTGGAGATTCAAACACTTTCATTTACTAGGAGGTTTAATGAAGCAGCCCCACTGTAAAAATCAACAAATGATTAGCCTCTGTAATCAAAGTGTGCCCGAGACTTTAATAAATGAATTTACACTTTGTTTTTCCCTGTTGGGCTCCTGAACAGCTCAGCTTGATGGAAGGTTCTGAGGCTGCCCGTACATACGTGCTTTAAATTAATTTTCTACACTGAAAAATACAGTCAGTGCCACTAATGCTATTTGACAAGTAGAGACTAGAGTCCAGATCCAAAAGAGCAATGGCCATCCATGTTTTCCTCTCCTTCCCATCTCTGTTTAAGGAAATAGATTTGAAGTAGATAACCCTCAACCCAGTTTGCTTTGAAATGCTACTCAAAATAACAATTATTGACCAAATGCTTCACTTTCTTTCTAACAAGTTAATGAAGGAAGTCATCCTGAAGCCCTCAGGACACAGGGAACTCTTCACTGTAGATTTTACTAGAAAGATTCTCAAGAGAGGCCTGCCAGCTGTTTCCTTTACATCACCTATATTCTTACCTCCTACTGCTGTGTCAGAGGTCCTCCATTTCTAGAATTCCCTCTCCCCACCTCCACAGTGAAGACCCACGTAGCTTGCTTCAGAGCCTGGTCTAGATGCTACCTCCTCCTGCTTGAGGCTGTCCTTGATTTCGCTCTGATTGTTTACCTTCTTAAAATTACTTACTATTATTTGTATCTGCTTGGTGGTTGCTTATGTGTAGATTTTGCATTCTCCTAGCTAATGTTGATATGGTGCCTTAAGGTTTACAAAATGCGTTTACATCTGTTGTTGTTTAGTCATGCCCGATTCTTTGTGACCCAGTGGACCATACTGTCCATGGGATTTTCTTGGCAAAGATACTGGAGTGGTTTGCCATTTCCTTCTCCAATGGAATAAGGCAAACAGAGGTTACATGACTTGGCCAGGGTCACATAGCTAGGAAGTGTCTGAATGTGGATTTGAATTCAGGTCTTCCTGACTTTAGGCCCAGTGTTTTGTACCCTGCCTCACTTCACAACAACCCTGTGAGGTAGTTGCTGTTGTCATCCCCATATTACAGGTGAGGGGAAGCAGATTAAGAGGTTAAGTATCTGGCCAATAAGTATCAGAGGTCAGACTCAAACTGGTTCTTCCTGACTACAAGGCTAGTGTTCTCTTTACTACTACTACTACTACTACTACTTCTAGTACTACTACTACTTCTAGTACCACTACTACTACTACTACCACTACTACTACTACTACTACTACCACTTTTCCTACTACTACTACTACCGCCACTACTACTACCACTACCACTACTATTACTACTACTACTACTGCTGCTGCTGCTGCTGCTGCTGCTGCTGCAGCTGCTGCAGCTGCTGCATATTTATGTAGCACCTGCTACGTGCCATATACAGCTACAGCAGGTTGCCTCTCAGAATGTAAGTTCTTTGATGGTGAGGTTTCTCTCCATGTTTGTTTTTATGTATCCCCAGTGCCCTAGGCCAGTACCTTGTCCATAGCAGGCATTTAAAAAATATTCCAGTGAATTGAATTGAGCTCTTCCAGCTCATCCGGCTACCCCTAGACAGGCATTGCCCTACGTCAGATGAGAGTCTCTCTGGCTTTCGAAGCCTTTATTGGAAGAAGATTCAGATTCATAGGCTTTTGGTACCCCCCTGCCCCTGTCACGTCCCCCTCACTCTGCAAGGGAATTGTCTTGAAGCTATCAGTCTACCGACAAGCCTTTATTAAGTACCTGCTGTGTTCCTTCCTCTGTGCTAAGGCATTGAAAAAGTCTTTGCCCTCAAGGAGCATATCGGGGAAACACAGTGTTCCAATAAATAAGGATATACAGAATGGAATCCTTTGTAGAATTCCTGGAGCCCAAGTAGCAAATGTTACTTTCAAGCTAGACTCGCAACGGATATTGCTACGACGTGCTCTGGGCTGATCTTGTTCTAGTTAATCGTGTTTTCTGAAATGTTGCTCTCGAGGGGTAGAGCTGATGAATGGTGGGAGGCAGTATGGCTTCCTCTGAAGCATCCTAGAAAGACAGTACTTGTTGCTCTGGACCAGGCCTGCACAACCTGTGGCTCATGAAAGGATTTAGGGTAGCCCATGAAAAATGTAGAGGATGTAAAACAAGCCTGCCACTTTGGTGGGCCTTAGGTTGTACAGGCCTGCTCTGGACCAAAGAACCCCAGACCTGCCTTTATGTGTTCAACTCTAGCTCAATGACCGGCAACCCTTGAAGCTCTGGAATCCCACGTCTTGATAGGATGCTTTAGCATACTAAAGCCAAAAAAATTTACGTACACAGAAATTCAGCCTGTTTCCCCTACTAGAAATCAGAGATTAAGTTATGATAGACTTGCTGGGGAATGCTTTTGCCATATCTACTTCTTGGAGGTGTGTGGATAGTTTATCTGATTGCCTTACGGGAATTGCAGAGAGAATGGTTCTTAAGAAAATAAAACTAAGGCAGCTTGGGATAGTAGACAGAGAGAGCTGGCCTGGGAGTCTGGAACTCTCTTGGTGCCTGGGCAGCTCTTTGTGATTCTAGGTTATTACCAATGAAATCACAGCCCGTGTTCAAAAATAAAGTAATTAACATATAATTTAAGCTCCGTTTCAGCCCAGTATATAGTCTCTGCTTATGAGAACTATTAGTCTCCTTTTTGCTACCCGTCTAAAAATCTCATATTTCTTTTCTCAGTGCTTTATTCTTTTTTTTAAAGTTTATTTTAAAATTCTTTCCCTAATTACATGTAAACAAAAATTTTAATACTTTTTTTAAATTCTGAGTTCCAAATTTTTTCCTTCCCTCCCACTTTTCCCCCTTCATTCAGAAGGCAAGTGATTTGATATCAATTATACATATGCAGTCAATGAAAGCATTTCCACATTAACCATGTTACAAAAGAAAACACAGACAAAATAAGAATAGTAAAGTATAAAAAATATGTGCTTCCATCTTCATTCAGACTCTATTAGTTCTTTGTCTGGGGGTTGATGACATTTTTCATCATAAGTCTCTTGGATCATTTATTGCCAAGAATAGATGTCACTCAGTGGTCATTCACATGACCATTGTACAGTATTGCTGTTACTGCATACATTGATATGCTGGTTCTGTTCATTTCACTTTGTGTAAATTCATGTAAGTCTTCCCAGGTTTTTTTTTGAAAGCATCCTGCTCACCATTTCTTATGGCACAGTAGTATACCATAACAGTACCACTTGTTTAGCCATTCCCCACTTGATGATATCTCCTCAATTTCTGTTTCTTTGCCACCACAAAAAGAGCTGCTATAAAATTTTTGTACAAATATATTTTTTTAAAATCCCTTTGGGGTACAGACCTAGTAGAGGTGTTTCTGGGCCAAAGTGTATGCACAATTTGATAACCCTTTGGGCATAGTTCCAAATTACTCTTCAGAATGGTTGGGTAAGTTCACAACAGTGCTTTTGTGTTCCAGTTTTCCCATGTCCCCTCCAGTCTTTCTTCTTTTCCTTTTTTTGTCATGTTAACCAATCTGATAGGTGTGAGGTGGTATTTCAGAATTGTTTTAATTTGTATTTCTCTAATCAATAGTGATGTAAAGCATTTCATATGACTAGAGATAGCTTTGATTTTTCTGAAAATTGCCTCTTCATATCCTTTGATCATTTGGGTAATGACTAATATTCTTATAGATTTTACTCTGTTCTGTGTGTGTTCGTCCTTCGTTGCCAAAGAAGACCATGCCATCAGAGAAATGATGACATGACTTGCCCTTGACTTTCATTTGAGTGAGAGAGGGCTGTGCAGGTCACCAGCCTCACTTTTCCTCCAGAGCCATTTGAATCCAGCGACCAGATATTCATCAGGATGACTGGAGATGACCCAGGATGAGGCAATTGGGGTTAAGTGACTTGCCCAAGGTCACACAGCTAGTGAGTGTCAAGTGTCTGAGGTGACATTTGAATTCAGGTCCTCCTGACTCCTGCACTGGTGCTTTATTCACTGTACCACCTAGCTGTCCCGGGTTCTGTATATATTTGAGAAATGAAGCCTTTATCAGAAGAAATTGTTGTAAAATTCCCTTCTCATCCCCCCCCCCCCCAGTTTTCTGCTTTCCTTTTAATCTTGGCTGCATTAATTTTGTTTGTACAAACCCTTTTTAATTTAATATAATAAAAATTATCCATTTTATATCCTGTAATACTTCCTATCTCTTTGTTTACTTATAAATTCTTCCCTTGTCCATAAATCTGACAAGTACAATGTTGCATGCTCCCTTAATTTGCTTATGACATTGTCCTAAATCACGAATGCATTTTGACCATATCTCAGTATCTCAGTGGTTTATACATTTACTGTACTAAAATTTTTCCCTCTCCTCTCTCTCTTTCTCTCTCTTTTCTTCCTCCTTCTCTCTGTCTATCTGTCTCCCTCACCCTCTGTCCTCCCTTCCCTTGCCTCCCCTAGCCACTATTCCTTAATCCTAGATTACCCTACCAGTGAAGAAATCTAGAATTTAAGGATGGAAGGGACCTTCAAATTCAGGCTCTAATTTTCTCCTCTTTTTCAAGAAAGGAGGCTGATAGTAAAAAAAAAAAAAATCAGTATGGTCTCCCAAAACTTTGATAACAACTAATTAGGGGCTGGAGGATATTAGGATGGGTCTAGGACATAGGTAGCATAATTTAGCCCAGTTGTCTGGGTGATGTAAGTGCAGCCAATACAGATGCTTTCCCCAGAACTCAAATCAGTAAGTATTTGTTGAGGCCCTACTAAGAGGAACTTATAGCTCAGTGTGGAAGATAAGTTATTTAAACTCATGAAATGACTGGAAAATAATATAAAGCAATATACTTGAGTATTGATTGAATTGTAGGTTTAATTGTTAAATTGTATTAATTCTATGGCATCTAGAAAAGAGAGAAATTAATTTGGGCTGGATGTAAGAAAGATTTCGTACATGTGATTGGATTGGAGCAAGCTAGGGAGATCAGTGGAGAGAAAGGAAGTATTTCAGGAAGGGGCATAGAGGTGACAATGTGCATGGTATTTTTTTTTTTAAGAGGCCCTTCTTTGCCTCATTTCTTATTAAATCTTTGTCCCCAATTCAAAACAATAAATGTAGAGCATATACAAAGGAAATGTATGGTAAAGGGGAGGAGAGGGAGTGAGGAAAGGACTTCTTTTTTTAAATTATTTATTTTTCAGTTTTCCACAAGAATTTGAATTCAAAATTTTATCCCCATCTTTCCCTACCCCCACCCCAGGACAGTATGCACCCCATCCACTCCTTCTTCCAGTCTATCCTCCCTTCTATTGCCCATCCTTTTTCCATCCCCCATCCCCTCTATTTTCCTGTAGGGCAAAATAGATTTCTATACTTCATTTCCTGTATATCTTAATTTCCAGTTGCATGCTAAAACAATTTTTAACATTCGTTCTTAAAGCTTTGAGTTCCATATTCTCTTCCTCCTCAGGGGCAGCTAGGTGGTGCAGTAGATAGAGCATCAGTACAGGAGTCAGGAGGACATGAGTTCAAATCTCACCTGAGACACTTGACACTCACTAGCTGTGTGACCTTGGGCAAGTCACTTAACCCCAATTGCCTTATCCTGGGTCATCTCTAATCATCCTGATGAATATCTGGTCACTGGATTCAGAGGCTCTGGAGGACAAGTGAGGCTGGTGACCTACATAGCCCTCCCTCACTCAAAACAAAATCAAGTGCAAGTCATGTCATTATTTCTCTGATGGCATGGTCTCCTTTGGCAACAAAGGATGAACACATTAAGCCTTAATCACTGAATAGGTGTTACCTCAGTCAAACTGAGATCTGTTAAAGATCTTAGCTTGAAAAGGCCGAGGTCCCCCGTTGCATCCTGGGCCATCTCCAGTCATCTGATCTGTATCTGGCCACTGGAACCAGATGACTTTGGAGGAGAAAGTAAGGCTGGTGACTTTGCACAGCCCTGCCTCACTTAAATCCATTTCACTTGCATGTCATGGCATCACCTCCCTGATATCATGGTGCTCTACGAAAACAAAGGACAGACAGCATGGTGTTGGGGATAGAGTGAGTAAGAACAACCTTGCCTCTTGAGTTAGAGTATAGGGTTCATGTCAAGAAGTAGGAGAAGAGAAAGTTGGATAAATAAGATGGGAGTCATTTGACACAGGGCCTGGAGTGGTAAACTGGAATTTAAATGTGGGCTACTTAAAGCAGTTTTTAGACTGCTAAGCATTCTATTAATCATACGTTGAAGGCAATTTAGAAGTTATCCAGTCTTTCCTCCAACCACCACCCAAGTTTTACTGTTAAAGAAACTAAGGCCCAGAGAAGGAAAGTGACTTCTTTGCCCAAAGCCACACAGCTCCTTAAGTAGCAGAGCCCAGAATCCTAATCCGGGTCCAGATACGGTGATCTTTCTACTAGCTCTTATTATGGTAGAATGTTGGTCTAAATCAGAGGTCCAGGGTCACATGAGGCATTGCTGGCTAGATTCCAGGGGGTCTGGTAACTTGGATGGGGAAAACGTTACAACTTTTCAGTATGACTATTTCCTTTTGTAATATGCATGTAAAAGAAGGAGCCCGTAAGGCTTCACTAGACTGCCAGAGGGGTTCAGGATATAAAATAAGGTTAAGAACCTCTGTAGAGCATGACTGAATGGCTTTGTTCAGGATGGACTGAAACATGGCAACCAAGACTGTTTTATATTTCTTCCTGTAACCCACAATATCTAGGAGAGGGCCTCATACGTACATTGTAGGCATACCTTGAAGTTATTTTGAAAAATGAGGTAATATTTTGATGATGATGATTCAGATAAAGTAGGTACAGTGAAAGTAAAGAGAACTTAGGGCTGTTTTTGAGATAATTTGAAAGAGAAATTGACAGTACTTGAGGTGACTGATTAGATAGGAGAAGAAGAGGAAAAAAGTGAAAGATGATATGAGATTAGAGTTTTGGAGATAGGGTGAAGCTAGAGATATTGATTAGAAGTCTTTTAGGTTTTTTTAGAACTGGAAAAAGATTTTAGAAAACTTCTATCCTCATTTTTAGAGGTGAGCCTCTCAGTTTATTCCAAGTGAGTGTAATCTGTGCCCTTTACCCCTAAGTCTCCAAAGGTTGTGTAGCATTGTCTATCCTAAAGGCAGGGAGGAAAGGGGCTTGAACTCTGCCTTGAGAAGGCTTAGAATGTATCATGACGAAGGCTGTTTGGCAAGGCACATGATCATCCTTCTCTTCCACCCTCCTCCTATGCACACTATCTTCCTATAAATTATCTCATCTTATCTCTTCATTTGACCTTGCTCTTTATTTAAGTGTGTATATGTCTGTTAACCTAGATTAGTCTTTCTGTTTGAGAGTGTAAACTTAAAAGGGCAGGGACTATGTGTTACTCCCTCTGTATAGTCCCCAGCCCAGGACAGACCTAGAGCAAGAATGGGCCTTGCCAAGCTCCAGTTTATTCTCTCCATACACTGTTGTTTGCATGTTGTCTCCCCTGTTGGACTGGAGATTATTGAGAGCAGGGACTGTCTTTTGCCTTACTTTGTATCCAAAGTGCTTAGCAACATGTCTGACACACAGTAGGCACTTAGTAAGTGCTTACTGACTGAATGACAATCAGTAAGCATTTATTAAGCACCTATTATTATACACCAGGCATGAGAATTCTCTTGGTTCTAGTGGTTAGTTAGCATGGAAGCTAGAAGGTCTGTATTTAAGTTCTAGCTCTGGGCCTGTCACTTAGCTTCAGGCAACTCTCTAAGGCCTTAAATTGCAGAAATGGTGCTGACCTGCATTGGTATTGGGGAATTTCCTTATCTGGGAGTTTCTTTATCCAGGAATTACCTATAACAAAGAAATAACCTGTCCAATCCTTTCCCCTGTCCCCTATGTAACAGTCCCTGTGCTCTGGGGCTAGTGATATAGAGGCCAAAACTAGTTTATCCCTGCTCTCAAAGAGTTTATATTCTGATGGGCAAGTTACAGAAGTAGTTGTTCAGTTGTGTCAATTCTTTGTGATCCCATTTGGAGTTTTCTTGGCAAAGATACTGGAGTGGTTTGCCATTTCCTTCTCTAGGGCATTTGACAGGTGAGGAGACTGAAGCAAACAGGGCTAAGTGACTTACCCAGGGTCACATAGTTAGTAAGTGTCTGAGGTCAAATTTGAATTCAGATCTTACTGACTGAAGGCCTAGCGCTCTGTCCACTGAGCTGTTACCTACCTCCTAGTTATAGAAGTATTGGGTCAGAATGTGAAAGAATTAGCTATTCTGATCAACACAGCGATTTAAGACAATTCCAAAGGATTCATGATGAAAAATTGCTATCTGCCTCCAAAAAGAGAACTGATGAACTTATGCGTGCATATTGAAGTTTTTTTAACTTTATTTTTATTGTCGTTTGTTTTGCAACATGTTTAGTAGGGAAATATGTTTAGCATGTATAGTTGATATCAAATTACTTGCCTTCTCAAGTGGGGGGAGTAGCAGAGGGAAATTCGGAACTCAAAAATTTTAAAAATGATTGTTTAAAAAAAAAGTACTGAGTTAAGCAAGATTTTTCAATGAGAGGAGGATGACCAGTGCCAGTGAATTCTGTTCCCACCTCCTGTTCCTCAATGGCAGATCCTGATTGTAAAACTGGTAGCATCAGAAAGAGGTTGTACATGGCCCCGATTGTTGTTGTATGATGGCAGGGTATGTAGTCACCTAGTCCATAGTCATTCATAGGCTTTTTTTTTTTTACCTTTCTTGGCTCACAGTTTCCACACTTGGGAGATGGAAGGTATGGGGGAACCCCAGGGAACTTCCAGACAGATAATCACAGTGTTTTTATTTCTTATTCCCTCATGGAACGATGTCCTTCTCCTCCTCTTACTTTCATTCTGCTTCTTCTTACTTGGCAGTGGGATTTAGTCCATCTAGAAGAACTGGCTGAAAGTTGGAGTAGGGGGGTGTCTTTAGGAATAGACAGTGCTATAAGAAAGGAGAAAATCACTAAAACATTTGATATTTAATGTAACTTTAATATTTATTTTAAAAAACTGTCAAGCATTTACTTTCTCTCTCTTATCTGCTCTCCCTAACTCCCTACTCCCTTAAAAACCAAACTAAGCATTATAACAGATAGTGCAGTCAAACAAAACTAATTCCTATATTGACCATGTTGAAAAAGGTTTGTCTTCTGCATCTTTCACCTCCTTGTTAGGGAGTAGATACCACGGTCATGGCTGGTCATTATATTGATCAGAGTTCTTAACTCTTGAAGAGTTGTTCATCTTGTACCATTACAAAAAAAGTATTTATTGAATACCTGCTGAGGGAGTGCTTTGATTGGGAACATTGTTTGTCTCATTTGCTTAGAATGAATTCCGTATGTAAAACAGCATGTAGATTGTTTTCCTACTGATTTTTGGGGATGAGAGTGCTAAATACTGTATGTCATAGTATTGGGAATAAACTTTTGAAACTGGATTGAAAACATAAGTTGTTGAGATAGGACAATACTATAGAAGATATACAGGCTTTGTATTCCAAGGACCTGAGTTCAAATTCCACTTTTGTCAGTTAACCTGTGTAACCTTGGAGAAGACACATATTCTTACTGGGACTCAGTTTTCTTATCTGTAAAAGGGGGGGAGGAAGTTTGACCAAATGGCCTCTTCAGGTCCCTTCCAATTCTAGATTTATGATTCTGTGTTATTTCTCTTGGTGACCCTTGATCATGAAGAGGCCCAGCAGATAGAACACTGGAGTCAGAAAGACCTGAATTTAAATCCAGCCTCAGACACATACTGGCTGCGTGACCCTGAGCAAGTCACTTAACCTTGTTTGCCTCTATTTCCTCATCTGTAAAATGAGCTGGAGAAGAAAATGGCAAACCAATCCAGTATCTTTGCCAAGAAAACTCCAAATAGGGTCACAAAAGAGTTGGACATGATGAAACAAGTGAACAGCAATAACCCTTGATATCTTAGTGCCAGTTGTGAGTTTCTTATCAATGCTTGGCATGGATCTAATATTATTCTTAAAACTGAATGCATTTCATATTTAAGCAAAGTGTAGTTCAACACTGTTACTAGTATATGGCTTAAAAAGCAATTTTAGGCCTTAGTTTTTCCTGAGTTTTTTTTTTTTTTCTGTCAGGACCTTTTTTGCAAACTAAGAGTAGAGACATTCCCTAGTGGAGAATGTCTCCCTTATTGGACAGTTCACCAAAGATCGGGTGCCATACCTTCTGGAGTAGGACATTCTCCTTCTTCGGGTAACTGGCTTGTTATTGTGTTTGTCCTTCATTTTTGAAGAAGACCATAACATCACAGAAGTGATGACATGACTTGCGTTTGATTTTATTTTGAGTGAGGGAGGGCTGTGCAAGATCACTAGCCTCACTTCTCCTGAACCATCTGGATCCAGTGACCAGATATTCATGAGAATTATTGGAGATGGCCCAATCAATGGGAGACTTTGGCCTTCTTCTGCTAAGCCCCATTCAGGTACTCACTTAGGGTGAGGTGACACCCATTCAGTGAATAGGCTTCTTTAAGAAGTAATCAGGGAATGGCCTCTTTAATGAGCAAAAGAAAAAATTAAGTAAATCAAGCTGGGAGGGAAGGAGCAGCAGTTACTATTGATAATCACTCTTAAGCCAGGGGGCTAACTGGCAGCATCCTGATGAAGAATGCCCTCTTTCTGAGAGTCCCAGAAGGCTCTCCTCTTGCGTAAACATTGCACTCTCAAGCTGTTGCCCTCCTTCTCTTCTGGTAGAGGTCAAATAGGAAAGGTTGTCCCTGGTTCCATCGTTGCCTTGAGGAGAAAAGGCTGAGAAAAGTGACTGCCCTGACAAAGATGGTTAGGGTTTCTACCATAAGGCACCTTCTGCCTTTAGCTAGAGGAGAAGAGTGACCACTCCCTACACTCTGAGTCACAGGTAGGCTGGACTCTGCAACCTTGAGCAGTTTACTTCCCCTTCTTGTTCCCTTGGTTTCTCCCTGTGTAGAAGGGATATTTGATGTGGAAGATAGAGTCTAATCTCATCTGAGTCACTTATTAGCTGTGTCACTCATCTTCTCTCATCTGCGAAATCAAGGGGTTGGTATTGATGACCGTTACTGTCTCTTATAGCTCTAAGTTTATGATCTGATGGTCCATTGTTATTGTTCAGTTGTGGTTAACTCTATGTGACCCCATTTGGGTTTGTTAGTTAGATTTTTGGGCAAAGATATTGAAGTGGTTTGTCATTTCCTTCTCTAGTTCATTTTACAGATGAGGAAACTGAGGCAAACTGGGTGAAGTGACTTGCCCAGGGTCACACAGCTAGTAAGTATCTAAGGCTGGATTTGAACTCAGGTCTTCCTGACTTCAGAATCTTGTACTCTATCCCTTTAGCTACCCTGACAATTCATGCTTCTGCTGTGTGACTGTCTCATTCTGTTTTTACTCCCATGGTTATACATCTTTAACAATAATAACAATTTATAGATATCACACTAAGCACTTTATAAAAATTCTCTTATTTGATCCTCACAACAAGTCTGGGAGGTAGGTGCTATTATTATCCCCATTTTGCAGTTGAAGAAATAGAGGCGGAGAGGTTAAATGATTTGCCCAGAGTGTGTTTGAGGCTGAATTTGAACTCAGGTCATCCCAGCACTCTAGCCACTGACCCACCTACCTGTCTGATGTTGTCCTTTATACCAAAGGTATCAAACAGATCTCCAGGGTAACACTCCTGAGTTCTCCTGGAACCAGTTAAAATATAATTTAGAAATATTTAAAAAAATAAATGAAAATATAATAAAACAGATAATGTTAATGTGTGGTTTGTTGTTATCATGCAACTGCAAGGATCTTTATGTATGGTTTAGTGGTTTGCTTTCTATTAGTGTTTTACACCACTCCTTTTATTACTTCTGTGTAATACTTGACTTGTAACGTGTTGTTGCGTGTTCATGCTCACCACAAGCTCTCCTTTGCCCACTGGTTGATCCTTAGTTTCATTTCTTTGGTGGTATTCCATAATCCACAGCCTTAACTTCCAATTAAACTTCAGTTCAGCCAAAGTTTTGTAATTGCCTATGTACAGAGACTTATCCTAGAAACTGGAGGAGATACAAAGTTTGCTTAATACTTTTGGGGGAAATGCCCTTTGTAAGGAAGGGAATATGGTAATATAGTAACAGCAACTTACATTTGAGACATAGCATAGTGCAGTAGTGTCAGATATTGCTTAGAGGCTCAGTCTTAGAGTCCTGAAGATGTGAATTCAGGCCCCTCCTCTGACATATATAAACTGTGTGGTTACCTTCTCTTCAAGTAAATTGTCTAAAACTCTTCAGTTACAGATGAGACTCCAGTCTCTGCTAGAAATGGTAATGAGGGAGCTTCCACACCAGGAGTGCCACATATGGATGTAAGAACAAATCCAGGCCATAAAACACTTTGCTCCTACGATCCAAGCAATGCAAATGTTATTATCATCATTACCTGTAATGCAAAGTTAGATTTAATAAGCACATGCAGAGCTTAAGCAAAGGGTCATGGAAAATATGACATTTGATTTTAACTAGAAGAGTTGGCCAGGAGTGAAATAGTCCAAGTGGATGAGCAGGACATTCTCCACCTAGGGAGCAGGCAGAAGCAAAGAGGTGGGGAAGTATGTGGTGTACGTGGGATGTAGTGACTAGTAAGTATTTAGTGTATGTGGGATGTAGTGACTAGTCCAGTTGGCACAGATAGGAAAGGAGCAGGAGGAGCATGAGCTCAGTCTGAAAGGGCAGGGTTCTGCCAGTTTGTGGAGGCCTTTGGGGGTTAGGGCCAAGTCCTTTGAACTTGATTGCTGTAATGGTTAGCCATTTAAGGGTTTTTAGCGTCAGAGTGAGCAGCCAAGTGGCACTTCAGTGAATCTAGTACCAAGCCATGAAGGGTTTAAACACATTAGTTTATGTTTGATCCAGTACTAATGAGGAGGCAGTGGAGTTTTTTGAGTAAGGGTTTGTCATGGTCCCACCTTTGCTTTCGGAAAATCAGTGTGACCTTTGTGTGGAGGTTGGATTGGAGTAGGGAGAATAGAGACGATGGAAGTAGTTCAGGTGAACTATTCTGTTTATGCCAATGGTTGGAAATTCTTTAGCAAGAGACACAAGTCAATACTTGACACCTCTGAGTTTAGCCTCCTGAGTTGCTATAGCCTTAGGGTAGGCAGCATGGTTAAAGGGAAGAGCCCTACTCATGAGTCAGTAGAGGAGGAAGGACCAGGCTGTGATTTCCTCTGCTGCTTTAAACAGTTTTCATGTAATGATGAGACTTCTGGAAAATGATACCCCCTCTCCCCCATATCCCCTTTTGTCTTCTGCCACCATAGGGTCATACTGTGTGAATCAGAGATTGAAGATTGAAAGACCACTCCTACTAATCTCTCTCACTTGGTGTTTGTGGCCTGGGGGAGTGGGTAGGTTTGGAGATTCTGGTTCTTGCCAGGTATGAAAAATATCGAAGGGAAGCCTGGGAGTCCTTAGATGTGAGAGATCCTGAATTCAGGGTCAAAGGACTTGAGTTAACATCCTAGGTTCTGCCACTTAATACTACTTCCATGATTTGGGCAAGTCACTTCTAGACCTCATTTTCCTCATCTGTAAAATGAGGAGATTGGACTAGATGATTTCTGAGTCCCCTAGCTGAGCTCTAGATAGTGAGGTGGTGAAGTAAATAGAGCACTGGACTTGGAATCAGGAAGACATATCTTCCTTAGTCCAAATCTGGCCTCAGATACTTATGAGCTTGTGACCCTGAGCAAGTCACTTAACTTTGTTTGCCTCAATTTCCTCATCTGTAAAATGAACTGGAGAAGGAAATGATAAACTATTCCAGTTTTTTTGCCAAGATGACCTCAGATGAACAACAGTGAGCTCCTAGCACTACATCACCAATCTTATAACCATTAACCTTATTGATGAAGGTTAAGATTGCAAAGAAAGTTAACTCTTATTTTTGGCTAGTCCTGTAAACATGTCTTTTTTGTTCAGATATTTTAATCACATCTGACTTTTTGTGACCTTATTTGAACTTTTCTTGGCAAAGATACTGGAATGGTATATCATTTCCTTCTCCAGTTCTTTTTACAGATGAGGAAACTGAAGCAAACAGGGTAAAGTGACTTGCTCAGGGTCACACAGCTAGTAAGCATCTGAGGTCAGATTTGAACTTGGGTCTTCCTGACTCCAGGCCAGATTTAACCATTGTACCACTTGTGCATGAATGGGATATGAGTGGGATAGAGCTGGACAAAGTCATCAACCACACCCTCTCCTTCAGAGTCATCAAATTCCAGTGTCATGACAAAAGTCAAGACGACTGGTCTTGTTGACTTGGTGGAGAAACATCTAGTAGTCTCTAAGGATGGAGTTAGCTGTAGACTTGGAGTTAACTGAGGATTAATAAGCTGAAGACATGATGAGGCTTTGAGCTTGATTTTCTGCAGGGAAAAAATATTGTGAAAATTCAGTCAACCCTTGCTTACAGAGGATGGCAGAAAAGGAGTGGTTAATCCTCAGCATGGCAAAATCCCTGCATCATCTCTATTTGGCTTTGGAATGAATTTTAGGATTTTCTTTTTTTTGCAGAGAATTATTCTCCAATAAGGTTTTGCCCAGACTAATACAAGATTGACTTCAATTTATTTTTCTTCCTTTATGCCAGATAGTTTACCAGTAAAGCTGGGCAAGGGCAGAGGGATTATGTAATTAAATTTAATTCAGCACTGGGAACCCCCCAGGACCACGATAGCCTAGAGTAGTGACTTCCTACCACTATGATAGCAAAGCAAGTGCTTTGTCCATCTTAAAACACTATGAAAGTGATTAGCTATGTTGATTGTAAGAACTGTTTTCTTACACCAGAAGAATATGCAGATCCCCACATGATAATAGTAATTGTATTATTAGTATCCATCATTTGTAAAAATAAATGACAACAAAAAAAAACTGCTTTTTTGAATGCTAACACTTTCTAATGAACTTGTAGTTACAACAGCAGCTATATATATTTGCTTAATATGTTCATTTATATATTCATTCAGTTTACAGACTTACGTTTGGAGATTCGATTTTCATAATGGGTTTAGGGGTCCCTTGTTGTAAAGGCAGTGATCCACACATTGAGGGCCACCGGCCTTGACTATAACTTCCTAACAAACCACATCTCTGAAGGCTTAATAATGCACAGGAATGCAAAAGATTAAAAAAATGACCTCAGATACTCCATATATTCACAGCTAATTATACTACAAGGACCATAGGGTCATACGTTTAGAGTTGGAACACTCTTTTGAGGTCATTAAGTCCAGCACTTTTATTTTACAAGTGAGGAAACTGTAGTTTGGAGAAGTTAAGTGACTTTCCAGAAATAAAATATAAACTGAGGTCTTCTTGATTCCAAATTTTATGTTCTATCCACTGCACCTACCTCCTCTGCTTGTGGGGTATGATGGGACAAACCAGACATCTAGATAAAGTGTTCTGGGAAAATTTGATCAAAGAAACCTTCATAAAAGTGAGCCTGTTTAGAACCTGGCAGAAAGGTTAAGGTAAAATATTAAAAATTATCTGGAAGTGGATACAGTTTTCAGATGAACTGATAGACTTTGATTAAAGTGTTCTGTGAGAGGGGGGATAGGAGTGGAGAGGAGGATGAAATACATGTTGACAGGGAGCTATCCTGTGATTTAAAATTCATAATTTATCCAACTTAGAGCTAGAAGGAACCTTATAGCTCAACTAGTCCAGTCCCCCAAGGAAACCTCTTTTTACAGTGGAAAACCATTGATTCTGGAGTCCAGAACCACAATTAAAATCTTGCCTTTGACACTTAATCTCTGTTGCTGTTGTGTTCATCCTTTGTTGCTGAAGAAGACCATGCCATCAGAGAAATGATGGCATGACTTGCACTTGACTTTGTTCTGAGTGAGGGAGGGCTGTGCAGGTCACCAGCCTCACTTTCTCCTCCTGAGCCATCTGGATCCAGTGACCAGATATTCCTCAGGATGACTGGAGATGACTGTGTGTGCCCATAGGAAAGCTCCTTGGGCCTGTTTCCTCATCTGTAAAATGAGGGGATTGGACTAAATGGTCTCTGAGCTCCCTTCTGGAGTTCCTTCTTTTGCAGATTAGGGAAGAGAGGATTTATTTTGCCTGTAGGTAATGTAGTCCTACGTAGATAGAGCACTGGACCTGGATTCAGATTTAGCCTCGAATACTTACTAGCTGTGTGACCCTGAGCAAGTCACTTCTGTTTGCCTCAGTTTCCTTAACTGAAAATTGGGGATAATAATAGAATCTGCCTTGTTGTGAGATTCAAAGGAGATATTTGTAAAAATTGCTTAGCCCAATGCCTAGCAGCATTCTATAAATGCTTATTCTCTTCTGGCTGCCCCCGCTTCTACAGGGATCCTTCTCCAACCTTGCTTAATTCTACTGGCTTCCCTCTTTTAATTATTTCCTATTATATATATATATAACTTACTTTGTATATGTTTGCTTGCTTGTTATCTCCCCCATTATATTAGAAACTACTTGAGAGCAGTGCCCTCAGCACTTAGCACAGAGTCCCTCATGGTTGGTATTCAATAAATATTTACCTTTCCAGTTTTATTATTTTATTTTTTCCGATCTTACATTCTTTATTTGAGCAAAACTGGATTATTGGTTGTCCCTCTGAACTTGGCCTTCCTCCACGTATTTGTACAGGCTGGCCTCTCTTCCTGGAATACATTCCGGTCTCATCCCTTGATTTTCATAGCCCTTTTCACCTCAAATCAGGTGACCTCCCCCACCCCCCCGCCCCGGGAAGTATGAATTGATCTCACCAGTTGAAAATGCTGTCTCCTTTTCAGATGTTCCCTTGGGAGCATTATTTTGTATTATACTTGCTTGTGTTTGTATATTTTATCTTCCCTAGCAAAAAAATAGGTTCTTTGAAGGCATGAACTGTCACTTTTTTGTCTTTGAATTCCCAGTGTCTACTGTGATGCTTCGTTTGCTAATGAATAAATAAATAATTGAGTGAATGTTGTTGCTTCCTTTGTATAGGTACTCCAAGGGTTCTTAGGGACCTAAGGGGTCTCAATGTTGCTGATTTCTTGTCACTTCCCATCGATTGTTTTATTTGGGATATACCCCTGTCTGACTATTAGGTGTGAGTCATGTGTATATGTTTGTTCGTTGAAGACGAGGTAGGGGGATAGGAGACAGGTAGTTTGGATATATTATTAGTGTTTTTACAGAATTGTCATTATGCATCATTAGGCTACTGAGATGACTCTTAATGCTAGCAGCTGGTATTTATCTCAGACCCAACGCAAAAACAGTTTTTTTGTTTCCCATCTCTTTGCCTGTGCTGTTAATTAAAAACGTGTCATTGGTAACAGATGATGCTGGTGCATGGGGGAAATAAACCAGCAGCCTGTGAAATCACAAGAGAAAAGATCAATATGGGAACAAATCCATGTGGAAAGAGATTTTCCCCCTTTTGTCACACTCTTGAAATGGGACTGTAGAAAATGGAGAAGCCAGATCTTGAAATTACAAAACACCAACAGCAAAGACAGCTAGCCCAAGCATCCTTTGACTCCATCCTTGGAAGTATTAATTAAAAGAAAGCTTTTGGTCTCTGATTTTCTTTTTCCCTTCCATTGTTGTGGTTTATTTGTGTTTAATTTGTTGTATGTGGTGTTAATAACCAAACATGCCCTCACAGGCTGAAGAGTGTTTGCCAAACTACGAAGCAGTTGTTTCATAGTTTTGCAATTTCCAGAAAAGACAAACCAGCCAGCCCCCTTCATTATTTGGATGAGCCATCAATCATGACCTCTTTTGTCTTAAAGTCATCTTTTCCTCTTCTACTAGTGGCCTCATCATTTTACAACTGGACTAGTATAACCTAGTTTCGTAGCTGGTTTCACTTCCTAAAGTTTTCCCTTCACCAATCCATCCTCTGTATAAATGATCAATTTTTTTTACTAGGGGAGATTCTAGACCTGCAGTTTCATCTGTGTGGGGAACTCCTGATATGGAAACAGCCTCCACATTTAATTGTCTCGGACACTGAGAGTTTCCTTACACGGGGCACTCGATCTTCAGTCACCCAGTTCCTTGCCTTTACATTGACTATCCCGGAATGCCCGCTTCCTCACTTCTACCTTACTGAGGCCCTTATTTTCTTCAAGACTTATCTTAAATACCACCTGCTACAGAAAGCCTTTCCAAGTGCTTGTATCCTGAGGGTTCCTTACATTTCCTTCTCTTTCTCTTACATCTACGCATATATTTTCATGTTGTCTCTCTTTATAGAATATAATCTCCTTAAGGACAGGGACTGTTCCATTTGTATCCTAAGTATCTATCACAGTTTCTAACACATACTAGATATCTAATAAATTTTGATCATTAATAAATTATTAAAATTTAATAATTTTTCATCCCCCTCATTTTATTAATTTTTAAATTCTCAACTAAAACACCCAATAAAGTCACCAGAAAGACAGCATCATACATGAAACTTTGTTAAGTGATTTGCTTGTGATAACACAGCTAAAATATTGGAAAGGAGAAATGTCTTCTAGGTTATAAGGCCCTCCGTATATCTACTGTCCCATGCTGATCTCTGGTTAACATACCTAAAAAAATAAAACTTTGCTCATGTCATTTCTATGTGAAAAAACCCTTGTGGTTTTTCTATTACTAATGGCCAGACTTTTTAGCTTGATGTTTGAGGCTCTCCCATATCTGGTGTCAATTTACTTTTCAATCTCAGTTTTCCAACTCAGTTATTAAGGGAGGGAAGGGAGCAAACATTTGTGAAAGCCTACTTGGTGCCAGGCACCGTGCTAAGCACTTTACACATTTATCTCATTTGATCCTCATTACAGCCCTGTGTGGTAGGTGCTATCATGCTCTTCATTTTATAGAAGAGGAATCTGAGGCAAACAGAGATTAGGCCAAGGTCGCACAGCTAGTAGCTGTCTGAAGCTGGATTTGAACTCAGGTGTTCGTGACCCCAGGCCCAGCACACTCCGTCCACTGCATCACCTATTATGTGATTAGGTGCTGGGGATACAAATAAACTGAATGAAATAAGCCGTTTTTTTCACAGAGCTTATATTCTAATAGGGTAGACAGCATACACATGTATAAGTCTCATCTCTCCATGATTTTATCCTAGAGCAATAGGAATCAGCTGGATACTGACCTTAATGAATCCCCTTCACACTGGGCTCTTCCTTTGAACACCTCTGACCCATTTCTATCTCAATGCTTTTGATTATGCCTAGTTTAAGTCTCGTTCATGTTGTTGTTCAGTTGTGTCCAACCATTTGTGACTCCATTTGGGGTTTTCTTGGCATAATACTGGAGTAATTTGCCATTTCCTTCTCTACTTCAGTTTTCATGCAGGTGAGGAAACTGAGGCAAACAGGGTTAAGTGCCTTGCCCAGGGTCACACAGCTAGTAAGTGTCTGAGGCCAGATTTGAACTCGTAAGATGAGTCTTCCTGATTCCAGGCCCATTACTCCATCCACTGGACTACCTAGCTGCCCTAAGTGTCATTCATAATTTTATCTAAGCCCTAATTGAATTTTTGTATTTTCAGCCCTTTGCTACTTCTTGTTCTAATGGGCTGACTCTTTTCCTAGAAAAATTACATTCTTCATGGTGAAGGAATAGTTCCCCGCAGCATTTCCCTTTCCCCATTCATAACTGATATGTAGTTTTTGATGGTCTTCATAATATTTTGCAAAGATTATCTAATCTAGTTTGGGGGGTAAATATAGGTTTTATTATCGTGATTTTACAAATAGGGAAACGGTGCCTCTTAGATGGTGAATTGACTTAGTTACCTAAGGTCACTCAATTTATAAGCATTGTTGAGGGGATTTAAACCCAGCTCTTTCCCTAGTTCAGGTCCAATACTCTTTCCTCAACGATAGGCATGCCTCTCAAATCTTTAAGTCAGAAATTTCCAGTGTAGCCCTTACAACTGCTCTATTTAAATGGGATCATTTGGCATTCCCTTCTGCCCCCCCCTTTTTTTCTTGTGTAGGTAATGAACCTAATCTCTGTGGAGATTATGAAGCTACAGACATGAGTCTGCAATACTCATTTGACACCTAGTAGGTTTTGTTCCCATATATGGTTATTTACCTTTTTATGTATATGTCATCTCCCTTTTGGGATTTTTTTAGTCCTTTGAAGACTTCTGTTCTGTGCTGGTTTTTCTTTTCAGCATGTAGCATAGTCTTCTTCCGCTAGGTGCTCAGTCATTAATGGTCAGTCAATCAGCAAGCATTTATTATGTGATTACCATGTGCCAGGTTCTGTGGTAAGCACAGAGGATACAGAGGAAAGGGAAAAGAGCCATTGCCCTCACAGAGCTTAAATTCCAACGGGGAAAACATATAGGAAAGTATCTAGCAAGATAGATACAGGGTAGGTAATGTAGGAGGACCAGGAGCATCTAAGGGTGGGATGGGGCAGGTAGGAAGGATTTCCTGCAGAACATGCATTTGAATTGAGACTTTAAGGAACTAGGAAACTAACAGGGAGAGAGGTGGGGAGGAAGAGCATTCCAGTGGTGCAAAGGGAAAAAAGTTGAGAAACAAGAAGTAGACCTGTACGACTTGATCTTACTGTGTATATAGAAGGCAGTAAAGTGTAAAAAAGGTGGGGGTGAGGGGGGAGATTGTGAAGAGCTTTAAATGCCAAATAGAGGACTTTGCATATGATCCTATAGGTAATGAAGAGACACTGGGATTTAATTGGGGGTGGGGTGAGGGGGGGGTGATATAGCCAAAACTTTATGGATTGGAAGGTGGAGACAGTTTAGGCAACAGGGCCAGTTAAAAGACTCTTGGTATAAATAATCCCTTCGAGAGGAGATGAGGACCTGAATGAGGTTTGCGATGGTGATGTTAGCATAGTGAAGGTGATATACAAGGGAGATATTGAGAAGGTAGAAAGGACAAGATTTGATCATGGGTTTCCTGTGTGCAGTAATGAAAAAGTAGAGCAGAACTCTGCTGTTCCCAGCCTGTGTGACTAAGAGGATGATTAGTGCCCTTGACTAATACGGTTATATGGGAAAGCAGAGAGTTTGGGTGGGAAATAAAATAGAGAGAGGTTAATGATTAGTGATTTAAGAGAACTATGTTGGGGAATAAGAAAGACTCACAGGAGAAGGGAGATTTGTTTAAAAAATTGCATAAGAAAGATTCTACTTAAAAAAAGAAAATTGAACTTTTAAGGTGAATCTTTTCAAAACAGGACTGGGCTGTATTCAGTGATGTCAAAGTTAAAATAGAAACATCCCTTGCCATAGGTCCCCTATTGACTTTAGAAAACTACAAATCACCATTATCTATGTTGTATTTTTAGTTATTTTGTTAGATTTCCCAATTAGATTTTAATTTGGCTCCAGCCCTCCTTAGGAATTTTGACAGCAGTCCAGCATACACTCACACACTTGATAACTAACTCTGGTGGAGATGCTTCAGGAATCTTCCGGGGCACTCAAGGTTGTAGTTTGTCCTTCATTTTCGAAGAGGACCATGACATCAGGAAGGTGATGCCATGACTTGGCAGTGGCTTGGATTTAAGTGAGGGAGGGCTGTGCAAAGTCACCAGCCTCACTTTCTCCTTCGCAGCTATCTGGGTCCAGTCCCCAGATAGAGATTAGGATGACTGGAGATGGCCCCCAGGCACTCAAGAACCATAGGTGACTCCTATAGTTGCTTCATGCTTTTTACTTAAAGGCTCCAGGACCATAAGTGGCAGCACCTAGAATGGTCATTGCAGTTATTCAAAGTTTTAGCAGCAGCTGGATTGTAGAGATTTTACAGATTAACTCCTTTTCCCTCCATTCCAAGGCTGTCAGTCATTCAGAGAGGCTTCTGAGGGGGAAGCAATGAGCTCAAGATTAAAGCAAATAATGGAAATACAGTGTACCCTCTGAACTGTAGGGATTATATAGCACCGTAGATCTGGGAGTGGAAGGGATGACGGAGGTATTTTAGTCCAGTCCCCTCATTTTACAGATAGAGAAACTGAGACCCAGAGAATTTGTCCAGTGACATTCTGGAAATGTTTTTTGAATTGGAATGGAGTAGGTAAGTGTTTGCTATTTTACCACTCACCCTACAGGGCTGTTGTGAGAGGAATGCTTTGTAAATGAGTTATTATTATATCATTATTTTGCTGCTTCTGTTACTAATATTAATATTGTATTGAGCTCATGGAAACCCAGAATATTAATAATAATCATTGAGCTAATGGAATTCCTGAAGGGGAGCTCTGAATGGGGCTGGGGAGAAAAGATGGTTGATTTAGGAAGAAGCAGGTTCAGGGAAGCCTTTCCATTGAAGCCTGGGGTTATTACTGAAGAGGGAAGGAGCTACAAATTGGTCTGGTTTTGGTGCTGCTGCTAACTATGTTAGCCACTGGAGGGGATGCAGAATTGAAATGAATCTGTCAGAAAGTGTCTAGTCAGAAGAAATGAGGGACATCCTTGGAGGTAGAGGAACCTCTGTTTCCAAAACCTTTTCAGAAGGAGAGAGAGAGGGAGAGAGAGAGAGAGAGAGAGAGAGAGAGAGAGAGAGAGAGAGAGAGAGAGAGAGAGAGAGAGAGAGAGAGAGAGAGAGAAATATTCTGAGCTTGTTCTCTGAAGTTATATACCAATCCACTCCTGGATGCCTAAACAGGGGCCACTATGGAACTCTAGCTAGAACTTTAGCAAATTAGGCCAAGTAGGAAACGCCAAATTTAAAAGAAAAAAATGGTTATTTATTGAGGGTGAGAGTTAGGGCATAGGGCAGTTGCTATTATGTGATGATTTAAGATTCTGTTATATTTCTATTTATAAGATTGGCTGGTTAACCAAGGCCTCTTGCTTTAATTAGAGCTCTTAACCCATAAAATAATAACTGAGCCCAGTTTTTCCGTATGAAATGACATAATACAGATACAATTTCATTGATGACAGATCTGTAATTAAGGCAGAAGCTTCCCCTTAAGCATTTTGCCCTGGGAATAGATGTGTAAACAGAAGTGTAAGTTATATACTTAGCAATTATTCTTCTTTGTTATACATATTAGTTGTAATTCCATCTCTAGCTGTGATATAGTTGTATTCCTGCCTATATCTTGGTCTAATATTTTTTGTCTACTACTCATGTGGTCTACAGATATGTTTCATATTGTTTACCCTAGAAGATTATAAACTCCAAGGGGAGTGTTCTTCCTCCTTCCCCACCCCATCTCAATAGAATGTCTAGTAATTGACCCATGCACCATAACTAAGTGCTTTTAAGACTTCATAATTCTGACCAGGGCAGCCAGGCCTGGATGACTCAGTTTCACGAGGACCTGAGTTAAAATCCAGCCTTAGACACTAGCTGTGTGACCCTGGGCAAGTCACTTAAATTCTTTCTCTTAACCCACTGGAGAAGGAAATGGCAAATCACTCCAGCATTCTTGCCAAGAACGCCCTATGTATGTAGTATTGGTGCGTGATTGTCCACAAGGTCATGAAGAGTTGGACATGACTCAGAAAGCAACTGAACAGTTCTAATCAACACAATAATTCACCACAACTGCAAAGAATTCATGATATAAAATGCTGTCCCCTCCAGAAAAGCATTTTTCTTTTTCTTTATTTTTTTCGTTTCCTCCACTCCACCCTACTGCCCCAGAACATAGCTAATGTGGAAATATTTTTTGCATGATTGTATGTGTATAATGAGTATCATATTTCTTGCCTTCACAATAGATGGAGGAGGGTAAAGAGGAGAGCATGTGGAATTGAAAATAAAATAACATTTATCTAGAGAGAGAGAGAAAACTTTCAATATAAAACTTTTTTTAGAAGAAAATGTTATTGATAGTTTTTTCCCTACATCACCTTCATAGCTGATGCGTATCTTCTCTGACTCTGCAGAGACTCATTCTTTGTAGCAAAGATCTTTAAAAATAAAATTAATTTTTAGCATTACCCCTCTCTCCTCCCTCCTGCCCAGAGAGTCATCCTTTATAACAAAGGATAAAAAGTAGGGGAAAAAACTAGCCAAAATACCGGGGAAAAAAAAATGGACATTTTATGCCACGTTCTATACCCATAGGCCATATAACCTTAGCAAGAAAGGGTAGGGAGGTACTTTCTCTTTTCTTTTGGGCCAACCTTGGTCATTATAATTTCAGTTAGGGTTATTTTCTTGTTTTGTTATTATTTTCATATGTAGAATGTTTTCTTGGTTCAGCTTAATCAATCCTAGGAAGTCTTCCCAAGCTTCTGTATCTTCCTTTGATCCTTACAATGTCCTAGGAGCCCGTTCCATAGTTTCTTGACCTATTCTCCAGTAGATGGATGTTCATCGTTTCCAGTCCTTTACTGTATAAAATAACTGCTGTAATCATTTTGATGTTGACGGTTTCCTTTTCTAATCTTTGACCTCGGTGGGGTTTATGTCGAACAGTAGGATCTCTGGGTCAAAAGGTATGGACATTTTCATCACTTAAAATAACAGCTTCTCAATGATGACGGTTGTTCTTGCCATGAGTTATTCGATCTTCAGCCCTCTGTGCCCTGCAGATAACCTGTCAGCTCTGATCTTTTTAAGCTTCTATTCTCATTTTTTTCTGCCTGACCGGCCCTGACCTTGCTGCTCCTTTGATCTCACAGAATCATATAATGGAACCTTGGAGATCACCTGGTTCAAGCCGCACTTTTACAGAGGAGAAATCTGAGTCCCAGAAAGAGAGGATAATGCTAATATTACAAGTCTTCCTAATGGTAAAACTGGGGATGGATAAGAATTCTCTCTCCCAGCCCTGTATTTTAGGCACTCTATATATCTCACCATTTAATTCTCATAACTCCCATTCGGTACCTTCCGCATTGCCCAGTTGTTAAATATCTATGCTTGTGTTGCTGACGTTCCCTCAGTGTCTGTACCTTGATAGGTAAGTTTTAGGGAATTCTCCAAGGCCCCGAGAAATGAAGACACTCATGTATAGTCACATCGCTAACAGGGGTCAGAGGCAGGATTTCAACCTGCATCTTCCTGACCACAGGTTCAGCATTGTGCCCATTAACCCACGTTGCCACTCAGCTTCATGCATTCTGTTGTCAAAACTTCTAAAGCATTTTCTTTCTCTAGTTTTTCCTTTGCTGCCCTGACCTGCTTCAGATGGACCTCCAGGACTGCATGGAAGCCGCTTCCTCTCCCCGCTCCCCTTCTTTCATCTCTCAGCATGAACACTAAGCTTAGTATATAGCATTAATATTAATGTGTTTATTTGCCTTGGAGCTTGGCTTTCTTTCTGAGGGTGTGTGTGGGTGGGTGGGGGTGTATGGTGCATGGGTGTGTGTGTGTGTGTGTGTGTGTGTGTGTGTGTGTGTGTGTGTGTGTGTGTGTGTGTGTGTGATAGTTCACTGAGTTCTGTATGTTCCTATAATCTTGGTGGCTCCTTTAATGGCCTTTTGTCTAAGTCAGTTCTTCTCAAGCCTCCTGATTCATGGACTGGGCCTGTAGACCTTTGCCCCTCAGTGATTCTCCTAGGGGTTGGAGTGTCCCCAGGTTCCCTTAATGATGCAACTGGTGACTGTGATGGATTGAGCACTAGATTTGGAATCAGGAATTGTTGATTTAGGTCTTAACTTACAAGTTGTGTATGTCGCTGTGGGAAAGCCCCATTTAACTACCCTAGGCTTCAGCTTCCGTGTCTGTAAAATGGCAATACTAATATAAGTTACCTCACTGGCTAGTCAGCTCTGTCAGGAAGCATTTTTAAGTACCTACTATGTGCTAGACACTGTGCTAAGTACTAGGGATACAAAAAAAGTCAAAAAGACAGTCCCTGGGGACAGCTGGGTGGTAGAGTACATAGAACACTGGCCTTGAAGTCAGGAGGATCTGAGTTCAAATGCAGCCTCAGACTATTATTGGCTGTGTCACCCTGGATAAGTCACTTAATCTCAATTGCTTCCCCCCCCAAAAATGAAAGTCCCTGCCCTCAAGGAGCTAACTTTGTAAATTTGATGGTGATATATAAATGTGTCTGCTTCTACTGTATCAATTTGGACAGCTGCTGAAGTTCTTTTGTTGTTTTGTCTATACCTATGGCTTTACTTGGTATAAGGGATTTCTGGTGTGGAAACTACTTCTACCGATGCAGATGGGATCCAGATGCATCATTTCTTATGGAAAGGGCTGGAAGCCACCTGATTGAACTTCAGTCTATCCCCAAAAGGATTTGTTCTGTGAAGTTTGGTTTTATGCAGAGGGCTGTACTTGAGGACCTAGAAGATCCCATGTGGCCTTGAGGCTGCAGGTTCCCCACTCCTGCTAGTTCTTCATAGTGCCCTCCAAATGCACTTGTTCAACATGTAGTCTGTGTTGAGTGGGCACCTCAGTGCATCCTCCCCTTTGCTGTTGGAGGCCAGCCTGCCCCCAGTGCATCCCACACTGGATTTGGGTGTCAGCAGCAGTCTATGACTCTCCAGTGATTTGAGAATCTCACTTTCTAAGGTTCTGTTTGCCATACATTCTTTTGCTTAATTAAGAAGCTTCAGTGAACTCCCTGTTGCCTCTTGGATAAAATAAAAATTTCCCTAATTTGGTATTTTTAAAAAGATCCTCACAAGTGTAGTTCCAACCTATCTTTCCAGACATATTTCATATCATTTTCCTTCATGAATTCTGTGTACGTACTAAACTGTCAGCCAACAAGCATTGATTAAGTGCTGACTGTGTGCCAGGCACTGTGCTGTGCCCTGGGGACGCAAAGAAAGACAGAAAATGAGCCCCTGCTCTCAAAGGAGTTCACCATCTAATGGGGAAGATAAACTGCAAACTGCCTTGTACAAATAGGATAAATTGGAGATAATTAACAGAGGGCAGATTCCAATACATGGCATCCTACTTTCCCCCCTCGAACCCTTGCACTGGAAGCCCCTCATGCCTGACTATTCAGTTTCCTCATCATCACCTCTTGGAATTCATAGCTCTTCAGGGTCTAGTTCACTTTGCCTCCTTTCTTGAGCCTTTTTTTGTCTCTTCAGTACCTGACACATTTTGTGGTTCAGCTGTTTTCAGTCATGTCCTACTGTTCCATAACCCATAGTGGGGTTTTCTTGGCATAGATACTAGAGTGGGTTGCCATTTCCTTCTCCAGCTCATTAGTTGCCCTACCTGGCACATGAGTGTTTAATAAATGCTACTTAGCTGATCGATTCCCCTAGTGTTCTTTACCCTTAGTATTTTGCCTTTATATTTATTTATCTGTTTACATATTGATTCCCATCCCCACTCCCAGAAGTGTAAGCTTTTTGAGGACAGGAATTGTTTCATTTTCGTCTTTGTGTCTCCTGGTGCCCTACACATAGTAGGCTTGTAATCAGTGCACATTGAAAGGGCTTTAGGGCTGGCCCTGTTCAGCCTGCTTTGTTCACGTTCAGCACATCATTCTTGTGGACATGGACTAATTTTCCATCTAAACTGAAGAGGATCAGTGATACCGATAATACAAGGCAGGTGTTTTTGTTTGTGTCTGTATTTTGTTTGCAAATAAATCATCACCCTTGTTTGGCTTTGGTTTGTGTTTAGTGTTTCCTTTTCTCCCAACAGATTCTTTTGGGTTTTTTAGTTTTTTGTTCCTCCCATTTAAAATTATTTTTCATTCCCCTGTCTTAGCAGCCAGACTATGGGGAAGTAGCCCCCATGTGCTAAGGGGGTGAAAAGGGCCTATCTTCATAGTAGTTGGAACAGTTTCTTCCTTGCTATAATATGAGGGGCATTATCCAAAAATTTGTTCAGTTATGTTTGATTCTTCATGACTCCATTTGGGGTTTTCTTGGCAAACATTACTGGAGTGGTTTGCTGTTTCCTTCTCCAGTTTTACAGATGAGGAAACTGAGGCAAACAGGGTTAAGTGACTTGCCCACGGTCACACAGCTAGTAAGTGTCTGAGACCAGATTTGAACTCAGGAAGATGAGTCTCAGGGCCAGTATTATATCTGCTATGCCACTTTACTACTCCAATGCATCCAAAAATATGTCTTCCAAAAGAAGGAGGATTTCTGCCTAAAATTCTCCCATTACAAATTCATTCCTTTAGGCCCTTGGCCAATAGGTCTTTAAGAACTCTATTTAACAACACTTCACAGGGTAGTAGAAAGAATCTGGGGCTCCCGTCAAAACACCTGGGTTTTAATCCTGGTTAAATTTACGGGCAAGGTACTTATTTTCCAACTCTAGGTCTCAGTTTCTTCACCAATAAAATGAAGAATTGGACTTGAAAAGCTCTAAGTTCACTTCTGATTCTAAAATCTTTTTATGCTCCATATTCCTGGGAAGGGGCTCTTATCGGATCATGCTTTTACTGGGATTCAATGGACTTCAATTCAGCAAACATTTACTAGGTCTCTCCTCTGTGCATAGAGTATACTAGGACTGGTGATACAAGGATAAGCAAGAAACTATCCCTATCCTCATGGATTCTACATTCTTCTCAACTGACAGGAACAGGACTCCCAGGATGGATGAGAACGAGGGGCAAGATTGGAGATCAAAAGAAGGGGTTTGGTGACTAGGTGCCCAAAACCAACCCTGCTGCAAGTTTTATGGAATTGCAGTAGTTAAAGACAGAACAGAGAGCAATAAAGCATGTTCCTAGGTGCTTGTCATTTGGAGAAAAATGAAATGAGTTACATTTGCCTCCCCTGCTTCTGGCTTTTTGTTCTCCTTAAAATGAATAATATGAATACTTTTGAATATCTTTAGCTTGGTTTTTTTATTAGACCAATTCTTGACTTCACATCTTATTCAAAGCCCGATACCTTTCCTTTGGATTTATTCAGAAAACTCCTTGAATAAATGTAAGATCAAAGTGTTTCTTCCTTTTTTAGAAAAATTCCTCCTTAAGTCGTTTATAGTTGCTCCTCTTTTTATATCCCCATCACTTCCAATTTCCATTCCCTACCCTAATTCCCAACCTCCAGCCCATAGAGACACTAACACTCCCTTGTAACAAATAAGTAGTCAAGAAAGTTGTGATCATTGCACTGACCTTGATCAAAAAACGTGTGCCACATTTGACACCCACAAGTTTCACCTACGTCCTCAAAGTCTCGATTAAACCAAAGATTCTGAAATGTCTTTAGTATTGAAGGGGGTGAATTAGTCACTGTGTTTATGTGTCAAGGGTGCAGTTCGTGCCCAGATTTCTGTAGTTCTTGTCTCAGAATCTTTATTGGTCATGTATGTAAAACACATCGCAAACCTTAAAGTTATTATTTTTTAAAATCTTTGTAGATCCATTTTGGTTTCCAGAGGGAGGGAGAAGAATGTAGATGTGGAGAGGGAAACTTTCCTAAATAAATGATGGGCCCATTGGCTTTCGAGTTGGATACTGTCTCAGAAATCATCATGGCCAAATCCCTCATTTGACAGAGAGGGAAACTGATACCTTAGATATTTAATGGCTTGCCCAAATTAAAATAAGCAGTAAATAGTAGATCTTGCATTCAAACTCAAGGATTGAGTTTGGATTCAAATTCACTCGTATCCAACCCCCTCCCACTTCCTCTACAGAAGTGAAGGACACAGTCCTGTAAGAATCTCAGACTGAACACTGAAAGCTTAGGATCACCAAAGGACTTCACAATTTATATTTTATTTTTACTTTTATAAGCATTTTTTTTGGGACTCCACAAAGACCTACCAGTAGATGCTATAGTGGAGGAAAGTTTCTAATGGAGAGCCTCAGAGATCTCTCCTTTACTTTGTACATTTCAACATTTTTCTCAGTTACTTGGATGAAAATGTAAACTATGTATGTATCGGATTCATGGAAGACATGAAGCTAAGAAGGATAGTTTACATGTTGGAAGACAGAATCTGAGTACAGAAAGATCTCAAGAGGCTAGAATGGTTGACCAGAGCTAATAAGATTAAATTTAAGAGAAAAAAAATGTATAAAACCTTACCCATGGGTTCATAGTGTCAGCTGCATAAATACTTAATGAGAACACGAGTAGGTAACAGTTCAGATGAATAAAAGAAGACCTGAGGGTTTCAGTGAACTGCATGTTCAATATGAGTGGAAGTAGGATATGGTAGCCCCTCAAATGAGCACCTTTGGCTACATTCATAGATGCATATTTGTGAAAGATTAACCCAAGGTACTTGCCCTGGTCAGACTATTGGAGTATTGTGTCCTGTTCTACGTCAGTGTTGCCATACTCAAGCATATTTTCAAGATGACTACCAGAATAGTGAGCCTACTGGAAACCATGCTTTTTGAACATCAGTTGAAAGAACTGGGCAAAAAGATTTGGGTGGTAACTGATAGTGACCTTTCAAGTATTTGAAGGGTAATGTGTGAAAGCAGAATTAGACTTGCTTTGTTTTAATTGAGAAGAATTAGAAGCAATGAATTAATATCTAACAATGAGATCTGTCCAGAAGGAAAATTGTTCTTCTTTGAGAAGTGTAATGGGTTTCCCATCCCTGGAATTGAGAGGGAAGTGTTCCAGGAAGACTTGATGATCCTTTTTCAGATGAAAAAATCACTGTCACCCTCTTCTTGGGAATCTGTGATGCTGTGATTCCATTGCTTTAGATAAACAACATGTTTAAAGGAATATGATAACGATCTCTAGGAATAAGGCTGGGGAAATGATGTCTGCATATCTTTATGTAGATGTGGTGTTGGACTCTCCATTCTTCTAATCATGGTGGACCTGAAACCATCTGTCACACCCGGATCCATGAAATCACTTTTTTTTCCTCTCAGTCCTTCACTCTGCAGGTAACATGAGGATTCATTTAATTTAACATAAATTTGTCAAGTACCCATTGTATCCAAGACATTATACTAAGTTCTGGGAGTAATTAGGATGAAAAAAGGACATAAATCCTGCCCTTGAAGATATTACAGTTTAGTTGGGGGTGATAAGATGATTATGAAAATAACTGCAGCATTAGTTAGAAAATGATTCTATGATAAAATTTGTAAGCAGAACTGTAACTAGGGTTGGGTAGTTGAGCCTTTGTTCCCAGGGTGCCAAATCCTTAAACAGCTTAGAAAAAATAGAGTTTAACGTTTAGTTAGTCAAAATAAACTCTCCCAGCCCCAACTAAATTGGGTACATGTTTAGTCCTGCTTGCCTTCAGTATCAACATTGTTTATTTGTTAGATAGGAAAAATTACAAATAGAGTAGCCTGAGAGATTTGAATTACTGGTTGGGGAATCAGGAAAGGTTGGGGGAGTCTCTGCTTAAACCATGCTAGCCAGAAAAAATTAAAGCCTAATGTTGAAGAAGATTCCCTACTCCCTTTCAGGCAGCCATTTCCCTATGCAGAAACTCTTCCAGATGTCTGAATCTTTTCTTTCTTTTCTGACTTCAGGGTATATGGACAACAGCTGGTTTCCATCCATCCTCCCTCAAAAAATGCTTGGCAAAATTGAATTACATATTCTTCTCTTATCCTTCATTTCTTCACTGACATTTTAAGGGAAAGACGGCATGATCAAAGGGATGTGATATTTTTCTTCTCCATGCCCTTTGTTAGTAACCCATCATAATTCAGAAGTCTCTTTGCCACATAGTGATTTTTCTGAGTCACATTACAAGCATTTTTCCCCAGTATGAATGAACAGTCAGTGTTCTAAAAGTTATAGGTTTTTTGGGGGGGTACTCCTCTTTTCTTTGCAAATACTGGTAACTTATAAAGTTGGCCCAGGCCAGCGTGATTCAGTTGGAGGAGACAGTGGATTTCAACTCAGACGACCTGGATTCAAATCCAGACTACCTGTGTGGCCCTCAGAAAGTTGTTTAATGTATCTGGGCCCCATTTCTTCATCTGTAACTGAAAGGGAGAGGAGGCAGGGTTTAAAACTTTTTCATTGATTGTATTTGCAGCCATAGTTCCCAGCATATAGTAGGCATGCAATATATGTTTAGTGATTGATTGATAAATAGTTTCTAAGCTGAGTATTTTCTGGCAGCTAGGTAGGGCAATGGATAGAACAGGAGACTTAGAGTCAGGAAGACCAGAGTTTCAGCCCTACCCCAGATACTTTCTAGCAGTGTGACCCTCAGCCGGTCACTTCACCTCTTTCTCTGCCTCAGTTTCCTCATCTCTAAAATGAGATGATAGCACCTACCTTAGCAGGTATGAAAATCAAATAAGATGACATGTAAAGTGCTTACAGACCTTACCTTAAAGCACTGTGTAAATAATGATTGCTGTCATTATTCATTTAGAGAGAAGATCATAGATTGAAAACTGGTAGGGATCTTTGGAGGTCTTCTAGTCCAATTCTACATTTTAGAAATGAAGAAGCTGAGTTCTAGACTTGTCTAAGACCATACTGAATTGGACCCAGAGTCATCTGATCTGCCCCCTTCCAATCCCACTAACATGAAAGGCTACATTCTGTCTGCGATAGAGTACTCACTCTGGGGCCTTTGGTGTCTGTCTACCTGGCACTCAGTTCTCACCTGTGACTTCCAAGAACCTGTAGCATGCGCAGTGGCCATACCCTAGTAAACTGTCTTGGTAGATAGTTGTGGAGGGTAACCGACAGGCCTCAAACTTGTCAGTGAGTTGGGGGTGTCTGCCCCAAGCATATGAAGACTTCCCCTCAGAATGAGTGGATGACAACCATTTGTTCCAGTGACCCGGAAGGTGGCTGGAGCAGCACTGCAGAGTGCTTAGAGCTTGGCAAATATGCCAAGGCCATCCACTACATCCTGGGCCATCACCACTCTTGACCTTTTTCTTGCTGCTAACCTTAGATGACTGGAAGAGAGAGTGAAGCTGACAAGCTTTGCCCAACTCTGCCTTACTTAAATTCAGTTCATGCAGGAGTCAAGACATCTCCCTACGATGCCACTGGTCCTCTTAGAAAGCTAAAGACTAACAAACACCAGCCCACTCATATTAATGAATTTATAGTTCTTTTTTGATATGTTCAAGTAGTGCTACTACCATTTAAAAATTACATTATATTACATTATTTTTTTTACTTAATCACAGATTCTAGGTATCTTCCCCACCATAGACCCTGCTGTGAAACAGAAAAATATAGTTAAGCAAAACCCTCCTACACAGTGCCCAGATCTGAAAGTGTCTGTACTTTCTACGTTGAAAGAGTCACGCCCCTTCCTGCGTCCCTACTGAAAGATCAGTTAATATAATTACTTAGTATGTATAGTTATTTCCTTTTAGTGTTGTGTTCATTTCCATTTTAATGTCCTTGTGAACTCATTTTCCTTCTTTTTCCTGCCCCCTACATCATTTCATACAAGTTGAAAAGTTATTTGTCATGTTTACTAAGGTTAGATAATTTTTTCAGTCTCTGGACATGATTAAGGAATGTGTTAAGTATGGGGGTGGGGGAAGATAACCTAGATATAAGAATTTGTTGTAGAGATTTCATAAAGTAAATTACCTATGTGGACTTAATTGAAATTTAACTGTATAGTAGAAATTCCCTGACTGATTAAGTAAGAAGAAAGACCAGTTTAAATGAGAAATCTGGTATACAGAAACTGTTACATGGTGGAGAGTATTTGGACTAGTTGCCCAGAGAGCTTGTCTTCATGCCTGACTGTGCCATTGACTAATTGTTTTTGTCTTTGGCAAATTGCTTTATTTCTTTGAACCTCAATTTCTTCATCTATAAAATGAGGGGTGTTGTAGGATCATCAATTTTGAGCCCAGAAGATACATTCAAAAACTCATTTATTGGAGCTCAAAACTTAAAAAAAAAAAAGAACAAATGTTTAACATTGTCTTTACATGTAATTGAGGAAAAAGAAAATGTTTTTTTTAAAAAAATAGATAAAAGGAAAAAGAAAAAAAGATCATTTTAGGGGTTGCAGGACTTTTGCATCTATGGGGGAATTCGAACTGAAAGGGACCGACCCACATTTATAACTTTGTCATTATCTTGAATTCCTCAATTTGCCTCACTCTGCATATCCAGTCATTTGCCAGATCTTGCCATTTTTACCTCCACATCTCTTCTATCTGTCTCCTTCTCTTCTCTCCTCTCACTTTAGTTCAGACCCCTTTCACGTCTGTCCTCACTCCCTTCCTCAGGTCCCTCTTCAGTCCCGTTTATCCTCCACATGGCTGTCATAGTGATTTTCCCAAGGCATATATCTAATAATATCACTTCTCTACTCAGTAAATTCCCATGGCTCCTAATGGCTTCCAAATAAAATAAAACTCCTACAATTGACTTTTTAAAGACCTTCACAATCTGGCCCACCCCCAGTCCAGAATGACCATGAATTCCAAATTAGTGAAATGGATAGATATAAAGAAAAAGTATTGACTGTAGAATTAAGAGATATGGATATTAGTTCTTCCAGTTACTAGTTGTGTGACCATGTACCAGGTGTTTTTCTTCTGGGACTGTTTTTTCTTATATAAACTGTGCATAACCACACTTGCACCACTTACCTCTCCCTTACAGGGTTTTATGTGAGTACCTGATGGTCCGGTGATATATGAAGAATGTCTTGTAATTGTAAAATGCTATATAAATATGAGGTGAGATTATGATGAATAATATTGTCATTGCGAGTAATGAGGTTTCCCTCTATCTTGCAGCTGCTTTATCCTATCAGGTTTGGGTGAGGGGAATGGAGAGGGAGAGGACACACATTTATTAAGGGCCTACTATGTGCTAGGCACTATACTAAGCACTTTGCAGATATCATCTCATTTGATCCAATAAGGATCTATGAGGTGGGTGCTATTATTATCCCCATTTTGCAGTTGGGGAAACTGAGGCAGACAACAATTAAGTGACTTGTACAGGGTTACACAGGTAGTAAGTGTCCGAGGCTGGATTTGAACTCAGCTTTTCTTGATGCTGAACCCAGCACTTGATTCACTCAGTTGCCACCAGCAATGAACTTAGGGCAGTTATTTCCTTTCTTAGGACCTTCCTCTCATCATTTGTAACCCGAGAGAGTTGAAATATTCACTCATTCATTCAGCCAACAAACATGTATTATAGGTATTTATTATAGATGATCCATTTTAATTTTATAAGTGATCATTTTTAGAGTGGAGGAAAAAGAATCTCCAAGAAAAGAAATGACTGAGCAAAGATTTGAACCCTTTGAAACAGATCCAGTGCATTTCCCATACACCAAACTAAGTTCCCTTCTAGATCTAACATCTCTAATCCTCCCTGCCCCTCAGTGTCTCTTTCCCTTAGGGCAGCCACATCCAGATTGGGATGGCTCATCTCTTTAGTCTTCTTGGCAAGTGCTAACTAGCATGTCTACATTTATATAGCATAGCCTTCAGAAAAGTAAGGTGTCTTAGCAACAGCACTCCAGAGCTGGGAGAGGAGTAATATGAAGACTGAGTGAGGACTGCCCATCTAGCTGGGGAGACCCTGGGAGCTTTTTAAGGAGGAAGCAGCCTTCCCTGTTTGTTTTTCTCAGCCCTAGTGGTACCTGTGACAGAAATACAGTGTCCAGCTCCTTAGCTAGTTCAGTTCAGTTGAATAAGCATTTATTAATATTAAGAGCCTACTCCATGCAAGCTACTCAGTATAATATCACATTATACAAATGCAATTCCTGCCCCCAAGGATCTTGCTTTCTATTGAGGACATGAACGCAGATAAATAAATGCAAAGGAATTTCATGAGTGGTTGGGGAATGGGGCAGGCTAGGAGCCGGAATCCCTTGGACAGGGAGGAAAACTGTGGAGAGAGATTCAACCCAAGCCTGGGATTTCTCATAAGACTGTTGGTTCTTTGTCTCTGCTGGTTTCCCAGTCGCCCCTCAAACCTCCATTTCCATTTCCCCTTTAAAACAAGGAATCTTCCCCAGTCCCAGCTGTGCCAGTTTCTTCTCTGTAGTGGGTGGCATGGAAGGAATACTTAGCATCTCATTTTGTTCTGGGACTTCCTATCTCATTCATCTTGCTATTCATATCTTGTTTCTTTTCCACCCTCTTAGCCCGCCCCTACTTCCCTTTTTAGTTGGATGTCAGAGGTTTTCATTTTACTGGCCAAGCAGTTAAGGAAAACTTCTAGATTCATATTTTAGGATCATAGTTTATAGAGCTTAATCTCTTTCGTCTTCCCCAATTGTGTGTGTGGGAAACACTGTTTATTCACTTAATACTACTGACGACCTTTCTAGAGCACCTTTATGTATTTTTGCAGAAGTACTTTGCATAAATTATTTCATTTGATCCTTACAAAGGGATTATTAATTCCTCATTTTGCAGATGGAGAAACTGAGGCTTAGAATGATTCTTGGTTTGCCTTGGTCCAGACAACTAACTAGTTAGTCTCTGAAGAGGGATCTGAACCTAGGTCCTCCTGACCTCAAGTGCATCATTTGATTCATTGTGCCTCTTACTTGTAATGACTTCATGACATAGATAGGACAGATAAGGTTTATCTCTATTCCGTAGAATGGGAAATGAGGATTGTTCAACAGTATTGTAGGTGTAGTGGAAAAGAACACTTGACTGCCAGCTGCCACATGCCTATCATTTCATTATTTGTAGAAAGAGTGACTTAAAATGGATGATCTCTCAGTTTTTTTCCATATTTTGATCATCTGTGGTTCTATCACTTAGCCATTGTCAAAAAGTTAATTAATAGTGGATCCAGAGTATAATCTAGTTCTTTTCCTTCTTCTTCTTGCGTTTTCCCTTCCTCCTTTTCTCCTTCCTCCTCCTTTTCTTCTTCTGTTTTTTTTCCCTATACTTCTCAGCTGACCAAGCCAACCAGATTTCTAAAAAATGACCAGCCATATGACATTGGGAAAGTTACTTCCTTTCTCAGTTCCTCGGTTTTCTCATCTTTAAGATGAGCAAGTTGTGGTAGCTTCTCATGGTATGGTCAAGGGGACTGCATACTTAAAATTGGTTGGACTAGATAGTGATTAGGCTTATGGGAGAAATGTGAGGATTCCGGGTCATATTAAGGATAAAAATGGGATAGCAACAACCCAGCTCCCCAAGATAGGCATGATCTAACTAGGGATGATGGTCAGATCAATACTTTTCTCCCACAGGTCTTTGCAGATTTAGAGCTTCATGGTGTGGGGACAGATAGATAGTCTTTGGTTTGGGAAAATTGAAGTCTTAGGACAATCCTATCAAGGTGGCTACTTAAACACTTGGAAATCAGATCTGTAACCAACACTATTCAGAGCCCAGTCAGTGGGCTTCCTCTGTTCTGGATGACTCACCTAGACAGAGCTGGTACAAGGAAACAAGAATAGGAAAAGATTATAGTTAAAGGTGATGAGTGTGGGGACATGGTAAGGGAACTGGCTTTGTAGGATATAGACTAGAACTCAAGCAACCTTAGAGACCTCCTAGTTTATCCTTTCATTTTACAAGAAACTGAGGCCCAGAGAGAGGTTTAGTGACTTGCCCCCAAGGTCACAGAGACAGCAACTATAAAGGGATGCAATTGGAACTTGGGTCCTCTTAATTCTTTTTACTCCAGCACCACAGTGCCTCACTAGAGAAAAAACTTAGTATGTATCCTTGGTGCCCTTTATGTGATCTTAGAAAACTGCCTTCCTCTTCTGGACTTCAGTTTTCTCTGTCAAAAGAGGGGCTTGGATAAGATGGGTCTTAAAGGTCTCTTCCCTTTCAGACAAATGTTAATCCTCTTTGCTAGAATGTTATATCAGAGTCTTGAGGCCTGAAGCAATTTCTCCCAGTTGTCAACACCACCTTCTGACCTGAATCTCTCTTGGTAGTTTTTGTTCACTGTATACTACCTACTGCCATTCAATACTTCAACTTAATTTGGGTTGATTTCCAGTTACTGTATTGACTTATTTGTACATAAACAGTTACTCCCCTCCAACCTCCTCTTCTCCAGTATTCAGCACCGATGACACACAATCATTGCAATGTTATAGACAACAGGCTTCAAAAACATTCTGTTGCTATAGAAATGTTTACGATGTGCTTATCTCTAGGACTCCATAAGAGACGAACTCTCAAATTATAGATGATTTAGAGTTTGCAATGGAAGTGTGTGTGTATGTGTGTGTGTGTGTGTGTGTGTGTGTGTGTGGTTGGCATTTGCATGTAAAAATGCCTGAACCTTTGAAGAAAGGAAGTTTTATTTCTGCAGTTATCTCTAAAAGTTTAAAATAGGAACTACTTAAAAGCTAACAGCTTTGTAAAGAGACCTTTTTCTTTTAAACATTCAAATGAGTCAAAGTGACTTCTAATGTTTCCCTCAAGTATTAATGCAGAAGGAATTTAGAGGCTTTTTGAAGTTGTCTGTCACAAAGAGTTTCTTAATTTAAAAAAAAAAATCATTTTTATAGTATTAACAGTAGATGTTAACACTAGAAGGAGCCTTGGCGTTTTTGAGTGCCCAGACCCTAGGTGTTTACCTCAGTTCATTTTGTTGGATGAGTCATGGTCCTTATTCAAAGATAGGCTTCAGATGGTGCTTCTGATGGTGTTACTGTGCTGGAAAAAAGGGGTCAGTTGTTCAGCTCAGTCAGTAAGCATTTATTAAGCACTTACTGCATGCCAGGCACTATGGAAAGCATTGCAGATACAAAGGCCAAAAATAAAGTCCCTTGAAGAGAGAATATTTGAGTGCCTGAAAAGACCTTAGCCTAAAATGGCCAGGGTCTCCCATTGTATCCTGGACCATCTCCAGCCATCCTGATGAATATCAGGCCACAGGACCCAGATGGCTCTGGAGGAGAAAGTGAGGCTGCTGACTTTGCACAACCCTCCATCACTCAAATCAAAGTCAACTGTATGTCATGTCATTATTTCCCTGATGTCATGGTCCTCCTGAATTATATAGGGAATAAAGTAAAGATAGGAAGAAATCATATTATGAAGAGCTTTTTACATCCCCAAAAAGAGTTTATATGTGATCCTAGAAGTAATAGGACACCCTTAAGAGCTCATGGACCCAACTGTGTGTCCAATTGTGAATGTACCTATCTTCCTTGATGTCAGTCTCAGGTAGATATTGGAATAGCGATTGAGCTCCCTATATTAGGGAAAATTAGACCTGGGCAGAGGTGGAGGGTGTGGAGAGGAAAATGGGGCAGACAGGGTTCAGACTTAAGATTTAGAAAAGCATCTTGACAGCTGAGTGGAAGATGAATTGGAACAGGAAGAGCCTTGAGCCTGGGAGGACCGTTTGAAAGCTATTTCAAGAGGTGTGATGAGGGCCTGAATTCAGGTGATGGCTGAGAGAGAGAAAGAGAGTTTATAGAGAGAAAGAGGATGTATATGAGATTTTGTGAAGGTAGAAGTGATAGAATTTGGTGACAGATTAGATATGTGGATCGAATGAGAATGGGAAGTTGAGGATGACTTACCATTGTGGACCTGGGTGATGGGGAAGAGGCTAGTGCCCTTAAAGAAAATAGGGAGGATGGAGAAGATAATGAAGTCTGTTTTGGACATGTTGAGTTTGATATACCTATGGGACATCCTGTCTGGGAAGCAATTGGCGATGCTTGATTTCAGTAGAGAGACTAGGGCTAGATGGATCTGGGAATCATTTACATAGAGATGATAATTGCCTAGTTGAGGAGATAAAACTGAGATGGTATAGAACACTAAGAGAAGAAAGGGTCAGCCTTTGGTGACCTTCATGGTTAGAGGGCTTTGCTGCAAAGTAGGCTGAGAAGGCATGGTCAAGAATATAAGAGAACCAGGAGAGAGAGGGAGAGGGAGAGGGAAAGGGAGAGAGATCCATACTGTTAAATGAGAGAAAGAGGTTAAGATGAATGAGGCTTGAGAAAATGCTGTGATATTGGTCAGTTAAGAGAAGAGACCATTGACAACTTTGGAGTATACAGTTTCATGTTAGTGGGAATAGGGGGAGGTTCAGAAGCTCTGTTGTACTGAGATTAGAAGAGAGTGAGATGAGAGGAAGAGGGCCAGTAGTCCCCTAAAATGTGGCCAAAGCCTGGCACATTGGCGTCCCTCCCTCTCAGACCACCCAGTCTTGCTTCCCAGGAATTCTGTCCTCACATTGTTCTTGTGCTCCCACTCTTTCCTACCTGAAAGTAGCCTGTCTTTCTGGAGGAGTTTGACATAATTGGGTTTTTTTTTGTTATCACTTCCATCTCTGAAAGCTTAGGATTCTTTCTGCCCTGCCAAATTTTCAAAGCTTCTTTTGATAGGAAAATTCTTGAAGAAATATGATCTAATTGACCTATGTTTCCAACCAATGATATATAAATCAGACCTGAGTTCATATCCTGCCTCACTTACCAACTGTATGACTGTGGCCAATTTGCTTAATCTCTCTGTGCCTCAGTTTCTTTATCTGCAAAATGGAGGGGTTAGGAATTGGACTCAAAAGACTTCTAAGGTCCCTTTCAGCTGATCTATGAGTTGTAGAGGGAATAAGTGCAATAGAAAATGGCGGGGAGTGGGGGCAGCTTAGAGTGGTGGAGGGAAGGCTACATGGAAGAAGGAGAATCTAAGCCTTTGACCTTGATCTTGCAAAATGATTATGATTTTCATAAATAGAGAGCAAAGGCCATGCCATGGTTGGAAAATAATCTGAACCCAAGTGGAATTTCATTCATTGTGTTCAGCAACAGTGAGTAGACCAAGACGTTTGGAGGAGAAGGCTCTGTAAGGGAATTATGGGAGTACAAGGGGTAGAAGGATGAGGCAGAATTTCCTTGTGATCCTCATTTGGTGCATAATATCTAAAAATGCTGCTGCTCTTTATTTCTAGTTCAAATATCTTTCTGGGAAGTGAGTGGGGTGGGGGAGGTTGTGGAATTAAGGACTATTAGGATGATCGTTATTAAGATCGCTGGCTTCATGAGGAAACCGTTGTCTTTGTGAGACCCTCAGAGCCCTTCCAGTCCCGTTAATCATGTGGGTGCACAATAAATATTTCATAATTTAAAAAAAAATATGTAGTGGTGATGACTGCCAAAAGAGATGTCATCCTGAGTTGTTCTGTCTATTTCTCTGTCTAGTAGAATATCTTGGACAAAACAGATAATCTCAATTTTCTGAATGAATTAGGGGAAGAAAAGGAGAATAAACATATGACCTACCATGTGTCAGGCACTATGCTAAGTACTTTATACAAATGTCATCTCATTTGATCCTCACAACAATCCTGGGAGATAGATGCTTTCTCCATTTTACATTTGAGGAAACAGGCAGGCAGAGATTAAATGACTTGCCCTTGGTCACACAGCTAATAAGTGTCTGAGACTAGAGTTGATTTCTGGTCTTCCTAACTCCATAGTCAGTACTCTACGCACTATGCCACCAGCTACTTCCAGTTAAACTGTGAATGTACCTGTCTTCCTTCATGTCAGTCTCAGATGGATATTGGGATAGCAATTGAGCTGCCTATGTTAGGGAGCATGTTAGACCAGGGCGGAGGTGTGGAGGGTGTGGAGAGGGAAATGGGGCAGAGAGGGTTGATTCATAGCACTGTTATTCCAGGATTTGTTGAACAAATATATTTTTACCCTGTCATTCATGAATTTTAAGACTTTGATCTTACATCCCAATAAGGAGGAATAAGAGAAACTAGCTTCAGATCTTACTTGTCACTACCTGTGTGACCTTGGGCATGTGTAGAAAGCTTCTGTTAAGCACCTACTACATGTTATATGTCAATCACTGCGCTTAGGTGCTAGAGAGACAAGCAGAAAATGAAACAATCCCTTCCCTAAAGAAATTTACATTCTCTTGGGGGAAATTACACAGATAAGCAAACATAAGGTGATTTTTTTGGAGGAGGCACTAGCAGTTGTAAGGATCACAGAAAAGATGGTATTAAGAGTTGAGCTTTGAAAAAATCCAGGGATTCCAAGAGGCAGAAGTGAAGAGGGAGTACATTCCAGGGCATGGGGGACAGCCAGTATAAAGGCACAAAGATGGGAGAGATGAAATGTCATCTTTGAAGAAAAGTAGTGAGACCAGTTTAGCTCAGTTGGAAAATGTATAAAAGAGAATTTGTATAGGCTGAAAAGGTGGGTTGGGGTCATCTTGTGAATAGTTTTATTGCCAAATAAGAGTTTATATTTGGTTCTAGAGGATATAGGGAGCCACTACCTTTTATTAGGAAGGGGAATGCCATAGTCAGACTTGTGCTTTAGTAAAATCACTTGGATAAGAATGCAGAATATGAATTAGAGAGGAAAGAGATTTGAGGCAGAAAAGTCAATAAACTGCCACAATTTAAAAGTCCTTTATCCCTTACAGATTTAGGCTCCCTATAATGTGAAATAGCTTAAATACCTTACACCCAAATCCTAACTCAGTGCCAAGTTGTATGTTCTTTTATGTTTCAAAAGGATATGGGAAGACAGGCATACTAATGCACTTAAAAGCTTTTTTGGGGGGGCTTTTGACATATTTTATTGATATGTTTTGATTTTATATCATTTTCATTTCCCAGTGTGTCTACTGTCCTCCCCCTCTCAGAGCCATCTCTTATAACAAAGAATAAAAAAGAGGGGGGAAAAATGGAATGAGTTCAGCAAAATTAGCCAACAGGGGGAAAAAAAAGTCTTATTTTATATATATTATTCCACTCCAATAGCTCTCCACCAGTATGAAGAAGAAGGGAGGGTGGTAGTTAGGGAGCGGTTCTGACTTATATCACTTCTTTGGGTCCGAACTTGGTCATCATTAGAATTTTACATTTTTCTTTTTGGATTGTTTTGTCATTCTTGATATTTCCATTTCATTATTATAGTCATTGTGTATACTATTTTCCTGATTGTGCTCATTTCACTTTTCATTAGTTTGTATAAAGTCCTCCCATGTTTCTCTGTATCCATCATGTTCATCATGCTGTACAACATGGTAAATTTCTATTACTCTTATATTTTGTTTAACCTTTCTCTAATTAATAAACTTCTCCAGGAGCAGATTCTTAATAAATATTTCTGATTTGCATTGAGTTCCTTGCTGGTCAAGATTGATTTAGGCTTATGTTTCTTTCCATCCCCACCCTGCTTTTTTAGGGTTATGCAAGGTTATGAATAGCCTGTAGACCTCCAATATTTCTCTCCTAATCTAGCAGTTGTGATGAAGGGAGAATGGTTGTTTAGAAGTAAGGGTTCAAATTAGATGTTCAGATCCTCTCTGCATTTCTTCTTCTGTTCTCCCTTCCCCGTGGATATTTTGGAGTGAATCCCTCAAGGCGTTGGTCTTAGGAGACAGAATCCTCTTTCTGCTAATGATAGTTGGGAGGGAAAAGGGGTGAATGATGGAGAAGTGACCTTTTTTATTCTTTCTCTTCTAGCCATACCAGGCCCCTTCCCCCACCCGGTGAGCAGCATGCAAACAGCATGACGGGCCATAGCAGAAGTGACCAGAGCCAAACCCTTTACTCAGCCAACTGCTGCCAAGGTCACGGTGAGATTTGGTTTCTCTTCTGGGCAAATTTACTAATTTTCATTTTTAAAAAGTTAAATAAAAAAAATTATGTAAACTCTCATTGTCTCATGTTATGGGCTGGAAGACTGTTTAACTTGACTTTGTAGTTACAATTCAGACATACAGTTCAGAGTGGTTAATTTTGTACATTTTCAGCCTCGGTAAGGCAATAGCATAGTTTGGGTACCAGACTAGGAGTCAGGAGCCTTGGATTCTATTATGTGGCCATGTGACGTTGGGCATTTTCTTTTCATTTCTTCTCCTATAAAATGAAGGGATTCCCTTTGAGGTCTAATATGACATGAATCATCAGGATTAATGGAGGGGAGAAGCAAGCGTGGACAATGGCAGACTGGAAAGGAATTTAAGAGTTGTTCCTTTTCAGTTTTGTGTCATAGATTCAGAGGCACACGTATACTCATCCTCTTCTCACTCTTCTAATCAGAGCTGTTCAGGAGAAAAGGTTCTTGGTCTCTCTTGGTAACCACTGAAAACTAATCACAAATTGATTATTTGTAGGATCACTGTAAGTCTTGGAGAAATATTTTTATTTTTTTCCAATTACATCTAAAGACCATTTAAAATAGTCATTAAAAATTTTTTTGAGTTCCCAGTTTTCTTCCTCCCTTCCTTACCTTTTCCCTCCCTGACAACGGTAAGCTATTTGATATAGTTTATACATGTGCAGTCATGCAAAACATATTTCCTTCTTAGTCACGTTGATTACTTGAGTCTTAAGCATTTACTAAACACCTACCTTATGGTAGGCTTTATACAGCCATGTGGGAAATAGTCCTTAACTGTTAGATTTTCTTTGTAAGGATGTTTCCCTTCTAGTCATTCCCTTCCACAGAATGATCTTCTACCCCATATCTTTACCTTTTTACCTCCTCCAGTTTGGGAGTGGGATATAAATCTGTTGTACTTATTAGTATTTAATATAATAATTTCCAAAAGATTCTCTGCTCCATTTTACACTCTTTTATGGACAGTCTTTCTGCAAGCTAAGAGATTGGCTCCTGCTAATCCTTGTCAAAGGTTTATTACAGAAAAGGGTATTATAATTAAGAGGACTCTTGGTGTAGTGGATAGAGAACTGATCATGTAATTGGAACGATTTCACTTCATGTCCTTCCTCTGACCTACATGCCATTTGTGACCATGAGACAGTCACTTTAACCCTTCAGTAGTCTCAGGACTACTGGCCATAAGTTGCAGAGAAGATAGGGATCTATTTTGGTAGAAATTCCTTACCAGGCATTCCTTAACACTTGTGAAATTGCAGGTCTGGTAAAAAAAAAACCAAAAACAGCAACAAGCCATCCAGATGCCTTAGTGTAGCATGTAAGTGACCCCAAGTTCTTGAAGGCCAATGCCATGTCACACATATACTAGAAGGTCCTACCCATCTGGAAACACTTCAGTAATGTGGAAGACTTTATGTCTGTCATTCAGGATCTAAAGCAAAGAGGCATATCACCAAAGGACTGGGAGATGAACTGATGATTTTTTTGGGGGGTGAAGGTGGGGTGCTATATTATCTAACAGAGCTGTCTGCTAAGGCATAATGTGGTTACCCGCCCACACCACTGAAATAATAAATTTTTGTGTCATTTGAAGACTAAAGAAATAATGGGAGAGACTGAGTCAGTACCAGAAAGACTTCTTTTTGAAGATGGGGCAGAAACCAAAGTTTTGTTATCAAGGCAAAACAAACATACAAATAATGGTTAACTGTAGGGCTTTCCTCAACATTTTTTGGTTACCATTAGCATCTGGTCATCTAGAAATGCCTATGATTACTATGGTAGCTTTCCCTTCAGGTTTTGTTGTTCAGGACTAGCATGTCTGGGGAGGGGGGCTGGGAATGGGACTGAGTAGGGCAAGTTCTAGTTCTAAAATGTCTCATATAAAGTGATTTAGGGGAAGGAGAAAAGAAGGGAAGAGTCAACAAGGAAACTTTCAACTCTGATCTTCTGTATACCCAGGGGCCAGAGTGTCACTGAAGGAATCTCTCTTTCTCCCACTTAAATGAGATAACCAACTGCCTGGGTTTGCATGTGAGTCTATTTTTCTGGGACTGGAGTAATTTCCCAAATAAACAGATGATCCTATCGGGAAGCTGTAAATAGCCAGTCAGCACTGGAGAATTTGTTTATGAGTCTAGTGTTTATCTATCCTTAGAGAGGAAATGGCTTCTGCAGCATCTTATTTCTTCAGTTTTCTTCTAGCATTTTTGCAACATTTATAGTGATTCTACAAAGGAATCCTGGATGCAGTAACTAGTTGATCCATTGCATTAGGTTATCCAAAAACCTTGGCTTCTTTCCCCTGCTCCTTCTTGTCCCCTTCCTTCCTTCTCTTCTTTCATCTTCTTTTTTTCCCCTCCTTCTCCTCCTACCCCCCCTCCTCTTTCTCTGTTCTCTTCTTCCTAATGACACTGCTTTCTGATACTTTACCTCTTTCCTGCTTCTCCTTTCCAGATTTCTTGGTTCATAAGCCCCCTCCATTGGAGACAGGGAATGGAGGCTTTGCCTTATAAAGTACCCTGCAGATGTCAGATGGGTATTAGGATTATCCCCTTTATTATTATTGAATGCCTGATATAAAGTGTGATGGTAGGTGACATGAGGAATACAGAAACATGTAATACAAGCTTTTCCTTTGCATTGTGACATGTTGAACATTCACATGTTCTTGGAACTGTAGGCACAAGAGTTCTGTTTCTTGGGCATTCCTCTGGTAGCAAATTTTAGGCTCTATAAAAGGGAGATGGTTGATGGGAGAGTTTATGTATAGGAGATAAGTTTGAAGAAAAAGATGGCATCAGACTGGAAAGAGAAAACTTTGAATGTCAGGCTCAAGAGGTGTTATTTTTTCTTATGTGTAACAGAATCATTGATGGTTTTTGAACAAAGGAATGACTTGTATAGTGCTCTGCTTTAGGGTTATTCTTTTGCATAGCAGAGTTGAAAATAAACTGAATGGTGTTGAGAAAATTGTGGTTCAGGGACACATTAAAAGGCTATCCTTTCTTGGCATAGTGTCCTCCTGGGGAACACTGAGTCTGAATCAATGAATTGCTTTGCCTTCTCTGACAAACTAGTCCATATGTTAGTCATGACTGTTCCTTGAGAAATCACGTTCTAGAAGTGCATTTGTCTAAACTGTAGAGAAATTCCCTGCCTGTAAATCAACCCTGAGAATTCCTCTTAACTTAGTTTTCCCTTTTGGAAGATTAACTTGGCTGATTTCATATTCCTTGTACTCAGAGAACTCTGCTTCGGAACTGAAGGATTCTGGACCTCAGTTACCTCCTTATTGGTGGTCTTAAGCCATCCCCTGGAGGAGAAAGGAGTCCCATTGAGTTTTCATATTTGACAACAGACAGCAGCATGTTTTTTAGTCAGATTCATTACTTGTACTGTCTTCCTCAAAAGTCCCATTTTAAACCTTAGCTAACTTGAGAAGGCATAAGATTTAGACCCCAAAAGAGCCCTGGAGAACATTTTATTTTTCACCTGTGGAATAGAGAAGATAAATGAGGACAATACTTTGCATTCTTTTTTTAAATTTAAAATTATTTCATCATTGAAAAGAGATGATAGGAACCCTCATTTTGATAAAGATGGAGTTGGAATAGGAAGGATGTTTTTTCTTTTCCTGTTCCCACATAAATGTTGCCCATCATATCCCAAAATGGGTCAGTAGTATTGACAGACAATTCTTGTGTGAAGTGTCCTGAGTTCTATAGATCCAAAAGTCCATCTTAAGTTGGTAGCTTTCTGTGTTGCTGGGGTTTCACTCCTGGGTCCTTCTGCTATGCTGATTATTTCAAGATTCTCCTAAGATTGATACATCTGCTTTGACCCCTCAACCTGTCATTGTTCATGAGTAAATGACTCATGTTAGAATAAGTGTTCTGAGTCAGTCAGTACCTGAGACAGAGTTCTTGCTGAGTATGTAGAGTCTAGAGCATTAGGTGGTAAAGGAAGTATAGAGAAGGGAGGAACTCTCAACTGATGAGGGAATTCAGTATCACTTATAAAGCTCCAGCAGTGTGCCAGGCACTGTGCTACATGACCAGTCAAAGTCTGTGCCAGGCACTGTACTAAATGGAATTACAAAGAAAGGCAAAAGACAGTTCCTGCTCTAAAGAAGTTCACCATCTAATGGGAGAGAAAACATGAAAACATCCATGTTCAAGCAAGTTATAGAGAGGGTAAACTGGAGGTAATCTCAAAAGGAAGGTGCTAAAATCATAGTCATGGGGAAAGGCTTCTTACAGAAGGGATATTAACTGAGATTTAGAGAAAACCAGGGAAGCCAGGAAGAGGAGAGGGAAAGAGTTCCAGACATGAGAGATAGCCAGTGAAAGTGCTTAAAATTAGGATCACTTAAGATCCTCTCCATTTAGGAGGGGAGTGAGGTGTAAGAAGACTGGAAAGGTAGCAAGTGACCATTTTCTGAGGGGACTGGCTCATGAGGGACTTTAAAAACTTATAGGAATAGTGGTATAGTAGCTTACATTTTACTGAAGCAGGGATGAAGGAAGGGATTGATTGAAGGAAGTATTGGATATATTATGTAAAAGTAAATAAAAGTATAAATTAGTTTTTAGAGGGATAGAGTATTAATTACTGGGGAGACAGTATAAGCTCCCTGCCCTCAGGGAGCTTCTAGTCTGATGGAGACATTATATGTCCAGAGGGAGAGACTCCTTATAGTAAATTCCAGAAGAATAAAACCTGGTGTGTTCAACTTTGGAAATTTTATAGACAATATAAAGATAACATAAAAATACAGTCAATCAGAACAATAAAGACAAATAAGTATTCTTTTTAAAAAAATGTCGCTGTTGAGGGTTGTTTTTTTCTTTTAAGGTGTTAACATCATGGAAGTTTTCAGTACCATGATGGTCCCCGTTGTTTCTCACAGTATGAGTAAGAGGAAAGACTTGTAGACTAGAAAAACAGACTTTGGCCCCATAGGCCAGAATCTGGCACAGACTAACCATATGTTCTCGGTTCGATCACCCCATGAAGATGACTCCATCTGTCTCACCCACAAGTCTGTGAGACTCTTAGATACTCTCTGTATACACCCTGAGAAAGGGGTGTTGGAGAAATAGAAGATATCGCATGTGGTTGTTGTTTTTTTTTCTCAGTTGGTGTAATGGTTTTTTGAGTGGCTGTTGTCTCAGTTATGTGGGTCCTGAGTCTGGAAATCATACTTTTCTTTTTCGGACAAGAGTAACAGAGACTTGGATTGTAGATGCTAGGGCCTGATCGTAGAGCTAGATTTAGAGCTAGTCAGGGCCTTCCTTCCTCTCTCCCACCTCCCCGCCCCCAAAGGGAAAAAAACCAAAAAGCTGATAGTGCCATTTTATTTCTAAGGTTACCTTTTATTTATCTGTACTAATCTTCCATATTCTCGTTGTTACACGGTAATGCCTCAGTTATAATGTAAGCTTCAAAACTTCCCTCATTTTAACAGATAGAGAGAGAGTCAGGCCTAGACAGGAGAGAAAGCTGGTTCAGTATCATGCAAGTATTAAAATAGCAATGCAAGAATTTGAACCTGGGCTTCTGACTCACATCTGGGGCACTTTTCACCCTACAAAATGGATTTTTACGTCTCCTGGAGGAGCCTAAATTAGCAGCATGATTTTTAAAGTTATTCCCAGGCTTTCAAAGAGATGACTGCCTAGGGAGGGGCACTCCAACATGAAAATGTGGATGGGGTAAAGTATAGGGTTATTTATTAAAATTCCAAAATTCTTGCAGCAATTCTTAACCTTTTTTGTGTAGGCCTAGTCCTTTGGAAGTAGTGTGAAGCCTATGGACCTCTTCTCAGAATAATGTTTTTAAATGCATAAAATACACAGGATTATAGAGGAAACTAAATGTGTTGAAATGTAGTTATATACTTTTTTTTTTAAAGTTCATGGACCCTAGGTTAAAAATCCATGCTCTAGAGCTATTCCTTACCCTCCACTCTCATAACTTTTGTCCCTCCCCAACCCCCCTTCCAGATATAGATGCCTCAATTTCTAAGAAGGTTAAAAACTTTAAAAAACTAAGGAGTGTAAGGAAACATGCTAACGTTTTCATTTCTTTGGCTTTTCAAGGGAAGTACATACTCATAGGATGATAGAATGTCAGAACTAGAAGGGATCTATGAGGTTCAATCCCTACTGACTTTCCCAATTCCCTTCCCTGTTTCTCAAACAAGCCTTCACAGATTTTTGACTTTTTTTACATAGTTGTTTGTAAATTATCTCCCCATTAGACTATGAGCCCCCTTTGCCTTCTGTTGTATATCCAGTGCTTAGCATAGTGCCTGGTGTGTAGTGGGTGCTTAATAAATACTGGTTTACTGACTGATTTTCTATAAAAGTATGAAAGGTATTGAATAACTTACTGCTTTAGTAAAGGGGTATCCAGAACCTAATGAACCCTTGAAAATAATTAGGGTCTCTATTATAAACATTTATAAGATTATAGACCCTTGAGAAGTCACCTACTACAGTGGCATTAAATTCCATAGAAATGGCAGCCATTAAATTGTACATAAGGATCCCTACTGCTGCATATTGATTGAGAAAACTACGTTATCTATGTTCTGTTGTTATCAATTTTTGTAGTCTACTTTTTCTTTTTACTTATTTCATTTAAGTATTTCCCAATTACATTTTAGTCTGGGTAAGCTGCATGGGGCAGTGTATTCATCATCACCTCTGAGTCTAGTCCAACTCATTAGAATTGAGGAAACTCAGACCATGAGAATTTAAGTGACTTGCCCAAGGTCTCACCCAGGTAGTGAGTAATAGAGGCAGAATTTGAACCCAGGTCCTTTGGCTCTAAAATCAATGCTTTTTCTACTGTAGTGTCACCCAGTTCAACCTCTCCTTGAACATTTGAATAAAGTGAGACTCAGAAAGATTAAGTCATTTATCCAAGGTCACACAGGTGGTAAAAGATAGACTTGGGAGTCAGAAGACCTGTATTTGAATTCTGACTTTGATATTTGTTAGATGTATGACCCAGAGGAAGGTACTTAACTTTCTGTGCTCCAGTTTGCTCCTGTAAAATGGCAGTGGTAATATTTGCAATCTCTTTCCTACACTGTTGTTGTTAGAAAAGAATTTTCTAAGCCTTAAAGTGTCATATGCATAGGTTTAAAAAAATTAATATGCCTAGGATTTAGTGAGATATATAGAACTGTTTTTCTTAAAGGTCTCCAGACTCCTCCATCTTTCTAGATGTAAAGAGAATTTATGTTTCAGTTTGGGTTTGACCGGATAATTAGATAACCCTTTGATGTGGAGATTCTGAATCTCTGTATGATTCTTGGCCCTAACTTATTAAGAGTATCTTTATCCAACAAAACCAAGGTTTTCCACAAACCATCCTTTGGTATTCCTGGCAGAGACAGACAGACAGACAGATCCAAACAGTGCTTGAAAATCCTCAGTGTGAACACTTATCTGCTGTAATCTCAGTTTCAGCACTGAATAGGAAATTGAAGTAAGGCACAGTGCGGCTTCACTCATGAAATGTACCTCTATAAGGAAACATGATATACTAAAATGAATCTATGCTCTGAAGTCAGAGGACCTGAATTCAGATCTTACCTCTGGGCAGCTAGGCTGATAGAGTGGATGGAGTGCTGTTCCTGGAATCAGGAAGCCCTGAGTTCAAATCTAGCCTCAGATGTTTTTATTATCATTATGACTTTGGGTAAGTTCCTTAACCTCTCTTTGGCTCAGTTTCCTCTTCTGTGAAATAAGGATAATAATAGTACCTACCTTGCAGTGTTGTTAGTTGTCTAGAGGAACAAATAGTAATTGTAAAGCATTTGGTACAGTGCTTAGAACGTAGTTGTGTTTGTCCTTTGTTGCCGAAGAAGACTGTGCCATCAGAGACATGATGACATGACTTGAACTTGACTTTGAGTGAAGGAGGGCTGTGCAGGTCACCAGCCTCACTTCTCCTCCTGAGCCATCTGAATCCAGTGACCATATTCATCAGGATGACTGGAGATGGCCCAGGATGCACTGGGAGACCTTGGCCCCTTTAAGCCAAGCACTGTATATAAGATACTATTATTATTGCTGCTTTGACTGGGCCTTAAACAATTCTCTTAACTTCTCTGGGCCTCAGTTTCCTCATTTATAAAGTGGTCACATTTGTAAATTCAAGATGACGGACTTTGAGATCCCTCCTGCGCAAAATTTAGATTCTGTGATGGCAGTGCTAGCTTCTGTCTGGAGGCTTAGGGGCATGGTGCTACCTTGGAAGGTTAAGTCCACAGATTGTTGAGCCTCTTTCCTCCTCTTTTTAAATGAGAATAATGAGAAGTTAGCTCAGCCACTCACTTTTTTTTAACTTGTCACTGTCTTTCTCCATTTGCCTTCCATGCTGTGTGAGGAATTGCTCCTTAAAGACTTCTTTAATTAAAAATTATATTCTGAACACTGGAAGATAATATTTGAATGTATTGAGCTGACAGGTGATAAACATTGTTAATATGCTATCATAAATGAATTTCCAAAATTTAAGTTTTGAATAGATTTTAAGAAAGCGTACACGCACACACACACACACACACACACGGCAACATCAACAACAGCTAATCATTTCGATGTAACATAATTGATAAAATCAAGCCCAATAAAAAGTGAGACATAGAGAATCAGGCCAAACTTGGATGCATGGAATAAACTTTTATTAAGTGCCTACTGTATGCCAGGCACTATGCTAAGCACTTTTACAAATATTCTCTTATTTGATCCTCACAACAACCGTGGGAGGTAAGTGCTATTATTCTCATTTTGCAGTTGAAGAAACTGAGGTTGCTATTTCTTTTTTTTCCTTCAGAGTTCAGTAGTAAGGATCCTATCTAATTGGAAAGCACTTTTTCCACCTTAAAGAGAACCCTTCCTGCACTACATACAACATGGATTTGTTGTATCTCTTCATTTCTCCTGTCTTGTCCTCTTTCAAGCAGAGGTTTGCCAGTCTTGAGATGATGGTTGGTTGTTGACTCTTGAGCACAAGGATCCAGGCAAGGCCCTTCTTCAGACTTGTTTGACCAGGCATCTTATTCGAGTGGATGACCACCTAAAGTGTAGCCCATGGGCCTGTTATACTTCTGTGTAAAGTAGCATTTAAAAACATCCTCATTGAAAGATCTTTATGGATCCTGCTTTGTAGAGACAGAAATGTAAAATCATTTGAAGAGAAATAAATTCAGTTCAGCAAATACTTATTTAGTACCTACTATATGCTCCTCACTGTGCTGGTTGCGGTGGGGCTAGGGGAGATGCAATTTTCTTTTCATGTTTTATGGTTTGGTAATTTTCCATTCTAATTATATGCCACAATTTGTTCAGCAGTTCTTCAAGCCATATGTACCTATTTTGCTTTGAATTTTTTGGGACCGCAAAAAGTACAGCTATGACTATCTCAATATATATCTACTCCATGGATCATATGCTCATGCTCAGTTGTGGGTCTCAGATTCAAAGGGTATACACACACACACACGCACACACATATATGTACGTATATGTGTGTGTGTGTGTGTATATATATATATATATATAGAGAGAGAGAGAGAGAGAGAGAGAGAGAGAGAGAGAGTTTATTTGCTTTCTACCCATAAAAACAAATTATACCTCTCCAACAATTTTTTTAGAGTTCCTGTCTTTCCACAACCCCTCCAACACTGACTGTTTCCATCTTGCATTTTTTATTTTTTGTCCAGTTTTCTGGGTATGACTTAAACCTTGAGAGTTGTTTGGATTTTTATTTCTTATTATTAGTGATTTGGAAAAAGCTTTTATATGATCGTTGATAATTTTCTCATTTTATTCCCTCCCCACCTCTACCTCTTCCTGCCCATCCTTCTTCTCAACTGTTTTCTTCTGTGTTTTCCAGGAGCACTAGAATATTTTAGGAATAATAAAAATCAGATTGTGATGATTGTCCTGAGTTAGGGATTAACATGATGGGAATTGTAGGACAATGTGGCAAGTTTCTTTAAAGGTAGTGGGGGCAGTTCCTTGTTGAGCTGGGTAACTGTGGGATAACTGAGGTAGGAAAGCTGAACCAGAGCAGGGGTATTTGTGTGGGAGAACATTGAGGTATCGAGAGTCTTGATGGTTATCACAGTGACAAAAAACAGACATGAGAGTAAGCTCGAAAGAAGTGAGAGAAAAGGAAATTGTGATCAGACAGGGAGGGGAATTCTAGAGGTCAGGGTCAAGCAGATTTTGCTGATGGCAAAATCTAGGGAATGGCCACTCTGCAGAAGAGTTGAAGTGGAGGTCATGGCATCTGAGGAGGTTGATTAGGATATCAGAGTGTTAGAGGGGTTAGTCCCCTCTAACATAATATTGAAATTAAGGAAGAATGCAGGTGTTGGGATTGAGAAGAAAACTACAGGCCAAGTGCCAAGTGCCAAAGTTATTGAACATGAGAGAGTGCCCAAGAGGTTGATAGGTATCAATGACAACATCAAGGGTATGAGAAAATATTTGTTCATCAAATCCCTGATTAGATCTAGAGGGTCCTCCATGAGACTGAAGCAGATAAGGAGGTAGATTTAAGGCAAACATAAAAGAAATACTACGTTATACAGTGAGGGGTAAATTTATTATGAAACTTATTAGCCTGAAGGTGAGATAAGGTTTGATGTAGAAACAGATTGAAGAAATGTCCAGATCAATTTTCTGGGTAGCAGTTCCAGGATGGTCTTTAAGGAAAGTTAGGAATATATGTATGGGTCAAGCCCTCAACTTTTTGAAGCTGGTAGCTTGGAGGATACCCACACCCCCATACCCTTCCATTCCTTGGTATTCTTGGAAGAAACAGAACTTTGGGCTGAATGGACCATAGGGACTGACTCAGTGCAGCAGTTATGATGTTCTGTGGATTCTGAAGGCTGGAGATGACTTCTTGGCCTCTTTACACTGGATTCGACATATGTAACTCTTTTATCTCATTGGGTTCATAATTGCTCCTGATGCTCTTCAGGAGAGCCCTTGCCTTTTTCCAGCTTTCCCTGAGTTCCTTCCCGATTAGATACCAACACCCCAATTTATGTCATTCTTGGGGTGAACAGAGTAACTTAGCTGGCCATCAGGTGATAGGGAGTCAGACCAAAATGGTGAGAACATAGGGAATGATGAAGCCTTTTTAAGGCTCAGGCCTGGAAACTTATTCCCTGTTTAGTAATTCAGCAAGGTAACTTATCCATTTTCTTGGTTTTAGCTCTTACCTCTGTACTGATGACTCCCTAACATATATCTGTATCTTTCCCATGGGGACCGAGGGTCATAGATTTAGAACTAGAAGAGACTTTAGAGGTCAAGTCAACTTAGCTTCATCATTTAAAGATGAAGGCCAAGAAGTTAGGTGACTTGCCGAGGTTTACACTGATATTTGAGGCAAGATTCAAAAATCTGTATTTCAAGTCCAGTGTCCTGTTGACCCCACCATACTCTATCTCCAACCTCATATTTCAAGATACTGGGCATTTTCATTTGGTTATTTTGCCATTATACTCCACAACTCCACACTGTTCTCTTGAATCTCCAGGTCCAAACTGTGGAATCATCATTGACCCTTTCCCTTCGTGCTTTTTTAGGAAATCAGTCACCAAGCCCTATCGATTCTTCCTTACCCTTTTGTCCCTATTCTCACTTTGATCATCTTAAATCATAGTCTTCATTTAATTGTGTCTACAATATTTCACTCTTCTCCTAAGAAATTTCTCTGATGTCCTTGTCTGTTTCCCCAGCCCCCGAAGCCCTCCTACATCTTGCTATCAGCTCATGAGTATGTATATTTTTTAAACTATCACTTAGCTAGTCAGTAGTTTATGTTGCTCTTACAATAAGGCTCTCTGCCTTTCTCCCCAAGTTCTCTCTAGGCTTGCTTCTGTGCTAAGCCATGAACCTTCAGTCTAACATGTCATCTTATCTCCTCTGGGTTTCAAAATAAATTTGATAAGAAACTGGGGGTACGAGATAATAGGTTGTTGTTGTTTACTTGTCTTCAGTCACATCTAATTCTTTGTTACCCCATTTGAGGTTTTCTTGGCAAGGATACTAGAGTGATTTTCCATTTCCTTCTTTAGCTCATTTTAGAGATAAGGACATTGAGACAAACAGGGTTAAAGGACTTGCCCAGGGTCATGTAACTAGTAAGTGTCTTGAAGACTTATCGTCCTAACTCCAGGCCTGGCACTCTATCCACTCTACAACCTAGCTGCCCAAAATAATAGGTACCAGATGGAAAATCTGTTTTTTAGCTAGTTAGATGAATTTCTATGGGCTAAGTTTTTGACTGTTTGGAGGAAAGAAAGTGAAATGGTACAAAAGAGGAAGACCTTGGGTCTTATTTCCCTGAATACCTTTAGTTCAAGTAAATTACATTATTGTCTTTCATTATTGCTTTCTGGAAAGAACCTGAGAATGCTCTGGACTCTCCTGTCCCCACCTTTGAACACATAGGTAGTTAGTGATAATCCCAGGATTAAAACTTGAATTTTATTCCTTACCTGAATCTTTCCATCAATGGATACTTCAGATTTGAATTAGATCAGGGGTGGGGAACCTGCAGCCTTGAGGCCACACATGACTGAGGACCTAGAGGACCACATGTGGCTGTTCCCCACCCCTGGATTAGGTTATTGTCACAAACCCTTTGAATTTCAAATTCAACAGATAACTTATTTTTGCATCTTATGCCTGTGGTTTGGTAACTTAGATTGTAAAGAAGCAGTTATTGAGAGGACAGAATCCTGCAATGTTTTCTGCCAGGTTGGTGTATGAAAACATTCTTTTTAAAATTATTTTTAAAAATTAGCAAGCATTAATTTTTTTCTCCCTCCTACTTTCCCTTCAAAATTAGAAGAAAAAAACCCCTTGTAATAAATACCCATAATGAAACAAAACAAAAAAATGTTTGTTTCATTCTGCATCTGGAGTCCATCTCTGTCCCTTCAGGAGATAACTAGTTAACTTGTTTAATCGTGAGTCCTCTGGAATTGTAGTTGGTCATTATGTTGATTAGGTTCTTAAGATTTCCAGAGTCTTTACAATGTTGATATTGTATAAATTGTCTTCCTGGTTCTGCTGACTTTCCATCCCTTCATACATCTTCCTAGGTTTCTCTGAAACTATCCCTTTCATCATGTCCTTCCTTCCTTCCTTCCTTCCTTCCTTCCTTCCTTCCTTCCTTCCTTCCTTCCTTCCTTCCTTCCTTCCTTCCTTCTTTCCTTCTTCCTCTTAGTATTTTATTTTCCCCCAATTACATGTAAAACCAATTTTAGCATTCATTTTTAAATCTTTGAGTTACAAATTCTCTCCCATCCTCCCTCTCCAACCCCCACATTGAAAAGGCAAGCAATTTGATATAGGTTATACATGTGTAGTCATGCAAAACACTTCCATAATAGTCTATATTGTGAAAGACTATTTCCCCCCAACCCTGTTTGTTTTGTTCTCTCTCTCCTTTCACCCTGTCCTGCCTCAAAAATGTTTTGCTTCTGACTGCCCCCTCCTCGAATTTGCCCTCCTTCTATCATTCCCCCCCACCTTCCCTCCTCCTTCCCCCCTGCTTTCTATAGGGTAAGAGAGGTTTCCATACACAATTGAGTGTATATGTTATTCCCTCTTTGAACCAATTCTGATGAAAGTAAGATTTACTCACTCCCCCTCATCTCTCCCCCTTCCCTTCCACTGTAAAAACTTTTTCTTGCCTCTTTATGTGAGAAATTTACCCCATTATATCTTCCCTTTCTCTTTCTCCCAATATATTCCACTCTCTTCATCCCTTAATTTTATTTTCTAGATATCATCCCGTCATATTCAACTCGGACCTATACCCTCTGTCTATATATACTCTTTGTAACTACCCTAATAATGACAAAGGGCTTATGAGTTACAAATATCATCTTTCCATGTGATAATGTAAGCAATTTAACTTTAATTTAAAGACCCATATGATTTATCCATCCTGATTCCCTTTTCATGCTTCTCTTGGGTTTTGTATTTGAAAGTGAAATTTTCTATTTAGTTCTGATCTTTTCTCAGGAATGCTTGAAATTCCTCTGTCTCACTTAATGTCCATTTTCTCCCCTCAAGGATTATATACTGAGTAGGTGATTCTTGGTTGTAATCCTAGCCCCCTTGCCCTCTGTAGTATCACATTCCAAGCTCTCCCAATCCTTTAACGTAGAAGCTGTTGAATCTTATGTTATTCTGATTGTGACTCCATGACGTTTGAATTGTTTCTTTCTGTCTGCTTGCAATGTTTTCTGCTTAACCTGGGAACTCTGGAATTTGGCTACAATATTCCTGGCAGTTTTCATTTTGGGATCTTGTTCAGAAGACGATGGGTGGATTCTTTCAATTTTTATTTTACCCTCTAGTTCTAGAATATTGGGGCAGTTTTCTTTAATAATTTCTTGAAAGATGAAATATAGGTTCTTTTTTTGATTATGGCTTTCAGGCAGTCCACTAATTTTTAAATTATCTCTCTTGAATCTATTTTCCAGGTCAATTTTCCACTGAGATATTTCATACTGTCTTCTGTTTTTTCATTCTTTTGGTTTTGCTTTATGATTTCTTGATTTCTCATAAAGTCATCACCTTTCATTTTCTCCGTTCTAATTTTTAAGGAATTGTTTCCTTCAATGAGCTTCTCAACCTCCTTTTCTATTTGGCCAATTCTGCTTTTAAGGCATTCTTCTCATTGGCTTTTATGGATCTCTTTTACCACTTGGCCTAATCTATTTTTTAAGGTGTTACTTTCTTTTTTTTTAAAATTTATTTATTTTGAGTTCTCAACATTCATTTCCATAAAATTTGAGTTCCAAATTTTCTCCCCATCTCTTCCCCCCCACCTCAAAACACTGAGCATTCTAATTACCCTTACAACCAATGTGCCCTCCCTTCTAACATCCCTCCCTTCCCTTATCCCCATCTTCTCTTTTGTCCTGTAGGGCAAGATAAATTTCTATACCCCATTACCTGTATTTCTTATTTCCCAGTTGTATCCAAGAACAATACTCAACAGTTGATCCTGAAACTTTGAATTCCAGCTTCTCTTCCTTCCTCCCTCCCCACCCATCCCCATTGGGAAGGCAAGCAATTCGATATAGGCCATATATATGTAATTTTGCAAATGACTTCCATAATACTCATGTTGTGTAAAACTAACTATATTTCCCTCCATCCCATCCTGCCCCCCCTTTCTTCTGTTCTCTCTTTTGACCTTGTCCCTCCCCAAGAGTGTTGACTTCTAATTGCTCCCTCCTCCCATTGCCCTCCCTTCCATCATCCCCCCCACCCTGCTTATCCCCTTCTCCCCCACTTTCCTGTATTGTAAGATAAGTTTTCATGCCAAAATGAGTGTGCATTTTATTCCTTCCTTTAGTGGAATGTGATGAGAGTAAACTTCATGTTTTTCTCTCATCTCCCCTCTTTTTCCTTCCACTAAAAAGTCTTTTGCTTGCCTCTTTTATGAGAGATAATTTGCCCCATTCCATTTCTCCCTTACTCCTCCCAATATATTCCTTTCTCACTCCTTAATTTCATTTTTTTACGTATGATCCCTTCCTATTCAACTCACGCTGTGCTCTCTGTCTCTGTGTGTGTATGTGTGTGTGTATGTGCGTGTGCACGTATATATAATCCCACCAACTACCCAGATACTGAAAAAAGTTTCAAGAGTTACAAATAATTGTCTTTCCATGTAGGAATGTAAACAGTTCACCCTTAGTAAGTCCCTCATGATTTCTCTTTCCTGTTTATGTTTTCATGCTTCTCTTGATTCTTGTGTTTGAAAGTTAAATTTTCTTTTCAGCTCTGGTCTTTTCATCAAGGATGCTTGAAAGTTCTCTATTTCATTGAAAGACCATTTTTCCCCTGAAGTATTATACTCATTTTTGCTGAGTAGGTGATTCTTGGGTTTTTGTTCCATGCCCTTTGATCCCTTAATGTAGAAGTTGCTAGATCTTGTGTTATCCTGATTGTTTTTCCACAATACTCAAATTGTTTCTTTCTGGCTGCTTGCAATATTTTCTCCTTGACCTGGGAACTCTGGAATTTGGCTACAATGTTCCTGGAAGTTTCTCTTATTGGATCTCTTTCAGGAGGTGATCAGTGGATTCTTTCAATATTTATTTTGCCCTCTTGTTCCAGAATATCAGGGTAGTTTTCCTTGATAATTTAATGAAAGATGATGTGCAGGCTCTTTTTTTTGGTCATGGCTTTCAGGTAGTCTCATTATTTTTAAATTGTCTCTCCTGGATGTATTTTCCAGGTCAGTTGTTTTTCCAATGAGCTATTTCACATTATCTTCCATTTTTTCATTCTTTTGGTTTTGTTTTGTGATTTCTTGGTTTCTCATAAAGTCATTAGCCTCCATCTGTTCCATTCTAATTTTGAAAGAACTATTTTCTTCAGTGAGCTTTTGAACCTCCTTTTCCATTTGGCTGATTGTGTTTTCTAAAGCATTTTTCTCCTCATTGGCTTTTTTACCTCTTTTTCCAGTTGAGTTAGCCTATTTTTCAAGATGTTATTTTCTTCAGCATTTTTTTGGGTCTCCTTTAGCAAGGTGTTGACCTGCTTTTCATGCTTTTCTTTCATCTCTCTCATTTCTCTTTGCAGTTTTTCCTCCACCTCTCTTACTTGATTTTCAAAATCCCTTTTGAGCTTTTCCATGGCCTGACACCATTGAATATTTATTTTGGATATTTGGGATACCAAAGCCTTGACTTTTATGTCTTTCCCTGATGGCAAGCATTGTTCTTCCTAGTGTGAAAGGATGGGAGAAGATATCTGGTCACCAAGAAAGTAACCTTCTGTAGTCTTACTTTTTTCCCTTTTTTGGGCATTTTCCCAACTGGTTACTTGGCTTTTGGGTCCTTTGTCAAGAGTAGGGTATACTCTGGGGATCTGTAAGATCTCAGTTCCTCCAAGGTGGCACAGTCAAGCATGTACACTGGTCTGGGAGCAACACGGAAACTTTTGTACCCAGAATCTGTGAGTAGTAGAGTTTCGTCTCCACAGTCACCTGGCCTTCAGTTCCACCAAGCCAGCACTGGGGGCTGAGATTCAGATAAGCTTGGGTGGGGGGTGGGGGGGAGGAAGGGCTGCCATTCATTGTAAGATAAAAATCAGCTTCTCAGTTCCTTCAGGAGCATTAGGTGGGGGCAGGACCGCCACACAGGGCTGAGGTAGGATCAGCTGCTCCCAGGGGCTTTACAATCCAACAATGGATGCGGGCTGCTGTGGGAGCTGCTACCACCTGATGCGGCCTCTACCACTGCCACCTGAGGCCAGAGCTATGGGAAGACCCTACTCCCTTCTTGGCCAGCTGAAAAAATCCTCCCACTGACCTTTGGCGCCTGTGGGTTGAGGGATCTGCAAACCCTTGCTACTGCCTCTGAGGATTCTGCCCCTGAGGCCTGCTCAAGTCCTCCTCCAGGCAGTGTGCTGAGCAGCCAAGGCTGGGCTGGACACCACTCCGTGTTCGATGCAACAGACCTTTCCTGTAGGCCTTTCAGGTCACCCTGGGCTGGAAATCTCCACTCTGTTGATCTGTGGCTTCTGCTGCTCTAGAATTTGTTGAGAGTCCTTCTTTACAGGTATTTTATGGGCTGTGGGGGAAGAGCTAGTATATGTGTATCTTTCTACTCTGCCATCTTGGCTCCACCCCCAAGGTGTTACTTTCTTCAGTATTTTTTTGTTTCTCCTTTACCAAGCTGTTGATGTGTTTTTCATGATTTCCTTGCATCACTCTCATTTCTCTTCCCAATTTTTCCTCCACTTCTCTTACTTGATTTTCAGAATCCTTTTTGAACTCTTCCATGGCCTGAGACCAACTCACATTTTTCTTGGAAGCTTTAGATGACAGAGCTGTGAGTTTGTTGTCTCCTTCTGAGTGTTTATTTGATCTTTGTGGTCACCAAAGTAAGTCAAGCATTTTTTCCATTGTTTGCTCATTTTCCCAGTCTGTTACTTGACTTTTTAACTCTTTGTTAAGGTAGGACTCCTCTTCCAGGTTGGAGGGCACACTGTCTCAAACTTTAGAGGTTTTGTGCAGCTGTTTGTAGAGATACTTCTGTAAGTTTTCAGTTCTTCCAAGGTGGTCCCTCTCTCTGAGAAGTCTGGAAATCACCACTGTTGCCAGTAATTCGGTCACTCTGAGTCCTGCTCCAAGTTTGCTGGGTCCTGGTCTGCACTGGCCCAGCCTGTGCTAGACTACACTCCTTTCTCATCGTGGTGCAACAAACCTTTCCTGTCGACCTTCTAGATTATCTTGGAAATTTTTTTCATTCTGTCATTTTGTGGGTTCTGGTGCTCTAGAATTTGTTTAGAGTCATTTTTAGAGGTATTTGGAGGGCTTTGAGGGAGAGCTCAGGCAGGTCCCTGCCTTTACTCTGCCATCTTGTCTCTGTCCCCTCCCTTTCATCATTTCTTATAGCACTGTAGTGTCCCATTACATTGATATGTCATAATTTGTTCAGCCATCCCGTTGATGAATAATTCATTCATTTCCAGGTGTTATCCACTGAAGAAAGTAACCATAAAACATATGCTCATAAAAATACCTCATAAGAGACTTTGTTGCCTTGGCTGATCAAAAATTCCTTTAGGTTCAGAAGTATGAATACTCCTGTCTGTTGACAGCTAGGAATTGAGAACCTATCTGGAAGTGTTGAGAAATTGGTAAGTAGTTAGCTTAGAGCTGACATAGTATCTGTGCGATGGCAAGGGAACTATTTAAGGATTGTTCAGTGGTAAAACAACAACAACAAACTAATGTGTTGAAAGAATAGGTCTAGTGGAAAGAGACAGACATGAGATTTCTGAAAATTCAGATATTCTTTTTCTGGATCAGCTGCCAAATTGTTAACCTCTACCTCTTATCTTACACCTATGAGGTGGGCTGAGTAGCACTGTCCCTTGTAATGCATTGAAATGTTTGTTAGGAGGCCCATTGGTTTTTCCATTCAAATCTACAAGAATCTATATGAAACGGTTATGGTTGATTCCTGTCAGCACTAATGGACTTGGAATTATGGTACAAATAAAACAACACACTGGGTCTTACAGCAGTCATTTTTCTTGGCCTTAAAATTTTCAGCCCCTCCTCCTCTGTTCCCTTTAGCAGATTCACTTTTTTTATTTTGGTCAAATCTAAAGTTAGTATTATTTCCTGAGTACAGTTCAACCCTTTGTGACCTTGAACATCTAACTTAAAATTTCAAAGCCTTAGTTTTTTGCATTTGCAAAACTGGGTGACTGAACTAAATAATCTCTGTGGTCCCTTCTATCTTTACTTCTCTTGTTGTGTGCTGCTATGTGTAAAGCGTTGTACTCAGGGAGATACAGAGATAAATACAGATGTGATCTTGTCTCTCATGACATAGTGGAAAGAATATACAGTTTAAAGTGAGACAACATGGGTTCAAATCCTACAAATACAAATTACAAGTGTAGTTTTCTCTTCCGTATTGTGGAGGTTAAGGGGGCAGCCTCCCCACAATGTGGAAAATATGCGTAAAAGCTTTTGGCCTTCCCTTTTTACCAGAGATGAAGTCTGAATTATTATGGTATTAAAAGATAAAATATGTTGATATTATACAATACTGTACGTGTGGTTTTTTTGCATTTCTGAGTTTCTTAAATGTTTTCAGTGCTATCTGCTGGCCTTTTCATGTTGTCCACGGTTTCCACAAAACTCCAAAAAAAAAAAAAATCTCATTTAATTTCTTATGTCAACCTGTGCTGTATCAAAACTGTGAAAGGGAAAGTTGAGATGTGGAAGGGATAACTGTAACTTGTAAAAGTGTGTAGAAGTCAAATGATATACTTTCTTGTATGGCCTTGCTTCTCTGGGTCTCAGTTCCCTCTTGTTTCAAACAAAAGAGTTGGATGTGATGACCTGTAATGTCCCATTCAGTTACAAATCTCTGATCCTATAGGTGATTTCAGTGGAGGAGATGTAAGACATAGACATAGAATCATAATGCAAGATATACCTGATGAATGTGAAAAAGAGACATCAGTAATGGACTGGAAGAATTCAGAGGAGAAGACCACTTCCAGGGGAGGATTTTTGAGATAAGACTTCTTGGAGGAAGTGACATTCGAGCTGGGTTGTAAAAAGTAAATGTAGACTCTTAGCAAGCAGAGGTGACAAGTGGAGGTTGGGGAAGGATACCTTTTAAGCTTAATGAAAGAGAGCATAGGACATGGTCAAGGGTTTGTGAAGGGAGGTGTAATGTGGCAAGATTGGAGGGGTGAATTTTAGCTGGATTGAGCAGGACAGCTTATGCCACATGGAGATATTTGGTTTTTATTCTAGACGTAGTGGGGTACTCATGAATGTTTTTGAGCACAGGACAGGGTTGGTGATAGAGAAGTGGGGGTAAGGGGTGGGGAATGTGTAACATAATCAGACCTGCATTAAAGATATATCTAAAAGGATAAATTGGAGTAAACAGAGGAGGCTGGTAGCAAGGTGAGCCGGTAGAGAGCCATCTGTAAGGAAAAAGGTGATAATGTCATGCCTAATAATGATGGCAGTGTAGGAGATAGAGAGGGGAAATTTACCCCAACCAATGCCACAGATGCAGCAAATTGTAATAATTTATAAATAATATATTTAAATCTCCTTCCTAACTGCTTTAGCTTCGAGGAAGACTGTAGTTCTAATTAGAGATTTTACACACACACACACACACACACACACACACACACACACACACACACGCGCGCGCGCATGCACATACACACTGACATGGGCAATTGATTAGATTTCTAAGCAGGCATTTTGAAAAGAACTTAATGCAACTTTAAGGAACAAAGTGAATGTGAGTTTCATCTGGGCATCAACTCTTAAATGTCCCATGTGGTGGAGGTGTGGTTGAGGACTTTGAATAATTCAAATGTTCAGGTAGTTCAAAAATTTCATCAGATTATCATTTTAGTCTCTCCAGTCATCCAAGTAAAGAAATGTCAATTCCCTTAATCTCTGATGGGAGGCAGAACAAATTTATGTTGAATGATAGAAGCAGGAATTGAGATCTTAACAAGATGGTGTCATGGCCCACATCTAACAATATTAAATAGAATAATAGTCCCAAATGTAAAATCCTAGACATGCTTCAGAAACAACAACTGCCTAAGCACACAAAATGTGTGTGCTTAGGATTTTCATGTGAAAAAATGTCATGTGTTTTCCAACTTCAACATGAGTCAACAGTTGATGGATGTATTAAAAAAATCTTAATTGCAGTCTTATTCATAAAAGTCTCTGGTTCCCAGAATTAAAGCAGTGATAGTTCCACTGCACATCAGCCCACATCTGGAGTATTTCATGCAGGTCTGGGCACCACATTTTCATAGGAACTTTGTCAAGTCAGAGCTTGTCCAGAGCAGGATCACCAGGGATGGTGAGTGGAATAGAAACCTTATCATATGAGGAAGTTCTGAAGGCACTAAGAAATATTTAGAAGAGAAGATTTAAGGGGTCCATGATTGCTTTCTTCAAATATTTAAAGGATTATCATGAAGAAGAGGAATTTGGTTTTCCCTGCTTTGTTCTTGAGGGTAGAACTTCAACAATTTTTGAATATGGTGCCTCCTTTCTCTCCTTCTCTCCCTCCCTCCCCCTCTCTCTCTCTCACTCCCTCCTTTTTCCCCATCTCCCCCTCCCCTTTCCCTCTCTCTCTCCCTCTCTTTCCTCCCTCTCTCCCCCCCTCTCTTTCTCTCTCTGTCTCCCTCTCTCTCTCCCCTTCCCTCTCTCCCTGTCTCTCTCTCCCTCCCTCCCTCTCCCTCTCTCCCTCTCTCCCTCCACCCTCTCTCTCTCCCTCTCCCTTCCTTTCTTTCCCTCCCTCCCTATCTCCCTTCCCTCCCTCTCTCCCTCTCCAAATTTACACACACACACACACACACACACACACACACATACACATATGCAGCTATGTATGTGTGTATGTAAAAAACAACAACAAAAACAATAAAGAAGCAGAATTGTCAGTGAGAAAGAGCGAGGCGTCACCGTGGCTGGAGTGCTGGACTTGGAATCAGGAAGACCCAAGTTCAAATTCTCCTTTAGACACTTACTATCTTTGTGATCTTTAACTCTTCTCTACTTTGGTGTCCCCGTTTGTCAAATGGAGAAAATAACAGCACCCACCTCACAGGATTGTTGTCAAGATCAAATGAGATAATATATTTAAAGTGCTTTGCAAATCTGAGAATGCTATTTAAGAAACAATAACAATAATTGAAGAAAAGTGGAATTGGCTGCCTGATGCCTGGGTGAATTCTCTCTCACCAAAGGTGTTCCAGCAGAGGAAGGCTCGGCACTTGTCAGGAAAAGTGCAAGGTCATCTATATGTTGGCCAACAAGGGAGGGTCTGGTTGTGGTGTGGTTGGTTCATCTATATGAAAGGTAGGGAAGAAGTCATAATAAATACTCATTCTTACAGCTCTTTACAATTCCCAATAACTTTCTTTATAACCATGCTTTGTGGTATAGGTAGGATTGGGTTTTTTTGGGGGTGGTGGTGGAGATAATTGGAGTTAAGTGACTTGTCCAGGGTTCCACAGCTAGTAAGTGTCCCAAGACAGATTTGAACTCAAGTCTTGACTCCAGGGCATTTGCTCTATCCACTGTACTACCTAGCTGTCACTGTATATTATTATATATTATATATTAATATATCATTATTTCTGTTTCATAGAAGAGGAAACTGACATTTTGAGAAATGTAATCACTTGCCCAGAGCCACACAACTAGTAAGCCAGAAGAGAACCCAACTCTTTGACTCTTAAGGCCCCACATTTTTTGAAGGCTCAAATTTCATCAGGTTTTCCTTTTAGATCATGGATAACCGAACTATGAATTATCAAAGTTGTATCAGTGAATATTTGAGTCCTCCATCACAGGATGTATTTTCTGATTTGTTTTAGGTGAGATGTAGAGAGCTTTCCCCACCATACCCTCTTCCTTAGTCTTCTTGATGACCAGTGATCCATATTTCCAAAGGAACCAGCCAAGCACAGAAGCTTTATTTTCTCAGATATAACTGATTCAAATAGAATCTGAATGCATGACCTTGGCCTTATGAGCTTTATGCACTAACCCTTGAATTAACTGGTCAGGCTCAAACTTCCACTCTTCATATACTCTTATATATATATATATAGGGATCTTGGTTTAATGGACATAATTATTATTGGAGAATGATTGAATTCAGCCAAGTCTTTCAGAGAATGAAATGATTCTTTTGTACTTAGAACTCCTGGAAGGATGTGGCTGTTTTGCTTATCTTCCTTGCCCACTATATATTCAGTATTTGTATGTAGCAAGGTGGTTATTGTTGTTCAGTCATGTCTGACTCTTTGTGACCCCATTTGGGGTTTTCTTGGCGAAGATACTGTAATGATTGCCATTTCCTTCTCCAGTTCATTTTATAGATGAGTAAACTGAGGCAAATGGAATTGAATGATTTGCTAAGGGTCACATAGGTAGTGTCTAAGACTAGATTTGAACTCAGGAAAAGGAGTCTTTCTGACTCCAAACCTAGCACTCTATCTCCTGTGCCACCTAGCTGCCCATGTAACGGGTTGCTCCATTCATTGGGTGAATAGGAATGGGAGACAAGAAGGATCAAATTAAACACAGTCGGAGATAGCATCCAAGTCCATTTTGCACAAAATGTTGGCCTTGATTCCTGCCTGTGATTATAAAATGTGCTTTGATCTGTTCTCTAGGAGGGATGGTTTGCATTGACAGTTATAACTCCACACAGAATCATCAAAGTGGATGGTGGATAAAGCTCTAAGCCTAAAGTCAGAATAACCTGAATTAAAATATGGCCTCAGCCCTTAAGTGACCCTGGGCAAGTCATTTTCTTTTTCTCTGCCTCAGTTTCCTCAGATGTAAAATGGACATAGTGATAGCACCACCACCTCCCACAAAAACCTTTCCTAATCCCTTCAGTTGCTAGCATTTTGTCTCTCCTTTGAAATGATTTTGTATTGCTTTGTGTGCATATTCCTGTTTGGAAGGCAGTGAAGTAGAAAGAATCCTAGGGGTAACCCTAGGATTCATAGGACTTAAGTTCAAATCCTGTCTGTGATGCTTCTTACCTGTATAAGAGGCATTTTTATTGGGCTCAGCACTCTTAGGATCTCAGTTTAATCATTTGTAAGATGAGAGGGGGTGGATTGGATAGAGTCTGACTTCCCTTTTAGATCTATGATGCTACAAATATTTCCCTTTTTATCTTTTTATCTCCAGTGTCTTGCCCATAGAAGATGTTTATTGAATTGAATTTGGCTCCAGAACAGAGCAAAGTTAAGGGTTCCCTTCCTGAATCCAAACCATGAACTTTATCACCATGACCCTTATTTCTAAGCCAAATTGACCAGATATTCAAATCTTTTTTTGTAGGTAGAGCATGTGTTTAGAGAGAGAGGGAGCCAGCTGTGGTCACATCTGTGACTGGCCTGTTCTTTAGGGAGGCAGAGGAGAAGGTAGCTCCTCCCTTTCCTGGCTCTGCTTCTCTCCCTTTCCCCAGCCCTCCTCCTTTTTGTCCTCCTTATCCTCTGGAAGGGCCCCTCCTTCATACATACTTCCTTCCCTGAGGGCCCCAATGCTAGACTCTCTTTTGGCAGTGAGGGTTCCCAGGATCTTGGGTGTGGGACTTTGGGTAAGCGGAACTAAACCCTGAAGGTATTTTCTTAGCCTCATTTGCATGACTTGTTATTTTATGAGATTAATAATTTACTTTATAGGGGGTTGGGGATGGATGGAGCTGTTTGACAGCCCTCCCTCCCTTCAGGGCCTTCCTTCCTTTGCACTCAAGCTCATCCTCCCTCCCCCCATCCTAAACTTCCACAGAATCCAGGATCATGTTGCTATAGCAACCCTTCCCCCACCAGAACCTAGAAATGAAACCACTGCACCTAACCGAAGGGTCTTCAGTCCCTGTGCTACTGTCCCCAGGGAAAAGATGAAGGGGGGCAGTTGGATAGCTTTTAATCCCAACTGTCCTACCCTACCCTGACATAGCTGTTTGAATTATGGAGAACAGGGGAGCTGTCTCCAGCTAATGTACAGTGGACCCTGCTTCTGGCTCACTGAGAAAAGGAACCTTCCCCATGCTAGTCACCTAGGCCCTCATCTCCTCCCCTTTACCATGCTTCCTCTCTTCATTCACTGGAAGCCACAGACCAGTAGCTTTAATCTCAGTGTTTGAGGGGGTTGTAGTAGGTGGGCCATGCTCTTCTCTTCTTTATTTATAATTTCCCCCTCCTCAGTCAGTCCCATTCATTTGACACTCAACTGGCCAGACCAGGGCATATATGCTATTTTCCCACAATAATGACTTGTGACAGCAGTTTAATTTTCCCTAAAACAGTCCGTTGAGATGGGCAGTGTAAGGATTAAGATTCCTTTTTTAATTTTTAAACAAATGAGGATACTGAGGCTCAGAGAGATAAACTGACTTCCCCAAAGTAATAAAGCTAGTAAGAGTTAAGAATCAGGATTTGAACTCTGGATCTGGACTCCAATTCCAGGTCTCTTTGATTGTTCAGGCCCCTCAGACACTGTTCCTTGTCTTTCTTGTCTTCCCTGTCACTACCCGTTAGCTTGTCTACTACCATGTAATGGGAGCAGAGCAAAGATCTGACTCTGTGACCAGTTTGACTCTACCAGTCCTGATCTGGGGTTGGGGAGCTTACATAAAGTTGATGTGTGTGTCTGGGCTTGTAGCTTTCTCCTTTAGGGCTGAGTGTCAAGTAGGTGCTCAGTCAGTGCATGAATGTATGAATGATAACCAAATGTGATATGGCTTTCTTTTTCCCTACCATACGGAAGAAAGGAAGCCAGATTAATGCTGATGGACTGTGTCCCTGAGGATGATTATGATAATGATCCCTCATCTTGATACAGAAAGCTTCTTAACGGCAAATAGTTCCATGAATTGGCTCACTTGATCTGGCACAGCTATGACTAGCTTTCTATGAATTAACTAGTGCAGGTAGTAATACCCTGTTTTACTGATAACCAAGGCAAAAAAAAAAGATAAGGCTCATAGAAAGAGGACATTTAGTTTGATTAGAATCCATGCCATAAGAAGATCATTTAAAGGAACTAGGAGCATTTGACCTGGAGTCAAGAAGACTTAGTTGGGGAAATCTAATAGCAGTGTTCAGGTGTGAGTGGCTAACTATGATGGGAAAGGGGAATTAGAGTAACTGTGATTGGCGCCATAGTTCAGAACTTGGAGTAGTGGGTAGCAGTTTTCAACTCCACATACAGAAAAATTTATTTATTTTTTTGTCCTCCATATTTTTTTATCTTTTTGTTTTTAAATTTTAATATTTTATTTTCTCCCCAAATACATGTAAAAACAATTTTTAATATTCGTTTTAAAATCTTTTTGAGTTCCAAATTCTCTCCCTGTCATCTTCCCTTTTCCTCCTTTATTGAAAAGGAAAGCAATTTGGTAAAGGTTGCATGTGTGGTCATGCAAAATGTTTCCATGTTATGTTGTGAGAGAAAAGAAAAAAGAAAAAAAAGAAAAAGAAAGGGAAGAAAAAGTATGCTTCGATCTGCACTCAAACATTATCAGTTCTCTGAGATGGATAGCATTTTTCATCATAAGTCCTTTATAATGGTCTTGGATCACTGTATTGCTGAGAATAAGTCATTCATAGTTTATCATTGTACACTATTGCTATTACTGTGTACAATGTTCTCCTGTTTCTTCTCATTTTACTTGGCTCAGTTCATATAAATCTTCCCAAGTTTTTCTGAGGACTTCATGAGGGTAGATTTCTTAACAATTAGAATAGTTCAGAAATATGATGGGCATCTACAGGAGGGGATGAGTTCTTCCTGCCTATTAGGAGAGGTTTTCAGATAGAAACTGGCTGACCATTTGTCAGGGATGAAGTGCAAGCTGGACCTGATGACTTCTAAAGTCCTTTCCAACCTGGAAATTCTACTAAGTGGTAGACTTGGATTTGAACTTGGATTTTCTGATCTCCACATGCATTGTCCTTTTTTGACCTACTCAGTCAAAGCAGTGAATACTGAGTGCCTACTATGTACAAATGCCTACAGATCATAGTTTTAGATCTGGAAGGTATTTTAAAGATTGTAAAAGGTCCTTAAAGGTTATCTTTTCCAACCCCTTCATTTTATAACTGAGGAAATGAGGTCAAGAAAGGTTGGTTAAATGACTTTCCCAGGGTCACACAGCTAATAAGTGTCTTGAGTTGGGATCTGAACTTGAGGCTTTCAGGCTACAGCTCCAGCACTTTATCTCACTATACCATGCTGTGTGAAATGGTCACCTCCATTTTATAGAGGGGGAAGCTGGGACTCAGAGAGGTTAAGGGCTTTGTACGAGGTAGTTTTTGTTATTGTTGAGTCATGTCTGACTTTGTAATCGCATTTGGGGTTTTCTTGGCAAAGATACTAGAGAGGTTTGCCATTTCCTTCTCCATTTCATTTTATAGATAAGGAAACTGAGGCAAACAGAGTGAAGTGACTTGGCCAGGGTTCCCAGCTAGTAAGTGTCTAAGGTCAGTTTGAACTTGGGTCTTCCTGATTCCAGGCCTGGCACTCTATCCACTGCACCACTTTGCCTTTTTAGTGAATAGTAGATTTGGAATAATTAAAACCCAGCACCTTTGGACTCTAAATCCAGTGTCTTTTCCATTGTACTGTGATGCCCCAGAGCCAAAGGAATCCAAAACAGTAGCTTCCACAGATATTTTCCTACAGTTCCTACAGCTGAAAAAGGTACAAGGGTTGTCCTGGCCAGATTTGGGATGATGGCACATCATCCCTAGCACAGACCTCTGTGAGACCCCTAAACTAAACCTGTTAGGGAAACTGAGTTTTACTGTTGCTGTAATTCCAAACCCAGTCTTCCTCCGTTTGGTTGGGGAAGGGGTGTGTGTGTGTGTGTGTGTGTCTGTGTGTGTGTGCGTGCGTGCGTGCATGCGTGTGTGAGTGTGTGGTGTCATCTTGGAATTGGGCAAACCATCATTTACATGTTACAATGGACTGAATTATCTCATGTCTTTGCCACCTAATAGAAAAGTGAGGCTAGGCTCCCTCATGGGATGAAGGCCCCCAGATTCTTATTGTTGAATACACTAGAGGGGGTGCTGCTAACTTGAAAGGAAACTATTGATAGCAGATGATGAGATGGGATTTGTCAGCCTCAGGAAGGAAAGGGAACTGCAGATGATTGCCAAAATGTAACCCTGAAAACCAGTTCACATCTGGGAGAGCCATCACTAAAGCCCCATCAAAAGCCTTTTCAGCCTCCTGTCTGAAGTTGTGATGGCTCTGGGAGGGCTGAGATGGATCCAGAGAGGAAGAAGAGACAAAGGAGATTGCTTTGAATGAGGGTTGGATGAGATTGGTGTGTCTAATCATTTTTATTGGCAGCACATGTTCATGTTAGTCAGATTACAGGATTATAAAATACTCACTGTAGACTTTATTAGAAGACCAATCACCAGCCCGAGCAATATTACTTATGGAGGCTGTGGAACATCTGCCAACATGCTGGGAAAATTCACTTAGTTCAACCTCTTTTTTTTTTCCTTCCCTTGGTTGAGGAGGGGGGAATAAAGGGATCCTTGAAAAATTTGAAGAAAACTTTTCCAGTAGACCCAAGAGCAGAGCTTTTTTAGGCTAGATAACCACAATCACCTTAGAAATCTCTTTCTCTGTCTCTACATATTTTTAGGTTGGTAGAGGAAATGAGAAAAACTGCGTTTCTTTCTTGAACAAGTTGGGATGGTCTGGTAGGAGGTGGGTGGAACCCCTTCTGAATTGTAAGCAAACAAATCCTGTAGTAGCACAGGCCAAAAGGAACTTCCTCTCTAGCTTTTTAAAACCATGCTCCTTTCTGACAGGCTTCCTCCTTGGATACTTAATTCCCCTGCCAACAGAGGGGAACATTCATTCAGCAAACATTTGCTTAACTTTTACTGTGTTCCACACACTTTACTAGAGGGTCAGATACACAGATAAATACACATGGTTTCTGCCCTTTAGTACCTTATGATATATTGAGGGAGAAAAGATGTATATTTTATACAGTGTATACTGTATAGTATAGATGTATATACTAGAGCTCTCATCCAGATTGGTACTTCCTTTAACAGTGGAATAATGGAGTAGCCCATCTTTTCTTGCCTATCTTGGGCATCTCTCATCTATATTTTTCTTCCATACTTACATTTATATATCTTATATTCCTCAGTTAGATTGTAAGCTCCCTGACACCGGAGACTATTTCAATTTTGTCTTTATATCCTCAGAGCCTAGTATAATGGTTGGCACATAGTAGGTACTTAATAATTGCAAGCAGATTCATTAATTCTGATAATTCTGCTGAAGAGTCCACCAATCCTTCAAGTTTTCTCTAACATTATGTAGATACCAATAGACCATGTCCATTAATTATTACTATGTTATTATATTTGCTCAACTAAATACAGAGAGGATGCTTACCAAAAGGCAATAAATTCTTTGGTCATGATAACCTATGAGGAAGCAAAGACTTATGAAGAGAAAAACATGATACATCATAGAATGGAATAGATACATAAGAGGAATACATAATAGTATGAAACAGATGGGTTGCCCAGGGAAGGTGAGGTAAATGTGATGGACAGGTTGAGTTGAACATTATGAGGCACCAGGGGATCTCTGGGGCCATGATAGCCTGTGATATGGAAGGATTTGTTATTTGTAATATTTGGCACAGCTCTGGGATCACAGTGCTGGAAAATTGCAATGGGTCTGTGATCTTTTAAGGACAGATATTCCATCCTTGAGTGCAGAACACAATCTAGCCATGCCTTGGCATTCTATGTCCTTCTTTGCCCATGTTCTTCTGTAGACCTACCATAGAGAATCTACTCAGAGTTCTGTAGATTTTTTACATTTCACAGTTCTCAGTGCAGCACCCTGGCTGTCTATCAGTTTATCCTTCATTCTTGCTGAATGATACTTAGCTCCTGAGTTGACAAGAGTGAGTTAGAAATGGCCAAGTGAGCAAAACGTTTGCTTCACAAAGTCTAGTGTTGTAGTATTATACTTAGAGAGATGCAAAAGAAGTCAAAACTATGAATCCTTCCCCCAAGATTTTATAATCTAGTTAAGAAGACAAGATGTCATCATGCACCTACAACAATTCAGGGTCATTAACAGAGTAAATATGTCAACAAATAGAAATAGAGATAGGAACTGGAACTCTGATGTTACTGATACAGAGTGAAATATTCATGTGAGGATTATAGTGTGGAGCACCAGACCTGGAGTCAGGAAGACTTGAATTCCTCCAGATGAGAAACTTCACTCTCAGTGAAGGTCAACCTTTTTTTCTGCAATTTGTGGTTTTAGAGAGTTACTGAGAGGTTAAGCTAGTTATCAAACACTACACAGCCATTGTGTATCAGTGGGAAATGAAGTAAAGTCTTCCAAAGCTTGATAAACTGTGCCTCTCTACAGAAACCAGTTAATAATTAGTTTATGTATTCATTCCAAGTGTCAGACCTGGAATCAGGAAGACTTCATTTATATCCAAAGTCATTAAATAAAAGGTAGTTTGGGAAAGAGGGCACTAGCAGTTGGAGGATGAGGATGTAGAAAATGGTACCTGAGTTGCCTCTTAAAGAAAGAAGTAAGTCTCTGAGACAGAGGCAAGGTGCAAGGTGGAAGTGCATTTCAGGAATAGAGTAGGGCTAGGGCAAAGGGTTGTGTAGGAAGAACAGAGAGAAGACCAGGTTAGCCATGTCACAGCAGGTGAGAGAGAGGACTGTCCAGCTAGTCTGAAAAGTTAGGATGAGGCCAGGGTTTCCAAAAGTTAAACTGAGAAGTTAATATTTTATCCTAGAGGCTGTACAATAGAAAGGATAGAGTAGGTGAGTCGTGGTCAAACCTTTACTTAACAAATATTAGCTTAGTAGCAGCTTATAGGATGGACGAAAGTGGAGAAGGACCTGAGAGAGGAATCAATCAGGAGAAGTCTGTTTAGCAGTGATGTAGGTAAGAGGCGATGAGGACCTGAGCTGGGGTGGTAACTATATTCATGGAGAGGAGACAGATGTGAGATAGGTTGTGACGGCAGAAACAGTAAGCTTGGACAGCTGATTGCATTTTGTGGGATGAGGGACAGTGAGGGGATGATGCTGGGGTTACAAATCCAGGACAGGGGAAAAACCTTGATGCCTTTATCAGAGATTAGGAAAGTCTGGAAAATGGAAGGTTTTAGGGGAAAGATAATGAGTTCAGTGTTGGACATGGCAAGTTTGAGATATCTGGGAGTTAGGAAGAATCAATGAAAGTCATTGAGTGGGCAGTGAGGTGATACAATGGATAGAGTACTAGCCCTGAAGTTAGGAGGACCTGAGTCCAAATTTGGCCTCATATACTTGTCACTACTGTGTGATCCTGGGCAAGTCACTTAACCTCAATTGCTTCCCCCCAAAAAAGTCCATGAGTGAACAGATGAACTGAGACTGGTAACAGGAGACGGCAAATCACATTCTAGGAAACCTGACATGCTAAATAAACATGCAAACAAGTTTGGATTCTTATAGGAGGGATCAGAGACAGAGCTCACAGCATCCTGAGTCCAGCTACTCCAGTCCTTTCATTTTATGAATGAAGGAGCTGAGGATATTTGGTGACTTGCTCAGGGTCACCTAGACATTATGTGACAGGCAGGATTTGACCCCAAGCCCTGTGACTACAGAGGACCAATATTCTTTCTCCTATCCCATGCTGTGTCTTAGAGGATCATAGAATGTTATAGCCGGAAGGAACTTTAGAGATCACCTTAACCCAATATGCCCCTCATCTTTACAGGAGGAGAAACTAAGGAGTCCAGAAGGCAGGTGACCTGCCCAAGGTCACACAGTAAGTTGCAGAGTCAGACATAGGAGAAATGGGATGTACTTGTATTTAGCCATCTTAACAGGTCATTGTGCTTTTTTACTGGCTTGCCTGGCATAGCACCTGTGTCCTTCCAAGAGAAAACTAGCATTTTCATTCCCTCTCCTTTTTTTCTTCTCCTAGGAGTGAATTGCATCTCATTGACCGTTCAACCTTTGGCCTGTGCCCTGACCCTCGTGAAGACGTGAAGCCATCTGCACTGGCCATCAGTGTCGGGTTGAAAAGGAGCCCCCAGCTCCCGCCATGTATATGTACTCCTCAGCTGTCGAGTAGCTCCACTGGCAACTCTCAGCCTATCTCAGGGTTTCATTCTCTTTTCCTTGCCATTCTCTCCCCTCTCCCCTTTATTTTTAATGGTTTTGGTGCCTCTGTATTTAGGACCAAGTAGGGAGCCATGGGGGATCAGCAGATGTACAAAGCTAATCATAGCATCCATGGTAATGAGAACCTTTACTACCAACAGCCGCCACACAGTGCTCTCAGTGGGGGCAATGGAATCAACCACAGTTACGGGGGTACTGCATCAGCAGGGGGTGGCATGGAAGCTTCCCAAACCTCTCCCCTCTCTCCCCACTTCTCCCAGGACTCTCGGGACAGCCTGGGCCTGGTGAGTGGTCCCAAAAACCTTGGCTTGATGGACAACTCAAGACAGACGGGTTGGGGAGGTCATGCTGGACCAAACAACCACATCCAGCTGCGTAGTAATCTTTCCAACCCAAATGTGATGTGGGGGGCATCTGCTCAGGTAGAACCTACTGAAGGCTACCCGTATGCCTATCCTCAGTCCAATGACATCCGGTCCCAGAAGATCACCAGCGGAGTCCTCCACAAATTAGACTCTTTCACCCAGGTGTTTGCCAACCAGAACCTGAGGATCCAGGTCAACAACATGGCCCAGGTGCTACACAGCCAGTCATCAGTGATGGACGGTACCAGTGACAGTGCCCTCCGCCAGTTACTGTCTCAGAAGCCCTCTGAACCTCAGGCGGTGGCAGCACCTCCCACCATACCTCCCCGCTACCAGCAGATGCCCCATCAAGCCCACTCTGGTTTCGCCAATGGTCCACCCAAGCCAGTTATGCAGGGTGGGCAGCACCCCTCCCCGGCCCATCTGTACTATGACTACCAACAGCAGATGGCCCAGATGCCTGCCCAGGGCAACCAGCCCATGCAGGGCCAGCAGATGCTACCCCAACCAATGCCACAGATGCAGCAAGCCCACTACTACCTGCAGCAGCCACAATCAGGACAGCAGCGGATGCCCATGCCCGATATGCAGCAGCAGCAGCAGCAGCAACAGCAGCAGCAACAGAACAGAGCACAGCCACTGCTGCCCCCGGCGCCCCCGCGACCCTGCTCCATACAGTTACCTCATTATTATCCAACACAGCCCATGGTACCCCCATTACAGCAGCAGCAGCCGCAACAGCAACAACAAATGCAGCTCCCACCCCCTTCCTATCACAGGGACCCCGGCCCCAAATCTGTGCATGATCCCCACCAGTACAGCCAGGAGCAGGCCCCCCACCCAGTGCAGCTCATCCAACTGGGATCTATGCCCCAATATTTCTACCAGGATCCTCAGCCACAGTACAGCCGCCACTTCTACCAGCAGAGTCTCTTGCAGCCGCAGCATCGGGAGAATGTGCAGCAGAAGACATATCAGAGTGACCGGCAAGCCCAGGCCATGCTGGGCTCCCATGGTGGACTGGGACTCCCTGACCCAGGGATGGAGGAGGTGAACTCAGTGGGCAGCAGTCTGACCCATAGGCCTCTCTTGCCACAAGTAGGGATTCACCTCAACAGCAAGGGACCCCAGCACCAGCAACTGTCTCCTGGTTCTATGTGGTCCCAGGTATCCTCATGAATCTTTAGCTCTTCCTCTGGTGGGAGTGTGGATTGGGAGTAGGGGTGGAGCAGAGGGTGTGTGTTGGGGCAAGATGGAGCTTTGATGGGTGTATATGGGTGTGGGTGGGTGTGGGTGGGGCTTTTCAGCTCCTGGCTGGTGTACAGTGCAGGTCGGTCTTTGTCTAGATGGTACAGTGGATGGAGTGCTGTGCTTAGAATGAGGAAGCCTTATCTTCCTGAGTGCAGATCTGGCCTTAGACACTTACTAGCTGTGTGACCCTGGGCAAGTCATTTAACCCTCTTTGACTTGGTTTCCTCATCTGTAAAATGAGTTGGAGAAGGAATTAGGAAACCACTCCAGTATCTCAGCTAAGAAAACTCTAAATGCAGTCACAAAGAATTGGACCTGACTGAAGTGATCAGACAACAAAGGGATCTTAGAGATTGTTTATCCCAATCCTCTCATTTACAGATGAGGAAATAACTAACATTTATATGGTACTTAGTATGTGCTAGGTGCTTCACTAAGCACCTCATGGTCCTCACAGCAACCCTGGCAGGCAGATAGGCAGATGCTATTATTATCTCTATGTTACAGATGAAGAAACTGAGGCAAACAGGGTTGAGTGACTTGCTCATGGTCACATAGCTAGTAAGTATCTGAAGTCAGATTTGAACCCACGAAGATCTTCCTGACTCCAGGTCCAGTGCTCTCTCCATTATGCCAACCTGACTGCTAGGGTCACCCAACAAGTAAACGGTAGAGATGAGATTCAGACACAGGTGTTCCTGACTCCCAAGTCTAGCAGTGCTTGTAGAATCATAAGATCAATGCTCTAGGGCTGGAAGGGACCTCAGAAATCATCTGGTCTAATTCTCTTTTTTTATGGATGAGAAAACTGAGGTCAAAGGTAGGACTGGACCCAGGTCTTCTTGACTCCAAAGCCAACAATTCACTATGCCTTGCAAATTAAAAACTGCTCTGCTATTCACTGGCTTTTTCACATTTTAATGCTAACAAGTCCCGACCCTGCTTTGTAGTTTTAAGTGAATACTGGTGTGCGGGAATAAATAGCTTCAACTGTCCATAGATGAAGGCAGCCTAGGGTGATGTGACCCTAGTAGAGTGGAAAGACAATTTTGTATCTGAGCCTTGTCACTTGCTAGCTGAGCAACTTTGGTCAAAAGCATCTAGTGAAGTTCATTTATTCCTCTGCTGAATGAGAGAACTGGACAAGAGTCACTATGATTTTAGGTATAATAGGTGACTAATACATGGCTGACTTTATGGCATTGGATGGGAAGAGAAAAAGGAAGAGGGAGTGTGAGAGGTCTCTGAGAAAGTTCCAGGGCCTAAAAATACTCCCTTCCCTTTCTTAGAGTTATTAAAAAAAAATGGAGGTGGGACAGCTGATGTCTTAAACAAAATGGTGGCCAAGCTGTTCCAGTAACAGGAGATTGAATGACAGTTCCATCCCTGATCCCTGGAATTCCATTAACTCTGAAACCTGGAAATTTTTTACTGAGAGTCCCCCCGTGGCAGTGCATATTCTGCTGGAAAGGTTTATCTATCTCTCAAGCCTTTTGTGGGATCAATAGAGCTTAACTTACTAGATCTTTGTAGACCTGTTGTTATAGGTGAAACTTAGAACAATATTATTTGGTGATGGAGCCTATGACCCTGGTTCTGGGGGTATGGAGGTGGGGTTGAGGTCTCTCTCCCTTCTCAGGAAGGAAGAGAGAGATACCAGATGGAGAGGTGGGAGGTGCCACAGATATGAGATAAGCTCCCAAGCAATTTGTCCTGGATCTACACCTGACCCTGGGAGCAGGTTTTCTTTTTCTTTGCTTAGCTTTTTTTCCCCTTCAGTATGATAGATCATGAGAGATGCACTATAACCTAGTGTGGAGACAGGCAGACGTAGGTTCAAATCCTGCTTCTGATACTTACTGGCTGACTCGTTCTAAATCTACTCTCTGTGATTCTGGGAGCTTAAACGTGAACACTTGCTAACATGCCCTTGGCTAGCTAGAAGATAGATTTTGGAGTGAGGGAAGGGAAAGGACTAAGTATTTTTGTAGCATCTACTATGTGTCTAGGTGGCACAGTGGATCGAGTGCCAGGTCTAGAATCAGGAAGGTTCATCTTCCTGAGTTTAAATCTGGCCTCAGACACTTATTAGGTACGAGACCCTGGGCAAGTCACTTAATCCTGTTTGTTTTCTTATCTGCAAAGTAAACTGGAGGAGGAAATGACAAACTACTCCAGTATCTTTACCAAGAAAATCCAAATGTGGTCACAAAGAGTTGGACATGACTGAAAAACAGCAACATGTCAGACACTGTGCAAAAATATTTTTTAATAATAATGATAGCCAGTATTTGTGTAGTTCTTACTGTATGCAAAGTACTTTACAATTATTTTCTCATTTGATTCTCACAACAGCTCTGAGAGGTAAGTGCTCCTATTATCCCCAGTTTACAGTTGAGAAAAGTGAAGCGGATGGAGGTTGTGTCCAGGGTCACCCCACTAGTGAGTGTCTAAGGCTAAATTTGAACTCAGGTTTTTCATTACTCATCCAACATTCTATCTGTTGGACCTCAAATTCTTCTTAGAATTTTTGGGCCCAAAAGAATTTGTAGCAGGCTTATCAATTTAATGTCGTATTTTCTGGTTGCTTAAATTAAATAGAGGTAGGAAGATGGTTGGGGCTTGGGGTGGGATACAGGTGTATCAGTCTCTTAGTGAATAATGTCTTATTTTTACATAGAATATGCCCCAAAGGCACTGGTGGTATTCAAATTAGGAAGTTTGGAACTAGAAACTATGGGAAGGTGGTTGGGGAGAATATAGACAGGGTGAATGTGTATGTCCTAAAAGGAGAGGTATAATCTCAGTTTGGGAACAGTGCTCTGGAAGCCACTGCTTCCTTGGTGCTCTGGTTCCTTATAAACATACATTCCTATTCTTTCTTTCTCTCTCTGTCTCTCCTTTTAATCCCTCCCCTCTTATCCTCTTTCTCCCTCTTCTTTCTCTGTTCCACTGTCTTCAAACCAAGATGCACCTCTCTGATGGCCGAGCCCAGCCACTGTCTCCTGATCCAAGGTAAGATGAATGCTCAGATTTCCACACTGGGAATATTACACATTGGACACTTCAGGAGAGGGGTGGGGATAGGTCTGGGGCATCATAGATGGTTTAAATGACAGTTAATTTCATAAGAAAGTGTTTAAGAAGAAGAAACGTGTTCTGTACAGTCATGATAATAACAGCTTCTCTGCGTACAGTTCTTTGTGGTTTGTAGAGATTATTTCATTTGATCCTTAAAGCAGTATGCCCCACTATTCTCCTTGGGTAGATGACTAAAATGGGTCAGAGAGATTTAAGTGTCTTGGCTGAGGTCACATAGCTAGTAAGTTATCTGAGGCAAGATGCAAACCCACATTTTCCTGACTCTAGAAGTTAGCTAGTCACGAATCAGCAAACATTCAGTGAACACCTGTTAATGTGTTAGTTCCAGTGAGGTATACAAAAGAAGGAGAAGACATTATTTCTCCCTAGAAATAGCTTACAGTCTACCATGGGAGAAAAGACATGCATGGAAAGTTTAAAGCCTAGCACAGTAGGAAATGAAGTGTTAAAATACATATTATAGGCAAAAAGTGCCAAAGGAATTAGAGACAGGAGATTCTGCGATTAGGCTGGAGTCCTCACCAGGAAGCAGTTAGGATTGAAGTTGTTCCCTTAAGACTAGGTTGGAAAAACCTAAATGGCAGAACTCTGGGATCAATGGTGATACTTCATTTCAACCTCTGTTGGAGTTTCTGTAATTCCTACATGAATAGAATCCTTCTGTGCTGGAGGTCTTCTTTCTGTAAAATAGGGTATTATTCTTTGGGAGGTAAGGGCTAGGGATAAAATAAAGCAGTATGATTGAAGGCTAAAAAGGGGCCACAGTGTGTTTATATTTGTCACTTTCTTACCTCCCTACACAATGTATTCTCTCTGTCCTTTCCTCCTCTCCATCTGCTCTCTGGGCAGTGCTCAGCCCACAGGGGTATTTGGGGAACAGCTCGATGCTAAGAACAAATTGACATGTTCCATCTGCTTCAAGGAGTTCAAGAGTCTGCCTGCCCTGAACGGCCATATGAGGTCGCATGGGGGCATGCGAGCCTCCCCCAGCTTCAAGCAGGTAAGAAACAGAGGGAGGGATCAGAGGTGGCAAACCATGCTTTAGCACGCTCCCTCAAGGCTGATGTGAACTGCTTAATGTGCTTGCCTGCCTTTCAGATTTAGTGTTGTGTCTCTGAGAATTCAGCTTCCACCCTTGGGGTGGAGCAGCTAAAGACTCCTTCAGTCTTTGGGTATCAGATCTTAGGATTGGCAGAATTTGAGTTTGTCATTCTTTCTACTAATTGGCCTTGCAAATAGGGCTCCTAAATGAACTAGCAATGTTACTTGTATTATTGTAGTAATGGTTCAAGACCAGAGAAATAGGAGTATGAGCCACCTCATGTCCCTGTTAGTAAAACCGTTGAAGACAGAGGCTGTCTCTCCTGTTCTTATTTGTATCCTCGGTGCTTAGTACCATACGTGGCACATAGTAGGCACTTAATAAAATGTTTCTGTCTGGCACATAGTAGGTACTTAATAAAATGTTTCTCCAATTGAGTGGATGAAGTTTAAGACTAGATTCATCCGAGGCATTTAAAAAGAAGTCATCATGATACAGTAAAAACTGATTTAGTCCAGGTTCTCCAAAGCAGAATGCTGTTCACCAGCGTGTTTCTACATCTATATTACAGGCATGAGGGATGTCTGTAATGAAGACCCTGGGGTACTCCTAGGTCTGCAAGTGTTTTCTGGTTGTTTGAAAGCAAATTAGATTCTATTCAGTTCCCTGTAGGTTTTAAAGCTTGTGTAGATTTTGTCTGGCTTCTAACTAAAAGGGGATATAGTAAATAATATTGGGTGCATATGTCTGTAATGTAACATATAGTATATGTACAGTACTATGCATTCTGTGGCTCTCTAAGCAAAATATTTGATGACGGAGCACACCCCATTTCTCACCTACACCATTTAAAAGAATACTTGGCGATTTTCTTTGCCTTTCCCGGAAACTTCCGAGTAACTTCAGAGTGCTCCTTGCTTTCCTTCTCGTCACTTCTTTTTCTCCTCCCAATTCCCTGTGTGGTAGTAGAAGCAAAGATTACTCTTCTCATTTTATAGATTAGGAAACCCAGTCTCAGAGAAGTTAAGGGAAGGCCTGTAGAAGCCAACATCTTGAACTTTGAAAAGGAAAGAGAAGCATATTCCCTGGTGAGGGCCATTCTGGGACCAGGGATCAAAGGCTTTAATTGTCTGTGTAGGAGGAAGGAGAGAAGGCTCTGCAGCTCCAGCCACCTCCGCCACCCCAGCAGCAGCAGCCGCCGCCACCACCACCTCCGCCGCTGCCGCCCCAGTTGCCGCTCCCTCCTGAGGTGGAAAACCCCCTTCCTATCGTCATGCCCGTGTCTGTCCCTGTCAAGCTTCTCTCGCCTGAGCCCAGCCCACAGGTCATCACCAACAACATCACTGCTGCCAGAGACAAGCCAGTCGGCTCGATGTCGGACGACGAGATGCCCGTTCTCGTGAGGATGACCCTCTCTCCCCCGAATTCACCCAAAGTGGCTGCCCCCTGTGCACCCTCTGTGAGTTGCGGCTCTCTCTGCCACCCTGATTGCAAGGGTGAAAATATCTTTGCTTTCTTGGAGAGTGGGGGACGGCTTTCCTGAAGAAGGTGCACTGAACCTAAGACTATGGACCTGCTGTCTCCCCTTTCCTGAGCAGAAAGAAATTATCAGAGTCTTGTGCCCTTCACTTAATCTGTTATAGTCCTCAGACTTTAATAATCTACCTGGGGGAAAAAAATTCTAACTGAATAGCAACAGCTCAGGCTGATGACTGGCATAGTACCTGCAGAGCCATCTGTCTCTCAGGAGACCCACATTTTCAGTGTCTTGAACATCTCCATAAAGCAAAGATCTTTGTTTTTCTGCTTGCTGCTGTTGTGAATTTTTCTCTCTTTCTCTCCCTATCTCTCTCTCCTGTAATCCATGTGCTTGTCTGTCTGTCTGTTGGCAGCTCCACCCATGCAGCTTAGCTCCAGAGGGAAGAGGCTTCTCCCTCCCATATCTGATTTTAAAGATGCTCCAAGAACTTACCTTTATTGCATACCCTCAATCCCTCACTCCTCTTCATACATCCCGCATCTGAACAGGGTGGCTGAGGATGTCCTTAGCAGTGATTGCTAGACTGAATAAGGGTTGTGGCTGGGCAGGGGTAGTCAGTCATAAGAGAAGGCAGTGAGCAGACCCAGAAAAGTCTATAGGCACTGAGAGGCCACTGAAGTCTATAGGCACAAGAGAAATACAGACCGATGAGATCCTCAGTCAGCGTGAGTGTTCATTTAGAATAGTAGGAGATTTGTGGGTTGTCGAGGAAAGGGGAGTACAGGTTGCAGGGAGATATCTTACTATATAAAAGGAATCCCTTTCTCTCTCATGTACATGTATTAGAGGGGTTAGGGAGCGTTATGTGATCCACCTTCAGATTTAGATGGATCTGTAATCTTTGTGTCTGTCTCCATCCACTAATTCAACCAGTAGGACAGACAAGGAAGAAAAAGGTTGAATGAGATAGCATATATAAAGTGCTTTGCAAACCTTAAAGCTCTGTATAAATGCTATCTATTATTATTGATACGATGGTACTCCTTATACTCTTGCCCTACCCCCCTTTTCTTCCCTTCTTCCTCTTCCCTTCTCTCCTTTTCTCTTTCTCTCTCCCTCTTTCTCTCCCCAAGTGCTCTTTGCCTTTGGGGATTGATAGCTGTAGTTAATATTAGCTGACATTTATATAGCTCCTTGGGCAGTTAGGTGGTGCAGTGATAGAGTGCCAGGCCTGAAGTCAGGAAGACTCATCTTCCCGAGATCAGATCTGACCTCAGACATTTCCTAGCTGGGTGATCCTGGTCAAGCCATTTAACCTTTTATACCTCAGTTTCTTCATCTGTAAAATGAACTGGAGAAAGAAATGGCAAACCACTCTAGTATTTTTGCTAAAATAACCCCAGATGGGGTCAGGAAGAGTCAGACATAACTGCAAAATGACTGAACAGCAATATGTCTTTCAGGATGGCAAAAGGCTTTACCTATATTATCTCATTTGAGGAACTATATATGGTTTCTGTTATTATTTCCATTTTCCAGATGAAGAATCTTGGGCTTCGAGCAGTGTAGTGAATTTCATATGGCTAGTAAGTCTCATGTGGACTTCAAACCCAGTTCTTCCTGACACCAGGTCTGGTCCTCCCTCTGGACATCTGCATCATACGCCCTCCCTCCTTCCCTCCATCAAGATTCAGTTCTCCCCTCAAGGACTTTACATTCCAGTGGAGTTAATTGTACCAGCTTTAGTATCACAGAATATTAGCACTGGATCAAGCCTCAGAGATCAGTTGGTCCAGTCCCCCTTATTTTGTAAAGGAGGAACTTGGTGTGGCAATATGGTATGACTCAAGTTTACAAATTAAGCATGTAGCAAGGCCAGTCCTAGAATCTAGATCCTTCAGGGAGCCCCCAGTGTAATAAAGAGGCAGAGGAGTCATGAAAGGCTAAGAATGAAAAATAAAATCATGAGACAGAGTAGCCATTGAAGGCTGAAAATCTTAAGTCCTGTGGGGTGGGAGGAAGCAAAAGTATGTAAGAAGAATGAACTTAGCTAGATGGAGTTAATCAAGAAAAACTTCCTGGAGCCCGCAAGAATGATGGTACAGTTGAAATAGCACTTTAGTCAGAGCCTGGCTTCCAGTCTTGCCTGTGTGAACTTGGGATGAGTCACTTGGGCCTCAGTTTCCTTATCTGTAAAATGGATTATTTGGCTTAGGTTGTCTCAGATTCCTTCCAGGCTTATTGCTATGGTCCTGTGATTTTAGCAGAATTTAGAAGTTAAGAGAGAAGGCTTCTTGTTTGGAAAAAGGCCAGTGCTGTGTGAGAGCAAATGATTATCTGCAAGGAAATGTGATGTAGTGGAACACCTCCTGGATTGGGAGTCACAGAATCCCAGGTTCAGGTTCTGTATCTGCTCGGTGAGTGCACAGTTAGGATTAAATGGTCTCCAAAGTTCATTCCATTTCTAAATTCTATGAGGTTATATTCTGTAAAATGAAGGGATAGTACCATGTGAGGTCTTGGGCTCTTTTCAGCCCTAGATTTTAATGACTCAGTGATTATATGACCCCCCCCCCCCCCAAAAAAAAAAAACAAACAAACCCAACAACCTTTCCTACCCTGTTGTTCCATGATTCTAGGATAGGGATGACCTACTCCCTCAGCTGTGATCCTTCTGTGGGTGGAGCACCATACCTTTCCCATTTTCAATCTAGCATTCTGTACTTTTTCACTGACAAATAGGCAAGCAGCCTTCCTTGGCTGGAGTACAGAATCAGTGAGGGGCTTGGAGGAGGGAGGAAGATGAGAGGGACTATTTAAAGGGAGGTGGGGGCTATATAATATAATAAGACTGTGAGCCACAGTTTGGATGTAAGGCAAGAGGGTAACCATGGGTATATTCACATGGGATTCACCTCTTTATGTATGCACAGGCATAGAATGACTAAAAATATATGTAAGAATAAAATTCAAACTTGGAAAATTTGTTCCCTCCAGGGGTTTTCCTTCCCTTATTTTCTTCCATTCTCAGTTTCTTCCTCTTCCACTGGCTGTCACTGCTTCCCTCTATGCAGAAGCCTTGGGAGTCCCCTTAGCAGGGAGAAGTGAAGTCTGGGCAGCTCTGTCCTCAAGGTTGCTGCTGAAGCAATGAAGGAAATTGAGAGTGGAGTGTTTGGGGGCTGAGGAAGGTGGTCCCTGTACAGTGGTAATGAGTCTGCATTCTGTACTGTTGTCCTCTACGTAGCTAATTTGAGGGCACAGGCAGACACAATCATCCTGAATTTAATACTTCCTATATTCAAAATAAAGACAAGGAGATACTATTTATTATCCTAATGGTCCTGAGGTCAAAATGACCATTGAAGATTATGTAGATAAAGAATACCTGAGAGAGACCAGATGTCTCCCTCTTCCTTTGCCTCCTGGATTGCCCTATCCCAGTCTGAGATCTTAGAGGCAACAAGTTGACTCAGATAAAAGTGCTGGGCCTGGAGTCAGACCTGAGTTCAAATTTGGCCTCAGATACTCACTAGCTACTATGCCTCTAGGCAAGTCACTTACCCTCTGTTTGCCTTAATCCACTGGAGAAAGAAATGGCATACCACTCCAGTGTCCTTGCCAAGAAACCCCTCAATGGGGTCACAAAGAGACAGAAGTGACTGAAGGACCAAACAAACCTACGAGCTTATAGGAATGCAAGTGACTAGCAGAGAAGGGAGGGAGGCATTGCATCTAGGGGCAAAGAGGAAGAAATCTGGTGTTGGGCATACTCAGAGTTTCTCAGAACTGACTTTTCCAAAGAATCTCAGAGATCACGTATTTTAATGGCAGCTCAGAAAGGAGGACTTTCTCAAGCTCATATAGCTTGGAAACAGAACAGCTTGGAATTGAACCCAGATCTTCTGACTCCCAGGTCTCTCTTTCTCCTATTATCCTATGTCCAGGTTGGAGGAAAGGCAGGGATTTGGAAAAAGCTGGATGGAACAGGCAGGATACAAAAGAAGTCAGAGAGGAAGCTTGAAAGTAAAGAGAGCTGTGTTTCTCTTTCCCTTTTGTTCTATCTGACCCTGAACTGGGGAAAGAAAAGGTCATGGAGGAGGGAGGCTGAACAGTGTAAGAGAGAATGCCCTTAAAACTAATGTTCAGTGCCGCTTCTTTAACCATTCAGATTGGGGAAAGGGGCCTTGCATCTCCTCCCTAGGTCATTCCTTTGCAAGGGCTAAAGAGCAAAGATCAGAGAACAAACAGAAATGGAATAAACTCTTCAACCACTGTGTATCCAACCTGGGAGGGATCTCAGACCATATCTAGTCCAATGACTTTTTATAGAAAAGAAACTGAGTCAAGAGAAGGGAAATGACCTCACTGAAGTTATACAAGTCAGTAACAGAAGGACTTTCAAACCAGTAGTCTTTCCATTGTCTCATACTGCCTGCCCTGATTTGGTAATAAAGACCTTCAACAATGATCATGTGGGCTTTGACTCAAGAATGGCCTGGAAAGTGGACAGCTAGGTGACTCAGTGATAGAGCTCTGGCCCTTGGAGTCAGGAAGACTTGAGTTCAAATATGGCCTTAGACACTTACTGGCTGTGTGACGATGGGCAAGTCACTTAACCCCATTGCCTTTAAAAAAAAAAAAAGTAACTTGGAAAGAGATTCCCTGAGGAGGTGTGTATGCAAATGACCTAGGAGTCTCTTGTACACCTGCCCTTCCAGGCCTTCCTAATGGAATGAGTAGCCTCATGATTTTTTTTCCTGCTCTCTAAATAATGGAAAAGAGTGGATAATCACTAAACCATTTCTTTTTTCTTTGGGCATGCCATGCATTTACATAATATATATCTCTCTGTCTGTCTCTCTGCATAGCATATTCCCTTTCCTTATTATAGTTGGCTTCAGGCTGATAGAAAACAAAACTAGAACTGCCTAAAGGAAGCCTGCTTATTCATAAGAATTGTCCCCAGGTGTTTCTTCAGAGCAGAGGTTGTTATTTTGGCCTTCTTTGGACCAGTATCCCCACTACTTAGCACCGGTTTGGGCACATAGTGGGTGTTTAATAAATGCAGTCTGAATGATTGTTGAGTCATCAAGTAATGGGGGTAGCAAGGGTGTGCAGAGACCATTGTTAGATAGTCACAGCTAAGCATCTCACTTCATCCTGTGGGGTAGTAGGGAGCCCAGAAAGGTACCAAAGGAGAAAACAACTTTGGTGAGGTAGTCTCTCTCTCTCTCTCCTCCTCTCCTCCCTCTCCCCGCCTTGTCTCCCTTTTCCTTCTTCCCCCCCCCCCCACTCTCTCTCTCTCTCTCTCTCTCTCTCTCTCTCTCTCTCTCTCTCTCTCTGATTTATGTCATCTGTCTTTATTTTTCTCCTCTGGGAAGTTGATGGAGAATTCCAGGAGACTTTGCAGCTGGATTCCACTCAGCAGATGGGAATGTAGTGATAAGAACCAAAGAATCTGAATTTATAACCCTTCCCTCAACCACTGCTCCTGCCACCCCCACCCCCAACCCTTCTCTAGCTTTCTCACTCTGTCTCTTTCCTAACTTTTCGTATTTTACCCAAACCTTGTATCTCCTCTTTGGCCAAGCCAAAAGGACTTATTCTTGGGGTTCAGCTTTCTAACCCATGGGAGTGGTGAATGGGGTATTGTGGAACATGAGGGAAAGGTAGGGGAGGACAAAAAGGAGATGACATGTCCCCTTGACACCAGTGGAAACTGCATGAACTGGAGAATTCGCCCAAGTAATAAGTATTTGAAATGAACTCACCTTGCCTTTTAGGAAATTCCCAGAAAGCATCAGCCAGGCATGGCCAGAGCTGAAGAACACTTTAAGCCCACCCAGGACAAGAAGAAATATCGCCACCGTCCAGAACCACTCTTCATCCCCCCTCCCTCCTTTAACCTGAACATCTCTTACTCAGCCGCCACCTTGTATCAGAGCCAGCTGCGATCCCCCCGTATCCTTGGGGACCACCTTTTGGACCCCGCTCATGAGCTGCCTCCCTACACTCCCCCACCTATGCTGAGCCCTGTGCGGCAAGGTTCTGGTCTCTTCAGCAATGTCATCAGCACTTCCTCCCATGGCGGCCCCCACCCGCAGCTGCCGCTCACTCCCCTGACACCCACACCCAGAGTGCTTCTCTGCCGTTCCAGTAAGTCTCAGCTTTGAATTCCTTGTGATATCTGGGTCATTATCAGAGTCCTTGATACTGCTTCACTCTGTTGGTTCTAGGTGCTGTATGAATACGTGTGGCCCCACTTCTAGGGGCATATAGTCTTAAAGACATAGAGACCTGAAAAAATCATGCATTAGGATGTGACCGTAGAATGAATCCTCCAACAAGATTAATTATTGTATGCAGCAGCTGGCTAAGCACGTGCCACAGTGGTATTTAAAGTGGAACCATGAGAATCTTGTAGTCAAGAAAGCTTGAGTTCAGCCAAACTTCCTACAATTTCATGAGATACTTGACTAATACAACAGAGATGGGCTGATAGGCTCATCCTGGCAGGCAAGGGAGGATACCTTGTCTGGTGGTGGTGATTTTCTAGACTTAATTCCTTCAGTGTGGAGATACCTCCCAGTGTTCTAGCTCTCCAACTCTTCTGTAATTTGCTGATTTAGCTGCCCAGTCACTAAGAGGTTAAGTGACTTGCTCAGGGCCAACACACCTCAGCATGTATGAATAGCAAGGACTTGAGACAGTATTATTCACTCCTAGGCCTGTGAGCGACCCACTTCTTCACTTTGTCCATACATGAGGAAAATATTTAAGACTGCTGAAATAATGGAAATGCTATTTTAAGTTTCTTGGCCAAGGGGGAAGATAGACCCACCTGTTTCTTTATCCTCTTCGTTAGTGACTTCTGTCTTGTATTTCAGACAGCATTGATGGTGGCAACTCAGCAGTCACACCAGGCCTTGGGGAACAGGCATTGGACATTGAACCGTAAGCAAAACTTGTTTGTTTGTTTATTTAAAAAACCCCCGACAACAATCCCATGTGCAATAGTAGCCTTGGTCATGTGTTCTCAAAACGGAATGAAGTCATTAGCACAAAGGGAGAATTTGAGAAGTGCTGCTGTCAGGTAGGTTGTATCAGAGAAGGGTACAAGAGATATTCTGGCTTTGGTGCCAGAAGAAGGGTGGGAGCATAGGCAGGCAAGGCTGCAAGACTGGCCCTTTGGTCGGTCCATTTATCGTATACTAATATTTCAGGTCTTTAAAAAACCCATTTGTTTAAAGTAAGCATACAGTAATTTCTTCAGAATCCTTGATTATCTCACCCCAGAACCCAGATGTGCTTCTTTCTTCCTTTGTTTCCTTCCTTCCTTCCTTCCTTCCCTCTTGCTCCCTTTCCATCTCTCTTCTTTTAACCTCTGCAGATTTTGTCCAACTCCAGTGTCTCTCCCTTGGCCAGGCCAAAAGAACATGTTTAGAATCCAAAAAAAACCTAATATACCTCTCTCTCTCTCTCTCTCTCTCTCTCTCTCTCTCTCTCTCTCTCTCTCTCTCTCACTCTCTCTCTCACTCTCTCTCTCTCTCTCTTTCTCTCTCTTTCTCTCTCTCTCTCTCTCTCTCTCTCTCTCTCTCTCTCTCTCTCTCTCTCTATGTGTCTATCTATATTTTGTTCTAAAAGCATATCACAATCCTTTGCCAAGTGTATCATTTAATCCTAGATACACTAAAACCACAGCATTTCTAGTCTGGTAACACTTTTAGAAAAAGTGTTAGTTTTCTGTGACTTATTCGGGAACCCATACCAACTTCAAATAGTCCCTTTTTTACTTTTCTAAGTACTCACAGACCATCTATTTTGTGATTATGTCCAAGGATTTTCCTGGGTATTGAACTCAAGCTCTCATTGGTTTACCATTTCTGGAATTTACTTTTCTTCCAAAGACTTAGCATTTGTCTGTCTTCAGTTTTCTGGAACTACTGCTCTTCATGATTCCTTGACAGGTTTCAGCAATGACATCCCATCACTAAGTTATTTCATTTTCATTCCCCTGAGACTAGGGCCTAGAAAGTTATAATTATTTAAAACAGCTAGGGTTTGTTCTCCCTCTCTCTTTCTGTCTCTGTCTTTCTTTATCTCTCTCCCTCTCCTTCCCTCCCTCTTTGCCTCACCCCTTTTCCTCCCATGATTACCTCCTCCTTTATGTTTGGCTTCAGTTGTGTTTAAACTTTGTGTGTGTGTGTGTGTGTGTGTGTGTGTGTGTGTGTGTGTGTGTGTGTGTGTGTGTGTGTGTGTGTGTGTGTGTGTGTAGTTTTATCCTTCCCAGTTTTCAGATCATCCTCTTCAATGGAAAAAGATAGAAACAAAAATAGTTCAGTAGTTCTGCTTTTTCTCTTGTCATCAGTTAGTGTTACACCATCTGCCCCATGCAGTCCATTTAATCCTTCCTTGTTCTTTTCCTAGTGAACGTATCTTTTGAAAAAAAAATATGCCCTTAGCTTATTTCCTCTACTGCAACCCCCCAAGCTCCATTTATTCTAGGATTTGTTCTTTGGTCAATGTCTGACCTTCTTTTGCATTTATCCTTTTGCATTTATAATTTCGTGTCCATCTACCCACCCTTTTCACATATCTCTTTAAGATTTCAGCTCACTGGAGAGAGTTTCCTTCTGCACTCTCAACATATGGGCCTCTCTAGATATCTTCCCTTTTTATTCCTTATCTGGGTTACTTATGGTTGGATTGCTGAAATTTGTTTTTGAGTGCTTCCTTTTTTTGAACCATTCTAGAGATGAAATGAATATGCTTTCCTGTGCCCCCAAATTATTTTGTTGACTATCCTGAGTCCTAGGTTGATGTGGTCATTTTTTTTCTTAAGGTTCTGGGTATAATAAATAGAGTACTGAGTTTAGAGTCAGGAAGACTTGAGTTCAAATCCAGCCTCAGGTACTTAACTAGCTGTTTGACTCAAGGCAAGTAAGTCATTTAGTCTCTGACTGCCACAAAGCAGGCATGAATGAAAAGATTTAATTAAATACTTAGTGATGAAGTATCTTCCATAGTCTCCATCTGGCCAGGTGATCGCTAGTGTATTCATTCCTACAACAATGCCATTTCTGCTTCTCATACAATTCTCACCCAAATGTTCTCTGTCACACTTCTGTCATTTGCTTTGTGAATTACACATATGTGAATTCTTCTTGCCTTATAGTTATACATTTCAAAGCTTGAAGCTCAGAATGACACAGTTATCTTTCATTTTTTCAACTATCAAATGGACAAAATTAATACCTCTCTGATGATCTCCCAGGGTTATAGGAAAGCTCGTATGAGATAATGTTTGTAAAAAATACTTTCAGATATACAAATTACCATGTCAGTGTGAGGTATTATTCTTGTCTTGAAACCATGTTGTATGAGGCTTCTTGGATCATAAGTTTTAGAGTTAGAAGGGTCTTCAGACATCATCAAATTCAATTCCCCCTCATTTTCTTGATTTTCCATTTTTGTGAGGCAGAGAAAACTTGCTCAAGGCAACTCATTTAGTAAGGTTATAATAGTAAGTAGTGACTTAATATTAGTAGTAGTAAATAGCAGATCCTCTTACTCCAAGTCTGGTACTCCCACTCTGCCACTGTTCGCCTATCAGTTTTATTCAATTATTGGAACTTTATGTATAACCTGGAGAAGAGAATCCTAGGGGAAACACTATTGGTGTCTTCATGTAGTTGGAAGTATTGTCATTTGGAAGCAGGTTAGACTCATTTTGCTTTGCCCCAGAGGGCAAAATTTGTGTCAGCGACTGGAAATTATAGAGAGGTTTCAACTTAAGAAAATTTTCCTACTGATTAAATTTGTTCCAAAGTGGGTTGGCTGCCTCTTCAAGTAGTGAGTTCTCCATCACTAGAGGTTTTCAGGTGGAAACCGGATGACCAAGTCAGGTCAGTAAGCATTTTTAAGTGTTTACTCTATGGTAGGCAATGTACACTAAAATACAAGACAAAAGAAAAGCAGTCCCTATTTTCAAAGAACTTACAGTTTAAGTGGGGAGGATGAGGAGATTTGTTGTTGGTCAATCGTTTTTCAGTCACATCTGATTCTTTGGGACCCCATTTGGAGTTTTCTTGGCAAAGATACCGGAGTGATTTGCCATTTCCTTTTCCAACTCATTTTATAGATGAGAAAACTGAGGCAGACAGGATTAAGTGACTTGCTCAGGGTCACACAGCTACTAAGTGTCTAAGGCCAGATTAAACTGAGGAAGATGAGTCTTGACTCCAGGCCTGGCACTCTATCCAATGTGCCACCTTAAGTGTAGGGGGAAGCGACACATAAAAGGAGACTGAAAAGAGGGCAGGGGGAAGGTACCCACTCAGGGTTCTGGAGGAAAATCAGAGTCAGAAGTGTTGGATTGAGAGACAAGTGGAGGAGTGAGTATGGGACTATTCCATGTACTTCCTCAAAATCACTAGGGGTTCTGGGACCAGCTGATCAAAAGAATGGGTTCACCTTTTAGAGTGGGAAGGCTGCTGGGGTATGGAGAAGACTACTTCTTAACAGTGTTGTATAGGATACGACTTGCTTTAGGAATGAGCTAGACCCCATAAACCTCTGAAGTTCGTCTAGCTCTTAACTTCTGTTCCCTGTTTCTCCATATGAAATGATACTAAACCCATCTTATGTCCTCCTCCCCTACTCTGTACTTTTAAAAATGCCGGTCATAGTTTCTTTACTCTTTTCTGTTCTGTTCAATTTTAAGATGTTCCAAGTTGTTCAGAATTAGTCAGGACTCCTCTTTACTGCCTTAAGTGGAATCCTGTTGGAAACTTCTCATCTCTCCTCACTTGGAAATGCTGTTCTCTGTCACAGGGCACACAGCATTCCTGGAATTGGGGGTGGGAGAATGGTCCATACTGTAATGAAATGCCTCCTAAGTTTTTTCAGTACGAAGGACAAATGTTCTATTTCTTTAGTTTCTGACAAATTGCTCTTTGTAGGCTCATCATAACCAGACACCGTTTGCTGTTTTTCTTTTTGTCCTTAAAGACGTATCAACATTGGTGTGAGATTCCAAGCAGAGATCCCTGAACTCCAGGATGTGTCTTCCCTGAGCAAGGACACACATAAGGCCACACTGGTGTGGAAGCCCTGGCCAGAGCTGGAAAACCAAGAGTTCCAAAAGAGAGGTATTGGAATGTGGGAAAGATTGGTTAGGAAATGCTCAAGTCCCCCACTGGATACCTTTTCCTGGGACTTTCACATGTCCAAAGATGCTCAGTCAGTCTTGTTATTCCGTTTTCTGATGGGTCTCTGATGCCTCTTCTTCTTTCTTACAGTGGAGAATCTGCTGAATTTGTGTTGTTCAAGTGCATTGCCGGGGGGAGGAACAAATTCTGAATTTGCCTTGCACTCTCTCTTTGAGGCCAAAGGTGATATTATGGTAAGTACTGGAAGCTTCATTGCCAGGGGGCAAAAAATTTTCTGAACTTAACAGAGCTAGTTGAAACACACACATACACACACACACACACACACACACACACACACACACACACACACACACACACACACACACTCTCTCATGCACACACATCTGTTTGAGTGATTGGCATTTCTGCTTCCATAAATGACAATGAATGCTAAAGAGTGTGTTCATCCTTGGTTGCCAAAGAAGACCATGCCATCAGAGAAATAATGAGATGACTTGCACTTGACTTTGTTTTGAGTAAGGGAGGGCTGTGCAGGTCACCAGCCTCACTTGTCCTCCAGAGCCATCTGAATCCAGTGACCAGATATTCATCAGGATGACTGGAGATGACCCAGGATGAGGCAGTTGAGGTTAAGTGACTTGCCCAAGGTCACACAGCTAGGGAGTGTCAAGTGTCTGAGGTAAGATTTGAACTCAGGTCCTCCTGACTCCTGCACTGGTGCTCTATCCACCTAGCTGCCCCATGCTAAAGAGTAGAAAGAGGATGAATGAATTGTGCTTCTGTTTACACTATGGATTCCCAAGGTTAATTGTCAACACTTGTCCCTTGGGAAATGAGTGTGTGTGCATTTTATGGCTTGAATTTCACCTTAGGGATCCAGGGTACCGCTAATAAAAGCTGAAGGACTTACTTAAATAATTAGTCCCCCCAAAATTTGTGCATATATAGAGCCAGACAGTCTGTGACTTGGCTAAGACTTCAGCCAAAGTTTGATCTTCATTCAAATGCCTGTAACTCTGTAGTTAAATATTTGACATTTATTTTGATGGTGTGTTTCCCTCCCTTTGCCCTGGTACCCCCTTGGATACCACCAAAATCATTCCCTAATACCCCCTTGTCAAATAGGGGAGATATTTTTAACCCACTGAACAATAGATTGAATTAAGAGTTGAACACTTGGGCCACTAACTCGGTCAAGTCACTGAATGTCTTTGAGCCTCAGATTTCCCTCGGTGTACCATTCATATTGTATGTGCGGCAGAGGTGGGCAGATTAAGTAGTCTTAAATTCATTTCTGGCCCTCAGTTCTACGAATATGAAAATGAGTGTCATACAATCCCAGTGGACTCGTGATGGAAAATGCTGTTCATTTCCAGAGAAAGAACTGATGAACTCTGAGTGCAGAATGAAACATATTGTTTTTCATTTTTTTCTTGTTTGTGTGTGTGTGTGTATTTGCCTTTGCAACATGACTAATATGGAAATGTTTTGCATGATCCACATGAATGATTGATATATTGCTTGCCTTCTCAAGGAGTGGGGGAAGAATGGGAGGTAGGGAGAGAATTTGGAGCTCAAAATTTTAAAAAACAAATGATAAAATTTTTAAAAATGTAATTGGGAAAATAAATAAAAATACGTTAAAAAAAGGAAATGAGGGTCATAATGATCAGTCCTGAGCTACCTCATGATACAGTGACTTTATCTGTGTGGCCACTCGTTTTAGCAATGCAGATCATACACTATCCTCAGGAGTCAAGTTAATGGTCCCCAAATAGTTCTCATTCAGTAGAGTGGGGTAGCCTCTTCAGACTTAACTAGGCTTATTCTTGGAGTACAAACAGGGTTTGGCACTGGTATGAACTCTTAAGCATTTCTAGCTTGGCAAGCCCAGATGGAGATGCCCGTAATCTTTGTGGTAATTTGTCAGAGGGTTCAGAACCCAGTGTCTGCCTGAAGGGTTACTTGGAGCCATAGTGGGGAGAGTGACACTGTTTCTGTGCTTTTTTATTTGTTGGTAGTAGGAGGTTGAAGGGGTAGAGTATAGGCTTATGATTTCATCAGCGTTAGGAGCTGCTTTACCCACTACCTCCACTGACTTGAAAAGAAATCTCCCTGCTCCAAAGCCAATTCTACTCCATATCACTCTGAGTGTCGCTTAGCACTATGTATACGTTCTTTAATTTTCAACCAGTGGCAGCATTAACATTATTGTTATTTCAAATAAAGATTGCTGAGGATAAATGAGGTTATAGATTTAAAAAGCTTTGAACTGGGAATCTTACAAGGAAGGTATGCTCTGTCCCCAACATTACCAGTACTGTCAGTTATAATCTGTTGTATAAAATATAGGCTAGGAGGGGGGACTGCACCTGTGAATTCATTAATGGGGAACTCCCTTTAGCAATGCAGGGTGTCATCTCCTTTATATTGATTGATAACTATTCTGTAACTTAGATAAGCCTTAGAGAGTTGCCCATAGTACTGAGAGCTAAGGTTAATTGCCCGTAGTCACATAGCCAGTATATGTCAGAGGTGTGAGATATATGATAGTTATATTAAAAAAATTTTCCTGTTATCAAAAGCATTTTCTCCTTCTTCTCCCTCCACCTCCACCTCATTACAAAAAAGGAAGAAAAAAAGAAAATTAAAAAAAAAATTAACCCTTTTAACAGTCAAGCAAAACAAATTCTTACATTGGCCATATCCAAAATGTATCTCTCATTTTGCATCTTGAGTCTGTCGCTGTTCTGTGTGAGGTGGGTAGCACATGTCATCCTTATTCTCCTGAAATAATGTTTGGCCATTTCCTTGGTTAGAATTCTCAAGTATTTATGCTGCTGTTATTGTATAAAATGTTCTGGCATTACCCACTTCTCTCTGCAGTATGATAGGTATATTAAAGTACTCAATCGATCTCTTCTTTCCTTGGAGCATTTTGAAATTTCACCATGCTCTTGTTTGCAAGATGCTGCTCCCTACTCTGCCTGGCTCCCCAGCCCATTTGGCAGAACCATTATTGTCCCTGCTTTTCCCTGTAGTGAAGAACCATCTCAGGATGGTCTTGGATTCTGATGTGGGTGGCATAAGGAAAGGAAACCTCATCCTTCATCTTCTATCTCCTTCCTTTTCCCCACCTTCCTGAGGTTTCCTTGGGATGAGCTTGCTTTTTCTCCTTTGGGTGTAAGACGCTCCACTTGGCCCAGGGTACAAGTGATTAATGCTGCTTCCTTTCTTTCCCATGGGTCTGTAGGCTGCTTTGGAAATGCTCCTGCTGAAGAAACCCATGCGATTTAAATGTCATCCTTTAGCAAATTACCACTATGCTGGTAAGTTCCCAGTTTTCCCCATCCCCTCTCATTGTTTTTTGAGGGAATAAGGGAGGGGGGAGTTTTCTTTTTTTTTAAACTGATGTTGATAATGTTGTCTTCCATTTGATTGTTCCATAATTATTATTTATTTTATTTTTTTTTAATTTATTTATTTTAAGGCCTTCCAAGCACCTAGCAAATGGGTGCTATAGCAAATAGGATGATTTTATCTGCTCAGTTGGTGACAGTATACTCCTGAACTCGGCGATGATGTGACCGTCAGCTTGTTTTCGGTGTTGCTATTTAGTCGTGTCAAACTCTTTGTGACCCCATTGGGGGGTTTTCTTGGCGGAGATATTGGAGTGGTTGGCCTCTGGCTTATTTTACAGATGAGGCAACTGAGGCAAACAGGGTTGAATGATTTGCCCAGGGTTACATAGGTAGTAAGTGTCTGTGGCCAGATGTGAACTCAGATCTTCCTGACTCCAATCCTGGCACTGTATTCACTGCACCACTTAGCTGCCTTGTCATGTTGTTAAAGGGATGCTATTAAGTTAATGTGAAAAGAAGGTGGGTACCTTGTGTTTAGGGTATATGGTGTCCATTAGTTGTCAGTTGGGAAGTCAGAGATTATGTGGGTGGTTTCTCATTTTACTTTTCATGATAGGCCTGTGGTAAAGCATATTAGAAAGAGCTTTGCAAACCTTAAAGTGCTAGATATGCTAGATACATTGATGATGATGATGACGATGACAGTGACGACATCGATGATGATGATGACAGCAGCCTGATAAGTGCGGCATCAGGGCAGCTACAGGGCACAGAGGATAGAGTGCTGGGTCTGGAGTCAGAAAGACTCATCTTTGTGAGTTCAAATCTGGCCTCAGGCACTTACTAGCTATGTGACCCTGGGCGCATCCCTTAACCCTGTTTGCCTCAGGTTCCTCATTTGTAAAATGATCCGGAGAAAGAAATGGCAAACCGCTCCAGTATCTTTGCCAAGAAAGACGCCAAATGGGGTCACAAAGAGTTGGACGTGACTGAGCAGCAAGAGATTGGCATCATGGTGTCACGGGTAGAGTCTGGTTATAGATAATCTCTCTAATATCGCACACTCATTTAGGACAAGATCTTTATGTCTGCAGCACCTAGGATAGCATACAGTATTAGTAGAGAACTAGTCTTGGAGTCAGGAAGACCTTAGTTCAAGTCTGTCCTCTGACACACTGCCTGGGTAAGTCACTGAAGATCTCAGTGTCCCTGATAATGCCCTAAAACTGTGAGTTGCAGATGCATTGCCAGTTGTGTGTGGGGGGGTGCGGTGGGGGGGGAGATGTTCTTATTGGGAGTTCCCTATCTCTGTCAAATCACACGGCCAGGTAAAATAAAAGAGACATGAGATTCCACTATCATCTTCAACTCTTCTGTCTCCTGGCTAACTGATAATAACGATGTTGTTAACAGTATCCCTACTTTTTTGTTTTTAGGGGGAATGAGGAACTTTTGAAGTTAAATAAAGTTAGAATCAGGAAAGAGATAAGCTAGGTGGCATAGTGGATAGAGTACAGGTCTTAGAGTCAGGAAGAGCACAGTTCAAATCCAGACTCAGATACTTACTAGCTGTGACCTCTAGGCAATTCACTTAATCTGTTTGCCTCAGTTTTTTCAACTGTCAAATGGGGATAATAGTAGCACCTGCTGTCCAAGGTTGTTATGAGGATCAAATGAGATAATCCTTGTAAAGCGCTTAGCATAGTGCCTGATACATAGATCGTATAAATGTTATTTTATTATTGTGGTTATTACCATCTCCTGGGGTGTTGTGGGGATCAAATAAGATAATTCTTGTAAAGCTCTTAGCACAGTGCCTGATGCATGGTGTAGGCATTTAATAAATGCTTATTCCTTTCCCTTCCTTACCTTCTCCAAGGTTAAAATATTAATTGCCTACTCAGGCCAGTTAGATTCCTGTGACTCCCCAGGCTTTCCCTAGTGAACTCTACAGTAATTTAAAGTGATTTTTTTTTAAAAAAAAAAAGAGGCATAGAAAAACCAGATACTTGACTGGTTATGAGAATGGGTGGGCCATCGGGTTACTATATCAGTATATGTTCCTCAGACAGGTATTTCTGGTGAACATTGTATTGGGCTCAGGGGAGTCAAGAGTGGACCACATGGTGTTTGGGACATTTCCTAGCCACACACTGTTCACTGCCACAACCTCCCCACCTCCCACCCCATTGTTTCCACACCTGTCTTCTAACAGTGCTGTTGTGTGCCTGTGTGTCACAGAATATCAAAATCTTGGAAACATCACAGATTGTAGGTGGTGTGAGACAGACGAAGCATATCAATTTTATTCATCAAACAAAATGGAGAAAATAAAATGTAGCTAAAGTAATTTTTTTTAAGCAACAGCCAAACTTTACTGAAAAAAAAATGCAATTTCAAAAAAGAGACAAAATAGCACATTTTTTTTCTGGAAACATCAGGATGGACCTGGACACACACTCAGCATACAAACCTATGGACCATCCCTGTGGTGTGGAGAAGTCCCAGTGATGAATTTCCTTCTATTAGGACAAATCAGCACCTGTCCTGCATCCGATAGGTTAATTGACTTGTCCTGCCTGTGTATAGGTTAATTGACTTGTCCTGCCTCTATATGTCAGGTGGGAGACCTGAATCTGGGTCTTCTTCACTCTCAGCCTCTCTCTGTATCCAGTACACCATGTAGCCTCTTAGACGATAACAATAGATGACATTTTAATGGTCCTTTATGGTAGGCAAAGTGTTTTACATGTGTTCCCTGCTGCCTCTTTAATTTGCTTTTTAGGTGAGTAATTACAGTAATATTCACCTACTAATCACTTCCAGAAAGCATGGGACTGGGTGAGGGCCAAGCAGCCAGATTTGTGGTGATGATGGAAGGAGCAGGGACAGGATGAGGAAGAGACCATTTAATTTTGACTCAGAGACCATATAAAAGTGGCTTAACTGCTGAAAGATGATCTTTTCATATATTGTGGCCATCCAAATATTTTCCTTCCCGATGTCTGCCTGGAATGGATAGAGGGTTGCGTTATGGCTCCGGATGAAGCTATAGAAATGATTTAGCTCTTCTACGATTCCCTGACTTTACTCATTCAGTGTTTAGTTTTGTCTTTAGCAGCAATGACATGTGTTCAGTGTCTCAAAGTGTATCTGAGTGCTCATTTTCAAGCTCTGCCTAGAGTTTGTGTGGGATGTGGGGTTCTTGCCACTTGTCCCTCTCCTAAAACAAGGGCATTTGGACTTGGGATCATGGGAGTAGTGATATCACTGCTGCCAAATTATATTTGTTGGTTGCTGGGACTTGGGACTGTCTTCATACATGCAGAATTTGGGAGATGATCTTCCTTCTCTCTTTGCCGTTCATTGCTCTCATCTGTTTGGAATCTTTTCCCACCTGGGATTTCCAAGGAAAGAGGGAGTGAAGGGATAGAGGGCTGAGGGAGAAATAGGGAGCAGTAAAGGGCTAAATCCTAAGTAAGGTACAAGTCTCCCCAAAGGGAGTTCTTTTGCCAATCCCAACTAGTCCTCATCTGATGTTAGCATCATGTCACTAAGAGAAACCCTGAAGCCCCCTCCAGGAGCCTAAGGCATGTCTTGTCTCAGACTGTCAGCACATTGGCTAAGATAAGATACATCTTCTGAGAGTAAGACTGAAGAAGGCTGGTCTCAATTCAGGAAAAGATAGGAGAAAGTGGGGAGAATCTTTTCTCTTACTTCTCCTTAGTTCTGATAGAGGCAGCTAATGGTATGGTGACTGGACCTGGAATCAGAATGACCTGAGTTAAAAAATTCATCCTCAGACATTTACTAGCTATGTGACTTTGGACACATCACCTGTCCTCCATCTGCTTCAGTTTCCTCATCTGTAAAATACTGTTAGCATCTTCTTTCCAGGATTGTTGTTAGGTAAAATATTTGTACGGTATTTTTGCAGATCTTAAAATAAATGCTGTTGTTGGTATTCACCAGCAAAAGATGAAAAATAGGCAGCATAAGTATGTAGGGGCAGCTAGGTGCTGAAGTGGACAGTGCCAAGCCTAGAGTCAGAAAGCCTCATCTTCTTGAGTTCATATCTGGTCTCAGACTCTTATTAGCTGTATGACCCTGGGCAAGTCACTTAACCCTGTTGGCCTTAGTTTTCTCATCTATAAAATGAGCTAGAGAAGGGAATGGCAAACCACTTGAGTATGTTTGCCAAGAAAACCCTGAATGAGGTCACAAAGTGTTGGACACAACTGAAAAAATGAACAGCATAGACAGTAGAAAGAACATTGCCTCTGGCATCAGAGGACTTGGGTTCTGTCTCCCTCTCTGATGCTTACTACCTCTCTGAGGAAGTTATTTAATCATACCCTGCCTTCATTTCCTCATTTGTAGAATTACTGGCTTCTGGGGATCTCTTCCATCTCTAGACGTACGATACTATGATAAGCCATCCATGGAAAACCAGAGAACCAAAACAGGCCAGGAGTGGTACCTAGCTAGAATTCAAAGGACCTCTTCCTAAACTAAGGTTATCCCATTAAATTTAACTTGGTCCATGGGATGAAATGTTGACTGTGTAATGCATGAAATGTTGACTGTGTAATCCATGAGGCCTTTTCATTTCTTCAAAGGGAGCCAGGGTTCAGCCCCCTCAGCAAAGCTTCTGATCTACCCATTAGTATTATAGACAGGAAGAGTGTTACTCAAGGTATGGGGTTAGTTCTGATGATCTCCTTCCCCCTCAGGTAGAAGCTAAGGCTTTCTACCTGTGGAGGACCCCAAAAGGCAGTGAGAGTGACCGCTTCTTTTTAGTGGGAGGATCCTAGTTTTAGAAGTTTGAAATTCACCGTCTGTCTGTCGGTTCATATGGTAGCAATTATATTGGGTAGTGAGAGATAGGGTGTGTGTAGGAGTAATAGTAATGACCCACACATGGCTGTAATTGGAATTGCAGCATCTTTGGGTTTTTCAGTTGAACGGGTCAGCTTTACAGATGGCTCTCTGAGTGGGAAGGAGGGCAAGAAACAGTTCTCTTCTTCTAAAGGAATATTGCAACACAATCTACTATCAGTTCATACCGCATACTGAACACTCAGTCTACAACGCCTGGAGTGGGAGCAGGGGGAGACAAAGAAGTGGTCTACAGAAGATTAAAAGAAATCTCCGAGTGTCCCAGGGAACAGACTTTAATACACCAGGAAAGAACATAAGAACATTTATATAGCTACATAGAGGCAAATGAATACAGCGCAATTGAGAGAGCCTCATGGAACACAGAATATCTGCCAGGTTTAAGCCAGAAGCCTTGCACCTTAGACAAATTACTTAACTTCTGTGACCTCAGTTTTCTCATTTGTAAAATGAAGAAGGTGGGGCAAGTTGTACCAGATTAGTGGTGTCAAGCTCAAATAGAAAATGGATCTTTTGTGGCCTGCAATATTGATTTAGAAAACCACAAATTAATATTATCTATGTTGTATTGTATTTTTACTTATTTGGTTAAACATTTCCTAGGAATATTTTAATCTGGTTCCTGTGGCACTCAGGAATGCCTTGAGTTTGACACTTTTGTATCAGATCATGTCTGAAGTGTCTTTCCAAGCTCCAAACCTATGAGACTGTGAAAGCAGCTTTATAGGATGTATGATAAGATATATATGTGTGTGTCTCTTATGTAATAGGATAGATAACTGTACAATATATACAATATCCTATGCTGCTTTAAAAGATATATAAGACATATATTTATGTGTATCTTATATAATAGGATAGATAACTGAACAACATATACAATATCTTATGTAGCTTTATAGGATATATAATAAGATATGTGTATGTGTGTATCTTATGTAATAGGATAAATAATTATACAGTATATACAATATCCTATGTAGCTTCGTAGGATATATAATAAGATATATATGTGTGTATCTTACATAATAGGATATATAAATATGAAATATATACAATATCCTGTACCAAGTAGTTGCTCAGTAATAATTTGTAAAATGAATAGTCTGGCTCTGTCCTCTTTTGAAAAGGTAATTTTTGGAGCACCTTTAGCTTAAACTACCCACACTTTCCCTAAATAAAACAGCACCATATCTCTTACATAAAGAATTTTTTTTGCATTTATATGTATTTTTAAAATTAAATTTCTTTAATATTTATTTTCTCTTTTCACTACCACCCCCACACATAGACTGAAGAAAAAGAAAATCTTTTAAAATAAGTATGTATAGTCAATCAAGCAAAAACAAATTCCTACACTGGCTGTGTCCAGCCATACGCATCTGCTTCTGCACAGAGTCCATCCAGAGGTGGGCAGAATTCTTCATAATTGGCTAAAGTAACTCCTTTTTTCAAAGCCGCACAGCGGGTCTCCTGTACCGCTTTCCCCTGGCATCCCTTTCTTCCCATGGGCCAGGATTTCTGTATATCTTCCCTGAAATCAGCCACATCTCAGGAATCTATTTCTCTGACAACCAGAACTCAAAACATTTCCCCCTTGATGATGTTCCAGCAGCAGCTTCCCCTAGTTAATTAGTCTCTTTTCTAATTAGCTCTAATCGGCTTATTAGGGCCCCCTGCTGATAACAGCCCAATAGCCAGGAATCCTGAGGTAGCACAAATGACTCCTGTGGGCACTTCAGCAAATTAACCCTTTGCTCTTTCTACTTGGTTGGCACTTAGTAAATGGGAAGTTTGTTAGGCATTGAGATTAAATGCACTGGGGAAGGAGAATTTCAAGCCAGCCTTAAACCCTGTATATTTTGAATAGAAGTTCTCTTTAACTCTGAGAGATTCCAAAAAGACCAAGATTAATAATTGCTTATCTAGAACAGGGAAGAAATCCATCAGACATGGCAAAGAGCCCAGAGAACCACCCTTCCTCTTGGTTTTGGATTAAAGGCAGATTTGGAAAGTACAGAGTAGGAAAGGATGAATTAGGAGCCCTAAGGGGGCAAAGCTAATAATACTAACAACTTCCATTCATACAGAGCTCTCCTCACAAAGACTGTGAAATAGTTACCTCAAGGATCATCATCTTCATATTACAGATGAGGAAACTGAGAGACTTGGGAGAGGGGAAATGACATTCATTTCAGTGAAAAGTCAGAGGATTTGGCTTCCAGTACTACTTCTCATTTTACCTTGCTGTGTAACCTTGGGCAAACCATTTAATTTCTCTGGGCCTCAGTTTCCCCTACTGTAAAATGGGGAGTTGGACTAGATGACCTCAGAGATCCCTTTTAGTTCTGGATCTGTGATCCAATGATAATCACACCAAGCTTCCTCCAGGATCCATGAAGTCAAAATTATTTTCATAATAATTATTTGCCTATTAAAATATTCTACCCTTTTCAAACTAGCTATCTATACGAGGCTGAATTTTCCTCATATACTTAAGCCAAAACAACATATCACAACAGATTGAATGCAGAAACATATAGGAGAATTTAGATATCTTCTGTAAGTGTCTATTAAAGGGAATTACAAAAGTACATGAAGCAATTCCACTCTTGTCACTACTTTTTTTTGGTAAAAGTTACTTTTCATAAAAATGTTACTTATGTTAACATATAGTGGATTTGTTATTGTTATTTTTAATGAATTAACATGTTTTTAAAATTTTATCCAATTTCCTTTCTCACACAGTGAATCTCAGTAAATATAACCCTTAAAACAAAAGTTTGAGAACCGCTGCTATAGAAACTGCTGCTGTCTTGGAAAATAAATTCATCCAATCAGGACTGTGCAGAATCACCTGAACACATGCTTGACATTCCTAATTTCTCCCTTTTGGTTACCCTGTTCTCCCCACCTGGGATAATCTCCTTTTTTTGTTTTTAATTGTATTTGCTTAAGTCCTCCCTTTTCTTCAAAGCCCTCCTCTACCTCCTTCCCTGACCACATCCACCCCTTAGGGATTAATCTTTTACTCTGACATCCTGACAGACTCTTTTCCTGTATCCTGCATTTCTTAGTCTATACTACCATATGTTGTTCAGTTGTTTCAGTTGTGTCCGGCTTTTCACTATTCCATTTGGGGTTTTCCTGGCAAAGCTACTAGAGTGTTTGTCATTTCCTTCTGCAGCTCATTTGACAGATGAAGAAACTGAGGCAAACAGGGTTTGCTCCAGGGTCACACATCTAGTAAATGTCTAAAGTCAGATTTGAACTCAGGTCTTCCCCACTCTAGGTCCTAGCACTTTATCCACTGAACTCCCTAGTGGTCAATACTACTATATTGTGCAATATTTTTTAGAACAGGGGTTCTTAACCTGATTTTCAAAATCCTTTTTGAGCTCTTCCATGGCCTGAGCCCATTGAATATTTAATCTGGATGTTTGGGATACAGAAGCCTTGACTTCTGTGTCTTTCCCTGATGGTAAGCCTTGTTCTTCCTCATCCAAAAGGATGGGAAGAGATCTCTGTTCACCAAGAAAGTAACTTTCTATGGTCTTATATTTTTCCCCTTTTCTGGGCATTTTCCCAGTCAGTGACTTGACTTCTGAGTGTCCTCTCCACACCCACCTTGCCTCCGGATCCACCCAGCCAGCATTTGGGGTCTGAGATTCAAATGCTGCTTCCCAGCCTCAGGGCTTTGGGCGGGGCTGCTATTCAGTGTGAGATTAAGTTCTGGGGCTCAGGTGGGGGCAGGGCTGCCACACAAGGCTCAGTTCCCTCAGGGGGTTTATGCAGAGACCTTCAACGATGGATCGCGGCTCCTGCCTGCCTCGGGAGCCCCATCCGCTGCTGCCTCCCGAGGGGACCTGAGCCATGGGGACACCCCACTCCCCTCTCAGTGAGCCAAAAAGACTCTCTCACTGACTCCCCGCACCCGTGGGTAGAGGGACCTGCGCGGCCGCTGGAGATTCCGTCCATGAAGCCTGCTCAGATCTGCTCCTCTTGGTGCCACGCAGCCAGTGCAGGGCTGGGCTCTGCTCCAGGTCCGGTGCATGACAGACCTTTCGCGTCAGTTTTTCAGGGCTCTCTGGAGTATAAATCTCCTCCACTCTGTTGTTCTGTGGCTTCTGCTGCTCCAGAATTTGTTGGGAGTTCTTCTTTACAGGAATTTTATGGGCTGTGGGTTCGGAGCTAGCATATGTGTGTCTTTCTACTCCGCCATCTTGGCTCCTCCCCTCACAGGGGTTCTTAACCTAGTATCTGTGAACTTTTTTTCTTTTAAATGTTTTGATAACTATTTCAATATAACCAGTTTCCTTTGAAGTCCTCTGTATTTTATTTTATACATTTAGAAATTTTCTTCTGAGAGAAAGTCTGAGAAGAGATCCATAGGTTCACCAGATGGCCAGAGGTCTATAATAAAAAAGATTAAGAACTCCTCTCTTAAAATAATAATAATAACCCACATTTTGTTTTTGAGGGGCTTTGTTGGTTACAAAACATTTTCCTTGGAACATATAAGCAGTGTCTAGACCTATGATTTATTTGGTGTAAGGAATTCCCTCATTCTAATGCAGAGACTTGGTTGCCTGGGGCACTAAGTGGTTAAATGAGTTAGTTGCCCAAGGCATTCAGCTAGAACTTTGATAAGACCCCACTTTCTGACTAGGAGGCCAGTGGTCCCAGATGTTCCTTCTCTTCCATTGACATTATTTGTGTAAAATATGCGTCTTATTCAGACCCTTGTTACTGATTATAAGATGCTCATTATTTCTGCCCTCCAAAGTTGGCCAGTTTTCACATCTTGTTTCTAAAATAAGGAATTTTGAATCCTCATCAAATTCATCTTAGTTATATGTCCCCAGTGGATGTCTTTGCATTCACCGTAACACCTAGCCCTACACATCCTAGGCTCTCAGTGGTAACTGTTGAGGACATCTGTGGAATTCACCAGGCCCACTTGTCTTTTCACTAAACTCAGGAGTTGGAAGGGAGTGATGCTGAACCACTGCTGAAGGAGGGTATTGCTATGGAAGGGCTAATGATAACAATAACCAACATTTATTTATATAGTGTTTACTATATACCAAGTTCTGCACTGAGCATTTCACATTGATTATCTCACTTCACCCTCACAACAACCCTGGGAGGGAGGTGCCATTATTTTTCTCATTTTACAGTTGAAGAAACTGAGGCAGACAGACTAGCCTAGGATCACACAACTAGGAAGGGCCTGAGGACAGATTTAAATAATAATAATGTCTATAATAATGATTGCAATTATTCATTTATTTACTTATGTCCCCATGAACCATTCCGTACATGGGGTTTTCTTGGCAAAGACACTGGAATGCTTTGCCATTTCCTTCTCCAGTGGATTAAGACAAACAGATTAAGTGACTTGCTCAGGGTCACCTAGTTAGTAAGTATCTGAGGCCAGATTTATCTCAGATCTTCCTGACTCCAGGCCCAGCACTTTTTATCACCTGAGTCATCTATAATAATGACAGCTTACATTTAAATAGCTGCTGACAGGAATATTGTTAATATAAAATATAATATTCCCTTCTCTGTCAAAAAAACCATACTGACAGTAAGCCTGTCCCTCTAAAGTGCAGGAGAAATGCAATGACATTCTTGGGATCACTGGGAGGGATGAGCTTTTTTATTGTTGACACAGAAGGGAATATTACATTTGATATTAACAATATTCCTGCCAGGTGCTATGGTAAGTGTTTTATAATTATTATTTATTTTAGCCCTCACAACAACCCTGGGAGTTAGGGATTATTATTATCACCATTTTATAGATGAGAAAACTGAGGCAAATAGTGATGAAGTGACTTGCCCAGGATCACACAGATAGGAAGCATCTGAGGCTGGATTCGAACTCAGGTCTTCCTGAGACCCTGTGCTCTGTCCAGTTGGTTCATAAATAATTCTGAAACTGTGTTATCTGTGTGACCTTGGACAAATTATCCAGCCTCTAGATTTCTGTGTCTGTAAGTTTGTTGGAATAGATGATGACTCTGTGGTCCTATTCTTGTCTAATATGGCCCCAATGGCCATTTTGTGTTTAGTGCCATTTTATTTGAACTCTTCCTTCCTGTAAAGCCTTCCTGAAATAACCTCAGGGACCTTGCCTTTTACTCTGAATTCTTTAACCCTTCGTGTATCCAATCTGTATTATACAATCTTGCCTCTGTTTGTGTGCTGTCCTACCATTGTTCTTAATGTCCATCAGTCAGTCGATCAACTAGCATTTAGTAAGTGCCTACTATGGCACAACTACTGGGCTCTGTGTTAAGTGCTAGGGATACAAAGAAAGGTGAAAGATAGCCCCTGCCTGCACAGAACTCACAGACTAATAGAGGAGGCAACTTGAAAACAACTACATGTAAAGCATTTAGGTAAAGGAGAAAGGGGATCAAGAAAGACTTGGTAGAAGGTGGAATTTTAGCTGAGTGTTAAGGAAGCCAAGGGACAGAAATGAGAAGGAAGAGTATTCCAGGCACGGAAACAGTAAAAATGCCCAAGGTTGGGAGGTGCAGTTTCGTTTTTGAGGAAGGGTAAGAAGACAAGTATCGCTGAGCTGCAGAGGCTGTGGAGGGAGGGGAATGAGATATGACAAGACCAGAAGGTAGGAAGGACTTTAAAAACCAGAGGATTTAAAATCTGATCCTGGAGGTCACAGGGAGCCATTGGAGTATATAATCAGACCTGCATTTTAGAACAATCATCTTGACATCTGAGTGGAGGAGAGACTGGATGGGGCTAGACTTGAGGCAGGGAGACCAATCAGCAAGTTATTACAGTATTCCAAGAGTGAGGTGATGACAGCCTGGACCAGCGTGGCATTGTCAAAAGGACAATGTTGCAAAGGTCAAAGTAGTCAGAAGCCAACCAGTCTTTATTATTAAGCACTCACAGTGTGTCAGGCACTTTGCTAAATGCTGAGGATACTAATATGAAGAAAAGAAAGACAACCCCTGCCTTCATGGAGCTTCCAATCTAAGGGGGGGGGGGTTGACTGCATCCAAAAGGAAGCTGAAAAGCTGGAGTGGTAAAATTACCCAACTCAGGATATGATGGGAGAAGCCAGCCGGGGAAGACCCAGAGTTGTCAATGCAGGTAATACATGAGGAGAGATGTCTGAGCTGAACTCTCTCCTTAAATGGAGGTTTGGAGTGGATGCCCCTTACCCTCCAAACAGAGAGGCAGAGTGTAGTGTGGAGTACCAAGGCTGATAAGATCTTGCAGGATGATGACATTATCCCAATAAATAAGCTTCCTGGGTCATGGTGAAGCCCCATTTCTCATCTAAGTGAGAAACGAGAAAAATGACAGGATTTGATAGCTGATTGAGTATTTAGAGTGAAAAAGGAGTAACAGATGGAGAGTGAAACCTAAGTTTTGAGCCCAGATGACTGGGAGCATAATGGTGCCTTTGATGGTAATAGGAAAGTTTGGAAGGAGGGAGGAATGGGGGGAAGATAACGAGATCAGTTTTGTACATGTTGAGTTTCAGATCTACAGTAGGCGGCTGGAGATGGGAGTCTGGAATTCAGGAGAGAGGTTAGAAATGAAAAAATATCTGAGTCATCTTTATTGAGATGATAATTAAATATAAGGTCAAGTTTGAGAAGGAAGGAAAGTGAAGCCACAGTAGGGTTGATCCCTGAGAGAGCCCCAGCAGGTTGAGGTCATGGTGAGGACACAGAATAGATGGCATGATAGGAGGTTATAGTTGGATAGAGAAATTTCCGCAATCTTGATCAAGAAAGTGAAACCCTTGTACATGATGGTGAGATTTAGGGTGTGGCCAACCATTCATGAGGAGAATTTGTAGTTGAGGTTGATGAACCTGAAGAACAAGTCACTTAAGGGAACATCAACATATATAGTGAATTTCCCCAGTAAAAAGTTCGGAGTTATAGGGGAGAGGAAGGCTGAGCTCCTTAAGAAAAGAGTGAGAAAGAATGCCCGGGGGGCAGTAGGTTACTCCCACCAGAGTCTAAGCAAGTAACTTCTTCAACTCTTAAGAAGAGCAGCATCTTTAATCAAACTCTAGGATTCTATACACCTTTACTGGGACAAGTAGAGACCAAATGGGCAGGAGCCAGGGGAATAAAAGGAGCTCAGAAGAGCCATTTCCCAGCCTAGATTCTGTCTCCTTCATTAGGGCTCAGTGAGCGCATCAATCAATTTGAGTGGAGACAATCTCCAAAGAATGGGTGGCTTCATGGAATACAATATCTGAGCTAGACCTGGAAAGATGGAAAGAATTTGAGGAAGTATAGACATGAGTCAAGGAGGGAAGATGATTCATTTCAGATGCTGAGGGATGACTGACATATTTTTTGTTGTTCTGTAATGTACTTGACTGAGCATGAATAACTTCCCTGTTAATTTTGCAGGCCTCTCTAGCATTACTTTGACCCCTTCCTTTTCACTTTCCAACCTGTGTTCAAACCTGGATGAGTTAAGAGAAACCCTCAGTCCTTCACTTTTGGGAAGTCATGTCCATCTCCACCTCTTTCCTTTCTGGGCAGGATAGTTCATAGCATGGGAGACCTGTTGTCATGTTGTATCCCTCTCAATAGAATGTAAGCCACTTGAGGACAAGAACTGGTCTTATAGTCTCAGCATCTGGTGCACAGTAGGTGTTTTAATAAATGTTTCTTAGATTGGATTTAGATAGGTACTATGCCCATCAATGTGAGATGAGCTATGAGCAGCTATCTTTGAGAAGCTATTGATGTGCTCATTGAGCCCTAATGAGGGAGACAGAATCTAGGCTGGGAATCTAGGCTAGCTCCTTTTATTCCCCTCGCTCCTGCCCATTTGACCTCTACTTGTCCCAGTGAAGGTGTATAGAATCCTAGAGTCTTATTGAAGACATTGCCCTTCCTGAGAGTTGAAGAAGTTACTTTCTTTATCGAGGGGAAGAAATAAACCTGAGATGCTTTACAGAGATGACGTGGGAACCCTGCCATTTTTGAAAAGGAAACCCTTGCACAGCTGTGTAAGGAAGCATGGATAGCAGACAGGGCTGGACTATTTTGGAGAAAGCGACCTTGGGGTGAATGGAAAGGAGCGGAGCAGGTTACATAGAATTTGAATTCTCAGAGAACTATAGTCTGGATTTCAACAGCTTCTAGTAGATACATCTCTGATCACAGAATTAGAAGAACTATGCTCATGGGAGGCAGCATAGTATAGTGGGATGAGAACTGACTCGTAGTCAAAGGTCCTGGGTTCAGATCTCACCTCTGACACTTCCTACTTCCAAAGTAAGTCACTTAATATCAGTGGGTCTCAATTTCCTCATCTTTTAAATAATAGGGATAGACTACATGACTTTTATGGTCTCTTGTAGAGACCACATCTGATATATGTTATGTAACCATGAACTAGTCATTTGATGTCTTGTGACATCAAATAAAATGGAGGTAATACTTACATTATTGACTGGATAGGTTGTTTGGTTTTTTAGGGGGTTTTTTGAGCGCCTTGTAAATTGTTAAATCAATTACATCACTGGGGTATATTGGATATAGAATTGGCATCACATTTAGGACATTCTGGATTCAAGTTCAGCCTCTGACACATACTGACTATGGGATCCTGGACAGATCACTTAACATCTCAGTGCCTCAGTTAACTCTTTAAGACTACAAATTGGTGAATGGTTGCCAATCCACACTGGTAAAGCAAGTTTGTTTGTTTTTTTACTAGTAGCTTACTTATGAAATCAAACTTCAAGTCTCCTCCCCACCCCATCCCCAAGGGCAACTTTGTAATTTAGCAAACATTTATTAAGCACCTACTGTGTGTAAGGCTTCTAGGGTATGAAGCCATAAATGTGAAGCCTGCATTCTGCTGAGGAGACACAGTATGTGCTCAAGAAAAATCAAGGAGGGAAATGGTACTTGGGACGCACAAATGGCTTCAATGGGCGAGTTGGCCTCCGTCCTCCAGTAACCATCCCACTGTGTCTTCACACTCTCCTGCCAATAAGCCTCTGTGTGCCAGAAGATATTTAGTCCATCTGAACTTCCTCCAATTCATCCATGAGGCGTTGACATTTTCCAGGTACGACAGCCTCCTGGGCGGGCTCCTTTTGATGGCTTCACTCATCAGTGTATTGAGAGCAAGATGCTTGTTGAGCCCACTGAGAAGAGGTCGTGATCTCTTACCTTTGCCAATAACGCTGGAAGAGAGCTTTTAAAAAACTGCCAGTATCCAGTGGGGAACTTTAACAGCCTCTATAAAGGCACATGATTTTTTATTTTTATTCTTGTTTCCACCATCCATAAGCAAAGGAAAACCCAGGGGGTTTGTGGCTACTTGAAACAGCATCTCTGGGGCTTGGCAGGGCAGTTAGGTGTAAACTGGCTAACATTTATCAAGGGATTAAGGGATTCTAGCCCTGCTGGCTGGCAAACGCTATATTTTGTTCTTGATGTTTTAAATTCACATGGCTGTTAGTGAACTTTCTGAGAGACTTTAGCAGCCAGGCTGCCCACAATGATAATGGAGAATTTTAGTTGCCAGGATGAATGGGGCACAAACACCGTGGTAGGAGCTAACCTCGGTAATTGGGGAGCTTGAGAAACTTGCAGACCACAGAAGTCTGGAACTTGAGACAGTCTTTAACGTAACCTGTGTCTGCATGAGTTCTGACCCTGGAACCTTTGCTTATCTTTTACAAACTCTCCACTTTTCCTTCTTATTTGTTGAAAGTAATCAATCGGCTAACTCACTGGCATTTTAAAGCCCTATTTTGTGCCAGACAGTGGGAATACAAAGACAAAAAGGAAGGTCTCTACGCTCAAGGAATCTCCTGCACTCAACTGGAGAAGTCAACATAACCACATACAATATATTTACAAAATAAAGGGTAATTTTTGGCAGGGAAGGTGGTAGGAACTGGGAGAATTGGTAAAGGCTTTATCTAGAAGGTAGCATTTGAGCAGAGATCTGAAAGAAATAAGGGGTGGAGGTAGAGAGGGGCGTTGCAGACAAAGACATGGGGATGGAAGATTAAATGTTATTTGTGTGTGAGGAGCAGTAGGAAACCAATATGACTTGGTTCCTGAACACAGGAAGGGAAGTCATTTTTAAGAAAATTGGAAAAGTAGTTTGATGCCAGGTTGGTAATGGCTTTAAATGCTAAAGAAGAGTTTATATTTGATCTTAAAAGTCGACAAGCTTACACCACTGGGGTTTACTGAATTCAGGCAGGTGACACGGTAAGATTTAGGAGTTTTCTGCAGATGGGGATGGAAAGGGAAGACTGGATCTCCTTATATCCCTCAGCCAGGAAGTTCAGTGGCCACTTAGAGACCTATTGTCATTGAGTCTTTTCTATTTGTCTGACTATTCTCTTGAGTCTTGACTATTCCTGACCTGCTTTGGGGTTTTCTTGGCAAAGATACTGGAGGGGTTTGCCATTTCCTTCTTTCTCCACTTTTTTTTACATATGAAGGAACTGAGGCAAATAGGCTTAAATGGCTTGTCCAGAGTCACACCACTAGTAAATGTCTGAGGCTGGATTTGAACTCACGTCCTTATGACTCCAGCCCTCTATCCACTGCATCATGTAGCTGCCCTTACAGGCCTACCTGATCTCACTACTTATCACTATGAGTGTTTAACCTCCTTTGATTTACAGATCTGAGTTGGTTAGCTTCTCCTTTGGCACCTTGGTGGTGCATTGGATAAAGTGTTGGGCCTAGAGTTAGAAAGATCTGAGTTCAAATAGAACCTGAGGTACTTACTAGCTGTGTGACCCTGGATTAGTCACTTAACCTCTATTTGCCTCAGTTTCTTCGTATGTAAAATCAGGACAATAATAGCACCTACGTCCTGGCATTTTTGTGAAAATCAAATGAGATGATCATTGTAGAGCTCTTAGTACCCTGCCTGGCACCTGGGAAGCACTGTATAAATGTTAGCTATTATCATTATCGTCAGTATCATTATTACTTTAGGAAAATCACTTTAGCAGCTCTGTGAAGTATATACCAGAGAGATTTCCTTGTTCAGGCAGGTGGTTGGAGGATTCCCCTGGCATTAAGGCTCTCTCAATAAATCTAAACCCATTTTTAAAGCCATGATATAAACTGTGGACTCTCATATTCTGAATTCCTGCTTTCTCTCACCTGGCTGATGTCAATTTATAGCCAACAAAGAGTGAACACTTGAGAGATTTGTGTGAAGAGAGAGTCACCCAGGAAATGGTTGAGATACTTATGTGTGTTGTTTGTGTTTTTTCTTAGGATCTGACAAGTGGACCTCCCTAGAAAGAAAACTATTTAACAAAGCACTAGCCACTTACAGCAAAGATTTTATTTTTGTACAGAAGATGGTAAGAAAGCTTCTCTTTACTAAAAGGAAACAACCTCTTCAACCCACTCTTGTCTGCTAATGTATATGAGCTAGTATAGATGTGGGCAGGGCTTTGTGCCCCAGGTTTGAAAGAAAAAATCTTAATACAGCAGCTAATAAACAATGAATTAATTAATCAGCAATATAGTGTGGACTAAAGATTACTTTGTGTCTTTGGTGTCACCATTCACTCAGTAGCCCAGTTTTGAAACCTTGGGATTATTGGAAACTCTTCATCCTCCTTACCTTTTCATATCCAGGTATTACAAAGACTTATCAGTTCTCTCTCTGAAGTATTGCTTTGGTCTTACCTCTTTCTTTTTCCCCTACTGGGACCACCTTGTACAGGCTCTCAACATATATAACTAAGGCATTTTAAAAATAGGTCCTCCCAAATACACTGTCTTCTGTTCCAGTCCATTCTGCCTGCTGCTTCCAGTTTAATCTTCCTTGCCTGTAAATCTGGTCATGTTACACCGTTATGTCAAAAATGTGAGTGGCTCCTTATTGCCTCCTGATGAAAGTTCATGCTCTTCTCCCTGGCATTCAAAGCCCTCTAGGGGCTGGTATAGTTCCATCCTTGTTTCATCTTCCTCCCCTCCACATACTTTATCCTTTAGGTAAACTGGACAACTCTGTGCCAGTGTCCTCATGCCTCCAAGCCTTGATTCAAGCTGCTACTTATTCTTGGAATGCCATTCTCAGTTCACCAGTTAAATTCCTGCCTATCCTTTAAAGCTCCATCTTTGAGTACCTCTTCCAGGGCTCCTCCTTTCCCTGCTCCCCAAATAGGTACTTCTCTTCCCTTAAAAACCTCACGTAGGGTAATATACACCATTATATTACATTATATTATATATAATACATTCATTTATTATATATATATGAATATATAATGTAATGTAATAATGTAATATAATGGTGTATATTACCCTTATTGATTTTATTTTCATCTATTAGACTAGAAACTCCTTGAGGGCAAATATCCTCATTTTATTCTCATGGAGAGAGCTCTATTCCTGTTTCTAGGACTTAAAAAAAATTTATTGCTATCTTTTGTTACTACATTCCCCCTATTTTTCCCCATTACCATTGAACCATTGCTTGTAATAAGAAATGTTCCCTCTTCCTCCTTCCAGAAAAAAACATCCATTATTAAAAAGGACCCCTCCTCCTTCCAGAATCCATCCCTTGGTCCAAAAAATCTCTTTTACCCCTCCTGGAGAGAGCCATTCCTTATAACAAGAAGTCTCTCCCTCTCCCCCTCCCATAGAGTCATCATCCATTATGATAAAGAATAAAGAGGAAAAAGTAATTTAGGAAAACCAACATATCTAAAGAGTTTGACATTATATGACATACCTGGAATTTTTTTTAGGAGGGGTGGTGGTGTTGTCCCATATACCCAGTTCCTTTGAACAACCTGGCAGAGAAGAAGCATGGACAAACAGACCAGAGAAATGAATCTTGTACCACATCTGCTTCCATTTAGGGGATGGAGGGGTCAGTAAGATTCTCTGCTTCCTTGGAGCCAGACCAAGTGATTTTGCAGCTCATTCCTTCTTTTCCTTTTGTCTATCACTTCCACTGATGTCAGGGGGACATTTTTGTCTCTTGAACAGAAAACAAAAAAACTTCCATTCACTGAAATGAAAAAATAAATTTTCTATTTGAAGGATCTGAAGGTGTTTATTTTAGTAATCTGTCCCCTTCCCTCCAGGTGAAGTCTAAGACCGTGGCCCAATGTGTTGAGTACTACTACACATGGAAAAAAATCATGCGCTTAGGCCGGAAACATCGGACGCGTCTTGCCGAGATCATAGATGATTGTGCGGTAAGTGATAGTACCATGCTTTCCCTCCCCTTTCCATCTCCATCCTACCTACACTTATGACCCCAGGGAATAATGGGATGGGGATTACTTTTTGTGAATATGACTAGCAAAATAAGCCAACATTTGATACTGAGGACATTCTTTGAGCTGTCCTGGCAGAGCTTGACACCCAGTTCCCTTGATTTCAAAGACCTCTCTTTGGAAACATATTTGATTGCTGTACTTTCTAATGCCCTAGTCTTTATCATGAGTCTTTATCATCTCACAGCCAGGCAGGAGGGGAATGAGGTCTCCCTGAGCTTGAGTTGGATAGAGGAGGGTCAGCTGAATATGTCTGTTGGCTGACCCCAGGGTGGGCCATGTGTTTGTGATTCCTGATCCTGATGTAGTAGTGGAAAATGCACTGAATTAGGATTCCTGAACTTGGGTTCAAATTTTCCCTCTGTCACTTACTACCTGTGTGAAACCATGCACAAAATCTACCTTCTCTAGGCCTCATCTGTAAAATTGCAAGTTTAGACCAAATGCCTTTTGATGTCCTTTCCAACTCTAAATCCATGATCCTATTATCCCAGGGAAATAATTGTGTTCTATAAATCTGAGTAAAATGACATGTTTTGAAAGGAGAGATCCTACTCTCCCAGTTGATAAGGGGGACACAATTTTTTAGTTATATGTGAACTTAAACTTTTTTCAATATACTGAATGCCTACAGTTTGTTATTTTTATAACTAGAATGTTTCATTCCTTCTTAAGGGCCTTCAGAAATAAGACAAAGGTTATGGGGATAACATGATAGCAGAAATGCTATCTTGTTCATCCATGGCCTACATAGTACAAACTTTTTTTCCCCGAAGCATGATCTGTAGCCATGACACCTGTATATCTCTACCTGCAGATATACGGATATAAATATATAGTAATAATATTATTTATTTTTATTTTCATAAATTTATAAATATTGTGAATACAGTTATTAATATGATTTATTAATAATACAGTGGTAATGTTATTTCATTTGGAAATGACATGTTCTTGCTGACATGGATATCACAAGCTTTAAAGAAGTTTATTACTTAATCACTGAGCATGAAGGACCTTCTGAGTGCCAAGTACTTTACCAGCACTGGGGGATACAAAGGAGAACAAAAGACTATCCTTGACCCTGAGGAGCTCACAATCTAATGCAAGCAAATGTGTACAAGCAAACTATAGGCAGGATAATTAGGAAGTAATTTATAGAGGGAAGGCACAGGATTAAGAAAGGCTTCCTGTAGAAGGTGGGGTTTTTAGTTGGGTCTTGAAGGAAGCCAGGAGGCAAACATGAGGAGGGAGAGTCTTTGAGGCATGTGGGATCACCAGACCAAATGCCTGGAGTGGGAGTATCTTGTTTGTGGAACAGCCATTTGGAGGCCAGTGTCATTGGATTGGCGAGTGCATGGAGGTTGGGAGGAGGAGGAAGTGTAAGAAGATGAAAAAGGTAGGGGGGGAGTGTGTTAGGTTATGAAGGGCTTTGAATGCCACAAAGTGGATTTTGTATTTGATTCTGGAGGTGATAAGGAGTCATTGGAGTTTATTGAATATGGAGGGGACATGCACTTTCTGTGTCTCATTTGAGCCTTACACAGTGCAGTGAAGTAGATTCTCTGTCATATAGCATTTATTAAACACCTGCTATGTTCCAGGCACTGTGCTAAGTGCTAGGGATATAAATATTAGAGTGCAGGAGGGGAGACAGCTCCTGCCCTCAAGGAATTTACCATCTAATGAGGGAAGCTGAAAGGTGGGGAGTGCAGCTGGGTGAGAAATGACATGGCTCCACCCTTCAGTCAGAGGGTGGTGATGAGGTAGAGTACCAAGATTGATGAGGTCTTGCAAGATGATGAGGTTTCCCTAATAATGAGCTTCCAGTGGCTTCGCAGAAATGTCAGAGAAGTTCTGGTGTCAATATATTGTTGCCAAGTCATTTTTCAGTCATGTCTGACTCTTTGGGGTTTTCTTGGCCAAGATACTGGAATGGTTTGTCATTTTCTTCTCCAGCTCTTTTACAGATGAGAAAACTGAGACAAACAGAGTTAAGTGACTTTCTAGCACAGATAGTAAGCATCTGAGGCCAGATTTAAACTCAGGTCTTCCTGACTCTGGGCCTGATGTTTTACCCACTATGCTACCTACCTACCTACCCCCTATAGATGAAGAAATTGAGAAAAAGGAACAGTAAAATGACTTGCCCACAGTCACATAGTAAGTGTCTGAGACAACCTTTGAATATCTTTTAGACTCCCAAGTCTAACTGGTTGTCATACTTCTACCAGGAAGACATTGGCTTAACTTATTTTTAGGCGTATCGACTTGTAACATTTGCTTGCCTTCATCTGAATTTGGTGAACAAAGAAAAATGACTTGTAAACCATCACAAGATATTTAGAAAGTGCTTTTTTCTGCAAAGTATGCTATGTTAGCTATAGGGCAGCTAGGTGGCGAAGTGGGTAGAGTGCCAGGTCTGGAACTCATATTGCTGAGCTCAAATCTGGCCTCAGACACTTACTAGCTGTGTTACTCTGGGCAAGTCATTAATTTTGCTTGTGTCAGTTTCCTCATCTGTAAATGAGCTGGAGGAGGAATGGAAATGGAAAACCACTCCAGTATCTTTGCCAAGAAAACCCCCAAAATGGAGTCATGAAGAGTTGGACATGACTTGAAAACAACTGAACAGCAACTTAGTTATGGAGTAGAATACCCAGAAGTTAGGAAACGACCTTTGCTCTCAAGAAATTTATTGGTGAACTGGGAATACAAGACATATCCAATCCAATTCAGTAAATGTTTATTGAGTACCAGTGATTTGCCAGTCACTGTGCTAAAGGCTGGGGATTGAGTTAATTAAAAGAAAGACAGTCCCTTCCCTCAAGAAGTTTATACTCTAAAGACAAAACATTCTATTACAGTTGAAAAGTTAATTGACAATAAGGCAACCAGAAAAGACTCCATCGCAAGTCTGTGATTAATTGCCAGTTAAAATTAATTGCCTCTTGAGAGTCAAGGGCTTGAATATTTTTTTCTTTGGGTTCTCTCCAAGCATATAGTAGGAGCATATTGTTGACTTGAATGGAAATGAATGGTATGAACCACCATTATGGCAGCTTAACGATAGTGCATTCGTCTTTCATTGCCGAAGAAGACCATGCCATCAGAGAAATGATGACATGACTTGCACTTGACTTTGTTTTGAGTGAAGGAGGACTGTGCAAGTCACCAGCCTCACTTCTCCTCCAGAACCATCTGAATCCAGTGACCAGATATTCATCAGGATGACTGGAGATGACCCAGGATGAGGCAACTGGGCTTAAGTGACTTGCCCAAGATCACACAGCTAGTGAGTGTCAAGTATCTGAGGTGAGACTTGAACTCAGGTCTTCCTGACTCCTGCATTGGTGCTCTATCCACTGCACCACCTAGCTGCCCCTTAACGATAGTGGCAGCACCTCAGGAGACCTCAATTCTAATCCAACTCAGTCTCTGATTTACTGTGTGATCTGAGGCTAGGCTTATCATCCCTCTGAGCCTCATTAACATGTGAGGATTGGACTAGAAGGGGTCTCTGAGACTCCTCTAATCCTCTTGCATTTTTCTGATTCTGTGAGTGCTTTATATTCAGAAGGGGGATCAGATCAGTGAATAGTGCTAGACTTTTCGTTATAGCCAATTTTTTCCTAGTTGTCCTGGAGCCTCTTAGATAGTACCCTGCCCTGCAGCATAGCTTGTGTTTCCTGATGGTCAGAGGGAGCTCTGATTTAAACCTGTGGGATAATGAGACAGCGTGTCATGCTGAATAGGACCTAGAACTTGGATGCAGAAAAGCTGAGGTTCAAACCCTGCCTTGTACACTTAATGCCTGTGTGACTCTGGGAAAGTTACTTTCCCTCTCTGTGTCTCGTGGCCTCTAAGTTTCTGTCCAGTTCTAAAGTTGTTCTTCCGAGAGCTTAAGAGAGTCTGAGAAAAGAGTACTGTTGAGAAAGGATAGAATATCATTGTTGGCTTTGTGTAGTCACCAAGGCTACCTTAATCAATTCACATTTATTAAGTGTGTACCATGTGCCAGGCACTGTACTGAGCACTGGGGATATAAAAAGTGTCAAAAGACAGTCTCTACCCACAAGGAACTTACATTCTAATGGGGGAGGCAACAAGCAAGCAAATATATACAAAGCAAACTACATATAGGATAAATAGAAATAATTAACAGAGGAAAGGCACTAGAATTAAGAGGGATTGGGAAAGGCTTTCTGTAAAAGTCAGACTTGAGACTTGAAGGAAGCCTGACCAGGAAGATGGAGTTTGGGTTGGTGTGGAGGGATGGAATGGGAAAGATAGAGGAATGTGATATTCCCTTTGCAGTGCCTTGGCTCACTCACTACAAATCTTTAGTAGTGGGGCAGTGCCAGAGGTGCCCACACCAGATGGCCTGTAAACTCAGGGAGAATAAAACAGCTTACGTATGAGATGACTCAAGTTTTCTAAAACAAGAAAATCTTGATTCAAGGCCAGTAGTGTAGGTAACTCAGGTCTCTTTTCTTGCCCTTAGGGAAAAACACTACATAATCCTCCCAATGGAAATTTTTGGTTTGTGAAAGGCCTCAGGTTAGAGTCATAGTGGCATCTTCTAGAGAAGCAGCTTTGTGAGAAGCAGGTGAAGTAGCTGTAGGGAGTCAGTCTCAGAGCCAGGAAAACCTGGTTCCCTTCCTGCCTTTTCAACATCCTGGCTGTATGACCTTGGACAGGTCACTTGACTCTTAAGGCTTCTAGGTCACAAATGTGAAACATACAGGCCAACCAGATTAAAAATGGAATTGGAAAATACTTAACAAAGTAAACCAAAATATAATAAAACATAGGTAATGTTAATTTGTGGCGGTTTTTTTAAGTCAACATGCAACCTGCAGGCATCCTCGTGTTGGGTTTATATGCCCCATTTTTATTTGAGTTTGACTAGGCTGACGTAGGCAAGCAACTCTGGAAACTGTCAGGGAAGACTTGTGTTGGTCAAGGGAATTTTCCATTCAGGTGTTCTTTACAGGGATGAAATCACAGGTCCAGTTCTTTTCCCTAACCCTGTGCCTCCACCCTCTGGTCCTGAATGGGGTGGTGGGATGGGATCAGTGACCCTGGCCCTATGGGATTACTGTAGAGTGCTTGCCTTACAAAGAGCAGGGAAGGGTGATTTGGGTTGTACCTCCTTTTTCCCCCCAGGTCAATGGCACACTTAGGAAGACACCTCTGGGTGGAGCAAAGGTAAGATTGTTTGATAGGGCATAAGAAGAGGGTAAAAGGAGAAAAGGAAGTTAAATAGTAGCTGGCAATTGGAATGAGGAAAACACCATGTTCTCTAAACCAAAACCATGTAGCAGATTGCTCTTTTCAATAGTTAACATGTTTCAGGGTCAGAAAATACACGTGACTGCCCTGCAGGGACAGGTTTGATTTCTAGCAAGGCAGCTTTCTTCTTTAGAATCCCTTCCTTTTCAGTTTGAGTATCTGGGAATGCCTAAAAAGCTGTCACACGCAGCCATCCTCCTTCCTTCCTCCCCTACAAAGACAGGGAGACCTGAGCTCCCAGGAGATAGGAGGAAAGAGCCTGCTTGTCATTTCTCTCCTCCCCTACACATTTAGAAGGTTGGAATACAGGGTGCCTGAGTAGTTTCTGGTAAGAAGTGTAATATGGAGGAAGGAACACTGGACCAGGGATCAGGTCCCCCCCACCATGCTTCAAGCTAGCTGTAGGGTCCCATGTAAGTTATTTTTATTTTTCTGAGGTTTGGTTTCCTTCCCTGTAAATTGGGTATAATGATATTTGGGCTACCTGCTTCGAAAGAGTTATTGAGATCATCAGCTGAGAATAACAATTAACTGCTCTAGGAAAGCAAGATAAAATATTTCTTTCTTATACTCATTATATTCACGAAGGTGACCCAAAGGTTCTGTCCATAGATGGCACTGACATAAGACACTGACAAGCCCCCTGCCAGGCTAGAAGGCTTTTGAGTGTGAATGGCTCTAGATGACTGTGTTATCCAAAGACGAGAAGGCCTGAGGCCAGAGCACATCATACAGTGTGGAAGCACGTACATGCCACATTTACCATCCCCACCCTCTCTCCAGTCACCATCGCCACCTTGTGGCAGTCATTCTAAAATAGATGAAGGAAAAATTATTGGAATAATTAAAAAATTTTCCCTCATTCCTAAAGGACAGTGACTTGTCTAGAGTTATCCAGAAATCAGTAGTAAAGATAAATAGAGCCTAATTCTAACAGTTCTTATTTTCTTTATCAGTTTCTTATTGTTTAGAACAAAACAGTGATATAAGAAAGTCTTAGTATACTGTATGAAAGAGGGAGGAGGAAACTAATTCCAAGTGAGTAAGAAACTGTTTACATTTAACGTATTGTTTCCACTTACGTTTCATATTTGAAGTTTGGGATTGTTTTAGGGTTTTCTTATCCCACCCATGCTGGAGGTACAGTGTCCGTTACTCAGTCTAGTTACATTACTGGCCAGCATGGGAGATTTGACTTGGCTGATCACTCCTTTCTTTAGGGAGCCTGGTAGCTTCCTGTTCCCAGGAACTCATTATATTCACTCCAGTCTTACTGCAGACACCCACTCTGTTTAACCTGCTTCAGCTCAGAACTCCTGAATTCAACCAATTCACCAGCCTCAGCTTCCCCAGTAGCAGAGATTATAGGCATGTGCCACCACAACAGGGCCTGATATTTGAGTCGTAAGTATTTGTCCAAGAAAAGGACCAGGCAGCTGCTGCAAGGCCAGTTCACTGGCTCCATGTCTCCCCAAAGGGTTGGGAGGTACCCTGGAAGGCAATAGCGCCCTGTACCCTCCAGCCAAAGGGAGATAGGAGGGAGACCAGAAGGGCATGAGAGAAAACATATCAGAAATTAATCTTATTAACTTTTCAAGCTGGTTCTTAGTCTTGTTACCAGTGGGGAATCATGTTCCATCTGTATATTTCTCATAGATCTTGGTATGGGAGAATACAGATCTTTGGATTGGTTTTGTTTTGTTTTTTGCTTTTAATGTTTTTTTAGTTTTCTTTTTAATTTCCAGATTCTCTACCTGTTGATAAGGCAAGAAATGCAATACTTATCATGCATAGAATACAGATGTTTGTGGGTTTTTTCAAATTTTATTTTTAATTTTTGAGTTCCAAATTCTCTCCCTCCTTTTAATCCCTCCCCCCATCCGTTGAGAAGGGAAGACATATGATACCTGTCATATGTAGAATACAGATTTTACAGTGAAAAGGTCAGGGAATTTTTTTGCTGAGTGAAGTGGGAGAATCGAAATCTAGGGGCCTGTCTGTGTTGATGGTGAACATGCCAAGATCAGTAAGAAGAAGCAGGGAAGAGAGAAAAACATCCTTCTTGACCTAAGATCCCAAGACTACAGGACCCAAATTTGTAGATTGAGACTTTGAGCTCCTGTGAAGAGGAATGGGGGACATGCACTGCTTAAATATTTCTTCTTTCTTAGCACCTCTGTTCTGCTCCTCAGTAAATATGACATTTGGGGATTTTCTCCCCCTTTCCTTTTTGTTATCTTTGCCCTTTTGTGACCAGACAAGTGAAGAAGAGGAGGATATAGAAGATGATGATGACTTGGAAGAAGACAGAAAATCCACAAAAGAAGATGACCCCGATGTGCAGAAGTCCCCAGATCCTCCCCCAATCGCGCTGGTGGCACCCATAGACCTGCCAACGCTTCAGAGCCTTACACCCTCCTCAGTCTCCTTTGTCTGTGAAATGCCAAACTGTGGTTCTGTAAGTGTCTTTCAATGTTAATTGAGCAACTAGTTGGGTTCAGGGTAGAGGGGAGAGGGGAGATGCAAGTGGGATTCACATATAGGAGCTCCTGGAAAGATTTAATATAAATCACAGTTTTGCAAGTGGGATCCCATGTGCCCACTGCTTCTCTGGATCATTATTTTGTGGCTGCTTTAAATTCATTTGTGGTAGATCTTCAATGATCAGTGACTTCTAACACTTGTTCAGTCATTTTATTTGCATCCAACTCTTCATGAGCCCACTTGGGGTTTTCTTGATAAAGATGCTGGAGTGGTTTGCCATTTCCTTCTCCAACTCATTTTAAAGATGAAGACACTGAGGCAAACGACGTTAAGTGACTTGCTCAGGGTCACACAGCTGGCTAGATTTGAACTAAGGTCTTCCTGACTCTAGGACTTCCTGACTTCCTGGTACTGTATCCACTCTACCACCTGGCTATATACATTTAATTGCATAAGGGGAGTTACATATATTAAGGAAAACTGGAAAAACACCCTTTTTTATAAAGTATAATGGGAATTCTCACTCCCTAGTTTTTCTGGGTTATAAGTCTGGGTTTTCCTATATTTTTTTTCCCCCTATATTTGTGTGTATATATATATATATATAGGAATAGGGATATTCTGATGGAGAGATAGATAAATGAAATATGATGATACACACTATATGTACATGTAATAAAATTGTGCATGATTTTATTATATGCAGTATATATGCATGCATGTATATATTTATATTATACATGTATGTATATCTAAAAATGTATTTACATGCTTGTATGTGTGTGTGTGTGTGTGTGTGTGTGTGTGTGTGTAGTATTTGGGAGTTTTGAATCCTGTTAATTTCAGATTTGTTAAAATTGAGACAGACTTGGTGGCAATGTTCTTTGACCCTGTATACGTCCCCCCCCCCGCCCAAAAAAATTAATTTTCTAAGCCAAAGAGTGCTATAAACAAGATCAGAAGAAGGTGTGTGTGTGTGGGTGTGTGTGTGTGGGGGGGTGGGGTGTGGGTGGATGGGTGTGTGGGTGTGTCTGTGTGTGTCCGTGTGTGTACCATTTGACAGAGCAGATTTCCTATCTAGTACCATTTATTACGCATAAAATGAATATGACATTCACAATTGTTCCTTAAAGCAGGTTCCCAAAGGATCTCTAACTGAGCACTGTTAGCTTGGTTTGAGTTACTCTGAATGCCTAACTGTGGTGCTATAAGTATCTTACTATTTAAAACTAATAAGACTGGTCTTATTTTTTTAAATGTTAGTGATTGAAGAGTGATTCCTTCACTCCTTCATCTCCTTCTCCTCCTCACCCCCTCCCCTGCCACCCTTGGGCCTGACCATTAGTCTGAATTAAGAGTATTTTCCTAAATCAGATTTCCTTAAGGTAGAGGCCCATTCCACATCTCCCGGAATTGGAGGTTGCTCCCTCTCTGTACTGTGTGAGGAACTGAGCATCTCCCCTAGCTTGTATCCTTCACAGGATGATGAGGTTTCCTGCATATAATAAAACCTAGTTTCTTGCTAGAAGCAACTGCATATCCCTCCAGAGTAAATTCTTATTGAAATACTAATCCAGAATCTCACTCAATTCATGTCAATGAGAGGACATAGGATTATAGATTTAGTGCTCAAAGGAATCTTTAGAAGTTATCTAGTTCAGCCCCCTTATTTTACAGGTGAAAAAATTGAGGCCCAGAGAACCTAAATGACTTCTCTAAGGTAACAGAAGATGGAGTAAACATCTGAGGTAAGATTGGAACTCAGATGTTCTAGACTGGGCAGCTAGGTAGTGCAGTGGATAGAGCATTAGGTCTGGAGTCAAGAAGATCTGAATTCAAATCCAACCTCAGACACTTAAAAGCTGTACAACCCTGGGCAAGTCACCTAACCCCTATTTGTCTGAGTTCCTCATCTGTAAAATGAGGATGCACTGGAGAAGGAAATGGCAAAGCACTCCAATATCTTTGCCAAGAAAACCCCATGGCAGAGTCAGACTCTTGACTAAATAACTTCTGGATTTCAGTTCAAGTACACCATACTTACTCTCTCAGTTGTGTTATTAAAAATTAAAAAGATGAGAGACTTGGAAACAAAGACTAAAATATCAAGATCCTGTATCTGTCTTTAATATTCATTGACCTGGAATTCTCATAGAGATCTTTTAGTGCTCTGCAATTTGATTCTGAGATGATGAATTTTTTCTTTTTAAGAAAAAGTAACTGTTTTATTAAAAACTTAAAAACTTAACCCTGGACCTTCATACACCAACTATGTTTTTATAATAATGATTTACATTTAAATAAATTTCATTGCATAAGGCATTTTTCAGCCACTTCTAAATATTAAGATTCTTTGACCAGTCATTTTTTTCCTTTTATATGGATGTCATTAGTGTGTATTCCATTCTTCTGGTCCTGCTTTGTTTGCTTTACATTATTTCATAAAGGTTTTTCGAGATTTGTTTGTTTCTCATATTTGCTGTTCTTAAATGCACTGGAGAAGGAAACAGCAAGCCCCTCCAGTATCTTTGTCAAGCAAACCCGTAATAGAGTCACAAAGTCAGGCACAAGTGAAACAACTAAACAGATTCCATTCCACTAATATGTCCACAACCATTACACCATTATTGGACATTAAAGATGTTTCTAGGTGTGTGTGTGTGTGTGTGTGTACACACTTGCCACAGGTACATGAATACATACATTTGATTGTGTGATTACCTATATGTTACATACAACAGTCTAAGCAGAGAGAGCTCTTGTGTATTTATACACACACATAACAAGTTGAGGAGATAGTCTCACCTATAGAAGTTGTCAAGGGGTGTGATTATTTTTATGCTTGTGTATACTTAGACTACTCTCTAGTAATAGTCTTCATTTGTAAAGCAGCACTGAGTGAGTTTTTGTGTTCCTCTGCAGTCCCTTCAGCGTTGTTTTGTTGCTTCTAATAATATTTTGCCAACTTGAGAGGTGTGTGGTGGCACCTTAGAGGTGTTTTAATTTGCATGTTTAATTACTAATGAGGTTGAGTATTTTTTCAAGTGTTTACTGACAATTTGTATTTTGAAAATATCATTTATTTTTTATTATTTCCTTATCTATACATTCAGATGTCAAATCTGTCATGGATGGCGAGGCTTTAAATTTTAATCTCTGTGACTTTTTTTTTTTAGAAACTAGATGTTTTCTGGGAATTTTCCCTAGTGTTTTTATGGTAAAATTTTGAGTGGGTATGTTTCTCCTTTGTTTTCTTTGCTCTTGTCAGAAATACCTCCCGAAGTGACATTTTTTCAATGATTAAAAACTTCATGGAGCCAGGGTATCATCTTATCAGCTTTCCCTCCCATTCAGGGATGGAGGCTGTGACTGACTTATCACCAGCTATGAGATACTGACCTACTTTTAAATCTAACAGAGGGATCAAATGAGATCATGTGTGTAATGTACTTTGCAACCTTTAAAGCCCTCTAAATGATTAAAAAAGCATTTATTAAGTGTTCACCATGTGCAAAGCCTTGGGATACAGATACAGAACAAGACAGTCTTTACCCCCATATGTTCTTATCGCTTATGGTCTTTATTTTTCAATCAATAAATGTTTATTAAGCACATACTATATGCACAGCACTATGTTAAGAACTGGGGTTACAAAAAGGGGCAAAAGACAGTCCTTGCCTTACAATCTAATGTAATTTAAAAAAAAAAGAAATTCTTGTAACAAATATGTATGGTAAAACAAGACAAATTCCTTGTTGGCTATATACAAAAATATGCATGTCTCATTCTGTACCCTAAGTATATCACCTCTCTGTCAGGAAACTACAAGGCTAAAAGAGCTTACATTCTAATAGGAGGAGACAATATTCATAGGAAGTGATGGCCAAAAAAAAAAAGGGGGGGACTTTGGTATAGGCTACAGGAATGATTAGTGGAGATATAGGGGAGTCCATTGACATATACCTCCCAGCAGCAGTAACAGGGTTGATTTGATCATGATTCTAAGAGCTGGAAGCAGGCATGATGGCAGGAGAGAAAATGGACAGGGAATAGGGAATCAAGTGAAGCATGGCCGGTAGCCTGAAATTATTGGTCAGATGGGGTGCAATCCCTAATCAGTACAACAGACCTTTATGGTGAAAATTCAAAGGATAATTGGGTTAAAATCTCCCTGTCTTAAGAGAAGATGGAAAGTCTCTACATGCTTGGGGCCCTGCATGGGGGAAGCAGTCACTACTGTGGTCAGCAGGGTCCCAGGGCAGAGCTTTTGGAGATGAAAGAGTTAGAAGGGTTGGGGAACTTCCAGGGTGTTGTCTCTGGTCCTGAGTGAGAGAAGATGTGTGAGAAGGGAGCAAAGACTTCTCAACCCCCTTCTGGAAAAGAATAAATTCCAGCCCTTTCCAAAGCCTTCCTCATCTAAAGGTGTTCCTAGGAAACCCTGCATTTTCCTCCAATATTCACTTTTACTTTTAATAATTATTAACATTATTTTCAGGATTGTAGATGTTATATACGCTCTCTTTCTTACCCAGGTGTTCAGCTCCCGGCAAGCACTGAATGGCCATGCCCGCATCCATGGTGGTACAAACCAGGTGGCCAAAGCCCGGTGCTCGGTTCCCTCTACAAAGCAGAAACAAGGTGCCCATAGTGGTTACTGTTCTGTGAAGAGCTCACCAGCACATAGCACTGCAAGTGGTGAGACTGACCCAACCACTGTCTTCCCGTGCAAGGAGTGTGGGAAGTAAGTAAGACTAGGCTCAACAGATTAAATTCTCTCATTGTGCTGGATTCGGTTCTCATTTTTCAGTAAGATCCTAGATTAAGAAAGTGGTGGGCGCTCTTCAGCCAGGAAAGAGGAAGGCTGAGTCAGGCTCACATTTGAAGTCAGCAAATATTCTTCTCAAATTTTGTTTCTAAAATTTTTATTAATGCCATTTGTTCTTCCTTTACATTCATTTCTAGATAGATACCTCCTTCCCTCTTCATAACCAGTAGGCCATCTTGCATGGGAAGTTTTTTTTTTTAATTAATTAATTAATTTTTAGTTTTCAACTTTCACTTCCAGAAGATTTTGAATTCCAAATTTTCTCCCCATCTCTCACCTCTGTCCATCCCAAGACATCATGCATTCCAATTACTCCTTGCCCCAATCTGCCCTCCTTTCTATCACACCCCTTGCTTCTCTCATTCCCTTCCCCTCTATTTTCTTGTAGGGCAAGATAGATTTTTGTACCCCGTTGCTTGTAGGTCTTATTTCCCTTGTATGTAAAAACAATTTTTAACATTCGTTTTTAAAACTTTTGAGTTCCAACTTCTCTCTCTCCCTCCCCACCCATCCCCACTGAGAAGGCACACAATTCTATATAGGTTATACATGTGTAGTTACGCAAAACACTTCCGTAACAGTCATGATGTGAAAGACTAACTACATTTCCCTCCATCCTATCCTGTCCCCCATTTATTCTATTTTCTTTTTTGTTCCTCCTCAAAAGTATTTACTTCTAATTACCCCTTCCTCCCATTTGCCCTCCCTTCTATCATACGCCCTACCCCCCACTTATGCCCTTCCCCACTACTTTCCTGTAGTGTAAGATAGATTTTCATACCAAATTGAGTGTTCATGTTATTCCCTCTTTAAGCCAAATCTGATGAGAATAAGGTTCACTCTTTCCCTCTCACCTCTCCCTTCTTCCCCTCCATTGAAAAAGCTTTTTCTTGCCTCTTTTATGTGAGAAATAATTTACCCTACTCTGTTTCTCCCTTTCTCCTCCCAAAATATTCCTCTCACCCCTTAATTTTATTTTTTTTAGATATCATCCCTTCCTATTCAACTCACCCTGTGCCCTCTGTCTATATGTATATAATCCCTCCAACTACCTTATTGAGTATTGAGAAAATATTGAGAAAAGTCTCACAAGTTACAAATATTATCTTTCCTTGTAGGAATGTAAACAGTTCAACTTTAGTAAGTGCCTTATGATTTCTCTTTCCTGTTTACCTTTTCATGCTTCTCTTGATTCTTGAATTTGAAAGTCAAATTTTCTATTCAGCTTTGGTCTTTTGATCAAGAATGCTTGAAAGTCTTCTATTTCATTGAATGTCCATTTTTTCCCATGAAGTATTATACTCAGTTTTGCTGAGTAGGTTCTTCTTGGTTTTAATCCTACCTCCTGTGACCTCCAGAATATCATATTCCATGCTCTCTAATCCCTTGATATAGAAGCTGCTAGATATTGTGTTATCCTGATTGTATTTCCACAATACTCAAATTGTTTCTTTCTGGCTCCTTGCAATATTTTCTCCTTGATCTGGGAGCTCTGGAATTTGGCTACAATATTTTTAGGAGTTTTCCTTTGGGGATCACTTTTAGGAGATGATCGATAGATTCTTTCAATATCTGTTTTCCTCTCTGGTTCTAGGATCTCAGGGCAGTTTTCCTTGATAATTTCTTGAAAGATGATATCTAGGGCTCTTTTTTTGATCATGGCTTTCAGGTAGTCCCATAATTTTTACATTGTCTCTCCTGGATCTATTTTCCAGGTCAGTTGTTTTTCCAGTGGGATATTTCACATTGTCTGCTGTTTTTCTTTGGTTTTGTTTTATTATTTCTGGGTTTTTCATAAAGTCATTAGCTTCCATTTGCTTCATTCTAATCTTTAAGGAATTATTTTCTTCAGTGAGCTTTTGGACCTCCACAACTGGTCAATTCTGCTTTTTAGGGCATTTTTCTCCTCATTGACTTTTTGGGTCTCTTTTGCCATTTGGGTTAGTCTATTTTTTAAGGTGTTATTTTCTTTATCATTTTTTGGGTCCCCTTTAACAAGCAGCTGACTCTGTTCTCATGATTTTCTTGCATTACTTTCATTTCTCTTCCTAATTTTTGCTTTACTTCCCTTACTTGATTTTCAAAATCCTTTTTGAGCTCTTCTATGCCCTGAGACCAATTCATATTTTTCTTGGAGGCTTTGGATGGAGGAGCTTTGACTTTGATGTCTTCTGTTTGCATGTTTTGTCCTTGTCACCAAAGTAAGATTCCAAAATCTGATTCCTTTTCTGGTTTTTGCCCGTTTCCCCAGCCATTTACTTGACTTTTTAATTCTTTGTCAAGGTAGTTCTCTGCTTCCATTGGGGTTGGGGAGGTATACTATCAGCTGCCCGACTCCCTCCACAATCTGTGGGCCTAGAGCTCCAGAAACAGCCTCTACTGCTGCCTCTGCTGCTCCTGCTATGGGCTCTGCCACCCACTTCACCTCCCTGGGGCTGGAGCAGGACCATGCTATTCTTTCATGTGCTACTCTTTCACACAGGTGTCACAGGTTTTTTCCACTGACATTTCAATTTGCCCTCCACATTTTGGGGTTGTGAAGTCTGGAAACCACTACAGGTTCCAGAGATTCAGTTCCCCTTAGGCCTGCTCAGGTCCCATCTGTGCTGGCGCAGCCCGCAGCTGAACTGCATTCCAGCGTGCCACGATAGATGCTTCCTGTTGACCTTCCGCACTGTCTTGGCTGTAGGTTTGCTTCACTCCATCTTTCTGTGGGTTCTGTAGCTCCAGAATTTATTTAGAGTCATTTTTTACAGGTATTTGGCTGGACTTGAGGGGAGAGCTCTAGCAAGTCTGTGCTTCTACTCTACCATCTTGTCTCTGCCCTGTGATGACAAATATTTTTTTTTTAAAAAATAGCAGTTTTACAAAACCAACCAATGCATTGGCTGTCTCTGATAGTACTGTCAGTGTTCTACAATCCCATGTGGTTGCATAATAGGACCTGAAGCAGGAAGTTCTGAGTTCAAATTCAGCCTCAGAAGCATACTAGTTGTGTCATCTTAGGCAAGTCATGTAACCTTTGTTTGCCTCAGCTTCCTCAACTGTAAAATGGAGATAATAGTAGTACCTACCTTGCAGGATTCTTGTGAGGAACAAATGAGGTAGTAATTGTAAAGGGCTTAGCACAGTGCCTGGCACATGGTAGGTGCAATATGTTTTATATAAATATAAAAAGTTATATAAATATTTATAAATGTCTGAATTAATGAGGAGGTTCCTTGTCTTGTGTCTTCTTTAGGGTCTTGCTTGATCATTATTATTAAATATCACTCAGTTTTGTTCATTGTCAACTAACCTTAATTATACACAGAGCATTATGGTAGACTCCAAGAAAAAGGTAAGGACTAATAAACTGAAGTTCTTGCTCTCATTAATCTAATAGTGGTGAAATAAAACTGGTAGATAGATGTATTATAGTAGAATGTAAGGCATCCTGAATGCAGAAGGTAAAAGGGCTCCTGTTCAGAAGAAGGAAAGCTCATTGCTACTGACTAAAGGATCCAGGAAGATTTCATTGAGGGGCTTAGGGAGGAGTTTGAATTTGGCCTTGAAGGATTATTGTAATAGGCAGTGGTGAGGGTAGGCTTGGAATGAATGAGGACAGAATTTTTCAGGCATAAAGAACTATAGAAACAGAGCTTGGAGGCAGGAACAGGCAGGCCTTGTAAGGAGTCCAGGATCTTTGAAGTTCTGAGTGTGACTTAGGTTAGATCAGTGTAGTCCGTGATAAGATTAGAAAGGTAAGGAGGCTACAGATTGTTGAGGTCCTTGAATGCCATACTAGAAATCATGGAGGGTTGAGGGGAACGCACAACTCAGGACACCCTAGCACCAGGTCCCTCCTTGAGAGTTGTGAAGGAGGTTAGTTTTGGGGGTAAATGAAAAGGCATAGGGTATTTCTTTGTGAGTTAACCCATGGAATTTGTTACTCCCATGAGAAAGTATCATTTAAGAACTGCAGCAGACCACAGAGGGCTTGAAATGAATTCAAAGAGATAGTTTCATCATAAGTTATTAAGAGAGAGACAGGTATGTTTGGGTTACATCCCTGACTTCTGGATGTTGGTGCCAAAAAGAACAATGAGAATATGTGTTCCTGGGTCTGTTGGATTTTAAACCTGATCCCAGGCAGCAGTTTGGTGTTACATGTACCCTGACAGGGAGAGGAGTCTCAGGGGATATGGATGTGATTACAAGAGTGGACCTCTTCAGTCAGAGTCAGAAGCAGCCCAACCTGACTCCAGATTTGGTATGAGTGGGAAAATCACAGGAGAGGACTTGGGCTGGATGAGCCTTGGGCTTTTTATTTTCCATTCATGCTGCAACCCATCTATGTCTACTCAAGTCATCATGTGTAACTTCACAAGAGTTCCCATAGACCACCTAGTCATGAAAGTAGAAAGCCCTATTATAGGTCTGTGAGAACCAGCCATTCAAGGAAAATACTCAACAAAGAAATGGGAGTAGAGGGAGTGGTAGGGAGGACAAGAGGCAAGGAGATAAAAGTGGTAGAAATTAAGAATTTCCTTGCTCCACAGTGCTCAGGATAGTACTACTGCCTTGTAGGGGAGCCCCTCTCCACTTTTGGATAGCTAGAATTATTAGGAATTACTTCAAGCCTTAATCTGCCTCTGCAGTTTCCACCCAGTTTTCCTCATTCTGTCCAATAGAACTAAGCAGATTAAGTCTACCTCTTCTTCCATGTGACAGCACTTCAGATGTGTGGAAGCATTTATTATGTGTCCCCTTTCCCACATTCTTCTAGCCTTCTGGCTAAAAATTCCCAGTTCTTTCAGGGCCTTCGCCATTCTTGCTGCCCTATCCATTGATCTTCAGTTTATCAAGGTCCTTCCTAAAATATAGCACCTAGAGTAGAATATAGATGTGGTCAGAGCAGGGCACAGTGTATAGCCAAACTCCATAGTCCTAGACAGTATACACCTTTCTTAGGTGCAACCTAAGGTATCTTAGAGGACATCTCTCTCATTTGACTTATTAAGCTTACAGTATGCTAAAAAATCCTAGCTTTTTTCATACAAACTTCTGTCTAACCCTGTGACCCTATGTCAGGTTTATTATTTTGGAAACAATATGTACAACTTTACATTTGACCCATTAAATTTCATCCTTTTAAAATTGGTGCAGTGTTCTATCTTGTCAAGATATGGAACCTCAAATTTGTCATCTTACGTGTTAGCTATAGTTCTCAGGTTTGTGCCATCTACAGATCTTCTGATCACCCTGCCATCTGTGTATTTATCTTAATCATTGATAGAAATGGTAAACAGAGTAGGATCAAGCTCAGATCACTAGGAAGGACACTCCACTGGACAGCTCCTAAGCTGGACTATTGCCATTAATGATGGCATTTTGGGTCCAGCCAGTTGGCTAATTCTGCCTACCATTGCTGGAATCTAGCTGCATTTCTCCACCCTTTACGCAAGAATTGCAGAAGGCATTGTCAATTAGTTTGCTAAAAATCAAAATTAACTAAATGAACCACATTTTGTAGAACTACCAATTAGTAACCCTGTCCAAATAAATAGAGTTGACCTATTCTTTCTTTTTTTATTTAAAAAAGTTAACTTTTTCATTATTTTCTTTTATATCACTCATTTCCCCAACACAAACACACTTCCCTTGTAACAAATACCAAGTAAGTAAAAACCTACTGATAAGATGACTATGTCTAAGAACATAAACATTTTATGCCCATAATTCCCTGAAGGAATTATGAACTATATTCTGAGACCAAGATATTCATTATGAATAATGAGTTCACCTTCCTGTTAACATGATTTTCGTTTATATTATTGTGCATATTGTTTTTCTGGTTTTGCTTTCTCCAATCTGGGTCAGTCCATGCAGGTCTTCATATGTTTCTCATAGCATATGACTGAATTTAACTAAAGGCAGCTAGATTGTTGAGTTGTTTCAGTCATGTCCAACTCTTTGTGACTCCATTTTGGGATTTTCTTTGCAAAGATACTGGAGTGGTTTTCCATTTCCTTCTCCAACTCATTTCACTGACAAGAAACTGAGGCAAACAGGGTGAAGTGACTTCCCAGGGTCACATAGCTAGTAGGTATCTAAGGCTGGATTTGAACTTGTGAAGATAAGTCTCCCTGATTTCAAGTTCAGTGCTCTATCTACTGTGCATTGAACTCAGAGCTAGTAAAATCAGAGTTCAAATCCAGTCTTAGACACTTACTAGCTCTGTGACCCTGGGCAAGTCATTTAACCTCTGTCTACCTCAGTTTGCTCTTATATTAAGTAAAGATATTAATAGTACCTACCACCCACGTTTGTTGTGAGGATCAGATGTGATGATGTTTGTAAAGTACTTTTCACACCTTAAAGCACTCTGTAAATGCTAACTTTCATTATTAACTATGACCTTTACTTTATGATGTCTGTTACTTTGAGACTGGATTGAATTTGTCATCTCTGTAGCAAAGCAACCTTTTCGTTATTGCTGCTGTTTTCCCCCATCACTGAGGACTGAAAGGTAAAGGACAGAAAATAGCCATGAATTATGTCTAAGGTGGTAGCTTTCTACGCTATAGTAACGACTGTCAAAGTGGAATCTTTATTTGAATGACCTCAGTGCACTGAGAAGGACTCCTAGGTTTGGACCTGTTTTTCTCTAAAAGGGGCAAATGTCTTGATGGCTGGAGGCAGGTCATATTTTCTATCTGAAGTGTTTATTATAACTAAAAGAATGATAATAATGGAGAAGGCAGTATGATGTAAAGGATAAAGCCAGCTTTGGAGTCAGGAAGACCTGGGCTCAAGTCTTATCTGTGCCGTATACTGGTTTTGTCACAAGAGGCAAGTTTCAGTACTTTTGGCAGCTCTCCAAGATATGAGAAGTTATAGTCTGAGTTGTTGATCTCTATCCATGAGGGAGTTTCCATATTGAGAGATTTCCCTACACTTGTTAAAATCATAGGCCTGCCTCAAAATAATAGCGTTAAAGTTTGCAACATGCTTTTACCTTTGTTTTCTCATTTGAGTCTCCCAAATAATTCTGTGTAGGTTTCATTTTCTCCATCTTACAGATGAGGAAACTGAGGCTCAGAGAATATGATGGTCATGTTGTTAGTGAGTATCAGAGGTGGGATGTGAACCCAGGTCTTCCTGACATCAAGTCCAGTACTCTGTCCATGGTACTGCCATCAATAAAGACAAATAATCAAATAAACTTACAAAAATAAGGAATAAAATCTTACCTGGATCTCTTAGCATTTAACAGAGTAGAATCAAACAAATGCATTCTGTCTGATTTTCTTTCATTTTTTGTCTTTGTTTTTATATTTTAGATAAGTCAGTACTTGGAGTCAATGTCTATTACAGTTCTGGTACTGTTGATATCACATTAGCACTTCAGATAGGACTCGTATTCCTAATACTTTTTTTCCTTACATGGCAGATATATAGTGGCCTTGACTGGACTATTGTCTCTTCTTTTCCTCCTCTTAGCTCTTCTTAGCCTTCCAGATGGGGACAAAGGACAGTTTTAGTGGCACGATCCAAAAACCTTATTTTTGACTTTCAAGTGGTTATATGCCCTTCATTTTGGTCTCCAACGTAACGTCGTTACCACCATGTACCCTGAACACAGAATCAGCCCTGATTCTGGATGACACCTCCATGATTCCCAATACATTTTAGCCCCATCATTTCCTGTACATCTACTGCTTTGTCTACAGGGAAAGCAAGGAAAGCGGAGGCATATTAAGAAAAGGGGGGAGGGGGAAGACGCTTCAGAGCTCAGAAATAGAGAGCCTTTTAAACACCTCCCCCCACCATCACAAAGGAGGATCTAGAGATGCTCTCCATCTGTAGAGGCAGCTGTGGTAGAGTAGAAATATCCCTGGGTTCTAGACTCAGCTCTTCTATTGACTACTCATGTGCCCCTAGAAATGTACAGAGGCTCTTTGGGCTTCAGTTTCCTGCTTTGTGAAGAGGATAGAATTAGATTTCTGATCTACCTCCTTCAGCTCCAACACTGTAGGATTCCAAGATTGTAAGGCAACACTTCATGTACTGAGTGTTGGGAAAATCTAATCTTTAAAAACAAAAAAAATTTTTAAAAGAAGATGCCTTATTGATGCCTCTTTAGACAACCCTGTCAATTTTGAATTAACTCCCTACCCTTTTGTTATTGGCTACTCTCTTATAACAAAGAGGAAAACAAGCAAAAACAATTACTATATTCATCACATATACAATACCAGCAAGATAATATGGCAAAAATAACATGAGATCTGGAGTCAGTAGGCCACAGGCTCAAATTCCATCTCTGATCCTTGAGATCATATATCAAAAGCTAGAAGAGACCTCAGAGTCTCCAGCACATACTCCAGCTTCCTCATTTTTTATATGAGGGAACCAAAGTCCAGGGAGGTGCTTTGCCCTAGGTGACAAAGGTAGGATGTTAGTATATAGGTCCTCTGATTGTCCAGCTAGTGTGTTTTCTGTTATACTTTTCAGGCCAGTTAACCTCCCTAAGTCTGTGAGGTCCCATTCCACCTCTTGATCTATGGCCTTATAACAGATACAGTATTCTTCTCACCGTTCCTCCTGCCTGGAGAATGGCTATACAAGTTGTGGTGTATGATGTGATGGAATACTATTGTATTATAAAAAATAGTGGGGGAGAAGGAGAGTGGTTTCAGAAAATCTGGGAAAGACATCTATGAATTGATGAAAAGTGAAGCCAGCAGAACCAGGAAAACACTGTATACAGTAACAACGATCAACTGTGAAAGGCTTAGCTGTTCTTATCAATACTGTAATCCAAGACAATTCCAAAGGACCCATTTTGAAAAAAATGCTACCCACCTCCAAAGAGAGAATTGATGAACTCTGGCATTTTATTTCTCTTGCCTTTTTCTTTTTTTGGTAACATAGATGTGTTATATGGAAATAAATTTTGCATGACTTCATGTATAATTGATATCATAATGCTTGCCTTCTTAATGGTTGGGGGAGGGGTTGGAGGGAAGGAGAAAATTTGGAACTCAAAATTTTAAAAAATGAATGGTAAAATTTAAAGTATAATTATTATTTTTTTTAATTCTCCTTCCTCTCGGCTGAGAAAAGGGGCGATATGGAAAAACCTAATCTCTTTGTGAGCCTCATTAGCCTGTCTGTGTCTGCCTTGTATCACAGGGTGTTTTTCAAGATCAAAAGCCGTAATGCTCACATGAAGACACATAGACAACAGGAGGAACAGCAGAGGCAAAAAGCTCAGAAAGCTGCGGTCGCCGCTGAAATGGCAGCCGCTATTGAAAGGACTACTGGGCCAGTGGGACCCGGGTTGATTCCCCTGGACCATCTGAATTTAATAAAACATGTGGAGGATGTTGACATTCTCAGTGATGATGTCGTCCAGGAGTTGGGAGATGTCATCCAAGAGACTGAAGTTGTGGACACAGACCTCCTCTTGGACGATGACGCCACTCTGCTGCAGGGTGACACAGAACTGTAAAGAATTCTATCTCCCTGAGAGACAATTGGGACCCTTGGCACTCTTCTTACTGGTCAGGAATCCATGACTGTCTGCATTATTTGTAACCATTTTAAACTACCTGTTTTAAAGGAGTTCTTTTTATTCAGGTCCAAAAAAAACCGAAAAATCTTTATTTTTTCCCTTTTTTTAAAAAAATTTTTTTTTTGAGGGGGGTGGGAGGGAAATAAATAATTGGCACAGATTATCTTTAAGAAATGTTTCATCTGGGTTATGTACTCATGAGTTCACTCCTGACGGCTAGTGAAGGTGGGCCTGATCTTTCCATCTCCATTTCCCTCCCAAGATGTTTCATGGGAAAGATCTCAAGTCTCAGGCATCAAGTTCACTCTTTACCCAAAGCTTCTCATGTCCCTGGAGGGCACTACAGATTTAGGTGGGGAGACTCAGGCCATGCTTTTCCAGGCATTTGCAAGAGTCCATGTTCCACTGTCCCATTGCATCTTTGCAACTGGATGCAGTGGTAGTAAATTGGGCAATAAGGGCCCTTTTTTGTCATTGTTCCTTCATACACATCCTTGGATAAGTTAAGCCAATGTGAATGAAGGCCCATCTTCACACTGCCTTTCTTGTAAATGGTGGTTCTCTTTACAGGAATCAAAGTGCTATGTATTCTCAGGCTTCTCTCCATCAGGGTTCTTAATAAGGCAGTAGTTTACCATTCCCCCAGGTGGGAGAACAGAGCTGATGCTTCTGTGGGTGGAGCCCACTTGGGATTAAAATGCTGCTTGTTAGGAGGGCCACATTTGGTGACTCTGACCTCACTGGTGACAGCTACTGTGGTGTTAGAAGGGGTGAGGGGAATCGCAGGCTACATGCCTACTAGAAGTACGAGGTATACTGATATAGCAGGTTGGGAGTTCTTCCATTTGTAGAGAGGGGGAGAGAGTAGTGGACTTGCTAAGGTGAGGAGTTGTCTTAGGAAACAGACTTTTCTTTGTAGAACAAGGTAGCTGATAGGTTCATATTCCTTTTAGTACCACTGTTCACACTCAACAGAGGAGCCCAAAACAAGACCATTTAGAAGTACTGTGAAAACTCATTAGGATTTAGCTTGGACTCACAGATGCTGGACTGAAGTTTACCTCTACACTATCTATAGGATAGGGAAAGGCTTTGCCAAGCCAACTAGGTCATAAACTAGGGAAATATTGAGTGAAGAAGGTCCATGGTGATTCCACTACACCCCTTTGGCCACAGTGTTCTACCATTCAGACCCAGAATATGCTTAGTAGGAATGATTTACTAAAGTAATTTTTGGGGTTCTCTCAAGACGCAGCTGGGCTCCCCCTTCCCTTGACCCTGACAGCAGTGTTACTGTGCATACTTGAAAGTAATAAATCGTCAATTCTTTTACAAATAGTTTATATAGCTCAGATACTTTTCCACTTCAGACAAGACAGATCGTCTTCCACTATACCTGGGGAAACTAGGGACGTTCCAGGATTGGGACCCAATCTGGTAGGCAACAGTGTTCTCACAGACAACCACTGTAAAGTGAATGCCATGTGACTTTTTCAACCTTTTTAGAGTTGTCTGGCCTTCTTTCTTCCCACCCATCTTCTCTCATTCTTTATTTCTGAGGTCCTTGGTTCCTTGTGCTGATCCAGTGGGTAATGTACCCCCCCTTGGCATTGAATAGGATTAGAGAGAGAGAGTAAGGGGGTTTCAGAAGAGAAGAACCTGGCCACTTTTCATAGTGGCCTTTCAACACTCCTTCCCCCCCCCCCCCCAAGGAAAAGCCAGCCAAGGTCTTTTATCACACAGGCAGCTTGTCCTCATTCCTGGCTTATGCACAAAAGCCTCAGAGCATAATGACAGTTATAAGCAAATGAACAAATGAGCCTTGTTTCGATCAATTGTGCTTTTTAAAAAAAATGGAATTTCCTAGTTTCCCTCTCCCTCTGCTTAAAATATATATGTATAGTTGTATGTCATTCATTGCCATTTCAGATGGGTTTTGAAGCCTCAGATTTCATGCATCTTTTAAATGAACTTTTTTTCCCTTGCATGTGTTGAGGGATTTCTGGCAGTCTCCCCATGTTGTAAAACCATTACAAAACTATTCAACCCAGGACCGTTCATGTCATGGGTGTCATGGTTGGACCAACTGATACCTCCAGGCCAGTCATGCCCTTGTGTGAATAGAGCCCCAGGTGTCTAGTAGGATGGTTCAAGGGTGGCCCTGTTTCTGGGTCCAAGGTCACAGCAGTCTCTGGGATCTGAAAGTCTGTCTGTCAAATAAAACATACAGAAAGACAGTGAGGGCATTCCTTCTATTTAGAAGATGACCCACATGTCCCAGTTTTCAACATTAAAGAGACAGAACTCAGAAGGCACAATTTTATTTAACTTTCCTCTTAGTTCCACATAATTCTGTTGATGTTTAAATAACCAAAGAATTCTCCCCTCACAGACAGATGGGTCCAGTTCCTGAATTGGTATTTCCTGATCATTTATACATAAAAGAATCAAATTCATATTAAAAGAATGCACTTACCTTTCTACTTTTATTTTTCATTAAGGAAAAAAAAAATATTCTGCCTGCATCGATATCTTGTTTTGGCTTCTTCCCCCTTAAAAAAAAACCCCAATAAACAACACTTTTTCACTTTTAATGGTTAATGTCTTCAACAAGGTTGCTGTTTACTCTCAGATGTTTTCTCCGGTGAATCTAGTCCTCTTTGAGAAAGCTTGTACAGAAAAAGTTAACAGATATATTTTATGGAAAAAAAAAGCCCATCTTATTTTCAGATATATTTAACTGCTGTTATATTTTATTAGCAGAAGGGTGTAAATATTTTCTAGGAGTTCTATTGTAAAGAAGAGTATTTTTGAAAAAAAAGTTTAATGTATTAAAAAGGAAAACAACATTTTAAAGCTGTGGTTACGTTCGGTTCCTGTTATTACTTCCTAATGTTCTGTTCTCAACGGCTCGCTTGCATGCCTTCTCCTTGCTGGATGTAATTTATTCGGGTTTGTGCCATTTTTGAGTTTGATTTCATGACCTTTGGTGTGTTTGGCTGTATTTTCCCAGCATGCAGTATACTTGGTACATTGCCAAAGCGCTTTGTATGACATATTCATAGTATTTCCTTTTGTGATGTGTTGTGTTTGTGTGTGTTTTTTTTAAAGAAAGAAAAAATAAAGAACTTTATGTCTCATTTCAGCCAAAACAGAACAGTGTTTTCTAGTGAATTTTATAATTACATTTTGCTAAAGATGTTCCTTGATATTTTTCTGCTTTTGTTAAGGCAAGCCAAAATTCTTTTAAATGGCTATGGGTTGCTTTTATTTTTTAAGCTTGAGGTTGGAAAGCAAAGTTATATATAAACATCTTATGTAACAAATAAAATGCTTTATGGACTGATCCTTTAAAAAGGTGCATTCCTTAAAAGGTAGGGGTTCTAAATTTTTTTTTAACCTGAATATGGGTTTTTGTAATTTAAAAGAAAGGACCATAGTATTTTTGGAGATGCCACACTTAAAGAAATGATAACTCCTTAACATTTTGATGGATTTTCAGAGAGAGAACTTAAAACACAAAACCTTCGAAGTCTAATCAGTGACCTCCAAATGTACATTTACATGGAGGTGGGGATGGGGGAGAGGATGGGGGCTGTCTTCCTATTTGTATTAACTTCCTGGTATTAGATGTCTGATAGATGGGACGACCATGGCAATATCGTTGGACTATTGGAAAGAATTTTTTTTGTTCAGTTGTTTTCAATTGTGTTGATTTTTCACAACCCCATTTGGGGTTTTCTTGGCAAAGTTACTGGAGTGGTTTACCATTTCCTTCTCCAGCTCATTTTACAGATTGGGAAACAGAGGCAAACAGGATGAAGTAAATTGCCCGGGGTGGCATTGCAATTAAGTATCTGAGCTGGATTTGAGCTCAGGAAGATGTCTTTCTAACTCCAGGCCCAGTGCTTTAGCCACTGCTCTACCTAGCTGGAGAGAAGAGAAATTTGGGGTGTACCAAACAACTTTAACTATATCAAACAACCCCTGTGTGACTCACAAATGTCATTGGCAGCCTGTGATGGAGCATCCTGGTTGGTGGCTACAGACAAACATTTGGAAAATAACCTTGGATGCACTGAATACTCTTGGAAAGATCCCTTTCTCAGGTCCAGGAGACTCATCTTGGAAAACGGCAAAATCATCTCAAGGTTAGTGTTTCTCAAATATTCTGATCTCAGAAGACCCTTTACACTCTTAAAAATTATAGCCATCAGTATTTATTATATTTGAAATTAAAACACATTTAAAAATATTTGTTCATATGTTTACATAGGTTTCATTTTTAGGAAAGATAATTATTTGCCAAAGCCAAAAAGAAATGAGAAGAGTAGTGTTGTTTTACATATTTTTGCAAGTCTTTTATATCTAACTTAATAGAAGACAACTGGATTTTCTTATCTGCTCCGTTTAGTCTGTTGGGATTTGTTGTTTTAGTTGATGTATGTAAAGAAAAATTGGTCTCACACAGGTACCTAATTGGAAAACAGGAATATTTTATTAGATAAATAACATTTTAGTATTATGAGAAAGTAATTTTGACCTTATGACCCCCTGGAAAGATCTCAAGGACTCTCAGGAATCTCTTTTCTAGTCTGGCTAATGGAGGCTGGGGAAGAGCAAAAAAAGCAGTGGGGTAGTCTGAGGGAGTGAAAAGTCCACAGCTAGGCAGCTATCCTGGGGAGCAGAACACTTAGGAAGACCTGAGTTGAAATACAGCCTCAGACACCTACTGCATATGTGACCCAAGGTAAGTCACTTAACCTCTCAGCTTCCATTGTCTCAACTATAAAATGAGGACAATAATAGCACCTTCCAGGGTTGTTATGAAGATAAAATGAGATCCTGTTTGCAAAGTACTTTGCAATTCTTAAAATGCTATATAACTGCTAGCTATTATTATTAATTTGTGATACCACTCTGATCTGTTTAGGTCTCATTTAGCATCTATTAGATATTTGGACACTACAGTTTGTCCAGAGGTGGCCAACCGAAATGGTGAAGGGCCTCTAGTGTAGGTCATATTCAGTAAACATTTATTAAGCACCTATTGTGTGTTAGGCACTGTGCTAAACCCTGGGGATACAAAAAAAAAAAAAAAGACAAAAGATAGTCCCTGCCCTCAAGGGGTTTATAATTTAAACATGCAAATACTATCTACAAACAAGCTATATACAGGATAAATAGGAAATAATTAACAGAAGGCACTAGAATTAAGAGATGTTATAATTAAGAGGTTAGGTGTAGGAGGTGGGATTTTAGTTGGGATCAATTGAAGGAATAGGACATGTTTAAGCTAGAGAAGGAAATACTCAGGAAAATAGCTGTCTTTAAATATTTGAGTGTCTACGGGGACAGCTAGGTGGTACAGTGGCTAGATCACTGGACGTGGAACCAGGAGGATGTAAGTTCAAGTTCAGCCTCAGAATCCAGTTGTGTGACCCAGGGTGAGTCATTTAACCTCTTTATGCCTTAGTTCATCATCTGTAAAATGGGGACAATGGAAATGGCATACCACACCTGTATGTTTTCCAAGAAAACCCCATGGACAATATCCATGAGGTCACATGGAGTTAGACACAACCGAACAACAACAGTGAGAAGGGTGTAGATGTGTTCTGTTTGGACCCCAGAGGAAGAGCTAGGAGGTTACAAAGCTTAATGTCAGAGAAAAGTCCCTAATCATTAGAATTATCTAAAAGTAGAATGGGAGACAGTAAAGATAATAGAATCCCCCTTCTTCATAGTCTTCAAACAGAGCCCGGATGATCACTTATAAGAAATAGAACAGTAGAGATTCCCTTCCAACTTTTAAATTCTATGATATTTTTCTCCCTGTGATTTGAGTATACTCATCTAAAGGATTCCATCTGCCAGTGTTCTTTCTCCTCTAGTAGAATCACAAAAAAGATGTCATAGATGACAAAATAACCTACCTAATGATGCACAGAACGTAAGCTCTTCATCATAATTTTAAATTCTGCTCCTCAAAAAATTTTGCAAAACTTGTACAACCTATATCAGATTGCTTACCATCTCAGGGAGAGGGGAGGGAAGGGAAGGAGAAAGAGAATTTGGAACTCAGAATTTTTAAAAAGTGTTAAAAATTGTTTTACCTGTAACTGGGGAAAAATAAAATATTGTTTAAAAAAGGACCCTTGCAATATACTCCTTTTTTTTTGGATTCTATTCTGCCTCCCAAATGCCTTTACTGTTCCCTAGGGAGTTCTGGGGGACTAACTTCTCCTGTCTTCAGCACTAGAGAGGCTTCTTGTGTGCAATAGCCAGTCCTACATAGAAGCTAGTTGCTGTCACCATTTTATTACCTTTTAATACCCAGTTATCTAGGGTAAAGGAAAACTGGGACCAATTTCCTCATCTGTAAAATCAGGACGTTGAACTATATAGCAAAGTCTCAATTAGTGTGAATGATGAATCCCCTGAAGTGGTCGTATGTATTCGTGTTTACACAACTTGAAATAATAATTATGTAAGATGTGGTAATTGGTTTCAGTGCAATGGAAATGTTGTGTGAAATTCAAATTAATGTAGCCACTTCAGGGGATTAATTATATGTACTAATTAGGACCTAGCTGTATTTCTAATGCCCCTTCATAGAATCACATACTAGAAAAAACCTCAAAGATCGCATAGTTCCACTTTCCCATTTTACAGATGAGGAAACAGAGGCAGGCATAGTGAGGCCTCAGGAGTAAACTGTATATCCAATGTGAGAAGTAATCCAGGGGAGACAACACTTTAAAGTTTGCAAAGGGATTTACTCATATTTAAGTCTCATTTTAGCCTTGGGAGGTAGATTCCTCAGTATCTTTACTTTTGAGATGCAACACTCTTTTCCTCGGCTACCACCTCCTCACTCTCAAGTCTGTCTTACAACTTGGGTTGGAGGAAGGTATAATAAATCAAGGCCTTTCACTGAAGCTGTTGGAATGAAGGTTCCTTGTGTTGGAGAAATTTTAAAATGAGGAGATGTGATCAGTTTCTCCTACTCAGTTCAATCCCTTCCTTTGGCAGTAAATGCCTCTCCAAATGAATGATTATGTGGTAACTCAAGCATCCTCACTTGAAGGGGAAAAGGAAACCCACACACAAGATTTACATGTCCAAAGGAAATTTATTAGAGCATATTCTTTACAGCTGGCTAGAAAGAGGAGTAGGATCCTGCTGTTCTCCAAATCTGTGTCCAGATTGGGGGGAGGATGGTTTGGCAGCTCCCCAGATGACCATGGTATGGAAACTTTCAAAAATCCTTCCTTCCTTCCTTCCTTCCTTCCTTCCTTCCTTCCTTCCTTCCTTCCTTCCTTCCTTCCTTCCTTCCTTCCTTCCTCCCTCCCTCCCTTCCTTCCTTCCTTCCTTCCTTCCTTCCTTCCTTCCTTCCTTCCTTCCTTCCTTCCTTCCTTCCTTCCTTCCTTCCTTCCTTCCTTCTCTGACATGTATTAGAAATGTTCCCTGCTTTTCTGAGGTTCTAGGCTAGTGATTAGTAGGAAGCAAATTGTTGTCTGCTACCTCTGCTTCCAGCTCTACACCTTAAAATCTTTGAGAGCAGAAATTCATTGAAGGAGATAAGGCAAGAGGGAGTGGAATGTTCCTTGATTTACTTATGGTTAGCTAACAAGAGGGTTAGGGAGGTTCTTATTTATGTTGCCAGGTAGAAACATTCCTATGAAGTTATTATGAGGAAAAAAGGAGATGTTTGTGTTTTTTTACTTATATTAGCATGAAAGCAAAAAGCAAGGACTAATTACTAAATACTTACAGAACGCATGCCAATTATCTGGCAGGTGCCAGGAGAGTGAACTCAAAATAAAAATTGAAGGGCTCATAGGATGTCTTAGGGGTTTTTTCTTTGGGATTCTATATGCAAAAGATTCGTTCAGATTCTATAGAGGAAGGGGAATAACTTTTCTCTATACAAAAATCCTAACAAAAGGGAAATGACCATAGAAATGTATGTATGATCATATATTCAATGGCAAACAATGTAAATTCTTTTACATTTTTCTATGAGGAAAGATAGTATGTACAATTACCAAAGTCTAAGAAGCAGGAAATTACATTCCTACATCATTATCGTCATTATCAAGAGGTATGGAGCTGTAGAGACACAGGTTCAACGTACTCTGGGGGTCTGAACTTGTAAAACTATTGCTCACAAGCCCCCACTGGTACACTTCATTTTTTGAGTCAGCCAGTAGACAGTTAACTCAAAGCAAAGGCATTTGCAGAGATGGCATAGCACAAATACTAGTAACAAAACATTCTCTCCTTAAACTTACGGTAGAATTTCCCACAACTACATCAGTGGGAGGGCTGTGTATATTCTAGTAGAGAGACACACACTTTGGAAGCCCAGATGACCAAGGCTAGTCACTTCTCTGGTACTTAAAGAACCTAGGTGTCCTTTCCCTTCCTATAGTTTCTTCATCCTATTTCCACTGGGTACCACATTTCTACCAGAATGGTTACTTAACTAGTCTGAGTGGGTCTGTTCCTTTCTGAAGCTCAACTCCCAATAACTGACTGACTCTCTTATAAACTCACATAGCCATTTCCTGTTTGGTAGTCAAAAGATATGAATAGGCACTTTTCAGAGGAAGAAATAAAAGTTAGCAATAGCCAAATGAAAAAGTGCTCTACATCATTAATAAATTAGAATAAATTAGAAAAATGCAAAGTGAAACAATTGAGAGGTACCACCTCATACCCATCAGATTGACTAAGAAGACAGAAAAGGAAAATGACAAATGTTGAAATGGTTGTGGGAAATCAGGTACACTAATGCACTGTTTGTGGATTAGCATGTGAATTCATCTAACCATTTTGGAAAGCAATTTGGAACTATGCCCCAAAGGCTATTAAATTGTGCATACTCAGAAACCATCAGTACTGCTACTAGGGCAAGGAAATTATCCAAGGAAATCAAAGAAAGAGGAAAAGGATACAACACACATATGAAAATATTTATAGTAGTTCTTTTTGTGGTGGCAAAGAATTGGAAGCTGGGAGGATGCCTATCAATTGGGGGAGTCACTGAACAAGTTGCTTTATATGAATATGATAGAATTATATAATGCTGTAAGAAATAAAGGGATGGTTTCAGAAAAACTTGAGAAGACTAAATAAACTGATGCCAAGTGAAGTGAACAGAACTAGGAAAGCAATCTACCCAGCAACAGTGATATTGTAAAGATAATCAGCTTCGAAAGATTTAGTAATTCTGATGAATACAACGATTTACCATTTCAAAGGATTCGTAATGAAACATGCTATCCACCTCCAGATATAGAACTGATGGACTCAGAGTACAGACTATTTTTATCTTTTCCTTTTCCTTTCTTTTCTGGGCTTTGGCAAGAGAAGGCAAAAACTCACCAGGGATCTTTAGAGAGAATGCGTACTTCTTGAGAGTATGGACTGCTACATTTTTTATATCCGTATTTCCATTGTCTAGCAGAGTTTGGTACATAATAGGCATTCAGTAAATAAATATATGCTGTTAGAGATTACCTAGTCCAACCCATTCTCTTTGTAGATGAAGAAACTGACAACTAGATAGGAGAAGTGACTTGTCCAAGGTTACAATGCTAGTGATTGGCATAGCTAGGATTCCCAGCGCTGTGTTCTTTCCACCACACCAAATTATTACATGTCATTGCTGGAGGGAAAGGAGATACCAGCAACTTCCATTTTATCTGCAAATGCAGAGTGGTTAAAAGAGGTTTTATCAGTCATTTCCAGATTTCATTTATACCTTACTTCCATTCTCCTTGACCTGTGACAGCTTGCTAATATTCTGTGATCTCATTTTTTATCCTTCTCCAACAAAATCTGCTCCTCTGAGATCTGAAGGGCAGGTATTATTTGCCTCTGGAATGCCTGACAGCCCAGGTTTTTCTTTTTCCCTGTACTGTTCCTGACCTAAAGGTACCAAAGGGATGAGCTTTGTCTTTGGGGCTGAGTTGCCTGGGCCAATTTTATGGCTGCCAAAAGTATTTTTATGTTGTTCTCTCATGGGACATTTAAAAACAGAGTCACCTGCTTCATAGGAAACATGCCAGGGAGAAATGTAACATGGATAGGATAGGGCATGAGTTTACAGTGGTAATTGTTATTGGATGCAATTCACTGGGGGATAGCCCTTCCCCTCCTCACATCAGGCCCAACAGTAACACCTGATGATTACTGCTTCTAATCATGGAACCTTCCAGCTACTATCCCACTGACTCCTCAACTTCTAGATTTCACCTGGCCATCGACCACAGAGCAAACGCTCCCTGTACAGGAATCTGGATGGCTGATCACCTCTAGAAAGGAGTATGAGGTGATTCTGGTGAGCTGAGAATTCCATTCCAGTGTTGACCAAAAAAAAATAATACCCACCAGTATGGTTTGTGAAAGTAACTGCACAAAAGCCAGACAGTTTTCCAATTGATAAATAGTCAAGGGACAAAAAGAATTTTCAAATGAAGAAATCTAAGCCATCAATAATCATATAAAAATTCTTCCAAGTTACTAATAGAGTTTTTTAAATTAAAGCAACCATGAAGTTCCCCTTCACACCCATCAAATTAGTAAAGAGGACAAAAAAGGAAAATGACGAATATTGGAGGGGATGGGGGAAAACAGGCACGTTGATGCACTATGTGGCATTCTATCTGTAAATCATTTTGGAACTAGACCCTAAAGTCACCAAATTGTGCATATCCTTTGATCCAGCAATACTAATACCCCCAAAGAAATTAAAGAAAGAGGAAAGGGGCCCATATGTACAAAACTATAGCAACCCTTTTTTGTGGTAGCAAAGAGCTGAACTCTAAGGCGGTGTCTATCAGTTGGGAAAGAGCCGAACAATAAATGAATGTAGGGGTATAAATATTTCATTGTAAGAAAGGTCAAAAGAGATAGTTTTAGAGAAACCAAGGAAGATTTATCTAAATTGATACAGAGACAAATAAGCAGAACCAGGAAAATAATGTATAAAATAGCAATGACATCGTAAAGACAAACAACTTTTAAAGTCTTGAGTATTCTACTCCATGTAAAGACCAGCCACAATTCTAAAGAACCAATGATATAGCATGCTGTCTGCCTCCTGACAGAGAGGTGATAGACTCAAGATACAGAATGAGACATTTTCTTAGACATGACCAGAGAAGAAAATGATTTGCTTAACAATGTATATTTGTTAGACTTTTTTTTTTAATGGAGAAGGGGAAGGGAAAGTTGGGAGAGAGATATAATAAATTACTGTTGTCATCCAGTAGTGTCAGTCATGTCCAATTCTTTGTGACCTCATTTGGGCTTTTCTTGGCAAAGATACTGGGATGGTTTGCCACTTCCTTCTCCAGCTCATTTTACAGATGAGGAAAGTGAAGCAAAAAGCATTAAGTGACTTGCCCAGGGTCACACAGCTAGTAGGTATCTGAGGCTGGATTTTAACTCAGGACTTTCTGACTGAAGATTCAGCACTGTGCCACCTAGTGCTTATTTTTTTTAAAGTAAAATATAAGTTATATTAGAAAGTCAGGCACAGACCTTACACATGACAAGGCACCCCTTGGGAGTCAAAGCAACATACAATTAATTTATAAGTGAATTAGTAATCCTTTCTGGCTACTTAAAATTGGAAAAGCTAACTCTGATGGGCTGGAATCAAAAGAAAGCAAATGAGTTATAATTATTGTTGGGAATTTTAATATTTTATGCTAGTCCAGATGACCCTGAAGGAGAGCTGAAGAAACTACCAGGTTGAGAGCTGGGAGCCCCAGGCAGGCAACTCTTGTCTGCATGGGCAGCATTGAAAGGAGAATGAGGTATGAAGCAAACTGGTACTTGTGAAGAGACGTGTTGATAGCTCAGGGCTGGAGTGCCATCTGGTGGTAGAAGTTGAGGTTGCATCATGCATGACCAAATTGCTTTGTGCCTTTTTACCCCTCCTGTAGATGTGAAGCAGGGGCTCTTGTGGACAGAAGTATCCCTATCTCTACCATTCTGTTTTACTTAATAGACCAAGTCGTAAAGGATGAAATCAATTAGTCAATAAGCATTTTAAAATGCTTACTATGTGCCTGTCAATCAATAAACGTTTATTATCATTTATCATATCGTTATTTATGTGCCAGTCATTATACTAAGGGATGGGAAGAAAGACAAAGCCAGTCCTTGCCTTTGGAGTGCTCACATTCTAACGGAGGAGAGAACATGTGAATAACTAGACATATACAAGGTATATAAAGATTGGATGGAAGATTATGTCAGAGGGGAAGGCAATGAGGTGGTACAGAGTGGATAGAATCAGAAAGGCCTTCAATCTGGCCACAGGTGTAATACACCAGAGGTATTACCCTGGGCAAATCACTTAACTGTTGTCTGACTCAGTTTCTTTATCTGTAAAGTGGGGATAATTAAAGCACCTATCTCTCAGAGTTGTTGTAAGGATTGAATGAGATATTTGTAAAAGTACTATAAAAGTGTTAGTTATCATTAACAGAAGGGACAGGGAAAGGCCTCTTGCAGCAGGTGAGATTAAACTTGCATCTTGAAGGCCAGAGTGACCAAGAGATGAAGGAGAAGGGCCAGAGCATTCTGGGTCTAGGGAGGCAGCCGGTGCAAAGGTACAGAGATGAGAAATGGACTGTCCTGTCTGAAGAATTACAAGGAAGCCAGTGCAGCTAGAACATATTAAGGAATCAGAATAGTAACTTTTTCAAGTTCACAAGATAATTTACTAGCAGAGCTGGAACTAGAACCAAGGTTTCTTGGCTTCAAGCTGCTGCTTTTGCCATGACATCAGGATCTATGAATGGGTATGAAAAGAGAAGTTTCTCCTCCTCTTGTGCTTTAGAGTGGGGTGATCCACCCTGGTTTGGTCATTCCCTAAGTCCTCTGGATTTCTACACTAATATCCAGCCTCCTGGATCCTTGCGGTCCCAAGAGTTGGATATTTCAGATTCTTTATTATGTCTCAGAGCAGAGTGCTAGGGACTTTGGACCCCTTGGGTGCCTGAGATGTCCTGGTTCAAGTGTTGTGGTTATTTTTTTTTTAAGTAAAATAACCTGCTGTTCTCTAGGGATTCCAAATTCCTTGGTATAAGTTTCTGACCATTCTTTGGCCTTTTGACCACCCCTTTTCCTGGGGAGGCCACCATTCTTGCTGCCTCTGGATGGAATGCCTTGCAGTCTCCATTTGTCTCTGGTTCATTTATAGTCATCACTCTGGAAGGCTACTGGCTTCTTTGCCTATGCCATAGATGCATTTTAAGAGGTTCAGGGACCCCGCAAGCAATGAAGTACAGGAGAGGGTCAACTGGAATGAATTCACAGACTCAAGCATTCTTTAAGTCAAGTTGGAAAAGGTTTATTGTAATACCAGTATGACGGGTAGAGCTTAAGAAACTTGCAACCTAATTGGAATGATGCTAAAGCTTGTACAAGAAAAGTAGTTGATTATCTGACAGATATGCTAATTAGGTGGTAACATACAACCTTAGTCATAGGCATCATTCGCTACTGGAAACAGGGGGAAGAGTTTCCCAAGTGGTGTATTTTTGGTGTGTTATATCTGTAACACGATAACTTTGAGAGTTGATGTCTGTAGCTTGACCTCTATAATTTTGTGATTACAAATACTCCTGTTTTTACAAGGGAAATTCTACAGAGAATTCAGCTTGTTTTTGTAATAGGGAAAGATAGTTTGTCTTATTGGGGCCCACTTAAGAGTAATTACTAGACATAGTGTCCTTGGGCTAGGGAGAAAACTGTCAGGGATATGTAACCTTGGAATTGGTGTCCTAACACAAGCATCAGAGCACCCCATCATTGTTGCTAGGTCTGCTGGTGGCCCCATTTTTTGTTGCCCCCATGCTTCTGATTAACTTTTTGTGTAGTTCTGTGGTGGGAAAAGTCACTTTCTTTGGTTTCTCATTAGATTTTTGAAATTCATTATTCATTCTTGTATGAATCTCAGGCTTTTGCTAGAGTAGTAATGTAAAAGTTAGGCAAAATGCCACTTGGTCGAAATCTATCTCCAGTATTTAGCATGTTTGATACTTAGTAAACACTTTTTAAAATGCTTTTTCATTTATTTACTTGTTAACAATACAAAATTACCAACACATGTATACCTTGCTTTATATAACAGATGTGTATTGAGCAGGGAAAAAAAAGTCCTGAGTCTAGACCCTAGACCCAAAGTACTGAGTTTACCAATGTAGCACATGTAAGCTTTGGACTTAACTATCCCAATCCATGTTCGTACTGTCATGTTGGATGTCCAGAGCTCCATTTCCTACCTCTTGTCTCCTCAGAGTACAGGGGTAGTATTACGGGGTTGAAAGTGTGTTCTAAAATAAGCCTCCAATAGAGTACTAGCCCAACTGATGATCTGTGATATCAGTTAGTTAGCCAGACTTAATTAGTTTTCAGTTAAATGTATTTACTAAGGTGGTATATTAAGAACAGTAGCTATAAAATATCCTCACCTAAAAGTTTGAGATATATTTTCCCACAAATATGTACATAAAAGTGGGAATATGGGCTTGAGTATAGAGAACACATATGGCAAAGTTGTAACTGCCAGCTCCTGGAAGTCTTTTTGCTGGAATCTTTCAAGATTTTATCCTTTAGTGTGGTATAACCTTTTTGCTGGGTTCTCTCTGGAGCCTTGAATCTGCTTTCAACATTACTTCAAGTCTGTCTTTGTCTCCTGATGCAGACACCGATGAAAGTCATTCCAAATATGACATTGAGGAAAAAGTCCAAATACTTAGGGATTCATCAAAGTCCCTCTAAGACCTCTCTCTGCTGCGCAGCAGATTCTAACTCATTAGATGATTTCACACTGGAACCCTGGGACATGACCAAGTCCCTCAGCTAATTTGTTACAGACTTCTTGTGACTCTTAGAAGGTGTCCAGGTCTTACTCACAGAATGAACAATTGAGACAACTGAGACGTGTTCTCACCCTAAAAATGTGTAACATAACATTTTATCCCTTTCTTTATCTGGCGTGGGGAGATTTGATTGATTTGCTCAATTGACCCCCACCCTTCCAAAAAGACTGGGTTCAAATGTGGAGGCTTCTCAAAATTGAGGCTACTCAATAGTACTACTTCTGTGCTGCCAGTTTAGGGTTTCTGCAGTTCCTGACTTGTCCCAGGAATTCCTCACTGCTTTGCCATTACTTTTGCTCCTATTCAGTGAGCTATGTGACTCCTAGAAAGCCAATGTGGTTGCACAAGCCTCCTTCCCAAGAATCAAATTTGTGTCTGTGTAGCCTCTTGCCTTTGTTTTTCAAGTCTCTGCTTCCATCTATGTAGTCAACTTTTAAAGACCAAGCCAAGGGTGTAGCTCAACTGCATAAACTCACCATGAATGAGTCACCGATTTTCAATCATCCAGCATCAACATGTCAACAGGGAATCAAGTATACTACACTTGCATTTCCTCCCAACCTCACTAATTCTGTTAGTCATCTTAAAGCTTAAAACCTTTGAGTCATATCTGTTTCTTTTATCTTACCAACTCCTATATTCAATTACCTACTAAGCCTTGTCAATCCAAACTCTATAACATGTCTCCCATGTGTCTCTTTTTCTCCATTCACACAGCCATCACCCTAATTCAGGTCCTCATCACTTCTTGCCTGTACTACATTAACAGTAGCCTAACTGCTACCCCCTTACTTCTAGTCTTTTTTTCAACCACTTTCCACACAGCTGCCTAAAAGTCTCCTTAAATCACAGGTCAACTGTCACTATCCTACTCAAAAAACCTTCAGTAGCTCCCTATTGGCTTTAAGTTAAAAATAAATTCCTCAGCCTGTCATTTAATGATCTCTACATTCTGGTTCCAACTTCTTTTTTCAGCCTTATTTCATACTTCCAACTCCTTCACACACTCTATGTTCCAATGGAACTAGAGTACTAAAAGCTCCCTAAATTCAACAAATCTTATTTTTTACTTCTACGACCCTTGAAGACAATAGGGTTCTAATGGGACATGCATTTCTTCTTCCCCTATGAGACTGTAAATACTTCATCATCATATGGTTTCTTCTAATTGCTTAAGTATTTACTTTTCTTATTTCTCATAATTCTTATGTTTTCATTTCATACTATCTGTTATTCAGTCATTTCAATCATGTCTGACTTCATGAATCCATTTGGAGTTTTCTTGGCAAAATGTTTGTCATTCCTACTCCAGCCTACTCCAAGCAGCTGCCCATTCATAGTATCTACTCAACTAGTCTTTTTTTTTTAAATCAGGAATGCCTGGAGGGCTTCAAGTTTATTAAAGGTTGATATTTTCTCCTATAGATTATACTCAGTTTTCCTGAGTAAATTATTAGATGTAGGTCTCTATCTTTTGCAATCTAGAACGATGTATTCTGAGCTCTCCTTTATATTGGTAGATCCAGGACTTAAGTCATGCTGACTATGACTCCTTAGTACTTGAATTTTTTTCTGGCTGTTTTTACTGTCTTTTATTTGAATAAGAAGTTCTGGATTTTTGACAATGTCATCTGAAGAGTTTTTTGGGGGGGGTTTCTTTCAGGTGATGAATACTAGATTCTTTTTATTTTCCCCTTGCCCTCTGGTTCCAATAAATTTGGGCACTTGTCATTTATGATTTCCTGATATATGTAGCGAACTTTTTTATGATTATTATTTTCAGGTGAAAATGATTCTTAGATTCAGGTTTGCCAAGGATTCTTAGATTATCTTAACTGTTTTCCAGGTCAGTTGCTTTTGATAGAAGATACCTGTATTTTCTTCTTCCAAATGAGATATGAGTCTGTTGCTTTAATAATGCTTTGCGTCTTCTCTGCTAATTGGCTCATTCTCTTTACAATTCTTTGCTCTAGAACTCTTACTTTCTTTCACATTATTTCCTACAGCACTTTACTTTCCTATTCTCCACTGAGCTCTCATTTTATTTGTAATATTTAAAAAAAAATCTTGCTTTGTTTCTTCCTATTCTAGCAGAGCTTATGGTGAATCTGTGTTCCTGTCTCAAGCTAGTAGAACTTACAGCAAATCTGTGTTCTTGTTTCAGGCTTTCCTTGCAGATAATTGTGGAGTTATTTTCTTCTTTTGGGTTTGCATCTGGGGCATTTCTAGTTTCAAAATATTTCTTAATCATCAGTAAAATAAATATCAGTAAAAGAAAAAATCACTTTTATTTACTCATTTTTTCAACTCTACTTCCTAAATTTGGCTTTTGTGTGTTATATGAGTCCCTGCTGCTACTTCCTCCAGGTATTGTATTGTTTGCCCTTTGTTGCCGAAGAAGACCATGCTATCAGAGAAATAATGACATGACTTACACTTGACTTTGTTTTGAGTGAGGGAGGGCTGTGCAAGTCACCAGCCTCACTTCTCCTCCAGAACTGTCTGAATCCAGTGACCAGATATTCATCAGGATGACTGGAGATGACCCAGGATGAGGCAATTGGGGTTAAGTGACTTGCCAAAGGCCACACAGCTAGTGAGTGTCAAGTATCTGAGTATTGTATACTATGCTCTTTGAGGACATCAGGGTTAACTCCAGTCTGATTCAGGGTATAGCCTGGTCATGGCCTTCCTTGTCTGAGCTCCCCAACAGGCTCTTGAGTCCTGCAGGATCCTGATTGGCCTCCTGAGCAATGTAACTGTGGGTTTCATGTATTCTTGACTAATTCCTGATTTGAATTTCCATCTCCTTCCATTTCCTACTGGGTATACACCTGCAAGCTCCAGGGTGCCCCCTACCGCCACTATTCCACTTTCCCCTCTCCCCCACACTCCTGGTCTGCATACTATAGGTCTTTTGTGGATTGAGTTTTTCTGACTGGAACCCTTAATAGTGTTACACGTTTCTAGCTGTCTCTTTGTGTGGACTTATTGTAGTTTCTCCTGAGATTTCTTTATCATTATTGATCTGCTTTTCCTTTTTTTTATCCTTGTTAGAGTGACTGTAAGAGAGTCATGCTTATCTGCTCCCCATTCACTCTTGAGGAGTGTCTTTCCTGGACACCACGGGGAGAGAGAGACAGAGAGAAACAGAGAGACAGAGAGAGACAGAGAAAGAGACAGAGAGACAGAGAGACAGAGACAAAGAGAGAGGAGAGAGATGAGTAGAAAGGGAGGAATAAATAATATTTTAAAAGCACTTACTATATGTCAGTTGGGGTGTATGGGATATTCTTGGAGGACTAGCACCTCTGGTGTGAAGGCTTTCTGAGCCCTTTTCAGGGCTGCTTATCCACCTTTGGTGTCCACTTTTCACCCAATTCTCACCTGTGACTACAAGAAGCTGTATCATGGGCACATGTATCACAGTGGGCACACCAGAATAAAACAGTTTTGGTAGATGGGCTAAACCAGGTTGTGGGAAACCAACACAAGCAAATAGGATAATAATCCGTCTGGATCTCAAGGAGCTTATATTCTAGGAGGGGGGAAAGAACACACAAAAGGGAGCTGGCATTTGAGAGGGAGTGGTGCTTCATGGTTTGGAATGTAGGTAACATGTTTTGGAGCTAGTGGCTAGGAAGTGAAGTGGAAACTTGGTTCTGAGCAAAATAAGAGGAAAACTCACCAATCAGAGCTTAGGGTGATTTCAGGAGCAGAGTCTGATGTTCTGATGGTGAGAAGGTGAAGATAACGGCCAGAGTGGAGGTGGCTTGCTTTGGAGACCATGGCCTAGAAGCAACTATATCAAGTTAGAAGAACCATATAGGATCCCGAAGTCCTCAAGTTACCACCATCTTCCTAGCATGCTACCCCTGGATTAATACTCGTTCCAGTATACCCACTCAGTAAGAATGTTCCATTTTTTAAAATCTTGAAATCATTCTCTACACAGTTGCCAAAGTGGTATTCCTAAACACAGATTTGACCATGTCACTCAAAAATATTCCATGACTACTAATTGCTTATAGAATAAAATACAAAATCCTCCAGTTAACATTTAAAGGTTTTCAGAATCTGGTTGCCACCTTTCTAGTGTTCCATATTTTATTCTCCTTTGTATGCTCTCTATTTTAAGACAACTGATCTGTTACTAGTTTCTACACAGGACGTTTCATCTTCTCACCTTTGTGCCTTGATCCAAGTGGTACCTCATGTCTGGAATATACTCCCTCTTCACTTCCATCTTCTATACTACATAGCTTTCTTACAATCACAGCTCAGATGCCACAAGGGACTCATCTCTCATGACATTACTTTGCATTACTTTCAAAAATATTTTGCATGGGAATGCAGAACGAAGCAGACTATTTTCTCTCGCGTTATGTTTTGTTTTCCTTTGTTTTCTCTGGTTTCCCCCATTCATTTTAATTCCTCCATGTAACATGACTAATGCGAAAATGTGCTTAATAAGAACAGAAACCATATAAGACTGCGTGCCATCTTGAGGAAGGAGGGAGTAGAGAAGGGGAGAAAATATAAGACTTATGGAAGTGATTGTAGAAAACTGAAAAGAAATTAATAAAAAAAATTAAGTTTAGAGAAGAAAAACACCATTTTGCGTGTCACCCTAGTCCCGAAGCCCGCTGGCACAGGACTCTTTCCTTACTGCTGGAGATCACGGCCCTGGCCTGTGGGACGGGCAAGGCAGCGTTGGTGAGGACGAGAATTCTTCAGGTTTTCTTCCGGCTCTTCTCAGGCTCTGGGAGGCTCCCACCTCGCAGTGTCTCAGACCCTTCTGACCCGCAGTGTGGACAGCCTCGGGGTGCTGGGGCCGTCTCCCTCGGACCCAGCCCAGCACGTCACACTAGAACCTCTGGGGGAGGAACCGAACCTTCTGTCCTGGCTGAGCCGAGCTCCCTCGCTCCCGCGGCACAGCTTTATTTCGTGTGGTCTGGTATGTACGCTCCTCTGGGCGCCTTCCTGGATTCCTGGTGCGCTAAGGGCTGCGCGCGCTCCTTGTACAGAAATGAGTTACATCTCCTCCTTCCTCCCCAGTACGAAAGAGGGATCGGAAGTGAGCTTCGCCCCGACTACCAACATCTAAGTGAACGCGCGCGTGCTGCCGGCCCAGCACCGCCTTTCTGGCAAAGACTGCAGAGAAGTGACTTTTCCCAAGGTCACTCAGGAGACCGCCCCTCGTATCCGCCGAAGCCTGTCTCTATGACCCTTTCCATGGGAGAACGGCTCTGATCTCGCCCGGACCTTCTTTCCACTAGAGGAAACTCTATGGTTACGGAAAACGGAACCCCGCCCCCGGAAGTGACGTTGGGGGAGGAGTCAAGCGGCAAAATGGCTGCGCGCGCTGCCCTCGGGCTCGTGTGTCGGGGCCTGTGGCAGGTGACCGAGGAGGGACGCGGGGGACTGGGCGGCCGGGCGGCGGCTTCCTGGGGCGACCGTCGTGTGCTCTCGACCTGGGCGCAATGGCGGCCGGGACGTGGTTCGTGTCCCGGCTCCTCTCGCCCCAGAGGCGCGCGGGAGCGTCGCGGGCTGTCGGTCTGGGAGAGGGGCAGAAGCCCCCGGGCACGGCAGCGTTCCGAGCATTGTTATCGATCCATCTCATAGGATGGCAGAGCCGGAAGGAGGGCTGGAGCTAGAATCTCCGCCTAGAACGTTAGCCCGCGAAGGGGCTCCAAGCCTAGAGCGTCTGGGTGGCTTTCAGCCGGGAACACAGAGCTTTAGAACCTGCGGCGTTGGAGCCGGGGGGCACTCGGAGCCCAGCAAACGTTGGTGAAGCTGCTGCTCTGTGCCAGGCGCTGTGCCAAGCGCTGGGGCTGCAGGAGGGAGAAGATAGCCCTTGTCCGAAAGGAACGTCCAGCTCAGTAGGAGAGACAGCGAACGTGTACCACAAGCTCTTTATCCTAGGGTGATTAGGAAGTTGTTAAGAGAGGTAGAGCACCAGAGTGAAGAGGGCTTGGGAAAGGCTCCCTGTAGAAGATGGGATTTTAATTGGGGATTAAATTAAAAACTTAAAGCCAGGAGGCAGAGTAATGCCCCAGGCCTGAAGGACAGGCTGGGAAAATACCCCAAGCCGAGGGATGGAGCGTTTTGTTCATGGAACAAGAAAGGCCGGTGGCCCTGGATGTAAGAGTACCAGTGATGACAGGGAGTGAGGGTGAGGAAACTGGTAAGATAGGAGGAGACTAGGTTAAAAGGCTTTGGATGTCCAATGGAACATTTTGTGTTTGGTCTTGGAGGCCAACTTGAGCTTGGAGGTGACTGACAGACTGTTACCCTACTATATGAAAACAATACAGTAGAATGACAGAGCCTAAGGTTTTTATAACATTTAGTTTAGTGCACAGTTAGTTGTCAAATATAGAATGTTAGAACTGAAAGGAGTTCTGGGTCTAGAGAGTTCTTAGAGCATTTACAACACTTTAGAATATCAAATGTTAAGAAATGGAAGGAACTCAGAGCTTAGAATGCCAGAATCCAGCTCTGTTCTTTAGAAGGTAGACAGTAAGAACTGGAAAGGGCCTTGGAACCAAGAATGTTAGGATGTGATATATAATATCAGGGAGGAAGGAACTTTAGAACATAGATAGTTAGAACACTGAGCATATCTGGGAAGCACTCAGCTTAGAATGTGAAAACACAGAACACTGAATGTCAAAGCTGGGAGGGACTTTAGTATATAGACTATTAGAAAACAAATCTCAGAACTCATAGGGAGCACAGAAGGCACCTAGTACAATCACTACATTTTATAGATCAGAAAAATGAGGGCCAGAGAGAGGAAGCTGATACCCACAATTATTAAATGTCTGCATAGACTAGAACTAGGCCTTCTCCAGTCCAGTGTTCTTTCCCCTGCTTCAGAGGGCATTCTGTAAGCTGTAAAGCCCGATATGAATGGGTTATGATAGTTACTATAGTTAAGTGAAGGGGAAAGGGATGAGGAGTAACCATTTACATAGAACCTGCTATGTGCCAGGCACTGTGCTAAGGGCTTTAGAAATACCTTGTTTAATCCTTACAGTAATAGGTGCTACAATTATCTGCATTTTACAGTTGAGGCACACAGGTTACATGACTTGCCCAGGGTCACATAGCTAATGTGTCTCAGACTAAATTTGAACTTGGGTCTTCCTGACTCCAGGCACAGTTCTCTATCCACCGTATCACCCTTAAGTGAGTTCATAATTTCCTTTGGCCATGCTTATTTCCGTCATCCTGTGTGACTGTTAGCCATGTCCTCCTGTAGAACATCCACCCACCCCTTGGGCTGCAGGCCCTTCTCAATCCAAATGTTCCTCTGAGAAAGACAGTGTTGAGTGCTGAGGATACCCAGACAGAAATGAAATGGGCCTTGTCTTTGAGCTTATACTTCACTGGGGTAAATACGACATGGACTCAAGGCTTTTTATGTGTTATGAATACCAGTTATTCCTCTGTTAATGCTGGCTTTCATTTCATCACTGATTACCTCCTTTTCTGAAAATGCATTACAATATCAATTCAGTATACAACATTAATAATTATTGTTTGTGATGCATGGTGTATTGGAAAAGAACACTGGGTTTGGAGTCAGAAGATGCGGATTCCAATTCTGGCTTTGCACTGTAAGCTGGATAACTTTGGGCAAGTCATTTTACCCCCTGGGCCTCAGATTCCTCATGTGTAAAATTGAGGGGGTTGGACCAGATAATTTCTAAGGGCCTTTCCAGCTCTAAATCACTTATCCTGTGAATCCTTTGGTACTTTTTTCTTGATACTTTATTCCCTAGGCCTTTAGGACACTACTCTCTGTTCTGGACTTTCCTCTCCTTTTCTGCTACTTCACTTGTTGATCTTATTTGCTCCCATGGATTTCATTACTATCTTTATGCTGATCAGATGTACCTATCCTGTCCTTACCTCTCTGCTGACCTCCAGTTCATATATCCAACTGTCTTTCAGAAATCTTAAAGTATGGATGTCCACCATGTATCATAAACTAAACATGTCTAAAACTAAACTTCACTTTCACCCTAAATCCTCCTTCCCACCTAACTTCCTTATTTATGTGGAGAGCAGCACTATCTTCCTAGTTCCTCAGGCTCACAATCTCCCACTCCCCATATCCCCATAGTGAAGGTCTTTCAATTTCTCCTTTACATCTTTCAGATATACTTCCTTCTCTCTTCTGACATTGTTACTGTTCTAGTATAGGCTTTCATCACCTCTTGGATTACTGCAATAACCTGCTGGTGGATCAGTCTACCTCAGGTCACTCCCCACTCCAATCCAACCTCTATTCAGCTTCAGAAGTGATTTTCCTAAAATCTAGTCCTATCACTCCCCGCTAAACAGCAACCACAGCAACAGCAACAAACAAACTCTGTTGGCCCCCCCTTTTGTCTCTAGGATCAAATATAAATCTTCAACTTAGCATTCAGAGCCCTTCATAACGTAACATTTCCCCCCATACCCTCCCGCAGTTTTCTGGTCTTCTGACGCTTTACTCCCTACCACATAGTCTCTGATTCAGTAATACAGGCCTCCTGGCTGTTTCATGAACAAGACACTCCCATCTCTCAGCTCCAGGCATTCTTTCTGACTGAACTCCATTGGCTGGAATGCTCTCTCTCCTCATCTCTGCCTCTAGCTTCTTTCCAGTCCCACCTAAAATCCTCTCTTATTACAGGAAGCTTCTCCCAACCCCTCTTAAGTCTAGTTCTTTCCTTTTAATTATTTCCTATTTTTCCTGTATATATCTTGTTTGTATATGTTTGCTTGTGTCCTCCATTAGATTGTGAGCTTCTTGAGGGTGAGGACTCTTTTGCATCTTTTTGTATCCCCAGTGCTCAGCACAGTGCCTGGCACAAAGTAGATGCATGATAAATGTTTTTTGTTTGACTAACTGACAAATACACTTTTCTTATTCACAAGATTCATTTCATCAGTGTAGGTATTCCTTCCATCAATTCAGATAGAAACCGCTTCACTTTTAGTACATTTATTTTTACAAATTTTGGCCTAAAAAGTTCATTTCCAAGTGACCTATTCTTTGGCAATGAGGTTGCCCACACTTAGAGGCAAGACCACATTCCATCACTCTGACCTTGATTGAAACCAGGGCTTTTCTAGCTGACTATAGCTATTTGGGAGACCAAGATAACCTCCATGCTGGCATGAGGCCTCAGAGTTAAGACTTCAGTGGAGCATATGTAAAACGAATTGATTATAGATTGCAATTATATAATACTTTATGATCTGTACAGTGATACCCTCACAACAACCACATGAGAAAAGAGATTCATGGTAGACATGACAGCTGACTTCACACATTTAAAGAATTCTAATGTGAAAGAGCTATTCCAAAGGGGATGAGAAAAAGGGGAATGTACAAGTTCAGCTGGTACTGTATAGAATGACTGGGAATGAAGAGTAGACTTACCTTGAGGGAACAGAGAAAAAGCAAAACTTTAAGAAGTTTTTAGGTGGACTGGATGATGTCCGAGAGCCCTTCTGTTTCTCTTATTCTCTAATGAGGAGGGAGACTGGATGGCTGTTTTTTTAAGAGATGCTGTAAAGGGAATTTATTTATCAAATGTGAGTTGAGTCAGATTACGTAGCCTCTGGGTCTGTTCAGCTCTGTGATCCAATGAGATCATCATTCTTGGGTCCTGAGCTATTATTTAGGTCTTTTTTTCTTTCTTAAATGCTCAAGTAATCTACCATTTTTTTTTCCAATGACTGGCTAAAATAAAAAGTTTCCTGAATCTCTCCTAAGTTACTCTTCTCCCTCCTTACCTAAAAATATATATATATATATATATATATATATATATATATATATATATATATATATATATATATATATATATATATATATATATATATATATATATATATATATATACATATATATATATTTAAGACAGTCAAACTGAATTCAGATGAAGGCTATTTTCACACATAGCCCTTTCTTGTCATTGGCCCTGCTGTCAGTTGTGTAGTCTGGCAATTTTCTCATAATAGAAACTTAACAAATGTTAGTTGATTGATCTTAGTAAAGCCAAGAAATTTCTGTACTTTAACAGAAGTTCACAATTTCTTTTAGAACTTAATTGAATAGCTCACATTTATTTCAGACAATCCTTTAAATCAGAAAGGTGTTATTAGTGCTGCTTGAGAGATGAAGAGACCAAGGCTTAAAGAAGCTACGTAGCATGTACATAGAACAAAGAACCATTATTACTTTAAAAATTTTTTATCTTAAACTAGTATCTTTTTGATTTTTTTTTTTTAGAGTCCAAGGATCTTTTCTCTAAGCCATCCTGAGAACATTATAGCAAAGAAAGATGGTTTTCTTTTGTGAGTATAACGACCAGTAATTCTGATTTGGACAACAAAGCAGCCATTTGGATATATTACTCAGTCTTCTTGATTTTTGTGTCTTTTGTATTTAGCAACACCTATTTGAAGTGGGTGCAGTTTTCAAGCTTGCATATGGATGTCAGGAGTGGTATGGAGAAACCTAAGGTACGTATTCCACATTTGCTCTATTTATTTTAATGTTAATTCTAGAAAGAGGACAGAAAAATATATTTACCTCACATTTTACTTGGGGTCATTTGCCCAATTGTGTAATCAGATCTTTGGAGGTAAGAAATTTTTAGGGTAATGGTAAACCCTCAGTAGCAGGGAATAAAATACTCTATGAAGTGCACTGATATATTGTATGTTCATTCATTCATTCTGGGTAGATGAGTGTCATTTAAGTACCTCCAAAGAAGTAACTTAATTAAATAGCTCACATTTATTTAAGGCAATCCTTTAAATCAGAAAGGTGTTATTAGTGCTGCTTGAAAGATGAAGAGACCAAGGCTTAAGGCAGCTATGTAGCATGTACATAGAACATAGAACCAGGAAGTGATAAAGTTCAACTTGAACCCAGCCCTCCTAGGATTCAGTACTCCCAGATCCAGCACTTTTTACTTCATACCACACTGTGATGTATAGCCTGTGCAGTTTCTACTATTTCTATTCTTAATTTAGTATAAAGTGAACAGCATAGCAGAATAATAAACAATAAATCATGTTATTTTTGTAGGAAGTTGTTTTCTCTCTGTTTTGAAAATACATATACTCATCTTGAAAATTATTTTTATTTAAAGTAATCTGCATTCACTTAAGTATTGATCATTTACAACAGTGAAAGAGTAAGTATTGGTTCAGAAAATGACAGAGTATCCTTGTCTCCTCTTCCTGCCCTAGCACCTCCACCCCCCAGGCTGGATCAAAACCATAGACTAGTATCAGATAAGCTTGATTTGGCTGGGCAACATCTACAGTTCCAGGAACTCAGTTTTTGATCTTTGGAAGTTGACTGTATGTAAATTGCTGTTTGGGAGTAAAAAGATTGCTTTTTGGGAGTGAAGTAAGATGAGGTACCATTGGATCAACATTCGGGGAAAAAGTTGATTTTCTTCAGGGAGGTGACCCAGAAATATTAAGGTGGCAGAAAGGGAGCAGTTATGTATAATGTCATAACTCTTCAGCTAAGAATGAGTAACTATTGTAGGTTCAAAAACTATATCATATATACATATATATGTATATGTACACACACACACGCACACACACATGCACACACACACACGCACACACACACACACACACACGTCTTCAGAGGAGAAGTAAGGCTGGTGACCTTGCATAGCCCTTCCTCACTCAAAACAAAGTCAGGTGCAAGCCATGTCATTGTTTCTCTGATGGCATGATCTTCTTTGGCATCGAAGGATGAACACAACAACATGTACATACCTATATATGTGTGCGTGTGTGTGTGTGTATATATATATACGCATATGTACATATATATATACACACACATGCGCACATATATATATACATATATATGCACACATACATACGTAAATATGTACAGGAAGAAAGTCTAAGAAAGAGTTAATTTTTCATTCCTTTGATATTGCATCTTTACTCCAAATATGAAGAAAAGAAATTTCATAGATTACTTTATAAGTTCTTTCCTTTCAGACTACTTTTAAACATTCTGATGGCATGATGCATCATACTTTATGAAAAACACTTTTGAGTTAGCTTTGTGTAGATCTTGTTTGACTGTGGTCGTGTTGAAATTCTCTGACAGTTAATCTTCTACATGGTCTGTGAAGTAAGGATGGTTAAGACAGTGTGTAATAGCTTTCACTGTCATTTCTCTCCCTTTGACTAATAAAATATTGAGCTATACAAATAGCAGGAATGATGTGCTAATTTCCACAATTAGATATAAGTAGTAAATTATGTCATAATTATTTAACTTCCTTTTTTATTATTTAACTTTAGATCTCCATTTCTGATGAACCAGATACATTATATAAGCGCCTCTCAGTTTTAGTAAAAGGCCATGATAGGGCTGTATTGGATAGTTATGAATACTTTGCTGTACTTGCTGCTAAAGAACTTGGTATCTCCATTAAAAAAGTGTAAGTATCAGTATTGTTGCTGTCTTGCAATATCACTTTCTAAAAGTACAGGAGAAGGGCATTATAGATCTAAATTCTTTAATTGGGACAGAAATTCTAAATAACTTAGAATATGGGGTTTAGGATTATCATCTGGAGTCAGCATGGCGAATTCTTTTGTCCACTAAACGTCAGCTATAGGCTAATTAAGTTTCTGTAACAGGTGATTTTCTGTGGCCTTTTGCCATTAGGGAGGGGGTTAAGTAGAACAGTTTTGTTTGTATCTTTACCTGCTTTAGGCCTTTTGGGATGTTTTGTAAATATTGTCTACCCATGAATAGTAAGAACCTGTGTATCCCATAATCTACTTTGTAGGGGTTAGCGCATATACCTGTGGTTGATTACATTAGTATAGGGAATTCCCTGATGAGGAAACACCCTCTATCAATGCACTTCAACACCTTTTCTGTAACTTACAATCCTAAAGAGTTGCTTAGAGCCTTAAGAGGTTAAGTGACTTGCCCAGGGTCACACTGCCAGCATGTGTCAGAGATGGAACTTAAACTCACATCTTCCTGGTTCTGAGTTGGACTCTTTCTCCATTTATGCAAAATTTAAAAGTGAACAGTGTATTTAGACTGTTACGGTAATGGTTATCTTTCCTAAAATTTGCAAAATCTTCTAGAGCCAAATGCTGTTATCTGACACACTGATTTGACCCTCCATGTTTCATGGATCCAGACAATAAGGATATGCCACAGTAATTTTTTTAGAAGGGTTAATGCTAGTGGTGAATTATGCATAAGATGCATGCCTGATTTCATGGGAAAGTGTTCCTTTGTGTATATTGAATTATTTGGACGTATACACTAATGTGGCAGTTGTAGTTACAGACAGCAAACTTGACAAAAAGAAGACTAAAGTATAGCTAACCCCAATAATTGGGTATCAGCTAGACTAAACAAAGTTATGCACCATATATTGAATTTATTAGGATTTAATATCACTTGTCTTAAGTGCTTTATTTGCCTTATTTCTTTTTAGACATGAACCTCCAAGGAAAATAGAACGTCTTACTCTTCTCAAATCAGTACATATTTTCAAGAAGCACAGAGTTCAGTATGAAATGAGAACATATTACAGGTGTTTAGAGGTCAGTTGATTTCAGACAGGAAATTCAGATAATATTTATTTGAAAAGTTCCACATTATGTGTGATGGAATATTACATCATTTCTGTTATTGAATAAGCTTGTTTATTTTCAGTCAACTCCAGCTCTTTGACTTGAAGATAGAAAAGTTCATCCTAAAGTGTCATGTATACTTGGTACAAAGGAATGACATATTGGGTTATTTAATCTCTTAATTCTTATTTAGAAATTTGTCTGTCTTGTCCAAGAAATAACAGTTTTTGATGGCCATGTTGCAAATGACATAGTAGCATTTTAATAGTTCTTAGGTTTCCTTCAAAATCTCTAACTCTTACATTAAATATATCAGGATGGTCAATGCTTTTCTAAATCTATGGCACACCAGGTGATGGGAGCAGTGGGTTAGAGGACACATTATTTAATCTGATATTTTGGCACTTTCAGTAAATTCAACTTAATCTCATGACTATTAATTAAGCTTGGGAATTTTACTCAGTCTTCTTGGGGTTTGTGTCTTTCACATTTATTAGCACACTTACTGTGTACTAGGCAGTGTGTAATATGCAAAGATTAAATAAGCCCTTGTTCTTTTTTCACTTTATAGGCTAGTAGGGAAATACGGAACATTCAGAAATAGTCCTACTTGTGAGTTTTTTCCCAAGTAAGACTTAGGTAGTGTGAGACCTGATTTTTTTAATCTAGGCTCTGCCATTAACTAGTTGTATGATCTAAAGGAAGTCATTTCCCTTCTGTGGGCCTCAGTTTCCTCTTTTTGCAAAATGAGAAAGCTGGACTAGATTATTCTAAGATTCCTTAGTTGTTCTGTAATTCAAAGTCTGTGTGGCATAATTGTGTGGCATAATGCCCTAATAGATTATAGACTGAGTGTTGTTTTTCTCTTATAGTTACAGCATTTGACTGGAAGTACAGCAGATGTCTATTTGGAATATATCCAACGAAACCTACCTGAAGGTGTTGCCATGGAAGTAACAAAGGTATGATTTGGATTTCTTCCTTCATCTGAGAGAAAATTGTAAATTGTAGCACTGACATGTTGGAGTCTTATTTGTGGTTTGCCACGTCAGTAGAAATGGTGGGGCAGGGTGGAGATATGGGGGTGGGGGTAGAAGACACTACAGGCACTAACTAAATCCTTCATCCCAATCCCTATCCCAACACTGTAAGGAGCACCAGAACATAATCCTGCCACTGCCAATGCAAGCCTCTTGACTCTCCCTTCACTAAAGAAGTGGTTGATGGACAGGAGAAATGTGGATGAAGGGGAGGTGCTATTTTTTTCCATAATCTTGCTCCACACCTTCCAAAGCTCTGTGGAAAGTCAGAGGAGCCAAAAGGAAGGGGATATATGTAGAGCCACTTAGAAACCACTGTGGCTGGAGGCTCAACGTTAAAAGTCATATCATATGGTCTATTTACTTGATGAAAATGGCTTTTATTTTCTTTACAGACCAGGTTAGAACGGTTACCAGAACACATCAAGGAACCACTTTGGGAAATGGTGGGCAAGGAAGAAAAAGCAAGCAAAGCATGAAGATAATCTTCTTACGTTTGGTTTTGAAATGGAAATATCTGTACATCCGTGCCACAAATGATTACACTCAGCAGAGTTTCTTTAAAATCTCCTTTATCTGCTCATCTCTATGTATTAAGCAGTTTAATTTTGGTGGGGAACAGAACAGCAGTGTAAAGGACATCTTTGAAAGTTACTTGTGGCCTTTATTATTTCAGGTCCTGCTTTTAGGACCTGTGAACAAGGACCTTTATAAACCATTGCATGATAAAAGAAATACGTTAAGACCTGTACACACAGATGTTAATTCAGTAGCACGGATTGACTGGCATTTGAATGAAATCTGTTCATTTAAAAATCAGCATATTTTAAACTTATTTCTTGTTTGAATTTTTTTTCAACTGTTGAGAGAATAATAAGCACTTTTGAACATTTTTATATGAAACATTGCCATTTTTTGATAAAGACTGGCTAGAATTATATCTTCCAGAGGAGTTGGTTTCTTATTGTTACTAACAGATGGTTTCTCATCGAGGTCCAGAGTGGGAAACCTCTTGTCCGAGATCCCTCAGGCAGTCAGTGGCGGGTCAGTGGCGGGTCACTGACGGGTCACTGACGTGTCAGACTCCAGTCCAGTTCTCCTTTTATGCTATGATTTCTTGCTCTAATCATTATTTTACTTTGGAGTCCCGTTAACGTGTTGGCAGGCTTTTCAGCTTTGTATTGTTTGATTCAGACTCAAATCCTTAAAATTAGGATGTTTTGAGTTAATAAAATGAGCCTATTTGTGATGTTCTTCAGGGGTTAGGGGTGAAAGTGTGATAATGAATGTTGACATGGGGTTCAATAAAGTGAATGTGTTATTTTATAGCCCAGATTCCAAATTTTTTCTACATAGGCTACATAATAGTGACATGTGAGTTCACAAGAAAGTAGATACTGCATTTATTCACTTATTCATTAAGTATTCATGATATTTCTGCTTTGGTAGGTGCTGTGGAAGAAGAGTAAGATGAATGGTAGGAGAAGAAAGTTGTAGTTTTACATGTTACTTTTGGTTTCTACACTAATCGTATTCAATGTTTTTATAAATACCTAGTGCAGTGTTTTGTGTATATCAGGATCAGTTCTCCTCAGTGCAAAAAAATGCTTGCTATTTTTTGGAAGTGGTTCACTTTGGAGATGAGTTCACTTTTCTATTCATTCAACAAATATTTGTTCGACATTTGTTTAGATACTGAGTTAGATGTGTTTGTGTTGGGTGAGTGGTAATGGTATAAAGAACCAAGCCCACTATTCAGGGAGGTTACAGCCTAGTAATGAACAGTTACAACACACGTTTTGTTTTGTAAATTGAAATACCACTTTTTCCTCAGCTTAGTATCGAGTATCACAGCTTTAGTGACATATTTTGCTTCTATATTAGACATATATCATTCATATAAACAGAATTACAGCATGTGAAAAAGAGAAACACAGCCGCCTTCTGTTTCATGATGTCTTCTAGCTTCTAGTCTTCCTCAGTAGTTTCTGTCATCCACAAGTGCCCCAGGTAGAAGTTTAAGTGTGGAAACAGTTCTAACTGCTAGAAACTGGTTAAGCAACTATTAAACACAAAAGAGATTCTTAGTGGCAACAAGACAGGATGTACCGGGGAATTGAGCCCACTGTAGCTATTTGTAACTACAGAGCAAAATCATTTGAATGATTTCTTTGACTTCAGACTGAGATTGCAAACACAAAAATACACACATGTATATACACATACATGTATACATATGCTGCAGTAGGTAGGTGGTGTAGTGAATAGAACACTAGACCTGGAGTCAAGAACACCTTAGTTCACATCTGATCGCAGACTCTAGTGGTGGGACCCTATGTCAGTCATTTAAACTCTGCCTCAATTTCCTCCTCTTTAAAATGGGGATAGTAGCATCTACTTCCTGGTGGTGTGAGGATCAGATGAAATTAAATTTATAAAGTACTAAGCACAATGCCTGGCACATAGTAAGGGTTATATAAATGTTAGCTATTATTAGGTATATGTATGTGAGTGTTTTTATATACATATAGAACTAAGTCCTGATTAGAATACTAGAGTAATGAATTCCTCTGAAGTGGAATTCTCAGATTGGTATTGCATATTTCCATTGGGTTGGAGCCAGTTACTATATTTTACATTATTATTTTCAATAATGCAGATTTGAATATATACAGTCACTTGAAATTCACAAAGATCAGGACCTAGTTCTTTGTGTGTATGTATATGTATACATACACGTGCACAGACACACCCTTCAGGTTTTCTGCCTTTTAAAATACAATGCCTACTGCTGTATCGTAATGGTTTTTAGGTCCAGACCTCTGATCTTATGATATAGGGAACTCCCACTAAAGAAACATGCTCTTACCAATATAGTAATATAACTGCAGTATAACTTACAGCCTTAGGGTATTTCCTGAGACACTGAGAGGTTAGGTGATTTGCCTATTATATGTTAGAAGTAGGACTTCAGCCTAGATGGTCTTGACTTCAAGGTTAGCTTTTCTACATTCTGTGTTGTCTGTGGCTTATAGCAGTGGTTCTCAACGTGTGGTCCAAGGATCTCTGGGGATTTCCAGTTTTTTTTTTACTTGCATGTACAAATTACTGATCTGGCCCTTTATTGATTAAGGTGCTTAGTGACATAAATTTTTTCCTATAAATTCTGGGATGCTTTGGCTACATCCCCCAAATTGTTTCTATTGTCTCAATGGTATGTTATTTTAAATAAAGTTTAATATTTCTATTGTTTATTATTTGATCCACACATTCCTTAGGATTAAATTATTTAGTCTAATGAACTTTTAATCATTTCTTTAATAACCTTTATTGGATATAATGTTTATTTCATTGTTGTCCATAAAAGTGTGTTTAATATATCTGCTTTTCTACATTTGTTTGTGATGTTTTTATGCTGTAATACATAGTTTTTGTGAGGGAGCCACACACAGCTGAGAGGAAATATGTATACTTTTTTCTGTTATCTCTAGAGTTCTACTATTGAACTTTAAAAAAATTCTGTTGAGGCCCTTCATTTTTTACATTCTGCTTGTTTAGATTTATCTAGATCTGAGAGGAGTAAATTGTCCCCTACTATTCTATTTTACTATCTATTTCTCTCTGTAACTCATTTACTTTTTCTTTAAATATTTAGAGTCTATGCCATTTCATGCATATGTTTAATATTGATATAAATTCATTCTCTATGGTACCTTTGAACAAATTGTAGTTTTTTTCTTTATCTCAAGTCTATTTTTTTGTTGCTTTTTTGAGATCATGATTGTTACCCCTGCTTTTTTTTTAACTTAAGTTGAAGTATAATAGATATTACTTTGACCTCTTATTTTAACTTTGTGCACATCTGTTTGTTTCAGCTGTGTTTCTTAAAAGTAGCATATGATTAGATTCTGCTTTCTAATCCGTTCTGCTATAGTCTTCTTTTTTGTGGGTGAATTCATCCTATTCATAGCCACAGTTGCGATTTTTAATCGTGTATTTCCATTATTCTCTTACACTTTTTGTTTCCTGCCCCCCCCTTTTTAAAAAAAGAATAATGAGAGACAGAAGGTGTGAGCTCAGCCCCAGTGATATAATCTGCTTCTGTTCTACTGCCCCTCTTTTTCTGTCACCCACAGCCCCAAAACAGGTTCTTACCATTTCATTTAAGTCCCTATCTCTTTGAAATCCACCCTCTGAAGTTAGAATTTGTTTTGCTTATGACTGATTCCTCCCTTAATCCATTCTGACCTTTATTCCTCCTTTTTCCTTCTCCCCTTTCCCTTGTTTTCCTATTGACTTAAATGTATTTCTGTAATCAATTAAGTTTGTGTGTGTAGTCCCCCCTTGTTTGACCTGTTCAGATAGCATTTTAAGTGTAATTCACTCCACCCCTCACCCTGTCCTTCTTTTCATAGACTTCTATTTGTGCACCCCCATTTATGTGAGATAATTTCTCCCATTTCTTCCTCTTCCTTTTCCATTCTTTTAAGGTCATCAAAAACATAACAATTCTCAGTCCCTCTCTTTTTGTGACCCCCTGATGGTAGAGTTCTGAGGGACTACATGTATCACCTCCCCATATAAGAGTATAAACAATTTAACCTTGTTTAGTCCTTTATGATTGGTCAGTCATGTTTATCTTTATATGTTTCTCTTGATTCCTGCGTTTTGTTTTCTACTCAGCTTTGGTCTTTTCATCAGGAATGTGTGGGAGGCCTCTTTTGTTAAAGGTCTATTTTTTTCTCCCTTTAGCATTATATTCAGTTTTGGTGGGTAAGTTATTCTTGTTTGTAAACCTATATTATTTGCTTTGTGGAACAGACCAGAGTTTTCCAAACTCTTCACACTCCTTTATTTTGATGGGAACTAAATTGTGTGTGATCCTGACTGTGGTGGTCAGTATTTGAATTGTTTCTGTCTTTTTGGAGTATTTTTTTCTTTGACATGAAATTTCTGGGTTTTGGTTGTAATATCCTTGGGAGTTTTCATTTGGGGATTTCTTGAGAGAGGTAACTGGTGAATTCTTTCTTTTTTTACTTGTTTTCAGCAATATTGTCAAATGCCCTCAACAAGGACAAAAATGGCATCAAGGTCAACTACCACACTGATGATAAATTATTTAATTTGAAAAGGCTATTGGGGTTGAGGGCAGTGACTAGGATTCCATCAATCCCCCGTCAAAGAGCAGGGGCCAAAATTCATTTGGGAGAGGGATGAAGGTCTTGTCTTTGGTAGTTTCTTCCAGCTGACAAGGGGTGTAGAGCTGTCACTGGGTCCTGGGAAGGAGGTTGACTGGAACTGAGCATTGGCCATATCCAGAGCATGATGGGTGGGTATAGGCTGGTATCTACTGTTTGATGCCGACCATAGGTGAATGGGCTGTGGTCTGGAAGACACAAAACTGACAAGAAAATTCAATATACAACCCTCCCCCCAGTCCCCCAGGAGCAACAAAATAATTAAAAGTGATAACTGAATGGGAGAAATCAAAGAGAAATCAAGAACCCCATTAGAATCATCTGCATTTAACATTTAGAATTATCTGAATTTGTTAATTTTTTTTTTTTTTTTAGTTTCCACTCTGATTCCAATTCCTTTAGGAGGACCAGATACTATTGAAGATCCAACCCTATGAATGAAAATATAAGTAATAATGCTTGCAATGGAAGCTTTCAACCCCTAGGTTCAACAGTTATACGAAAGAATTTACTTAGAGGAGTATGGTTTTACTCCAGTTATAATAAAAGACTTGGGAGGATTCTTTTTTTTTAAATTTATTTTCTGTGTTCTACAATAACTACCATATAACTTAGATTTTTTTCCCCTTCCCTTCCCCTCTTTCCTCCTAACCTCCCCCTTCCCCCCCGAGACAGCATACAATTATATATAGGTTCTACACATACATTCCCATTAAATACATTTTCACTGTAGTCATGTTGCATAGAAAAATTAAAATGAATGGGAGAAATCATATAACAAACCAAAAAGTAATGCAAAAGAAGATGTTCTGCTACATTCTGCGATTGAATTCCATAGTTCTTTCTTTGGATGTGGGAGGCATTTTACCTTAAAAGACCATTGGGAATTTTTTAAGTCCTTGCATTGCAATGAAGTTCTAAGTATACCAGAAAAAATCCTCGCATATTGTGGTTGTTGCTGTATACAAATTTCTCCTGGTTCTGCTCCTTTCACTCAGCATCAGATCATATAAGTCTTTCCAGGTCTCTTTGAAGTCTTCCTGTTCATCATTTCTTATAGCAAAACAGTATTCCATTACATTCATATACCATAATTTATTCAACCATTCCGCAGTCGATGGGTATCCCCTTGATTTCCAGTTTTTGGCCACCACAAAGAGAGCTGCTATAAATATTTTTGTACATATGGGACCCTTTCCCATTTTTATGATCTCATGGGGATACAGTCCTGGAAGCGGTATTGCTGGGTCAAAGGGTATGCACATTTTTGTAACCCTTTGGGCATAGTTCCAAATTGCTCTCCAGAATGGTTGGATCAGCTCACAGCTCCACCAACAATGAATTAGTGTTCCAACTCTCCTACATCTTCTCCAGCATTTATCATCCTCCTGTTTTGTCATGTTAGCCAGTCTGATAGGTGGGGAGGATTCTTAAATAATTCCAAAACAGTGCATATCAATAAGTTGTTTATAATAAAACTTGTTTGTAATGAAATTGACTTTTATTTCTTAAGTTATCTTCCCCTTTAAGAAAATTGATTGCTCTGAAATTCTCTTTCACAAACCAAACTGAAGATGTTTCTGATTTAGTTTCAGTAGTTAATACAATGACAGGTCCCTCAGTCAGTTGTGCCAATATTCAATTCTTACATCATTTTGAAATATTTAAGGACCTTATTTTATCTTTGAACTGTACAGAAATCCTCTTCTCCAGACAAACAAAAAAGAGGTTCCTGACTTTAACCTCACAGCTTAATAGATTTACCATTTTTGTTTCACAAGCTTATTTGCCTTTCTCTAATTCTATTCATCATTCTGAAAGAATGAACTACTTCAGAAATTGAATCTTATGGTAAATTTAAACACTAATTTAACTCTTGCTTAGATCATGGAGTGACTACAAATTCAGAACAAAATAGCAAAATCTCACATATTTACATATCTTTTACTGACCACTTGCTCTGATTATAGAAATCTGCTATAAAGGGAAAAAGCAGGGATATGATTATACCAGCTTCAAACTGGTCCTTCAGGCTTAAGCCTAAGGGCACATGTATGACAAGTTAAGCATCCTTAGCTCTGATTTCAGGTAAGAATCACAGTTTACCAACCAACCATGCAGTGACAATTCCACCTCATAGACAGACTCAGAAGTAGCCAGGTGGGAAACACTCCTTTTCAAAGGAACACAATGGGTAAACTGAGCCAGGAGGATCCCACCTTATGCTGATGCCAAGCTTGTCTTCTTGGTTTTTTCCCAGATGCAAACCTCCACCTGTAACAGTTCAGGATCACATTCCCTTTCAATAATTTGTGGCATTTCTCTGAAAAGGTGGATTACTGCCATCAGAAAACTATATCTAAATTCAAACTGAAAACAATATCATTTACAGTCCCAGGAACTTTTACCTCAAACAGCAAGTTTCACTAATCGTAGCTTAGGGCTAGATAAAATTATTTTTACTCTTGTGGAGTTGCAATAAGCAATAAAAATTTACCAGAACTTTCACATTCATAAGAGATTTCACTTAACATCTTTCACTTATTTTTCTTTCTCAAATTCTAATTTATCTTGGTATAAAGACAAATTGTTAGAACTCATTTCTATGTTATACATAAACTAGCAAATTCTCAGCAAGTCAAGTTCATTGTTTAGGAATTCTATAATCTAAACAAGCTCTTTTCCAGGGTTTGTCCTTGACCTTGTCCACACAGATGGTTTCCAGGGATCAGGCAAGTTTACAAAATAAGGGGAAATCTATAGGGACCCCAAAGAAGGAGCTTCCTGTCCACTTTACGAGATTCTTCTGGACTGATGAAAATGACATGCTCTCTGGAACTAATGCAAAAGTTTACCAATTTTAAACAATATTATATATTTGAAACTTAAACCATTACTAATTAGATGACTCTAATATTCTTGAATGCATTTCCAAATGATCTTTCATAGAATATTCAGCATCTCATCACCACTGACATTATATACTGGTCATATCTAATTAAAGAACTAATAATAATTAGGCACTTTACACTCTTGTGAATAAACTAAGGTAATTGCTTAAATGTTATTCAATTAACAAATTTCAAATTTATCCCTTTCCTCAATTTATCTTAGTGCCAAATACTATAATAAATTCTGACTTTCTTTAAACATCAAATTAGGAGAAACAATATTTCCCTTAAAATGTGTCCAGAATGAATTCAATTCCTGGTTCTATGTTCCAAATTGTATTACACAAAATCTAGGGTTATGTCATGATAATTTAAAATGGGGAGATCTTTCTCATTCATTAATAGGCCCATGTGACCTTCCTGAGTCACATGAGTCTGAGTTACATGGAGCCTGTGGCAGGAGGAGTTTGCTGAATGGGTGGAATAGGAAGGGTGAAGCAGGAAGAGGCAGAGGTAGAGGAGAGGTGAGAGGAAGTTAGTCTTCAGAGCAGTCAGAGCTAGGAAGGATGTAGGCAGTTGGCTAGTGTGAGTGAAAGAGCTTGTTTGTGATTTTTTGTAAGAGAATCTGCTTGTGATTTGTTTAATGGAGCTGGTTTGTGGGAAGTCTAGCAGGGGGAAAGCTTGGGGATGGTGTTGTTCTCTGAATTGTTATCATGTATAGATTTTTGTTACAGTGATGGATTTGGCTTTCTGGTGTCTGAATAAATGTTTTGGTTCTGTTTTCCATGTGCAGAGTCTGTGATATTTTGCGATTCAGAATTGTGCTGTGATATTCATGGCCACCATGGTTGTTGTGAACATTGCATTGGTGCTATAAGTTATGATTTTAATACTAACTGTAATATTATATTTTACACAAATGCTACTTTTTCCAAACATTTCATATTATGGGGTCCACTATTTCCAGCAAATCTGCTACCAAAGACTGTAGAAGTGACAATGTGATATTACAATTTAATCTACTCCACATATCACACTTAAAAGCACGTTTTAGTTTAGTTCAAATCTGGATTCCACAATCTTAGAAGGAACCTATAACTTATTAATTTGCCCATAGCATGATTTCTTCTTACAAACAGAATCCTCACATAATTTAATAAAGTTTCCAATTTTAACACACATACTGACTTACAAAGTTATTTTGAAATTAACTAGTACTTAACTTTAATTTGGAAGACTTCCCAAATTCTATTCCAAACTCAGTTACCTTTTGGTTGTGTCCTAAGTGACACAAACCTTTTCCGTTTTTGTGGCCCAGAAAAGGTTTAAGTGACAGTTTTATTCCAAAGTACAGCCTTGAAACTTTCATTGGCACAGCCCTCAAATCTGTCTTTCTTTGATCAGTCAAATGATCTTCTCTTAGATCTGAGGGGAAAAGGTTCTCTCTTCCTTTTTTTTTTTTGTCTGTCCCTCTACAACCCAGGACCTGTTCACAGTTCAGGAATGTAGAGAGAGAGAAAGAAAATTTTTTTACCAACAGCTTTTTGAGGGGAAAATGTTCCTCTTTCCATTTTTTTCTTGTCTGTCCCTCCACACTCCTGAATCTGGTCATAGTTCAGGAATATAGAGGGAGAGAAAGAAAATTTTTGCCAACTTTTTCCTTCCAACAGTTTCCAAACCATTTACTCTCAAACCCTCTGTTCATACTTTCACCTATGACCTCAAAATAACAAGAAAGCTCATTAATCTATTGAGTCTAGCTAGAGCCCTTAGAGGTTTTTCTGGTTGGCTACATTTTAAATCTTACAAAGTAGCACTCAGACATTTGTGCCACAGACAGACTCAGAACTTACAAATACAGAGCGCACAGATAATGACAGTGAGAGGGGGAAGTCCAAAAGCTTGGAGAGGCTTGTTAGAAATCCCCCTTCACAAATCAGACCACTTTTTTTCATTCTCTAGATTATGTTGAAGCCAGGTTCTATTACAGAAAAATATGAGACATCTCCTTTTAAGCTCTTGTAAGACTTTGTTCCAGTTTTGCTGGAGGGAGTCCTGTGGGATGGAGAGGACTGTCCCATAATGTCATAAGCCTAAAGAAATTCCCTCTATAGTTACTACTCACCTCATCATGTGGTGTCCCGTGGAGAGGGAGACAATGAGTTCAGGGAGCTCACTGCAAAGTTCCCAAACACAGTGTCCTGTTTAGAGGGAAATTGCCAGGTGCATGAGTAATAGGATGCATCCAGTCTGTCAAGTCTTCCTAGGCACTTGAGGGACCCCAGTTAAGAGAAGGGAAAGGGAAAGGCTTACCTTGCGTTGGAGGGGGTTAGAATTGGAGACTGCCCCATGTTGGGCAGCAAAATGTTGGGGATCAAGATGTGTTTCAGGGTTGTCTTGAAAGACTTCAGACTCAGACCATCTCCAACCCAAGCAAAGGCATTTATCGAGAATTATGTTCTCAGTGGTGGACTAGGCTCCTTAGAGGAAGCATCAGCTTAGCAAAGCAAGACAGAAATTTTTATAGAGCAAATAATGTCATTAGAATAACAATGTATGAATATTAAAATATAGAAGGGATTTGCTAATATGGAGAGGGATCCTAGCCTTGATGAAACTGCAGATATGGTTGCCCAGAATACATACACAAAAGCCCATTCAAGGGGGTGTTAATGTATGATAATGAAATTATAATAAACCTCTCTACATCATAATTTTGCCTAAGGACAGTTCTTTGCTATGACTTCACAGGTGCCCACTTAAGGAAATCCCTTCTGTGATTTAGTGGTCAAACATCCTGTTCAACATCCTGTTGGCACTGTTTTCTTACTGTCTGGCTATTGTGGTCTTGTCTAAAACTAGATGGATGTGGTTAAGTTCATGGACATGCCTGCTATTCTAGTGAGGCATATGAGGAAGCTGGGATATTACAGCTTGGAGCAGTGACTAGTATTCCACCATTGGAGAGATGCAACAAAGTATGTATTGATTCTCTGCTGCTTGTGCTAATTTTGGCTTGCCAACATCAGGATAACAGATTCTCTTGCAGTCAGTATGGCATTATTCAGATGTGGAATCCATCCATAAGCAAATGGAGAAATTGGAGAAATTTTGAATGCTGTGGATAAGTTCACTCACCTTGGCAGTATACTTTCCAGGGATGTACACATAGATAATGAGGTTGATACATGCACTGCTAGGCCTAACTCAGCATTTGGGAGGCTCTGAAAGACTTTATGGGAGAGAAGAGGTATTAGACTGCCTACCAAACTGAAGGTCTACAGAGCCATTGCGCTAACCTTATTGCTGTATGCCTGTGAAAATTGGACAGTTTACTAGCACCATGCCAGGAAACTGAACTATTTCCATCTGAATTGTCTCAGGAAGATTCTGAAGGTCAAACGGCAAGATAAGGTATTGGACACTGAGGTCCTTTCTTTTGATGAACTGCCAAACATTCAAACTCTGCTGCAGAGGGCATAACTCCAATGGACTGGCCACATTGCTTAAATGTCAAATGTATATTTGCCTAAAAGACTATTTTAGGGAGAACTCACACAAGGCAGGCATTCACATGGTGGTCAAAAGAAGTAAAGCAAGGATATTCTCAAGGTCTGTCTGAAGAAACTTTGGTATTGATTGTGAGACATGGGAGACACTGGCACAGGATTGCTCAGCACAGCGTACCCGTGTCAAAGAAGGTGCTGTGGTCTATGAGCAAAGCAGAATTGCAGTAGCTCAAAAGAAATGTGAGATGTGTGAATTTAGTGACATCTCCCTCCCAAATGGTCATGTGGACTGTTTATGCCCAACCAATGGTAGAGCCTTCCAAGCTTGTATTGGTGTGATCAGCCACAGCCTAACACACCGTTCACTGACCCTGACATTGTGATGTCATTTTGGTCTTCTTGGAGCATGAAGGACAAACAAAACCAACTTTGCCTTCTGTTTCTAAGCGATCTGGGCAGTTTTCATTTGATTCCTTAAAATGTGATGTCATGGCTTTCAGGTAGACCAATAATTTCTTAAATTATTTTTCCTTAACTTGTTTTCCAGGTCAGTTATTTTGACTCTGAGATGCCTTATATTTTCTTCTATTTTTTTCAGTCTTCTGATTTTATTTTAATATTTCTTGTTTGCTCATAGAATCATTAGTATCTCTGTGATTCATTTGAATTTCCAGGGAGTTTTTTTTCTTGGCCAAGGTTTTGTACCACATGTGCCAATCTGTTAATTATCTTTCCAAGTCTTTCCCCCATAGTTTTCCTTTGCTTCCCTGTTTTTTCTCTAGTGCTCTCATTTTGTTTTTAAAATAATTTTTAAGCCTTTTTCAAAACTTGCTTAATCTCTTCTAGGCATTTGGTTGTACTTGTGCCCAGGCTGTGTTTTTCTCAAAGAAAAAAAGGCTTTACCCTTTTTAAAATTTATTCTTTTCTAGGTTTGTTTTGGGAATTCCAGTCATCATAATCACTCTTTTTGGTGGGAATATTTTTCTTCTTCTTCTTATACTTCCAACTTGCTTCTTGACTTTGGACTTTATGTTACAGCTGGGTTCTACATACTTTTGGAGAGAACATCTGAACTGAACTTTTGTCTCCTTGGGTCTTTTAGCTGCTTTCTTGGGGACATTTAGTGTTGTTTTATTTCAGGATCTTAGGGATGGCTGAAGTTGCAAACTTTTAGTGTTCCCAAAGTAGTCTGATCAGTAAAGTATGATCGCTGCCCTCCTGGTGTGAGCTCAGCAAGTTCCTGACCTGAGTTTGGATCTGTGCAACATTCCTGTTGGCTTGCCTCTCTTTGGAAGTTCCAGTAGACTAGGTTAGATTCAGTCACTGTAAGCCAGCTGGAAATTTCTGTAAACTCAGAGTGACAGAACTGCAGACTCCTCTTTGACCTGGTATTCTTGTCCAGGTTATTCCACTGCAGACATCAGACTGGGCTGGAAGCTGATTCTGAGAGGCTGATCTGCTCCTGTGGTTAGAGCCACACAGGCACTGCTTACTAATTACTAATGAATTTACTCTCTCTAGAGTTTGTGACTCCTCACTATGGATGGCATTTCTAGGCACACATCTATTTCTCTGTCTACCTTCAGTCCTGGATCTGTGACCTGGAACTGGGTAATAATCATCACAGCTGCCAGTTGGCACCTGTAACTGAATGCTGCACAAGGGTGGTTTACTACTTCTAGAACTGGGACCTTCTTCTTGTCCTGGTGTATGGCTCAGCATTCCTGAGTGCTTAGTGTTCCATTCAGCACATCACTGGCCAGATCATGTCTCCAGGGTCCCCAGACTTCTTTCTGTTTCCCTATGGTCTCCTGGGCTAGAAACATGATTCAGTATGATTTTTTTTCTTGGTTTTCCTAATCAAGACTTGATCTAGTAGGCTTTCTAGATCTTTGGGAAGAGATTGTGTTGGGAGGAGCTCAGCTGTCCTTCTTACTACCCCACCATCTTGGCTCTATCCTTTTTTGATCTCATGATGGTTTTTGATACTTATTAAAATCCTTTATTTTTTTGGTTTCTGTAATGTTGTACTATCCAGGCCTTTACTTCTACCCCCAACTTACCTTCTCTATTTATTTTCCCCTGTTGCTTATTGTGAAGTCTCTGCTCAAGCCAAACTCACGTATTGCCAAACCCTCAGTCACACCTTCTGCTTCTCCCTATGTTCGATTTCCTCATCTAATTGAGTACTTTCCCTAATATCCTTCTGAATTTGGAATTTAGGGCTAGGGCTCTGATTCTAATGGAGTTTAAATGCTTTCCAATTAGTGAATTTGAAAAAGGACCAATGTATTCCAAAGTACCCCACTTTAATTTATTGGGATAGTGTGTGTTCATCCTTCCTTGCCCAAGAAGACCCTGCCATCAGAGAAATGATGACATGACTTGCACTTGACTTTGTTTTGAGTGAGGGAGGGCTGTGCAGGTCACCAGCCTCACTTCTCCTTCAGAGCCATCTGAATGCAGTGACCAGATATTCATCAGTACAACTGGAGATGACCCAGGATGAGGCAGTGGGGGTTAAGTGACTTGCCCAAGGTCACACAGCTAGTGAGTGTCTAGTGTGTGAGGTGAGATTTGAACTCAGGTCCTCCTGACTCCTGAACTGTTGTTCTATCCACTGCACAACCTAGCTGCCCTATTGGGATAGTAAATATTTAATGGAAGAAAAAGTATAAGGAGGGTCAATCAGGGAAATCAAGATTAATGTGATTAGTACCCTCAATATAATTGCAGTATATGAATCTTTGTATGAAGGCATTTCCATGAAATGTAGAATACTATACGTGTGCTGATAGCAAACAGGAAACTCCTGATGACCCACAGACTGAGAATCAGCTACTATTCCTCATAGTCTATAAAAGTGAGATACGGTGTTTGTTCTCTTTCTTAGATTTCTTTTCCACTTTTGGGGAAAAAAAATAAACTGGAGTGTAGTAGAGTGGACTTGCTTTATGTGTTGGAAGGGTGTAGAGTTTGTGTCCATACACATGTGGTGCCCTTTTAGGCTACTTCAATTTACATTTGCAGGTTGGGTTCTTTGAGGAATGACGACTCTGTGAGTTTCATGAACCCCCATCAATGTACTTACTTTTTCTGTACTGAACCAGAGGATATAATTAGCTCAAAGTAAAGTCTTTTTCTAGTATGCAATAAGAACAGTACTAGAAGCACTTCCTCATAAATCCAGAATACATTCTTCTGCAAATACATACAGTATCAGCATGAAGAACACGCAGGCATGGAGTCCGGAATTGGCAAGGTTCACAGATACTGAACAAACTTGGCACATGTGGGCAAGTAGGGGTTACTTGCCTCTGATGCTTCAGGTTCACTTCTCCCACCCTCTTCTCCTACCAGTATCTTCTCCTCTGCCTTCTTCTAAAGGGATATGGCACTTAGGATTAAGGTTAGGAGATTACTTTGCCGAGCCTTTTGAGTAGGGTAGTTGTTTCTAATGCTTGGTTGTGTTCTCTGTTATCTATAACTTAGGGCTCAGCTACAATTCTGAACTGTAGTAATACTATGAACCTACCAAAATAAATGTAACCCATCCCCTAGGAACAATAGGAGTTTCAGACCTGGGGCTTATCATCTCTGCGCCAGAACCTAGCTCCAGTGAGTGAACTCTTAACTCCTCTCACTGATGGAATCCTAATAATGCTGTCCCCAGCCCCAAAGTTCTAACTTCCTTATAGGCCCCACTGCACAGCAGGTCCACTGCCCTTACCTAGTCATTGCCCTCACTCCCAACTAATAATCGTAATTTCTCGTATATGCCTCACTATTCACTAGAACAACAGGTGTGTCCATGAACTCATATTTCTCACAAAAACTGCCGGCATGTCCATGCACTCAACCACAACCACATCCATCTAGTCTTGGACAGGACCACAATACTCAGCCAATCAAAAAGCAGCACTACTAGGATGCCCAAGCAGGATGTGGACCCCAAAACAATAGAAGGGACTTTCCGTAAGTAAGCACCTGCACAGTAATAGCAAAAGCTGTCCTTTAGGTAACTCGCAATGTAAAGAGACTTATAATATCATTATCATATATACATACAACCCCCCAATGGGTTTTTCTGTATGCATTGTGGGTAATCACATGTACAGTTACACTGTGACTGGGACCCCTCCTCTATTACCTAATTCCTTAACAAACCCCTCCTGCCTTTTTAATATGTATAATTTCTGTTATGTAATTGCATATTTACCCTATAAAAATCCATCTTGCTTTCTTTGAAGTTGCTGGTTCCTCTTGGAACTTAGCCTGCCTCATAAGAGGCATAGATCTCAATAAATGCCTATATTTGGAGTAGAGGTGGTCTGATTCTGAATTTTTTGAAATGGTTCCACCACAACACATCATAAAATGGCAACATCACCAACTCAATCATGATTGACTCAACAGCTGAATTCTCCTTACAATGGCTGCTAACACTGGCTTCTGTTGTAGGGGTGTCTTTGCTTAAGAGAGGGATAGAAAAGAGAAAATCCCCATCCCTTGCATGAGTTCATGGAAAAAGGTAAAGAATTAACCCTTGGACAGCTAAGTGCTACCTCCATAGCTGGTCCTTTCTTTGACTGATTCTCTGAACTGAATCCCCAGAGATTACAGAGTTGGTTAGTTTATGCCTTTTACATCAGCCATAAAGGAATATGGCCAATTGCCTGAAGTCCTTGTGTCCCATTAGTGGCTTTCATTACATATTCAGCGCTCATTAATCCTCTTATGTTAATTAGGGAAGTTTCCCCATATTCCTAAAGGAGTAAGAGGTATAAACACTTCTTTATACTTCCTTTAAACACAATTTCCTTCCCCATGAAGCAGGTTATGGTGGTATACCGTAGAAGCACATGACAAGGACAGATATCGTTGTATAGAAGCCCAAGAGAGTAATTCATGGATAATATTCTGGAACTTTAACCTCTGTAAAGAGAAGGGATGATTTCTCTTCTCCCAATGACATTGTAATCCCAGAATCTAGCGTTCTAGTCAGAATAATAAACATTTTCTAGTCCTTTATCAGATCCAGAGATAGCGACTACCAGGACATTGAGAGGTGGGTAGAAGCTGTTCCTCAGATAGCACAGTGGGAAGTAGATTTTTTGTTAAGCAATTCCCTAAGTGCATTTCTATTCTGGGGAGGAGGACATTGTTTAGGGATAGGCATAGGATGGCACTATAAGTATGGAAAGGACCTTGCGGGAGAAAGGGATTTCAAGAGAATGTCAGGCTGTTCTTCCAATGACAACCACAATTTCATTTCTCTTCCAGGGGAGCTGACAGGTTATTTGAGTGCATTATGTATTTCTATGTCTGTTTATAGGCTTCTGTCAGCTCTTTAATTCTCTTGCATTTTTTTTTTTTGCAGGGAGAAATAAAGGTTGTCCCACATCCATACTGTATCTTGAATGCTTATATGAAGAGTTGATATTTTATACTCTCTTTTGCAGAAACCTAGACATGAGCAACTTACCCTTTAAATTTAAATTTTATTTTAAAATTTAAAATTTTACTTTTTAAATTTAAATTTTAAAATTAAAAAGAAATTTACCTTGAACAATTCTAGGAGGGGGCAATGGGCCAAAGAGGGAAAACAACTCTTGTGTTAATCAACCACTTCCCTTTTGTGGAAAATAACCTGGGATCTGTGTGAGCCTACAGTCTTGGGAATGGGAAAAGGGAAGTGGGAGAATAGGGAGGGGTCAAAGGGAGTGAAGACCCTGAGGAAGATGAAGAATAACTTTAAGAAGATGAGGTAGAGTTAAAAAAATTGATAGATAATTTGAAGAATTCTAGATCATGAAAGTGAGAAAGTTATGGAGAATGGTCTGACTAAAGACCTGGTCACCTCTGGGTGTGGATGAATATATGATAGGGGTGGTCAAGCCTTGCCTTGACCATGACAGGGGAAGAACTCCTTTCCATTAGGACACAGAAATCAGACCTAAGAGTCTTGGTCCTAGAGCTGGGCAGTAGTTCATGAATCTAAATGACACTATAGAAGAGGAATTCCCTACTGTTGATACATGTAGTTTGAACTCTCAGTCCTTGTTCTTTTTGGTGAAGGGATTCCTGCCCATGAAGATGCAGCTGCCAACGGTTCTAGTCTCAGACTTGGTCAGCAGCTCATGGACCTAGGGGGAGGAGAGGAGTTCCCTATCACTAGGGCATGAGGTTCACACAAGGGCTGAGTTGCTCTTGCTTTCCTAAGTGAAGGCAAGAGGTTCTTCACTCAAAGGTGTGGCTGCTGGGGGTGGGGGCATTGGGGAGAGGAATCCCAGCTCTGGTCAACAAAGTATAAACCCAGGAGAAAAATTTTTCCTTATCCCTGAAGGTCAGGGTTCAGTGAATCAGCTCTTGCTTTCTTCACAGAAGACAGAAGATGACTGTGAGGCTTCCAGTTCTACCTTGTCTGCAGAAGTGTGGTTACCAGGATATATATGATCTCAGCTTTGGTCAGTGACTTATAACCTAAAGGGAAATACTGATATTTCAGGTTTGGCCTATTACACATCTAAATGGCTGGATTCTGACAGGAAAAGAAAACCCCAAGAATCCTTACTGGAGGTTTTGTTAGTAGCACATTGACACTGTGATAAAATAAGCAAAACCTACAGGAAAAAATAGGGAAGGTTAAAGAGGGGGAACAATTTGGATGGGTGATCTAAGGGTATTAGGTAATGCTTGTGGGGCAGTAGAGCTGATCTCTAAACATTAGTTGAGGGTGGGAGCTAATCCTGCAGTCAAGGGACTGGCAATGATTGCTCTGCTGACAAGGATTTGAGTGAAATTTTTATAGAAATTTTTAAGGACTTTCCCCTGCCAATCTTCACAATGGTGGAGGTCTATCTCTCAGTGTAGGATAAGAGGAAATCTGTCCAGTATTATGACCCTGGCCTTCTTGGGCTGTGATGACCTTACACCAAGAAACAGGGTAGGAGATAGTCTCTTATAAGATACACAGGCAAGAAAAGTCAAGTTATATGTGTATGTATGGGGTGGTGGGTGGTGGAGGGGAGGTGGGGATGGTGGCAATGGGCCAGCTAGTAAATTTCTGTAGCAAATTAAAACTGCTTCACAAGTCAAAGTTATAAGAAGGAGCAAAATTATAAAAGAGAGTTTAAAGAAACCTCAAAGGATCATACAGCAATGCATATTTCCACTCCAGTGAAGTTGAATGATGACTGAGATCATGGGAGCTTGAGAGGTTAGTAAACTGAGACACCAGAGTACTCAAAAGGACATAGATGTATTTATGTAAATCCTTAATTTATGGAAATACAAACACAAATTTATGTAAATTTATGCAAATCCATAAATATGAGATCATATACATGTATTTATGTAAATCCATAAATATGAGAATAGGGTGTTGATATGGAAAGAAAAAACTCTGAACCAGGTATTGAAGTTAAGAAAGGAAAGAGAATAGCTTATAAAAAGACTAGCCAGTAGATGGCTACAATGAGGATTTGGCCTGGGTGCTAAAGATGGATGGAGGAAGGTGCTGAGTGATGGTGCTGAAGGGACAGTGTCAGGAAGTGAGAAATGAGGAGTAGACTACTTTCTCTTAGCCCAAGGCTTCCAGGAGCAGAAGACAAGAAGCACCCATGGAGAGTGACAATAGGAAGTTCCCAAGAAAAAGAGAATCCCTGGGGAGCTTTCTGTTTGTGATCTGATCTGACAATTCCTGTTTTGTTAGGTAGTGTGTTATAGTGAAAAGAACATTGGCTCTGGGATTGGAAAATAGGTTAAAATCTCACTTCTGACACTTAACAGCTATACGACCTAATCCATGTCACTTAATCCCTTTGGGTCTCACCTTTCTCATCTGAAAATTGAAGAGGTTTATCCCTTCCAGATTTCTGAGGGAACTGAGGAGATTAGCTCAGCAAGTGTTGAATTATGGGAATTGAGTGAAACCACAATGCTTCATCTTATGGCTCAATTCTGGAGCTATCTCAGTTCCATTTCTATTCAGTTATGGGTCTATTCCAAATTCTGTCCTGTGAGAAAACTTTATTCAGTGGTGGGAATTGGGAGAAAAACTTATTGTATTGTTTGAATCTAACCCTGTGGGGCTGGGAAGCTGGACTATCCCGCTGCTTAGAGACTGGTAACTAAGGACCTAGCTTATATAGACCCGAAACCCATTTGGACCCAAAGATTGAGGCAAGGAGTTTTCTCACAATTGTACATCTGAGGTAACCCATAGGTTTTATCTGAAAACTGGATCAATCAGTCATTGTTTTCATGTTCCTTTGATTGTTCACAGACTCTTGAGGGGGGGACACCTCTTTTTCTGATTTCAGGGAATTGCACCTATTTGCTCTCCCCCTCCCAACTTGAAAAGTCCCTAATCTTTCATCCAATTAAAAATCATATTACCTGGTGTTGCATTTTTAATTGTAATCGATTAATTAATTACATAAATTTTAATTAATTGGCCTTATTTAATTAATTATTTTAATGTATAAAAGTCTGTTTCCCTCTATATTCCAGGTCCAGCCCTAAGCAGAGGAAGGGACTTGGTCCTAATTTGTTAGGTAATTGGCATACATTACTTAATAAATTCATATGATCAGAAGATCAAAACTTTGTTTTCTCAGTCATTTCATCTTTTGCCTGCCACATCTCTTTCTGTGATCCTGTGGATCAAAAAGGAGGATACAAATGAGTCAAAATATTCTTTGACCTTGAGCATGTCACGCTGCTGCCTTATTTTCTTCATTTACAAAATGAGTTGGACTCAGTGTCTCTCAATGTCTCTTCCAGCTCCAAATTCTTCCATGACTGATAGAGATACTGAAGGGACTAAGATTGGGAAAGGGTGTGGGACAGGGAGACAAGGAGAGAAATATGGATGGGAAAAGTTGGGCTCAAATGACATACTATTCAAAATTTGGGTACAAGTGAAAAAAGACTTATTCAGATTATTATTACAAGCCATGAGGAGTACAGACCTGTTGCCTCTCACCTCCCCAAGGCAAAATGTGTCAGTTAAATAACCTGTAAAAAGAAAAATTTGCACTAACACATACATAGTTTAAGAAGCACAGATATACACAGATTCTACAGTTGGCCTTTTAGCATCTAGCCTTGAGAAAAGCAGTTTTTGTTTAAGGAGGGTAGATAAATTGTTGGACTGGGACTCTCAGAATGATCTCTCTTTTTTTTTTGTAGTCAATCTTATCACAGTTATCACAGAAGGATATAGAAAGGGTATGATATGACTGTCCATTTTACAGTGAAAATGAAGTTAGTTTGAAGATGGAGTTATTTATGTGAATAGAGGAAAATTAAAGGAATCCCTCTTTCTTTGTCTCTGCTGGCAATAGTCTCCCAGAAGGAGACTCCTAGAATATGGAGATGTGGATGGGTAAATTAAATAAAGAAGAAGTGATAGGGCTAAAAATAACTGAGGTGAGAGGAGCACCTGTATTTGGGTACTGAGTGACTGATGATTGGGGTAGAATACGTATGATTTCTTGCCCTGGAGGTAGTCAGGGTGCTTGTGTGTATAGGAGAAATACTGTAATCTAGGAGAAGTAGAGCAGCTGAAAGAAAATAGGGCCTCTTTTTGGGGTGCTAAGCTTGAGGAAACCAAAGAGAGATACTCAAGTATAAATCTTCTGTTAGGCTTCTAAGTCCTCCATAACCTGGCCCCTTCTTACCTTCTGAATCTTCTGATATCTGACCCCCCACTGCCACTGTCTTCTCTGTTTTCCCTCAAACTAGACACTCCATCTCTCAACTTTGAACATCTTCACTGGCTGTCCCCCATGCCTGGAATTCTCTCCCTCCTCATCTCTGCCTCCTGGCTTCCTTCAAGTCTCATTTTAAATCCCACCTCCACGAAGCCTTTCTCAAGCCCCTTAATGCTAGTGCCTTATCCCTAAGATATCTACACAGTTGTTAAACTGTGAACTCCTTGAGAGAAGGGGATACTTTTACCTTTATATCTCTATGTGCTTAGCGCAGGGTCTGGCACATAGCAAATGCTCAGTAGATGTGCCCTGAATTGACTCACACTCAGGGAAATAGAATGGGCTTGAGAGAGATATGGGAACCATTGAGACACAAGGAATAAGGTGAGATGTCCACTTCTTTATCCCTTTGATCAGTCTTTACACACACACACACACACACACACACACACACACACATACACACACACACACACACACACACACACAATTTTCCACATCTTTTCTCTATCCTTGTTCCCCTACCTACCTTCTTTACCTGGAAGAGAGAGGAGTGGGAAAGGGGGAAAATCATCCTTAATACTGAGAGAGTTAGTCCTAGCAAAGGAACTGATCTCCTTGCCTCCACTTGCTCACTCTTTAAACTGTCCTTTAGACAACTACACAGTAAAATATCTAAAGGCAAATGAATTGATAATTAATTCATATTATATCTAAAGCAAAGGTCTGACCATGTTACTTCTAGCTCACAAAAAGTCTGACAGCTCATTACCTTTAGAATAAAACACCAACCCCTTTGGCATTTAACTTTCTTCACAGTCTGACTCCAGCCAACCTTTCAGGCTGATTGCCCATTATTGTCCGTCATTCATTCTGCAAACCACCCAAACCAGCTCACTTGAGGTCCTTTATACACTTCCATTCCCCATGCCTGGAATGCTCTCCTTCCCATCCTTGACTTCTTGGAACTCCTAGCTCTCTTCAAGAGCTCAAGTACCATGTCCTCCAGGAAGTCCTTCCTGATTTCCCCAGTTTTTACTAGACCATCTCCCATCACTGTGAATTTATTTTGTGTATCTTATGCGTAGTTAAATCCCACCTCCCAATAGAATATAAGGTTCCTCAGAACAGAGACCACTCACTTGTGTATTTGTAAGCCTGAGATCTACCACGGTGTTTAGTACATAGTAACTGCTTACTAATTTCTTGTTAATTGATTAGTTAACTGGGGTCTCCTCTAGGGAAGAATACTTGGTTGTCAGGTCTTTGGTCTGCCCAGGAAAGGAGGAAGTAGAAGGAGGGTCTTTGACTAGGAAGTGAGAGTGGAAAAGTGAAGTTTTATCCCTAAGTTCCACTTCCTTTAGTAGTAACTTCTCTGTTCAGGGACTTTTCAGGTTATAACCCTCTTAGGACCAGTCATCAGTCCATACTATCACCAGTTATTAGGTGAAGCTATGTCTAGAGGGGAAGAATTTGTTTTGACAGGCAGTCTGGGGAAGGGGAACATCCTTGGGCATGGGGCATATTTAGAGGGGCAGTTTGAGGACAGCAGAAAAAGATGATAAGAAGTACAAGTTAAGGGTAGGGAAAGGTATGGCTTCAGATGGTTAGGGGATATGGAAGCAGAAGTCTGGAAAAAAATCAGTGATGCCCTAGTGAGATCTTGAGGACAGTGGTCAGATATAGGGTAGAGAAAAACAACCAGAACTGAATGAAAGAGGGAGAAGCTAGAATGGGAAAGTTCAGTGTAAGGGTGGGTGAGAGTTATGACAGAATTCTAGGTTGGAATCCTGAATGAGGGTACCAGAGAACCTGAGATGTTTAATTGAAATAAATAGCTCATTTTTACATTTAATGTCAACAGCAACTGGGAAGAATACTCTTAAGGAATGATCAAGACCAAAGCAATATCACTCTTCCAAGAAGCAGAGGAGATAGGGCAGAGATATTTCTAGAGCAGGGTTGAAGGCCAGGAATAGCCCATGGGAAATGTTTTTGTGGATAAAAAGAAAAGGCAGGACCATGCCAAGAGTTCATGGCAACTGGATGTTGTGGATTCCTGGGTTCCTTGATGAAGCAAATTCTGTCTGTCAGAGGACTAGATCCCCACTGTTGAGGGTGGGGTGGGGCAGGGAGAGAAGAGACAGATGGGGGAAACACTTGGGGAAGGATAAAATTTGGGACGAGGTAGCCAGGTGGTACAGTGGATTGAGTGAAGGACTTGGAGTCAGAAAGAGCTGAATTACAATCCTCCATCAGAAACTTAATAGCTCTTTGACCTTGGGCAAGTCACCGAGACTCTCTCAGCTTCAGTTTCCTCATCTATAAAATGGGGATAATAATAACCCTTCTCTCCCAAGGTTGTTGTGAAGATAAAATAAGGTAACATACATAAGGTCCCTAGTAAACTATTACTATTCTTCTATTCACTCAGCAAAGCCTGGGCTCATATTAGGGCTCTCAGTTCTAGTTTGCATAGCTTTGCTCAGCAGCAACTTTTTGTTTTCAGTTCCCTAAGGCAGTGGTCTCCAAACTTGGATGATAGGGTACCCATATCAGAGAAAAATTTTTGAGCTCTCATGCTTAATATGTATACACTAATTTATAAAACATATTCTACTTTAGCAATAATTGTATATATCGCAAGACAGATAAAAAGATTTTAAAAAAGGATGAGATAAAATAAAATAATAGTTGATCCTAAATTCAATAAAGAGTCATTGAATTCCATTCTAGGCTCTCTCCTCAAGACAGTTTCTGCCATTGTTTTGTAGAGGTTGTCTCATAGATTCCCCGTTTTCCATTGTGCTTCACTCCCAGAATAAAGCTGATTTTTTCCAGGTACTAGAGAAGATATTGCCCTATGGTAGTCCACTCCAGTCCCACATCCATGATTATGTAGATGACCACTGATCTACACCTTTCTCCTGGTTTCCTTCTTTTCTCCACTGGCCTAGAAAAAGTCTCTTCCCTGGGTCCGTGCCCTCCCACTTTCTCAGGTACCAGTTGTCCCCATGAGTTCTAACTCTCCCCTCCTTATTTAAGACAAATGGTCTTTTTAGGTACCAACTCCCCTAGACCATGCCCAGCACATAGTTCCCATATCCTTTCACAGAACATCTCTTTACTAGTAGGAGCAGTCATCAGTGTAACTCATTGCTACTACCAAAGCAAGGCTTCCCACTCGCTTGTATGATCTTCTGTTATTGAGACCATAGAGGTCACCTTCCCCTCATTACTAACCCTTGATTTGACCCATGCTCATCATATACTCCCTTTCATCTCCTGCTCACCTCCCCCTTTTTGATAATTCTCTCATGTCATAATATAGTTCCACAAAATCATTCATTCACCTGTAGGGAGAGGTCATCAGTTCTGTCCCTAATTCTCCAGACTCATCTCTTCATTGTCACCTCCACTTGATCTCTACATTTCCCTATATGTCTTTATGTACATTTAGAAAGAAATCTCTCACTAGTCTCTCTTTCTGGTGTCATTTTTTTTGTTGTTCCTGTCCTTGGCTAATTAATTTATTCAATCCCCCTACATTTCTGTTGTCTGGGGTGTTTGAAAAAAATAATCTTTTCAGGTTAGATTTTCTTTCTAAGAGGGTGTCAAACACATCTTTATTATTTAATATCCACCTTTTTATATATGGCAAGCTCAGATTTCCAGGGTAGGTCATCCTAGGCTGTCTCCCAAACTCCATTGCTCTATACTATTTTCTTGTTGGTGCAGAATAGTTTTTGTATTATTTGAACTTCCTATCCTTTGTATGTGAAGGACTTTCCTGTGCTTGCTTGCAGAACTCCTGAACCCAGCTTTTAGTCATTTTTGTCCCTTGAGCCTCCACCCCAATGGACTGGAAGAGGTAGTATCAGCTGGTGCTTGGTAACATGCAGACAAAGTGAGACAAAATAAGAAATTCTAGGACAACATATATGTAATCTATCAATGTGTTAAATGCTTCCAGAAGCAAAGATGGCAACTTATACATACTCTCTCATCCTGTGTACCTCTTGTCCATATCTTCGAATAAATCTTCTGGAGAGGGATTGCTTAGTGTGCTGGTGTCCTTCCTCCACATTTCTTGATATTATGTGGATACCAACTGAGAGCACTTGAAATGTCTTGCCCAGTTATTTCTCATGCTCAAATATGATGGATCTACTTCATTTTCTGGTTGTACATCTCTGTGATGACCCCCTTTATATCACTTCTGCTCAATTCTTCTCTGATGATATGCTACATGCAGGCTATTCTTGCTCTTCACATGCTCCTTCATTGCACTTTAGAGAGATTATAGTTTTATTAATGTCTTTTTCTTTTACATAATATTTATTGCTGAATACCCTTGTAACAAAGTTTTTTTAAGTTTTAAAAATAGCCATCATATTTGCCATGCCCAACAACATATGCAGTAATCCACACCCATACTCCCCAATTCTTTCATAAAATGTTCCCCTTGACCTGGGAACTCTGGAATTTGGCTACAATATTCCTAGGAGTTTTTTGGGGGATCTCTTTCAGGAGGCAATTGGTAGATTCTTTCAATATTTATTTTTCTCTCTGGTTCTAGAATATCAGGGCAGTTTTCCTTGATAATTTCATGAAAGATGGTGTATAGGCTCTTTTTTGATCATGGCTTTCAGGTAATCTAATAATTTTTAAATTGTCTCTCCTGGATCTATTTTTCAGGCTTTTCCAGTGAGATAGTTCACATTGTCTGCTATTTTTTCATTCCTTGGTTTTGTTTTACAATTTCTTGATTTTTCATAAAGCCATTAGCTTCCATCTGCTCCATTCTAATCTTTCAGGAATTATTTTCTTCAGTGAGCTTTTGGATCTCCTTTTCCATCTGGCCAGTTCGGCTTTTTAGGGCATTCTTCTCCCCATTGACATTTTGGATCTCTCTTGCCATCTGGGTTAGTCTAGTTTTACAGTGTTATTTTCTTCAGTATTTTTTTGGGTCTCCTTTAGCAAGCAGTTGACTCGTTTTTCATGATTTTCTTGAATCACTCTCATTTCTCTTCTCAATTTTTCCTCCACCTTTCTTACTTGATTTTCAAAATCATTTTTGAACTCTTCCATGGTCTGAGATCAATTCATATTTTTCCTGAATGGAATTAAATTCATTCTCTCTCTTTCTACTAGTAACTTTCTTTTCTTAAACTGTCAACAACATTTATAAATCATCTAAGCTCCAGACACTGTTCTAGGGCTGAGGTTACAAAGACAATCTCCTTGGAGGGAATACAACATGCACACAGAAAAGTAAATATATTGAGCTTTCCACTTCATTCTCATCAGATTGGCAAATCTGATGAAAAAGAAATTCTTGGAAGTGTTGTGGAGGAACAGGCACACTAATGCCCTTTTGATAGAACTCTTAATTGGTCCACCCATATGGAAGGAAATTTGGAATTCTACTTAAAAAGTCTAAATTGCACTAAATTGTGCAAACCCTTCTTTGACCCAGAGATTACACCACTATGCATATACCCCCCCCCAAAGTTAAGAAAAATGGAAAGAATCCATAGGTAAATATATATGTACACACACACATACATGTACATTTTAAGTTTATTTATATTTATTTTTAGTTTTTAACTTTCACTTCCATAAGATTTCGTTCTAATTTTCTCCCCCCCTTCCCCCACCTTCTTTCCCAAGTATGGAATCTGATATAGGCTATATATATACATTCATATTAAATATAATTCCACATTAGTCATGTTGTAAAGAAGAATTAGAACCAAAGTGAAAAACACAAGAAAAAAGAAACAAAAAAAACAAGCAAAAAAGAGAAAATAGTATGTTTGAATCTACATTCAGACTCCACTATTCTTTCTCTGGATGTGGATAGCATTTTCCATCATGAGTTTTTTGGAATTGTGTTAGATCCTTTCATTGCTGAGAAGAGCTAAGTCTATCAAGTTGGCTGCCTCACAATGTTGCTGTTACTGTGTACAATGTTCTCCTGGTTCAGCTCCCTTCATTCAGCATCACTTCACGTAAGGTGTTCTCAGTTTTTCTGAAGTCCACCTGTTCATCATTTCTTTTGGAACAATAGTATTCCATTACATTCATATACCACAACTTGTTCAGCCATTCCCCAACTGATGGGTATCCCTTTATTTTACAATTCTTTGCTACCACAAAAAGAGCTGCTATAAATATTTTTGTACATGTTGATCCTTTCCCCAGAAGTACTACTTCTAGGTCTGTTATAAATTTGACTCAGTTCTGTATATATTTTAGAAATGAGGCCCTTATGAGAGACACTGGTTTGTATATATTTTTAGTTTTTTGTTGTAGCAAAAAAAAAAACAAAACAAAACCCTGGAAACAAAGTGGATGCCCATAAGTTGGGGAATGACCGAACGAATTATGGTAAAAGAGTATTCTTGCACTGTAAGAAGTGATGAAAGAGGGAGGCAGAGCCAAGATGGTGAAGTAGAGGGAGCATTACTTTCGAACTATTTCAACATTCCCCTCCAAACTTTAAAATAAGACATTAAATCTAATTCTGGAATGGAATAGCCAATAAAAAGTCAAGGTGAGACATTTTCCCAACTCAAAACAACTTAGAAAGTCAGAAGCAGAGGTCAGGGACACTAAGGTAGGGGCTGACTAGGGGCACAGTGCAGTGGCAACATGAGCTGTGGGCCTTGCAGGCAATGATGAAAGCAGCAGCAGCAGTTTTGAGAGTTCTCACCTCATAGAAATGGTAAGGGTAAATGACAACTGGTCAGAAAACAATTAAAGGGAACTTTTACTTTCCCCAAACTTCCCTCCCTTCTATCAGCAACCTCCAATCCCTTTTTTTATCCTCTTCCCTTCCTATTTCCCCATATGGTAAGATAGACTTCTGCACCCAGCTGAATGTGTATATTACTCTCTCTTTGAGTCAGTTCTGATGAGAGTAAGGTTCATGTGTTCCCCTCCCCACTTTCTCCATTTCCCTCTCCACTGTAAAATGTCTTTTAGGCCTTTTTTATGTCAGATAATCTATCCCATTCCACTTCTCCCTTCCCCCTTCTCCTAATGCATTCTTCTTTCTAATCTCTTAATTTAATTTTTTAAGATAATCATACCATCACATTCATCTCACACCTGTTTTCTGTCTATGAATACTCCTTCTAACTGCCCTAATAATAGGAAAGGTTTTTAGAATTTACAAATATCATTTTCCTACAAGGGAATATAAAATGTGTAACCCTATTGAATCTGTTATGATTTTTTCTTTCCTGTTTACTTTTTCATGCTTCTTTTGCATCTTCTATTTGAAAGTCAATTTTTTTTCAGCCCTGTTTTTTTTTTTTTTTTGAAAGCTCTATATTTCGTTGAATGTACATTTTCCCTCTGGAGGATTATACTAAATTTTACTGGGTAGGTGATTCTTGGTTGTAATCTTAGCTCTTTTGCCCTCCATAATATCATATTCTATGCCCTCCAATACTTTAATGTAGAAACTGCTAAATCTTATGCTATCCTGACTGTGGTTCCACAATATTTGAATTGTTTCCTTTTGGCTGTTTGCAGTATTTTCTCCTTGATCTGGAAGATCTGGAATTTGGTTATAATATTCCTAGGAATTTTTATTTTGGGATCTTTTTTAGGAGGTGATTGTGGATTCTTTCAATTTCTATTTACGCTCTGGTTCTAGAATATCAGGGCAGTTTTTCCTTGAAAATTTCTTGAAAAATGATGTCTAAGTTCTTTTTTTGATCATGACTTTCAGGTAGTCCATTAATTCTTAACTTATCTCTCCTGGATCTATTTTACAGGTCAGTCATTTTTTTTCCAATGAGATATTTCACATTTTCTTCCATTTTTCATTCCTTTGATTTTGTTTAATTGTTTCATTTAATTGTCTCATAAAGTCGTTCTCTGATCGCTGTGTCTCCAGCGATCTTTGTATTCCCTCCACTTTCCCTCTCAGCACCTTTACAGAAACCTGGACATATGATAGACACTTAACACATTGCCATAATCCTAGAGCTTATACTTTCTTTCCTTTTTGATCGGGAAGGATAATCAAATCACTGTTGGGAGCTGGTCTTGTAACATATCTTTGCCACAGAAAAGACATGGCAATCTGTTGTGCTTTGTATGGCTATGTTTGTAATTCCTGTGACTGCTACACCAACAATTTTGACTCTAGAATTCTCTGAGTATATCATCATATCATTTGCAAAGAGTGATAACTTAGTTTCTTCTTTGCCTTTTCAAATTCATTCAATTTCTGTTTCTTCTCTTATTGCTAAACTTAACATTTCAAGTACCATATTGAATAAAAGTGATGATAATGGACATCCTACCTTCACCCCCTGATCTCATTGGAAATGTTTCTAGGTTATTCCCATTGCATATAATCCTTGCTGATGGTTTTAGATAGATACTACTTATCATTTTAACAGAGACTCTATTTATTCCTATGCTCTCTAGTGCTTTTAATAGATATGAGTGTTGTATTTTGTCAAAAACTTTTTCTGCATCTATTGAGATAATCATATGATTTCTATTAGTTTTGTTGTTGATATGATCAATTATACAGATTTCCTAATATTGAACTAGCCCTGCATTTCTGGTATAAATTCTACCTGTTCAATGTGTATTATTCTTATGATAGGTTGCTCTATTTTCTTTGCTAATATTTTATTTAAAATTTTTGCATCTATACTCATTAGGGAAATTGATCTATAATTTTCTTTCTCTGTTTTGGCTCTTCCCAGTTTAAGTATCAGAAGCAAATTTTTATCATAAAAAGAATTTGGTAAGACTCCACCTATTTTACCAAATAGTTTACATAGTTTTGGAATTCACTTGTAAATTCATTTGGTCCTAGATTTTTTTTAGGGAGTTCATTGATGTTTTGTTCAATTTTTTTTCTAAAATGGGGTTAAGTATTTTATTTCTTATTCTGTTAATCTGTGTAATTTATATTTTTGTAAATATTCATCTATTTCACCAAGATTGTCAAATGTATTGGCATACACTTGGGCGAAATAGCTCCTAATTATTGTTTTAATTTCATCTTCATTGGTGATGAATTGTCCCTTTTAATTTTTGATACTGGTAATATGATTTTCTGCTTTCTTTTTATTTAATCAAATAAGCCAAAAGTTTATCTATTTTATGGATTTTTTTCACAAAAAAATCAGCTCTTAGTTTTATTTATTAGTCCAATAGTTTTCTTAATTTCCATTTTATTAATTTCTCCTTTGATTTTCAGAATTTCTCACTTGGTATTTAATTGAGAATTTTTAATTTGTTTTTTTTGCTAGCTTTTTTAATTGCATGCCTAATTCATTGATCTCCTCTATTTTTTATTCACGTAAGCATTTAGAGATATAAATTTTTCCCTAAGAAACATTTTTGTTGGATCCTATAAGTTTTGATATGTTGTCTCATTATTGTCATTCTTTTGGATGAAGTTATTGGTTGTTTCTTTGACTTGTTTGACCCAGTTATTCTTTAGGATTAGATTATTTATTTTCCAATTAATTTTTAGTCTATCTTTCCATGGCCCTATATTACATCTAATTTTTATTGCATCATGATCTGAAAAGGATGCATTTAACCTTTCTGCAATGGATTGTGATGTTTTTATGCCCTAGCACATAGTTAATTTTGTGTAAGTGCCATATAAAAAGAAAAAGGCATATTCCCCTCTATTCCCATTCACTTTTATCCCAAAAGTCTACCATATCTAACTTATCTAAAATTCTATTCATCAATTTAACTTCTCTCATTTATTTTGTGGTTAAATTTATCTAGTTCTGAGAGGGGGAGGTTGAGGTCTCCCACTAGTACAGTTTTGCTCTCTATTTATTCCTGTAATTCCTTTAACATATTCTCTAAGAATCTGGATGCTATATCACTCGATGTCTATATGTTTAGAAATGATATTATTTCATTGTCTATGGTAATGTCTAGCAAGAAATAGTTCCCTTCCTTATATCTTTTAATTAGATCTATTTTTGGCTTTTGCTTTGTCTGAGGTCAGGATTGCTACCTCTGCTTTTTTTGTTTGCATCAACTGAACATAATATATTCTCCTCCAATCTTTTACCTTTACTCTGTCTATATCCTTCTGTTTCAAATGTGGTTTTTGTAAACAACATATTGTAGGATTGTGGTTGTTAATTCACTTTGCTATCCACTTCCATTTTATGGAAGAATTCATCCTATTCACATTCACGGTTATGAATCTGTTTTTCTCTCTCCATCCTACTTCCCTCCCTTTTTATGCTTTTCTCTCTCCTTTCTCACTGGCCCTCCTCACTGTGCCTCCCGCATTCTGTCTCCCTCATTCTGCCCTCCTTCCAACAGTCCCCTCCCTTTTCTTTCCCTTTTCCCTTCCTACCTCATATAGGGTAAGTTAGATTTCTGTAACTGAGTATGTTATTCCTTCTTTGAGCTAAATCTGATGAGAATAAGGTTCAAAAAATGCTCATCTCCCCCCTTTCCCCTTCTACTGTAATAGGTCTTTGTGCCTCTTCATGTGATGTAACTTACCCTTTTCTGCTCACCCCTTTCCTCTTTTCCTAGTATAATTCCTTTTCACCTCTTAGATTTTTTATCATCACATCAAACTCAACTTATACCCATGTCTTCTCTCTCCTGTATACCCCTTTTAAATGTTGTAATAAATATACAGTTCTCAAGAGTTACTAGCATTTGAAGTCCAAATGGATACGTGATCTACGTATAAAGACTGATATTATAAACAAATTAGGGGAGCAAGGAAGAGTTTATTTGTCAGATTTATGGAGACGGGAGGAATTTATGACCAAACAAGAGATAGAGAACATTATGAAATGCAAAATGGATAATTTTAATTGCATTAAATTGAAAAGTTTTGCACAAACACAGCCAATGAAACCAATATTAGGAGGGAAGCAGAAAAATGGGAAAGAATTTTTACACCTGGTGTCTGTGATAAAGGCCTCATTTCTAAAATATGTAGAGAACTGATTCAATTTTACAAGAATACAAGCCATTTCCCAATAGATGGATGGTCAAAGGATATGAACAGGCAGTTTTCAGGGGAAGAAAGTAAAACTATTTGTAGTAAAATGAAAAAGTGCTCTAAATAACTATTGATTAGAGATATGAAAATCAAAACAACTCTGAAATACCATATCACACCTATCAGATTGGCTAACATGGCAAAATAGGAAAATAATAAATATTGGAGAAGATGTGGAAGTGATTGTTGAAAACTGAAAACAAATAAATTAATAAATTTGGAAAAAAAGTTACAAATATTATCTTCCCATGTAGGGATATAAACAGTTTGCCCATAATTAATAGCATGTTTTCTTTTTTCTTTCCTGATTACCTTTTTATGTTCTCTTGAGTCTTGTATTTGAAGATCAAATTTTCTGTTGAGCTCTGGTCTTTTCATCAGGAATATTTGGAAGTCCTCTATTTCATTGAATACTCATCTCCTCCCCTGAAAGATTATGATCAGTTTTGCTGGGTATTTAATTGTTGGCTGTAATCTAAACTCTTTTGCCTTACAAAATATCATATTCAAAAACCCTCTGATCTTTTAATGTAGAAGATACAAGACCCTACATGATCCTGACTGTGGTTCCATGACACTTAAATTGCTTTTTTCTGGCTGCTTGCAGTATTTTCTCCTCAACATGATATTTCTGGAATTTGGCTGCAATATTCCTTGGTGTTTTTATTTTGGGATCTCTTTCAGTAGGTGATTGGTGGATTCTTTTGATGACTAGTTTCCCCTTTGGCTCTAGGACTTCAGGGCAGTTTTCCTTGATAATTATTTGAAAGATGCTGCCTAGGCTCTATTTTTGATCATGACTTTCGTGTAGTCCAGTAATTCTTAAATTATCTGTTCTGGATCTATTTTCCAATGAAGTATTTTGTTTTCTTCTGTTTTTTCATTCTTTTGATTTTGTTTGACTGATTGTCAATATCTTATAGAGTCATTAGCTTCCACTTGCCCAATTCTAATTTTTAATGAATTGTTTTCTTCAGTGTCCTTTTTCTCTATCTGGTCAATTGTATTTTTTAAGGATCTGTTTTCTACAGTCAATTTTTGTCCTATCTTTTCCAAGTTGTTGACTTTCTTTTGCATACCTCTCATTTTCCCCTCATTTTTCTTTTACCTCTCATATTTGACTTCTAAAATAACTCTTAATTTCACCCTCATTGGTGCTAGATCCACCCTTTTCATTTTTTATATTGGTAATTTAGTTTTCTTTCTTTCTTCAAAAATAAAATTAACCAATGGTTTATCTATTTTTCTTTCTTTTTAGCAAATGAAATCAGTTCCTAATTTTATTTATTAGTTAAATGGCATTTTTTAGTTTAAATTTTACTAAACTCTCAATTTTTCAGAATTTCTGTTTTGGTGCTTAATTGGAGATTTTAATGTGTTCTTTTCCTAGTTTACCTAGTTACATGACTGCTATATTGATCTACAATTTCTCTCTTTTATTGAGGTAAGCTCATAGATTGGGCAATAAGTTCCTGCTTAGGCACTGACAAATCCGGTCTCAGGCACTTACTAGTTGTGTGACCTTGGACAAGTCACTTAACTCTCTTTGGCTTAGAACTAGAGAAGGAAATGGCAAGCCACTCAAGTATCTTTGCCAAGAAAACCCCAAATTGGGTTAAGAAGAGTCAGACACAACTGAACAACAAAAAGCAATCTTTTACTTTTTAGTAACTTTAAGGTAAGAACATTTATTGAGTCAATCAATTGGACATCATGGGCTGAGCTGGGAAGAATTGGCAACTCAGGAGAAACCAGCAAAAAGAGAAAGAGAAGGCTGGACTTAGCTGTGGCAGAGGAGAGATCATGGAAGGCCATTGGTCCTGAAGTCATCTTAGCTCAGAATATTGAAGCTGTCACCATCAGTTGTGACCATCTCCTCAAAGACTGGAGGAAGTTTCAGGAAAATGTTGGCTTTTCTCCTAACTTCCCCTCCCAGTGCCTATATATTAACAGACACTACAATATCCTTAGCTGCTTCTTTACTTGAAAGTTTCAAATAACCTGAATTTTGCCTTAAACCACAAAGAAGCCAGAAGTAAATCAAAGCAGGTAGTCAAACTTTTGTTCAAATGTTGGGAATTTTCCTAACTGGAGACTTAGAGTAATTGTGAATATACTCTTAATTGTTCATTTAATACAAAATCCTTAAAGTGGAATCTTTGAATCTGGCGAGCTGATATATTGCCTTTAGATTTCATTGTGACAATGTGCTATGCTTTCATAGACAATTCTTGGATCCCATTGTTATATGCAATTTCATTAGTTTTCCCCTTAGCTAAATGATGAACATCTGGTCACTGGATTCAGATGGCTCTTGTCATTCCCAAAACCTTAAACCCAGTGCACTCTGAAGGCCATGGGCTGGACAACACCCTGCCCAAGCTCCACTTAATGGCTGGCTTAGAGGGATTAATGATAGTAAAAGTTTCTCTTTCCCTCCCAGTGTGATTTAATTAATTTTTTTTCTTTTGCTCATTAAAAGGGCCATTCCCTGACTACTTCTTAAAGAGGCCTATTCACTCAATGGACACTACCTCCCTTTAAGTGAGTACTTGAAAATGCCAAGTCCTGGTCCATTGCATCCTGGTCCATCTCCAATCATCCTGATGTATATCTAGTCACTGGATCCAGATGGTTCAGGAGGAGAAAGTGAGGCTGTTGACCTTGCACAATCCTCCCTCACTCAAAATAAAGTCAAGTACAAGTCATGTCATCATTTCTCTGATGTCATGGTCTTCTTTGAAAATGAAGGAGGAACACAATAGCCCAAGCACTGCTTCATGCTTATTTTTTTGGGCCCTCCTGGTTCAGAGTGAATGTAAATAGTAATTGTTTTTCTTTTGACTAGCAACCCTGAGGGGTCTTCCCCTCTCATTTTGATTCTTCCTTCCTTCCTTCCTTCTTTCCTTCCTTCCTTCCTCCTTCCTTCCTTCCTTCCTTCCTTCCTTCCTTCCTTCCTTCCTTCCTTCCTTCCTTCCTTCCTTCCCTCCTTCCTTCCTTCTTCCTTCCTTTCTTTTTCTTTCTTTCTTTCTTTCTTTCTTTCTTTCTTTCTTTCTTTCTTTCTTTCTTTCTTTCTTTCTTTCTTTCTTTCTTTCTTTCTTTCTTTCTTTCCTTCCTTCCTTCCTTCCTTCCTTCCTTCCTTCCTTCCTTCCTTCCTTCCTTCCTTCCTTCCTTCCTTCCTTCCTTCTTTCTTTCTTTCTTTCTTTCTTTCTTTCTTTCTTTCTTTCTTTCTTTCTTTCTTTCTTTCTTTCTTTCTTTCTTTCTTTCTTTCAATTAAAGGGGCCATCCCCTTCAATTAAAGGGGCCATCACTTCTTTTTTTAAAAGCAACAATTCTTTAATATTCCCATAAATAATTCTTTCTGTACATAATTATAATGGTAATTTTAAATGGGGAGATCTTTCATATTCATTAATAGGCCCATGTAGCCTGCCCACATGGAGCCTGTGGTGGAAGGAGTTTGTTGAATGGGTGAAACAGAAAGAGGCAGAGCTAGAGCAGAGCTGAGAAGAAATTAGTCTTGACAACAGACAGAGCTAGGAAAGATGCAGCTGCTGGCTAGCATGAGTGAAAGAGCTTGTTTGTGATTTTGTTTAAGAGGGTCTGCTAGTGATTTGTTTAATGGAGCTGGTTTATGGGAAGCCTAGAATGGAGAAGACTTGGGGATGGTATTGTTCTCTGCAATATTATTGTGTATAGACTTTTGTTACTATGACAAATTTACCTTTTGGGTTCTGGAATTTGGCTTTCTGGTGTCTAAGTGAATGTTTTGGTTCTGCCTTCCATGTGAAGAGTCTGTTGTATTTTGTAATTCTCAGTTGTGCCGAGATATTCATGGTGAATTCCACATTGGTGCTACAACAATATACTTTGACAAAAATTTGCAAATATATACATATAAGTTCATATTTAGGGCAGAAGCCAGAGGAAAGAGAACTTTCACCAGGCCTTGTCTTAGATTTTGTCTCCTGGAGGTGTCCTGTCCTGACCAGTCTTAACCTGTCCTGCCCAGTCCCTCATCTCTCCCAAAAGGGGGCAGACCTCCAACATCACAATGCCCTCAGGAAGGATGCCTGGCCTGGGCAACTGCCCAGCAGATGGGTCAGCACAGATGGGATGGCAGGAGGGGCCACTTCGCAGGAACTGGGGGGTAAAGGCAGAAGGGGCAGAGGTGGGAGGGCCACTCCACCAGCAAAGGGCTCCTGGATGAGGCTGGGACACTGAGCGATGGTGCGCTGTGGTAAATGGCATGGCAGGCCTGGCAGTGGCCCTGGTGCAGAGCACAGAAGCAAGGGGCTGTAGAGGTAGAGGGGGAAGCCTGGAGGAGAATCAGGGGGTCTTAAGTCCTGCAGCTGGTGCTTCAGCTTCATGCAGTGATTCTGGAATCAGGTTTTTAATTGAACTTCAGAGAGTTGTATCTTGCTGTCCAGTTTATGCCTCTCCTCAATGCCCAGGTAGTGGTGGTGTTTGAAGGAGCACTCTAGAGTGCTGATCTTCTTGGTTGTGAAGGTCGGGCTGGGCGATTTGGGGCCTGGGCCCTCTAACATTCCTTAGCTGACCTCAGAGGAAGCCTTCTCACTCAGAGACCTGGGTTTGACTGAAGAAGACCCTCCAACGGTGGCAGCGGATAGCTCCAAGGTCCATGAACTCGTAGAAGGGCCCTCTGACCCAGAAAAAGAATTCCCCATGAGGACCTGGGGGCCTTGGCCTCCTCCTCTGGTGGAAGTCTCAGAGTCACCCTGGCCAAGGTGTGAGGGTGTCTGGCTGCTCTGGGAAAGCTATTCCATAGAGAATGGGGCCTTAATCATTATTGGGAGAATACTGAACCCCGAGAGGTACAGGGATTTACTTTGACTCCTTGACTTACCTCTTAAAGAGGTCTATTCACTGAATGGGCATTAACTCACTCAAAGTGAGAACCTGAATTAGCTTAAAAGGGCCAGGGTCTCCCATTGAATCCTGGGCTATCTCCAGTCATCTTGGTGAATATCTGGTCACTGGATTAGAAAGTAAAGCTGGCGACCTTGCACAGCTCTCCTTCACTCAAATCAAAGTCAACTGCAAGTCATGTTACTCTCTCCCTGATGTCATAACCCTTTTTGAGAATGAAGGATAAATGCAATAACAATGACAATAAACTTGAGATATAAATTTTCTCTAAAAACTGCTTTGGTGGCATCCCTCAGATTTTGGTATGATGTCTCATTGTTGTCATTATCTTTAATGAAATTATTGATTGTGCCTATGATTTGTTCTTTGACTCACTCTTTCTTTAGGACTAGGTTATTTAGTCTCAAATTGACTTTTAATCTATTCTTCCACAGTCCTTTATTGAATGTAATTTTTATTGCATTATGATCCAAAAAGGGTGAATTTAATATTTCTGCAATTGTGTATGTTATGTTTTAATGATCTAAAATGTAGTCAATTTTTGTGAAAGTGCCATGCATAGTTGAGAAAAAAGTGTACTTTATATTCACACTCTATTTTTTTTCCAGAGGCCTATAATATCTAACTTTTCTAAAATTCTATTTATCTCCTTAACTCTTTTCTTATTTAATTTATAGTTAGATTTATGCAATTGTGAGAGCAAAAAGTTGAGATCTTCCTCACTAGTATAGCTTTGCTGTCTATTTTATCCTATGAATCATTCAAACTTTTTTAAAAAAGAATTTGGATACTGTGTCATTTGGTACATGTATGTTTAGTATTGATAATACTTAATTGTCTATGGTATCTTTTAGCAAAATGTAGTTTAGTTAGAACCAGTTTTGCTTTTGTTTTCTTCAGGATCATGACTGCTAACTCTGTATTTTTTAACCTCAGTTAAAACATAACTGATTCTGTTCTAACCACTTATTTTAACTCTGTGTTTATGTTTTGAGTGTGTTTCTTGTAAATAGCATATTGTTGCATTCTGTTTTCTAATCCATTCTGTCTTCTCTTTCTGTTTTATGTCTGAGTTCATCCCATTCACATTTACAGTTATGATTACTATATATTTCCCACTATCCTATTTTCTTCTGTTTATTTTTCTCTTTCTCATCTCTTCTTAAAAGTCTATTTTATTTATGACCATTGCTTCCCTTAATCCTCTCTCTCTTTTATCACCACCCTTTTCTCTTATCCCCTTCCCCTCCTACTTTCTTGTTGTGCAAGGTAGATTTCTATACCCAACAGAGTATATGCACACACACACACACACACACACACACACACACACATATATCAATATCTATATCTTCATTCCCCTTTGAACTAATTTTCCTTGATCATTTCTTGAAATATGATGTCTAGGTTCTCATTTTTTTTTTACCATGGCTTTCAGATAGACCAGTAAATTTTAAATTATGTCCCCTTGATCTATTGCGGGTCAGTTGCTTTTCCAATAAAGTATTTCACATTTTCTTCTACTTTTCATTCTTGTGACCTTGCTTTATTGTTTCTTGATGTCTCATGGAATCAGCTTCCATTTGACCAATGATTATTTTTTAAGGACTTATTTTCTTCAGTGAGCTTTTGTATTTCTTTTTTTCCACTTGGTCAATTCTACTTTTTAAGGAGTTGTTTTCTTCAGTGAGCTTTTGAATCTGCTTTTCCATTTGACCTGTCCTGCTTTTAAAGTTCTTTTATTTCAGTGAATCTTTGTGCTTCTTTTCCCATTAAGCTAATTCTGTTTTTTAAGGTATTTTTTTCTTCAGTATTTTTACCAAGCTCATAATTCCTTTCTTTTTTCATAATTTTCTTGTCTCACTCTCATTTCTTGCGCCAATTTTTCCTTTACCACTCGTATCTTTTTCTTTGATGCTTCCTGGAATTCTTGCTAGCCCTGTCTCCAATTAGAATTTTTTTTTGAAGTTTTTCTTGTAACTATTTTCTCATTGTTGTCTTCTAAATTTATGTCTTGGTCTTTCTCGCTACCAGAGTAACTTTTTTATGGTCAAGTTCTTTTTTTGTTTTTTGCTTCTTTTCACATCAAGAATCAGTGTGCTCCTTACTTGTTAGTGACATCCCATATTTCATATCTTAAAACAATTTCCTCCAAAGCCACTATTTTCATTGAGGACACCAATATCCTTCCAATCAACCAGGTCTGAAACTTTGGTGTTATACTCACTTTTCTTGCATATTCCCTCACATGTTAGGGGTGTGTGTGTGTGTGTGTGTGTGTGTGTGTGTTTGTGTGTGTGTGTGTGTAATAGCAAGCATCCTAGCATATCCAGGATGACCTGCTAGCACAGGTTCTTGGATCTGCTTTACTAGGAAAGATAGCTGTTTAAGAGTTCAATAATCTTTTAAAATTACATTCACTAGTTCAGGGGAAAAGTCAGCGTCCTGAACTTCAGAGAAAATACAAGCAGAGAAATAAAGACCAACAGACAGGGCTCTGACTGTCTGAATCAAAGCAAGATTGCTATACATTTTACATACATCCCTGGATCGAGAGAACCTTTGCATCTAAGTAGTCAGGGGTCTCTGAACATATGCCTACTCAGAGTCTCGACCAGGGAATCACAAAATTCTTCTTATAAGTGAATTCCCCAAAGCAAAATACCAACTCAGAGTGTATATACACTTCTCAGAGTGAAAAGGCATCACAACTCTCGTGACTCAGTGCTTAATCAACTTAATACCAAAAGATGTGCAAGCCTTCCTACAAGCAAGCCTCCCCTAAGTAAGCTTCCCTTAATGGGCTCCACATGAGGTCCGATAGTGGGCAGGAAAGATCTTATATCCCATTAATATTGCAAAGTATGACTGCGTAACATCTCTTGTACATGTACCCTTCTAATTCATGCCTTTGTCACTTCATGATTATGGCAACAACTTCCCAGTTTTCTCCCCACTTGATTTCTTCCCACACCAATCCATCCACAGATTTGCCAAGGCAAATTCCCTAAGGTGTAGGTCTGACCCCTGCATATACTCAATAAACTCCAGTACTTTTCTATTAACTACTTAAAAAATTTAAAAACTTAAAAAAATAATTTTGAATTTAAATACAAAAAGACACTCCCATTTCCATGTACAAGGTATAAGAAAAAAGAGGATTTAATATAAAATCATGAATTTCCATTTCCCACTCTACTTTTTTTAAAAAAAACTATGTAATAAATATTGAGCATCATTTTCATTGCCCTTCTTATCTGTGCTTCCTTCTGAGTTTTCTTTTATTCTCTGTTGTGCACTTTTTTTCTCCCTCTTTTCCCATTCTGCACTAGAAAAGGCTACTATTAGATGCAGATGTATGTGTAAGGGCAAGCAAAGTAGGATCTTTTGTTTTATACAAGAAGTATAATGCCTCTGCTTGTTCCAGCATCCATAGCTATTTAGATTGTAAGGCCAAGGATCCTGGAAGAGTGCAGTGTAATGACAATCAAATTAGGATTTTCTGTTTTTTTTATTTTACTAAAAGTGCCTCTGATTGAATAATGTGATTAAAGATCTTTCCCACTCATTGATGGGCCTGCCCATTGTGGGAAACTTGATTAGGGGAGTTGTTTTGTAGGAGGGTCCCAAGTACCTTTTGTTTTTTTTTTTTGTGTTGAGGCTCTGGGTCTTAGGATTATGCCCTCTGGCTCTAAAAAGTATATAAATACTGTGAGGGTGAGGTTTTACTTTGCGGTTTAGTTTTTGTAGGAAGGTTTGAGTGCCAGATCAGGACTCTGCAAAGCTGCTTTAAAGAGCCCCCTGGATTTGAAAATCCAGATATCAGTGCTTCTCTCTCTGGTAACTATGGTCAGACAGTTGGACCTGTCTGTTGAATTCAGGCAGAGGAAGCCATGTCTGTTGATCTTTGATTACTTTGGGGCTTACTGACTAGAAGTGTTTGTTTGGCCAGATGAGGACTCTGGGAAGCTGCTAAAGGGGTGCTGACTCCCCTGGACTAGGTGAATGATATATATGTTTGATTAAAGGAATGATACATGTGTTTGATTAAAGTGATTGTTAACCTCTCAAAAGTTGCTTTTCCTTTTATGAATGCAGATCTAAGAACCTGTGATAGCAGGCCCCCCCCATGTATGTTGGGGTGCTTACTGTTACAGTGTGTGTGTGTGTGTGTGTGTGTGTGTGTGTGTGCGCAATACTGCTATGTATCAGTTCTTTCTCTGGAGGAAGTTAGCATCTTCCTTCATGGGTCCTTTGCAGTTGATCTGAGTATTAAAAATACTCAAAATGACTTAGTCACACAGTTGGTCTTAGAATAATATTGTTATTACTCTGTACAATGTTCTCCTGAATCTTCTCATTTCACCCTTCATTATTTTATGCAATTCTTTCCATGTTTTTCTAAAATGAAGCAACTCATCATTTCTTATTGTAGTATTCTGTCACAATCATACACCACAACTTGTTTAGCCATTCCTTAATTAATGAATATCCCCTCAATTTCCAGTTCTATGCCACTACAAAGACAGCTGCCATAAATAATTTAGAAAATATAAGTTCTTTTCCTTTTTTTCCTAATCACCTTGGGAAACAAACCTATGCTACGATATTGCTATGTCAAAGGATAAACATAGCTTTATAACTCTTTGGGCATAATTCCAGATTGCTCTCTAAAATGACTGGATCAGTTCACAGTTCCACCAAGAGTGAAAGTGTCCCAACTTTTCTACATCCATTCCAATGTTTGTCACTTTCTCCTTGTATGTTTTTAGCCAATTTAATAGCTATAATATGATGTTTCAAAGTTGTTTAAATTTGTATTTGTCTAATCCATAGTGACTTAGAGCTTTTTTATATGACTATATATAGATTTTATTTCTTCATCAAAAAGCTGCCTGTTCATATCTTTTAATCATTTATCAATTGGGGAATGACTCATATTCTTATAAATTTGACAAAGTTCTCTATTTTAAAAAATTAGACTTATCTGAGAAACTGTTTATAAATCCATCCTCACCCCCATCCCAATTTTCTGCTTTCCTTCTAATTTTGGCTACATTGGTTTTATTTGTATAAATCCCTTTAATTTACTGTAATCAAAATTATCCATTTTATACCTCACAATGCTTTATATTACTTATTTATTCATAAATTGCTCTCCTATCCATAAGTCTGAGAGGTAATATGGTCCATATTTTTCTAATTTTCTCATGCCACCTCCCTTTATATCTATATCTATCTGTCATCTATCTATCTATCTATCTATCTATCTATCTATCTATCTATCTATCTATCTATCTATCTATCTACATGTCACGAATTCATTTTGACCTTATCTTGGTAAATGGTGCAAGATATTGGTCTATGCCCAGTTTCTGCCAGACTGCTTTCCAGTCTTCCCAACAATTTTTTTTCACCAAATAATGAATTCCTATCCCAAAAGCTTAAATCTTTACATTAGTCAAACACAAGTTTACTATAATCATTTACTACTGTATATTGTATGTCTAATCTGTCCCACTGATCTGGCTTTCTATTTCTTAGCTAGTATCAGGTAGTTTTTAATAATTATTGCCTTATAGTTTACTGGTACTGCTAAAACTTCTTCCTTTACATGTTTTTTTTTTTTTGTAATTAATTCCTTTGATATTCTTGAACTTTTGTTCTTCCAAATGAATTTTGTTGTTATCTTTCCTAATTTAATAAAAGTATTTTTTGGTAACTTAATTGGGAAGGCGTTGAACAAATAGATTAGGTAGAATTGTCATTTTTATTATATTGGCTCTGCCTAGCCAAGAGCAATGAATATTTCTTCAATTATGTAAATCTTACTTTATTTGTATAAAGTGGTTTTAGGATTATATTTATGTACTTCCTGGATTTGTCTTGGCAAGTATACTCCCAGGTATATTATACTCTCTACAGTTATTTTAAATGGGCATCTCTTACTATCTCCTCTTCTTGCAGGTTTTGTTGGTGATATGTAGTAAAGCTGTGGATTTATATGGGTTTATTTTATGTCTTGTTACTTTGCTGAAATTATTATTTAAACTCACTTTTAGTTGAATCTCTAAAATTTTGTAAGTAGATCGTCATATCATCTGCAAAAAGAGATAGGTTTATAAACTCCTAGTCCATTCTGATTCCTTCAGTTTCTTTTTCTTTTATTGCCATCGCTAGTGTTTCTAATATCATTACCTTTTTCAAAACATAAAATGATGTTTATTATCTAGAATTTTCCTATCTGTGAATGTTCTCTCTGTTGCTTAAAAACATTTTTATCTTTTGTTTTAATATGATCTTTACTTATGAATACTTCCCTCCCCTCGTATAACCTTTGAAACAATTATTTGAAAGAGAAAAAAGTTTCAAAACAGCCAATACCGCAACTGTCTGATGATATATGTGTCATTTCACATCTATAATTCCCTACTTCTGCAATGGAGAAATGTTCATTTCCTTGTTTCTTCTCAGAGGCCCAAATCTGAACATAAATATGTAGCATTCAGTTTTGGTGATTTATTCTTTTCACTTTTATTGTTATAATGACTATATGTAAGGTTTTCTTGCTTTTACTTCACTGTATAGTAGTTAAATCTTTGAATTCTTCCTCTTCGTTATATATACATAAGATAATTTGTTTAAGAATTAAGGAATCAATTAGCACTTATCTTGTTTCTACTTCTTTGGTGCCACAAAAAAAAATGCTGCCATAAATATTTTGACTAAATGTATAAATAATATCTTCGTCATTTTTAATATGAAAAAATGTTTATCTAAAATTGAAAGCATTATTTGCAAAGTGGTAATACAGGACATTTTCCCAATGAATAATGGAGTAAAACCAAGAGGTTTCCTTGCCCCACTGTTTTGGACATTGTGCTACTCTGTATGAAGTAACATTACACTGGAACGATCATTGGCTCTGAAATTAGAAAGCATTAGTTTGAATCTAGCCTCTGACACTTACTGCCTGTGTGACCTTGGGTTCTGTCCTGGGGCCCCTTCTTTTTTCCCTCTATATTATTTACCTGGGTGATCTTGCCAGCTCCCACAGATTAAACTATCAACTCTTAACAAATGACTTCCATATCTCCTTGTCCAACCTTAACCTCTTTCCTGATCTCTGTTGGAAGAATAGAGAACTGCCTATTGGACATCTCCAATTGGATGTACTCTAGATAACTTAAACTCAACAAGTTAAAAATTGATCTTGTTACTTTCTCCCTCTCTTACAACCTCCCCTCCCCTTCACTTACCTATGGCAGTGGAATATACCACTATCCTATCAGTCACACAAATTCACATCCTTGTCATCCTTGACTCCTTTCTCTCTCTCTCTCTCTCTCTCTCTCTCTCTCTCTCTCTCTCTCTCTCTCTCTCTCTCTCTCTCTCTCTCTCTCTCTCTCTCTCTCTCTCTCTCTCTCTCTCTCTCTCTCTCTCTTCCTCTCCATTTCCCATATCCAATCAGTTGTTAAGTCTGCCCATTCCTATCTTGGTAACATCTCTCACACATGCCCTCCTCTCTCCTCTAACATTGCAGTCACCCTGGCCCAGGCCCTCCTCACCTTATACCAGACCCATTACAATAGCTTGCTGAAGGGACTCCCTGCCTCACAGGCTCTCCCTGTTCTGGGTTATCTTCTGTTCAGTTGTCATACTGACCTTCCTAAAATGTAGTTCTTGAAGGAGATGCCCCATCTGGAAGTGTATGCCTAATTCTCCTGATTTTGTAGGACACTAGGGAACTGGGAAAACTACAGGTGCTTTTTGGTTTCCCAGGGTTTACTTCCCTTTATATTCCAAGACCCTCCTTCATGGAGGGACTCCCAGTTTCCACACCTGTGCCTTCTCTTCCAGCCTCTTGACCACCAGATCCTTGCAGCCAGACTCAGTGGGACTTCCCTGAGATTTGTCCCTAAGTTAGAACTGAATAAAGCTTGGCCTCCAAGATCTTTAAAAGAGAAGTTTTGTGCCTGGCCTGAATACCATCTAGAGGACCAAGAAAACTGTTATGTCTGGCCTCAATATGATGTAGAGGACCAAGAAAAATGGTCTCGTTTGTGTAGGGGCTTTCTGACAAGCCTCTCTGAGCTTTTAGATTTTCCCCATAATTACCTGTTTCACCCTGTGATCATGTTAATCTGTTCTGTTTATCTCTGTGTTGTGTGAGTGTGTAATCTGATATTCTGTAGGGTTTAGAATGTAGCCAACTGCAAGGGAAGCTTCTAAATTCTGTAGCTGTACTTTTCTTGGAATGATTCTTTCTCTCCCCATCTCCCTCCCTCCCTGATTACAGCAGCCTCAGAAGAGCTATATGAAGGTTGTATGATTGATGAAGCAAACAGAGGAGGATAAAAGAAGTTTTGGATCAGAATTGGAAAGATAAGATATGCACATTTTTAAAGGGGTTTTGATCAAAGTCCACCAGAGAGATAAGTAGATAGAAGGAAAGGCAAGAAAGTTTTAGCATTCAGGAATGAGCACAGCATGCATAGAAAGAAAGGCATAATCTATTTGCATGGGCAGCACAAACAGAATGTTTGAGAATAAATAGTTTGGTAACTTTTGGAAAGAAAAGTTGTTGATTAAAAACTGTAAGAACTCTGGCTAAGTTCTAAGTGCGGAGAGAGAGGAAAAAGGAGGAACCTTCCCCCACACCCCCCATCAAAAAGAGGCAGGTTGACTAGTATTTAACCGTTTCCTGTCTCACATAAGGAGAAAAGCTTCTGTGTAACATGACTTCAAGTAGACAGTCTTCTGCAAGATGGAAATAAATTAGGCTTACAAGATCTCCAAAGAGATGCCTTAAGAGTGAAGCCTTGAAGCTCTCCAGTACTGGGGAGAAGGGTAGAGGCACCAAGTCCCAGTTCACTTGTCTGTAAAGTTCAATGACTCACTTTGAATGTAGAAGCAAAGGAAGTTTGAGTAAAAGTTCAAAAAAAAGCCCTTAAGATTCTTCTTCCTTGTAGTTCTGGCTCTGACAAGGTTAAGGCTACAGCAAAAAGTTAGAACAGCTAAGTTTAAGTTCTTAGCAGTTTCTTGAGGTTTTGAGATTGATCATTAAGGAGTTTTGAAACATCTCCTTATAATCTTGGTCACTCCCTTTCCCCTACTCCCTTCCCTTGAGTCAAGGGGGTACCTCACTGAAGGGATTGCAAACAGCCCTGAATTTTCCTATTAACCCCTCTCATCCCAGATCAAACTCAGAGGAGTGCTGGAGAATGGTAGGAAATCTAAGTTACCCTCCCCACCCTCGATGGGGAGGGGTGGCAGCTACAGTGGGGTCCCACTGGTAATGTCGCTGGCCCCAGGGCATCCTGTAGCTCACCCAGAAAGCCTGGAAGTATCACCCAGGTTCAGCACATCCATGGTTCAAGGCAGTATGAGGTAAGAAGTCAGAAAGCCTCTGAACTTGGGTAAGCTCACTCTTTTAAAGTTGTCGTTTTAACATGTTAATTGTGAAATGCTGATTTTCTGCGTAATTTGGAAATACATTCAACAAAATAGAAGTCACCTGATTGGTAATGGGTTTGTTTCAAGTTTCAAATTGGTAAGCTTTTGTATCAATTGTATCAAGCAACTTTTCATAATTTGGCTACAAATAGCCAACAATTTGTTTATCACATGTGAAAATTGTAAGATTGTTGGTAATTGTTTTTTAATCCTATAACCTAAAGGTGGTAATTGATTACTGCGTGTGTGTGTGTGTGTGTGTGTGTGTGTGTGTGTGTGTGTGTGTGTAAAGGAGGGGATGAGGTGAAAGTCTCATCCAGAATGGTTCTGCCCCTTTGGAGCAGTCCTTAGGGTTAGTCAAAAGGCACAGCCCACAGCAGCTCCTAGAGTAGATGGGGGTGAATAGAAAGCCCCTTTTCTGGGGTCGCTGTCAAACTCTTTTTATTTTGTAAACCTTCCAAAAAGCTTGTTTGGTTTATGCAGTTCCTAAACAATGAACTTGACTTGCTGAGAATAGAATACACAAGTACGTAGACATGATCTCTAACAGTTGGCTTTTACACCAGGACAAATTTAAATTTGAGATGTAAATCCTGGTAAATTTTTTCCTAAGCTGTGATTAGTGAAACTTGTTGGAAATAAGAGCTCATGGGATCATAACTGATTTTATTTTGAGTTGTCTAATGGATCATAATAATCCATCCATAATCAATAGTCAATAATCCACCATCTGAGAGAAATGCCACAAGCTACTCAGAGAGGTAGAGGTCTGCATCTGGAAAAGCTTACCCTCAGTCTAAGATGGGATCCTGCAGGCCCAGTTTCCCTATTGTGTTCCTTTGAAAAGGAGCGTTACCCACACTATTTTCTGCCTTTCTTTGTATCCCTGGCGCTTAGCACAGTGCCTGGCACACAGAGGACACATAATGCTTACTCATTTGATTTGACTAATTTTTGGGGGGCCTCCCCTTCCTTATCTATAAAATGAAATGACCTTGAGGTCTCTTCCAGCTCTAGATTTGTGATTTATAATCAAAGGGTGCTGATTTCTAGAAAATGTATTAAAGGAAACAATGAAGTTCTTAAACCAAGCCCTGTTGGCTTCTTACCAAAGAATATGCCTGTAGGATAATTCCTTTGAAATTGGATAAATTAGTTAGGGATTAAAGAGAACTCTGTTGGGAATCATGAGCGCCTAATAATCATTTAGTTCCTTACTTTCCTATGTAATTCATTGCTTTCTCTTACTTTACCTCATATCCCTAAATTTCTGAGATCTTTGTTTCCAAAAATGATGATTCCATAGTTAAGACTCATATTGATGTGATTTAAGGGGTTCAGGGACCCCTCAAAGATTGAAGAATAGGAGAGGGTTATCTGGAATGAATTCAAGGACTTAAGCATTCTTTAAGTCAAGTTGGCAAAGGTTTATTGTAATGCCAACCTGGAGGGCAGAGTTCCTTAAAGAACTTGAAACCTAACAGGAACAATGTAAAAGCTTATAAAGGAAAAGTAGTGGATTATTTGGCAGATATACTAATTAGGTGATAATATACAACCTCGGTTACAGGTGTCATTCACTACTAGAAACCAGGGGAAGAGATTTCTAAGGAGTATATTTTTGATCTGTTATGTCTGCAGCAAAATAGCTTTGAGAGTTGATGTCTATAGCTTGACCTCTGGATTGTATATGATAATTGTGGGAATCAACACATGATAATTCAGTGGTTACAAGATAGTCCTCTTTTTACAGGGGAAATTCTACAGAGGTCAGCTTGTTCCTGTGATGGGGAAAGATAGTTTGTTTTACTGGGGCCCACTCATGAGTAATTGCTAAGCATAGTGTCCTTGGGCTGTGAAGAAAACTGTCAGGGATAGTGTTTTGAAGCTAGGGAAAAATGTGATCTTAGAATTGGGGTCTAAGCCCAAGCACTTAAGCGCTCCATCATTATCAGCCCAAAGTATGGTATGCCAGATGATATGAACAATAACAAACTTCTGCATCCTTCCAATATTTCATTAGTGGAGAGAAGACAAACATTCCAATTGATTATAATCTATGGGAATTTGAAAACTGAAATGTCTGTCTGAGATGAGAATGTTTCTGTACAAAAAGGAAAAGTGGTTGAGCAATCTTGGGTATTTCATCACCCACCAGCCCTTTAGGGAGCTTCCACTCTCCCCAGATCTCCCCAGCTCCCATTTACTGTTCTGACACTGTCAGGATTCTGTATTCTCTAAAGAGAGAGAAGAATCCAATTTGGATGCAGAGCAGAAGAGGCCTAGCATCCTCATTTCCATTCATTCTGATATTTCTGCTATGGGTCAAGAATGGCCTCCTATAAACTTTGTTAGGAAAAGAGAAGTTCTGGAAATCCATTGCATAGAAATGAACTCACCACAAAATCTATTCACTTAGAAAGCATTTCCTGTTAAGCATTATGGGTAAATGGTATGATAATTAAAAAAAATGTAATTGCCATCTGCTTACCACAAACAGCACAAATTCAGGGAGGATCTTAGTAAAGACCATTACTGTTGAGAGAAATGATTACTTCTCTCTCATATTTATAGCCATTTATTACAATTGGGGTAACCCAAGTTATTTTTCCCTGTCCTATTTCCTTGTCCAATCTCTCAAGGACAGGACTGTTGTGTAAGAAGAAAAAAGAGATATGAGAAATTCAGAGAACCATAGGAAGACTTAAATGAACTGATGTAGAATATTGTAAGCAGAACCAGGAAAGAACATATCTAAGATTACAAATTGGAAAAAAATGATGTTGAATGTTGTAATTATAAATTACCAAGCTTGGCCACAGAGAAGAGAAAAACAAACCTTTCATGGAAGAAGTGGGGAGACTATGGGTATGGATTGTTGCATATACTGTTGGATATACATGGTTAATGTGATGGTTATTTTTGAACTTTTAAATAAAAATTGTATTATGAGGGAAGGTTCAATGGGGGAGGATATATATTGGGCAATGAAGATGATACAAAAGTGAATGTTATTAATAAAGCTTAACTTTCTTTAAAGTGCAATGGAGATGCACATGAGGGGAAAACATATCATCAAGGAAGAACTGAGCAGAAGTAATAGAAAGAATATGATCAGAGTGACCAGAATGAGATAGGCCCACCATATAGGGAAAGTAAAGGATTTCTGGGCAGACAGCCTGTAAGGGTCATCACTATTTACATAATATCAAGAAATGTAGAGGAAGGCCACCAGGAAGCTGGGTAGGATTTACAGGATATAGATAAGAGGCAGCTGGGGTTAAAAGGTGTGGATGGCTCACAATCTTCACCTTCAGATCAATTTCACACTTTGATTGATTACATAGATCCCCAAGGACTATTCATCTGGTCCCCCCGACTTTGTCTCTGTGTCACCAAGCACCAGTTGATTTTCACTCTTCCAGTTTATTGGGGTGAAGACTCAAGAGATAAAGATGGATAAAACACAGATACAGGAACAAACACAGAGTGGAGAGGGTCTTTGAAGGCCGGTTAAGGAAATGTCAAAGAGTCCAGATGAAATTGAAGGTACAGGGAAGGGGAAGGGGTCAGTAAGGCTAACCTCCTGTAGATCCGGGTATAAGCAGGAGGCCTCCAAACATGGGAGGGAGGCTGAGAGGGGATTCAACAGTTCCAGGGGGACACAGCCTCAGGGATCACATCAGGAGCCATGCAGAAGGCATATGAGTTTATGTGTGGGTCTGAAGTCACAAGCAGAACCACTTCTCATTCAGGGCTCCCAAGTTTCTTCTTAGTTTCAGACCCCACTGGGTAAAGGCTGTAGCTATGAGAACCATGATCCCACCTGGGTACAAGGATCTTACCTACTGGTTGTGAACCATGATATCCTGGGAAAGGAAGAGAGACAGACATACAAATCCTTCTAGATCCTAGAAGCATAGAAGCAAAGGACACCAAGGTTCTGAGCACTGTGGGATGGGGGGAAGGGGGGGGCGGGGTGCTCCTAACACTGTTTAGCTCAGTACTTGCCACCACAGAGGAAGCACTTAATAGATGCTTTATCCATCCATCTACAACTGTGTGAGTGGATTGGGGTGGGGGGGGAGGGAGAATGGCAGAGTGGAGAGTCTAAAGGCTGGAACCTGAGACCCCTGCCAAGACTGTCTCTATAGTGTCCCTAAGACCTTTGAGCCCCAGGATCTGGCCCCCTTACTACCTTCTATAAGTTCCTAGGGAAGAAGAGCTGAAGCAAAAGCCAGACCACCCCTTCATCCCAGACCTGGGGTCATATTTGTTGCACAATCAAACATTCTCTCTTCCCTGGAGGACAGCATGGAGGGAGAGGATCTCAGGACTTTCCTTAGGGTATCTCACCTTTCTTACTCCTTATGTAGACCATGAGGTCAACCCCAAAGAAGATCAGTCCCAATACAAGGCTCCTGAGTTCATGCAGCATATTACTCTGGGCAGATTCAGACTGTGCTTCTGGGGAGAAGAGACACCAAGGATCAAAACTTTCCCTCTAGGAGCCAGACCTGTGGGGGGAGCAGACGGGTCTGAGGGGAGTCTGAGAAGGTGGTTAAATTCTAACAAAGGAAGGGACAGACTGAGCAACTGAAATTTCATCAGAGGAACTAACATCAATCCATCTCAAAGTCTAACTCCCTTACCTCAGGACAAAGGGATCCATAGACTGATCACAGAGTACCAGAGGGAGGCCAGCTCCCAGTGCTGGAGCCAGTGAGGAGGGTGACAAGGTCCTAGGTTTCAATAGCTCTTAGTTTAGCATGGCCATTAGGGGGCTGGGCTGGGGAAAGGGGAGAGGCTGGGTAGCACCACATGGAGTTTGTATCAGCCCAGGACAGAAGAAAAGAGGGTCCAGGATACACACTGAGGGGATCTCAGAGCTAGCTCCATGTCCTGAACAATGTTAGATCTAGAGGGTGAGGGAGCTCTATCTCACTCCAGTCCAAGATGACAGGTTTCTGAAGGCTGGAGTGCTCCACTTGGCAGGTGTAGACATCACCACGCTTGGGGGTCATTTCCAGCATCACCAAGATCTGGTAAGTCCAGTCTCCATTGCTGACCAGGCCTGTGGACACAACCCCAGCTGTCTCCTCCTGCCCATTCAGGAACCACCTGACCTCAATGTCCCCAGGATAGAAACCAGTGACAGAGCAGGCAAGCAGGTTGTGGTGTCCCAGGGGAGCCAGCTTTGATGGATACACAATCACCTCAGGCTCAACTGGAAGAAAGAAGAAAGATCTTGAGTGAGGGAGCCAGAGCAGATCTTCCTAATCTAGCTGCCACTTCTGTCAGTTGATCTACAACCAGCCTCAGGTCTCCTCTGCTTCCCCAGGCCAGAAATGGGCATCTTGGTAGACATGTAAGCTTCCCCTAAGACTAGAAATCTGAACCAGCAAGAAGTGGACCCAGGAGTGCATAGTGCTGAATTATCACAGCCCCAGCTCATGAGGATTCAGTGCTATGGGAAGAAATCAGCAGGCATTTTCTCATTATAAATGGATACTTTGTAATGGATTATTTTCAAAATCAAAACACAGATAAAGATAACAAACTATTTTAAGAAAGATTTCCAGCTCAAATATTAAGTGATGCTATCAATCCACTGAAGCAATTTTGGTCAGGAGACCTGTGAGGAACATCTAGGCTCAGTAGAAACTTGAGCATTGTGACCCAGAATCCGTCGGCCCTAGGAGAAGCAGAAATATGTCTGGGTCTCTGGAGAAAGACAATTTCAGTGATGAGGCCTCAGTTGTAAGAGTGTGTATTATCAGAGGAGGCTGAGAGGAAGAATGGAGAGAATGTGGTTGAGACAGGAGAGAACAGAGTATGGGAAACCTCTACTAAGTTTAGGTTCAGAGATAAAAAAAGGAAGACTTTTATTTACAATTTTAAAAGGATCATGACACCTGGGCTCTCATGACTTGCAGGGGTGTCTAATTTTCTATTAACCATTTTGTCAGTTTTTTTAGTTGTATTTCAGTCACGTCCAACTATTTGTTACCCCATCTGGGGGTTTCTTGACAAAGATATTGGAGTGGTTTGCCACTCCCTTCTCCATCTCATTTTAAAGATGAAAAACTTAAGCAAACAAGGTTAAGTGACTTGCCCAATGTCACATGGCTAGGAAGTTTCTGAGGTCAGATTTGAACTCAGGAAGATGAGTCTTCCTGGCTCCAGACTTGGCACTGTTTCCACTGTCCTATCTAGCTGCCTATTAACTACTTTGGCATTGTATAAATGTGAGCTATTTATTGATGAAAGGTTTTTGACTTGTTCCCATTGCAATTTATTCCCATTAGAATTGGAGGAGGGAAAAAACCTCACAGGAAAAAGGACTCAAGGAATCAAAATTCATGCTGCTGTGAGAGGGTTTCTTCCCCCTTCCTTCTCCAGAACATCTCATTCATTTCCCCCTTTCTTCTCCTGTCTCTTCCCTCCCCTTCTCCCCTTCTCTCCAGTTTTCCTGCTCCTCATTCCTCCCCATCATCTCTGTTGCCTTTCTTCTCTCTCTCACTTCACCTCTTCTCCCTCTCATCCCTCCTTCTTTCTCCTTCCATCCCAATAACTTCCCCTCCATTCTTCTTCCTTCCTCTACATCCCCCCTTTGTCCCCAATCTCTTCCCCTCCTCCATCTCCTTTCCTTGCTCCTCCCCCTTGGTCCCCTCCCTTCCTCTTCTCTCACAATCGATCACCTCCCCCTCTCCTGCTCCCCCTGGTCTCTCCGCTGCTTTGGGGGCCCCGGTCCCTGTGTCCGCTCCTGTGACCCCTCCCTTCTCTCCTCCAACCTGCCCCTCCCATCACTATCTCCTTCCCTCTCTTCCTCCTCCTCTGCACTCCCTTCCAGCCCCTTCTCTTTCCTTCCCTCCCTTCTCTGCTCCCCCCGCCCCTTCCCACGATGCCCGTCCCTCTCTCGTTCCTTGCTCTCTCTTGCTCGATCCCTGCTGGGCTGCCCTGGTCCCCCCTCCCCTCTCCGGGGGTGCAAACTCCCCGGGCCTGCGCACTGAGAAGGGCTCGATCACCTTGTAGGTGTGCCTGCGGAAAGTGTCCACTCGGGCGCGTTTCTGCTCCGGGAGCTCCTTCCTGCTGTTCCAACTCTCCGCACCGCGCCGCCCCAGCTCCGACACCGCCACAAACTCCCCCGCGTCGCTGTCAAAGCCCCCAAACTCCTCCCGGTTGTAGATGTGTGCCTCCACAAACCGCACGTGCTGTGTCCGTTCACAAAGTGACACTCGGCCTTTTCTGCTCCATGAAGTGCTCTGGAGGGACACCCGGAGGAGGGTCAGCCGGGACGGACACCCCCGCCCTCGAATGCATGACCTCACCTGGGCCTGACCAACCAGAACATGGCCAACATCCGGCTGCCCCCTTCCCGCGAATGCTCAGCCCCACTCCCTCGGAGGCCCAGAGAGGGCAAGGAACTTTTCCGAGGTCACACCGCAAATCTGGAATGGAGGCAAAGCTACAATCCAGATCTTCAGGTTCCCAGACCCGTTCCTGTCTGTCTGGTGCAGTATAGCTGTCTCTCAATTGCATCTGGCCTGGAGCAAACACTCCCAGGAAGTTTTATCCAACAACCATCCTAAGTCCTCCTCACCCAAGATGAACCCACTGATTCTTATCCCCCCAGTGCATCTTTGTAACTCCCCAGCCCCTCTACAGAGACTCTGGCAGGTGAGAGACCCTCCACACACTTCCATAACCTTAGAGGTCACAGGCCTCTCTCCCCTTTGATCAGGGGATAATAATCAGATCAATATTATGCTTGATACTGAAAGAGCACGGAGATCTGCTGTGCTGTGCGTGGCTCTGCTCACAATTCCTGTGACTCCTGGACCAGGGCTTCCTTTCTCAGTCACCCCTTCTGGGAATGCCTTGTACCCTCCTCCTCCTAGAAGGCAAGCTCCTGGAGGGCAGGAAATGATTCAGCACAGTGCCCAGCTCATAGAAAGGCATATAAACTGATGCTGAGTGAAATGAGCAGAACCAGGAGAACGTTATACACAGTAGCAGCCACAGAGTGAGAGGGCTGTTTCTGATAGACTTAGCCTTTCACAGCAATGCAAGGACCTAAAACATTCCCAAAGGACTCTTGAGACAAAATGCCATCCACATTGAAAGAACTATGGAGTCAGAATGCAGAATGAAACAGACTATTTTCTCTTGTGTTAGGTTATGGCTTTTTTCCTCACGGTTTCTCCCATTTGTTTTAATTCTTCTGTGCAACATGACTGATGTGAAAATGTGGTTAATAAGAATGTATGTGTACCCACAGAAGATTGCATGCTGCATGGGAGAGGGGGCAAGGAGGGAGAGAAGATTTAAAACTTATGGAAGTGATTGTTGAAAACTGAAAACAAATAAGTTAATTAAATAAAAAAAAAAAAAGAAAAAAGAGAGCTTAGAGAAATAGAGCCTGAAATATCTAGGAGGAAGCTGGTGATGCTGGACAGAGACTAGGGCAGGAAACACATCTGAACAGAGATGGGAATTAGCTCTATGAGAGCTGAGGAAGTCACAGAGAGAAGAGGAGAGGGCCCAGGACAGAGGCTTAGGAAACATGCCCATTTAGGGGGTATGATGTAGATGATAAATCTGCAAAGGGCACTGGGAAAAAGTGACCAGACAGATAAGTAGAGAACCAAAGGAGAGCAGTCACAAAACCCCAAAGAGATGAGAATATGCAGGAGCTGATGGAGGCTGAACAGGGTCGAATTCAGCAGAAAGTTTCTGAAAGATGAATCCTGAGAAAAGACCATGAGTTTTGGTAATTAAGAGATAGGTCCTTGGTCATTTGGAGAGAGACGTCTTAATTGAATAACAAGGTGGGAAGCCAGACTTCGAAGGACTGAGGAATGAGGGAGAGAAGTGTGGAGACAGTGTGTTCAGACACATTTTATAGGAGTCTGGATGAGAAAGGAAGAAAAAATATGTAGGAGTGACACATTTTTACAAAGGAAAGAATCTGCTCACATCTGGTTTTCTTTGTAGGAATGCTTCAAATGCCTCTTTTTATTGAACATCCAAACTATTACTAATAAAGGCACCACCATCCTCCAGTCACCCGGGCTGGGTTTTGGCTTTTGTCTCTTTCTGCATCCCCAGTACTTAGCACAGTGTTTGCCACACAGAAGGCACTTACTAAATGTTTATTGATTGACTGCCTGATAGTGTGAACTAATGCAGAAGAAAATGAAAGGAACCAGAAGAAGAATTTATACAATAAGAACAATATGGTAAAGATAAACAACTATGAAAGACTGAGGAACCCTGTTTAGTATACTAACCAACCATGATTCCAGAGGACTAATGATGAGACATGCCACCCACTTCCTGACCAAGAGGACTCAGAATGTAGAACGAGAACCTTTTTTTTTTTCCAAAATGGCTAATGCAAAAATTTGTTTCGCTTGACCATACATGTTTGTAATAGGGGATGGTTTTTTTTTTTTTTTTTTGCTGTTTGAGAGGGAGAAGTGTAGATTTGGGAGGCAGAAAAAGCAAATTTTTGATTGTATATGAAGTTTTTAAAAGAAAGAAGGAAATTTGTATTTCAACCCAAAATATCAGTAAACTATATATCCTCTGTTGATCCAGAAATAACAGTATTAGGCATATACTGCAAAGAAAGTAAAAATAGAAGACACACAGGTGAAATATGCACACACACATACACAAATATATAATATTATACATTTATGTGTTTGTATGTCTACGTATACACAGAGCACCACTTTTTGTTGCAGCAGAGACCTGGAGACAAAGTGGATGCCACTATTTGAGAAATGACTGTACAAATTCTGTTCGGAGAATAAAAATGTGTCCTTGGGTTGTAAGAAGTGATGGAAGGAACAGATCCAGTAAATCCCAGGAAACACTGAAATAATGCAAAGTGAAGTGAGCAGAGCAAGGAGACCAGTTTCCACAATGATAATGATCTAAAGGAAAACCACCTTGAAAGACTTCAGACTCAGGTCAGTGCAATGACCCATCAAGGCTCCAGGAGACAGAGGCTGAAGCACTTGCTGTCTCTTGGCAAAGAGGTGATGGATCCAAGACAGGGGCAGATATTTCAGTCACAGCCCAAAGACACAGGGCTCCTAATTGAGGGAGGGTTTGAGTTCTAGTTTAGGTCTGAGTAACTGATGGGTAGTGATAGTGATGCAAAAAAAGAAAGAAAAGCACATCAATGAAACATTTTTTTAAAACACGGAGAAAAGAGTAGAAAAAATGACCAAAAGGAACAAAGACAAGCAGGGCAGTTTGGGTCTTCTCATGTTAAATTTAACATGTACTTAAAAAATCAAACAGCATGTAAGAGGAGCTCACACTTTTATCTACAACAATCTTTTTCTGGTTTTGAAAAGTCTCTTGTAGGAAGTGATCACAAGCTGAGACCTCTAAAAAAGGCACACCCCATGATGTTGGAGGATTAACTGTAGGTCTACACTTCCTCCATAATCTTTCTTACTATCTTTCATAAGAGTAGGTTATCACTGGAAAAAGGTTACAGGTATATAGTGCCTCTCCCTTTTGAACATTTGCAACCTTGATGCCCCAAGTCTTCTAACATTTGTATCCCCCCCAAAAGAAAGGAAAAAAGAAAGAAAAAAGGGTCTTTTGGGAGCCATTTGGAAGGATTAGAGGCACTGAGTAATTTCCAATCAACTCCATTCCTCCTTTTCAATTCTGGGTCCTATTCACTATCCAACTGCAGAGCCTCCTCCAAACAGGCCCAGTGATGCATTAATTGGAATGTCATAATGGGCATTTTTCATCCCTTTCAGAGTTTTCTGTATGGATTGTAAGGCTAGTCTCTTTTTCATATAGCAGCAAATTATTAATATTAAACTTTTTTCTGCCTCATTAGGTGTTTATTATCAGAAGGAGCATGAAGTGAAGTTATTTCTGCTTCTCTATTTTACAAGGAATTTTGAATAATTATGGAATCAAAGTCCTGTAATTAACAAGAAACAAGTATTATGGGATCTTATAGTCTATAAATTTTTTAGTCAATTTTGAAAGGTAAAGACGTGGTCCATTGTTGAATCCCTCTTGTGAAAACCTGCTTGATCCTTACTAATAAATACTGCTATCAAGGATTCTTTCATTTCATACATAGATGACTCTCATTAAGAATTTTTTAATAGGTGAAAGAATGGGCATATAAGTCAGTAGTTACTGACAGTCTCTCAGTCACCTTTCCTTTTGGTATCAATAAAGTCCAGGAATTTCCAGGATTTTTACTTCCTTTAGATCCATTGAATACTGGTTCCTCAATACCCTTGCAGTTGTGTCATTTCTAGCACAAATCTCTTCTATAAACACTTTGCAATCCAACTGCTTTTCCTGTCTTTGTTCTCTTTGAAGTCATTTTACCTCCATGTTAAGCACATCTAGGACTGTGTTGTTAGGGTCTAAGTACTGTGTGGTTGCACTCTCTTTAATAGAGAAAACCCTGAACTGCATATTTGCCAAAGATATTGGCCATTGTAATGGAAGAGATCCAGCCCAGAGTCCAGGTCGAAGAAGACAGAGAGGTTACCCCAAAATTTCTTCTTCTGGATGACATTGTGCTGACCATAAGAAGACCTGGAACATTGAAGAAGCTTCTGGAAGAAATTTGTCATCACTCAAATATTTGGCTTAGCCATTCACACTGGAAAGACCAAGTCAATGAAGAATATCTATTGCACAGATTTCAGCATCCACTTGGGTGGACATTGTATAAAGCCTGTCCATCAATACATGTATCTGGGATAGACTTACAGATGGGTGAGGAGTGGGGCACAAAGTTGATCAGAAGGAGAATGATTTGGATTTCAGCCAGAAAATCAAGCTTTTCATGAAAGCGAAGGTTCATCTTTACAATGCTAATATTCTTCTGGTATTATGATACGGCAGTAAGATATGGATTACAACTGTCTGAAGAATTAAGCATGACTATCACACACAAGTCATAGAGTAGATATAAACAGATTAAAATATATGAGCATTCTAAAGAGGGAAAAGGGGTCAAAGATATCATCAAGGACATGTATACTAGGAAGACAAGAGGGGCTGCATACAGGACAAGAAAAAAGGATGACAGGGGGCCAAGATGGTGGAGTAGAAAGATGCACATACACATAGCTCCGAACCCACAACCCATAGAACATCTGTATAAAGTAACTCATGGTGAATTCTGGAGCAGTGAGGCCACAGAACAGTGGAGTGAAGGAGATTTCTGTTCCAGAGGGACCTGTAAACCTCTCGGCAAAGGTCTGTTGCGCTGCAGACGCAGAGCCCAGCCCAGGCCTGCCACGGCCTCGGCACTGAGAGGAGCAGATCCGAGCAGGCCTCAGGGACAGGATCTCCAGCAGCCACGTGGGTCCCTCCACCCACAGGTGACGGGGGTCGGTGAGAAGGTCTCTTTGGTGGGTCGAGAGGGGAGTGGGGTGCCCCCATAACTCAGGCCCCCTCAGGAGGCAGCAGCAGAAGCGGGAGCAGACCGAGGCTCCCCAAACAAAGAGGAGCCCGGATCCATTGTTGAAGGTCTCTGCATAAACCCCCTGAGGGAGCTGAGCCCATGAGGCTGCCCTGCCCCCACCCGGGGAAGCTGAACTTGATCTCACACTGAATAGCAGCCCTGCCCCCGCCCAAAGCCCTGAGGCTGGGAAGCAGCATTTGAGTCTCAGACCCCAAGTGCTGGCTAGGAGGATCAGGAGGCGAGGTAGGTATGAGGAGAATATTCAGAGGTCAAGTCACTGGCTGGGAAAATGTCCATAAAAGGGAAAAAAAACCAAGACTATGGAGGGTTACTTTCTTGGTGAGCAGGTTTCTCCTCCCCTCCTTTCTGATGAGGAAGAGCAGTGCTCACCATCAGGGGAAGACACGGAAGTCAGTGCTTCTACATCCCAGCCCACTCAATGGGATCAGACCTGGGAAAACCTCATAAAGAGCTCAAAAAATTTTCAAAATTATGTTAGAGAGGTGAAGGAAAAACTGGGAAGAGCAATAAAAGACTTGCAAGCAAAGTATGAACAACAGATCAGCACCCTGCTAAAGGAGACCCAAAAAATGCTGAAGAAAATAACACCCTGAAAAATAGGCTAACTCAATTGGCTAAGGAGGTGCAAGAAGCCAATGAGGAGAAGAATGCTTTCAAAAGCAGAATTAGCCAAATGGAAAAGGAGATTCAAAAGCTCACTGAAGAAAATAGTTCTTTCAAAATTAGAATGGAACAGATGGAGGCTAATGACTTGATGAGAAACCAAGAAATCACAAAACAAAACCAAAAGAATGAAAAAATGGAAGATAATGTGAAATATCTCATTGGAAAAACAACTGACCTGGAAAATAGATCCAGGAGAGACAATTTAAAAATTATGGGCCTACCTGAAAGCCATGATCAAAAAAAGAGCCTAGACATCATCTTTCATGAAATTATCAAGGAAAACTGCCCTGAGATTCTAGAACCAGAGGGCAAAATAAATATTCAAGGAATTCACAGAACACCGCCTGAAAGAGATCCAAAAAGAGAAACTCCTAGGAACATTGTGGCCAAATTCCAGAATTCCCAAGTCAAGGAGAAAATATTGCAAGCAGCTAGAAAGAAACAATTCAAGTATTGTGGAAATACAATCAGGATAACACAAGACCTAGCAGCTTCTACATTAAGGGATCAAAGGGCATGGAATAGGATATTCCAGAAGTCAAAGGAACTAGGACTAAAACCAAGAATCACCTACCCAGCAAAACTGAGTATAATACTTCAGGGGAAATCTGGTCTTTCAATGAAATAGAGGACTTTCAAGCATTCTTGATGAAAAGACCAGAGCTGAAAAGAAAATTTGACTTTCAAACACAAGAATGAAGAGAAGCACGAAAAGGTGAACAGCAAAGAGAAGTCATAAGGGACTTACTAAAGTTGACCTGTTTACATTCCTACATGGAAAGACAATATTTGTAACTCTTGAAATTTTTCAGTATCTGGGTACTGGGTGGGATTACACACACACACATGCACACGCACATGCACACGCACACACACATAGAGATAGAATGCACAGAGTGAACTGAAGAGGATGGGATCATATCTTAAAAAAAGAAAAAAGGATGACAAATAGAGGAACAGTGGGATCCACAGGTACCCTCTCAATGTCAGGAGAGAGTAAGGATGACTGCTATGAAAATGGATGAACCCTGTGTGGAAATTTATCAGAGAGTATGGGCAAGAGTCACAGAATGGGCAGCCATGGATGAAGTGAGATCTGCACCTTGAAAGGAACTTTTGAATCAATGAATTCACAGATTCATTTGAGTATAAGTACTGAAATGCAGACAAATATTCAATATATGGCACTGTCCTTCACTTGTCCCTCACTAGATTATATCTTATTTCTCTAATTCCTTTCACAGAAAAATCTCTCTAAATATTCATCTATATCCAAAGGACTCTCACTTAATACTCAGTGATCTGGGTTTATAACACTACTCTTAAATAAGTGAGTGAAAAAAAATTTTTAATTGCCAATTGTCTGCTAAGGGGAATACAAATCCAAAGGTGAAGACAATCCCTACTATGAAGGAACAGTCATTCTTATGAGGGGAAGAGTAGAGGGCAGTGATGGCTAGGGAGGGACACTGGGTTGAAGGTGGAGAGTGGGGCCACAGGGGAGTAGATGGACACAGCTCATTCAGGAACAAAGGAAAAGTAGATTTTATCACAGTTCTTGGAATTGGATTTTACTTTTGGGGGAGGGGAAAGAGCTGTGAGGAAAGGGCAGACATATCTCTATGAAGAGGTTTGCAAGGGGGGTTGTGGAGGAAGTTGCTGCAGAGGAGGGAATGAAGTGAAGCCTGACAGGACCTCTTTTGAAATAGTAGGTAGGGTTCTCAGTGTCTGGGTGGTGCAGTGGTTAGAGCACTGGGCTTAGAATCAGGAAAAACTGGGTTCAAATCCAACCTTAGACACTTTATATCTGTGTGATTCTGAGCAAGTCAATTAACCTTATTTGCCTCTGTTCCCTCATCTGTAAAATGAATTGGAGAAAGAAATTGCAAAACACTCCAATCTCTGCCAAGAAAACCCCAAACAGGGTCACAAAGAGTCAAACATGACTGAAATGTCTGAACAGCACTGAGGATTTAATCACTTATCAAGAGAGCAGGGTCCCAGAGCAGAAGTTCCTCCAGAGTATAATTTTTTGGTTTGAGAAGCAAGACGATTGTTAAAGCTTTAGAGGCAGTGGTCCCTCTGTTTTACCTCCTTCCACAAATTATAATAATTTTGTCTCCAAACTCATCCTTTTGTCAATGTAACTTTTGACACTGATGGTCACATCTTTGAAATCCTCCCACCCCAGACTTCTAGGACACCTCACCATCCTCACTTTTTTCTTACCTCTTCAACTACTATCTCCCTGTCCTCTGAGCTAACTCCTCTTCCTCTTCTCAATCATTAAACATATTCATGACCAAAGTCACCACTCCCGATTCTCCTTTCTCTCTCTCTCTCTCTCTCTCTCTCTCTGACATCTGTTCACTCCCATCCCTTCATTTCTCCCTCTCTACAGATGCCTCCTAAACCTTGATCTTGATTCATGCTGTCATAGTCTCACTTTCAGTTTCCAATTCCCTGTCAAACATCTCCACTTGGATGTTCCCAAGCACCTCAAACTAAAAATATGAAAGTCCTCATCTTCCCTTTGGAATCAAATCCTCCTCTTTACTTCCTGAGTTCTATTAATGGGACCACCATTCTACCTTATACCTGCTCTAAAAAACCTAAAGTAATTTGGGACTCAGGTCTCTCTCTTTGCCTCACCTACCACAGACAAGGCACAAGACTTTAATGTTTCTTCCTTTTCAGTGTCTTCTCTCTGCCCCAGTTTTTACAATCACACCATGACCATCCAAATTAAAAGCTTTTAATCCTTTAATATCCTCACCCCCACAAATATAGCAGTTTACCATAGTAACTACATTGCCCTGGTAATTATTGCTGTGTCACCTTGGCTAAATCACTGATTTGGGGGGCTTAGTTTCCTTATCTGTAAAACAAGAGAACTGGTGATCTCAATGTGCAAATTCTGGAATTCTGCACATGTAAGGAGACAGTTTGAAAGAACCACCCACAGGTAAAACTCCTTCAGAAGAATAAGGGATTAAGGGGAAAGGGGAAACTGTGGCATCAGACATTGGGGCTCAGAATAACACCAGTGTCATCACCAATTCAAGTGAGTCAGACTAGACCTGAACCCCTTGGAATGACCTCTAATATCTTTAGATCCTGGTTTCATAGACATTTGCCTGTCCTCTTAGTAAATTCAGGACCTAAAAGTGGGAAAATGTGTGTTCTAACATTTTCCCACTTTTGGATCCTGATTTTACCAAATTCCTGACTGTCTTTCTGAATCTTGGACACATCTGGAGCCTTTGGCCTCTTTTTACTTCCCTGACACCTTGAACTGACTGTGCTTGTCTGCACTACTCAGTTCTGTCCTTCCTACCAAGATGACAGACTACAACATGGTACTCTGCCAAGCTCCACAGGCCACGCTTGATGGGTCAAGTTTCAGCATATACAGTGGCCTCCTAACTTGTTTCTGTGGTTTAAAATCGTCCCCTCTCCAAAGTCCCTTGTTCACCTCATGAATCTCCATTGCCATTTAGATAAAGAATAACTTCTTTAGCCCAGAAATCAAGGTCTTCTCCACCTCTGTGCCCATTTCCCTTTCTAGCCCTCTTTCCCACTTTTCCCACATGAAACCTCAGTCCAAGCCAAAGTCTTCTGACAGTCCCTTAGTTCCTTCTTGTGTTTACCCTTTTCTGTGCTCATTTTCCCACAGGCATGGATTCTCTCCCTATTACTGATGAGGTATCACCATCCCCCCTTTTAGCTCACAACTTCAGAGTTATCCTCACATCACCTATATTGAATCTGTTTCCAAAATTTGGCAATTTTATTTTCATAACATCTTGATCATACCCCATTTTCTCCTCTGATCCTGCAACAATTCTGATGCAGGCCCTCACTACCTTCCACCTGCACTATTGCAATAGCTTGCTAGTGGGCCTGCTTGCCTCTAATCTCCCCTCACTGTAGTCTATCCTCCATTCAGCTGTCAAATACATCTTCCAGTAGCACAGATCTGATCATGTCACTCATCTGCTCAATAAACTCCAATGGCTCCCTATAATTTCTAGCATCAAAATTAAAAATCCTATTTGGCCTTCAAAGTCCTTCACACGTTGACCCCTCCTACTGACTCCTTCCTGCTCCACTCATGTACTCTGTGATCCAGTGACACTGGCTGCCCTGCTGTCTCTACTAGACACTCCATCTCCCAGCTCTGGGCATTTCCTCTGGCTGTCCTCCATGTCTGGAATGCTTTCCCTCCTCATCCCTGACTCGTGGCTTCCCTGGCTTCCTTCAAGTCCTAACTAAAATCCTATTTTCTGCAGGAAGCCTTTCCTGTTTCCCTTTAATTCTATTGCCTTCCCTCTATTGGTTATTTCCAAATTATCCTAAATATATATGGTGTGTACACAGTTGTTTTCATGTTGTTATCCCCAGGGGCTTTTTCATTTCTTTGTATCCCTGTAGTTAACATAGGGTCTAGTATATAGTAACTGCTTAAGAAAAGTCTGACTAACTTCTAGCTTGGAGGCTACTAAATTATTGTGTAGTTTCGATGATTGTCCACATGGAGGCAGCACCTGCTTAGTACACCTAGGACTGATTCCAGGGTGTTCCTGGAGTTGTCAGCTAGGTTATGCAGTCATCACCCTGGGATAGCCACCTGCTCTTGGGTCTCACCTTACTCAGGCCCTGACAAACTGTCTATAAAATGCCTCTTTTCTCTTGTCTAGCCCTGGAAAATGGGTGTTAAACACGGCATACTCTCAGATGTCAGTACAGGTGACAAAGTTCAAAAGTGGGTCAGATCCTGGAGGATAACTCTAGAAAAGGTTAGGATCTCCAAGAGACTGTTAGGCCAGGCCAGGCTGCAGGGGAATTGGGAGATTGACTAGAGAGAGAGAGTCCTGCCTGATCCAGGAGAGTGGGGGATTGGGGAACACTTGCCTGCACTTTTTTTCAGCTCATTAATAAGGGATCATGAAGATAGGAGAAAAGCCAGGCTGAGTCAATCCCCTTAGTGTCTCTAGCCCAGAATCTGCCTCTGAGGAATTGATGGGGAGACCTTCCCCTCCTGCACCATGATGTTATTCATGAAAATCAGGGATCATCCCAAACACTCCAGCTTCACATATGGACTTGGAATCTTACCTGGGAAATTAATCCAGAAAAGTCTACCCCTTCTTCCCCCAATAACAGCCAAACTGAAATCTTTCTAGCAGCTAGGACAGACTCTGTGATGATGTTTAGCAGGATAGAAAAGTTTAGATGGGAATGGGAGATGTTAGCAGCTTAATCATTCCTTAATCAAAAAGCTCCAGTGACTTTCTGTCATCTCCAGGATCAAGTATAAAATCCCCTGCTTGGCCCTTAAGGCCCTTCAAAACCTGGTCCCCTCCTACTATTCCAGCCTTCTTACAGCATTCACTTCACTGGCTTACTTCAAGTATCAGCTCAAACCCCACTTTCTAAAGGAAACCTGTCCTGATCCCCCTTAATGTTAGTACCTTCCTTCTCTTATGTTCAATTTGTTCTGTATCTGTCTTGTTTCTTCAGATTGTTGGCCTGTTGTGTTCTCCATGAGACTGTGAGCTTCTTGAGAACAGGAGCTGTCTTTTGCCTTTCTTTCTATCCTTGGCATCAGCACAGTGCCTGGCAGACAGGAGGTGCTTCATAACTGCATATTGACAATCTGCCTGGAGCCTCAGCTCTTGGAGGGGAGCTGCATCAAGTCCCTGAACCCTGAGGAAAAGGGGGAAAGGAAGTAAGGGCCAAAGGAAGAGTTAGTTGGGAAGGGAGCCTGAAACTCAGTTTCCCCTACTGCCCATCTATTTGAGGACTGTCCTGTCCCATCCTTCCTTTGGTCCAGACCCAGAGAGAAGAGTACTCCACTTGGGCCCCACTTGGACTCTCTGGGAAGCTGCTGCTCTGTACTTACCTGAGGCATGCCTGCCTGCAGCCATCCAGGAATTCGGACGAGCAGGATCACAGCCCGAACCTCTGTCCAGATACCCTGGGGGAGTAAGACACACAGCATCCTGGAGATAAAATGAGGCTAAGTGACCCAATGAGATATAACAGTCAGGATGGGCTTCACTTCATGGAAATTATCTTTCCACATTTCCCAGACTAAGAATTTACGGATCCTCTTGTCTGACCAAGGGTTGGGCAACCTCAGAGTTAAGAGAGCCAATTAGTATTAGAAATGAACTGCATCATTAGTTCCTTTGCAGAGGTTCCTTTTGCAGGGTCTGTACTAATGCTTCAATGTTTTTCTGGTGAAGAAAAAACAAAAATGTCACAGAAATAATAGAATCTTAGGGAAGGAGGGGGCCCCAGAGGTCATGCCCTGCCTGGTCTACTACAATAGCCAAATAAATGTTAGGGCATTGAAGCTGAGCTGCTAGTATAGATCAGTGAAAGTCTTCACTTATGGGACCTAGTGGTCCCATAAAACTAGAGAAGGAGAAATGTTCTAAAATTTTGAAAAAGGGAAGATAGACAAGTGTGCAGTCTATGGTTTAATGAATCCTGCTTTTGACTCCTAGAAAAAAATCTAATACATGTTATAAAAGATATTGTTTGTGAGCATTTTGAAAGGGAAGAGTGATTGTATAAAGGCCATTAAGGCCTCATCAAAAACTGGTGATGCCAGATGAACCTTCCCTTATTGACTCTATAACTAAACTGATAGATCAGGAGAATGTTGTAAATATATTAAACCTGGATTCCAACAAAAAAAAAATCTGATAAAATCTGAAAACTTAACTCACTCCCAGGTAAAATGCTGATTTACTCTTGTGCTTTTTATGTCGTTCTAATCTGATAACTTCTCTGATTTCTGTTTGCTGTTTTACTTGGATAAGTGGATTTACTCCCTTTTTCAAATTTATCATAATCTTTTGTGTAACCCGACTTTTAAGAGATATAACCAAGCTGAGGGCTATAAGTTTGGGACTACCAAGTAATCAGGAACCAACCATTCTGGAGAGAAGTTTGAAAGTACACCCAAAGAGTTATGGAACTGTGCATACCCTGATCCAGGAATACCTCTGCTAGGTCTATATTCCAAAGACATCCCCTCAAAAAGGAAAAGACCTATTTGTCCACAAATATTTATAGCAGGTCTTTCTGTGGTTGCTAAGAATTAGAAATCAAAGGCATACCCATCAATTGGGGAATGGCTAAACAAGCTGTAGTAAAGGATTATGGTGGAAGATTATTGTGCTATAAGAAATGACTAGCAGGATGATTTCAGAAAATCCTGGAAAGACTTATGTGAACTGATGCAAAGTGAAATGAGCAGAACTAGGAGAACATTGTACACAGTAACAAAAATAGTGTACGATGAAAAATTGTGAATGACTTAACTATTCTCAACAATACCATTAATGATCCAAGACGATCTCAAAGGACTAATGATGAAGCAGACTATCTACCTCCAGAGAAAGAACTGAGACTATCTGAATATACACTGACACATGCTATTTTTCACTTTCTTTCATTCTTTTTATTTGAATCTTCTTGTACAAAATGACTAATATGGAAATGTTTTGCATAATTACACACATATAAATTAATTTCATATTACTTACTATCTCAGGGAAGAAGGGAGGTGAGTGAGGTAAGGAGGGAGAGGTAGAATTAGGAACTCAAAACTTTTCAAAAATGTTTAAAAATTATTTTAACATGTAATTGGGTAAAAAAATTTATATTAAGCAAAAGTAATCAGGAAAGCAGATTTTATTGTGATGCTGTCTTTTCCTAGAGTAAAAATATTTGGGGAGGGGAGCAGCCCTAATGATGTTTTAGGGAATGACAAGGAGAGAGTGAGTGAGAGAGAGAGAGAGAGAGAGAGAGAGAGAGAGAGAGAGAGAGAGAGAGAGAGAGAGAGAGAAAATGACTTCACTTAGAGAAAGATCATTCTCAGAAGTCTCTAGAATTTCCAGTAAGTTCATGGAAATCATGGAGCCAGTTTTCCATGCATGTTGGTCATTCCAAAGTTTTTCTCTACTACCTCCCTGATGTCTTCTGTCTACATGTCTCTCTGAATAAACTCTTCAAAGTTTCTGCAGCCAAATGAAGTAAGCCCCTCACTCAGTCATGCAATATCATACTCAGTATTTTTTCCGCCAATCAAGAGTTACTTATCCCACCTTATGATTTCCTTTTTATGTTTATCTTTTCATGCTTCTCTTGATTCTTGTATTTGAAAGTTAACATTTCTAGTCAGCTCTGGTCTTTTCAACAAGAATGCTTGGAAGTCCTCTATTTCATTGAAATTTCATTTTCCCCTTTGAAGTATTATACTCAGTTTTGCTGAGTAGGCGATTCTTGTTTTTAATCCTACTTCCTTTGACTTCTGGAATATCATATTCCAAGCCCTTCGACACCTTAATGTAGAAGCTGCTGAATCTTGTGTTATCCTGATTGTATTTCCACAATACTTGAATTGCTTTTTTTCTGGCTGCTTGCAATATTTTCTCCTTGACCTTGGAACTCTGGAATTTGACTACAATATTCCTAGGAGTTTTCCTTTTGGGTTCTCTTTCAGGAGGTGATTGGTGGATTCTTTCAATTTCTATTTTACCTTCTGGTTCTAGAATATCAGGGCAGTTTTCCTTGATAACTTCTTGAAAGATGATGTTTAGGCTATTTTTTTTTGAGCATGGCTTTCAGATAGACCAACAATTTTTAAATTATTTCTCCTGAATCCATTTCCCAGGTCAGTTGTTTTTCCAATGAGATACTTCACATTGTCTTCTATTTTTTCATTCTTTTGGTTTTGTTTTATAATTTCTTGATTTCTCATAAAGTCATTAGATTCCATTTGCTCTATACTAATTTTTAAGGAATTATTTTCTTCAATGAGCTTTTGGACCTCTTTTTCCATTTGGCCCATTCTACTTTTTTTTTTTTTTTTTTTTAGCAGACTTGGGAAGTTATTTATTGTGAAAACGAAAGATAACAACTTGACATCTAAAATACATAAGGAACTGTTAAGTCATGGTGATAATTTCCAATCTACAATGAATAAATTTCCAAAAGGATGTGAACAGAAAACTTCTGAAAGAAGAAACACAGCTGGTTAATAAGCCCTCAAAAAAGCTCAATTTTACTACTAACAAAAGAGTTCCAAAGACTCCATTTTGCCTACATAACTGGCAAATATAATGAAAAGAAATTAAATTAAATGTTGGGAGGATTATGAAGAATGGGTATGCTCACCCATTGCTGGTGAAATGATGAACCCAAATTCATAGAATCTTTTTGTATAGAATAAAGCAGTATTCATTGAAATTATTTTTAAAAATAACATGATCAACAATTTCGTTGTGGTGGATATGCCCTGAAAATGTTTTAAAACACAACAAAAGTATTCAAATATTTTTTTCTTAGAAGCACTATGTGCAAACCCTGTTGCTTCACCCCAAAATTGATGAAACTTAAATGTACGATAGGAGAATGGTTAAATAAATAATGGCAGCATATTTCAATGAAATATTATACTTTAATTAAGACCAAAAAGTATGAGGGAAAAAGATAATTCTAGATATTTCTTTATGAATTAATGCAGAGTTAAAAAATAGGAGAACTGAAATGGAGCATGTAAGAATAGTGAGAATAGTGACACATTTTGCTTTTTAAAGCATTCTTTTCTCCATTGACTTTTTGGACCTCTTTTGCCATTTGGGTTAGTCTAATTTTAAATGTGTTATTTTCTTCAGCATTTTTTAGTGTCTCCTTTAGCAAGCTGTTGACTCATTTTTCATGATTTTCTTGCATCACTCTCATTTCTCTTCCCAATTTTTTTAATGTTCTACAATCATTACCAAAAAGCTTAGATTTTTACCCCCTTGCCTACCCCCCACCACCCGCCTCCCTCCCCAAGATGCCATACAATTTCGTACGTGATCTACATATACTTTTCTATTGAATACGTTTTCACTATAGTCATGCTGTAAAGACGAACTAAAATAAGTGGAAGAATTCATATAGTAAATCAAAACATAATACACACACCCAGACATATACAAACATGATCTGCTACATTCTGCAAATGAGTTCCGTAATTCTTTCTCTGAGTGTGGAAGGTGTTTTGCCTTAGAAAACCACTGGGAATTATTATTATTTTTTAAAGTTCTTGCATTATTACGAAGTTCCAAGTCTATCAGAAAAAATTCTCGCACACTGTAGTCGTTGCTGTGCACAAAGTTCTCCTGGTTCTGCTCCTTTCACTCAGCTTCAGATCATATAAGTCCTTCCAGGCTTCTCTGAAGTCTTCTTGTTCATCATTTCTTATGGTGCAATAGTACTCCATTACATTCATATACCACAACTTATTCAGCCATTCCCCAATTGATAGGCATCCTCTTGATTTCCAGTTTTTGGCAACTACAAAGAGTGTTGCTATAAATATTTTTGTACATGTGGAACCCTTTTCCATATTTATGATCTCTTGGGGATACAGTCCTAGTAGCGATATTGCTGGGTCAAAGGATATGCACATTTTTGTAGTCCTTTGGGCATAGTTCCAAATTGCTCTCCAGAATGGTTGGATGAATTCACAGCTACACCAACAATGAATTAGTGTTCCAACTTGCCCACATCCTCTCCAATATTTATCATTTTCCTGTTCTGTCATGTTTGCCAATCTTATAAGTGTGATGTGGTACCTCAGAGTTGTTTTGATTTGCATCTCTCTAATCAAAAGTGATTTAGAGCATTTTTTCATATGATTATAGATATCTTTAATTTCTTCCTCTGAAAATTGTCTGTTCACATCCTTTGACCATTTATCAATTGGAGAATGACTTGCATTGTTGTACATTTGACTGAGTTCTCTATATACTTCAGAAATGAGGCCTTTATCCCTGAGATTAGCTGTAAAAATTCTTTCCCAGTTTACTATATCCCTCTGAATTTTGGTTACATTGGGTTTGGTTGTGCAAAAACTTTTCAGTTTAATGTAATTGAAGTTATCCATCTTACATTTCATAATGCTTTCTATCTCTTCGTTAGTAAAAAATTCTTCCCTTCTCCATAAATCTGATACACTACTCCTTGCTCCTCCAGTTTGTCCATGGTATCAATCTTTATACCTAGATCATGTACCCATTTGGACTTTATTCTTGTGTATAGTGTCAGGCATGGGTCTATGCCTAGTTTCTGCCACACTGTTATCCAGTTTTCCCAGTTAGGTTTTGTGTTTCCTTTTTCATTTGACCAATTGTTCCATTTAGGGAGTTATTTTCTCCAGTTAATTTTTGTACTTCCTTTTCCATTTGTTCACTTTTCCTTTTCAAAGAGATATTCTCATCAGTGAATTCCTTTTTTATAATTTTAAAATCATTGGCCATTTTTTCTTCTATTTCCTTCTTCACCTGTTCCAGGAGAGCTGTTTGTGCATGCGAGCAGTTCATAGTCCCTTCTGAAGTTTCAGATGGAAGTACAGTCTCAGCTCTGACCTCTTTGGTGTTTGTGTTTTGGTCCTTATCCCCATAGAAAGATTCTATGGTTTTTTCAAGCTTATTTTGCTTTTTTTTATTCATGATGTTGATTATGTGTTGTGGTTTCTGGTTCTTTCAGTCAGAAGCTACAGAACTTTGTGTTGAGCTGGTGTGTGAAAAAGCTAAGAGCAGGTTTTTGTTTTGTGTTTCCCTGATCAGCCCTGGGGTTAGCTTGTTAAGCATGGGGGAGGAATGGTTTGGTCAGGGGAGATCTCCTCAGCTGAACTGAGACAAAGGCAAGCTCAGGGGATGGTGATCCCAGCTGCCCTATTGTCTTCCTGTTTCCCCTGGAGTACTGAGGCATGCCTAGATGCTAGTGGGAGTTTCCACCCCTCCTGGGGCTCCTCTCCTGGTACTGAGGCTTGCCTGAGTCCTAGAGTGAGTTTTCTCCACCCTGGGTCCTCTGTCCTTCTGGTTTGCCTCCACCACAGTAGGAAGAATCCCCCTTAGCTATTTTCCTAGCCTCAGGTGTTATAAGACTATTTACCCCCTCTGCTGTTCCTGGTGATCCAGGATTTTTCTGGGGAAATATTTTATGGTTCTTTCATGGTCATCAAGGAGGGAGGAGAGAGCATTTACTGATCACTCCACCATTAATCTGCTAGCTGAAAGTCTCAGGAGCTGCTGCGCTGATATCTGGCGCTCAGCAGCTCTCACTGGCTCAGCTGTGCTATTCTCCCTCCCTCAGCTGCTGCTCCACAGGTTCATCCTGCTGTTCTCAGGTTTCCTGGGGAGGTAGGGGCCCTTCCGCTATGCTGGATGCACTGCGCTGTGCACTGTGGGCTCCTCCCTGAGGAACAGATCCTTCCCGTGGACTTCCCAATCTGTCCTGGGCTCCGAATCTGCCACAGTCTGTCTCCCATTGGATTCTGCACCTTCAAAATTTGGTCAGATTCTCCTTTCAGAGGTATCCAAAGGAGTTTGTCCAAGATCTTAGGTGAGTTGTTGCTCTCACTCTGCCATCTTGGCTCCACCTCTCTTCCTAATTTTTAAAAAATTAAATTGTTTTATCTGTTTTCAGTGTTCAACAATCACTTCCATGTGTCTTAGATTTTTTTCCCTTCCTCTTCCTCATTGCCCCTTCCTCTCCTCTCCCTCTCTGAGATGGCATGCAATCTTATATAGCTTCTACACATACATTCTTATTAAATACATGTTGCACAGAAGAATTGAAATGAATGAGAGAAAGCACAAAACAAAATAAAAGAAAATGATCTGCTTCTATCTGCGATCCAATTTCATAGTTGTTTTTCTGGATGTGGAAGGCATTTTGCCTCAAGTATGCACTGGAAATTTTTTAAGTCCTTGCAGTGTTGTGAAAGGCTAAGTCTACCTGAAAAATTCCTCACATACAGTGGTTGTTGCTGTGTACAAAGTTGTCCTGGTTCTGCTCCTTTCACTCAGCATGAGTTCATATAAGTATTTCCAGGCCTCTCTGAAGTCTTCCTGTTAATCGTTTCTTACAGGACAATAGTATTTCATTACATTCATATACAACAGCTTGTTTAGTCATTCCCCATTTGATGGGTATCCCTTTGATATCCAGTTTTTGGCCACCACAAAGAGAGCTGCTATAAATATTTTTGCACATGCGGGACCCATTTCCATTTCTACAATCTCTTTGGGTTAGAGTTCCAGAAGCAACACTGCCTGGTCAAAGGGTATGTACATTTTTGTAGCCATTTGGACATAGTTCCAAATTGCTCTCCAGAATGGGTGAATTAGCTCTCCAGAATGGGTGAATTAGCTCCACCAACAATGAATTAATGTTCCAGCTCTCCCACATCTTCTCCAACATTTATCATCTTCCTGTTTTGTCATGTTAACCAATCTGATAGGTGTGATGTGGTACTTCAGAGTTGTTTTGATTTGCATCTCTCTAATCAATAGTGATTTAGAGCATTTTTTCATATGATTATAGATATCTTTAATTTCTTCCTCTGAAAATTGTCTATTCATATCCTTTGACCATTTATCAATTGGGGAATGATTTGTATTCTTGTACATTTGACTCATTTCTATATATATTTTAGAAATGAGGACTTTATCACAGACACTAGTTGCAAAAATTCTTTCCCAGTTTTCTGCTTCCCTCTTAATCTTGGTTGCTTTGGGTTTGTCTGTGTAAAAACTTTTCAATTTAATGCAATCAGAATTATCCATTTTGTGCTTCATTGTATTGTCTGTCTCTTGTTGGGTCATAAATTTCTCCATTCTCCATAAATCTGACAAAAACACTATTCCTTGCCCCCCAATTTGTTTACAGTATCAATCTTTATACCTAGATCATGTATCCATTTGGACTTTATTCTTGTATATGGCGTCAGGCATAGGTCTATGCTCAGTTTCTGCCACACTGTTGTCCAGTTTTCCCCACAGTTTTGCTCAAACAGTGAGTACTTATCCCAGAAGCTAGGGTCCTTGGGTTTATCAAACAATAGATTGTTATAATAATTGACTACTATGTCTTGAGTACCTAACCTACTCCACTGGTTCACCCCTCTCTTTCTTAGCCAGTACCAAGTGGTTTTGATGATCGCTGGTTTATAATACAATTTGAGATCTGACAGGGCTAGGCTGCCTTGATATTCTGGTCTTTTTGTTCTTCCAGTTGAATTTTGATATCATTTTTTTCTAGCTCTAGAAAATAGTTTTCTGGTAAGATGATTGTGTGTATGTGTATTCGTCCTTCATTGCCAACGAAGACCATGCCATCAGAGAAATAATGACATGACTTGCACTTGACTTTGCTTTTTTCTGAGTGAGGGAGGGCTGTGCAGGTCACCAGCCTCACTTCTCCTCCAGAGCCATCTGAATTCGGGGACCAGATATTCATCAGGATCACGGGAGATGACCCAGGATGAGGCAATTGGGTTTAAATGACTTGCCCAAGGTCACACAGCTAGTGAGTGTCAAGTGTCTAAGGTGAGATTTGAACTCAGGTCCTCCTGACTCCTGCACTGGTGCTCTATCCACTGAACCACCTAGCTGCTCCTGGTAAGATGATTGGTATGGCACTGAATAAGTAAATTAATCTAGGTACATTTGGCATATTTATTATATTAATTTGGCCTACCCATGAGCAACTGATGTTTTTCCACTTACTCAGATCTGACTTTATTTGTGGAAAAAGTGTTTTGTAATTATGTTCATACAGTCCCTGGGTTTGTTTTGTCAGGTAGACTCTCAGATATTTTATAGTGTCTACCATAGTTTTAAATGAGATTTCTCTTTCTATCTCTTGCTCTTGGCTTTGTTAGTAATATATAGAAATTCAGATGCTTTATCTGGGTTTATTTTGGGTTTTTTTTTGATGGAAATCCTTTTTTTTTAAATTTTATTTTTCATTTTTAACACAGTTTATAACAAATAAAACAATTCAAACTTTTGGTCAGGTGATACTTCTTTTTAAAGCATTTACAATATGGACCACAAAAGAATTTTTTTTAAACATTAACCAACTAAGATACAAATAATATTTATGTTGATAACTTCACAAGTTCTTGACCTGTCACCACAGTATTACTAAGAATAAAAAGACTCTAACTTATTGTTGTTAGTCTAAAGTCCTATGCCTAATAGCTTAATTTTAGACTTAATTTCGCATGTTCTCTTACCAATAATCTATAATTTAATAGATCTGGTATTAAGCTTATAAAACTTTTGACTATAGGAAATTGCCACCAAGAGTAGGGACCTTGCAGGGATCCAATATCTCCCCAACTTCATGTCAGTTCCTGGCAGGATTAGATTGTCTACTTGCATTCAGTCAGGCTTAAAGTCTGCCAGGTGTCAGTGAGGGAATTGAGTCAGGAGAATCTTACCTGAGCCCAGGCTGAACAGCCTCTCTCCCACCCTTCCCATGAGATCACCTTTTGCAGTTCATACCAGCATCTCACAGGCTTACTGGCATCATAGATTGGAGGCTCAGACAGCCTTTCTTTCTATCTATATCTGGAGTTAGACTCAGAACAGTCACTTAATAGTCACATAGCATCTAAGAATAGCAAGTTCCAATAACCAGGTTTCAAATATAATTATAATTTCACTTTGGCTAAGGAACATCTTTTGAGGCAAGTCTTAAGTGACTTACATGACTTTTTATGCATGTTCTAGTTCTTGATTAAATAACAATCATAAAATCAAATTTACCATTACAACCTTAACTTTTCCATTAATGCCATATTTTACCTGAGGCTACCTTCCTCTAGGAAATTTAGACTAAAATTCCTTTCCCCAAGCTAAAGATATCATTGATTTATTCTCAGTAATTAATTGTCAATTGTTTTAATACTAATTGCTTTTACCTCACTTTGTAACATGTCCAATTTTTCTCCCCATCACTACCCTCCTCCCGCTTCATAATACCTTGCATTCTGATTACTCCTTCCCTCAATTTATCCTCCTTTCTATCACACCCCACCCTTCCCTTATCCCCATCTTCTCTCTTTTCTTGTAGGGCAAGATAAATTTTTATACCCCATTCCCTGTATTTCTTATTTTCCGGATTATATGCAATAAAAATTCCCAACATTCATTTCTAATACTTTGAATTCGAACTTCTCTCCCTCCCTCCCTCCCTCTCCATCCCCACTGAGAAGGCAAGAAAATACAGACTAAATATGTGTTGTTTTGCAAAAGACTTCCATAATAATCATGTTGCATAATGCTAATTATATTGCCCTCTGTCCTACTCAATCCTCCCTTATTCCCCCCCCCACAATTGACCTTGTCCCTTCTTGAAAGTATTTATTTCTAGTAACTCCCTTCTCCCATTTTCCCTCCCTTCTATCATTCCCCTCACCCCACTTGTCGCCTCCTCCCCTACTTTCCTGTGGTGTGATACAAATTTTCATCTCAAATTTAGTGAGCATGTTATTCCCTCTTTCAGCCACATGTGGAGAGAGTAGCTTCATTTTTCTCCTCTCCCCTTCTCTCTTTTCTCCTCCATTGAACAAGATTTTTCTTATCTCTTTTATGAGTTATAGCCCACCCTGTTCCATTTCTCCCTTTCTCTTCCCAGTATTTTCCTCCCTCACCCCTTAATTTTAATTTTTTTTTTGTGTGGATATCATCTCTTCTGATTCAACACACCCTGTACTCTCTGTCTATATATGTGTATGTGGTGTGTGTGTGTGTGTGTGTGTGTGTGTATGTGTGTATGTATGTACAACCTCTCCATCTACCCAAATACTGAGAAAAGATTCAAGAGTTATAAATATTTTCTTTCCATGTAGTAATGTAAACAGTTCAGCTTTAGAGAGTCTTTTGTGATTTTTCTTTCCTGTTTACCTTTTCATGCTTCTCTTGATTCTTGTATTGTAGAGTCAAATTTTCTATACAGATCTAGTCTTTTCCTCAGTATGAATGATTGAAAGTCGTCTATATCATTGAATGACCATTTATTCCCTTGAAGTATCATATTCAGATTTGCTGGGTAGGTGATTCTTGGTTTCATTCTCAGTCTGGGTTTATTTTGTAACCTGCAACTTTGTCACAGTTTATTATTTCAAGTAGTTTTTCACTTGACTCTCTGGGATTCTCCAGGTATATCATCATATCATCCACAGAGAGTGATAACTTAGTTTCTTCTTTGTCTATTGTAATTCCTTAAATTTTTTTTCTCTTATTGCTAAAGGTAACATTTCTAGTACCATATTGAGTAACAGTGGTGATAATGGACATCCTTGTTCCACCCCTGATCTAATTCGAAATCCATCTAACTTATCCCCATTGTGTATAATGCTTGCTGATGATTTAGGTAGATACTGCTTATTATTTTATGGAAGGTTCCATTTATTCCTATGCTTTCCATTGTTTTCAGTAGGAATGGGTGTTGTATCTTGTCAAAAGCTTTTTCTGCATCTGTTGAAATGATCATGTGGTTTCTGTCAGTTTTGTTGTTGATATGTTCAATAATTCTGATAGTTTTCCTAATATTGAACCAACCCTGCATTCCTGGTACAAATTCTATCTGATCATAATGTATTATTCTCATGATAAATTGCTGTATCCTTCATCCCACACTTTTTCTGTGGCCATCCCAAGCTTCTTCCACCTGTCTGGGAGCCAGGTCACAGTTTGTTATGACTTGAGTGTGCAGCAAGATCTATTGAAGGGTGAGGAACCCCAATACAAGAAGTTCTGGGGACAAGATTCTGTCTTTCATTGCCTTTTTGATGTTTATAAATAATGCTGGGGTCTCTTGTGGTGAAGAGCCTATAATTAGGTTTCAGAAATGAAAAATCTGAGAAGGGTTCATGTTCAGACATCCTTTAATCACAAATACCCTTTTAATGAAACATCTCCACTTGAGATCCTAAATGAGGCAGAGAAAGGTACAACATAGGGAAGAGAGAGGAGTTTTTAATATGGCCCCTCTCAGTAGAATGAACACGAATAGTTTTTGCTTTTAGTTGTATCAGTGTGTGCCCATGTCCTTTTCTCTCACCTTACTCCACTTGTGCATGTCCCACTCCAACTCCTTTAAACTTTTCCCCCAAGCCTTTACTCTCACAGTCATGAGTCCCATCCACAAACCTTCTAATTCCTGTCAGGAGTAGAGGAACAGAGTAAATCTCTTTCAGTTGTAAGGAAGGGTTTGTGCATCCTGAGCTTCCTGGAGTGGGGTAGAAAGTTTCAGATTGCAGAACAAGCTTTGAGGAAACAATTTTGGGAAAACCTTCCCATCCTGTCTTGAGAGGGCACGGTTTCAGCCAATGGGGAGTAGAGGGATGTTATGGTAACATCATCTATCTCCAGCAGATGGAGTTTGGTCTAGGGGATTAGAGAAATCATCAGTATAGAAAAAGAATATTCGAGGTCTTTGATTGAAGGATAAAGAGAGATAGACACAGACAAGGAAAGAAAACATTTGGATACCTGGAAAGCAGAAACCTTGGGATCTGGGAGGGATCTGAAATAGTGAACAATCAGCAATTTTATATTTATGTATAACAGGGTCTAGACTAGAAACAGATATGAAGAACTGAGAGCAAGATATATGTATTTCTCTGGCCAGCTCCTAGGGCTGGATGTGACAATAACATGGCCAGCTCGTGGTTGGCTAACTGGTTACCAGTACTTATGACTGACCAAATGGAAAATGTAAGAAAGATGAGTCCATACTCAGGCCTTCTCAGTCACAGGAGGGAGCTGGGCCTGCTTCTACTCTACCATCAGCATCAGAATCAGCATCCAATATTTATGAGATAATAGGGTTCAGTGATTCAGTGAGTCTATGTCATATCACTCTGGTGACTAAGGATTGAGGGTGAAGCTGGGCAAATTCTTACCTGGGATTGGCCTTGAAGACAGAAAATGAAGTCCATATCAAGATCATGAGATCCTTCTATCTCAGTGACAAATATAGGGAATCTCACGCCCATTGCAAGCTTCACCCAGAAACCTGATTGTCTTAATAGCTTCTGATGCACATTGAGTCCCACATATCTTGCAATTTCTCTTATCTCTTCCCTTTTATATTCTCTCTATAACTATATAGGACCCTTCTCTCTCAATGACTTTATGTTCTTCCCAGAACTAGCCCCTATTTCCCAGGCCCCCACTCATTCCATCATGGCTCTCCAACCATTAATTTCAGCCACTATGCTTCTCTCCTGTCAGAGCTGTCTACCGAAGATCTCATGCTCTAGTTACCTCTGTTTTAAGTGTTTAATTCATTGAACAAGCTTTTATTATACACCTTCTATGTGCAAAGCCCAGAATTAGTGATGGGATATGCAAAGATAAGAAAAAAAACCAAATAGTTTCTGCCCTCAAGAAAGTTACATTCTATTAGGGGATAGAGTGTGTAGCACCTGTGGCAACCTCTTTGTCTCCCTTTCACATATGAACAACTGCCTCAGGATTAAAGTTCTGTATGTGTTGGCATCTGCTACATCACAAGCCTCCACTAAAATATCTACCTTTTGGTCTTAGAGATTTAGAGAGATAAAGGCTAGAAATACACACTTGGGAGTCATACATACAGAAATAAAAAAAATGAACCTGTGTGAGTTGATGAGATCATCAAGAGAGAGGATGTAGTCTTGGGGAACAAGTATGATTAAGGAACAGGACATAGATAGTGATCTAGCAAAGAAGTTTAGAAGAAATTATCAGGCAGATAGGAGTCCTAGGAGAGAACAGTATCACAACACCAAGGAAGAAGAAAACATTCAGGAGGAGATATTGGTTAACATCAACTACCAGAGAGAATTCTGGAAGGATCAGGTTGAGAAAATACTGTAAGATGTAGCAATTGAGTATTAGTGTAACAACTTTGCGTTTTATTTTGTTCTAAAATCTGGATCTCTTCATCTCTGTGAGACTGAAGATACAAGCTCATTCCCCCTACTAATCTGCACAGCTTTGTCTAATTCTGCGTCTGACCTGGTCTGGTTTGTCCCCTCCTTAAGCAAGCAGGTAGGCTCCCCTCTATCCCCCTCCCAGGGGCTCACCATATTAATGTTGAATTTAGTGAAGACAATGGATCAGGAAAGCCATATATGACTCAGAACTCCTGGGCTCTGGAGATCCACCAGCTTCAGTCATTCCATTGTACCTGGGATTACAGGTGTGTGCCCCCATGCCCAGAGGATTGATAACTTTACAGAGAAGAATTTCAGTTGTGTAGGAGAGTCAGAAACCAGATTTCAAAGGGTTAAAAAGTAGGTACAATCATGAAAATGCCGACTTCTTGCATAGAGTTTCGCTATGAAGCAAGGTAGAGATATAAGATGATAGTTTGAACAGCAGGCATGGTAAAGTAAAGGTATTTTAAAGATGGAGGAGACATGAGCATGTTTATAGGAAGAGATGGGAATATAGAGAAAGACCTAGAGAAAGAATAAGAAAGAGAAAGGATGATCAAAGAGGTTAGATCCCAGAGGAGGAGGAAAGGAAGGAGCATCATACCCCAAAAAGAGAGGATGACCCTGGCAATGAAAAAAACCACCTGAGAGGTTGAAAGAGGGGAAGAATGAAGGATAAACTAGAGGAACATTGAGGTGGGGAGAAAGAGAGAAAGGGGAGCTTACAGTGGATTATAATCATTTTCTTGGTAAGGCAGAAGGTGACATCTTATAGGTGAGGTATAGGGGACAGAAGTATATGGGGGTGAAGTGAGAAAAGGTTCAAAGTTTGAAATTGAATGAGATAATATTTGGAGAAAATAGAAAAGCATTTAGAACAGTGTCTGTCTGGCACAGCGAGGGCATTATATAAATGGATATTCCCTTTCATTCCTATTTGTGGGGCAAACCAAATGAAGAAACACAGACTGGGGATGAAAGGATTGAAAATCAAAAGTCAAGGAGGATGTATGACAGTGTCTGGCACATAGTTAGTGCTTAGTTAATGCTTGTTGACTGATTGACTGGGGAAATGAAATATGGAATGGGATAGGGGCACTGCCCCCCAATTCCCTGGGCACAATATATACATCCTAATCCAGAAGGTGGAATTGAGGAAGACCCCTGCTCTTCCTATAGGTGAGAAAGAAATGAGGAAAGAGTTCATTAAAATTTTGAAGGGGTGAAATCCTGTAGACCAGAAGGAGTACAATCCATAGTTGTCTAATATGTTATCAGAGTGTAGGAGAGGGCAGCTAAGGCTCAGAGATTTGGATATAGAGCACCAGAATCCTGGACTGCAGAGTAATAGAAAATGCACTGGATTTGGGTCAACAGGACCAGGTTCAAGCTGAGATATTCCATTTATTAGCTGTATGACTTTGCACAAGTCATTTCCTCTCTTTGAGCCTGTTTTCTCATGTGTAAAATGGAGCTACTTATTGACCTCACAGGGCGTGGTGAAGATAGAATAACATCAAGAGAAAACTCTTTGTAAATTTCACAGTACTATTGTAGTGTAAGGCAGAGACCTCAAACTCAGAGCTATGGACTTCATATGACCTGCAAAACTCGAGTGGAACCAAATCAGACGAAAATGTAATTGGGAAATATTTAACAAAATAAATAAAAATATGCTGCAATATAGATAATGTTAAATTATAGCTTTCTGAGTTAATATGCTGTCCCACAATGTAAGATATGATCATCATCACCACCTCTTCTGGGGCGAGGCCAGTAGTCTTTACAAAGGAAAAGGGCCAGAGCCAGGTCCACTGGCTGGGGTGAGGCATAAGAAACTGAGGGGTGTAGAGAGGAAGGTAGTTAAAAATAGTGTTGGGGGAGAGCTTGAGGAGCTAGGTGAGGAGAAGAGAAGCAAACCAAGGGGATCTTTAGGTAACCCTTTTACCTAGCAACTAATGAAATTGTTGATTCTTTTGCAGTTGATTGGCCAGTGCTGTCCCTTAGGGAATTGAGGTTGGAAAGTCCCCATTGAGCTAAGCTATCTGAAAGAGGAGCTGAGAAAGCATGTAACTTTAGCCCAGGCTAAGTGGAATGGATGGAAAGGGGGTGATACAGATTCCTCAGAAACTTACCCTAGGTTTTTCCCTTCCTGTTCCACTGCAGTGGGGAATTAGTTCTCTAAAAGATGGAATTCATTCCCTAAAGGAATCCCCAACATCTGGTCACCACAAACTACAGTCTTGGTTCTGCTTTTCTCCTGCCTCCCAAGGCATTTCCTTCTGAGGACTGTTGGTCTTCTTTCTTCTGAAAACATCCCTGTCCATCCATCCACTTTCGTTCTCCTCCTGGAAAGCAATCATTACTCACATCTTGGACATCAGCTGAGAGCATTCCTCACATTTGGTGTTGACACTGGTTGAAGTCTGGGCAAACTTGAGACTGAGATCCCAGAGTTTCCTTCACCTCTCTCTCTCCCTCTCTCCCTCCCTCCCCCCTTCTCTCTCTCTTTCTCTCTCTCATTTCTGTATGTATGTGCGTACGCGTGCACACACACACACACACACACACATCCATACACTAGAATGAAGAGTCCAAATTGTCAGCTTGAGTTTACTCCCAGAGCTGTTTCTTCTGCTGAGAGGAAACACCTGATTGGGATCTAGGTTGGAGCAAGCTGAAATTCTTTCACCCAGTGGACAAACAGTTGTGGGGTGAGGGTGGGAAGGAAAATGCTAGCACAAAGGATAGCTCCAGTCCTGGAGTAGTCACACAGTGAAAGGATACAGACCATTCCCTCAACCTGCCTGACCCAGGCTCCCTTGAGTTCTAGGAAAACATGACTGGGTTTGAGGTGTTTTTATTTGTTTTCTTATTTTTTCCTTTGTATCTCCAGCGCTTAGCAAAATGGCACATAGTAAGTACTTAGTAAATGCTTTTTGACTTGATTTGACTTCACTATAAAATCCTGGGAGCCATAGCCTGGAACCTAGAAAGGATGCAGGGTCCCATAATGCATTGCAAACCTGTGGAAGACTTCAAGGTACAGGTCTACGGGAAAGAAATTCCCCCTGTTACGCCACAGCAAAACTCTGGTTACTCCATCCTAATTATAGTTCTAAGATCTAGGAACCAAAGGAAAGAGTTAAGAGGATTTCCCCAGACCCAAAATAAAAGAGACCATTTTTAGCCCATGTGATGAACAGTAAGAACCAAGGAGGGCACCATGAAATTAGTACAAGTTGCACAAGTGACTCCCACATCACTGTCCTTTCTTTTGTCCTTGCTCTCTCTGGCTCCAGTTTCCTCCAGTTCTTACAAGAGAGATATACTTTCCTCTCTCTAAACTCTCTGTCAGCTCTGTTGTTCTATGACAATTCTACTGAATTCAAGACTGCTTTAGAGTCCATGCTTGAAGACCAATAGGTGAGAGACTGCCTGAGTTCCTGCTTAATGAAGCTAAATAGGATAATATGCCATGTAAACAAAAAACTGTAGTTCAAAAACATCCCTAATGAATGCATCTAAGAGGCTCAAACCAAATGTTGGTTCAGTGAGATCCAAAGGGAGGAAAAGTGTTTCCTGATGGAGAAGTCTGCCTGCAGGAGATGGGCATTTCAGTCACTGAGGTTTTAAAGAATGGATAGGAATTCAACAGATGGCGGGGGAGGGGGGTCAGGAGTCATTCCTAGTTCAGGAACAGTGTTGTCGTTATTATCATTCGCTCTTTCAGTTGTGTTGGACTCTTCTTGAGTCCATGGACTTGTCCATGGGATTTTCTTGGCAAAGATGCTGGAATGGTTTGCCATTTTCTTCTCCAGTATGTCCCCATTTTACAGTTGAGGAACTACAAAAATAGGGATTAAATGACTTGCCCAGGGTCACACAGCTGGTAAGTGTCTGAGGGCCACATTTGAAATCAGTCCTTGATTCCAAGCCCAGGACTCGATCCACTTTGCCTCCTGGCTGCTCCAGCAATAAGGTAGACAAATGCACAGAACAGGAAAGTACAGGGTATATGTTTTAATATAAGCTAGTACTCCATGAAATTCTTAATTTTCCCCCTAAAGTTATCTTCCCATCTGTATATTACTTCCTCAGTTCACTCCAATCCTGCCTATCACCTTAGGGAAAAGTCATCAGGTAACTTATTCACCATGACCTGACAGTCACTGTGTGAAAGATATTTAATAATAATAACAATAGCTAACATTTAGAAAACACTTCCTAAATACTAGGCATTGTGCGAAGCATTTTACAGTTCTTATCTTATTTGATCCTCACAACAACCCTAGGAAGGCAATACTATTATCTTCTTTATAGATAAGGAAGCCAAAGTAAACAGGGGTTAAGTGACTTGTCCAGGGTCACATAACTAGCCATGGTCTAAGGTTGGATTTGAACTTGGGTCTTCTTGACTCCTGACTCTACATTCTATCCACCATGCCATGTAACTTCTGAACTCCTCTTAGCCTCAGTTTTATCTGTAAAATGGGGATACTTGTACTTCCTATCACAGGAAAGGTCTAAACTATGAAGTGCTATGTAAACATGAGCTATTTTGCTCAACTAACTAATCCAGCTGTTTCTTCATTTGAGCATCTCACTCTCTCCCCTGCCTGCAATCCATATTGCAGTCTACATCCTGTCATATCATTTACCCTACCTCATCCTGACTTCTGCATTCCAATCCTTCCTTCCTTTACTCAGTCCTAGCCCTGAGCACTGTCCTCCTAATCATCTGTCCTGGGACCCAATGATTTTTCTCTAGTCTTCTGCTTCTATAGCCCTTGCCCTCTGTGACTATCTTATCCCTCCTTGGCCCTTGGCTTGGATTTCTAACCAGTCATTTCTCCCCTATCTCCAGACTTTCCCTTTAGATACAGCCCACAGCTGGGGCTTCAGACTGCCTGCTAAACCACGTTCTTCCCTTCCAGATAATCTCTTTTCCCTTTATTTTGAGCCAATTGTGTCCTTTGACTGGCTAGAAAAGAAGAAGACATATGGGTTGAGGTATTCTTTTGAGTGCCTGTTGACTCATAGGTAGAGGGGCAGCAGGATGTCACAGTGGATGGAATGCCAGGCTGAAGTGAAGAAATCTTGCTTTCCTGAGTTCAAATCTGGCCGTAGACACTTACCAGCTGTATGACTCTGGCCAAGTCACAACCCTATTTGCCTTAGTTTCCTCATCTGTAAAATGAGCTGGAGAAGGAAATGGTAAATCACTCTAGTATCTCTGAAAAGAATCACAAAAAATCAGACCCAACTATGCAACAAGGACCATAGATAACTCTGAATTTAGGATAGCTGTTCAGGTTAATCCCTGTGTGAAAGGGGGGTACCATAGATGCTAAATGCAATTGCTGAATCCTTCAGTTAGGACAGAGACTGGTTTTTGTTTTATTTTTGTATCCTCATCCTTAGAACAGTGTTTTGCACATACTAGGTACTTAACAAATGCTTATTGAGTGAATTGAACAACTAAAATAGGATTAATTAGTCCATGAGGTCATAAGTAGACAATTTACTGGAATGGCCCATAGTGTCAGGAATGGTTGGGGCTTGGATGGTAAGAAAGAGTTGGCAGCCCAGAAGATAAGGCACCCTTGTTCTGGGAGGAATGTGAACATATGGAGAGATGGAGGCTCTCTATAAGTAGAGGAGGAGAGTAAAGGGAGGGAGATAGGAATGAGGAGAAATTGCAAAAATATACTAAGGATCAGTGTACATCTGAAGCTACTATTGGTACCAGGGCACTGAGAAAGCCTATAATGAGCATGGGATTCCCTAGAAGGGATGATTTCATGGCTTGGCTGTGTAAATAGACTTTTTCTGCCTTTATGACCAATCCTAGTTCAAGTTTTACTCATCTTTATCCATAATTCTCAGTTATCAAAATGATAAATAACACTAAGTGACTGAATCACCGAACCTCACCACCTAGTAAACATTTGATGATAATTCTGATGCTGATGCTTGTGTTGGCATTAGGCTGCTAACCCCAACTCTCTCCAGTGACTGAAGCAGGCCTGAGCATGAACTCATCTCCCTCTCACTTCCTATGTTTCAGACACAGGCCTTAGCACCCAGTCAAAAGGGAATTAGCCATGTTGCTCTGGCCCTGCAAGATGGCCAGAGAAAGTTGGATATCCTGCCTCCAGTTCTCCACATCCCCAGCTCCCTCCACCTATAGTCTAGACCTCACTAAAGAGTCATAAAATTCCTGATTCTCCACTGCTTAAGATCTCTCCCAGATCCCACTCAACTTCCCTACTTTGTAGGCATCCAGGCTATGTGTGTGCCCCTCTATTTCTCCTCTCCTCTCCTCTCCTCTTCTCTCCTCTCCTCTCCTTTCCTCTCCTCTCCTCTCCTCTCCTCTCCTCTCCTCTCCTCTCCTCTCCTCTGTCTGTCTGTCTCTGTCTCTGTCTTTCTCTCCTTTATTTATATGTTCTCTAATTAGAACACAAGTTCCTTCAGAGTAGAATTGTCTTTGTTCTGCATTTGTATCTCCAGAACTTAGGGCAGCACCTGACACATAGTGAGTGCTTCATATTGCTTGTAGACTTGTTGACTTGAGTCTTGTCTGGACCAGTGCAATAGGTCCTAATTGATCTTCCTATTTCAAGTTTCTCTACACTCCAATCTCTTTTCCATTCAGGTACATTTTTTTCCCCCTAAAACACAGATCTGTCTATGTCATCCTCCTAATCCATAAACTCCAGTGACTGTTATCTCCAGGATCTTCTATTTGGCATTTCAAGCTCTTCATAAATTTCCCCTTTCCCCCATTTTCAGTCTTCATTCACTTAACTTTCCTCCCACCTTCTATACTCAGCTACCCTGATCTATCTGCTGTCCTTCACTCATGACACTTCATTGCCCATCACTGTTCCTTGTCATTAGCTATCCCCCATGACTGACATGCTCACTTACCTCAACTCTGTCTCCTAGCTTCCCTGACTGGCTTCCTCCAAGATTCACCTAAAATCTCAATGTCATTTGGGAGGTCTTTTTCACATACCTGAGCAGCCAAATGATCTGAGATTATCTCCCACTTCCCCTCCTTTTCCACATATATACATATATGTGTATACATTCTCTCTCTCTCTCTCTCTCTCTCTCTCTCTCTCTCTCTCTGTATATATATATACCTATATGGCTATATAAGTGTGTATGTACATATTTTGAATGCATGTAGATGTGTATATTTATATACACATACATGCATTCCTGCATATAGATATACCTACCTATATGCATTTGTGTATATACATATATGTGTGTGCATATGTGTATCTCTCTCTCTCTATAAATATATGCATATACGCATATCTATATTTATGTCTATGTCTATGTCCATATCCATATCTAAATCTCAATCTATATCATCTATCTCTATATCTTACTCTCTCTTTCTCTCTACATATATCTATAGTGTGTGTGTGTGGTATTTACATATCTACCTTATTAAAATGTAAGATTTTGACAGCAGTAAATGTTTTTACCTTTCTTTGTATACCCATCACTGAGCACAGTTTTTGTTAAGTTGACTGAATGGATTAGATTCCCTCTGGGCAAGAAACAAATGCCATAATATCTTGCATCCTTGAGTTTGGAGGGGGTCTCTTAAGTGGGAAGCTGAGAATCCTTCAGGTCAAAGACAGAAGAGAACAGTGAGAGTTACCCAGGTTCCTGGGCAGAGTGGGTGACTCTACTCAGAAGAATTGGACTGCTTTGGGTGTGAAATTAAGTGAGAGAGGCAAGATTAAGCTGTATGAAGAGCACCGATAGATTTTGTGGGGACCCCAAAAGTCTGATTAGCTGACATCTCAAGCCTAGGGACCAGTTCTTCCCATCTGAGTTGGCCTAACTTGACTAAAACATAGTATATGGAAGAGAGATTTGAATGCAAATATGTGATCATGATTTCCATTTCCAACCTTAGAATCCTGGGACAGATTTTAAGGACCCACTCACCTTTACAGTCTCACCACCCTCTATGTTAAATTTGTTTTAAACTTGTACTAGAAAGGGAAATTGACTTGCCTAAGATTTCATATCTAATTGTTGGAAGAACAAAGATTAGAAGCTGAATTCCTTGGTCTCCACTTTAAGGACTTTTCCTGTATCCTGTTGTCTGTGAAGATATTGGCCCTCTTCCTTTGGGCATCAGAGCTGAGGCCTGGCCCTTGTGCTTCTGGTTCAAGTTTGTGTAGTTAATGGGCTAACTTCAATCTTCCCTTGTCTCAGCCCTGCTTTGGTGGCCCCATAAAGTGACATAAATCCACACAAGGACAGGAAAAAGAAGTTATGTGGAGGAGGAGAATAATATTAAAGGGAGAGATGGATGGTTGGATAGAGAAATAAAATGACATTGTATTTCTTTTGTATATTATCCTTATAAAGTTATGTATGTATATATTCCATTTTAAATTTTGAACTTAAAGACCAATAAAAGTTTTTCTATACACACATTAGAAAACAAAAGAGGATCAAATATGCATTGAGACTCCATTTCATACTGCTTTTTAAAATAAGTATATAATAAATTTTATATATTATTTTCAAAACTGCCCTTTCTCTCTGTGATTTCTATTGAATCTCCTTCCTTTGTGCATTAAAAAATGTTTCAATGGTCTTTTTTTGGCATCAGTATTGCTCCTTCGAACACAAAGCCCCCTCAATTAAGAAACTGAAGGAAAGAAAGAAAAAAATCTTTTGTAACACACAAGCTTTCTCTAGAAAAATGAATTCTCACAGTGACCATGATCAAAAGTGGATGTCTGTTTTTGTACCTTGAGTCTTGTTTTCTGGAGATATGACTGGTCACTATATTGATTAGAGTTCTCAAACCTTTCAAGGCTGTTCTTCTTTATTTACATTGTTGCTTTTTGTGTAAATTATTCTCCTGGTTCTGATAACCTCACCCTGCTGCAATTCACAGTATCTAGCATCTTCTGAGATATTCTTTACCTTCATTTTTTAAAAAAAATATTTATTTGTAATATATAATTTATCTATTTTCAGTTTTCAACATTCGCTTCCACAGCATTTTGAATCCAAAATCTCCTCCCTATCTCTCCCTTCCCTCCACCCCAGGACGGTGTGCATCCCAAAAACCCCTTTCCCCAATCTGCCCTCCTTTCTACCCCCTTCTTCCATTCCCCTCCCCTCTATTTTTCTATAGGGTGAGATAGATTTCTACATCCCATTGCCTGTACAATTTATTTCCCAGTTGTATGCAAAAATAATTTTTAACATTCATTTTTAAAGCTTTGAGTTCCACATTATTGCCCTTCCTCCCTTTCCACCTACCCTCATTAAGAAAGCAAGCAATTCGATATAGGTTATACATGCGTAGCTGTGCAAAGCACTTCCATAACTGTCATGTTGCAAAAGAATTCCTCTATCCTATCCTGACTTCCATTTATTTCATTCTGTCCCTTGACCTGTTCCCTCACAATAGTGTGAGCTTCTGATTTTCTCTTCCCCCAATCAGGCATCCCCTTTATTATCATCCTCCCTCTCCTATCCCCTTCCCCCTTGCCTTCCTGTTGGGTAAGACAGATTTCCATACCCAATAGAATGTGTGTTATTCCCTCCTTAAGCCAAATACAATGAGAGTAAGGCTCACTTATTTCCTTTTACCGCCCCCCCCGCCCCTCCATTGTATAAAGCTCTTTCTTGCCTCTTTTATGTGAGATGCTTTACTATATTCCACCACTCCATTTCTCTTTCTCCCAGTACATTGTTCTCAACACTTAATTTTATATTTTAGGTATCCTCCCTTCATATTCAGCTCACTCTGTGCCCTTTGTCCACACACACACACGTATATAATATATACATACGTACACCTCTACATGCACACACACATATATGGATATACACACACACACATACACACATATGTACATATACATATTCCCTCTAACTGCCCTAATACTGACAAACGTCTCATGAGTTACAAATATCATCTTTCCATGTAGGAATGTAAATAGTTCAACTTTAATGAGTCCCTTATGGCTTCTCTTTCCTGTTTGCCTTTTTGTGTTTCTCTCGATTCTTGCATTTGAAAGTCAAATTTTCTATTTAGCTCTGATTTTTTCAACAAGAATGCTTGGAAGTACTGTATTTCATTGAAATTTCAATTTTTCCCTTCAAGTATTACACTCAGTTTTGCTGGGTAGGTGATTCTTGATTTTAATACTAGCTCCTCTGACTTCTGGAATATCATATTAGAAGCTGCTAAATCCTATGTTATCCTGATTATGTTTCCACAGTGCTTGAATTGTTTCTTTCTGGCTGCATGTGATATATTCTCTTTGCCCTGGGAACTCTAAAATTTGACCACAATATTCATAGGAATTTTCCTTTTGAGATCTCTTTCACGAGGTGATTAGTGTATTCTTTCCATTTCTATTTTACCCTCTGGTTGTAGAATAAGAGGGCAGTTTTCCCTGAGAATTTGAAATATGATGTCTAGGCTCTTTTTTTGATCATAGTTTTTAGATAGACCAATAATTTTTAAGTTATCTCCCTTGGATCTATTTAGGCCAGTTGTTTTTCCAATGAGATATTTCACATTGTCTTCTATTTTTTCAGTTTTTGGTTTTGTTTTGTAATTTCTTGGTTTCTCCTAAAGTCATTAGCTTCCATCTGCTCCATTTTAATTTTTAAAGAACTATTTTCTTCAGTGAGCTTTTGAACCTCCTTTTCCATGTGACCAGTTCTGCTTTTTAAAGCATTCTTTTCCTCATTGGCTTTTTGAACCTCTTGCCAATTGGGCTAGTCTATTTTTAAAAGTGTTGTTTTCTTCAGCATTTTTGGGGTCTCCTTTAGCAAGCTGTTGACTTGCTTTTCATGATTTTCTTCCATTGCTCTCATTTCCTTTCTCAATTTTTCTCCACCTCTCTTACTTGATTTTCAAAATAATTTTTGAAGTCTTCCCTTGCCCGAGACCATTGCATATTTTTTTGGAGGTTTTGGATGTAGACACCTTGACTTTTATGTCTTCCTCTGATGGTATGTTTTTTTTCTTCCTCATCTGAAAGGATGGAAGAAAATACCTTTTTGCCAAGAAAGCAACCTTCTATAGTCTTATTTTTTCCCTTTTTTGGGCACTTTCCCAGTCAGTTACTTGACTTTTGAGTCCTTTGTCAAGTGGAGGGTATACTCTAGGGACCTGTAAGTTTTCAGTTCCTCCAAGGCATCACAATCAAGGGAGAGGAGTTTACTCCTCTCCTGGTCTGTACTCTGTTCTGTGAGCAACCACAAACATTCTTATCTGCTCAGGATCTTCTAGTAGGATTCCCTCTCCACAGTTGCCACCAGTTCCACAATGCTAACACTCTTCCTCACCCTCCAGGACCCCCTCTCAGGACCGAGACTCAGATCAGCTGTTCAATTCCCCCACGGTCTTTAGGCCAGGGATTCAAAACTGGATGCTGTTGCAGCTGTGGCTGCCACTGTCCTGGGGTGCAGGCTGGGGTGGGACCATGTTCCCCTCTCACCCATCTGAAAGAGCTTTCTTACTGACCTTTGAAGCTGTCTTTGACTTTTGTAGGTTGAGAAAAATCTGGGAAATGTACCTGTTACCTGTGATTCCACATCCTGAAGCTTGCTCCAGTCTGGTCCATGCTGTGCTGTGTGGCCAAGTCTACACTGCACTCCACTCCCAGCCAGGTGTGATAGACTTTTCCTGTTGGCCTTCCAGACTGTCTTGGGCTGGAAATCTCTTTCATTCTGTTGTTTTGTGGCTTCTTCTGCTCTAGAATTTGTTTAGTGTCGTTTTTATAGGTATTTTATGGGCTATGTAGGGGAGAGCTTCTACAGGTCTGTCCTTCTACCTTGCCATCTTGACTCTGCCCCCACCAATTCTGCTTTTTAAGGCATTCTCCTCATTGGCTTTTTGGATTTCTTTTGCCATTTGGATTAGTCTATTTTTCAAGGTCCACTTTAACAAGCAGTTGACTCATTTTTCTTGATTTTCTTGCATCACTCTCATTTCTTTTCCCAATTTTTGCTCTACTTCTCTTACTCGATTGCCTTTTTCAAATGTTTTATATAATTTATTTATTTTTTCAGTTTTTAACATTCACTTCCACATGAATTTGAATTCCAAATTTTCTCCCCATCTTTCCCCACCCTCCCACCTGAGGACAGCATGCACTCCATCCACCCCTCCCCCCAGGCTGTCCTCCCTTCTACCACCCCCTTTCTCTCTTCCTCCTCCCCTGCATTTTCCTGTAGAGCAAAATAGATTTCTGTATCCCACTGTCTGTACCTCTTACTTCTCAGGTGCATCCAAAAACAATTTTTAACACTCATTTTTAAAGCTTTGAGTTCCATATTCTCTCTCTTCCTCCCTCTCCTTTGATTTTCAGAATACTTTTTGATCTCCTCCATGACCTGAGCCCAATTCGTATTTTTCTCAGAGCATTTGTATGTAGAGGCTTTGACTTTGTTGTCTTCTTCTGTTTGTATATTTTGGCCTTCCTTGTCACCAAAGTAAGATTCTATAATCTGATTCTTTTTCTGCTTTTTTGCTTATTTCCCCAGACATTTACCTGACTTTTGAGCTCTTGTCAATGTAGTTCTCTGCTTCCAGTGGGGGTGGGGTGGTGTACTGTCAGTTCCTTGATCCCCCCACAATCTGTGGACCTAGAACTCCAGAAATAGCTGCTGCCTCTGCCCCTGCTGGAGTTGCCACAGACTATCCCACCCCCTATGCCACCTGGGCCTAGGGCTGGACCATTCTACTCTCTCACACAGGTCTGACAGGTTTTCTCCACTGACCTACCAATTTCTCCTTGGTGTTTTGGGGTTGTGAAGTCTGGAAACTCCCACAGTTCCCAGAGATTCAGTCCCCTGAGACCCTCTCAGGTCCCTGTGCCAGCAGCCTACTGTGCTCTGCTTCCAGTGCAGCACAATAGACACTTCCCATCGAATTTTCAAGCTTTCTTGGGTTGGAGATTTACTTCACTCTGTTATTCAGCGGGTTCTGCATCTCCAGAATTTGTTTAGTCATCTTTTTTTTTTTTTTTTTTTTTTACAGATATTTGGCTTGGTTTGGAGGGAGATCTCCAGCAAGTCTCTGCTTCTCCTCCACCATCTTGGCTCCTTATCTCCCCCCTCCCCTCATTGCTGCTTTATAATACAGTTATTGATTTGGAACAGCTAGGCCCCCTTCCTTTACATTTCTTTTCATTAATTCCCGTGATATTCTTTTCCTTCTGTTCATCCAGATGAATATTATTATTTTTTTCCCTAAGGTAATTCTTATGGTATAATTTCTTATGGTTCAATAATATTTAATTAATTCCTATACTACAATTTGCTCACTCATTCTCAATTGATAGGGAACTCTCTCTTAGATTCTAATTCTTTTATTTTTTTTTATTCCTCCCTTAAGGATCAGGAAGATTTTCTTTCTCCCTTTTTTCCTTCTTTCTCTCCTTTCTTCTCCTCTCCTCTCTTCTTCTCTCCTCTCCTCTCCTGTCTTCTCTTTCCCTCCCTCCCTCCCTCCTTTCTTCCTTCCTTCCTTTCTTCCTTCCTTCCTTCCTCTCTCCTTCCCTTCCTTCCTTTCTCTTTTTTCCTTGCAACCATTTTCTTCCTAGTATTATCTTCCTGATTACCACAACCACCTCATTCTCCCTTTTTTTGTTGGTGAATTTGATGTATTTCTACACCAAACTGTGTTCAATCATCCTTTCATTTATGATAAGACTGAGATTCATCTAATGAAGCTCATAGTCCCCACCCCTTCCTCTAGGTATGTATACACTTCTCATGCACTGTATTATGCAGACTCTACCTTCTCTTCCTTCTTTCTATACCAGTTCATCCCTTTGATGCTTCCTCTTGAATTTCTTGATCATTATTTGTCCTGGTGTGAATTTCAGGTTATTGCTGGAATAGGTTGGGAGAGCTAGGCCGCCTGCTTCTGTTTAGGTTCCATCTTGTTCAGAAGCCAATATTTTCTCCTTAGATAAAGAGTTCTGTGAGTGCATGGACTGTTTCATTTATGGTTTTGTATCCCCAGCCCTTAGCACAGTACCTATCCTGTTGTAGGACCTTAATAAAATGCTTATTAATTGATTGCTGTGAGTTTCATAGAGGAATCTGTGGCTTCTGACAGTGATAGGTTTATGAAGATACTGATGACTGAGAGGGAAAGAATTGAATTTCAGAGCTCTTTTAAGTTCCTAATGTAGACAAATTACCAAAGTATTGTATAGATTGGGAAGAAATAATGAGATTAGACAAGAGAAGGCCCAGCCTTTGTAGGGGTTACTGCCTGGTAAGGGATTAAGATAAGCCAAAAGAACTGTTATAAAAATAAACACATAGGAGAGGTACAATATGCATTGTACAAGGCCAGGGGTGTGTGAGTATTCATGACAAATGAAATCAGAGGTTTCCTGGAGGACGTGGCATTTGAATTAGACTTTATAGGATTATTATGGACTAAAAGAGAGGAGAAAAGGAGTTTTGGGTATCTACATTGTGTGGTTGTACACATACTTCTTTTTATGCATGCATAGGAGTGTGGGATTAGTTGGGTAGAATCTGGCTGATTTCTTTTTGTCTGCCTTTAGTCTGACCTCCATCTCTGTTGGCCAATATAAAAACTTTTGTCTTTAGGATGGAGAAAGAGACAACTGCTCTTTTCCTTTGGCTAGTCTAGGAATTTCTACCAGCTGTTGGGCTAAATGACCTCTCATATTTTATTTTATTCTGTTTTATTTTATTTTGTTTTATTTCTACTTATTTTATTCTGTTACTCAGTGTCTGCTGTGTGCTTTGATTCAAGGTAATAGAGACTCCAAAATAGCACAGGAAAGAGAGAAATTCCAGTTAGTGCTTTTGAGTCATGACCATGAAAAAAACCAAATGCAAAGCCCATCAATGTCCATTTACAGTTTTGGAATTGCTCTATATCTATATGAAAAGGTGAGAATTTTGGCAAATCATATGAATGTGACACTGACCTGACTTGATCAATCTCCCTCTGATTTTTGCCTACTTATCTACATAGGCTAGTAGAAGAGACCAAGGATTCTGAAACCTGGAATTGATTAAACTTTGATGTAGTACATGATTTTAATCAAACACAAAAAGCAGTGAAATTCCTGACTTCATCTGGAGCCTTTACCCATGATGAATTCTCAATGAAATACCAGAGTATTACCTTTAAACTTCTAAACTTTAACACTTGTATAGTCCTTATTAGCACATTATTAGAGGAAATGACCAGTAAGCCCATTTCACTGGATAAGAAGTCCTTTCATTCCAGTGAAATCACATTTATAGAGAGCTTAGCATAGTGCCTGGCTAAGTAGATACTTCAGAAATACTTATTCCCTACCTTTTTCCTTCCCTTTCCAGCCCTCAGAATTCTACTTTCTGTTCTCACTTTTCTAACCATAAGTCAGTAATCCCTGGCCACCCTTTTAGATCTGGCCATCTTTCAAGATCAGGGATAACACAAAGAAAAAATTGGCTGCCTTGGTGAATCATACTCCTTGTATGAAGACAATCTGATGTTTCCCTCAGAAAGTCAATTGAGGACGCCAAAAGAACTTTTTACTCTTCTTCTTTGGCCCACTCTGGTTCATAAGGGCAAAGTGGGAACAGTTTTCTTGCTGCAGAAGTTGGAAAAAATTGGTTGCTTCAAATTGATTCTCCTTGAAAAAAAAAGCATTATTACTCTTGCCCAAAGCCTTGGGTGATAACCACACTTGCTGTCCACCACAAGGACCATTTTGTAACCTTGCATGTTGAATTACCTAACATTGCATCTCTTATTTATATAATATAATATACACAACATATAATAATGCTTATTGTTGACATTTTTATTAATAACACTCTGTCTGCCCTCTGTTATGTAATTGAAGATTCTGGATGAGTAAAAGCCTCCCCTTGCACTCATGCAGACGCCACTGCCATAGCTAAGAAATTCCTTAATGAATTCATTGCTGGCTATGAATTACCACTCATTTTAGGCAGTAATGATTGCACACATTTCATTGATAAGATGTTAAAAGTATTTCTTTTTATTATATGTATATGCAGTATACAATGAACATGTATAAATATACAACATATCAAATAAGTATCATGTATTTATATATTTGAATATCTGACATGAAATATGTGCCACCATTTAATACATGTTACTTATAAAAAAGCAGTGTAGCTACTATCTCCAAGCCCAGATTACTGTGGAAAACAAATTCACATATAAACCCATGCTTGGCTAAAGTTTGTATAAGAAATTGGTTTCAAAGAGCCTTCTACCACAGAACCTAATTGAAGGATGACTTTTTATGGGAAAGGACAGCAAGGGGCTCATATTTGTACTCCTTGATTACATTATGACTGGATCCTATAGTAACGGCGGTAATCTGAGCCAGAATGAAGTGTGATCTGGCCTGACACTTGAGAATTATATCCTCATGCTCCATATGACTCAGTCTGGCCTAATGTGTTTATTCTCCTTTTATGCTAATCAGTATGTGTGTTTTATGTTTATACAGTCTGAGAATGTATCTCTAAGTAGACTGGCAATATTTCTCTGACACTGACCCAGGGTTAGGGGAATGACTGGGTGGTTGTAGCAGCATGCTTCAGCCAGTCCCTAGATCAGAGGATGATTGAAAGCTCATCTGGCTGCAGCTAAAAGTGCCAACTGGTAGTTCTATTTTTAAGAAAAGGCAGGAAGGTGTAAAAATGTTGGAGAGGTCCCTAGGTGGAATCAGATTATGAAGACCATCAAATGCTAAACAGGGAGCTGGTATTTAATTCTAGGGACAACAGGGAGCCATTAGAGGTTTTTGGGCAAGGGATGCTACAGTCAAATGACATTTAAACACTTTTGTGCATTAGGGATTCAAAAAGGAAGACAGACTGGAGGCAAGGAGATCAAGTAAGAGACTGTTGCAATAAGTCTAGGGAAGAGGTAATCTCTGAGATCCTTGGTATCCATGAAAGTCTAGGAATTCTGTTCTCTTTTTCCATCAGGAAAATCTAAGCATTCTTAAAGAGTTTTCCAATGAAGTCCCTGCCTAGGAACTGATAATGTAACTCAGTCCTGATTCAGATTGGTTCTCCCTTCGCTGAAGTTGCCCAATTCTGGAGCACATAGGAAAGTACTTGAGTTCTAATTCTAGATGTTTTAGGAGCAGTTCCGAGGAGCTGATGACTATTCTGACGGTCTTTCCTCTGTGTTTCTTGTCCTTTCCCTGTCCTCAGGGTGCTGTGTATGTGGGCAGAAGTCCTAATGCTGATCCTGCTGGTGCTGAATTCCCTGATCACTTCAGGCAGAGACAGTCCAGATAAGTACAGGGTTGTAGCTCCCCAGACAGCTTAGGTAGAGAAATCTCCATGTGGCTCAGAACAAAAAAGGGTTGGGAGTAGGCTGGCACTTGGCAGGATGGGAAAGTGGAAGAAGCTAGTCTTTGAAGTCCCATCATCCTATTCCTGTGCTCTCATCCTCCCTTTAACCCATATTCCAGGAATACTCTTGCCTCCCCTCCCTTTCTCCATCCCTAAAAATCATCCTTTCTCAGGGGCTGTGAGTCTCTAGTCTTCCCTTCAAAATCCTACCTAAACCTTCCTATTCTTCCCATAGATGGCTTAATTTGCTAAACTAATTTCATGGTGTTTATGGGGGGGAGAAACTTTCCCATTTTGCTTACCCCTCCCTGGAAGAACTGGAGGATTTGAAAGCCTTGTGTGAAGCCAAGGTATTTGGGATCCATCTCTAGCCTTAGGGTTAAGAGTAATGACAGGCATTTTTCCTGTACATCCTCCTGAGAGAGGTCATAAACAAACTATGAGCTAGAGTGACTAAGGGGGCTGATCCAGTATGGGATGCTTTTATCTTCATGGTCCCTTCTTAATGAACTGAAGAAATATTCCAGCTTCAATATCCCCTAAATCTCCACTTCTCTGTTCCACTCGGGGATTATTTCCTGTTGGGACTGACAGATACACATCCTCACTCCAAATCAGTTGCTACTATCAGCTGTCTCCTTGTTGCTGCTCCCAGAACCCAGGATCTGGATCGTAGGACTTCTTCCATGAAGATAGCATCAATCAACAAAGTTAACAAGCATTTATTAAGTACCACCCATGTATCTGGCACTATACTTGGTGCTGGGAATAGGAAGGGAAAAGACCCAAATTAATTCCTGTCCTCAAGGGACTTAGAGTCTCTCAGAGGAGACAGCTTGTACAGATAGAACTCTATACTGAAAAAATTAAACAAAAGTACAAGCTAATTTAGGGAGGGAAGGCATTAGCATGTCTGGGGATCATGAAAGACTTCATGTAGAAAGTTGTGCTGGATCTTTGTCCTGAAGGAAGTCAGGGATTCTTAAGAGGTAGAGAAGGTGACGGGGTGTATTCCAGGTGTAGGGAACAGCCAATGCAAAAACATGGAGACAAGAGATGGAATATGATTTAGGAACAATGAAAAGATTAATTTGGTGAGATCATGAAGTTCATGGAGGGAAAAATGTATATAATGAAAGTGAAAAAGTAAGTTGGGGCCATATTGTCAAAAATCCTCCAACCTCTAAAGGGAGCCTTCTGGGCTATGACAGAAACCCCACAGTCCAGAGCTAGGTTTGCTAATCAAAGTCACTTTAATACTCTCCCAAACATATCCCCTATAATCTGTCCTGGCCCCCAGCATGGACACCTCCCTAATCATGTCAATCATCTGGCTTGGCTCCATCATTCAGAATGTATCTAGGAAACCTTTCAAATTCTTGATGCTTGTAGCAATACAACTTGTGTGTAACTCCCATTGCCAGGGGCTGAACCTGAGATAGGGAGCTGACCAAAGTCTAACAGTCAGGTGCTAAACAAGGGAAAATCAGCAGTGGCATCTCAGCCTCACCTGAATGATGGCTGCTTAGACAATTCCCATGGCTCAGTTAAGTCTAGACACAGCCATTAGTGGAATGAGAAGGCAATGCTACAATGTAACCAGTCATCCAAAGTACAAATATTTATTAAGGAACTATTCTTTGCTCAGCCCTGTGCTTGGGGGCAGGAGAATACAATGTATCAGAGACACCCTGACCCGCATGAATATGTAGCTAATGGTTTAAGGGTCCGTCTACTTGTCTCTATATGATACAGCGAGTAGTACAGCAAGAGTGGAAAGTAGGGGATATTCCTATGACAGGGGATGGGCAAGAAAGATGCAGGTAGGATCTGAGCTGGGCCCAGGTGTGGAGAGCTCAGGGCAAGTGTTAACAAGCATTACTTCACTACATTAGCTCACATTTATGTGGTGTTTGAAGGTTTGCAAAGTTTTTTTTTTTTTTTTTTTTTTTTTTACAAATATCTCCTTGTCAAGATGACTGTGAGAGGTAAGTGTTATTTTTATCCCCATTTTACAGGTAAAGAAACTGAGGAAGACAGAAGTTAAGTGACTTACCAAGGGTCAATAGCTAGCAAGTGTCTGAGGCTGAATTTGAACTCATCTTCCTGATTCCAGGTCCAATGCTCTATCATCGAGAGCACCTAGAGGCCTCCTTCACTTACTTAAGCAATAATCACTGAGGATTTATTGCACAGGAGTCACTCTGATGGGGGTTTTGGGGCTTACTAAAAAGTACAGGAAATTGCCTTTGCCCCCAGGATCTTGTAATCTAGCTGGCAGACTAAAGGACAGATCCGTAAGGCTGGGCACCAAGACTGAATATGGTACATGTTGTGAATATTGCATAAAGGATCAGGGCTGCAGGAATGCAGATGGCAACTTTACTTTTGGCAAATGCTTTCCCATATAACCTTGGGTTAAGCACTGAACCTCATTTTCCTAAATGATAAAATGGATTACGTGTAGTAGTGGTGGCAGGGAGGGGGTAGGTTAGACCAAATAACTGCTGAGATCTTTTCTCGTCCTAACATTCTATCAATTAATCAAGAAACAAGCATTGATTAAGCACCAACTATGTACTAGGCACTTTTCTAGGTACTGGGAATACAAAGACAGGAATGAGAATTTAGTTCTTATTCAAGGAGTTAACATTCTATCAGATTATAGGTGTATGTGTATGTATCTATATCTACATCTTTATCTATCTATTTATCTATCTATCTATCTATCTATCTATCTATCTATCTATCATCTATCTATCTATCAATTATACATTAAAATAAATTCCAAGTAGATGTGTGTGGAAAGGCACTAGAGTAGCTGGGACCCAAAGGAAGGACTTCATGTTGAAGCTGGTGTTTGAGAAGAGTCTTGAATGAAACTGGGAACTGTCTTAGGCCAGTGAGGATGGAGGATATTCCAAGCACAGGGGCAGGTGACACAATGGCCTGAAGATGGCAGATGGGGAACTGGCAGAAGGCCATTTTGGCTGAAGTAGAGAGCAGTGGTGTTAAACCCAAATAGGTAAAGAGGCCACTAAGCCATAAATAATGACCCCACGTGGGCTACACATTGACTTAGGAAACAACGTATTGATATTATCTGTTTGCATTGTATTTACATTAATTTCATTAAATATTTCCCAATTACATTTTAATTGGGTGGGAGGTGCAATAAGAAGGCCCTGGAATTTGCCTGGACCTAAAGAGTGCAGGAACACCATGAGGCTTGGAAAGGTAGGTCAAGGCCACCTTGGGAAGGCCTTGATAAGTCAAGCAGGAGAGAGTTTTACATTTTATACTAGAAGTAACAAGGACACACTGGACTTTATTGAATAAGGGGGTGGCATGGTCAGACCTGCACTAAGAAAAATCATTTTGGCAACTGGGAGGAGAAAGGGCTGGAATAAAGAGTCGGGAACTGGGAGTAGACCCATAAGGAGGCAAGTGCAATAGTCCGGGATCCAAACTAAGCAGGGAGTAGAAAGAGGACTAGAAAGAGCCCAATTGCTGTTGGGACAGAAAGACAGTAGAGACAAAGTAAATTTGTGTGTGCAGGGAATGGACATCTTGAAATGCAGTTGTGAGTGCAAAGAAAGGAGTACCGGCCTGGGCCTCAGAAGGCGGGCGTTCTAGTCCACGAATTTGCCGCCCAGCTGGGGCTAGGGGTGGAGTGGGGGTACGAAGGGGGGAGGGCTCAGAGTGGTAGAACTGGGCATGCGCACAGAGATCAGCCTGATTAGAAGAGTGAAGCAGTGGAGCTGCTTTTTACCCCGTGCCCAGCCAGAGTTTGGGGGTGACTGATGCCACACAGGGCTGACCTGCCTCTGGGACCCTGCAGCGCACTTTATGGATCAGTTGAAAGCTGAGTGTCACTTTGTCGATGGGACTGAGCACGTGCGGTTTGTGGGGAGACTCATCTACAGCCATCAAGAGAGCCTGAGCTTCGACAGCGACGTGGGGGAGTTCATGGCCTTGACCGAGCTGGGGCGGCCCCTTGCGGAGCTAATGAACAATCTCCTGGAGGCGCTGGAACAAGCGCGGGACCAGGTGGCCAGGTGCAGGGACAACTATAGGTTGTTAGAGTCCTCCTGGATGCAGAGGAGGGGTGAGTGGGAGCGGCAGGAGGGGAGGGAAAAGGGGAGAGGGAAAGAGGGATGGGGAAAGGAAAGGAGTGGAGAAGAAGGGTTAGAGGATGAGGGGAAAGAAAGAGGAGGGGAGGAGGATGAGGAAAGGACAGGGGGAGGTCAGATGAAGAGAGAAGAGAGGAGAAAGGAGGGTGAAGGCTCTCACACAAGAGCTTTTTTTTTCTTTTCAGTTGAGCCTGAAGTGACTGTATATCCATCAAAGATGGCTCCCCTAGGATACACAAACCAGCTTGTCTGTTTTGTTACTATCCTGGGGACATTGAGGTCAAGTGGCTCCTGAATGGTCAGGAGGAGACAGCTGAGATTGTGTCTACAGGCCTGATTAGCAATGGAGACTGCACCTACCAGATTCTGGTGATGCTGGAAATGATCCCCAAGCATGGACACCTCTACACCTGTCAAGTGGAGCACTCCAGCCTTCTGAAACCTGTCACTGTGGTCTGGGGTGAGAAGCAGCTCCTGATCTTTCAGACCCAACATTCCTCAGGGCAAGGCAGCCTCTCATTATAGTCTTCTGTTGCCCACTCTCCTCCTCTACAATATCTTCTGTTTTTCCCGAGTGCAACCACCTGCTTGCAGTTCTGAGCTGAGGACTATGTGGCCCTAGGACCTTGGAATCCTCAGTGGTCCCAGCCCTAGAAGCTAGTCTCCTTTGGGTGTTTTATAATTAGGCTGTATGCTTCTTTCTCCTGGAATAGAGTAACTAGGTTTCTCTTCCTCCTTCCCTTTAATCAATTATTCAGGCTCTTAGACTTGTTTGCTTACCATACCAGCATGTCTCCTGGAAGGAAAATGGTGATTCTTGGTGTGTCTTCTCCCTAGAAGCACAGTCCAGATTTGCCCAGGGAAAGATGTTGAGTGGAGTTGGTGGCCTTGTGCTAGGGTTGATCTTCCTTGTGGTTGGCCTCACTGTTCACCTTAGGAGTCAGAAAGGTGAGAAACTGGTGGGATGACCCTGAGGTCCTCATATTCTCTCAAAGGGAGGAGGTGGGGACTGGATTTGCCTGGGGCTGTGATTCTGGTGCAGAGGTGAGGAGGTCCTCTATCTTTGATTGCAGATTCACCAGGGTTTAGTGTGAATATTTTTGTATGTCAAATCTCCCAAAGAAACCAAGGCCACCAACCAGTGGGTAACTTCCTCTACCCATATGGGGCTTGGTTCTCATAACAACAACCTTTTCTCAATAGATTTTGAAGCTAAACAAAACCTCGGACCCTGAGGGGAAAGAAGTGATGGTGCTTCTAGATTCAGGGACCTACACGTGATTCATAACCGTGCTCTGATAGTCTCCATCTGACCACTGAGGTTGTGTGTCTCCTAGAGCTGGTCCTTCTCCTCCTAGCATCTCTCTCAAACATGGAAGCCACCTGCCTGTATCCAGGAGGTTAGCACTACTGATCCTTTCCCTGGATCAGCTCTTTCCCTGTCTCTATCAGGGCTCTCTATGCACTGCCTCTCACTGTAGGCCTCCTGTTGTGTTTGACCTGCTACCCACACAGGGTCTTGAATGGTAAGGGAGAGGTCTGTACTTCACTCTCATAGATATGCATGCTTCTGCATACACATTTTGGGCATTTTTATCCCTTCAGTCTTTAGTAAATCAGAAGAGAAAGAATCTCCCGATGTTGGGCAACAAGGTAATAGCAGAAGTGGGGAGAGGGAAGAAACTTGACTATTACCATGCATTTGTGGTATCCATGTGGTTAATCCCTACAAAGGTTCTGATCACACAGCTGCTCCAAGCTTTGTTATACTACAACGTGACTTTTACTCTTGTCCTCCCATAAACCCTTCATAGAGGTGCACTCAGTATGCTGGTAGCCTTCCTCTAAATGACATGATGTCATGTGAGTGGCACTGAATCATATAGACTGTCCACTTGATTATTCCACACATTCCCTACATGATAGCCTCACTTCCCTTTTTGTTCACACATCTCTGATGACATCCTTTATGCTCATTCTCCCTCTCAGTTCTTAAAATTGGTAATATGTTACACACACACAATATGCTACCTACCTACCTACACACACCCATTATTGTGCCTCAACATCACCCTCTTTTCAATTAAAGTTGTGTAGATATATTTTGCTTTCTCCTCCTTTTTATTTATGAATATATCTCTGCCCATCTTTCTTTACCCACCAAGGCTTTACTTGTGTCAAAGATGAAAAAAAAATACATATGGTTATATAAAACCAATCACAGTTTCATCTATCGTGTTTGACAACCATGCAATATTTTCCACTCATAGTCCCCCATCTTTTCAACAAGAAATAGGCGCATGTTCTTCTCTATGGCCAAACTTGGTCATTGTGGTTACCAAGTCTAGCTTCATTTTATTGCTCTTTGTTTTTATTGCTATAATCCTCATCTCTATTGTTTTTCTAGTTCTGCATCAGTTCATGTAAATGCTCCCATTTCCCTCCAAATTCCTAATATCTCTCCTTCCTTGTATCATATTAATATTCCAATATATGTGTATGTATATATATATATATATATATATATATATATATATATATATATATATATATATATATATATATATATATATATATATATATATATATATGGTCTTCAGTATGTTTAGAAATTCCCAAAATGATGAATACCCAATTTTTGGTTCTTTTCTACCACAAAAATTTATTATAAATATTTGATATCTGAGATACCTTTCAGTTTGTGGCCTGTTTTGGTGTATATATCAAGCAGGAGAATAAAATGTATAAGAACTGTAGTTCTGATTTTTGTTCAATTTGTTTTCCATAATGGATAGACCAATTCACAACTCCAATAAGAGTGGTACTAATGTGACTGTCATCATGGAGTTCCACTAATATAAACTATTTTCAATTTTGGTCATATTTAGTGAGTTTGTGGGTATGAGGTGAAATCTGAAATAAACCCTGATTCTTACTCCTCAGATGACCCCTTCAATTAAAAATCAAGTCAGGAGGGGAAGACCCTCAGGGTTGCTGTTCCAAAGAGAAACAGTTATCATTGACATTTACTTGAAATTCATTGAAAGCCAGAAGAGCCCCAAAATACAGACATTAAGTGGAGCCTGGGCAGGGACTTATTGTGCTTGAATGTATGAGCTTCAGAGTGAAGTGGGTTTAAGGTTTTGAGAAAGAAAGAAAGAAAGAAATCTAGCCAGTAAACCCTAACTTAACTGGGAAGCTTCTGGCCATCAAAATTTTCCTCCCTTTGGAGAGGAGATGGAGAGGGAAAGCGAGGGGGTGATGATGAGCTGAGTTACTCAGCAACCCGGGTCCCCATTCAGGCAGCTCGGTCTACTCAGAGGTTGTGTTTGTCCTTTGTTCTCGAAGGGGACCATGAGTCGGTGAAATGATGACACAACTTGCAGTTGACTTTGATTTGAGTGAGGGAGAGCTATGCAAGATCACCAGCTTCACTTTCTCCTCTAGTGTCATCTGGATCCAGTGACCAGATATTCCAACAGTTTCTGTACTCTCAATCAGACAGACATTCGAAGGAGAATTTACACATTGGTCTGAGTTCTTGGGACTTTCATAGTTGTTTTCCTTTATATTATTATAGTAATTATATAAATTGTTTTCTTGGTTCTGCCACTTTCATTCTACATCACTTGATATAAATACTACTCTTTCTCTGAATCTATCCTTTTCGTTATTTCTTTTGGAAGAATAACATTCTTTTATAATCTGTTTAAAAAAAATCAGACATTCCACAATTGATCTCCATTTCTATGTCCTCATTGGTTCCCAGAAGAAAGAAGGTCCCTTGTTTTTCTTTGGGGGGGGCACCCTCCCTTATCACTAAGTTAAACATGAACATAGTGAGCTTCCTGGAGGGGGACAGAGGGACCACCTGCTTGCTTAAGGTAGAGAAAATCAGTCTAGTTCAGACATGGAACTAATCAAAGCTGTGCAGGTCAGTAGCAGGAATGGGCTTGGGAATAGCCCCCATATTTCCAGCCTCAGAGAGATACAGAGATACAGTTTTTAGAATAAAATAAAATACTAATTCTCAATTGTGAAATCTTATAGTATTTTCTTAATCCTCATCCTTCTGCAATTCTCTATGGTAGTCGATGTGTGGTTTGCCCTTCTTTCTCAAAGAGGACTATGACTACAGGAAGATGATGCCATGACTTGTAAGGGGAGTTGGATTACAGTGAGGGAAGGCTGTGCAAAGTCATTAGCTTCCCTTTCTCCTCCAGAGCCATATAGGTCTAGTGGACAGATATAGATCAGGACAACTGGAGATGGCCCAAGATGCAGTGGGAGACGATGACCTTTGTAAGTTAAAGTCTTTCTGAGTTTCCACTTTGCCTGAGGCAATGCCCATTCAGTGATTAGGGCTGTTTAAGAAGTGAGCTAAAGGATGGTCCCTATAAAAATGAAAAAAAATGAAAAGAACTCAAACTGGGAGGGGGAGACCCTCAGGGTTTAATTTAGAGTAGACAATGGATCAGTACAACCCTCTACAACTCAGAACTCTTGAGCTCTAGTGATCCACCAGCTTAAGCTGCTCCATCGTACCTGGGATTACAGGTGTGTGTCTCCATTCCTGGAGGATTGATAACTTTGCAGAGAAGAGTTTTAGTTGTGTGGTAGAGTGAGATGCCAGATTTCAAAGGATTAAAAAATGGTATTACCATGAAAGTGACTACTTTTTTCATAGAATTTCACTGTGAAACAGAGATATAATAGTTTGAACAAGGGACATAGTAAAGTAAAAGTATTTTATTTTTAAATTTTTTTAATTTTGTGTATCACTTTTATAAATAAAAATACTAATCATGACCATATAAAATGAATGACTGGCTTTTAATTTGTAACACCAATGAGATAAAAAAGAGTTTGTGAGAATACTGTTACAGTGATTAGTCAATAGCAGTCCCTGATGGAAGAATGATTAGAGGTGGTTTAGTGAATCCAACGATCTCTAACCCATAGGGTAATGACAGAATATCACCACACCTAGCGACCAATCAAAATATTGAGTGGGCTTGTCTTAAGACATGCACCCATGATTAAAGAAACCATAGCCTTGCATAAAAATCTGGAAAGATGCCCATTCAGCTTGAGCTTAAAATGTCCCTGATTAATGCCTGTAGCATGATGGGGCAGACCTCAGCTTCCAACTCAAGTCTGAGGAGTAAATAACCTATTGGAGTTGCTAATGTACCTAAGATATTCAATTACATTAGTCAAAAGTGCCCCACCATCTTAAGATTTTAATTACTAGAAAGAAATTCAGTTTTTAAAAATAAAAATGCAGAATTCTTAAGTTCAAAGATAGAGGAGGCATTAAATGTTACATAAAAGTATTTGTGCGTGCCCACAATCAGGCATGTAAAATTTATAAGACATTTTAATAAAAGTGTAGAGGAATTAAATTAAGGTGGAATGTTAAATAGGCAACTGTTTATAATCAAATCTTCATAAATGAAAGATTAAAAAATAAAATGATGAGTTATGGATATATATAGAAGCACTTACAATTCTCTCTACAAGTCAAAGTCGAGTTACATTCCTCTCAACCAAAATATACCAAGTTTTCTACCAATTTAAGTGCTTCTCCCCCCAAATTATGAAGTTAAAATATAAAGTCCATTTTTCTTAATTAAAGTTTTTGGCAGACTGGAGATGTTATGTTCTGCACACTAATAACAAAAAGCAAAAGGCGGCACCATTCATCTTTGGATAAATTATTTGCTTATGAAAAACTGTCATCTAGTGACAATCACCAAGATTTATTTCATGGGGTTCCATGACTTCGTGAAGCACTTCCTGGTAATATTTATCTTTTAAAGTCTATCTCTAATTGCAATAGCTTTGGAAGCCCAAAGAAAAACTTGAGAAACATTCATGGTAAACTACACCTTCATTCAGTACTGAGAGCAATAAAATACAAGAGAAAATACAAGGTATATTCGATGTAATATACATTTTCTTATCTATATAAAAGTCACTTGATATTTCATACTACATTGTATGGTTGAACAATAAGGAAAATTCAACATTTTTTTAAAGGTGAACAATGTCAGTGACTTTCTATTTGTTAGCAAGCATTAAATAAAATAAGGATAAGATTATGCAATGTAAAAAGTCCCATAAAATGGATTCAAGTTCCACAAATCTGATTCCCAGATACAATGGCAGGATTTTGAGAAGAGGTAAAGGGCTATACGTGTATCCATTACCTTTTCTCTTTATGGCAAAATCTACCAGCATTTTGAGGTTTGTGAAATGAGGATGATCAGTTTCTTCAAAGCATTTTTCTAAAGGACTGATAACTCCTCCTTCCATATATAAAGAACACTGGTTAAAGTAATTACCCCAAAAGAGGGAAAAACATTCAGGAAAATGACCACTTTTATCTCAATGCATCTACTGTAAAAAATAAAATATTGGTATAAAGAGGTAGATTACAAAGAATAAAACCAGATTCTCCATTCTTTGTCACTTTTATTCAGTAGTTTCTTGTTTTTTTTCGCTATCTCTTATTTTGTTTTTGGTGCCAGACACAGCAAAGAGTGATTACAGTCCAACTGTCATTAAAACATTTGTTCGAAACATAAACCCGCTTTACCATTGGCCCCAAACTGACCCATTTCATATGCTTTATTTCTTTTTGAATATATCACCACCAGGGCTGGGTGGAGGGGAAGTAGGTAAGAGAGGTGATGGGAAGGAGTCCAGGAAGCCAGAGGAGGAGGAATGTTACAAGCCACAGTAAGAATGAGCTGTATTTAATAAAAAAGGACCACAAATGATACAGTAATGAGGTTACACAATTAAATCCCATAGCAGGACTGAAGGCTTTCACTGTGTTTGATGTTATCACAATGAAAGGCATAAAAAGTGGAGTAAACTAATGTTGATACAGTCCAATCTAGTCCATTAGGCAAGATGGTGCAAGTAGTCATTTAAATTAAAAGTGCCCTACCCTTACCTAAATGGCTAGCAGACATGGAGAACACCACAGTCAATCATCAACAGAGCTTTCTCCATGTAGCTATAGAAATATGTTGTCACATGGCACATTTTCAAACACTGGGAAAGGGGTGCCACAATGGACCTCTCTCTCTCTCTCCCCCGCCCCTCTCATACAGGTACAAATGCTAGATTCAACTATCTCAACTATGCAAGAAGTGGACTCCTGCTAGGAATGTCAACCCTAATTCACTTTGTCTTGAAATATATAAAAGTTGTTTGTAGTAGCTACAGCAATGATATTTTCCTTGGGGTGCCAAGTTGTGTGAAAGACTTTCTTGTTGAAGTCTAGGCTGTCGACACTTATTTCATCTTTCTTTCATTTGTCACTTGCACAGACTTTGTGTGGCTTCAAAACAGTGGGTGGCTTATTGTCTTCCCATGATGCTTCCAGGATGACATCTCATTTTGTATTTCTGTCAAACATTCTAAAGAAATTATTGTTAGATCCTATCATGAAAACACTGTCTGATCCATTCCAACAACACTCAAATTTTTCAAAAATGCAGTCGTTCTCATACAGCTAACAGTTTACTTCTGAGGTATTCATGCACCTGGTAGGTTTCCACAAGTCTGTTTTCCATGTTTAAATCCCAGATTTTTACTGACAAGTAATCTCTAGTCATCATATATCGACTACAATGGCTGAATTTTGTATCAGAAATGGAGGAAATGATTTCAGAGAAAAAGGACCTGTAACTGGGATCTTTGAATTCCTCAATTTCGAATGCCCATCACAGAGGGCAGATACCCTCATATCACATAGTCGAATTGTCCCGTTACTGCTGCTGTAAACAAAGGTGTTGCAGCTGTTGGGATGGAACTTGGCCACTGTGATCACTCTGGTCAACTCTTCCATGTTGGCAGGCTTGATATCTACAATATTAAAACTTCTGTCTGTAATTTCAATGTGCCAAAGATTAATCCCCAAATCATCTGCAGATAAATATGTTTCATAATCACTGTTGATAGAGATAGAGTTGATGTGATATGTATGAGCATTGGCAAATATTCTCCTTGGACTTGCCTCAACCGTCAGATCCATGGGTCTAAACACTGGCACCCATAGTGTGGTGACTGTTGTAGGATCCCTACAGCGACCGTCTTTGTCCTTTAAGTTATAGCCCTGAGGTCTTTTGTCCCTTTCAGATATTTTCCATAACTTTATTGTTTTATCATTGGTGATAATAAAAATTGAGGAGCATTTTTCTGAGGCAATCATGTAATCTTGTTGATCTTTTCTTCAATTTCCAAACCTTTTCAAGTAGTTACACTCAGGTTCATGGCTCTGGAAGTGCTGGAAACATTGTATTCTGCTCTGCTATGTGTTTGAATTTTTTTCTTCTGCTCCTGCTGGAAGATGACGACTCTACCTCCTTCATTTACTGTTGCTAGCAATTCTCCAGAATGGTTAAATTTTACTGTAGAAATTATATCTGCTTCTGCTACATTATCATCGACTGCCCCTTTTACCTGAAAAAAACACCACTGCATATCATTTCCTCCTTCAGCTCCTCCATGGCACACGGGAGATGGAGGCTACGCCCGGCTGCTCAGGCTCTCAGGGCCGAGGGCACCGCCCTCCCCAGGCGCAGGGGGCTCCTGTGGGCAAGGGCCCGAGGCGGAAGGGGTGGGGGCGGCGGGGCGGGGCGGGACGGGACGACGGAGCGGTGCTTGGGCACTCTGGCGCTTCTCGGCTCTCCTTCTTACCCCCAAACCCAGCCCAGCGGCGGCACCAGCGGCTGCGGTGGTGGCGGTTGCGGTGTGTGTGTGTGTCGGGGGGGAGCGGGGGGGGGGGGGGGGGGGCGGGGAGGCGGGCAGCGAGCGGCTCCACTTTCAAAAATCGAGTAAAAGTATTTTAAGGATGGGCAAGACATGAGCATGTTTACACGGAAGAGGCCTGACTAAAAAGACTGAGGATGCACTTATTCAGTGCCATACCAATGAAACTAGTGGGCAGCTAGGTGGTGCAGTGGATAGTGCACCAGTGCAGGAGTCAGGCGGACCTGAGACACTTGACACTTACTAGCTGTGTGACCTTGGGCAAGTCCCTTAACAATTGCCTGGGTCATCTCCAGGCATCCTGATGAATATCTGGTCGCTGGATTCAGATGGCTCTGGAGGAGAAGTGAGGCTGGTGACCTGCACAGCCCTCCCTCACTCAAAACCAAGTTAAGTGCAAGTCATGTCATTATTTTCTCTGATGGCATGATATTCTTCGGCAACAAAGGATGAACACACACACAATGAAACTACCCAAAAATTATTTTGTAGAGCTAGAAAAAATAATAAAATTAATCTGGAAGAATAAGAGGTACAGAATATCAAAGGAATTAGTTAAAAGAAATGCTATAGAAGGTGGCCTAGCCATACCAGATCTTAAATTGTATTATAAAGCAGCAATCAAAACTACTTGGTATTGACTAAGAAATCAAGTGACAGATCAGTGGAATAGCTTAGGTACACAAGACACAGTAGTTAATGATTATAGCAACTGACTGTTTGATAAACCCAAAGATCCCAGCTTCTGGGATAAGAACTGACAAAAACTACTAGGAAAACTAGCTTGCAGAAACTGGGCATAGACCAACCTCTTACACCATATACCAAAAGAAAGTCCAAATGGGTACATGATTTAGATATAAAGGCTGATATACTATGAGGAAACTGGGAAAGCAAGGAATAGTTTACCTGTGAGATTTATGGAGAATAGAGGAATTTATGACCAAACATGAGATAGGGAGCATTATGAAATGCAAAATGGATAATTTTGGTTACATTAAATTGAAAAGATTTTGTACAAACAAAGCCAATGCAACCAAGATTAGGAGGGAAACAGAAAATTGGGAAAAAATTTTTACGATCAGTGTCTCTGATAAAGTCTTCATTTCTAAAATATATAGAGAATAGAATCAAATTTAAAAGAATACAAGTCATTCTTCAATGATAAATGGTCAAAAAATATGAATAGGCAGTTTTCAGGGGAAGAAATTAAAGACATTTATAGTCATATGAAAAAATGCTCTAAATAACTATTGATTGGAGAAATGCAAATCAAAACAACTCTGGGGCACCACATCACCTATCAGATTGGCTAATGTGACAAAACAGGAAAATTAAAAATTCTGGAGAAGATGTGGGAAAATTGCAACACTAATACATTTTTGGTGGAGTTGTAAACTGATCCAACCATTCTGGAGAGCAATTTGGAACTATGCCCAAAGGGCTATGAAAATAAGCATGTCCTTTGACTCAGTAATATCATTTCTAGGACTGTATCCAAAAGAGATCATAAAAATCTGGAAAGGATTCCCATATACAAAAATATTAAAAAGAACTCTTTTTGTGGTGGTAAGGAACTGGAAATTGAGGGGATGTTCATCAATTGGGGAATTGCTGAACAAGTTGTGATATATGAATGTAATGAAATACTAATGTGCTATAAAAATGATGAGCAGGTGGATTTCAGAAAAACCTGGAAAGATGTATGTGAACTGATGTTGAATGAAGTGAGCAGAACCAGGAGAACATTGTACATGGTGACAGCCACATTGTGAGATGACTGATTTCGATGGACTTGGCTCTTCTTAGCAATTCAAGGAACTAAAACAACTCTAAAAGGCTCATGATGAAAAATGCTATCTGCATCCAGAAATATGGAGTCTGAATGCAGATCAAAGCAGACTATTTGCTCTCTTTTTTTGGTTTTGTTTTTATTTGTTTTTTCTTTCTCATTCTCATTCATTCTAGTTCATTCTAATTCTTCTATACAGCATGAGTAATGTGAAAATATGTTTGATAGGAATGTACATGTAGTGCCTATATTGTATTACATGCTGTCTTGGGGAGTGAGGCAGAGAAAATTGAAAACTTATGGAAATCAATGTTGAGAACTAAAACTAAATAAATTAATTTTAAAAAAAAGCAAACCAAAACGTAAAAGTGTATTAAAACTTGTACCACTTAGCAAAGTATTTTTTTCCAATTTATTTACAAAATAACACAATAAAAACAACAAAACAAAACAAAAAAAATCATCCGCTTTTCTCTGCATTCTAACTCCATAATAATTTCTCCGGATGTGGATGGCATTTTATGTCATGTATTCTTTGGAATTGTTTTAGGTCCTTGTATGGCTATGAAGGGCTAAGTCTATCAAAATCAATTATTGAACAATGTGGCTGTCACTGTGAACACTGTTCTCCTGGTTCTGCTCACTTCACTCAGCATCAGTTCATATAAATCTTTCCAGGATTTTCTGAAGCTTGCTGTCCATAATTTCTTATAGGACAAGACTATTCCATTACATTCATATGCCACAACTTGTTCAGCCTTCCCCAACTGATGGCCATGCCCTCAATTTCCAGTTCTTGGCCACCATAAAAAGAACTGTTTTTAAATATTTTTGTACATGTGGGTCATTTTCCCATTTTTTTTTACAGTTTTCAATTTATTTATTTTTAGTTTTCAAAATTCACTTCCATAAGTTTTAAATTTTCTCCTCCTCTGTCCCTCTCTCCCTCCCCAAGACAGCATGCAATCTGATATGAACTTGTAATGTTAATGAAATAGGAAGATCTTCCTTGAGTATTAATAGGCCCATATGACCTGTTTTGAACTGTGGGCCAGCTCAGATAGGACCTGGGTTACATGGAGCTCAGTATGGGAGGAGCTTGCTCAAGGAAGATGAGAGAGACAGAGAGAGAGAGAGAGAGAGAGAGAGAGAGAGAGAGAGAGAGAGAGAGAGAGAGAGAGAGAGAGAGAGAGAGAGAGAAAGTGCACAAGCAGAGAGTGAGAACCAGGCAAAGCAGAGAGAGAGAAACAATCTGTGAGTGGGTAGAGGGAAGAATTTATTGAGGAGAACTTGTTTTTGTGGGGAGGTCTAATAGAAAGAAGGATTCAGATGTTGCTGCTCCCTGGATTAGTGATAAGTACTCTGTTAAATCTTACCTCCTGGTACTCTAATGATGTCCCAAATAAATATTTTTATTTTGCCTTTGAGGAAGAGCGTTTATTATATTTTGTGAATTTACCCTGGAAATATGCATGCATTCATAGTGGCTGCTATGGGTATCATATTGGTATTACAGATTGGAGTTAGACATACATTCCTATTAAATGCATTTTCTCATTAGTCATATTGCATAGAAGAATTATAACAATCGGAAGAAACCATAAAAAAGAAAAAAAGATAAAATAAACATTTTTGTACATGTGGGTCCTTTTCCCATTTTAATGACCTCTTTGGGATACAGCTCTAGAAATTCTGGGTTAAAGGGTATTTTATTATTATTATACATTTTTATAGCCCTTTGGGCATGGTTGCAGATTTTGCTCTCTAGAATGGTTGAATCAGCTCACAACTCCATCAATAATGAATTAGTGTTCCAACTTTGCCATATCTTCTCCAACATTTATTATTTTCCTGTTTTGTCCTGTTAGCCATTCTGATAGATGTGATGTGGTAAGTCAAAATTATTTTTATTTGCATTTCTCTAATCAATTGATTCTGTTCTTCCCATATTTTTAGAAATGAGACACTAGTTGTAAAATTCTTTCCCCAGTTTTCTCCTTCCCTCTTAATCTTGATAGCCTTGGCTTTGTTTGTGCAAAATCTTTTTAATTTAATGTAATCAAATTATCCATTTTGCATTTCATAATGTTCTCTATCTCATGTTTGGTCATAAATTCCCCCCATTCTCCATAAATATGACAGATAAACTATTTCTTAGTATCAGCCTTTTTACCCAAATCATGTACACATTTGGACTTTATTTTGGTATATGGTGTCAAATGTTGGTCTTTGTCCAGTTTCTGCTATACTATTTTGCAGGTTTCCCAGTAGTTTTTGTTAAACAGTGAGTTCTTATCCCAGAAGCTGGGTCTTGGAGTTTATCAATCAGTAGATTGCTGTAATTATTGATTACTGTGTCTTGTGTATGCAACCTATTCCACTGATCCACCACTTTGTTTCTTAGTCAATACCAAGTAGTTTTGATGATTACTGCTTCATAATACAGTTAAGGTCGGATATGGCTAGGTCACCTTCCCTAGCATTTCTTTTCATTAATTTCCTTGATATTCTGGACCTTTTGTTCTTCCGTATATTCTATCTCTTTATATTGGCCACTTATAAACTTAATTGCTCTGCTGATTAGTAAGGGGGTAATTCTGATCAAGGGGATGTGAACAAGACACAATATTAAGGTAAAATTCAATAACAAATAGACCATCAAAAGGCAGACCCTCAGGCAGTTGATTTAGTTATTAAACTTATCTTTTCTGAATGACTTGCAATGCCCACATATACTTATTCTTACCTTAAAAAAGCTCTTTACATATTCCTTAGTGGTCATGTAATAAATAGATCCATTTATGTAAAACACACTAAATGATACATGTTAAGGTCCTTAAGAGTTCACTTGAAATTTGAAATGAATTTTGTTTTGATAAAATGTAGATTCATAGGACTTAAAACCGTGGCACTGGGACTGAAAGAGTCCTTATAGAGTATGTGGTCATTGTAAGGTCATGGATTTAGGACTGGAAGAGACCAGAAATATTACATGGTTTGAGCTTTTCACTTTACACATAAAGACACAGAGGCCCAGAGAGGTTCTCTGATTGTCCAAGGTGGCATAGAAATAGGTGGCTATAGTTTACACCAGTATGTAACTAGCTTGGTCCCCAAAGCATCATCAGAGAAAATGAGTCTGTACTGATAAAAAAATGAGGCTGTATTTGAGAAAACACTGAAGTTGAATTTTCTTTTCTTTTTTTTTTTTAAAGCCAAAGAAAACAAAGTTTATTAAGGATTCGCCTAATTGGGTTGCCTCTTAAGGAGCCTAAGCATTTGTAACGCTTGTATTCACAAGCGGGCCAGACACAATCCCAGCTAGACAGTCTGAGCTGGATTGCATTTGAGCCTGAATTTTCGAAAACGTCAGCACTGGCCTTCAGGTTTGCCAAGGCTTGATTCTCTTAGCTAAGTTAAGAGGACAAAGAAGGGAAGTAAGGGCATGAGGTTGGGATGGGAGTGACTAGAGGGAGGACATGGAGGACAAAGGGTTGACCCAAATATCCTAAGTGATTCTGGCACTTTCTCCAAGTGCTCCATTCTGATGACTTTCTCCTTCTTCTGATCCAGGGAAAACTGTTTCTGAAAGCTCTGCATGCTATGTTAGAGCTCCCTTCTGCACCTCACCTTCTCTCCTCTCTCCATAATTTGGCTCTAGCACTCTGGAGAAGGGAGGAGGGAATGGAGAGGGAAGAAGGTAAAGGAAAGACAGTCAGGGTGCTTCGGCTCCGGAAGGATGTAGAAAGAGAGGAAGTGTTTCAGCTCCTGGATTTCTCCTTCTGTCAGACCCTCATGTAAGGACTGATGACAATTTTTTTTCTTATTTAAAAAAGATAAAGAGGGTATAGTTACTCTACCTTTGGAAAGAACAATCAAAGTCTATTCAAATGGATGAATAGGCTGAGATGGCCTTAGTTTTGTTGTCAAGAGAGTGATGATGAAAAGTTAACAGAGGGGAAATGTTTGTAGAGATAAGAATCCTTGTGTGGTGTCTAGACCCAGAGACCCCTCAACAACCTTACACTGGAGCAACAGCTCTGTCCTCCTGTTCTGTCCAAAAGGTTCTAATTGTGATTGCTTTGGAGGATTTGAAAGTTTTAATATCCTTTTGAAAATGGTTCCTGTGCCATCAAGAAGGGCAGACACTAAATAAATTGCCTTTGAAAACCACTGGAGAGATTTCTTTTTCTTTTCTTCATTTTCTTTTAAATGATATCTGAGCATCAGGACTCCCTGTGGGTCTACCCAGAAACCACATCTACTTCTCTACCAGCAAGTATGACCATACACACAGAGTTCATGGTATAGATGTATGTTGGTAGGAGCAAATGTATTTATGTCCACTTTTCCTTCCCCGCACTTTCTTGAAGTGATGATGAGATACATTGCTCTCTTTTGTTGTGAATGAGATGTCTCCTTTTTTTTGAGACATGAAATTGTTAGGAAAGACATGCAGCAAATAGGCAGCAATTACATGATCACTGATAAAGAAAAAGGAAAGTCCCCAAACTTTAGCTCATTCCTCTGAGAATTAACTGGATACCACATGAAGTGATGTAATTCTACTTGGAAATTATGTCTCCTGAGAGAAAATGAAAGGCAATAGCTAATCTGGATCATCTGGGGCCCCTTTACCCATTTTTTTCTATCTCCATCTCCATTTCTTCTTTTAACATGAATGTTCTGGATAATACTCTCAAATATACACTTTATATCATATTTATTGATAAACTAACCCTGTGGAAGCAAATGAAATGTATCACTTGGTAAAGTTAGACCCTGATAACTCAGTAACGGTGAACAAAAACAGCCATTTAAAAACACCAACAAACTTCTTGCTTTTGATTCCCACTGCCACCATTTTAGCTTCAGTTTTTTGAATCTAGATAACTGTAACTGCTTTCTCATGGGTCTATAGGCTATATTTATTCCTTCCATGTCATTCCATGCTACCAAGTAAGACTCCAATACTCCAGTAAATGCATCAGCTTATGAGTATAGGCACTTTCTCCACCAGTACAGATCATAATCCTTTTACCGAGGTAACAACAACTATTATTCAGCACCTATTATGTGCCAGGCACTGTGCTGGATGCTGGGGATACATGCACCAAGAATAAAGCAATTCATGCTTGCAAAGAACTTGCATCCTTTTTTATAATTTATTTATTCATTTTTAGTTTTCAACATTCTTTTCCACAAGATTTTGAGTTCCAACTTTTCTCACCATCTCTCCCCTTCCCCACCCTAAAATACCGTGCATTCTGATTACTCCTTCCCCCAATCTGCCGTCCCTTCTCTCACAACCCTCCCTTCCCTTATCCTCATCTTCTCTGTTTTCTTGTAGGGCAAGATAGATTTCTATACCCCGTTACCTGTATTTTTAATTTCCCAGTTGCATGCAAAAACAATTCTCAACATTCATTCCTTAAACTTTGAGTTCCAACTTCTTTCCCTTCCTCCTTCCCCACTCATTCTCACTGAGAAGGCAAGCAATTCAATATAGGCTACATATGTGTAGTTTTGCTAAAGACTTCCATAATAATCATGTTGTGAAAGGCTATATTTCCCTCCATCCTATCCTGCTCCTATTTATTATATTCTCTCTTTAGACCTTGTCCCTCCCCTAAAGTGATTACTTTTTATTACTCCCTCTTCCCATTTGCCCTCCCTTCTATCATTCTGCCACCCCACTTAATATTGGGGATGAGTAGTACATGTAACAATATAAATAAGGTGAATGTAAATTTAATATACATAATAATATAGTTAAATACAAGGCAGTTTGAGTGGGAGGGCCCTAGCATGTGTGGGGTCGTGGAGGAGATTTACAAAAGGATTCATGTAGACAATGGTGCCTGAACCGCATCTGAAAGAAAGAGAGAGATTCTGGCAGATGGAGATAAAAAGGCAGTGCATCCCAGGCATGAGGGAGGGCTAGTTCAAAGGCATTATTAAGAAATCTTCTTATCCTATGTGATGTATGTCCATGTCTTACTATAAAATATTCAAAGAGCATCTATATAATGCACTGAAAGACATTCAGCCGTAGACATTCACAAACCTATAGTTTTTTTTTTTGGTTTTTTTTTTTTTTTTTACTACTTTGTGGAAACTAGTGTAATGTTGAACAGTGGTCATTTAACAACATATATTTCCTAAACATCGACTACTGTATACATGGAAATAAGGTAAAGGCTGAGTAGAAAAGATGAAAAATTATTTATATAGTCCCTGCCCTCAGAGAGCTTACTGTCTTGTATGAATAAGAGGGATAAAACAAACACACAGCTGTTATTTTAAATATTTATAGAAAAGGGGAGAACACTAATTGAAGGGAGTTTGGCATCTTATTTGTATCCTGAATCCTCTATGAAAAGGCAAATGTTTTCTGTCTGTTTTCCCTCATACTGTAAATGTGATGTCAGTCTCTTTCCGGTTGCTATTGTGTTTCATGATGTCTTTTATTCAAGAATCTCAAAAAATTCTTTAAAAAAATGAAGTAAAGTATATGCTACATTGTACTTGTGTTCATCATACGTCTAAGTCTGACCTTCTAGATTGCCTGCAATTTTGATTCTTCTGAGGTTGGTACATTGTTATCATCTCCATTTTATTAAACTGGAAACTCCTAATAAAATGAAAATAATAACTGATGTTTATATAGACAATTAAGATTCATGGAGTACTTCATATTTATCTCATTTGAGCTTAATAACAACTCTGAGAAGTAGTTACTATAGGTTATTATCCTTATTTTACAGATATAGAAACTGAGGTTCAGAATCTTCAAGTAAAAAAAAGTTAGTAAATGATAAAGATGAGACTTAAATTTTGGTCTTTCCACTGTACCATGTGATTTGCCCAAATATACTAAGAAAATGAGATTCATAGGCAAAGACTTGAAGTAGGTCTTCTTAAGGGTTTTTGCAGATATAGAAAGTAAAGGGAATTAGATTTCACCTCTTCTAGTCTCTGGAAATTGATATTCACAATAAATCTCTAATTGATTTTTTTCATTGTGAATTTCCTACCACAGTGCTGCTCTATTCTAGACATCATGCTAATGACTGAGGATATAATCTCACAAGGTTAGAGAATTTTAGAATTGAAAGGGACTTTGGTAGCCATCTGATCAAACTCTTACCTGAAAAGCAATTCCCATTACAACATACTCAACAGGTGGTTATCTAGTCTGTACTTGAAGAACTCCAAGAAGGGTGTCTGATCTACCTCTTGAAGCAGCCATTCTGCTCATAGAGAAAGCTATATTAGTTAAGAACTTTATTTTCTTTCTTGATATCAAGCCTGAATTTTTTTCTTTTCCACATTACACCATGTTTTATCCTCAGAGGCAGAAGAGAACAAGATGAATTCCTCTTTGACGTGACAACCCTTTAAATATCTGTACACAGATATCATGTCCTAAGCAAGATTTCTCTTGTTCAAGGCTCAACATTTCCAGTTGCTTCAATCAATCTTCACACCAGAAGTAAGTCAAGGCCCTTCAAATCCTGGCTGCCTTCCTCCAAAAACTAAATGATGTGTTTTTAAAATTATTTCACCCAAAATTGAATGTGATACATCAGATATGGCCCAAATACAGCAAAATAGAGCAAGACTATCATGAATTTATTTGTAGAAACCATATTTAATCTTAAATTTCTTAAAAGAGTTTGGTAATCACGTTGTATAATCAATTCATACACATAGATGCATACACATATCTGGGTATTTATGTGTATACGGATGTACGAGAACATCAAGATTGCATATTATTGCCCAAGCTCTTTAGCTGTCTTACTGAACATTCTTTATGGACATTAATATTAAAATTTTTGGGGTTGAAGCAGAATGGTAGTTTCCTCCACTACTATTAGGACATAGATAATTCACCATCATGTATTTCCTTGCAATTGATCAAATATCTTTACTTGCTTCTCCTAATGCCCATGTTCATATTCAGAGTTTCTGCTTATAGTTCTGGCACCTTCATCAGGTAGACTTTGATGCATTCTATTCTATTAAAGTTCCTTTTTGCCTGTGAAGGATTGCATTCAGTGCTGACATATATTTTTCTTGATTGGAAGCCTATTATTTTGTTTTTTGGAATATAATTCCAGGTTTTTCTCTTCTTTTAGTGGCAGCTGCCAAGTCTTGCATGATGAAACTCTTTCTTTTGGGATGCCTACAATATTTTTACTTTGATTTGGAAACTTTAGGTTTGGCTATGATGATCCTGGGGTTTTCCACTTTGGGGTTCCATTCAGGAACTGACTGATAAAATTTTTTTATTTCTACTTTGTCCTTTGTTTCTAATAGATCTGGAAAGTTTTCTTTGAAAGATTTCTTGAAAATGACTCCTGGGGGCAGGAGTTGGGTCATGATTTTTAGGCAACATGATAATTTTTTAGAATCTCTCTCCTTGATATGCTTTCCATGTCAATTTTATGCACATTTTCTTCTAATTTTTAATCTTTTTTCTTTTAGTATGCTTTGCTATTTCTTGTCTTTATTGCATTCTGTTCATCCCATTTTAATTTTCAGAATCCATTTTTAATGTAGAATTTGCCATCAATTGTTCTAAGCTATTAATTTTTTTTCCTACCATTCTTTCCATGTTAGTTGCCATCTCTTTTAAAATTATGTTTGGGATCTCATTTCATTTCTTCTCTCTTACAATGACATATTTTTCTCTGAGATTCTACTTGAATTTCTTTTATTTTCCTTCTTGACTTCTCTTCATTCAAGCTATTTCCTTATCCATGTTTTTTTTTTGTTAATTCACATCCCTAAATGTCTATGTTTGGATTGTAGTTTCACATTTGGTCAGACCCTGTTTTCTTATCTACTTTTATATGGCATGTGTAAATGAGGCTTGATCCGAGGCAGAGTGACTATGACAGCTCCTAACCTCCACTAAGAATTCCTGGCTTTTGAATTACTCTTTTGAAGACTTGATCTAGGTGGATTTTGACTCCTCTGTCTCATTCTCCTTTCACGACCTGACTCCAGAATAAAATCCTTTTCTTTCTGTGAACCTAACAGATCCCAACAAAATGTTATCAACGGCAGAGATAGCATGTCTCCTTAAAGGCTTCCAGTGTTTTACTTCCCAGTTACTACCATGTCCTTTTCTCTTCTCTTCCTCCTCTCCCTTGGGTCTTGGGCAGGAGCTGTCCAACTGCTAGTATGGCTTTTTCTCTGACTGTGGTTCAGTCTGTGTCACTTGAGCATTGAATTGGACCCAAGTTGCCTGCATGCTGGATCAGGTATGCGTTGCCTATGTACTGATGTGGTGGCCCAATTTTTTTTGTATTGAATTGTTAGTGAATCTGATGATCTCTCAGCAATGATATTTTTCAAAGATTTGGGCATCATCAGAATTAGAATACATATGATCAGTTCTCCAGGACCAATTAAAAAGTAAATTTAGTAGTGGAAAAATGAAAAATAGTAAAGGGAAACCAGAATTTCAGGGTCATTTGTTAGTCCTTTAAGGATATTTCTGCAATGGCATTCTTAGGTTAATCAGGCACTGGAATATAATGTGCACTTCTTCTATGTTTATTGAACAGAGCTTATCTATTTTTTTCATCCTGCATCAGATAATTTTGAAAATTCATTTAAAGTTTCAGAGTGATAAACTCCCTTATTACAATTTTTTATATTCTTGCTTTTTATTTCTATAATTGAATTTTGTCATTAATATGTCTAACCTTGCATCTCATTGGTAATTGAATTGATATAATATAAGAATTATAGAGTAATCTTCATAGTTTCATCAGTTTAAATTTATTGGTACTACCTAGATGGGTATATTCAGTCACTCTTCTCTATATTTATTAAGATTTTCCTATATTTCTCTAAAAATTGTTTTGTACTTATATTTATTTAAGTCCTCTATGTGTTCTGGTATGTTAACTCTATTTAATTCTTTTTATTTTAATTCAAATTTCTTTTATCTCTTCCTTACGGACTTTTAAAGGAATATAAAATAATTTGATGGTGAAATCCAAAAGTTTAAACTTAGCAGTTCTAATCTGGTTCTCATGAGTCCTCTCTCAGTCCTATTTTTCTTAGACAACAAACTTACACTGTTTTCTCCTGGTCCTTTTTAATACAATACAAACATAGAAAAGCAGATTCATTTTGTTGTCAGATCATGTCCATTCTCTACAGCTTCTCTGAAGGTTAAGTTCAACAAAGTGTGAAAGGATTTATTTCAGGAAAATTGTGGGAAGTCCCCAATTGTTATAGCTGCAGAGAGGAGGTTTCCCTTCTCAGCAGTTAACAACTTCTCCCAGACACCAGAAACTTGGATTTTATGAAATTAGAAAACAGAAAACCATCACAACACATGCAATTAACACTTTCTGAGATGTGCAGGATATATTAAAGATACTGTTCTAGGAACTGTCAAAAAATGAGCATAGGGTCTGCAGCTGGAAGGAAATTTAGAGATTATATAATCTAACTCCTTCATTTGACAAAAGGAGGATACTCAGACCTAAAGAAGTGGAATGATTTGCCCAAAGGCACATGGCAATAGCTAGTTATGGGGATGGTGTATGACCCAGATGCTTTGATACTAGAACCAGTACTTTTTTGACCCCACCACTCCTCCCCGTAATTCAAGTTATTTTAAAAGGTAGGAAAATGAGTCAATGAGAAGGGAAAATATTTATCTAGAATATGAATTCCAAGAAGTAGTTTTGTAGTGATGAAAGGCTCTAAATATTTGCTTTCTAACTCTAACTCACATGATCAGTCATAGGTACTGGGTTCAGATCTAGCAAGGCTACATTCCCTGTTTAGAACTCTAGAATTACCCTTGGGGACTCAACTTTAGTGTGTTCTTTCTACTAATAACTATCAATAGTCAGTTTCCTCTAATTTCATTTAACCAATGAACATCAATTAGCTTTTAGTAATGGATATTTATTTTGCAAATACAGCAAAAATAGAAGTCATGAAGTGTTTCTCCCAAATATCAACTCTACCAGGTAGATAATATTTTAAGGTAAATTTTTATTGATATCTTTTTGTATATCACTAACATTTCATTTCCTTTCTTTCCCCAGAAAACCATCTCTTATTTTTCTTCAAAAAAAGTAAAAAAAACCAGGAAAAACAGTTCAGTAAAGTTAACCAAGGATATATAAAAATGTATGACATTATCTTCAACATACATATCCAAAGCCTGTACTTATTTAATTAATGAAAGGGGGTGGAATGAGGTGCCTTCTCATATCTTTTCTTTGGGTCATGCTTGGTTACTGTGGTTTCAAAGATTTCAATTTCAGTTTGTTATTCTTTGCATTTATTTAGTTGGAATGATTGTCCTTGTTTTCTTGATTCTCTTTATTTCACTTTATATGAATTGATATAATGCTTCCCTTGCTTCTCTGTATTCACCATGCTCATCTTTTTTTCTAGCACAGCAAACTTCCGTCTCATTAATAAACCAAAACTTCACTTCAGGAGAGCCAAGATGGTGCAGCAAGCAGTAAATTGCTCTCACTCTCCCTTATTGATCTTGAAAAACCCAGAAAATACCACCTAGGAAAAATTCTGGAACAGTGGAGCCAACAGAAAGTCAAGGTACAGCAGTTTTTTTTTAGCTCACAAGGTGAGGGGGATTAAAGGGAAATGCTCCTTTTGCTGTGGCTGAAGGGGACCAGTACAGAACACAGGATGTCCTGGAAAGCCAGCAGCAAGCCCCACATCAGTGGACCAGTGAAAGATCCTGAGTCCCAGGGTGGTAGAATGGCCAAGCTCCAACACCAGGAGCCCCTGCATGTCTTCACACAGACACCAGCACTGAGAACCATCACTTGCATCATGGATGGGTGTCCACCAGCAGTTAAACCTGTTCATGCTCTAGTACATCTCCTGGGAAGGAAGTGAATTACAATGGCCAGACCATCCCACCCTCACACTTCACCCTGTGTAACCCTAGAGAAATGCAGAAAAAGCACACCTGGCTTTAGCACACACCGACCACCATCATCAGCTCCAGCTCAGTACCAGGTAAGCTATAGCCTAAAAAGCTTCCAGGTGCCAGAACATGAGGCCTCAGCACACAAAGCCAGTAACCAGACCCCTGTGCCCCAGAAGCAGAAATCAACTTTAAAAGCCAGAAGACAAATACAATGAGCAAAAAGCAATATAGAAAATCAAAGTTCATAGATTCTTATTATGTAGACAGAGAAGATCAAAACACAAATTCAAAAGAGTTTAGCATTTTCACTCTTCTCACATCTGAAACCTCAAACGGGAATGTGAACTCATCTCAAGCCCAAAAGGCCTTCTTGGAGGAACTCAAGAAGTATTTTAAGAGTCAAATTAGAGAGGTAGAAGAAAAATTGAACAATTTCTTAAAATGGAAAAGGAGGTATGAAAACTTACTTTGGAAAACAATTTATTAAAGATTAGAGTTGGGCAAGTGGAAGCTGATGAAACTATGAGACATCAAGATTCAGTCAAACAAAATCAAAGAATGAAAAAATTGAAGAAAACATAAGATGCATCATTGGAAAAACAACTAATCTGGAAAATAGATTCAGAAGAGATAATTTAAGAATTATTTGTCTGCTTCCAATTCATGATGAAAAAAAGAGCCTGGACAGCATTTTCCAAGAAATCACCAAGGAAAACTGCCACAAGGTCCTAAAACCAGAGGGTAAAATAGTCATCGAGATAACTGACCAATCACCTCCTTAAAGAGATCCCAAATTGAAAATGCCAAGAAGTGGTATATCTTCCCACAATTATCAAGTCAAGGAGAAAATACTGCAAACAGTTAAAAAGAAACAATTCAAATATCGTGGAACTCTGGTCAGGATCACACAGGACCATGCAGCTTCAATATTAAAACACTGTAGGGTTTGGAATGATATTCTGTAAGGCAAAGGAACTTGGATTACAGCCAAGGATCATTATTTACGCAGCAAAATTGAGCATAATCTTTCAGGCAAGGATATGAACAGTCAGTGAAATAGGGGAGTTCCAGACCTTCCTGCTGAAAAGAACCAAGTTCAACAGAAAATTTGATCTTCAAATCGAAGAGTCAAGACAGGCATGAAAAAAGTAAACAGGAAAGAAAAAAAAAAGCATGTTATTAATAAGGTCAAACTGTTTACATTCCTACATGGGAAGATGACACTTGTAAATCTTGAGAATTGTATTTTTATCATAACATTTAAAAGGGATATACATAGATAGAGGGTGTTGGTATAAATTAACTGAGGTGATGACAAATAACTCAATTAAGGGGTGAAAAGGGGTTGTAAGGGATTGAGAAGAAAGGAGGCAGAAAAGGGTAAACTGCATCACATGAAGGGACACAAAAACATATTAATGTAGAAGGAAAAAAGGGAGGGAGATGAGCATTGAACTTTACTCTCACTGGTTCAAGGAGGGAATAACATACTCAGTTAGGTATAGAAATCTAACTTGCCCTACAGGCAGTTGGAGGGGAAAGGGGAAAGAAAAGGAAGGAGGGCTGATAGAAGGGAGGGAAGATTGAGGAAGGGAGTGGTCCAAACCAAAACTCTTTTGAGGAGAGAAAGGGAGAAGGGAGAAATAAAAGCATAAAAGGGAGGTAATAAGATGAAAAGAAAGACACAGATAGTAATCATAACTGTGAATGTAAATGGGATGAACTCTCCCATAAAGTGTAAGCAGATAGCAGAATGGATTAAAAACCATAATCCTACAATATGTATTTTTTTTTTACAAGGAACAAATTTTAAACAGAGGAATACACACAAGGTAAAGGTAGAAGGCTGGAGTAGAATATATTATTCTTCATTAGAAGTATAAAAAAAACCAGGTATAGTCATCCTAATCTCAGACAAAAGAAAATTAAAAATTGATCTAATTAAAAGAGATCAGGAAGGAAAGTATATCCTGCTAAAAGGCACCATAGACAAGGAAGCAATATCATTACTAAACAAATATGCCAAGTGGTATAGCATTCAGATTCTTGGAGGAGAAGTTAAAGGAGTTGCAGAAAGAAAGAGACAGCAAAACTATACTAGGTAGGGACCTCAACCTCCACCCTCTCTGAACTTGATAAATCTAACCTCAAAATAAAAAGGAATTGAGTTAAGGAGGTGAATAGAATTCTGGAAAAGATGGGTATCACAGACCTCTGCAGAAAATGAATGGGAATAGAAATGAATATACCTTTTTTCAAAGGTACTTGGCACTTACATAAAAATTGACAATGTGCTAGGGCATAAAAACCTTACAATTCAATGTAAAAAAGAAAGAAATATTAAATGTATCCTTTTCCGATCATGATGAAATAAAAATTTTATGTAGTAAAGGATCATGGAAATATAAAAATTAATTGGAAACTAAATAATGTAATCTAAAGAAGGAGTGGGTCACACAACAAATCCTAGAAAAAATCAACAACTTCATTAAAGAGAATGACATTAATGAGACAACATACCAAAACTTACAGGATACAGTAAAAGCAGCTGTTAGGAGAAATTTTATATCTCTGAATACTTGCATGAATAAAATAGAGAAAGAGGAGATCAATGCAAATAAAAAAATCAAGAAAAAATAACAAGTTAAAAACCTCCAATTAAATATCAAATTAGAAATTCTGAAGATCAAAGGTGAGATTAATAAAATTGGAATTAATAAAACTATTGAACTAACAAACAAAAGGAAGAATTGCTTTTATGAAAAAAAAACCTAATAAAATAGATAAACCTTGGGTTTATTTGATTAAAAAAAAGAAAGAAGAGAACCAAATTACCAGTATGAAAAATGAAAAGGCTCAATTCACCACCAATGAAGAGGAAATTAAGACAATAATTATGAACTATTTTGCCCAAGAGTATGCTAACAAATTTGACAATCTTAGTGAAATGGATGAATCTTTACAAAAATATAAATTGCCCAGATTAACAGAAGAGGAAGTAAAATACTTAAAACACCCCATATCAGAAAAAGAAATTTATGGAATAGGTTAGGTGCCCAAGACACAGTAGTCAATGACTATAGTAATCCACTGTTTGACAAACCTAAAGACTCCAGCTTCTGCGATAAGAACTCCCTATTTGACAAAACTGGTGGGAAAACTGGAAAATAATACGACAGAAACTGTGCACAGACCAATGTCTTACAGTGTACATCAAAATAAAGTTCAAATGCATACATGATTTAGATATGATATTACAAAGAAAGTAGGAGAGCAAGGAATTGTTTACTTGTCAGATTTATGGAGAACAGAGGAATTTATGACCCAACAAGAGATAGAGAACCATATGAAATACAAAATGGATAATTTTGATAACATTAAGTTGAGAAGATTTTGCACAAACACACCAATGCAACCAAGATTAGGAGGGTAGGAGAAAACTAGGAAATAATTTTTACAAGCAGTTTCTCTGATATAGGCCTCATTTCTAACATATATAGAGAAGTGAGTCAAATTTATAAGAATACAAGTTATTCCCCAAGTGATAAATGATCAAAGGATATGAATAGGCAGTTTTGAGAGGAAGTAATTAGAGCTATCTATAGTCATATAAAAATGCTCTAAATCACTATTGATTAGAGAAATGCAAATTAAAACAACTCTTAGGTACAGCACCACACCTATCAGATTGACTAGCATGAGAAAACAGTAAAATTATAAATACTGGAGAAGATATGGGAAAATTGTAGTACTAATGCATTATTTATGGAGTTGTAAACTGATCCAACCATTTTGGAGAACAATTTGAAACTATACTCAAAAGGCTATAAAACTGTGCATACCCTTTGAGCCAGCAATATCACTTCTCAGCTTTGCAAGGACCCAAAACAACTCCAAAAGACTCATGATGGAAAATGCTGTTCATATGCAGAGAAAGAACTATGGAGTCTGAATGCAGATCAAAGCATACTATTTGTTCTCTTTTTTTGTTTTGTTTTTTCTTTCTCATGATTCCTCCCATTTGTTCTAATTTTTCTATACAACATGACTAATGTGAAAATATGTTTAATAAGAATGTATATGTAGAGTCTATATTGAATTGCACACCCTCTTGGGAAGGGGAGTGGAGTGGTAGGAGAATATTAAAAACTTGTGAAAGTGAATGTTGAAACCTAAAAATTAATTAATTTATAAAAACAACCCAAAACTTGTTTCCAGTTCTTTGCTATCACATACAGTGCTACCAATATTGAGCTTTTTCTTATTGATATGTTTAGAGGTGTATCCCTAGTGGTGGGTCCTCTAGATCAAAAGATAGAGAAATTTTAGTCACTTTCCTTGCAAAATTTCAGTTTTCTTTTGAGAATGGCAGAGCCTATATGAATAGGTGCTGAAATGAGGATGGAGGAAGGAGAGATGACTTGACTATAGTCATAGAGGAGGAAGATGTAAAACTTGAGATTTGAACTCCCTGTTCTAAGTCCATACCAAGACAAGAAAACTGAAGCTCAAAAAGATTAAAAAATGTTCCCATATCTTTGGTCCATTCCTAATCTGTATGAGACAGCTACCTTTTTCTTCTTCTTTGCCATCCACATTTCCATAGCGTATTTGCTTAATCTCAGATTGATTCTCTGCTGCCACCTTGTGGCTGCTTAATTCCATTTACTTCAATGTTTAAAATCCTCAAAATGCTGTAATTTCATCACATTGGGGTACTCCCTCTCTCCTCTAGGTTTGAAGCTGGGATGGCAAGCACTATACATGAAAACTCAGTCTTTATATATACATTGCCTCCCCCACAAAACAAAGAAAACAAAAAATCTTCACCACTTTAGGACTAAGCTTCCAGAAAAGCAGTAGAATAGGAAAGAAATTGGAGCAATAAACAAAGATGGGGGCAGCAAAGATGGGTTAGGCAGCAAATATTCAGAATATACTTGTATCACCCCAACTATTCCATGCAATTATATGGTGGTCACGGTTCAGCATTCTTTCCTGGGGCCGTAAATTAGCTAGTTATCCTTTTACTTGTTAGAATCTATTGAAATTGCTCATTTCAGTTACCAAATTTAAAGTTTACTTTGTTTTTTAACTTCAGTATTATTTAAGAAGACCTAAGAGAGGAAATCTATTCCAACCTCTATTTAAAATGGATCATAACTTTTCCTTATTTTGTTTCTACAACTTCAACTGGACTGAGTTTTTCATTCAATGCTGAGAAAGCATATGTATTGGTTCAGTGAGATCCATCCAAGAGAACTTTCTTAATCTGTCCATTGTCCTCATCAATTCCTACCTTGTGCTATAGGTTCCTGTGTATTTGATGTATCCTTACCATTCTCCCTATTCCAAGTGGAATGTGAGTTCTGTGAAGGCAGGGAATGCATCTTCATTACCTGATCACATCAAGAACCCAACACATAGTAGGTGCTTATAAATGTCTGTTGAATTAAGTTAAATTGAATTTCAACTTGGAGATTCTAAACCTGAAGGAGGTAACAGAAAATAGTGGAACGACATACTGGATTAAAAATCTTAAGAGCTAGAGTCTTCTACAATAACTCTGCTATTTACTAGGTGGGCCACACTGAACAATACATTAAGTTCTTTGGGCTTCGATTTTCTCATCTGCTAAACAAGGTGACTGAACTGAATGATCTTTAAGGTCTCTTTCAGTTCTGCCACTACATGAATCTAAACCCTTATATTTCCCTTCTTACGATGCATTCTTTGATCATTTCCGGGTTTTAATCCCATGAGATTGCATTAGTGCCTCTGACTTGCTTCCCCAAATTGCCCTCAAGGCTTGGGTCCCTGGAGGATGACTACTGCTTTGGATGCTAGCAGTTGGTGTGTAGATCTGAATTCCTAAGACTTTAACTTATAAACCACTGTTGGTGCACTTCCCCTTAGCAATCAAGCAATAGAATCAATTAGCTCAAAGCAAACGCATTCATTTGAATGACCTAGCAAGAGAAGAAGCTATAAAAAAGTCCTCTCCATAATACTGGGGTGAACTCTCCCACAAATACACATATCACCCATGGAAATAGTACCAACCTACAGCACAATGGCAGTAAATATGTAGGGAAAACATGGGTAAGGCAAATCACAGCTCCAGTTATTGCAGGGATTTGATGTCTTTTTTTCTCTTCTTTGGCTCAAAGATTATCCCTTAGAGTATGTTAGGGGAAAGAGTACGAACTCTGACAAAATAATCTCACTACATGGGACTAGGGATGAATTTTAGTTTTTAGATGCAAAATAAAATATGCAGAAACTTTTCTTCATAGAATTTTTTTGCCCCTATGCAGGTATAATGACAACGTTTTTGATTTCTCCATCTTACTTAGAAAGCCAATGGAAGCAACCAAAGATTAATGTTTTCTATCACAATCACAAGACTGAGAAATGATAACGGAGGGCAGAGACATGATGGAATATTAATCTGAGATGTGGCAGCAGTGGCGTTGGTAGCAGAACAAACAATGATACTGTGAGAGCTCAGTGCCCAGAAATGGTAAAGAGATTGAACACCTGGTCAGAAAGAGATTCCAGGGGACTCCTGTGCTAGCTCTGGGCACAGAACAGAGTACCACTGGGCAACTTGATTGCCTGTTCCCCAGTTACTGGTTGCAGTTCTAAAGTAGAGAGATGAGCTTGTGGTCCTAAGGAAGCAGGGACCCTTCTTAGGTAGGAACCCAAGACAGATGGCACTCACCACATTTCTCAGTGAATGGCACCATTTATGAAGTAAGGGAAACTTACAAGTTTTCAGACCTAATTGTGAAAACAGGACAAAAAAATATTTGAAGTCTGAAACAATCACAGCTCCCTTCTCTCAACAGAGGTAAACAGAACTCAATTCCTGTATGAAGTCCAAAATCATGAAACAGATGGTATAAACAAAGAAACCACCACTACTACCACAAAAAAAGAACTTGACATATTATGCTGCCAGGAAAGTTCAAGATACAAGGTGAGAAGAAGACAATGATTCGAAAATGTATACAAGCACAGTCTCAAAGAAAAAGGGAAATTGAATACAAACCCAACAAAAATTCCTGGAAGAGCTAAAGAAAGAGATTTTTAAAAGAGCCAAATAAGAGTATTTAAAAAAAGAAAAAGAGTGGTAGAGGAAAAATTGAGAAAAGAGATGAAAACAATTCAATAAAATTGTGAAAAGAGAATTAACTGCTTTGCAAAAGAAGAACAAAAAATACTCATGAAAGTATCAACTAAAACACCATAATTGGCCAATTGGTTAAAAAAGGACAAAATCTCATTGGAGAATACAATTTCTTTTTTATTAATTAATTAATTAATTTGACATTCATTTTAACAAAATTTTGGGTTCCAAATTTTCTCCCCTTTTATCCCCTCCCCCTCCAAACACCAAGCATTCTAATTGCCCCTATGACCAATCTGCTCTCTCTTCTATCTTCCCTCTCTGCCCTTGTCTCCATCTTCTCTTTTGTCCTGTAGGGCCAGACAACTTTCTATACCCCTTTACCTGTATTTCTTATTTCCTAGTGGCAAGAACATTACTCAACAGTTGTTCCTAACACTTTGAGTTCCAACTTCTTTACCTCCCTCCCTCCCCACCCCTTCCCTTTGGAAGGCAAGCAATTCAATATAGGCCAAATCTGTATAGTTTTGCAAATGACTTCCATAATAGTTGTGTTGTATAAGACTAACTAGATTTCCCTCCATCCTATCCTGTCCCCCATTACTTCTATTCTCTTTTGATCCTGTCCCTCCCCATGAGTGTCAACCTCAAATTGCTTCCTCCTCCCCATGCCCTCCCTTCCATCATCCCCCCCACCCTGCTTATCCCCTTATCCCCCACTTTCCTGTATTGTAAGATAGGTTTTCATACCAAAATGAGTGTGCATTTTATTCTTTCCTTTAGTGGAATGTGATGAGAGTAAACTTCATGTTTTTCTCTCACCTCCCCTCTTTATCCCTCCACTAATAAGTCTTTTGCTTGCCTCTTTTGTGAGAGATAATTTGCCCCATTCCATTTCTCCCTTTCTCCTCCCAATATATTTCTCTCTCACTGCTTGATTTCATTTTTTTAAGATATGATCCCATCCTCTTCAATTCACTCTGTGCACTCTGTCTCTATGTGTGTGTGCATGTGCGTGTGTGCATGTGTGTATGTGTGTAATCCCACCTGCTACCCAGATACTGAAAAGTTTCAAGAGTTACAAATATTGTCTTTCCATGTAGGAATGTAAACAGTTCAACTTTAGTAAGTCCCTTATGACTTCTCTTTGCTGTTCACCTTTTCATGCTTCTCTTCATTCTTGTGTTTGAAAGTCAAATTTTCTTTTCAGCTCTGGTCTTTTCATCAAGAATGCTTGAAAGTCCCCAATTTCATTGAAAGACCAATTTTTCCCCTGAAGCATTATACTCAGTTTTGCTGTAGGTGATTCTTGGTTTTAGTCCTAGTTCCTTTGACTTCTGGAATATCCTATTCCATGCCCTTTGATCCCTTAGTGTAGAAGCTGCTAGATCTTGTGTTATCCTGACTGTATTTCCACAATACTTGAATTGTTTCTTTCTAGCTGCTTGCAGTATTTTCTCCTTGACCTGGGAACTCTGGAATTTGGCCACAATGTTCCTAGGAGTTTCTCTTTTTGGATCTCTTTCAGGCAGTGATCAGTGGATTCCTTGAATACTTATTCTGCCCTCTGGTTCTAGAATCTTAGGGCAGTTTTCCTTGACAATTTCATGAAAGATGATGTCTAGGCTCTTTCTTTGATCATGGCTTTCAGGGAGTCCCATAATTTTTAAATTTTTTCTCCTGGATCTATTTTCCAGGTTAGTTGTTTTTCCAGTGAGATATTTCACATTATCTTCCATTTTTTCATTCTTTTGGTTTTGTTTTGTGATTTCTTGGTTTCTCATCAAGTCATTAGCCTCCATCTGTTCCATTCTAATTTTGAAAGAACTAGTTTCTTCAGTGAGCTTTTGAATCTCCTTTTCCATTTGGCTAATTCTGCTTTTGAAAGCATTCTTCTCCTCATTGGCTTTTTGAACCTCTTTTGCCAATTGAGTTAGCCTATTTTTCAAAGTGTTATTTTCTTCAGCATTTTTTTGGGTCTCCTTTAGCAGGATGCTGACCTCCTGTTCATGCTTTGACTTCATGTCTCTCATTTCTCTTCCCAGCTTTTCCTCCACCTCTCTAACTTGATTTTCAAAATCCTTTTTGAGCTCTTCCATGGCCTGAGCCCATTGAGTGGGCTGGGATACAGAAGCCTTGACTTCTGTGTCTTTCCCTGATGGTAAGCATTGTTCTTCCTCATCTGAAAGGAAGGGAGGGAATGCCGGTTCACCAAGAAAGTAACCTTCTATAGTCTTATTTCTTTTCCCTTTTCTGGGCACTTTCCCAGCCAGTGACTTGACCTCTGAATATCCTCCTCACACCCACCTCGCCTCCTGATCCTCCCAGCCAGTGCTTGGGGTCTGAGATTCAAATGCTGCTTCCCAGCCTCAGGGCTTTCGAGAGAGCGGGGCTGCTATTCAGTGTGAGATTAAGTTCAGGTGCTCAGGTGGAGGCAGGGCTGCCTCTCAGGCTCAGTTCCCTCAGGGGGTTTAATGCAGATACCTTCAACAATGGATCCAGGCTCCTGCCTGCTTGGGGAGCCCTGGTCTGCCGCTGCCTCAGCTGCTGCCTCCCGAGGGGACCTGAGTTATGGGGGCACCCCACTCCCCTCTTGACCCGCCAAAGAGACCCTCTCACCGATCCCCGTCACCTGTGGGTGGAGGGACCTGCGCGGCTGCTGGAGATCCGATCCCTGAAGCCCGCTTGGATCTGCTCCTCTCGGTGCCGCAGGCATGGCAGGGCTGTGCTTGGCTCCCAGTCCCGGCGCCCAGTCCGTGGTGAGAAGGACCTTTTGCGAGAAGTTTGCAGGTCCCTCTGGAACAGAAATCTCCTTCGCTCCACTGTTCTGTGGCCTCTACTGCTCCAGAATTCGCCACGAGTTCCTTTTTACAGATGTTCTATGGGTTGTGGCTTCGGAGCTATGTGTATGTGCGTCTTTCTACTCCGCCATCTCGGCTCCACCCGAGAATACAATTTCTTAAAAGATAGAATAAAGCAAGTGGAAGTTAATGATTTCATGAGAAATCAAATACCAATAAAATAGTATTCAGAATGAAAAAATAGAAATAAATTTGAAATATCTTGTAGAAAAACAATTGACCTGGAAAACAGATTTAGGAGAAAGAATTTGAAAATTATTGGACTAACCAAGTTCCATAATTAAAGAAAAATCTTAAATATCATCTCCCAAAAAATATAAAGGAAAATTGTTTAGATATCTTAGAAATATAAAGCAAAATGGAAATGGAAAGAATCTACCTGTTATGTCCAGAAAAAGATCCCAAAATAAAAATTACCAGAAATATTTTAGTCAAATTTTAGAACTCTAAGTTAAGAGGAGAATACAAAAAGCATCCAGAAACAAACACCTGAAATATCATGGAAGGAACCACAGGCAGGATCACACAAAATTTAATAGCCACTATAGTAAAGATCCAGAATGTTTGGAATATAATATTGCAAAAGGCCAAAGAGACATGATCAAAACCAAGAATCACCAGTTCAGCAAAACTGAGCATAATCCTGCAGGGAAGATAATGAATATTTAATGAAACAGGAGTTGTTCAGATACTCCTGATGAAAAGACTGGAGCTGTATAAAAAAGCTGACATTGAAAAACAAAACCCAAGAGAAACACAAAAACGTAAACATTGGTGAGAAATAATGAAGAACTTAATAGGCTAGAACTGTTTACATTTCAGAATGAGAAGATAATAGATATAACCCTGAAGAATTTTATCATCATTAAGGTAGCTAAAAGGGGTCTACTTAGAGGTCATGAGTATGATTATATTATATTGATATGATCTCAAAAGGAAAAGTAACTGGGGAGAAAGAAGGATATACCCAGATAAGAGGGAAGGTAAGGGAAGAATAAGGAAAATTTTCTCACAGAAGAGAGATGTGTAAAGAAGAATTTTTAAGATGGGAGGAAAATGGGGGTGAGATGGAAAATGCTTGAACCTCACTGTTACCTAAACTGGTTAAAAGAGAAAAGAATACATATACACAGAATTGGGTATAGAAATTCATGTTACCCAACAGAGAGTATGAAGGGAAGAGGCTAAGAAAAAGTGAAGTAGTGAAAAGAAGAGTAGATTAAGGAAGGCAGAGGTCAGAAGGAAAATAGACTTTTGAGGAGGGAACAGGATAAAAAATCATAAATAGAAGAGAATAGGATGGAAGGAAATACACAGTAATCATAACTGTGAATATGTTTGGGATGAACTTGCCCATAAGATAGAAGAAGGGAGCAGAACAGGCTATAAATCACAATCCAACAACATACTGTTTATAAGGGACACACACAGAATTAAAATAAAGATCTTGCATAGAATCTTTTTTGCTTCAGATGAAGAAAAGAAGTATGAGTAGCAATCATGATTTCAGACAAGGCAAAATCAAAAATGAATCTAATTAAAAGAGATAGTCATGAAAACTGAATTTGCAAAAATTTACCAAAGAAAATGAATTAATGTAAATATTAGACATATATGCACCAAATGGCATAGCATGCGAATTCATGAAGGAAAAGTTAAATGGACTATCAGAGAAAATAAAGAGTAAAACTGTACTAATTGGAGAATCTCAATTTACCATTCAAACATGGAGAAATCTAACAATCAAGTAAATAACAAAAAAGTTAAAGAAATGAATAGAATTAAAAAATTTATGTAATACACTTCTGGAGAATGTTGATGTGGATAGAAATGAGTTTACTTTTTTCTCAGATATACGTGGCACCTTCAAAAAGTGGAGTGTGTATTAGGGCATAAAGACTTCACAAAACATAGAAAAGTAGAAATATTAGATTTATCCTTCTCAGACTATAATGCAATAAAATTATATTCAATAAAGTCTTTCGGAGGCATTGATTGGATATTAAATAATCTAATCCTCAATAATGAGATGATCAAAGAAAAATAGAAAAAAATCTGGAATTTCATTTAAGCTATTAACAAAAATGAGACCACATATCAAAACTGTGACATACAACTAAGGAAGTATTTAGGGAAATTTATATTTTTAACTGCTTACATTAACAAAATAGAGAAAGAGTAGATTAGTCAATTTATCAGGCAAATTAAAAAAAAACTAGAAAAAGAACAAATTAGAAATTCCTGATTTCACACTAAAATGGAAATCTTGACAATCAAAGGAAAAGTTAATAAAATTGAGAGTTTAAAAATATCATTTAACTAAAAATAGACTTAGGAGGTGGTTTCATGAAAACCCCCATAGAAACAGATAAACCATTTGTTAATATGATTTACAAAAAAGAAAAAAACCCCAAATTGCCAGGATCAAAAATAAAAAAGTGAATGTACAACAAATAAAGATGAAACAAAAACACTTATTAGGAGCTATTTTTCCCGATTACATGTCAATTGCATATCAAATCTGACAGTCTAAAAGAAATGGATGAATATTTACAAAAATAAATTGCTCAGATTCACGGAAGAGGAAAATAAAATGCTTAAATTATTCTATAAAAATTGAACAATCCATAAATGAGATCCCTAAGAATCAAATCCCATGGTCAGATAGATTTACAAGTGAATTGTATGAAACATTTAAATAACCACTAATTCCAATAGTATACAAGCTATTTTTTAAAAAAAATCTTTAAAAAGAGTTGTACCAAATGCCATCTACAACAAAAATAGCTTCTTGATATCTGAACCAGGGAGAGTCAAAACAGAGAAATAAAGTTAAAGACCAATTTTCTTGATGAGTATTGATACAACAATTTTAAATAAAGCAATAACAACGAGATTACAGCAAATATACCACAAAAATCATGCACAATGACCAGGTCAGATTTATACCAAAATACAGTACTGGTTCAATATTAGGGAAACTATAAGTACAGCTGACCATATCAATTTCAAAAATTTGACTATGTCAATAGGTACAGAAATTTTCTTTTGACAAAATGCTATACCAATTCTTATAAAAAACATTAGAAAGCGTAGCAATAAGTACAATCCTTCCTTTTCTTTTTTAGAAATTAAATTTATTGGGGGGGGTGGTATGTGTGTGAAGCCAAGATGGAAGAGTGAGACCACGGACTCACCATAGCTCTACCACAGATTCCTTCAGATAACTCTTAAAAGAGAATCTGAACAAAAATCTGTCTCCACTAGGAGACAAAGTGTGGCAGACTTCCAGGTCATGACAGCCTGGAAGGTCTATGGGAAGGATCTGTTACATGGGGCTGGGGGAGCAGAGAACACACAGACTACACCAGCACAAACCCTGACAAAATGGAGTGGAGCAGGAACTGCAGGTGCAGACTGAATCAGAAGCAGCAGTGCAGATTCTCAAACATATCAGCTTAGGATGGGAGTCCAGCAGAACTGAGTGAGAGAGAAGCACAAGACCCTTGGTAACAGCAGCAGCCACTCTTGAGACTATCAAACCACAGATTAAATGTTTGAAAGTCACCTACCTGAAATTTCAGGAGCCTTAGATGGCAAAGTAAATTGTAAGTGCTCTCATCTACCCCTCGTTGACCTTGAAAAATCCAGAGAATACTGCCCCAGGAAAAATCCTGGAATAGTGGGATCAGCCAAAGGGGCAAGCAGTCTCTCAGCTCAGGAGGCTAGGAAGATTGTTAAGGAGAGTCCCTGTTGTTGTGACTGAAGGGAACCAGTGTAGGACCAGAGCTGTCCAGATAGCCCCACCTTAGCAAACCAGGAGGAGAGCCTGATCCTCATGGGGATGCAGCCAATAAATGTGAACACCAGGATCCTAGGTGTGCCTTAGCACAGCCAGGGGAATCAGGCAGACACCAGCACAGATGGTGGTTCACCAGCCACTGAGCCTGTCTGTGCTCTAAGTCAGGGGAGGAGGAGACCTCCTGTGGCCAGACCCTCATTCCCCCACACCTCATGCACTGAGCTTCAAGGTAACCCTGAGGAAACTCAGAAAGACTTCATCTGGCCTCTGCCTTGGCATACATCAGCCAACTTAGCATCAGGTAAACTGCAGCATTTTAGATTCTAGCTGAAAGAACCAGAGGCCATAACACACAAAGCCTCAAGTCCTCAGCACAAGAAATATGAGACAGAGCCACCTGTACCCAGAAGCAGAGATCCACTTTAAAAGTCAGGAAGAAGACAATCATCATGAGCAAGAAGCAAACCAGAAAAACAAAGATCATAGAATCTTACTGTGGGGATAAAGACCAACATATTAATTCAGAAATGGACAGAATTGGGACTATATTCACATGTGAAACCTCAAAAGAGAATATGAACTGGTATCAGACTCAAGGAGCATTCTTGGAAGAGCTCAAAAAGTATTTTAAAAGCCAAATTAGAGAGATAGAATAAAAATTGGCCAATGATTTTAAAAATACAATTGACATAATGAAAAAAAAGAATCCACTGAAGAGAATAGCTCCATAAAAAGCAAAATTGCCAAATTAATAAAGAAGCACAAAACCTAACCAGGAAAATTAGACAAATGGAAAAGGAAGCACAAAACCTAACTGGAGAAAATCATTCCTTAAAAGTAGCAATTGGACAAATGGAAAAGGAGGTGCAAAAGTTAACTGAAGAAAACAATGTATTAAAAATTAGAATTGGGGAAGTAGAAGCTAATGATTCTATGAGATATCAAGAATCAGTCAAACAGAATATAAAGACTGAAAAAATAGAAGAAAATGTAAAATATTTCATTGGAAAAACAACTGACCTTGAAAATAGATCCAGGACAGAAAATCTAAGAATTATTGATCTACTGGAAAGCCATGATGAAAAAAAAGTGCCTAGACAATGTCTTCCAAGAAATCATCAAGGAAAACTACCTTGAGGTCCTAGATACAGAGGGCAAAATAGTCATTGAAGAATCCATCAATCACCTCCTGAAAGTGATATCAAATTGAAAAAGCCAAGGAATATTGTTGCAAAATTCCAGAACTATCAAATTAATGAGAAAATACTGCAAGTATCCAGAAAGAAGCAATTCAAATATCAAGAAACTACAGTCAGGACCACAGAGGACCTTGCAGATTCTACAATAAAATATCAGAGGGATTGCAATATGATATTCCATGAAGCAAAGGAGCTTGGATTACAACCAAGGATCAATTATGTAGCAAAGTTGAGCATAATATTCCAGGCAAAGAGATGGACTTGCAATGAAATAAGGGATTTCCAGACCTTCCTGATGAGAAGGCCAGAGCTCAATAGAAAATTTGATTTTCAGATACAAGACTCAAGAGACACATAAAAAGGTAATCAGGGGGAAAAACTTGTTATTCAATGTGGGCTAAGTGTTTACATCTTTATATGCTAGGATGATACTTGGTAATCTTAAGAATTGTATATTTATCATGACATTTAAAAGTGATATACATAGATAGAGAGAATATAAATTAACTGATGCGAAGATAAAAAACTTGATTAAAGGGTGTGAAAGGATTGCAATGGGATAAGTGAAAAGGAGGAGCAGAAAAAGGTAAATTATAGCACAGGAAGAGGCACAAAAACTTATAGTAGAGAGTAAGGAGGGAGGGAGATGAGCATTGTTTGAAATTTGCTCTCATCTGATTTGTTTCAAGGAGTGAATAACATATTCAGTTAAGTATGGAAATCTAACTTGCCCTATATGCAGTAGAAGGGGAAAGGGGAAAGAAAAAGGAGGGCAGGTTAAAAGGCAGAGAAGAAGTAAGGGAAAAGGGAGGGGGGCTGAATGAAGGTAGGGAAGATGGAGGGAAGTGATGGTGAAAAATGAAACTCTATTGTGGAGGGGAATGGAGAAGGGAAAAATAAAAGAATAAATTGGGGGAAATAGAATGGAAAGACACAGATAGTAATCATAACTGTGAATGTGAATGGGATGAACTTTACTATAAAACAGAGGTGAAAAGCAGAATGGATTAAAAACCATAATCTTACGATATATGGTTTACAAGAAACACATTTGAAATAGGGGTATACTCACAGGGTAAAGGTAAAATGTTGGGGCAGAATATATTATACTTTAACTGATGTAAAAAAAAGGAAGGTTAGCAATCCTCATCTCAGACAAAGCAAAAACAGAAATAAATCTAATCAAAACAGATAAGAAATGAAACTACATCTTGCTAAAGGGCACCATAGACAATGAAGCAATATCAATTACTAAACAAATACGAACCAAGTGCTATAGCATCCAAATTCTTAGAGGAGAAATTAAGGGAGTTACAAGAAGAAACAGGAAGCAAAACTATACTAATGGGGGACCTCAACCTCCCCCTCTCTGAACTTGATAAATCTAATCTCAAAATAAACAAGAAAGAAGTTTAGGAGGTGAGTAGGATTTTGGAAAAGGTAGATATAATACATCTCTGGAGAAAATTGAATGGGGATAGCAAGGAATATAAGTTTTTCTCAGCAGTACATGGCACATACACAAAAAAATGACGATGGACTAGGACATAAAATCCTCAGAATTCAGTGCAGAAAGGCAAAGATAGTTAATGCATTCTTTTCAGATCATAATGAAATAAAATTACATGTAGTAAAGAGCCATGGGAAATACAGACCAAAAATTAATTGGAAACTACATACTGTAATCCTAAAGAATGAGTGGGTTAAGCAACAAATCATAAAAGCAAATCAATGACTTCACTTAAGAGAATGACAATAATGAGACAACATACCAAAAACTTATGGAATGCTGTGAAATCAGTTCTTAGGAGAAATTTTATATCATTAAATGCCTATATGAATAAAATAGAGAAAAGAGATCAATGACTTGGGCATGTAACAGAAAAAAAGTAGAAAAAAACAAATTGAAAATCCCCAAGTAAGTAAAAAATTAGAAATATTGAAAACCAAAGGAGAGGTTAATAAAATTGAAATTAAGAAAAACTATTGAACTAATAAATGAAGTGCTGGTTTTATGAAAAAAACCAATAAAACTGATAAACTTTTGATTCAAAAAAAAGAATTTGATTAGGTACATTATGGTACTAGAAATGTTAACTTTAGCAATAAGAGAAGAAAAAGAAATTGAAGGATTTACAGTAGGCAAAGAAGAAACTAAGTTATCACTCTTTGATAACTTTGATTCAGAAAAAGAAAGAAGAAAACCAAATTCCTAATATCAAAAATGAAAAGGGTGAACTAACCCTCAATGAGGAGGAAATTAAAACGATAGTTAGAAATTACTTTGCCCAACTGTATGCCCATAAATTCGACAATCTAAGTGAAATTGATAAATTTTTTATGTATATTTGTTTACTTTTAGTTTTCCAAATTCATTTCCACATAATTTTGAGTTCCAAATTTTCTCCCCATTTCTCCCCTCTACCACCCCAAAACACCATGCATTCTGATTACCCCTTCCTCCAATCTGCCCTCCCTTCTATCACACCCCTCCCTTCCCTTTCCCCCGTCTTCTCTCTTTTCTTGTAGGGCAAGATAGATTTCTATACTGTATTACCTGCATTTCTTATTTCCCAGTTCTCAACCTTCATTCCTAAGACTTTAAATTCCAACTTCTCTCCCTCCCCCCTCCTCACCCATCCCCACTGAGAAGGCAAGCAATTTGATATCTCCTATATATGTGTAGTTTTGCAAAAGACTTCCAAAATAGTCATGTTCTGAACACATACACACACATACACACATTATGTATATGTATATGTATATGTATATATATGTATATATATAGACAGAGAGCACAGGGTGAGGTTAACAGGAAGGGATGATATCTAAAAAAATAAAATTAAGAGGTAAGAGAGGAATATATTGGGAAGAGAAAGGGATAAATGGAATGGGGCAAATTTTCTCTCATAAAAGAGGCAAGAAAAAGTTTTTCAGTGGAGGAGAAAAGGAGGGAGGTGAGAGGGAAAAAGAGAAGATTACTGTCATCACATTTGGCTTAAGGAGGGAATATCATGCTCACTCAGTTTGGTATGAAAATCTACCTTACACTACAGGAAGGTAGGGGAGAAGGGGATAAGTAGGGTAGGGGGGATGATAGAAGAGAGGGCAAATGGGAGGAGGGAATAATTGGAAGTAAACACTTTTGGGGAGAGACAGGGTCAAAAGAGAGAATAGAATAAATGAGGGGCAGGATAGGATGGAGGGAAATATAGTTAGTCTTTCACAATTGATAATAGTTTAAAAAAGCATGAATTGCCCAGATTAACAGAAGAGCAAGTTAAATACCTAAATAATCCCATCTCAGAAAAAAGAAATTGTACAAACCCATCAATGAACTACCTAGGAAAAAATCTCCAGGTCCATATGGATTTACAAGTAAATTCTATCAAACACTTAAATGACAGTTAATTCCAATAGTATTTAGACTATTTGGGAAAATTGGTGAAGAAGGATTTCTACCAAATTCTTTTTATGATACAAATATGACTCTGATATCTAAACTGGGAAGAGCCAAAGTAGAGAGAGGAAATTATAAATCAATTTCCCTAATAAATATAGATGCAAAATTCTAAATGATACGTTAGCAAAAAGATTGCAGCAATTTATCACAAGAATAATACATTATGATCAGGTAAGATTTAAACCAGGAACGCAGGTTCAATATTAGGAAAACTATCAGCATTATTGATCATATCAACAACAAAACTAACAAAAACCATATGATTATCTCTATAGGTGCAGAAAAAACTTTTGACAAAATACAACACCCATTCCTATTGAAAACACTGGAGAACATAATAATAAATGGAACTTTTCTTAAAACAATAAGTAGTATCTACCTAAAACCACCGGCAAGCATTATATGTAATGCAGACAAGATAGGTGCATTTCCAAAAAGGTCAGGGATGAATAAAGGATGTTCATTATCACGACTATTATTCATTATGGCACCAGAAATGTTAGCTTTAGCAATAAGAGAAGACAAAGAAATTGAAGGATTTACAGTAGGCAAAGAAGAAACTAAGTTATCACTCTTTGAAGAGGATATGATGACATACTTAGAGAATCCTAGAAAATCAAGTAAAAACTTACTTTAAATAATAAACAACTTTGGCAAAGTGGCAGGATACAAAATAAACACACATAAATCATTTCTATATATTATTAACGAAACCTAAGAGCAAGAGATAGAGTAAATCCATTCAAAATTTAGGAGTCTACCTGCCAAAACAAACTCAGGGACTATATGAACACAACTATAAAACACTTTCCTTTTATTAAAAAAAATTTGTTTATTTTTAGTTTTCAACATTCATTTCCACAAGATTTTGAATTCCAAATTTTCTCCCCATCTCTCCCCTCCCCCCACCCCAAGACACTGTGCCTTCTGATTACCCTTTCCCCCAATCTGCCCTTCCTTCTATCTCAACCCTCCCTTCCCTTATATCTTCTCTCTTTTCTTGTAGGGCAAGATAGATTTCTATACCCCATTACCTGTATTTCATATTTCCCAGTTTCATGCAGAAACAATTCGCAACATTCATTCCTAAAACTTTGAGTTCCAATTTCTCTCCCGTCCTCCCTCCCCACCCATCCCCCCCTGAGAAGGCAAGCAGTTCAATATAGGTTATACATGTGTAGTTATGCAAAAGACTTCCTTAACAGTCATGTTGTGAAAGACTATTTCCCTCCATCTTATCCTGCCCCCATTTATTCTGGTCTCTTTTTTGACCTTATCTCTCCCAAAGGTGTTTACTTCTAATTACTCTCTCCTCTCATTTGCTCTCGCTTATATCATCTCCCTGCAGCTCACTTATCCCCTTCTCCCCCACTTTCCTGTAGTGTAAGATAGATATTCATACCAAATTGAGTGTGCATGTTATTCCCTCCTTAAAACAAATGTGATGACAGTAAGTTTCAATTTTTTCCTCTCACCTCCTCCCTTTTCCTCTCCACTGAAAAAGATTTTTCTTGTCTCTTTTATGAGAGATAGTTTGCGCCATTATATCTCTCACTTTCTCCTCCCAATATATTCCTCTTTCACCCTTTCATTTTATTTTTTTAGATATCATCCCTTCCTATTCAACTCACCCTGTACCCTCTGTCTATATATATGTATATAATTACTCCAACTACCCAAATACTAAGAAAAGTTTCAAGAGTTACAAACATATCTTTCCATGTAGGAATGTAAGCAGTTAAACTTTAGTAAGTCCCTTATGATTTCTCTTTCCTGTTTACCTTTTCATGCTTCTCTTGATTCTTGTGTCTGAAAGTCAAATTTTCTTTTCAGCTCTGGTCTTTGCATCAAGAATGCTTGAAAATCCTCTATTTCAGTGAATGAATATTTTTTCCCCTGAAGTGTTATATTCAGTTTTGCTGGGTAGGTGATTCTTGCTTTTCATTCTAATTTCTTTGACTTCTGGAATATCACATTCCAAGCCCTTCGATCCCTTAACAAAGACGCTGCTAGATCTTGTGTTATCCTGATTGTGTTTCCACAGTAGTTGAATTGTTTCTTTCTGGGTGCTTGTAATATTTTCTCCCTGATCTGGGAACTCTGGAATTTGGTTACAACGTTTCTAGGAGTTTTTCTTTTTGGATCTCTTTCAGGAGATGGTCAGTGGATTCTTTCAATGTTTATTTTGTCCTCTGGTTCTAGAATATCAGGACAGTTTTCCACGATAATTTCATGAAAAATTATGTCTAGGCACTTTTTTGATCATGGCTTTCAGGTAGTCCCACAATTTTTAAATTGTCTCTCCTGGATCTATTTTCCAGGTCAGTTATTTTCCCAGCGAGCTATTTCACATTCTCTTCTATTTTTTCACCCTTTTCATTTTGTTTTGTAATTTCTTGTTTTCTCATAAAGTTATTAGCTTCCAGATGCTCCATTCTAATTTTGAAAGAACTATTTTCTTCAGTGAGCTTTTGAACCTCTTTTTACATTTGACTAATTCTGCTTTTTAAAGTATTGTTCTCCTCATTGGCTTTTTTGACCCTTTTTGCCATTTGAGTTAATCTATTTTTAAGGGTGTTATTTTCTTCAGCATTTTTTGGATCTCCTTTAGCAAGCTGTTGACTTTCTTTTCATGATTTTCTTGTATCATTCTCATTCCTATTTCCAATATTTCCTCTATTTCTCTTACTTGATTTTCAAAAACCTCTTTAAGCTCTTCTATGGTCTGAGACCAATTCCTATTTTTCTTAGAGACTTTTGATGCAGGAGCTTTGGGTTTGTTGTCTTCTTCTGGTTGTATGTTTTGATCTTCCTTGTTACCAAGACATAAGAAAATAAGTCTTCAACTAGAAAGTAAGAAGTTATACTCTGTTTTTCCTCCCCCTGTTTGTTCATTTTCCCAATCAATTAGTTGACTTTTGAGTTTTGTTAAGTGGAGGGCTCCTGAAGCAGTCTGTGTTTCAGCAGTGGCTGCTGCCACCCTTGAGCTGGGGTTGGGGCTAGGACTAGGGCTGGAACTGGGGCTGGAGCCTGACCACAGTTCGAACCATGCTCCCCTCTCAGCCAGGTGAGACAGCCTTCCCACTGACCTTTGAAGCTGTGTTTAGCATTTGTGGGCTGAGAAGGCTGGAAACCACAACAGTTACCAAAGATACATACATGCAAAGCTTGCTCCCACGCTGTCTGGCTGGAATGACTCATGCCAAACTACTCTCCACTCCCACTCCAGTGAGATAGAACCTTTCCATCAACCTTCCAGATTTTCTTGGGCTGGAAATTTGCTTCAGTCTGTCATTTTGTGGCTTATGCTGCTCTAGAATTTGTTTAGAGGCATTTTTTAACAGAGTTTTGAGGGATTTGGGGGGAGAGGTCTAGCAGGTCATTGCTTCTATTGTGTGATCTTGGCCAAAATAGAGCTTTTCTTAAAAGGATAAAGAGTATCTATCTAAAATCAAGTGATAGTATTATCCGTAGTGAAGATTAACCAACAGTCTTCCCAATAAAAACAGGATGTCCATTACCATTGTGATCATTCAATATTGTAATGGAAATACTAGCTATAGCAATAATATGAGAAAAAGAAATTGAAGGAAAAACACAAGTACTGAGAAAACAAAGTTATCATTTTTGCATATGATATGATGGCATACTTAGAAAATACTTGAGAGAGTGCTTGAAAAGCTAGTCAGAACAATCAGCAACTTAAGCAGAGTTGTAGGCTATAAAATAAACACACACATACACACAAATCATCAGTATTTCTATATATTTCCCAAACCTAACTTAAGTGGTGAAGACAGAAAGAGAAATGCCTCTTGAAACAACTGCATTCAATATAAAATTCTTGGACACATACAGGAATCATAAGAACATAAGTAGAAAACACTTTTTATACAAACAAAGATAACATCTACACAAATGGAAAAACATTATTGTTCATGGGCAGCCTGAACCAATTTAACAAAAATGACAATGCTACTTAAATTAATTTACTTATTCAGTGGCATACCAATCAAACCACCAAATACTTGTTTCATAGAGATAAAACAAATTATAACAAAATTCATCTTTAGGAACAAAAAGTATAGAATATCAAGGGAATCAATGGAAAATAAAGAAAAGTTGCCTAGAAGCACCAGATCTCAAAGTGTACTTTAAAGCAATAATTATCAAAACAACCTGATATTCAGTAAAAACAGAGTGATTGATCAGTGGAATAGATTAGGCACACCACATACAGTAATAAATGACCACCATAACCTAGTGTTTGATAAAACCAAATATTCAAACTGTTGAAACAAGAGCTCACTATTTGACAAAACTTCTGGAAAAAAAACTAGAAGGAAGTTTGTCAGAATATAGGCATAGACTAATATTTCATACCATATATCAAGATAAGCACAAAAGTGGTGCATGATTTAATCATAGAGTGATTTCAAAAGCAAATTAGGAGAGTTTGGAAAAAATTTTCAGTCAGGTCAATGAATAAGGAAAGAATTTATGACCAACCATGAGATAGTGAGTAACATGACAGATAAAATTAATAATTTTGATTACATTTTAATTAAGAGAGTTTCGCACAATCAACCCAATGCAGTCAAAGTAGAAGGAAAGCAGGAAATTAGGGGAAAACATTTTACAGCAAGTTTCTTTGATAAAAATCTGATTTCTCTAACATATAGGGAACTGAATCAAATTTATAAAAATGACATTCTCCAATTGACAAATGATCAAAGGGTATGAACAGGAAGTTTTCAGAAAAAGAAATCAAAGATATTGATATTCATATAAAAATGCTCTAAATCACTCATAATTACAGAAATGTATTTTAAAACAACTTTTAAGCACCAGCTCCCACCCATTAGATTGACTAAGATGAGAAGAAAAAACAATGAGAAATGCTAGAGGGGATGTGAAAACATAGTTACACTAATGAACAGTTGGTGGGGTTGTAAACCAGTTCAATCATTCTATAGAACAATTTGGAACTACGCCCAAATGGATATGAAATTGTGCAAACTCTTTGACCCGCAATACTAGATCTGTACTCGAATGAGATCAAAGGAAAAGGAAAGGGGACCCATATGTGCAAAAATGTTCATAGTAACTCTTTTTGTGGTGGCAAAGAATTGTAAACTGAGGGATGCCCCCCTCAGTTTGGGAGTGGCTTAACAAATTGTGGTATACAATTGTGATGGAATACTAAGGGTGATGGTTTCAGAGATGCCTGGGAGGACTTCCATGAACTAATGGAAAGTGAAGTGAGCAGAACTAAGAGCAATATTTTAATGATAATCATCTGAGAAAGACTTAGTTACTCTGATCAATAGGATGATCTATGATAATTCCAGAGGACTCATGGTGAAAAATGCTCTGTATATCCAAAGAAAGAACTGATGCACTCTGAGTAGAGACTGAAACATTTTTTCACGTTCTTCATTTTTCTTGTTTGTTTTGATTTGCAACATGACTAATATGGAAATATATTTTGCATGATTTCATATATATATGTAGTGAATATTGTATTTCTTCCTTCCCAAAGGTCAGGGCACAGGATGGTGGGAGGGAGAGGATTTGGAACTGAAACTAAACAAAGTAAATCCATTGTGTGTGTGTGTGTGTGTGTGTGTGTGTGTGTGTGTGTGTGTGTGTGTGTGTGTGAGAGAGAGAGAGAGAGAGAGAGAGAGAGAGAGAGAGAGAGAGAGAGAGAAAGAGAGAGAGAGAAAGAGAATCTTTTTTTGTTTGATTAAATAGTATTTTATTTTCTCCCAATTACATATCCAGAAAATTTCTAAGAATTACAAGATTTTGAGTTCCAAATGTTTCTCCCTTCTTTCCTCCCTCCTTCCATCTTCCCTTCCTCCCTCCTTCCTCCCTCCCCGTTCTGAAAATGATAGGCAGTTTGATGTAGTTTACACATGTGCTATCATGTAAAACATTTCTATATTTATTGGGCAACTGGGTGGTGCAGTGGATAGAGCACTAGTGCAGGAGTCAGGAGGACCTGAGTTCAAATCTCACCTCAGACACTTGACACTCACTAGCTGTGTGACCTTGGGCAAGTCACTTAACCCCAATTGCTTCATCCTGGGTTATCTGCAGTCATCCTGATGAATATCTGGTCACTGGATTCAGATGGCTCTGGAGGAGAAGTGAGGTTGGTGGCCTGCACAGCCCTTCCTCACTCAAAACAAAGTCAAGTGCAAGTCATATCATTATTTCTCTAATGGCATGGTCTTCTTTGGCAATGAAGGATGAACACACACATTTCTATATTCATCACAGTTGTGGAAGAAGAAACAGATTTAAAGGAAATAAAACCATGAGAAAAAATAACGTAAGTGAAAAAATGTTTTAATCTTTATTCTGAGTCCATAGATTCTTTATCTGGATATGAATAGCACTTTTTTTCCCCATGAGTTCTTTGTACTTGTTTTGGATCATTTTATTACTGAGAAGAGCTAAGTCATTCATAATTAATCATTACACGATGTTGCTGATACTGTGTACAATGTTTTTTCCGGTTCTGTTCATTTCACTTTGCATCAATTTGTACAAGTCTTTCCAGGTTAGAAAGTGATAATCTTAAAGTAAAGTCCTATTTTGACACACCTAGTAGTTCTTCAAGTCCAGTAAAGAGTTCTGAAGTCATAGTGGGTAGGGAAAGGTAGAATACTTTTAACAGCATTAACATTACTTGTGACTCTCCTCCCACTCCTATCCTTAATGGGAATGACTGCCATTTCCTGTAACAAATAGTCCTAAGCCCTCAAAGATTGTCTTTTATCGATGGACACCATAGATGCCTTTTTTGTATTCTGTAGTTGATCCTGTTGCTGTAAGGCTTGTGACTTTACCTCTTTGTCTTGATGGGCTACTAAGGACCCATGTATGAGAAATTCTTTCCACATGTCACAGCAGCACTTAAATGCAGAAGAACCAGTAAAATTATGTAAAGGAATGAGATCTCATTAGCAAGATAAGCCCTCTGGCACGACTCTGGAAAAATGGTCTTGCTAGCAGAGGCTAACTTTGATTCTACCTTATTGACTGCAGGTTAATCTACCTGGACCCCACCTCCCTTTGATCAGTTTCTGGCTAAGGACACACACTTTCAAGAGTAGCCATTTCTGTTGGTTCCAGGGGAGCATAGAAGATGACTATCTGATGGAGAGGAGGAGCTGATGGCTCCCTAATGTCAAAAACGAGTCTGCCTCTCAAGAAAGTATTTTTGACATGCGTTATGTTTATTTTTTAAGGAAAAAAGTGCCATGTACATAGCAGCACTAAGAGAGGATTCAAAATATATAGCAAAATACTTCCATTTTAAGGAAGCCTATGTAAAAATGTTGCTTTTTATGTTGCATAGATGCACACACACATACATATATATACACATATATTTGCATGTGTTTTAATATATGCATATATACATGTATACACATATACATATATGTAGACATCCATAATCATTCACATATATACACATATATATTCATACATATGTATGTAAGCCCATACTATGCTTATTTCTACTTGTCCTCTGTTTCTCTGAAGGTGGATAGTATCTTCCTTCATATGTCCAAGTATTTCCGTATTTTTCTAAATCCACCAGCTCATAATTTTACTATACCACAACAATATTCCAGCCTTATTCTTAGTTATTTTAAATAATATAAAACAATATTGATTAATATGGCTGACATATAGTATAGTTTCCCTATTTTTCTCTTTTGAATGAATCAATTTTGGCTTTCGACTTTGATTACTATCTCTATTTTTTCATATTAATTTCTACTCCTGATCTTCATTTTATGTTTGTGCGTAGCTCTCATTTTTATAAGATTTCTTGAAAATCCCTTTTATATTCTAGACTATAATTAATTATTGTTTATTTTTTCACTGTCCTTCTTACCCTATTCCTATCGTTCCTCATTCCTCTGCTTTACTTCTACTCAATACCTTACCCTTCTATTGCTTAACCCATTCCTACCCCAAGAATCCTTCCCTTATCTTCTCTCCCCTTGCCCTCTTGTTTCTATCTTAATTTAGAAGTATTATATGCCCTTCTAGATGTGTATGTTGCTCCCTCTTTATCCCATTCCTCTTAATCCACATGCCCTTTGATTTCCCACTTTATCCTATTGCCTCATCCTCTTCTTTCTTTATAAATTTAGGAAACTTTCATATGCTTCTAAATGTATGTGTTGTTCTCTCTTTAACCCAGATCTGATATGAATAGGGTTCCCTTCAAGAATCCCTCCCTTATTCTCTCCTCTTTCCTACCCCCTAATCCTCTTATTTATTTCTCAATTTAGTATATAAGTATATGTGTATGTATGTATGTATATGTATTGTTCCCTCTTTAACCCTTTCAGGATGAGAGTAGGGTTTCAAAACTATCAAACATCTTCCCCCACCTAATTCCTCTGTATCAGTTTTTTCTCTTGCACCTCATTTGCATGAGACACCCTTTTTACCTTTTCCTACACCATTTTCCTTTTTACAATCAGATCATACTCAGGTCTACCCCAATCTTTCTTTCAAATTACTCAATTACTAAAGATAATCCTAGATATAATGTTTGCATTTCCATGCGTAAAAAATAAACAATTTATCATTATTAATTCTCTTTAATCAATTTTTGATATTTACTTTATATGTCTCTTGGATCTTGTCAAATTTTCTAGTAAGCTCTGGTCATTTTGCAAGAAAATTCTGAAAGTCTTAATTTTTTGTACTCAAGATTATACTTAACTTTTCTGGGTATGATATTATCCACTGCAAGTTTTTCCTTGAAATCTCCTGTTCTAATTCTTTAGTTTAACACTACTCTTTCTTTTACAAAGTCACCTTAAACTCTTTAAAAACATTTTTATGAAATTCTGGTATCATTTCTTCTAGGAATTATGACTAACCTGTCACCAAAACACCAAGTGGTATTTTCTTAATCTATTCTGGAGTTTTTTCTCTCCTGAGTGGGATTCTTAGCAGTCTAGCAGTTATGTATACTGAGGGTTTCTTTGTCTACTCATTCTTCCAGCCTTACTTCCCAGACTGATGTTAGACTCTACATATTTCTTGAAGGAATATCAAGGCATTGAATGATCATGGTCTGAAGTCCTGGTGCTGCTTTCTCTGGGATTTGCTTTCTTCAAGAATCATAGGGGCAGCTCAGACCAGAGAATTACAAGCATTCACTGACCTCAAGTGCTTTGATCTAGGGCATTATTGGATCATTTCACTTCTAAACTTTCTAGTCTCTAAATCTTTGGTTGGGTCTTGGCAATACAACTGCAGTTTTAGGGCTGGAAAGGACCATACCAGTCATTTGGTCCATCCTCCTCCCAACCTCTATTTCATAGTTAGGAAACCAAAGCCCATAGAATTTGATCTCCTAGACCGAGGTCACATAACAAGTAATTTGGAGAAAATCATTCCTTTACAGTTCAAATCGAACATGCTTCTTCCTGACCTCCCCAAGCAATGAGCAGATCATTTCTTTGAACCTTCTTTGGACCCCTTTATCAAATTTTTATATGTAACACACATGTTATTTGTTAACTTATGCTATTAGTTATATTTTCATCTGGACAGGGTTTATGTTTATGTACTTTGTGTGTCCAACAACCTCAAGCATGGTGCTGAGCAGGGAGTAGTTACTAAATAAATATTGGTAGTCTGGATAATTGGCCACATGGAGGCATTGACTGCTCAGAAAATTCACAGATAAAACAAGATGTGGCTATAATTGTCAGTTCTCTTAAGAAACCATCTCACCTTCCTGGGACTGAGAGTTCTTACTGTCTTCCTTTTTTTTCCAATGGCCCTAGCCCTGACAGATGATCCCTTGGAGGTCCCTATCTCAGACTCAACCCCCAGAAATATGTGATATTTATGAAATACTCACCTAGAAAGGTTATGCAGGCTGAAATAATGAAGATGGTCAAGGTTATGACAGATATCAATCAACTTTCTGATCCCATAGATGGAGTTATTGGGAACTCCAGAGGCCAAGCCAAGCCAAGCTGCATGGGAGATGGCTGAACTGTGTCAGAAGGTCCTTCATTGGATTTGTTCTATCTGCAAGATAGCCTTTGCTGGCAGATAATTCTGTTATAACTCAGAGGACTTCCTCCCCGGGACAGGGGATCCTCACCTCCTGGTGTATGATCAGAGAGGTCCTGGTTAGAGATTCCATGATCATTAGCTGGAAAAAGGAATAGTACTGGCTGAGTTGGGGTCAGGAAATGTGTCTGTAAGCAGCAATAGGAAACAAGACCTGCCTGGGTCAGAGATGGGGAAGTGAGAGAGGGCTTGGTGAAGGCCAGGTCTGGGGAGGTTTCTTCAGTCCATTAACATGCAGACATGAAGACATAAGAAACTGCCTCCTGGATCACCTCTCTTGTTCTCTCCAGGAGAGTATCAACTCCTTAATTGCCTCTTATGGACAAATGGGGAAATCTCCTTCCCCACCACTCACATTCCATGTTTTCTGTTATGTGTAAGGTTGGATACCAATTGCCCCACCTTCATTAAAATCCTTCCAATCTCACCTGTCAAGGGGAAATCAAGTAAATCTTATCCTCCAGTAACACCAAAATTAAAATGCCTACAGAAGCTTAAACATGGCAGTGAATATAATAGCATAGAAGGATGTAGACTGAGGTTAGATAGGGAAGGTCTAGACTTTCAGATCATCTACATTTACTTTGGGAATGTGAAGAAAAAAGCTTTTGAAAAAAATCACCAAGTTATGTTTGTTTTGTTTTTTAAATGTTGAAAAGCATAGGAATAAATGGATCTTGACTTAATGTGGCAAATAGTATCTATCCGAAGTCAAAGAGCTAACATCTGTAATGGAGAAACGGCATTAGAGGACATTCTAATTTTCTCAGAGATAAAGCAAGGACATTCATTTTTGTCACGATTTTTTTGGATATGGTTATAGAAATGCTAGCCTTTATTTTTATTCTCCATGTTGATTTGCTTTTTAGTACTGTTTCTTGCAAACAACAGATTGTGAGGTTTTCTTTTTTTATGTATTCATTTTATTTAATAATATCTATACCATGTTATTACCATGGAATGTAAATTTATCTAAACATTAGAATTCCACAAGTGTAACAAAGCATTACTTAAATGTCAGCATTTGCTTAAGGAGAATGCTCACATTAGTCTGCCCATAAAATCTTAAACCATCAAATCTAAAGGACAGTTATATTTTTCAGTTGGACATGACTTTTAGAGAAAACACAATACTGCACACATTTTCAAAGTTCTCTGTCTTTACTGCTGAATAAACACTTCAAATATATATAAAACAGATGGCATTTAAAAGACAATGTCAATATGGTAGCAGCAAAAATATAACTAAGGCATACAATTTCTGTTATTCTTGTCTTTTACTAACTTTATAATATATACTACTGTTTTAAGTAGCCTGGTTAACAACTGTTCAAGGCTCATCTTAACAAGTTGTCTATGGTGAAGGTAGGGAATAAGGCTCTTGCTATAATATTTTATTTCATGTTTTTCTTAGAGATGTTCTTTTGGCTCTAGTCAAAGCCAGGCAGCCCTAGACATTGAAGTTTCCACCGTTCTACAAGTAAGGAAGAAAGTGCTTCCTAAATTGTTAAAGCAGCTTCCTATATCATATCTTAAAACATGCCCCATCTTAAAGCAATAGGAGCTATGTTGAGTCTTGGCCCTCTAATTTTTTAGTCATTTTTTTTGAGATTTGAGGAATATGAATATAATTTATTATCCAAGTATGACCAGTTCCTTTTGTTCTAACTTAGCTTCCCTAATTAACTCTTGGATACCAATTAGTATACCTTGAATCACCTGGGAAACTAAAGCTTCCATGAAAAAAAAAAAACAATCTTTAAAATATCATGATTGCTTGTCTGATGCGCTGCTTTTTAGAACCACATATCCCTATATGATTTATTTTTAAACAAACAAATACCCTCATTGTGAGGTATCTAGCTCTAAAACATCAGCATGAAGTCCACATCTTTCCTCCTAATGTTTGGGGTTTGCCCAGTATTCTCGATACATGAAGTACAATGTAGCAATGGTCATTGCTCCTACTACAAAGCTTGGGCTCCCACACTCACGTGAATCAGGTGGGCAGACATTTTAGAGCTCCCTCTGCTCTTCAGTTTGTATAATCCATATGCAACAATAGCTGCAAAGCCTGCTGTTCAAATGGGACAAATGGTGCCTCTTTAGCTTTTAGGGCAAGTTTTGATCCAGAAGTCTCATTGTAAGTGGAGAGGGAAACATCATTGTCTACTGACTTTGTAGCTGGTTCAAGAGCCTTCACAACGAGACGAAGCAAATCCACCTCCCACAAGCTGCCACTGGCTTTGGCTTTGCCACCTAGCCTTATCACCCGCTTTACCCGGACCTCAGGCGCTCAGGAGGAGGCTTAAACTCTGTGAGGCTTTCTCATGCAATTTTTCACTCTTTCCAGTTTTATTGGATAATTCGATACATCACATTTAAATTTATGAGAGTTAGGTTTATGTTTTCTGATTGCGAAATTGCTGGTATTAAATATGTCAGTCTGTTGGAGACACTCCAGGTAAATGTTAAGCATCAACTCCTCAGAGAGCCCAGACTGGGAGTACAAGGAAAATAGTCTTCCCTAGATGTTTGGACTAAAGCACTGGCTTTTAGCACTTTGGCTTTGTTTTGTGTGTCCACAGCACTGGTCACAGTCTCTAGCACATCGCGATCACTTAATGAATAACTATTGATTGATTGGGAGTGAAGCTGCCTGTCGGTGAAATGACAAAGTAGGTTAAGTTGATATTCAGGGCCCCCAAATTCTCTTCCTGCGTGCTCTCCTTTCTTTGACCCACTTCCTCAAGATTCATTACCATCTCTCCCTGATACCCTAACCAATAGCTCTTCATATTTTAATTTTTAGTATTTTTATTTCTGAATTTCTAAATTAGTACTTTGTACAGTTACTTTAGCTTAAAGTATTTTAAAGTAACCATATTTTCTAAGGTTCTTTTCTTGTTATTGATAACTACCCCTTCTGGTTTTTAATTCTTTGCCCTGCTTTAAAATTTTTCTTACCTTTTCCATTTGATTTTCTTTATTCCTTACATTTAGCTACCTATTTCTTCCCTTCTTTTGCTCCTCCCATTTAATCAGTTAATTCAAAATCCCTCATCTCTAACCCTTCAAATTCTTCAAAAAAATATTCTTTTGCAAAAATGATTAATTTTTTCCTATACCTTAGCATTCTTCCCTTAATGTGTATTTTTGTCTCAACCCTTGATTCTTGGTCTGTATGTATATTTATTTCTTCATTTTATGTTCCTCAAGAAATTAAAGCTTCAAAAATATTTAGTTTCAGTGTCCTTTTCAAACCAATTTTTTAATGTTATTTCCAATGTAGATCTTGCCTCCTTATCCCTCTCTTCTATTGTGCTTCAGTTTTAAAGTATCAGTTTTTAAGGGAGTAATGAGTACAGAAACATTGTCACAAGGTAGAAATTTACTGATGTCCCAAATCACTCAGTCCAATTCTATTCCTCATCTTCTTTGTGATCATTTTCATTTTCATTTGCCATGCAATGTCATCTTTGAGTCTTTGCCTTCTCACTCTTCTGGATTTCAGGAGCCTCAACAACTCTGATGTCTGTTCTCCTGAGGAAGGGTATGGACCACTCTCTCAAAAGAAATAGTTACCCCATGGCTCATGGTGTCCTCATGAACCAACCCACTGTAGACTGTGCAAATCACTTGTTATGGAATATATCTCTGTAGCACTCTTCACATGATCTGTCCCTCTCCTCTTTCATTCTCTCTCTCTTTGCTTCCCTTCTTATTCTCCTATGCCTTTTCTTCTTGAGAGATGACAGAACTCATTTTGACTTTGTTGTTTGCCATTAATTTGATCAGAGTCCATTAAATATCCCACTCCAACCTATATCTCCCCTCTACTCTTTTATATTCTTTCCCATCCTGAAATGTAATCTCTGGAGATATATTGATTCAGCCATAAGGTGTGTTATGGGTTTAGCCTCTAGCAGTGACATTTAGTTCTTTTTGATCCACAAATTCCTTTCAATAGAAAAATGTGTTGTGAGTATCTGGGCTTATTTTATGTAATAGTCATAAAGTTAGTTTAGATTTAATAATTGCTTATAAGCCCTCCAATGCCCCCAAAGCTCCAAATTAAATATTATATTATGTAGTTATGAAATTTATAATTTTGTTATATCTATAATTAAGAAGCCCTAAATAAAAAGTATAAAATGTATTAAATAACTATGAATATTTTATTTGGATGTTCTGTAAGAATTAGAAGAAAAAATGAGTGAGACTTCATATGCTTAATGTTATCTGCAAGACTTCATTTTAAATCTCTTTATTTTACAAATTTTGTTGAATATAAATGATATTTTAATATAGTTAGATGATGTAAGATGTTTTTCATAACATAATAGTCATATGTAAACTTAACTTCAATGTTAAACTTTTTCATTTGAAAAAAATTTGTGATATTTGGTTCAATAACAAACAAATACAATCATATTTGTTTTTGCATCAAGTTGATTTCTGGATTTTGATTTAAAATTAGAAAAAAGGCAAAATGCTCACTCACATAAATATGCAATGTAACAAATGCTGTATTCTAGGGGAAAAGGGGATGAAAGGAGTTGTAGCTTGGATTTCATCCAACTCACCAAACAGGTCTGCTGGTTTGGCTGACTGATGTTCTGCCCAGACAGTTCTTTCTAGCCTTTTTCCAAACTAAAAGCTCTTCTCTTCTGTTTTCTCTGCTTCATGGTTTATGTACCAACCTCAAAGAAATTTCACTTCTCCTAGATTTCCCATGCTTGAGATGACAAGGTCAATGTCTATCCCAGGCTCCCTGATGAGCTCAGAAGGGGAAGAAGGAAGGCCAGAGAAACATACTGTCCTTGGTTTATACTATGTGGTGCCTGGGTGGAAGTTCACATAAAGGCCAATATCTTTGAAACCTCGAGTAACTCAGAGTCTCTGCCTTCATACACATATCTCAGCTTAACAAATTTTCATGACATCTCTGGCAGTGGTGATATAATCTAGGTTATATTTAGTTTATAAGGACGGTTTGTTATGGGATGGGTAAGGGGAGCATGATTATTGGGAAATGACAACAATGGAAAAGAAGGAAGCATCAAATAAAACATGTTAAAAATGAAATAGAATGAAGAGATTGAACTAAGTGAGCTCTAGTCCCCTCCAATTCAAAATTTGTGATCCATGGTAATCTTAGAACAAGACTATATGATGTCTTACCATCTCAATTCTCTGGTGTTTCAACTCCCAGTTGATTATTTTCTGCTTAATCCTTTCAAAACCAAAGAGCATTCACTCTTCTTGAGAAAACAGAAGCACAATAAGGATCAATTACTTCTGCCTTCTCTGAATTCATCTGTTATTTCTTTTCCATCTACTCCCAGGCACAGCTCTATCCCTTCAATTCCATTTCCTCAATATGTCTCATATAGGTCCCTGTCTCCATTCTCACAGCCTCCATCTTATTTCAGGACCTTATGACATCTAACCTGGACAAGTGAGATCATGCTCTATCTGATCTCCCTCCTCTCAGTCTCTTCCCTTTCATCCATCCTCCACACAGCTGCCAAAACAATCTTCATAAAGCATCTTTTTGACACATGATCAAGGACAGATATAAAATGTTCTCTCTCATTTTTTTTTACTTTATTTTTTTGTTTTCAACATTCACTTCTACAAGATTTTGAGTTCTAAAAATTTTCCCCTCCTCCCTCTCCCACTCCCCAAGATCACATGTAATCTGATATAGGCTATACCTGAACAATCATATTAAAGATATTTCCACATTAGTCATTTTGTAAAGAAGAATTAGAACCAAAGGGAAAAACCACTAGAAAGGAAAAAAGCTTGAGTCTTTGGGTATCAAACAGTAGATTACTGCAGTCATTGACTACTGCAGTCATTGACGACTGTGTTTTGTGTACCTAACCTATTGCATTGATCCATCACTATTTCTTAGCTAACACTAAGTAGTTTTTGATGATTCTTGTTTATAATACAGTTTTACATCTGATAAAGCTAAGCAAACTTTCTTTGCATTTCTGTTCATTAATTCCTTTGATAGTCTGAACTTTTTATTCTTCCATATGAGTCAAATGTATAAGAATACAAGTCATTCTCCAATTGTTTAAGTATATGAACAGGCAGGTTTCAGATAAAGAAATTAGAGCTCTCCATATTCATTTGATAAAATGCTTAACATCACTATTGGTTAGAGAAATCAATAGGTACCATATCACTCTCATCAGATTGGCTAACATGACAAAACAGGAAAATGATAAATATTGGAGAAGATGTGAGAAAATTGGAACACTAATGCATTGTTAGTGGAGATGTGAATTCTGGAGGGCAATTTGGAGCTATGCCAAAAGAGCTATAAAATGACAGAAGAGACTGAGAGGAGGGAGATCAGATAGAGCATGATCTCACTTGTCCAGGTTAGATGTCATAAGGTCCTGAAATAAGATGGAGGCTGTGAGAATGGAGACAGGGACCTATATGAGACATATTGAGGAAATGGAATTGAAGGGATAGAGCTGTGCCTGGGAGTAGATGGAAAAGAGATAACAGATGAATTCAGAGAAGGCAGAAGTAATTGATCCTTATTGTGCTTCTGTTTTCTCAAGAAGAGTGAATGCTCTTTGGTTTTGAAAGGATTAAGCAGAAAATAATCAACTGGGAGTTGAAACACCAGAGAATTGAGATGGTAAGAAATCATATAGTCTTGTTCTAAGATCACCATGGATCACAAATTTTGAATTGGAGGGGACTAGAGCTCACTTTATTTTTTCTAGCTCCATAAAATAATTTTTTGTTACTTTGATTGATATGGCACTGAATAAGTAAATTAATTTAGGTCAAATTGTCATTTTTATTATATCAGCTCAGCCTACCCATGAATAACTGATACTTTTTCAATTATTTAGAGCTTTATTTGTGTGAAAAGTGTTTTGTAATTGTGTTCATGTAGTTTCTGAGTTTGTCTTGGCAGGTAGACTCCTAAATACTTTTTTTTCCTCTACAGTTACTTTAAATGGTTTTAGAAATGGGTCCTTTACCAGAGACACTGGTTGTAAAAATTGATTCCCAATTTTTTGCTCCCCTTCTAAACCTGGTTGCATTGGCTTTATGCAAAAAATTTTTAAATTTCATGTAACCAAAATTTTACATTTTGCATTTCATAATGTTCTCCATCTCTTGTTTGGTCATAAATTCTTCTCTTGTCCATAGATCTGGCTGGTAAACCATTTCTTGCTCTCCTGGATTGCTTATAGTATCACCTTTTAAGTCTCAATCATGTACCCATTTTGACTTTGTCTTGGTATATAGTATGCATAATTTCTTAGAGCTCTCTTACATTCCATCACGTTAGTGTGTCACAATTATTTTAGACAATGGTTCCAATGTGGTTTGGATTTCCTCTGCTAGGTCTCTATATTTTGAAAGGCTTTTGTTCCATGTAATTTGGGCATTATAAGTAATTTCTATGGTGTCATCTATCTTTTAAAAGAGTTTTCTATGAATAAATGTTATATTAGGTGGACTTTTGGGTCATAGTGACAATGAAATGCTTCTTGTACAGTGTATTTGTTGAATTTTCAATATTATTTCTGTTATAATAATTTTGCTTTCATTTTTTATATTATTAATATCTCATAACATTCATTCTTTTTGATGTGATTCAGAGAAAAATGATTCTGGGACAAATCATTATTACATTATTATCTTTTTAATAATAGGGAGTTTGTATTTGACCCTAGCACCAAGACTGAACCTCCAGAAGGTCTTCACTAGGGACTCCGCACAATCAGACCCATTCTTTTGGAATATCCCTTTGGCAACTCTGGGGAGTGAGAGAAGAGAGGTTGAAAGCAAGGACACCAACCAGAAGGCTATTGTAGTAGTCCAGGCAAGACATGACCTCTGGGGCTTCTTCCATCCCTGAGATACTACGATTTTCATCAGATAAACATTTAAATATTAGAACAAACCCTGCAAAAGGAAAGTCTGCCTGGAAACTAGTGATGTGCTTCATTCCTAATGCTAATTGGTTTTCTAATCTCTGATATTTCCCAACCCTGGATCAGACAAGAGAGTCTGTAAATTCGCAGTCTGGAAGATATGGGGAGGATGTAGTTCCCATGAAGCGAGGGCCATTCTGACTGTTATATCTCTCTGGATCTCTTAGCCTCATCTTGTCTTGAGGATGGTGTGTGTCTTCTTCCCCCAGGGTATCTGGATGGAGGTTCTGACACTGCTGGTGCTGAATGCTCAGGTGACTGTAGGCAGACATGCCCCAGGTAAGTACAAAGCAACAGCTCCCCAGAGAGCCCAGGTAGGGGCCCAAGGGTTGTATTTTTCTTCCCTGTAGGCCCAGATCAAAGAAAAGACTTGGGCCAGGAGGGTCCTCAGATACATGGGCAGTAGGGGAAACTGGTTTTTAGGCTCCCCTCAACTCTTTTGACCTTTGCTAACTTTTCCATTTTTACTCAGTGTTCAGTGACTTCTTAAACTCCCTTGACCTTCAACCCCTTCTCCAATGGCCAAGAAGGCCCATCTCATTGGATAGCAGAATACTGGGGGTGTAGGAATATAAAGTATAAGAAGAGTGGAAAAGTAGGAGAGGGGCAGGTTGTGAAGAGCCTTGAAAACTAAGCAGAAGATTTTATATTTGATCCTGGAGATGATAGGGAGTCACTGGAGCTTTTTGAGTAGGGGATGACACGGTAAGGGAGCTCCAGTCAGTTTGTCAATGTTAACAGACACCTACTGTCTGCCAGGCACAGTGTTAATGCTAAAGACAGAAAGAAAGCCAAAGGACAATTCCTGTCCTTAAGAGATCAGTTTAATGAAGGAGACAATATGTAAACAACTCTGTAGAAATAAGACATATACAGGATAAATGGAACAAAATCAACAGAGGAAGGGCATTAACATTAAGGGGCATCAGAAAAGATGGAGAAGGGGGGATTTGAGCTGGTCTTTGAAGTAAACCAAAGAAATTAGGAGGCAGAGATGAGGAAGAAGAGTATTCTAAGCATGAGGGACAGCCAGAGAGTGCCCAGAGTAGGGAGATGGAGAAATTTATGGAGGGAAGAACAAGAAGGCCGATGTTACAGGACAGCAGAGTACTGGGGGCCTGGGAACATAAAGTGTAAGAAGGCTGGAAAAGTAGGAGGGGACCATGTTGTGAAGGGCTTGAAAAACAAGCAGAGGATTTTATATTTGATCCTGGAAGTGACAGAGAGTCACTGGAGCTTTCTGAATAGGAGATGACATGGTCAGAGCTATCAAGGTCTCCTACCACTGTTTAAACTTTTTCATCCTACTAAACACCTTCACAGAGTCTGCTTAAGTAAGTGGAAAGGCTTCAGTTTGGTTGTTATTGGTAGACTTTCCTGGATTAATTTCCCAAGTATGACTTCAAGGCCATGAAGCTGGAGTTTGGGACCTCTACTGGTTTTCATGAATAACATTATGATGGAGGAGGGGAAGGTTTCCCCATCCATTCCTTGGAGGCAGGTTAGAAGCAGATACTGGCTGGAGAGACCAGGGAGATTAACCCAGATTGGCTTTTCTCCTGTTGATAATCCCTTGTTAATGGGCTAAAAAAAGGTGTAGATCCAATGTTCCCCAATCCCCCACTTCCTGGATCAGTCAGGGCTTGCTCTTTCTACACCGCCCCCCACCCCCCCACCTACCAATGCCATCTCTTTACACTGCTATTGCTCTCTCTGAAGGGATGCTCTGGATCAAGGGGCCTCTTTCATGACCCAGCAGGGATGTGAGAGTTTTTGTCCTTGTCAGGGAGGGAACCCGCTGGAATGGGACAAAATACACTTCCAGTTAGTGTAAGTATTGTAGTGAAGCAAATAAAAGTCCCTTTGGCACACTCTGTATTATTGCCCCTGCAGCCTGGTCTAGCCCCTGTCATGGCCAATCACAGTCACTTTGGGATCCTAACCTCATCTACAGCCATCCTTCAGGATCTGTCCCACTTATGAACTTTGTCAACTGCACTGCCTCTGGGAGGAGAATATGCCATGTGTAACACCCATTATCTGTGACTGGGAAAGAGAGAAGGGGCCTTCTAGAGACAGAGCACAGGAAACCCAAGGGCAGGGTGATGGCTGCTTGACTCAGCTGACAACTCCAGGAACATCCTGGAATCAGTCATGAGTATACTGAGCAGGTGATGCTCCCGTGTGGACAATCATCCAAACTACACAGTATGTAAGTAGTCTCCCAGCTAAAAGTTAGTCACACTTTTATTAAGCACTGACTGTGTGCCAGACACTGTATTAATTACTGGTAACAAAAAGAAATATAAAAGTTCCTGCAGATGACAACATGCAAACAACTGTGTACAAACAAATTACACTTAGGATAGTTTGGAAATAATTAACAAGAGAGAAAGCACTAGAATTAAGGGGAAGTAGGAAAGGCTTCCTGTAGAAGATGTGATTTTAATTGCAATTTGAAGGAAACCAGGAAAGTCACAAGTCAGGGATGAGGAGGGAGAATTCCAGACCTGGGAACAGCCAGAGGAAATGCCCAGAGTTGGGAGATGGAGTGTCTAGTAAAAGAGATAGCAGGGAAGCCAGTGTCACTGGATCACAGAGTACATGGGTGGAGGAGGAGGGAGTCAGGAGTAAGGAGACTGAAAACATAGGTGAAGCCAATGTGGAGAGGGCCTTAAAAGCCAAACAGGATTTCAAAATTTCATTCTAGAGGTGAAATTGGACTGTATTGAGCTGGTGGGTGACATGGCCAGATCTGTGCCTTAGAAAGATCCATTTGACAGCAGAATGGAGGATATACCAGAATGGGGAGAGACTAGAGGCAGGCAGACCCCTCAGAAAGCTATTTCAACAGTGCAAGTAGAAGGTAGTGAGGGTCTGCATCAGGGCCACTGCATCATGGGGTATGTTCAAGAGGCTACAAAGATAAAATTGCCAAGTTTTGGCAACAAAGTCAATATAGGTGATGCACATGAGGATAACACTGAATTTGTGAACCTGGGTGACTGGGAAGATGGTGGTACCCCAACAGCAACAGGAAGAGAAACCATGTTTGTAGGAGCATGAGCACAGAAAAGGGCAAGCACAAGGAGGAACTAAGGGATTATCAATAGACTTTGGCTTGGGCTGAGGTTTCATTTGGGAAAAAGTGGAAAAGGAGACTAGAAGGAGTTTTGCCTGTGTGTGATTCCCTCAAAGACTCTCCATATCTGCACAGAATTCCAAGAGTTGCACGTTAGGGATCATTTGGCCCAACTCTCTCATTTTACACATGAGGATACTGAGGCCCCCAAATTAGTGACTTAGCTAAAGTGACACAGTAGAAATTTCCAAGCTGATGTGGTTAGTATGGCAAGGTGTTATATTAGTGTATATGAGAATTTTTGAGGATTAAAGGGTTTTAAGATGGGTGGTCATGGTGTGATTGGAAAAGTGGGGGCAGAGAGGAGATAATGGAGAGGAAGAATCGGTAAAGTTTTCTGACTTGTCTGTGGGAGGTGAGGGAAAGAGAGATACCAAATGACTCCAAGTTATCTAGAGTTGGTGTAGGGCCAAATGGTGATGACATTAATACAAATTAGGAAGTCAGGAGGAAGATTTCATTTCAGGGACAAGATTATGACTTTTACATATTCAGTTTGAAGTGCTTGGGAAAACTTGATGGAGATGTTTGACAGGAAATGAGACTGTTAGAAAGCATGGAACAAGATCAAGATTTAGGAGGCATCTATAGAAAGGAAGAAATGAAGTGGTGAGAATGAATAGGTGTTTAAGAGAGAGGGTATTGGGAGAGGAAAATAGAGGCTGGTGACTTTGGTCATGAATATGTTTAGTGATTGAGAAGAAGTAGAGTTAGCTTAGGAGAGAGGCAGGTAATGGAAAAGTAAGAAAAAAGTGAGGATGGTAAGGTGCCATAGAAGCCTATGGAAGGGAAGATTTCAAGGAGGTGACCATCAGTGCCAAAGGCTGCAGTGACAGTGACAGAAATATAATAAAGCTGCCCCCAGTTTCAATATTCTAACCTTCTTATGGACCACACTGAACAGTATGCCCACTGTCCCTAGCTAGCCACTATCCCCAGATCAAGTCCATATATTTGAATGGGTTTGTTCTTTTTGTACCCAACCAGAATCACATCATCCATTTAACCCAAGACTGGACCGCAATACCTAACCGTCCATCTTGATCAGACAGGACCACAATAGCTAGCCAATATGAAGCAGCATGACTAGGATATTTGACCATTGAGCCATGGAAGGGACACCCTGCCCTATTACCTAATTTCTTAAGAAACCCTTCCTGTCTTTGTAATATCCATCATATTGCTACATTATATGTAAATTTTGATTGTGTAACCAGCATCATTTAGTCTACAAAACTGTCTGTCTTATCTTACTGAAACTGTAAGTTCCTCTAAGAAACTTAGTCACTCACCAGAGCATGAAACCTCAAATCCACAATAAATCTCTAACTGGCTTGGAGTCAGCTTGAGTCTTTGAAATTCTTTGAGACATCCCATTGTATCACAACCTGACTTCATCCACAAAAGGATGAGCCTGGAGGCAAAATTATTATAATTTGTTGAAGGAGGTAAATGGAGGGACTGTTGCTTCTAAAGTTTTAGCAATCATCTGGCTTCTCAAATCAAAAATTGTGCTCAGGAAGAACTTCTGCTCTGGGGCCCTGCTGTCTTGATTGGTGACTAAATCCTCAGTGCTGTTGTTCAGACATTTCAGTCATATTGATACTTGATGACTCTCTGGGGTTTTCTTGGCAAAGATACTGCAGTGGTTTGCCATTTCCTTTTCCAGCTCATTTTACCAATGAAGGCAACTGAGGCAAAAGGGTTCAGTGACTTACCCAGGGTCACACAGCTAAGTGTCTGAGGCTGCATTTGAAACCCCATCATCCTGATTCCAAGCCCAGTGCTCTCACCACTGCACTACCTAGCATTTCAGAAAAGATCCTATCATGCTTTACTTAATTACTCCCCCCTCCCACTTGACCCAAAGTAAAATTTGGATTCCAGAACTGCGACAAAATTGACTTTTCCATTGTTCCTGGATGAGCTGTGTCCATCTACTCCTCTGTGGTTCCACGCGTAAGTTTCAGCCCAGCATCCCTCCCTGGCCACCACTGCCCTCTATTCTTCTTCCCCTTAGAATGCCTGCTCCTTCACAGTGGGGATTGTCTTCACTTGTGTATTTGTATTCTCAATGCTTAGCATATAGTTGGTGATTAATAATGTTTTTTCATTCATTAATTCAAGAATAGTATTATTAACCTAGTTTACTGTCTTTTAAGTGAGAGAACTTTGGATATAGATGAATATTTAGAGGGATTTAAAGGAATTACAGAAATAGGATGTAATCTAGCGAGGGACAAGAGAATCAAGGGAAGGACAGTTCCTTATACTGAATACGTGTCTCTATTTCAGTACTCATACTCAATTGGATCTATGACCTCATTGATTCAAAAGTTCCTTCTAAGGTACTCAACTCATCCATGCCTGCCCATTCTAAGTGACTCTTGTCTGTACAGCACATCTCCAAGCCCTTTTCAGTATGGAGGGTAATATTGATCTGATTATTGTCCCCTGATCAAAGGGGAGAGAGGGCAGTGACCTCTAGGGTTATGGAAGCGTGTTGAACGTCTGTCACCTGCCCTGCTCTCAGAAGAGGCACTGGACAGGGGGATATAAAGACATGCTGGAGGGATTAGGATCAGAGCAGGGGGTGAAGAGGACTTGGGGTGGTTGTTGGATAAACCGTCCTGGCAGTGTTTGCACCAGGCTGGATGTAGTTGAGAGGTAGTTACGACGCCTCAGACAAACTGTACCAGTCTGGGAACCTAAAGGTCTGAGATTAGGAGTGAGGAATCTGCCGCCTCGAAGCCACTTGTGGTCCTCTAGGTCCTCAAGTGCAGTCCTTTGACTGAATCCAAACTTCACAGAACAATTCAAAAGGCCACATTTGAGGGCGTAGGCTTCCCATCCTGGTCTGGGTTCAAGCTTCCATTCCAGATATGCAGGGTGATCTCAGTCACTTGCCTTCTCCGGGCCTCAGAGCGGGTGGGGCTGAGCAGCTGCAGGAAGGGCAGGGGTTGTTGGCCACATTCTCCTTGGTTAGGCCCAAGTTGTGGCCACCGATTAGAGGGCGAAGTGTCCGTCAACGCTGACCCTCCTCCTGTGTCTCCCTAGAGCACTTCACCGTGCAGGTGAAGGGCGAATGTTACTTTGTGAACGGCACTGAGCACGTGCGGTTTGTGATGAGGGGCATCTACAACCGGGAGGAGTATGTGCGCTTCGACAGCGACGTGGGGGAGTTTGTGGCAATGACGCCGCTGGGGCGCCTCACGGCGGAGTTTGGTAACAGCCAGAAGGAGTTCATGGACCACTTACGGGAGGCGGTGGACACTTACTGCAGGCACAACTACGAGGGGATCGAGCTCTTCACAGTGCCCAGGAGCGGTGAGTGCACGCCCAGGGGATGGGAGGGAGGACCAGGGGAGCCCAACAGGGACACGGAGAGAGAGCGCGCTGGGGAGGGGGCAGAGCAGGGAGGTAAGAGAAAAGAAGGGAGGGAGCGCAGGGAGAGGGGAGGCTGTGATGGGAGGGAGCAGGTGGGGGGTCACAGGAGCAGATGAAGGGACAGGGACCCCCAGAGCAGGGGAGAGACAAGAGGGAACAGGGATGAAGGGAGGGGAGATAATGGATTGAGAGTGAGGAGGAAGGGAGAGGACCACCAGAAGAGGATTGCTGGGATGGAGGGAGAAAGGAGGAATGAGAGGGAGAAGAGGTTGGGAAGTGACAGAGTGAGAAAAAAGGCAACAGAGACGATGGGGATGAATTAGATGAGTGAAGGGGGCAAGGGGAGTAAGAAGAGAGGAGAAGAAAGGGGAGAGTAAATGGAGGAGAAGGAAAGCAGGGAGAGAGTGAATGAGGAGATGTGCTGGAGAGGGAAGAGGAAAGAAACCCTCTTGTACCGGCATGGATTTTGTTTCCTTGAGTCCTTTTTTCACAGTCAAATTCAGGTGGTTTTAGTTCCTCCAGTTTTAATGGTGATAAATTGCATTGGAACAAGCCCCAAATGCTTTACCAATAAATAAATCAGATTTATAAGATGCTAAAATGGTTAATAGGCACCTAGGTATGGCGGTGGAAAGAGTGCCAAATCTGGAGTCAGGAAGACTCATTTTCCTCAGTTCAAAGCTAGTCTCAGAAATTTCCTAGCTTTGTGACCCTGGGCAAGTCACTTGATCTTGTTTGCCTAAATTCCTTATCTCTAATTTGAGTTGGAGAAGGAAATGGCAAACCACTCCACTATTTTTGCCAAGGAAACCCCAAATACGGTAACAAGGAGTTGGACATGACTGAAAAATAACAAAATTTAACATAAAATATATATGTATACATGTATATGTATACATATATACATGAATACAAAATTAAACTCCCAGATCTTGAGTGCTCAGGTGTCATGAACTTTTTAATATCTTAAATAAAACTACTTTTTTTATCCCTGTAACTAAGCTCAGCAGAGGCTTCCCATCCTCTGCCCTCTTCTGTCTTAACCACTTTCCCTCTCTCCTTTTCCCTTTTCAGCCTTCTCTGATAACACAAACTGTCACAACTGAGGCCTCATCACTGAAATTTTCTTTCTCCAGAGACAAGATGTATTTCTGCTTCTCTCAGGGCTCCTGGACTCTGGATCAGGATGCTCAAGTTTCTACTGGGTCTAGACTCTGTCCACAATTCCCTTAGTTCAAAATTTCTTCAGTGGCTTGATAGCATCTCTTAATATTTTATCAGAAAATCTTTCTTAAAAATAGTTTGTTATCTACATCTGTGATCTGCTTTTGGAAATAATCCATTACAAAATATCCATTTATAATAAGAAAACTTGCCTGCTAATTCTTGCCATAGCACTAAATCCTGATGGGCTGGGATTGTGATAATTCAGCACCATGAACTTCTGGGCCTACTTCCTGCTGGTTCATATTTCTTCTCTTAAGGGGAGCTTAAATATCTACCAAGATGCTCATGTCTGGCCCTGGGGAGAAGAGGAGACCTGAACCTGGTTACGAATCAGGTGACAGAGATCGGGGCTGGACTAGGAACACCTGCTCTGGCTCTTTCACTTAAAGTCTTTCTTCTTTCTTCTAGTTCAGCCTGAGGTGACTATGTATCCATCAAAGCTGGCTCCCCTGGGACACCACAACCTGCTTGTCTGCTCTGTCACTGGTTTCTATCCTGGGGACATTGAGGTCAAGTGGTTCCTGAATGGGCAAGAGGAGACAGCTGGGGTTGTGTCCACAGGCTTGATCAGCAATGGAGACTGGACTTACCAGATCCTGGTGATGCTGGAAATGACCCCCAAGCATGGAGATATCTATACCTGCCAAGTGGAGCACTCCAGCCTTCGGAGACCTATTATTTTTGACTGGAGTGAGATAGAGCTCCCTCACCCTCCTGTTCTAACATTTCTCAGGACATGGAGCTAGCTCTGAGATCCCCTCAGTGTGTGTCCTGTGCCCTCTTTTCTTCTGTCTATGGCTAATACAAACTGTACCCTCTTTCCCAGCCCAGCCCAGCTTCCTAATGGCCATGCTGAACTAAGAGCTATTGAGACCTAGAACAGCCTCCTCATTGGAGCCAGCCCTGGGAGTTGGCCTCCCTCTGGGACTCTGTGATCAGCCTGTAGTGGGGGAGGTAGGCTTTGAGGAAGATTGATGTCAGTGTCCCATGGTGAGCTTTTACTTCCTGAGTCCTGAAAGGCCTTTTCTACATCCATTCCTTCCTTTCCTAGATAGGATTTAGTCATCTTCTCAGGCTCCTCATGTGGGGCTGGCTCCTGGAGTGAAAGTTTTGATCCTTGGTGTCTTTTCTCCCCAGAAGCACAGTCTGAATCTGCCCAGAGTAAGATGCTGAGTGGAGTTGGTGTTCTTGTGCTGGGGTTGATCTTCTTTGGGGTTGGCCTCATCGTCCACAAGAGGAGTCAGAAAGGTGAGATAGTCTGGGCAAAGCCCTGAAGTCCCCTCCTATACATGATCTTCTCCAGGACAGAGAGGATACTTGATTGTGCCAGAAAGATGGCCCAGGTCTGGCCCCGGCTTCAGTTCTTCCTCCCCAGGAAGAAAGGTGTTGAAGAGCTCAGATCCCAGGGCTCCAGGGTCTTGAATATCCCATATTCACTAGGAGAGCCATTCTTGGGAGTGATCTCAGATTCCATCCTTCACACATTCCCCCTGCCATTTTCTTCCCCAACCCCTCTTCCCCACACAGTTGTAGCTGGAGATAAAGCATGGATTAAGTGCTTCCTCTGTGGTGTCAAGTACTGGGCTAAGCAGTGGCAGGAGCCCCCTGTCCCACAGTGCTCAGAACCCTGGTGCCCTTTGCTTCTGTTCCTCTAGGATTTACAAGGATTTGTCTGTCTGTCTCTCTTCCTTCCCCAGGAAATCCTTCCCCGCAACCAATAGGTAAGATCCTTGTACCCAGGTGGGATCAGGATTCTCACAGCTACATGAGTCTGCCTGGTGGGGCCTGAAGCTAAGAAGAGACTTGGGAGCCCTTAGTGGGAAGAAGTGGTTCTATTTCTGAGTTCAGACCCCCATGTAAACTCTTCTGTGACTGTTCTGTGTCCTCTGCAGGGCTCCTGAGCTGATCCTTGAACCTGTGTCCTCTGGAACTGTTGGTCCCCAAGCCTCCCTCTCACATTTGGAGGCCCTTGCTTGAGCCCAGGTCTCTAAGAGATTAGCTCTACTGAATACTTTATTCCTTGTTATCTTTGATTCTGTTTGATCTCTTTGGCATTTCCCCAGCAATTTCAGAGACCATTTCCATCCTCCTTTGTTCCTGCCCAGGGTTTTACCCATTTTAATTCCTTGAGCCTAATAAATGAGAAGATTGAGAAGCAAGTGGTGCTTGGTGTCACAGACAGAAAGGGATGGGAGCAGAGGGAGGAAACTTCAGCATTTGGGATTTGTAGAATCTGTCAAAGTGTGAAATGCCTCCAGACATGCAGATTGCAATCTACATCTTTTCATCCTGGGCTCCTCTTGTCCATTTACTTCCATAATTCCTACAGAAGTTGGTTAATCAACATGCTGGTGGCCCTCCTGTACATTTCTTTATGTTACATAGAGACCACTACTCTCACAGACTATGTGCCCAGAAATCCTTAGCTTTCCCATGTGATGGGCCCCCCTCATTCTGGTGATCCATCTCTCTGATGACTCTAATGTCACTTATGCTCAGTTCTTCTTTGATAATATACTGTAGCCTGTGCTTGCCTATCATTAATTTTAGTAATACATTTTGTGTTTATGTTATATTCATTGCTTAATACCCTACCCCCATTGGCCTTCCCTCATGACAAGTTTTACTCAAGATTTCCATAGTAACTCTCACCTTGATCACATATATCTAACAATATATGCGGCAATATATACCCATAATCTCCCTACTTCTTCCATAAGTGTCTATTTCCTCTTCTCTGTGGCCAAGTTTGGTAACTATAATTACATAATATTTAGCCTCATCCCCCCTCTTTTTTTTGTAGTTTTGGGTGTTTCTTTTCTTGTTCTGCTTACAGAATTCTCTATCAGTTCATTTGTCTTCCCAAGTTTCTTTGAATTTCTCATGTTTTTGTTTCTTCTGTGCAACATAAATCCATTATGTTCATGTGCCATGATTTCCTTAGTCCTTGCTCAGTTAGTGGGCACCTCCTTTGCTACCAAAAAGTATTGCTATGAATATATATATAATATAAATATATGTGTGTATATACATATATATATTCTTATCTGAGATTTTTTCCCACCTTTTACACCATTGGCATATATGTTAAACAGTAGGATCTCAGCATCAAAGAGTATGAAGCTTGTGACAGCTTTGCTCATGATTCCAGATGGGTTTTCATCATTGTTGGACCAGTTCACAGCTCCACAAATAGAGTATCAGTTTGTCTGTCTTTGTGTAGTCCTTCCCACGTTAACTATTTTCACATTTTGTTACCTTGGAAGATTTGCTGGAAAAGAGGTTTAACCTCAAGAGTTGTTTTAATTTCCATTTTTCTTATTGTTAGTGATTTGGAGCAAACTTTTTCTCTGACCACTTACATCCTAGCAAAGGCTCTTGACCATATAGATTTGTGTTCATTCCCTACATAATAGACCTTTATCAGAGAAGTTTGATGCAAAGACATTTTCCCTTAACAAATAATTTAGCTGTTGCTCTTGTCATGCAAAGGTTTCTCAATTTTGGGCAATCAAAATTGTTTTTTTCCTCTAGATTTCTTCTAAGTCTTATTTAATTAACAATTCTCCCCTTAGCCATAGTTATGAAATCTACTTTCAGCTATTTCCGCGACCTTTTTTTAGAAGTTTGTTAGCATTGTATTAGTTATAGTAACTGAGCCTTAACCAAGATCCCCCCTGAATTAATGCTATTTGGAGTAAAGAGAAGGAAATTAATTTTTTTAAAAATTACCAAACCAAATCATTTACCCACAATGTTTAGCAGGAAATGCTTTTATGAGTGAATTTTTGTGGTCTGTTCATTTCCATGCAAGGTGTGGGGCTGCCCAGAACTTACCTTTTCCTAATGAAGTTTATGGAAAGCTGTTCTTGACCAGCAGCAGAAGTGTCAGGATAGGTGGAAATGGGGATGCTGGGCCTCTTCTGCTCTGCATCCAAGTTGGTCTCTTCTCCCTCTTTGGAGAGTGCAGAAGCCTGTCAGTGTCAGAGCAGTAAATGGGAGCTGGGGAGATGCAGGGAAAAAGGCAACTCCCTAACAGGCTGGTGAAGAATGAGACACCCAAGGTTGCTCAGCTACTTTTCCTTTTTGTACAGAAACGATGGCATGTCTCAGAGATATTTAAGTTGTCAGGTTCCTGTAGATTCTAATCCACTGAAATGTTTATCATCCTTATCTCCACTAATGAACATTTGAAAGGATGCAGACATTTGTTATTGTTTCTAGCATCTAGGCTGCCAAACTCCTTTATTTGGGCTGATAGGAATCTTAGATAAAAAAAATCATCATTTATGGAAACAAAGATTTTAGGAATTTAGGGATAGATGATAATGGAGGAGAAAGTGGTAAATCACACAGGGAAGCAAGTAACTAAATACAGGGAGCAGGTGAATTACAAGAGAATTCTCTTTAATCTCTATGTAAACTGTCCATTTCCAAAGTAGTTGCAACTCTGGCATATTCTTTGGTGAGAGAGCAATAGATCATGGGGTCCAAGACTTCAGTGTTTCCTTTGATACATTTTCTAGCAATCAGTGCCCTTTGATTATTGATCTGGAGGTGGAACATGCCTCTGAAGCCATCTGGCCTAGACCCTTTCTTTTATAGATGAGGAAAGTGAGGCCCCATGAGATCACTCAAATCAGATGAAGAAACATTGGTTAAGTGCCTTCTGTATGCCAGGCCCTGGGCTAAATTCAGAGCATGAAGAAAGGCAGAAGCTGGTCCTTACTTTGAAGGAGCTCATTCATGGAATAAAAGTTAAACAGGATTTTATTTTTATTTCTCTATGTATTAGGAAGTTAATGAAGTTAGTTGAATAAGAGAATTAGCGTGGTCATACTTGCACTTTAGAATGAACAACTGGTCATTTGAACAGAGAATGGCCTAGAGTTGGGGGAGAGTTGGGGGAGACTTTGAGGCAGGGAGACCCTTCAGTAGGCTATTACAATAGTTCTAGTGTGAGGTGATGAAGGCCTGGGCCTGGGGCATTACAGTGTTAGAGGAAAGAGGAGGGCGGAGATGAGAGGTATCACCAAGGCAGGAATGACAGGACTTGACAACTGATGAGATATGGGATATAAAGAGTCAAGACTTACAAGGATGTGAGTGTGTGTGACTGGGAGATTGGTGATACCTTCCAGAGTCATTGAAAAGTGAGGGTGGTGGGAGTTTGCAGGTGGGATAAAAGTAGTAAGCTCTTTTTTTGACATGTTGGCTTTAAGATATCTAGAATACATTCATTTTAGGAGTGTCCAGTAAGCAGTTAGAGATGGGAGAATGGAGGTCAGGAAAGAGGTTAGGGTTGGACACATATATATGAAAGTCATCTGTGTAGTAATGATAGTTTAATCTGTGGGAGCTGATGAGATCATCAAGCTAAATAATAGAGAAGAAAAGAGAAGAGGGCCCAGGACAGAGCCCAGGGTCGCACAGGTTGTATGTAACAGAGGCTTAATTTGAAATTCTGGTTTTTGATTCCAGAGCCAGTAATGTTTGCAGTGTAACACTGATTCACACTGGGATGCAGATACCCAAAATAATGGGGAAAGGAAGCCTCTTGGCTTTACTCTGTTATCCTTTGGGAAAGTGTCTCATGCTACCCTTTTGCAAGTAATGTTAGCTTTTAGTTTTAAACATATACTTTTATCAAATTGAAAATGTCAAAGATGTATATACACATAGATCAAAATCTTTATGGCAGTATTTTTTCTGGTACCAAAGAAGCAAAGACAAGATGAATGCTCATTGATTGCTTAATGGCAAAACAAATCATGTTATATAAAGTTCATGAAGAGGAAGAATTTGGAAAAGACTTGGAAGACATTAGCTATTATAAATTGAAGCAGAACCAGGAAAAACATTATATACAATAGTTAAAACAACATAATTGGAAAGAATAAATTACCAAAATTGATGTGTATTTGTGACCAAACTTGGGCCTCTGAGAAGAGGTGAGTAAAAGGACATCCCGCCATTCCAGAAGCAGAGGATTATGGGTATGAAATGATACATATACCATGAGACACAGTTGCTGTATTGGCTGTTTTGCATGAAGTTTTTTTATTTTAATGATTGATTCAAAGGTTAGGGTGGGGGAAGGATATATTCGTAAGTGAAGGTCAAGTGAAAACAAAAGATTTTTTTAAAAGCAAAAGAAGTGGAACATTTTCAAATAGAAAAATCTTAAATAAACATATTCTTATACATGTTTGAAAAAAAGAAGTAATAGGGAAGCACTGGAGTTTATCAAGTGTATGTGAGGATCACACATACCTTAGGAAAATTTCCTCAGCAAATTTATAAAGGATTAGTGTGGAGAGAAATGAAATAGGGAGAAAATTAGGAAGCTGTCACAACAATCATGAGGTGATAGGGGCTTGAATTAGAAGAGGACATATATTAGAGATGTTACATACACACGCACACACACACAAACAACACACACATGCACAGAAACAACTTGTATGACAGATGATGGGAAATGTTGGGAGAGTGAAGATGTTAACTGAAGCTTCAGACCTAGATGACTGGAAGGATGCTGGTACCCTGATTAAGCATAATAGAATTGGGGGAAATGGTTATGAGATTTAACAGGTCGGGATTACTTTGAGTGATAAAACTAGGAGAACTGTAAGAGAAAACAAATAAAAATGGAAGGGAATAAGAATTTTCTAGGAAAAGCACCTAGCAGAACACATCAAGAGAAGGTTTGGGGAGAAATATGGTAATCCCATTTTGGAACGAGTTGAGTTTGAAGTGGTGAGAAATCCAGCTATTGGTACTCTATATGCAATAGCTTCCTAAACTCTTTTATGTCCAGAATCTGTTTGGCAACCTTGTGAAGCCTGGGGACCCAGTTATCAGAGAAATATCTCCTTTTTCAGCTTGTTTAGGAGGTTACTGCTGCGGAAATAAAGTTATCACAAAACAAATTATAGAGGTTAAAAAAGCTGTTTTAATATGCTCAAGTACAGGTTCTGGATTAAAAAAAAAACCTGGATAAAGATAGAAGTTTCTGATAAACCTTTGTGGAGAAAATTATGTCAGAGAGAGAAAAATTATTCTACAAATTGCAATCTCATGTGTTCTTTTCAGCTATCAAAGTTTTTTATAAAGGCAGATTCATAATCCCATGCTTCCTTTAATGTCATAAAAGTTGAACAAATTTAATCAAGAACACAATCATATAAATCCCCCAAGGAAACATGCTTAGTTAAACATACTTGATAGGTAAACTAAGTCAGGTTACAAAATAAAACATTGGGTTTGTGAAATTCTGTACTTATAAAATCATAAGGCTACATTTTAAAGATGTCTTGTTAATTGATAAGAAGGGATTTGTATGTCACTAAGACTAAGTGTTAAGGAAATTCATCCACAAACAAAACATTTTTGGAGGATTTAAAGAGGTTGTATTCTCTTTTATTTGGTTTCTTATCTTGGGAGTTTCAAAAGTCTTCCTTGATAAAATCATTCCATGGGTCTCTTTTTTTCCTTTTTTAAAGCACGGTCAGGTTGATAGGCAACAGGTTTTAGGAGTCAGTCAGATATTCAGGAGAAACAGCATAATGAAAGAAAATGAAAGATTCCCATCAGTGTTTCACTCATTTTGGTTACAGAGGGCCTGCATTACTCTAAAGACCAAAGAATCAGATACTTAATCAGGTGAGCACATGTACCAGGAAACATTAATGTCATCAATATTAAATAAGATGAGATCTTAATCCAGAGCTCCTCACATAACACATTCCAAAAGTCCATTTAATCGGTTTATTTCCTCTCGGGTCTTAGCTGTCCCATGTAGCCATCTCATCCTAGGAAACATTTTCATTTGGATATTCTGAAATAGGCATCATTCCCACGACAACTCTGGACAGAGCCCTTTCTAGTGAATTTGCTTCCTTGGTTCCAAGTTGCTTGGAGAGGTTTCCTAGGTAATGCTGCTAACACCCACTAGTGAAAAGTCCTAATACAATTTAGCAAGGCCAAATAGAACTTTAATTTGGTCTTTGGAGGAGAAGTGAGACTGCTGACCTGCACAGTCCTCCCTCACTCAAAACAAAGTCAAGTGCAAGTCATATCGTCATTTCTCTGATGGCATGGTCTTCTTTAGCAACGAAGGATGAACACGACAATCTGTGAGTAGACACAGCTGCCTGAATGGGGACCCAGTTAGCTGGGTAACTCAGGTCCTCCTCTCCTCTCTGTCTCCCCTCCCCTTCCTTCTTCTCTCCAAAGGAAGGTAAATTTGGATGGCCAGAGGATGCCCAGTTAACTTGGGGTTTACTGGCTAGATTTTTCCCTCCCCTCCCCTCCCTTCCCCTCCCCTTCCATCCCCTCCCCTCCCCTTCCATTTCTCAAAACCTCAAACCTACTGCACTCGGAAGCCCATACATTGGACAACACTAGACCCCTGCCCAAGATCCACTTAAGGGCTGTTTTATGAGCAGCCCTTGTGGGGTAACTGTTACTGTTTCCCTCCCAGCCTGATGTAGTTATTTTTCTTTGCCTCATTAAAGGGTAAAGTTATATCCTGATTACTTCTATTCACTGAACGGGCTTTACCTCACCCTAAGTGAGTACCTGAGTGGACCTGGGCCTAAAGGGGCCAAGGTCTCCCATTGCATCCTGGGTCATCTCCAGTCATCCTGATAAATATCTGGGCACTGGATTCAGATGGCTCTAGAGGAGAAGAGAGGTTGGTGACCTGCACAGCCCTCCCTTACTCCAAGCAAAGTCAAGTGCAAGTCATGTCATCAATTCTCTGATGGCATGGTCTTCTGCAAGGAAGGACGAACACACAACAACAACAACAATTTGGTCTTCCATTAACTAGTTCATGCGGTGAAAACCAGGTCAAGTCTTATAGAACTAACCTTATTAGTAACAGAGCTACAAGAAGAATAACAAATTAGAAACCCATGATTCCCTTGCAAGTTCAGAGAATTTCAGTTTTTACATACCACTTGTTTTTTCTGCCTTTACCTGAAGTATGTACGTCTTGTGGACGATGCCATCAACAGGCTGAAGGAAGAATTTTTAAAAGGATTCATGAGGCCCTGATTTGCAAAATGAAGCTCTTCTGTGCCTCAATATTATTAGAGAAATACTTTGAAATGGGGTGGGGGGGATAATTCATTGTTAATGAAATTTTGTATGTAAAATAACTAATTTTTGAGAACTCATTACTAAAACATAATTAAAACCTGTGCATTCCAGGGGAAGAAAAAGAAAAATGCTTTTGCAACCACCACAACAAATAATCTATGTATATTGGATTAAACCTGAAGGATGATTGGTGCTTTTACTCTACTTTTTAAATCTTGTTCTTATCTTCAGAATAAAAAAAAATCTAAAACATATAATCCAAGAATATTGTGTTTGGACTTTTGTCCTTTTTATATTTTTTAGCTTTTTTGTTTTAGTATTTTATTTTTTTCCAGTTACATGTAAAAACAATTTTAACATTCATTTTAAAAACTCCAAGTTCCAAATTCTCTCCCTTCCTCCTTCCCTCTCCCCTCTCCCCCATACTGGGACAGCAAGCAATTCAATATAGGTAAACATGGGTAGTCATGCAAAACTCTTCTGTAATAGTCATGTTATGAAAGACTAAATGTATTTTCCTCCATCCTAATCTCCCTCTTCTATGTTCTATTCTCTCTCCCCTTTTACCCTGTTCCTTCTCAAATGTGTTCTTGCTACCCCTCTTTCAATCTACCTTTCCTTCTATCATCTGACCGTTCTATTATCCTCTTCCCTCTTACTTTCCTATAGGGTAAGATTGATTTCTATATCCTGTTGAGTGCATGTTTCCTCTTTGTGCCAGTTCTGATGAGAGTAAGGTTCACTCACTTCTTCTCACCTCCCACCATCTTCCCCTCCACTATAAAAGCTTTTTCTTGCTTCTTTAAGGTGAGATAATTTACCCCATTCTACCTTTCTTTTTCTCTTTCTCCTAATACATTCCTCTCTCACCCCTTAATTTTATTTTTTAGATAGCATTCCTTCAAATTCTACTCAGACCAGTGCCCTCTGTCAATATATACTCCTTCTAACTACCCTAACAATGAAATGCATTTGAAAATGTATTTGAATAATGTATTTGAAAGTCACATTTTCTATTCAGCTATGGTCTTTTCTCAAGAATGGTTGAAATTCCTCTATCTTGTTGAATGTCCGTTTCCCCTTCAATTTTGCTGGGTAGGGGATTCTTGGTTGTTATCTTAGCTCCTTTACCTCCCAGAATGTCAGATTCCAAAACCACCCAATCCTTTAATGTAGAAACTGCTAAATCTTGTGTTGTCCTGATTGTGGCTCCACAATACATGAATTGTTTCTTTTTGGTTGCTTGCAATATTCTCTCCTTGACCTGAGAACTCTGGAATTTGACTATAATATTCCTGGAAGTTTTCATTTTGGGATCTCATCTAGGAGATGATCAGTGCATTCTTTCAATTTACATTTTACCATCCTAAAATATCAGGAGAATTTTCCTTGATAATTTACTAAAATATGATGTCTAGGCTCTTTTTTAGTCCAATAATTTTTTTAAAGTAACCAATATCATTTTATTGCCTTTTGGAACATTTAAAATGCATAAAACATAGAAGTATTTGCTTGTTTAATTCTGGACATTGCATTTTTAATTGCCTTTCCAACAGAGGGAGGAGTTTATCTAGATTTCTATAATGTTGTGTTTATGGGGTCCATCTAGTTTTGTCCTGGGAAAATGACTGAATCTTTCAGTGATCTCTTCTGAGGACTGTAGGTTCCATTTGCAAAAATGAGCTGGCATCCATTTATTTAAATGTTAGCCTAGATATTCCGAGTGGGAAGAATATAGAACATTCCCTTTCATGACTGAATAACCTTTTCAGCTGTTGTTTTGGAATAAGCATGAAGTTCCAAAGGGAAGGAGGCAAATCCTGGCTATTATTAACATGCAGCATTAATCTGGCATTGTAGAGAAATAGATTCAAAAAGCAAAATGATTTTCATTTATTCTTCACTACAGCTCTATGAAGTAGGTAGGGATTTTTTTTTGTTTTACAAATGAGGCAAAAGAAGCATGCAGAGGTGAATTGAGATTTACCTAGGGTCAAAGATCAAGGCAAGCAATTCTGGATTACATAATGAAAGGTTTTTTCATCTAATTCTGAATGTACCAAAATTCACTATCCAAAAGATATTTAAATTGCTAGTGTTGGCAGAAGACCCATTGTATGGACTATTTTCTTTCTTTTTTCAAATATGATTTACTTATTTTCAGTTTTCAACATTCACTTCCACAAGATTTTAAATTCCAAATTTTCTCCCCATCTCTTCCCCTCCCCACCCCAGGGCAGTGTGCACCCCAACCACCCCTTCCCCCAATCTGTCTTCCTTTCTATAAGACCCCTTCTCTCACCCCCCTCCCCTCTATTTTCCTGTATGGCAAGATAGACTTCTGTATCCTGTTGCCTGTACATCTCATTTCCCAGCTGCAGCTAAAACAATTTTTAACATTCATTTTTAAAGCTTTGACTTCCACGTTCTCTCCCTTCCTCCTATCCCACCCACCCTCATTGAGAAAGCAATTCCAAATAAATCATACATATGTAGCCATGCAAAACACTTCCATGTCAGTCATGTTGCAAAAGACTAACCACATTTCCTTCTATCCTGTCATACCCTCCACTTGTCTCTCCTTTGACCTGTTGCCCCACAATAGTGTTTGCTTCTGATTACCCCTTCCCCCAATCTGACATCCCTTCTATTATACTTCCTCTCCTTTTCCCTCCCCCCTGCCTCCTTTTCCATTTGGCCAATTCTGCTTTTAAAGGTATTATTCTTCTCATTTGCTTTTTGAATCTCTTTTGCCATTTGGGTCAGTCTATTTTTAAAGGAGTTATTTTAGTCAGTATTTTTTGGATCTCCTTTAGCAAACTATTGACTTGTTTTTCGTGATTTTCTTGCATCACTCTCACTTCTCTTCCCAATTTTCTCTCTACCTCTCTGATTTTCAAAATTCTTTTTGATATCTTCTACGGCCTGTGACCAACTTATATTTTTCTTGGAGACTTTCACTTTGTTGTCTTCTTCTGATTGTATGTTTTGATGTTCTTGGTCGCCAAAGTAAAATCCTATAGTCTGAGTTTTTCCCCGGTTTGTGCATTTTTTTCCAGCCAATTACTTGGCTTTTTAACTCTTTGTTAAGGTAGGACTCTGCTTTCATTGTGGAGGGTGTACCCTCCCTAAGCTTCTGGGGTTTTGTTCAACTGTTTTCAGAGATACTTCAAGGGACCTGTAAATTTTCAGTTCTTTCAAGGTGTTATGATCAAAGGAGAAGTGTCTGCTCCTCTTCTGACTTGTGCTCTGGTCTGTGAGTGACCACAATCACTCTTTTCTGCCTTGCAACTGTGAGGAGGATTCTCTCTCTATAGCCACCACAATTGCTGCCATACTCATACTCCTACTAGGCCCAGGGCTACCACCCGATACTGAAACCCAGATCCAATCACTGGCAAAGAAAAAGAATCCTGCCTCAGCATCACCAAAGAGATACCTGAAGTTTACCTCTGATCAGCCACAGGATCCCCACACTATCTGTGGGTGGAACACTCTGGAAGCAGTTACAGCCAACCTGGAGCTATAACTAGATCATGCTCCTCTCTTACCCAGGCCTAACAGACCTTTCCTACTGACGTCATAAGTTGTCTCTGGGATTTGTGGGCTGAGAAGTCTGAAAACCACCACAGCTGCCAGTGATTCAGTCCCCTGATGCCTTCTCTAGGTTCAATGGTCTCTGGTGGCATGGTCACCATTGGTCTACGGTCCTCTCCCAGTCTGGTGCAACAGACCTTTCCTATAAAACTTTAAGGTTGTCTTGGGCTGGAGATTTGTTTCACTCTGTCGTTTATGCTGCTCTAGAATCTGTGTAGAATCATTTTTTACAGGTATTTGGAGGGATTTGGGGGAGAGCTCAAGAGAGTCCCTGCTTTTATTCCTCCATCTTGGCTCTGCCCCTTCAACATTTTTAAAAAATTAAAAATAAGAAGATCACCTGATTTAGGCAGTTGGAGTTTAATATCCAAGCTGGAGTCACAGTCAAGGGACACCAAGTGACAGGGGCTAAATTCTTTGGGATACTTAGGGCAATGGGGCATTGTCATCTGAATCAGGAAAAGGGTTTGGTGGTGGGAAGAGCTCTGGCACCATTTCCAGTAAAGAGTTCTGGAATGATTTGTGACTTCAAAATATAGAATAATAAATGTTCACACCATATGAAGCTCAAGTTGCAAGAATAAAGGTAAGCCCCAATCACTCTGTGCAATACCATTTTCCATGCAGATGTTTTCTGGGACTTCATGATCTGGAGAATCTCATTATTCTGCAAATGAAATTAACTCTGAGACCCACCCCTCTTCAGCACCCTCTGCCCCTGGAGCTCCTCCCTCCCTCTGTTTGGAGAGGCTGAAGGGGGACATTGGGGAACTCCTCCCAGATCCTCTACCCTTTAAGTGGGACTCCGAGGGCATTTACCTCATCAGTTCCCACCCCTTTATTCTCCTAGACTTTACAATCTGAAAAAACTCTTCCTGCAGTCCACTCTGCAATCAATTTAGTTAGTCCTTTGTAACTCCTCAGAGCATTTCCCATCTGGATGGCAGGATTTCACCATGCACCAGATTTAGGTACCACAACCAGCCTTTTCAGCTTCTTTTCATATTTTGTTTTCTCCCAGGCAAATGAAACTCCTTGGGGGAAGGGACTATCTTGTGTTCTTCTTTGTTTCCCTAATACTTAGTACAGTGCCTAGCACATAAGTGCTTAATAAATATATTTTGACTTCATTGAGTCAGTGAACAGTGGAGTCTTTCTTCATGTACTCTATGGCTAGGATGGTACCATCCTCTATTCCATTGGCCTCCTTAATATGGTCCTGAAGACCTCTGTTGTCACTTAAGCTCAGTCTTGTAAATCTTGTAAAAGAGAAGCATTGAGACTCAGTTTCCTTCCTGTGATGAGGCAGGTTAGACTTACATTGAGAGCTCAGAGGGAGCCCCATACAGGGAGACAGGATAGGAATTCTAGCTTCTAAACCCTGACCCTTAGAGGAAACCTTCTTCAGTGCTCTCTCTCAATTTCTTTAGCCCTCTCAACCATAGGTAGACTGGCACAATCTTTAGTCTCCATAACTAGGCCCCATTTAGGCTGCTTATATATCAGGGCCTCCCCTAGAGTTGCTGCCACTCTGGACATGAGTCAGTGTCCAAGTGGTTTGGGTCAATCTGATTAAGGTAGAAGAGAATTTTTAATACAGTAAGTCCAGAAATTCCAGGCAGGCCTATATATGTTCCTCTCAAACTGCCCCTATACCGTAATGACACAGAAATCCACAAAGATAAGATTGTAGAGAAAATTAAATAAGAATGAGCAGGTTGAGCAGGCCCCACTCAAGGGCTCAAGTCTAAATATGTTGGGTTTTCTCTGTCACTCTTTTTCATAGCTCCTCGCCTTACTTTCACATATGCTACAGCCTTCCCTCCATCCTCTAACCCAGGGGTGGGAAACCTGAGGCCTTGATGCTACATGTGGTCTTTTAGGTCCTTGGAGGCAGACTTTTGACGGAGTCCAAGTTTTGCAGAACAAATCCTTTTATTAAGGGGATTTGCTTGGTGAGATTTGGATTCAGTCAAAGGGCCACATTCGAGGACCTAGAGGGTCACATGTGGCCTCAAGGCAACAGTTTCTTCATCCCTGCTCTAACCAATCTGAGTCACCATTTTCTACATTTCCTACCAGTTTTGGAGGACAGGTGGGTGATTTGATCAGTTTCTTCATCCTTGTGAAGAGTCTCTGCAGACTCAGGTAAAGTCTCTAAATGAACACTACAAGACTTAGAGTTTTCCATCATTAATTTTTAAGAATTTTGCTGTGTTGGAGTTCTCCCTTTTCCCTCTGTATAAGACTTGAATGGAGAAAAAGATCCAGTGTATACTTTATGGAGACACAGGTTTCCACACATATAATGAATGATGGATATTCTTCCATTTGTAAGCAAAACACATGTTGTCTCCACATGTAAAAGTTATAGGTCTATCTATTTCCTTTGGGGTGTTCCGCTGGTTGCATGGTCTAGCTGACAGGTCAGTGTTTGGCTGAGGGAGCCCTCCAGACATAAGCCTCCCTTAAATATAAGGCATGCTGTTGCTGTTGAGTCATTTCAGTTATGTCCATCTCTTCATGACCCTACTTTTGAGGGTTTTCTTGGCAAAGATACTGGAGTAGTTGCCATTTCCTTTTCCAACTCATTTAACAAAGGCAAGCTGGGTTAAGTGACTTACCCAGGGTCACATAGCTAGTAAGCATTTGAGGTCAGATTGGAAATCATGAAGAATCTTCCTGACTCCAGGCTTGGTGCTCTATCCATTGTGCCAAAGGTGTCTATATGTATGGACACAAATTTTATTTTGCTTTCTTTGCTTACAAGTTCACCTGTTTGTAGGAAAGTATACCTGTCTATGTGAAGCATGATTTCAATGTCAGTCTTTTGTATTTGGGTCTTCAAATTAACCAGTCTTCTCTTCTTCCCCTCATATCTCAGTTTTGCAAATCTACATAGATCCAAACCTCTCTCCAAATCTCTACCCATACCAGCATTAATGACAACAGAAATGAATTTAACAGCCACCAAATTTTCTTCTCTATGAAGGATCGGGGAAATACAATTACAGCAGCCAAAGGACAGTGAAGTAGGTGGCGTGGGTGCAATTCATTGGCACAGGAAGAAGATCCCAGATCCTGCTCCTGGCTCTCAGGGTCTCATTAGAATTTCCTCCTCAGTTCAGCCCTTTTCTCAAGTGACGAGAAATTAGCCACTATTTTAATGAAGATCCAGTCATTGAGCTAATGTGTCTTTAATAGGCAAATAAGGAGGAAAGTAAAGCTGCCTACAGCTACAGTCTTACCAAGATGCCCATCAGTTCTTGACTGGTCATGGGAGGAAAAATGACTCCCATCTTTCAATTCATATTGTAGACACTGGGAGCTTATTGGGTTGAGGATTAAAAGGCAGGTGAACCACCACTCAGAGATCAGGTGGCCTGCTTGATCCTGTCCATGTTTTCTCCCATGTGGTTGATAGTTGAAATGGCTGCTAGTTTCCGTGACCAGCTTCTCTCTGCCAGGATTTCTCTAAAATCCAGTTCCAGAGCTGCATGTTTCCTGAGTGTCACCAGCTGGTGAACTCTTGCTCTGAGCCCCTCTTCTTCACAGCAGTACACGAAGTACAGAGCTTACAAAGCTGGGGCTACATTAAAATCCAGATGTAATTGCTCCACATTGCATACATAACATCTTTCATGTGGGTTGGGGTGTCTCTGATACTTTGTATACTCCAGACCCCCAAGCTTGTGGCTGAGCAGAAAACAGTTACTTAGTAAACATTTATACTTTGGATTACTGGTTACATTGGAGTACTGCCTCCCCTTTCCACTAATGGCTGATTGAAGGCTTGCCTGAACCTCAGGAACTGTCTAAGCAGCCATTATTCTGCTGAGGCTGAGATTCCACTGCTGGGTTTCCCTTGTTCAGAACCTGACAGTTAGACCTGAGACAGCTCCCTGACTCAGGCTGGCAATGGGAGTGACATATAGGACACTACCAGGAGCACTGTACTGCTGCAAGCAACACAAATTTGAAGGTTTTCATAGATACATTTTGGATGATAGATCCAAGGCAGATGATTGCCCTGATTAGGGAGGAGGTGTCCAGGCTGAGGGCCAGGAAAGGCTCTAGAGGAGATGTTTGGGAGAGCATTAAAAGGATTTGGATCTGATCACTATCAACTTACAAACCCAGCTCTGGTTGATAGGGTTTCTGTCATGGCCCAGAAGGCTCTCTTTTGAGGGTGGAGGATTTTTGACAATGTGACCCCAACCTGCCTTTCCACTTTCAGTATATCCATTCTTCCCCTCTCTGAACTTTATGGACTCATCCAATAAATCTTTTCACTGTCCTTCTACCAGATCCCATCACTTGTATCCATGTTTTTGCATTAACTGTTCCCTGTGCCTGGAATGGACTCTCTCTTCATCTCAGCCTCTTAGAATCCCTGACTTCCTTTAGGACAAAGATCCAGAACCACTTTCTACAAGAAGCCTTTCCTGATTCCCAGGCATGCTTGTGCTCTCCCTCCCTAAATTAGCTTTATTTATTTTTAATTCATTCTACATAAAATTCTCTCTATATAAGCTGTCTCCTCTGATAGACTCTAAACCCCCTGAGGGTAGGATAGTTTGAGTCTTTTTCCTTCATAACCTGATCTATGTCTTGCCACTGGACCAGGTGGCTCTGGAAGAGAGGGTGAGGCTGGTGATTTTGCACTTAAATCCAATTCACTTGCAAGTCGTGGCATCACTCTTTGAGAACAAAGAACAAGCAAAAACAACAACCAAGTATAGTGCCAGACTCATGGGAGCTCTTAATGAATACTTATTGGTGCTATTTTCATGCAGGAAATCCTATGATCTAGATCTTGTGTTCAGGGAGCCGTAGCAAGTAGACAGATGAGAGCAGTGACTGATTTGGGGTCAGTATGTTTATCTGTCAGTCACAACAGGAAATAATGCAGACCAGAACAGAGAAGTGTATATTTAGGGGACATTGGACCTGAAACATTTGATCAGCCCATTAACAAGGGATCATGAAGATAAAAGAAACCCCATCCTGGCTCAGTCCCATTGGTCTCTCTAGGTCATAATTGGCCTCTGATGTCTTTCAGGAGGATGCGTAGGAAAAATGCAAGTCATTACCATGTTAACTTAAAGGCTTGGGATGGGTCTCAAATACCTTGGCTTCACACAAGGATTTCAAATTTTCAATTTCTTCTAGGGAATAGTAAACAAAACAGGAAAGCTCTTCCCTTATAAACACCAAAGTTGAAATCAGTTTAGCAAATTAGGCCATGTATGTGAAGGTATTTAGGAGGACAGGAAAGTTTAGGTGGGAGGTTGATGAGAAGAGTAGAGACTCAGAGCCTCTGAGAAGGGAAGAGGGGAGCACAGCAATAGGATGATGGGCATTTAGAGACCAGCTTCTTCCATCTTCCCATCCTGCCAAGTGCCAGCCTGCTCCCAGCCCTTGTTTGGTCTGAGACATATAGAGAGGAGCATTTCTTTTATTTCCCTACTTGGGCTGTCTGGGGAGCTATTGTTCTATACTTGCCTGGGCTGTTAGCCACCAGGGAATTCAATACCATTGGAGTCATCATCAGAACTTTTGTCCATATACATATCATCCAGGGGACAGAGAAATGACAAGGAACACAGAGGAATGGCAGTGAGGACAGTGCCCAGCCCTAGGAATTATATAGGAATTATCCCTAAAACTCCTAGAATAAGAAGTGCTCTATTTGGTGCTTCAGGATTGGGCAACCTCAGAGGTGGGAGAACCTATCTGGATCAGAACTGAACTACATCATCAATTCCTAGGCAGGGATTTCATTAGAAGACTCTCTTCAAACACTTAGATTTTCCTGATGGGAAAAGAGAACAGAATTCCTAGAAGCTCATGGGTACCAAGGATCTCAGATGATACTCTTTCTTGGACTATTGTAATATTCTTCTTCTTGATCTCCTTTCCTCCAATCTCTCTCCCTTCTTGAATCCATAATGTGCAAAAGTGATTACATGATATTACTGAGGCATATTAAGTTTGACTGTGGCATTCTGCCTGCTCAAAAATGTCCAATGGCCCTCTATTTTTCCTAGAATTAAATAGTAAGTCCCCTGTTTAGCCTTTGAAGGCTTTCATAATCTGACTCCAACTAGGGACCTCGCCATCATTTTTACACCTTCTCTTTATTAAAAATAGAATCACAAGGACTTCCAGGAGCCAAGATGGTGGAGAAAGCAATAAATTGTTTTTACTCTCTCACTGACCTTGAAAAACCCAGAAAATACAACTGAGAAAAATTCTTGGACAGTGGAGCCAGCAGAAAGATGGGGTCCAGCAGATTTTTTTTAGCTTGTGAGGCTAGGGAGATTAATGGGAAAAGGTCCTTCTTCCTGTGGCTGACAGAGACCAGTACAGGATGGGAGATGTCCCGGAAAGCCAGCAGCAAGCCTCACCTCAGCAAAACAGCAGGAGATCTTGAGCTTCAGGGTAGTGTAGCAGGCAAGTGGCAACACCTTCACACAGACAGGGGACTTGGCAGACACCAGCGTGGAGAACCACCACTTCCGTGGCAGATGGATGTCCAACTGAGCCTACCTGTGCTCTAGTGCAGCTCCCAGCAAGAAGGCAACCTCCAGAGACCAGACCCTGCCCCCCCCCCCCGCCCCCAACCTCACACTGTGAGTCTCAGTGTAACCCTGGAGAAATGCAGAAAAACCTCACCTGGCATGTGCCAGCCACCACAGTCAGTTTCAGCTCAGCACCAGGAAAGCTATAGCACAGACAGCTTCTAGTTGACAGAACCTGAGGCCCCACCACAAAAAGCCAGCAACCAGACCTCTATACCCCAGAAGCAGAGATCAACTTTAAAAGACAAGAAAAAGACAAACACAATGAGTAAGAAGCAATACAGAAAATCAAAGACCATATATTCTTATTATGGGGACAGGGAAGATCAAAACATAAATTCAGAAGAGGACAGCATTGTCACTATACCCATATATGAAACCTCAGAGGGGGATAAGAACTGTTCTCAAGCCCAAAAAGCCTCCTAGGAAGAACTCAAGAAGGATTTTAAAAGTCACATTAGAGAGGCAGAATAAAAATTGAATAATTCACTTAAAAATACAATTGACAAAATGGAAAAAAAAGTACATTGAAGAAAAGAAGTTCTTAAAAAGTAGAATTAGCCAAATGGAAAAAGAGGTATAAGAGATACCAAATGGAAAAAGAGGTATAAGAGCTAACTGAAGAAAACAATTCATTAAAAATTAAAATTGGGCAAATGGAAGCTAATGATTCTATGAGATATCAAGAATCAGTCAAACAAAATCAAAAGAATGTAAAAAATATAGGAAAACTTAAAATATCTCATTGGAAAAAAACAACTAACTGACCTGGAAAATAGATCCAGGAGAGATAATTTAAGAAGGTCTATCTGAAAACCATGAAGGAAAAAAAAAGGGCCTAGATGGCATTTTCTAAGAAATCATCAAGGAAAACTGCCCCAAGGTCCTAGAATCAGAGGGTAAAAAAGTCATTGAAAGAATCCACCAACCACTCCCTCTCAGATCTCAAACTGAAAATGCCAAGGACAATTATAGCTATATTCCAGAATTATCAGGTAAAGGAGAAAATACAAGCAGCCAGAAAGAAACAACTAAAACATAAAACCACTAGATGGCACTGGCAGCTGCATCCTGATGAGTTCTCAGTCATTCTGTGATCTGGGGATTGACTGAAACATACTGGAATAGCAAGGTATGCTCTTGAGCCACTGATCTGTGATGCTAGCAACCCTAGGGGGCCAAGAACTGCAGAGGGAGTCCTCATGGGAAAGACTGGGAGAACAACTATTTGCATGAGCTGAGATAGGAGTCTTCCTACTCAATTAATTTCTCTAATATGGCACCTGACTGACTTTAAGTATGGCTCAATACAATTGGCCATCTATATAACTTCTCCCTGGAATTGATATGAAGTTAGGGAAACATTATCCCTTTACTGTAGTTATATCCCTATTCTTTTATAACAAATTTCTATAATCACAAAGTTTTGTAAGCACAACATTACATCTATTAAATAATAGATTGGTACTGGAACATCTCAGTGTTGCTATAATAAGACTAATTATATATTTCTGTAAAAGTTAGGGTCCTTTGATTCCTCATAATCGGTATGGGGTTGATTAGGTCAAAGACTTGTGAAACCAGGATATTATTCAGTTATTTAGTTAATATCATAACTGTCTCAGTTCTATTGCAATTAGTTAATTTTAGAAGAAGAGTGGCCTATGGTCTATCTTGTAAATGTCTTAAAAGAAACATCCATTTTAATAAGGGGTTATTTATTTGAACATGGCTAGAAGTTGAAAATATTTTATCATAAATAACTTACTTGATATGCACTGTTTTAAAACTGATTACTTGGTGTATTGATGTATACCATCGCTGAACCTTTTGTTACAATTGTAGTTAATCTGGCAACTCTTGAATTCATTTATGTATTGGAGTTCATCTTCTTATTAAAAGTGTTCTGTTATTAATTACTGAATGAAAGCTCATCCTCCCAATTGGGCAATGAATAATGCAAAGCATAAAAATTGGATTCTAATTTTTCTGTTTTTAATGTGAGTTTCTTAGATATCTCAACATAATGATTGGCCAACCTAAAAATGCAAATTTCCTGGTCTAAAAGGTTCTAATATTGATTTTGTAGTAGTAGAGATATAAGGGTTGAGTTAACTTTCATTATTTGACCTGATTATTGACAAAGTAATTTAAAACTGTGTTAAGACAAATTTTATAGGAGATTTTAACAAAGAAAGAGGATCTCTACAAGGAGTCTAAGAAAATCTCCAAACTGGAAACTGCTTGGAGCACACCCAGATCAGAGAACTTCATCAGATGGTGTGCCCAGATAGCTGTATGAGATGAGACTTATGAGGTTTTAAATGGACAATTTTATTCATTGTATACTTTTTCCCTGTTGGTTTTGTCAATGTTTTGATCAATTTCTCCTCCCTACTCCCCCATATTGTTGCCCACCATAAGTCCTAAAACCCTTGATGAAATGTTGACCATATCAGTTAGTGATTCAGTAAGGAGTCTATGCCTCGCATTAGAATCAGATGGGGGAATGTGAAAAATGAATTTTTAATAATCATTGTCTTGGAGATTCAGGATATCCTCCATCCCCCTTCTTCCAAAGTTCCAACTTTAAGTTCAGTTTTTCTTCAGAAGGACATTACTGATAATGATATTGCCTTGACTCTCCTTATCCTGGTCAAACCCCACCCAGGCTCCCAAGTAATTCAATCTAAAATAGGAATGCCCATTGTGTTCCAGGCTTAGGTGGAGACAGATTCTTTTGGCTAGGTATCTCAAATCCTGTGGGTGGTCTGATAGAAGAGGTATTTCCTCTGTCCAGAGGCAAAATGGTGTTGGGGCAAAATCATTCCTATGCACCTATATAAAATTTGCACCGTAACCCCAAAATGAGATCAGTTACAACATTGCAGATGCCATACATGCATGCCACTTGATTTGAGAGAGATAAACAATGGACACAACCTAAATATGTTTGTCTTTCTTAGACTGAACTCTGCAGGCTGACAATATAATCATACATACATACATACATACATATATATACATATACATATATAAGTAGGTATATGAGTATGCATGCATGTATGCATGTGTGTGTATATATACACACATATATAGACATATATATATATATATATATATGGACACACATATACATGTATATTTGTATGGAGAGAGAGGAGAGAGAGAGAGGGGAGAGAGATATGAGAGAGATGACACAAAGGAAGTTGAAGATAATTTGTGATCGTTTGGCTGCTAAGGAATGTGATAAAGGCGTTCCCAAAGGGAAAGATATTTGAGGTGAATTTTGGAGGAAGCCATTTGGAGGGAATATAGGTAGAAATGAGGAAAGAGAGCATGGCAGGCATGGGGGATAGAACATGACAAGGAACAGAGATGAGCAATGAAGTGTTATGGATGAAGACAGCAGATAGGTCAGGGTAGCTGAGTATAGAATATGGAATGAAAGTCAAGTGTAAAAAGACTGTAAAGGGAAGAAAGGGGAAGTTTATGAAGATCTTGAAAATGCCAAATTAAAGATCCTAGGGATAATAGGGAATCCCTGGAGTTTATGGACTGGGAGAATGACATGGGCAGATCTATGCTTTAGGAGAAACATTTTTGCACCTAAATGGAAAAGGGATTGGAATGTAGAGAAACTTGAAGTAGAAATACCAATTAGAAGCCTATTGTAATAGCCCAGACAAGAGTCAACAACTCCACAAGCATTTATAAAGCACTTATTATGTGTCAAGAGCTGTTCTAAGTTCTGGGGATACAAATATAAGCACAAAGGCAATCCTGCTCTCAATGAGCTTCCATTCTAATGGGAAAAGAAAGCATTTAAAGGAAGCACACAAGGACTTAGGGGTGGAGGGAGAGAGGGAAGGTGTCCATGGAAGGTGTGATGCTGATATCTGGAAAATGAAGCAGGAGTATTTGGAGCTCTTCCTCAAAATGGAGGTTCTGGAGAAATCTTCAATGACAAAGTATACTTTAGGACCAAGGGAGGAAAGCAGATGAAACATGGTGGCAAAGTCCATAGAGAAGCATTTAGAGAAGTGATGAAGATCTGGAAAAGGATGGTGGCTGTGTGAGGAAAGAGAAGTAGACAAATATAAGGAGAGATATTGTGATGGCAAAAAAATGGATCAAGGGAAAGAGAGAAACTCCTCAAGAAAAGCCTTTAATGTTGCTTGTCTGCAAAGAACAGGCCTCAAGACAATTTCCCTTCCCAGAAGGTAAATTATTTAGAGACAAAGTTACCTTCCTTAGATTTTAGGATTCCCATCTTTTGTTCATTTTCATATTTACCTATGTAATTGCCTTCCACTATTTTGAGTTATATTTCTAAATGCTCAGGAGTCTTTTCTTGTTTTCAAAAGTTTTGTAGATAATGATCATTATTCATAAATAGAGACCATTGTAGCACCCTAGCTTTAAGAACTACAGATAATGTATTTTTACATCCTCTTAAAAGGTTTTTGGAGGTTATCACTATCCACTAACCTACCACTTCTCCCTGTACTTAGTATAGTCCATCATTACAATGAATTAAAATTGGCCTGTTTGAGAATGCACATCTCATTGTGAATCTCTAGAAATGGAGATAAAATAGCTATCTACCAATCACAAAATAGCAGAAAAATAAAGCTCTGAAAGACCTCAGAATTCTGATTAAAAGACGAAACAATAGTGACTTCAAAAAGCTGGAAGTAAGTCTTCCTTTCCTCAATTAAATTGTAAACAACCAGAAGACAAAGACTGAACTGATAATTCTCCGTTCCTCACAGAGCTTAATAATACTGAAGATGCAATAGTGCTCAGATAATTATTGGTTCATTGATGCTCTCTAGTCTTACTTCTATTCCATCCTACTAGAAGTTATATCCTTCCTGTGATCCTAAGGGGAAACAAAGAAAGAGTGGAGATAAGGAAAAAGTGAATATTGGTGAGACATCTGGACTATAGCAACTCCAACTAACTCTCAAAGAATTCCATATCCCTCTTCTCTCCATGCATTGATCTAAAATGACAGGTTAACGTGCTGCTCATATAGATAGCTGGGAGAGAACAACCTCCAGATATTGATGGTGATGGTGACAGCAATGGTGATGATGAAAGTCAATATGCTCCATTTGGCAGATGCAAACATCTCTGCAGTGTGGAAGGAGTATTCATTTCTAATATCGGCAAGGGCCAGGGAAGTTCAAACTCCATTGTGGATTAGGCATATTTGCAACATTAGGTGTCACTTCCTGCCCAGTCAAGAGCCATTTGCCTTTAATGGTATGAGGAAGGAAATCAATGATAGAGAATATAATCAGGCTGTGGTATCTCAGAAGAACCATCTATGCTGCATACTCTGTCACTTCATGCTGGACTGGAAAAAAAATACAATCCTATGTGAGAATGTCAGTGCAGTTTTTGTTATCAAAATCCTACCTCAGTCTCCATTGTATAGAAGGGTTCCAGTGACCCCCATTTTCCCCACACACTGAATGTAAGAATGATTCCCAGTAAGCCTTGGCTAGCTGGAAGCAGCCATGGATCATCAATCCAGCATGCTCACACTGATTAGCATTCAGGAATATAGTGATATTATCAGGTGAGTTTTCTGATTATAGATTTCTCAACTTTACAACTGGATACTTAGGCCATTTTATGTAGTGCCTTGACCACTTCAAGAGTTTTTCACATCAAGCATTAAGAGATATTGCCAGTTCACTGAAAAATGTAGTTGGGTAAGTATTTGCACCTCTTTTGCCATCAGTTAATTCTCCAAGTTTTTCCTTGAAATCTCTCTTCTTTTCTAATTCTTTTCTTCATCATTCTTTCATTTGAAATGCCATCTTAAATTCTTTTTAAATAAACTTTTCAAAATTATTGTATCATTTCTTCTAGGTAACACAACTGACGTGTCACCAAACACCAAGGATTGCTCTTCTTCAATCTAGTTCAGAGTTCTTACCTTCTGAGTGGGATTATTGGCATGCTAACATTATTTATACTTCTTGTTTCTTGTCTACTCATTCTCCCAGTTTTATTTCCCAGACTGGTGTTAGATGACATATTTCTCAATAGAATATCAAGGCATTGATTGGTCATGGTCTGGAGTCCTTCCACTGATTTCTCTGGGAATTGTCTTCTTCAAGAATCACAGGGACAGATTTTAAAAGATCCATGGCTGAAGATGGTGGAGTGAGAGCAATGACTTACCTAAGCTCTTAGACAAACTCCTTCAGATACCACTAAAAAGAGAATCTGACCAAATTTTGGAGGTGCACAATCCAATAGGTGACAGAATGTGGCAGATTCACAGCCCAGGACAGACTGAAAGGATGACGGGAAGGATCTGTTCCTCGGAGGTGAGCCCACAGTGCACAGTCCAGTGTGTCCAGCACAATGGAGCAGGAGGGTCCCTGCTGAGACAGAAGCAGGCAGAACCGGTGGAGCCACAACCCAGGGTGAGAGACCAACAGAGCCAAGCTAGTGACAGCTGCTGAGCCCCAGATATCAGCCGCAGCAGCTCCTGAGACTTTCAGCCCACAGATTAAACATCTGTAAGTCACCTACTTGAACTTCTGGGAGCCAGGATAGCAGAGTGATCAGTAAATGCTCTCTCCTCCCCCCTTGATGGCCTCAAAAGAACCATAAAATATTTCCTCAGAAAAATTCTGGATCAGCAGGAACAGCAGAGGAGGCAAATAGTCTCATAACACCTGAGGCTAGGAAAATAGCTAAGGGGGATTCCTCCTACTGTGGCAGAGATGAACCCAAAGGAGAGGGGCCCCAGGGCAATGAAAACTTGCACCAGGACCCAGGCGAACCTCAGTGCTAGGAGAGGAGCCCCAGAAGGGGTGGAAACTCACAGTAGGATCTAGGTGTGCCTCAGCACTCCAGGGGAAATGGGAAGACAATAGGGCAGCTGGGATCACCATCAACTGAGCTTGCCTTTGCCTCAGTTTAGCTGAGAAGATCTCCTGTGACCAGACCACTCCTCCCCCACACTTAACAAGCTAACCCCAGGGCTGATTGGGGAAACACAAAACAAAAAGATAAAAAAACCCTGCTCTTAGCTTTTTCACACAAGTCAGCTCAACACCAAGTTTTGCAGCTTCTAACTGAAAGAACCAGAAGCCACAACACACAATCACCATCATGAAGAAGAAAAAGCAAAACAAGAGCATAAAAAACCATAGAATCTTTCTATGGGGACAAAGACCAAAACACAAATAACAAAGAGGTCAGTAGTGAGACCATACTTCCATCTGAAACTTCAGAAGGGACTATGAACTGCTCACATGCATAAACAGCTCTCAACTGAAGAAGGAAATAAAAAAAACCGGCCAATGATTTTAAATGTATGAAAAAAAGAATCACGGGAACAACTTCCACAAAAGATGGCAAGAAGATACTCTGCTGAAGACAACTTGAAAGAATATCCAGACCAGAATGCTGCATCAAATGATGTCCTCTGGCCCCCTTCATTGCTGTATGAGATAAAACTTCTAAACAGACAATTCCTCTGTATCTGTTCTTATGAAGGGGGTTGCCCCCTTGTAATTTGTCAATGTGTTGATCAACTTTGCTCTTTCTCATATTTACTTAAAGGGGAGATAGATGAGGGGAAGAATTCATATGGGAAAGAAAGTGAGGACGTATTGATTGGATTTAGGTGTGGAAACAAAAATTTTGGAAAAAGGGAGGAGTTTGTGGGAAACAAAAAAAGGAATTTTGTTTCCACAGGGTTAAAACTTCTACCAGCTTTAAGTGAGAGCAGTTAATCAGAACTGTGACACAGCATGGCCAAATAAAAGGTCAGAAACTTGTGTGCAAGCTTGACAAGCTGTTTGAGGGGAAGCCTGTCAGAGAGGAGAACATGAAGTGAGGTGTTCAGCAGATTCCTTCTAGCCAATAGATGGTGAGGCTAGAGATTTGAGTTTTGGAACAGTATAAAGGGGCTTACACTGGTCTGAACACACTGTAACACTCCTTTAGGAACTACCCATTCTTTCAGGGGTAATGAATGTAAAAATTAATGAAAGCTTTCCCGATTTCACAACAAGTATTGTTCTTTGTTTAAGGTGAGCACTTCTCTTATAGTAGGAAATGTGTCCTCTTCTTGCAAATACCATGATAAAAGATTTTTCTTTAAAAAAAAAACAAAACATAAACACAGGGACAGCTCAGACCAGGGAACTACAAATATTCAATGAGCTCAAATGCTCTGACTTAGGGCATGGTCTGATTATTCCCTCCTGGACTTTCCAGACTCTAAACCTTTGGTTAGGTCTCAGAAATGCAATATTTAGGGCCAGAAATGAACCCAGTGACCATTTGGTCCATTCTCTCCCCAACTACTCTTTTATAATTTAAGAAACTGAAGCCTACAGAATGTGAACTTTTAGAACAAAATTATACAGCAGTTCTTCTGGAGAAAATAATTCTTTTAGTCCTCAGTTCAAACCTAACAAAGTATCCCCAAGAAATGGGAAGATGATTTCTTTGAAACTTCTTTGGACTCCTGTATCAGTTTCTGAAATGTAACATACATGTTGTGAATTAAATTAAATTATTAGTTACATTTTAATAGGGACAGGGATTACATACAGTATTATTCTTTGTATGTCCCATAACCCCAAGCATGATGCTGAGCTATGAGTAGTTACTTAATAAATATTTGGAGTAGTCAAGATGGTAGAGTAACAGCACCCACTTTCTAGAGAGCTATCCCCAAACCCAATCAAATACCTGTAAAAAATGGCTCTAAGCAAATTCTGGAGCTGCAGAACCCACAGAAGGATGGAATGATGCAAATCTCCAGCCCAAGACAGCCTGGAAGGTCCCCTGGAAGCATCTATTACATCACGCAGGGGGCAGGGCGCAGTCCAGTGTGGATCACACCAGTACAGACAGGACCTGAGAAGGCCTTGGGAAGACTGAATCTCTTGCACTTATGGCAGTTTGCAGGCTTCAGGACCACAAAACACTGAGGAAAAATTGGAAGGTCAGTGGGAAAAGCCTGTTGGACTAGTGCTAGAGAGTGGAGTGGTCTGGCCCCAGCCCCAGGGTGGCAGAAGGTGAGGGGGAGTATCAACCCTCAGCAGCTACAGCAGCAGCAGGGGAAGCTGAAGCCACTGCTTCTGGATCTCTAAGCCCACAGATTGGGGGGACTGAGTGGGTGATAGTACAACCCCCTACCTCCACTGCAAGCAGAGAACTACCTTGACAAAGAGCTCAGAAGTCAAGTAAATGGCTGAGGAAATGAGAAAAACTGGAAAAAGAATCAGACTATAGAATCTTACTTTGATGACAAGGAAGACCAAAGCATACAAACAGAAGAAAACAAAGTCAAAGCACCATCCAAAGGCTCCAAGAAAAATATGAATTTGTCTCAGGCTATGGAAGAGTTCAAAAAGGGTTTTGAAAATCAAGTAAGAGAAATAGAGCAAAAATTGGGAAGACAAATAAGAGTGATGCAAGAAAATTATGAACAATGAGTCAACTACTTGCTAAAGGAGATCCCCAAAAATGCTGAAGAAAAGAACACTTTAAAAAGTAGACGAACCTAAAACTCAAAAGAGATCCAAAAAGGAGAAGAATGCCCTAAAAAGCAGAATTAGCCAGATGGAAAAGGAGATACAAAAGCTCATTGAAGAAAATAATTCCTTAAAGATTAGAATGGAACAGATGGAAGCTAATGACTTTATGAAAAATCAAGAAATTATAAAACAAAACCAAAGGAATGAAAAAATAGCAATCAATGTGAAACATTTCACTGGAAAAACAACTGACCTGGAAAATAGATCAAGGAGAGACAATTTAAAAATTATTGGACTACCTGAAAGCCATGATCAAAGAAAGAGCCTAGATGTCATCTTTCATGAAATTATCAAGGAAAACTGGCCTGAAATTCTAGAACCAGAGGATAAAATAAATATTGAAAAAAATCCACCAATCACCTCCTGAAAAAGATCCAAAAATAAAAACTCCTAGGAATACTGTAGCCAAATTCCAGAGTTCCAAGGTCATTGAGAAAATATTGCAAGCAGCCAGAAAGAAACAATTCAAGTATTGTGGAAATACAATCAGGATAACACAGGATTTAGCAGCTTCTACATTAAGGTGTCGAAGGGCTTGGAATATATTCCAGAAGTCAAAGGAGCTAGGATTAAAATCAAGAATCACCTACCCAGCAAATCTGAGTACAATTCTTCAGGGGAAAAAATGGTCATTCAAGGAAATAGAGGACTTTCAGGCATTCTTGATGAAAAGACCAGAGCTGAATAGAAAATTTGACTTTGAAATGCAAGAATCAAGAGAAACATGAAAAGGTAAACAGGAAAGAGAAATCACAAGGGACTTACTAAAGTAGAATTGTTTATATTCCTACATGGAAAGATAATATTTGTAATTCTTGAGACTTTTCTCAGTACTTGGGTAGTTGGAGGAATTATATACATATAGACAGAGGGCACAGTGTGAGTTGAATAGAAAAGGGATGATATCTAAAATAATAAAATGAAGGGATGAGAGAGGAATATATTGGGAGGAGAAAGTGAGAAATATAATGTGGTAAATTATCTCTCATAAAAGAGACAAGAAAAAGCTTTTTCAATGGGGGGGTAAAGGGAGGAGGTGAGAGGGAAAAAGTGAAGCTTACTCTCATCACATTTGGCTTGAGGGAATAACATACTCACTCAATTTGGTATGAAAATCTATCTTACACTACAGGAAAGTAGGGGAGAAGGGGAGAAGTAGGAGGAGGGGAGGGATGATACAAGAGAAGGCAAATGGGAGGAGGAGGTAATTATAAGTAAACACTTTTGGGGAGAGGCAAGGTCAAAAGAGAGAATAGAATAAATGAGGGGCAGGATGGGATGGAGAGAAATACAGTTGGTCTTTCACAACCTGACTTTTATGGAAGTCTTGTGTATAACTGTACATGTATAACATATATTGATCAGCTTGTTTTCTCAATGAGAATAGGTGGGGAGGGAGGAAGGGAGAGAAGTTGTAACTCAAAGTTTTAAAAATGAATGTTAAAAATTGTTTTTACATGCAACTGGGAAATAAAAAGTACAGGTAATGGGGTATAGAAATCTAACTTGCCCTACAAGAAAATAGAGGAGATGGGGATAAGGAAAGGGAAGGGTATGATAGAAGGGAGGGCAGATTGTCAGGAGAGGTAATCAGAGTGCATGTGTTTTGGGGTGACGGGAGGGGAGAGACGGGGAGAAAATTTGGAAGTCAAAATCTTGTGGAAATGAATGTTGCAAACTAAAAATAAATAAATTAATAAATAAATGGAGTTTTGATGACAGGCCACAAGGCAGCAATGCCTGCTCAGTATATCCACAGCTAACACAAGGCCTGATTAGAATTGAGGGCTCTACTAAGCAACGATCCCACCCTCCTGAATCCTGCTGGCTTCCCATTGTCACTGCTCTGGCCCTGACAGATGATCCCTGGAAGGCCCCGTCTCAGGCTCAACCCCTCGAAATGGGTGGTATTCATGAAACATTCACCTACAGAGGTTGTGCAGGATGAAATCATGAAGAAGTTCAAGATTCTGATAGATGTCAATCAAATTTTAGACCCTAAAGATGGAGCTATTGGGAACTTCAGTTGCCAGGCCAGGACATGCTGCAGGGGAAATAGCTGGATTGTGTTAGAAGATTCTTTGTCTGATACTTTCTACCTACATGATAGTCTTGGCCAGAAGATAATTCTGTTATAGCCCAGAAGACTCCTTCCCCAGGACTAGGAATATATATCCTCTTGTGGTGTGAACAAAGAGCTCCTGGCTATAGATTTCAGGACCACCAGCTTGAAAAAGAAATGCTACTAGTGGATTTGGGGTCAGGGAATGTGTCTGTCAGCAGCAACAGGAAAGAAGCCCTCCCTGGGTCAGAGATGGGGAAGTGAAAGAGAAGTAAAGCATGGGTAGGGCAGGTTATTTTCAGTTCATTAACATACAATCATGAAGACAAAAGAAACTGCTTCCTGGATCAGCCCTCTTGGTTTCTCCAGCACAGTATCAACTTCTGAACTGCCTCCTTTGTGACAGATGGGGAAAACTCCCTCCACATTATTCCCATTCCATAATGTTTTCTCTAATGTCTAAAATTGGGTACCAATCACCCCACCTTCATTAAAATCTTTCCAATCTCACCTGTAAATGGAAAACAAGCAAAGCTTATCCCCTAGTATCACCAAAGTTAAAATGAGCCTAGAAGTTTAAGTATGGCAGTGAAAATGGTAGGATAGAGACACAGACTGAAGTTTGGTGGAGAAGGTTGAGACTTTTAGTCCCTCTTCATCTACTCTGGGGAAGTGAAGAAAAGGCTTTGGAGAAAACACCAACTAATATTTATTTGTTGTTGTTGTTGTTTTTTATTGTTGAAAAACATAGAAATAAGTGGACCTTTCTTTAGTGTGGCAAATAGTATCTACTAAAACCACAGCTAGTATCTGTGATAGAGAAACAGCATTAAAGGACATTCCAATCATGTCAGGGATAAAGCAGGAATGTCCATATTTATGACGATTATTTGGTATTGTTATAGAAATGTTATCCTTTTTTTTAAAAATCTATTTTTTTCCTTTTTAGTAGAGTTTCTTGTAAGCAACAGCTTGGGAGGCTTTTTTCATATCCAATCTTTCACTCTCTCCAGTTTTATTGGATTGCTCAATATATTCATGTTTAGTTTTGAGAGTTAAGGTTATGTTTTCTGATTGTGAAACTGCTGATAGTGAATATGTCATTCTCTGTTGGGGACACTCCAGATAAATACTAAGCATCAACTCCTCAAAGAACCGTAACTGGGAAATTCAGGAGAACTCTTGTTTCCTTACATGGCTTAGCTAAAGAACTGGAATTACTTTTACCTTTTTCTTTGAGTCCACAGCATTTATCACAGTCTCTGGCACGTTGTAATTCCTTAATAAATGACTGTTGATTGATTGATTGATTGGCAAAAGGGCTGACTTTTGATCGAATTGCAAAGTAGGTGAAGTTGGTATTGAAGGCCCCCAAATCCTCTTCCTGTTTGCTCTTCTTCTTTTGACCCATTTCCCCAAAATCATTGCCATCTCTCCCTAATACCCTAACCAATAGCTCTTCACATTTTTGTTTTTGGTATTTAGGTCTGAATTAGGATTTTATTCTCCTTCTAAGTTAGTACTTTGTACAGTTACTTTTGCTTAAAGTACTTTTAACCAACCCAATTTTTTAAGGTTTTTTTTCCTATTATTAATAACCATCCCCTCTTGTTTTTCAATCCTTTACCCAGTTTTAAAGTATTGCTTCACTTTTAATTCTATTTTCTTTCTACTTTATATTTAGTTATCTATTTTCCCTTATTTTTCTCCTCTCATTTAATTATTTAATTCAAAATTTTCCCTCTCTTACTCTCCAAATTCTTCCAAAAATTATATTCCCTTCTGTAAAATGAATTTCTTATGTTTTCTATACTTTAATTTTTCCCCTTAATATGTATTTTTGAATTTTATTCCTTGATTCTAGGTCTCTCTATGTATTTATTCCTTCATTAACATCTTTGTTTTCCTCATGAAATTAAAGCTTCAAAAATACCAAGTTTCAATTTCCTCTTCAAACCAATTTTTGATGTTATTTCCAATGTAGGTCTTGCCTCCTCATCCCTCTTTTCTATTGTGCCTCACTCTAAAAGTGTCCATTCATAGGGAAGTTGATGAGTATTGAAGCCTTGTCCCAAAGCTGAAATTCACCCATGTCCCAAATCACTCGGTCTAATCCTGCCCCTCATCCTCCTTGTGATCATATATTTTTTTTTAATTTGCCATGCAGTATTCTCTTTGAATCCTTACCTTCTCATCCTTCTGGATTCCAGGAATACCCAATAACTCTAATGTTCACTCTCCTGAGCAAGTCTGTGGACCACTCTCTCAGAGGAAATAGTTCCCATATGTATCATGCTGTCCCTAAGGACCAACTGATTGGTGATTGAACACATGATTTGTTATGGAAGATATTTCTCCCCCTATCTAGTGCTCTTCACTTGAAATCATACTCCTCTCCACAGAATTATGATTTCTCTCTCTCTCTCTCTCTCTCTCTCTGTTCCTCCTCCTTCTCCTCCTCTTCTTCCTCTTTCAGTCCCTCTCTTTGCCTCCTAATTTCTCCTATACATTTTCTTCTTCCTGAGAAATGAAAGAGCTCATTTTGACTTTTTTGTTTATCATTGGTTTGTTGAGTGTACATCAATTATTCTCCTCCAAACTCTACCTCCCCTCTACCCTTTTATACTTTTTCTCATTGGGAAATGTAGTCTGCAATTCTATATTGATTCATTCATAGGATGGGTTATGGAGTTTAGTCTATAACAGTGATTTTAATTGTTTTTTGATCCACAAATCCCTTTCAGCAGAAAAATATGTCGTGAATGCCTGGGGGTTATTTTAAATAACAGTCATAAAATTCTCTCATATTTATTAAGTGCTTACAATAACTACAACGGTAAATTTTGCTTCCAAAGCTCAAAATTTGAAATTATATTACATGGTAATGAAATATAAAATTTTGTTATACTTATGGTTTTGAAAACACTAAACATAAAATAATAAAACTATAAATAATGATGCATATTTTACTTGGGATATTCTGTAAAATTAGAAGAATAATTCAGTAAGGCCTCATATACTTGCTGTTATCCATAAGACTTAATTTTAAATTTCTTTATTTCACAAATTTTGTTGAATATTAGAAGAATAATTCAGTAAGGCCTCATATACTTGCTGTTATCCATAAGACTTAATTTTAAATTTCTTTATTTCACAAATTTTGTTGAATATAAATATTTTAATAAATAAGTTATAAAATGTAAGATTTTCCCCACAACCTTAGAGTCATATATAAATTTAATTTCATTGTTAAACTTTTTCATTTGGACAAAAGTTTCCCATATTTGCCCCAACACAGAACCATCACAGTGTTAAATTTAGTCCTACATCAAGTTTACTTCTGGATTTTGATTTAAAACTGGAAAAAAAGTCAAAATATTCATTGACAGAAATAGACAAAAGAACATTTTTGGGAGAATCTTATAATTGCTGTTGCTGAAAAATGGAAATTCATTTTTTGTTATCAAAAAATCTATGGGATATAATTTTTCAAGGATATTTGTAGCCCAAAATTCACTGATATATCAATTATATTTTATTTTTTATCCATTGTCAATCCATATCTCCCTGTCTCTCTCTGTCCTTCTCTGTCTCTATTTCTGTTTCTTTGTGTCTATCTGTCTATCTCTGTCTCTCTCTATCTCCCCTCCTGCTTCCCTCCCCATTGACTTGGAACCTCTATCTTTCTCCCTTGCTCTGCCTTCTTTCTCAATCTATCACTTAAATTTATAAGATTGGTGTGTGTTTGTCCTTGGCTGCTGAAGAAGACCATGCCATCAGAGAAATAATGATATGACTTGCACTTGACTTTGTTTTTTGAGTGAGGGAGGGCTGCGCAGGACACCAGACTCATTTCTCCTCCTCAGGATGACTGGAGATGACCCAGGATGAGGCAAATTGGAGTTCAGTGACTTGCCCAAGGTCACACAGCTAGTGAGTGTCAAGTGTCTGAGGAGAGATTTGAACTCAGGTCCTCCTGATTCCTGCACTGGTGCTCTATCCACTGCACCACCTAGCTGCCCCAATTATAAGATTAGTAAAGACAGAATGAATGTCCATGTACTTTAACAGTATCAAAGAACATAGGAAGCAGCAGATAGATATTGAAACAAGCTATGCTACACTGTAATATGACTGGCAATCATGGTAGAATTTTTGTCCTTTCTTCCTGCCATCCTCACAGATGTTCTGAAGAGAGAGACTGAGATTTAAATCCTAGGCAGACATTTGCCCAATGCTGTATTCTGGGGAAAGAGGAGCTGAAATGAGGTGTAGCCTGAACTTCATCCAACTGACCAGACAGATCTTCTGGTGTGACTGATTAGTGTTCTACCCTGACAGTTCTTTCTAGACTTTTCCCCAAGCTAGAAGCTTTTCCCCGCTTTCCTCCCTCTTTCCTGGTTCATGTACCATCCTCAAAGAAATTTTAGCTCCTCTTGAATTCCTCCACTTGAGATGACAAGGTCAGTGCCCATGGGGAAAAAGGAAGACCATGGCAGTACAGAGTCCTGCTTGTGGTCTCTGGGTGGAAGTTCAGCTCAAGACCTTCCCTGAAGCCTTTAGTAATTCATACTACCTGCCTTCATACACATGCTCTGATCTAGTGCATTTTCATGGCTTCTCTGTGGTGATAGTGATCTAATCCAGGTTACATTTAGCTTATAAGGAAGATTAGTTGTGGGGTGAAGAAGAGGAAGAAGATTACTGGGAATTGATAGCAATGGAAAAGAAGAAAGTATCAGATAAAATATGTTAAAAAATAAAATAGAGTGAAATTCAACTGAATGATCTCTAGGTTCTCTCCAACTCAAAATCTGTGATCAATGGTGATCTCAGAACCAGATTATATGATTTCTTGCTATCTTACTTCTTTGGTATTTCACCTCCCACCTGATCATTTGTTTCATCCTTTCAAAACCAAAGATCATTCCTTCTCCTTGGTAGAGGAAACAGAAGTACAATAAGGATGGATTACTTCTGCCTTCTCTGAATTCATCTGTTTTCTCTTTTCCATCTACTCCTAGGTATGGCTCTATTCCTTCAATTCCCCCTCCTCAACATCTCTCACATCTGACCCTTTCCCCATTCTTGCAACTTCTACCCTGTTTCAGGCCCCTATTACTACTGCCCTGGACAAGTGAAATCATATCTGACCTGGTCTCTCTGCTCCCAGGATCTCCCCTTTGATCCATCCTCTACACAGTTGCCAAAATAATCTTCATAAAGCATAACTCTGACACTGTCAAGGGCAAAATGCAAAATGTTTCACCTCATCTTTAAAGCCCTCCCTGAAAGGCAGCATTTCATAGTGGGCAGGGCACTAGACTTGAAGTCAAGGAGATGTAAATATAAATTCACCTCAAATACTTACTAGCTATATGCCCTTGGACGAGACACTCAACTTCTCTTTGTCTCAGTTTCCTCATCTGCCAAATGAGAGAGGTTTGATTCAATGGCCTCTGAGGTTCTTTCCAGTTTTAAATCTAGGAGCCTACAATTCCCATTTCCCTTTTCAGTCTTATGTCCTATGACTCACTTTCAGGCTGTCATTTTTCAGTCAAATTGACCTGCTGTTGCCCATATTTCATAATGCCCTGCCACATACATATTTGATCTTTTGAGAATGTGTTGTTCCATATCTAGCATGTACTTTGTCTTCATCTGTATCTCAGAATCTGTTGCTTCCTTCAAAGCTTAGCTCAGAGCCACATCCTTCACTCGACTTTTCATCATTTTGTTTCTTCTCTGTCTTTCCCCCTCACCCTGAAGTGTCAGAATCTATTCCTCTTGAAATGACTCTGAAGGGGGAACCAAGTCTATTCTACCATGCTCCATAAAAATGAGTGATATATTTATAGGCTGAGAACACATTTCCTTTCTTCACTAGATTTGAACAAAACCTTGACACTTTCCTAGGTGCTGGTTGGTTGTTGTGTTTCCTTCTTAAGAGGACTAAAATGGCATCACTCTGTTATAGTCTAGGTACAATATGTCTGACTGTGTCTGACCTGACCAACCTGAGCTTAGAAGGCTCTACCACAATTCATCTACAAATAGTCCATATGAACATTTGGAGAGAAGATGTCTTTGAATTTGTGCATCTCACATTTCTTTTGAGTTACTGAAATTCTGCTTTAATTAGAGAGCACAGCGCCTTCTTTGATGCAAGCACACCATACTGGGTTGTCCTTTGCCATTTTCTCCCATGGCATGCAGTTGATTCCAAAGTTCTTCAGAGAAACCTTGAGAGTGTCCTTGTATCTTTTTTTGTGCCCTCCTGCCTTAGATGAGTTGTTCTCTTTGTAGTAGAGTTTGAATGCTTGACATTTCCACCCAAGAAAGGGCCTGAGTGTCCAGTACCTTATCTTGCTAGGTGATCTTCGGAATCTTGCTAAGACAATTCAAATGGAAGGAGTTCAGTTTCCAGGAATGACTCTGGTATACTGTCCTCTTTTCAGAGGCATAGAACAATGAATCGGTACAATGACTCTGTAGACCTTCAGTTTGGTAGGAAGCCTAATTTCTCTTCTTTCCCATACTTTGTTTTGGAGCCTCCAAAACACTGAGCTAGCTCTGGCAATAGCTGCATCAGTCCTACAGCAAGGTTGTCAGATTGACTGAAAAAGTTGCTCATGCCCTCTGAGATTGAATAAAGCCTCAGAGTTTGCTGAAATCAGAAATTCACTTGCTAAGCACAGGAGAACTGAGGAAAAGCCCTCTCAGTGAAAGAATAGCTTGGGGGGTAGGGTGGAGATTGATTGATTCAGCTTCAGCTTAGTCTCTCCCTGACCAACTCCCCACACCCAGTTCTGAGCACAAGAAGGACCTGGTGAGTTCTGAAAGGTCTCAAGATTTTTGGACTTCACATCATCCTATGGACATCTTAGGAACCTCCCAGTAACAACTGATGGGAGTGTCTGCATCAGGAGCCAAGGAATAACTGGATGTAGATTCAAAGCTCTTTAGAGAGTCAAGCATAAAAACAAATGAGCAATCTCATCATTCCTAAGGGGAATGAGGACTCCAGTAAAAGGACTTTCAGGAGCTGTGAGTTATCCTTTCCCTGGACTGCGTATATACTAATGAGAGAAAGTGTCACATACATTTGGGGGGTTGCTTGTTCCAACTGTTTTTAATCTATTACCATAGCAAATACCCTTTTCTAAAGCTAATTGATATTCCCTGAAAATCATGGCTTAGAGTATCATGGGAACATGGGACCAGGTCTTATGATCAATATAGCTTTAGAAAAGACACTCCACAAACCCTCAAGTCTGATCCTAGAGCCCTGAGGGGACATAGCTACCATTCTCTGGGATGATCAGTGCAAGGGAGAGTTGGTATAATTGTTATATGTATAATTTTGGATTTGCCTATAAGTGTATATGGCATATCTGCCTGGTACAATGTACTTTTCTTTTGCCTTATATCTTCAACCTTTAACATAGTGCCTTGTAAAAATAAATCATTTCAGTCCACTTGGATTTTCTTACATTTCATGGCCAAGTCTGCATTTTAAACTTAGGGTGACATTTGTCTTTCAAGTTTGTCCCCTTCTTTTGGATTCACAATTACCTGCCCTGATTTCTATCTTTTATATAGTATGCTGAACAAAGGCAGATCTCAGACCACTCTCACTCCTCAGCCTGTGGGAATATGCCATAGTCTTCCTCTTTTTAAAGTGACTTTAGTAGCAAAAAGGCAGCTCTGAGGTCCCGCTTCAGATTCTGATCAGAACTCTCTCCAGACCAGAGTCCCACAATTCCCTCAGGATAGTAGTATATTGAACTGGAGTTGAGAAAGATGCTCATTAAAGCCCACTTGAATTATTCCTGCCACTCCAAAATATCAGCCCCTCACAGTGCACCCAGGAGACTCCAAACTGATTCATTTATTCAAACCAGTGGATTGATATGAAATACATTGGTACACTAACAGAGAATGAACTCCACAGCCCTGTCCCATTCTTCTCCCCCATCCTAAGACACACATCCTTATCCACCCTTTTCAGTTCCAGCTGCACTTCTTCTTGCATACCCCCTTCCCTTCACACATCATTGTACTCTCAAGTCTTGGAAGGGAAGTCTCATGAGTGAGTGAATGAATGAACTTTTATGAAGTGCTCTGTGTGTGTCAGGGGCTGTGCTAAATGTTGGGGGCACAAATACAATCATGTATGTCATTCTCTGCTCTCGTTGAGCTCACATTTTAATAAGGAGAGACAAGATACACAGAGGAGAAAGTGTAATATAAGCTGCAGCATGGGTTGGAAATGGCCAGGAAGTGGCCTGGAAATGATCTTCCAGGCAAAGACAAAACTTTTTAGAGTCGTTTCTCCATTACCAATTCTAGATGTTCTCCATACTGCCATTACTGAGAAATCTCTCCTTAAGATTTACCCCATACAAATATATCATCCAATCCAGATCCTGGTGGTGATTAACTACTTAATTATTTATTACAATAATATTTTTTTCCCAATTATATGTATAGACTATTTTTAACATTTTTTTGAGCAATCAGGGTTAAGTAACTTGCCTAGGATCACATAGCTAAGTGTCTGAGGCTGGATTTGAAATCCTAACTCCTGATCTGGTGTCCTATCCACTCTGCCACCTTGCAGCTCCTTAACATTCACTTTAAAAAAAATTTGAGTTCCAAATTTTCTCCTTCCTTCCCTCATCTTCCCCTTCCGTAAGACAGTAAGAAATTTGATATAGGGTATATACGTTCAATCATGTAAAACCTATTTCCATATTAGTCGTCTTGTAAAAGAAGAAACAGGCCAAAAGAAAAAAAGCTATGATGCACAATAAGTGAAAATAGTGTGATTCGATCTGCATTCAGACTTCATCAGTGTTTCTCTGGGTGTGGATAGCATTTTGAAGAACTTGCTCTAAATCACTATTGATCAGAGAAATAGAAATTGAAACAACTCTGAGGTACCATCTCACATCTACCTGTTTAGCTAAAATGACAGAAATGGAAAATGTTAAATGTTGGAGAGGATGTGAGAAAATTGGAACACTAATGCGTTTTCGGTACAGTTGTGAACTGATTGAACCCTTCTGAAGAGCAAATTAGAAGGCAAAAAACCTCTGCTTACCCTTTAATCTAGCAATACCACTGCTAGGTCTGTATATCAAAGAGATCACAAAAGGAGGGGGTAGGAAGACCTACATGGACAAGAATATTTATAGCAGCTCTTTTTTGTGATGGCAAAGAATTGGAGATTGAGGGGATGGATACCCGTTAGTTGCGGGGAATGAATGGACAAGTTGTGGCGTATGAATGTAATGGAACATGATTGGGCTATAAGAAATGATGAACAGGAGTCCCCAAACGCTGGCTGGGAGGACCAGGAGGCGAGGTGGGTGTGAGGAGAACATTCAGAGGTCAGGCCACTGGTTGGAGAAAATGCCAAGAAAAGGGAAAAGAAATAAAACTATTGAAGGGTACTTTATCGGAGAAAAGACACTTCCTCCCTTCCTTTCTGATGGGGAGGAACAATGCTTGCCATCAGGCAAAGACACAGAAATCGAGGATTCTGTGTCCCAGCCCACCCAATGGGCTCGGGCCACGGAAGAGCTCAAGAGGAATTTTGAAAATCAAGTTAGAGAGGTGGAGGAAAGACTGGGAAGGGAAATGAGAGGGATGAGGGAGAAGCATGAAAAGCAGATCAGCTCCCTGCTAAAGGAGAACCAAAAAAATCTTGAAGAAATTGGCACCTTGAGAACTAGCCTAACTCAGCTGGCAAAGGAGGTGCAAGGGGCCAATGAGGAGAAGAATGCCTTCAAAAGCAGAATTAACCAAATGTAAAAGGAGATTCAAAAGCTCACTGAAGAAAATAGATCTTTCAAATCTGGAATGATACGGATGGATGCTAAGGACTTTATGAGAAAGACAGATATATCAGAACATACCGCGCAGATTTGAAAAATGGAAGATAATGTGAAATATCTTATTGGAAAAACAACTGACCTGGAAAATAGAATCAGGAGAGACAATGTAAAAATTCTGGGACTACCTGAAAACCATGATCAAAAGAAGAGCCTAGACATCATCTTCCATGAAATTATCAAGGAAAACTGCCCTGAGATTCTAGAACCAGAAGGCAAAATAAATATTCAAGGAATCCGCAGAACACCGCACGAAAGAGATCCAAAAAGAGAAACTCCTAGGAGCATTGTGGCCAAAATCCAGAATTCCCAGGTGAAAGAGAAAATATTACAAGCAGCTAGAAAGAAACAATTCAAGTATTGTGGAAATACAATCAGGATAGCACAAGATCTGGCACCCTCTACATTGAGGGATAGAAGGGAATGAAATAGGATATTCCAGAAGTCAAAGGAACTAGGACTGAAGCCAAGAATCACCTACCCAGCAAAACTGAGTATAATACTTCAGGAGAAAAAAATGGTCTTTCAATGAAATAGAGGATTTTCAAATTTTCCTGATGAAAAGACCAGAGCTGGAAAGAAAATTTGACTTTCTAACACAAGAATGAAGAAGAACCATGAAAAGGTGAACAGCAAAGAGAAGTCATAAGGGACTTACTAAAGTTGAACTGTTTACATTCCTACATGGAAAGACAATATTTGTTAACTCTTGAAACATTTCAGTATCTGGGTACTGGGTGGGAGTACACACACACACACATGCACACACGCACACATACATAGAGACAGAGTGCACAGAGTGAATTGAAGAGGATGGGATCATATCTTAAAAAAAAAAATGAAATCAAGCAGTGAGAGAGAAATAGTGGGAGGAGAAAGGGAGAAGTTATATGGGGCAAATTATCTCTCATAAAAGAGGCAAGCAAAAGACTTATTAGTGGTGAGATAAAGAGGGGAGGCAAGAGAAAAACATGAGGTCTACTCTCATCACATTCCACTAAAGGAAAGAATATAATGCACACTCATTTTGATAGGAAAACCTATCTCATAATACAGGAGAGTGGGGGACAGGGGCACAAGCAGGGTCGGGGGGAGGATGGAGGGGAGGGCATGGGGAGGAGAATGCAATACGAGGTCGACACTCATGGGGAGGGAAAGGACCATAAGAAAATAGAAGTAAAGGGGGACAGGATAGGATGGAGGGAAATATAGTTAGTCCTATACGACACAACTAGTAGGGAAATCATTTGCAAAACTAAACAGATTTGGCCTATATTGAATTGCCTGTCTTCCAAGGGGAAGGGGTGGAGAGGGAGGGAGCTAAAGAAGTTGGAACTCAAAGTGTTAGGACCAAATGTAATGTTCTTACCACTGGGTGACAAGAAATACAGGTTAAGGGGTCAAGAAAGCTATCTGGCCCTACAGGACAAAAGAGAAGACGGAGACAAGGGCAGGGAGGGAGGATAGAGGAGAGAGCAGATAGGTCACAGGGGCAATCAGAAAGCTCGGGTTTGGGGGGGGGGGATAAAAGGGGAGAAAATCTGTAACCCAAAATTGTGTGAAAATAAATGTTAAAAGTTAAATTAAAAAAAAATAAATAAAAATAAAAAAAAAAAAGAAATGATGAACAGGCAGACTTCAGAAAAAATGTGGAAGGCTTACATGAACTGATGAAAAGTGAAGTGAACAGAGGAAGGAGAACGTTGTACACAGCAACAGCAATATTGTAACAACGATCAATCGTGAAAAACTTAGCTCTTCTCAGCAATATAATAAAATATAATAATATAATACATATAGCAATATAATAAAAAGTATAGTCTCTAGCTCAGAGTGTGCTTCTGAACTCTAACTCCCCTACCCTTAATGTTTGGGTACTTCTCCATATCTGCTGAGGTTCTCTCAATCACCCATAGCCTCCCAGTTTCTCAGTCTCCTCAACTTCCATGACCTATTCCTAAATCCACCACAACCACATGTAAGAAAGGTCATACTTTTGATCTCACTATCACTCCCATTTCTTCCACTTGCATGATCCCACATTCTCTAATTCCTATATCTCAAAATAAGCTCTGATCGTTCCCTCATTCCTCCTCAACTTACTCTGTCCACTCCATTTTCTTCAGTCCCTCCACCCCTCAATACTCTCCCAGGTGATCATTTCTGCATCTTCCTCTCCTACTTATATACTATGTCAAGGTGCTAGAGGAAGTTATGCAACCTGGGTACCAGGTTCCACTACATATTTGTGTTACAACTTCAACTGCGTCCTCACTGCAGCAAAGCAAGTCTTTTATTCCTCCCTAATTGATTCTTGATCATACTCCCCAAAGCAGTTGTTCTAACCTGTTTCTTCTCAGGTTTCCTCCAGCACCCCTGATCCCATCCTCTCAACAGATTACTGAGACAAACCTTTCAATGAGAAACCTGACTCAAAAGAAAAAAGGTGCTCTCAGTGCCCTGAGTGTCCCTAGAACAAATTCCGTGCTCTAACAACATTGCGCTAGTGTGCCTATTATACCACAGCCCCTTCAATATTTACATTTTCCTCTCAGATAATTTTTTTTTGTCAGCTAGATGAGTAGGAGGTGAAACCTAAAATTGGCTTTAATTCTCATTTCTCTAATTATTCCTGATTTGGAGCATTTTCACCTGACTGTTGCAAGCTTGATTTTTCCCTTTGAAAGCTGCCTCTACTTATACTTTGACTATTTATTATTGAGGGAACAAATGATTCTTATAAATTGAATCAGTTCCATAGATTTGATATTCTTTTTATATGTGTGTGTGTATGCACATATACACACATATGTGATATATACATATACATATATTCTTGTATATGCATAAATGTATACATATACATATATTTACTCATGTGTGTGTAAGTGTGTATGTGTAATGAGTTCCTTATGAGAGGAAGTGGCTGAAAATAATGTCTCAATGATTATTTCCTTATACTTTTAGCTACATTGATTTTGTTTGTGCAAAACCTTTTAACTCATGTACCGAAATTCTTGCTTTCTCATGAACTTTTGCCCTAATCATAGTTAGCTTTTTCTCTCAATCTTATTTGTTTATGATGTCACATTCATTTCTAAGTCATATATTCGTTTGGAGCTTGCCCTGGTATAGAGTGCGAGATGTTGGCCTAAACCTAAATTGGGCCAGATTGCATTCCAGTTTTCTCAACAGTTTTATTTACAAATTTATTTATTCTTACCCCGGTGCTGTGTTTCTTAAGTTTATCAAACATGCAGCTACTGTGTTCATTTGCTTCTGTGAGCTGAATGAATAAATCTCCATTGTCCTGTTACTTTCTCACTCAATATCAGATTAACTATTCCTGCCATTTTCCTATTCAGTACCAAATTGTTTTGATTTTTACTGTTTTATAGCATACTTTAAGTTCTGGTACTGTGAATCTCCCCTTCTTTTCCTTGTTTTTCTTGAAATTATTGATCAAATGTTTTTCCAGGTGAAATTTGTTGTTATTTTTTCCAGCTTTATAAAATAATGTTTTAATTGATTGATTGAGTCTTAATTAAATGAATTAATTTAGGTAGTGGAATGTACTTCAGAAATTCCTTTGAATATGTCCTCTATATGGTATGCACTCACTAGACAAATAAATGTCATCCTTCTCCTCACCTTCTGCCATGGATGCCTGACAGTTTCTGCTACTAAGGACCAACATTGAGAATCACTAACTATCCAAGAAATAATTCAGGGAATACTGAATGTATGGCATGACAGCACCACCCTCCATTGTTCTCTCATTTAAAATGTGACACTTGACATATGTCCTGCTCATTCTAGTTGTGTCCTGTGTCATGGATCTGAGTGAGGTTTCTGGACTTCCAGACTCCAAGATAGTACCATAGATGAACATTCCTGTCCAAGGCCATTGTGGCTGCTTTGGGAGACTTAGAAGTTTCCACAGAAGAGACAGACTGGTCAATCATATTTAAAGCAAGAGGCCTTTATTGGACACATTTTAATTCACACAAGGGAGTATATGAGGCTTCTTTTTCTGCTTTCAAGGCCAACCCCAGGTAAGAATTTGCCCATCTTTGTCCTAAATTCTCAGTCATCACAGTGATAAATAACATTGACTCACTGAGTCATTAAAACCCATTACCTAATAAATGTTGGATGCTGATTCTGATGCTGATGCTGGGATTGAAGGTAGTCTGTGTGCCTAGCTCTATCCCATGCCTGAGCAGGCCTGAACCTGGACTCATTTTCCTTACACTTCTTATTATCTCAGTCACAAGCACTGGCATCCAGTCATTCAACAAGGATCAGGCCATGTTATTGTCACATTCTGCCCTAGAAAGTGGCCAGAGAAATACAGATATCTTGTCCCCATTTCTCCCTCTCTCTCTCTATCTCTAGTCTAGACTATGTTTCACACCCATATGTAACTGCTGATTCTCCACTGCTCCAGATTCCTCCCAGATCCCAAGCTCTCTGATTTCCAAGTATTCAGGTACAGGCTCCCTCCCACCTCTCTTTCTCTCTCTCTCTCTGTCTCTGTCTCTCTCTCCCCTAATCAACTATTCCAAATACTTTCTTTCTGCACTGATGATTTCTCTACCACCCTAGACCAGAACTATTGCAGGCTCCAAGTGTTAGAGACAGATGATGCTATACATCCCTCTACTCCCCATTGACTGGAACTGGAGGGCTTTCCCCAAACAGCTTCCTCAAAGCTTGTTCTACAATCTGCAACTTTCTCCTTTGCTTCAGGAAGCTCAGAATCCAGCAGCCCTTCATTGTAACTGAAAGAAAACCATTCTGTTCCTCCCTTCCTGAATGGGGTTAGGGGCTTTTTGGCTGGGACCCATGACTCTGAGGGATGAGGCCTGGGGGACAGTCTAAGAAAGATGGAGTGAGGCATGTATAAGTGGAGTCAAGTGAGAGAAAAAGATATAGGTACATGATGCTACAACTATCAACAAAGACTGGTGATCATCCTAGGTGTTCATCCCATCTCCTAGGAGAGGTGGAATACTCCTCTCTTTTCCCTACATCAATTCTTTCTCTGTCCCATTTGGGACCTGAAGTGGAGATGTTTCATTAAAGGGGCATTTGTGATTGGGGCAGGTCTGGACATGAGCCTTTCTCAGGATTTTCTTTTCTGAAATGTAACTATAGGCTCTTAACCAGAAGAGACCCTCCAGCACTAGTTCTTAACTTCTAGGAGACAATGAAAACTTGGAATTCTGTCCCCAGTACTTCTGTATTGGATTTCCTCACCATTCATTAGATCTTGCTGAACACTCCAGTCATAATCACTGTGATCAGTTTCCTAACTAGGTGAAGGAAGCTTTCAATGGGTATAAGAGGACAAGTGGGGGAGGTGCAGTTTTGTGGTGCATGCTACTTATGTGGAGGGCTGTGTGACTCCAGATTGGTGGAAAGAATACTGAGTATGATGTTGCATGACTGTGTAAGGGGCTTACTTCATTTGGCTGGAGAAACTTTGGAGAGATTATTCAAAGAGACATGGACAGAGGACATCAGGGAGGTAGTGCAGAAAAACTTTGGAATGAGAGACATGCATGGAAAGTTGGCTTCATGCTTTCCTTGGACTTACTTGAAATTCTAGAGACTTCTGAGAATGTTCTTTCTCAGATAAAATTGCCCTTTCTCTCTCCTTGTTATTTCCTGGTGACTTTCTCTTCCAAATATTTGCAGTCTAGGGAACAGCAACTTCGCAACACGAGCTTCTGTGCTTATTTTTAAAGGGGCAGGGTAACCCTAAACTGATATCCCTCAGCTTGGCTCCTTTCTCCTTGATGTTGGTTCCACAAAAGACTAATAGCAAATAGTGAATAAATCCACTTATCCAAACAAAACATCAGACATAAATCAGAGTAGTTATCAGGTTAAAATATGACATAAAATACACAAGAGTAAATGAGCTCTTCATCTGGGAGTGAAATAAGTTTTGAGATCAAATGAGGAATGAGTGAACGATCTCACTCAGAGAAGGTCTATTCTTAGCAATCTCTAGAATTTAAGGAAGTCCAAAGACAGACTAGGGCTGACCTACCATACGCACATGCCATTCCTAAGTCTTTCTTCATTAACACCCTGGAGTTTCCTCTGTCTAGCCTTCTCTCAACAGCCACAGTGTGTGAAGACTGTTTTTGATAGACTTAGCCCTTCACAGCAACTCAAGGATCTTGTGTTTGTCCTTCGTTCTCAAAGAGGACCATGGCATAAAGATGATGACATGACTTGCAGTTGACTTTAATTTGGGTGAGGGAGGGCTGTATAAGATCAGCAGTCTCATTTTCTTCTCCTGAGCCATCTGGGACCAGTGGCTTGATATGAATCAGGATGACTGGAGATAATCCAGGATGCAATGTGAGACCCTGGCCCTTTCAGGCTAAGGTCTTATCACATTCTCATTTTGAATGAGATACATCCATTCAATGAATAGACTTCTTTAAGTTACTCAAGAGATGGCCCCTTTACTAAAAAAATAATCAAACTGGGAGGGGAAGTCAGGGTTCCTGGGTAAAAAAGAAACAATTACTATTTAGTTATTACATTTACTCTGTGCTAGGTGGGTGAGGACTTGTCCAGTCTATGAGCTCACTTTCTTCTCCTGAGTCATCTTCTGTCTCCCAACATGTTAGCTATGTTTCCCAATGTCAGGTCATCTGAAAATTCACTCTGCATACATTCTATGTCTTCATCCAAGGCATAACAAAAATGTTGAGTAGTATAGGACCAAGTAGAGATTCCTAGCATACTCTACTAGAGAACTTCCTTCATTCTACCATTCAGCCCTCAAGGATTCATCTTTGGGCCCCTGGCATTCAAACATTTCTAAATTCAGCTAACAACATTATTATCTGGTTCATAGCTGCCCATCTTCTCCTCAAGGGTAGCATTAGAGAATTTGTCAGACTCTTTGTTGGAATTCAAGTTTAATACACCAGCAATATTCTCCTGATGGATCTTTTCAGGTACAGTGTCAAATGAGGAAGCTTTGTTCAGCGGCACCTGTTTTTCGTGAGTCCTTGATGACCTTTATACAGTCTCTCTTCCCTTTCAAAATGCTCATAAATCATATCTTTTATAATGTGTTTTAAAATTTTTCTGGGAGTGAAAAGCAGAACTCATTGCAGCATAATTTTATTGGACCCACTACAGTAGTGAACACGCACTGATCTACACTAGCAGTTCAGTTTCAGGACCCTAACCTTTGGCATTTGTAATACTTCAGGTAAGACATGACCTCTGGGGTCCCCTCCTTCCATGAGATCCCATGATTTCTATAACCTTTTTTTTTGTTCATCAGAAAAACACTGAAGTATTAGAACAGACCCTGCAAAAAGAACCTCTGCTTGGGAACAAATGATGCACTTCATTTGTAATGCTCATTAGTTCTCTCAACTTTGAGGTTGACCAACACTGAGGAAGAATAAAAAGTCTATAAATTCTTAGTCTGGGAAGTGTGGAGGGTAATTCCCATCAAGTGAGGGACATCTTGACTGTCATATCTCTCTGGGTCCCATATACTTATCTTGTCTCCAGGATGCTATGTGTCTCACTCCCCAGGGGCATTTGCAAAGAGATGCTGCTTGTGACTCTACTGGTGCTCAGTTCTCAGGTGGCTGCAGGCAGACATGCTCCAGGAAAGCACAGAGCAGAAGCAACACAGAGAGTTCAGGTGGGGCTCAAGGGGAGCACTCTTCCCTCTGGGCCCAGAACAAAAGAAGGACTTGGGACAGTAGGGGAAACTGGGTTTCAGGCTCCCCTCCCAACTAATTCTTCCTTAAGCCCTTGCTTCTTTTCCCCCTTTTCCTCAGGGCTGAGGGACCTGATGCAGCCACCTCCAAGAATTGAGGGCTGCAGGCCATTCATCAATAAGCATTTATGAAGCAGCTACTGTCTGCCAGGTACTGTACTGATCCCATGGATAGAAAGAAAGATCAAAGACAGTTCCTGCTCTTGAGGAGCTCACAGTCTCATGGGGGAGACAATAAGCAGACAACTCTGTATGAATAAGATAGATACAGGAGAAAGGGGAAGTGATCAAGAGAGGGAAGGCACTGACATTAATGGGGATCAGGACAGGCTTCCTGTAGAAGGTGGGGTTTGAGCTGATGCTTGAAGTAAGCCAGGGAAGTGAGGAGGCAGAGGTGATAGAGAGGAGGATTCTGAGCATGAGGTTGCAGTCAGAGAGGGCCCAGAGTGGGGATAGGGAGAAATATGTGAGAGGAAGCACAAGAAGGTTGGTGTCACTGGACAGCAGAGTGCTGGGGGACTGGAAACGTAAAGTGTAAGAAGATTGGGAAAGTAGGAGGGGGCCAAGTTGTGAAGGGCCTTGAAGGCCAAGCAGAGGATTTTATATTTGATACTGAAGGTCATAGGGAGTTACTAGAGCTTTTTGAGTAGGGGATGATACCTTCAGAGCAGTCAAGGTCTCCCCACCGCCTTCTCCCCCATCTAAACTTCTCTGTCCCACTAAACATCTTCACTGAGTCTGCCTAAGCTGCTGGGAAGGTTTCAATTTGACTGTTATTGGGGAGACTTTCCTGGATTAATTTCCAAGGTAAGACTTCAAGTCCATAAGTGAAGCTGCAGTGTTTGGGACCACCCCTGGTTTTCACAAATAACATCATGGTGCAGTAGGGGAGGGTCTCCCCATCCATTCCTCTGAGGAAGATGAAAGGCAGATACTGCACTGGCGATTGACCCAGGCTGGCTTTTTTCCTATCTTCATAATCTCTTGTTAATGAGCTGAAAAAGAAGTGCAGGTCCAATGATCCACAAACCCCCACTCCCTTGGATCAGACAGGACTTGCTCTCACCCCACCCCTCACGCCATCTGTCAGTATCATCTCTGGTCTCCACACTGTTGCTGTTCTCCCTGAAGTCTTGATCTGGATCAAGAAGCCTCTGTCTTGACCCATCAGGGACGTGAGATCCTTTGTTCTGGGCAGGGAGGGAGCCTCCTGGGGTAGGACAAAATACTTTCCTAGCTGGTGTAAGTATAGGAGAACAGATAAAACCCCCTCTGTCACTGTTCATATTATTGCCCCTGCATCCTGGTCTGGCACATGGCCTGGCCAATCACAGCCTCTTTGGGATCCTAACCTGCTCTAGAGCTGCCCTCCAGGATCTGACCAACTTTTGAGCTTTATCACCTGCACCACCTCTGGCAGAAGAGTATGTCATGTATAACTCATATTCTCCAGGATTGAGTAGGAGAGAAGGGGCCTTCTAGAGACAGTCTCTTAGAGCCTGAGCAAGGGGAGACTCAAGGGTATTGAGATCTCCCTGTCCTAGCAGGATGATGGCTACTTAATCCAGGTGACAACACCAGTGTCACCCAGGTATCATCCATGGGTGAATTGAGCAGGTGATGCCCCGATGTGGGCAATCATTCAAGCTACACAATAATGAAGTAGTTGCCAAGCCAAAAGTGAGTCAAACTCTTATTAAGGTCTTACTTTGTGCCAGGCACTGTATTAACTGTGGGGAATACAGAGAAAGGTAAAAGTCCCTGGGGATGACAATGTGAAAACAATTGTGTACAAACAAGTTATGTTCAGGATAATTTGGAAATAACCAACAGAGGGAAAGCACTAGAATTAAGGGAGATTGGGAAAGCCTTTCTGTAGAAGATGGGATTTTAGCTGGAATTTGAAGGAAGCCAGGGAAGCTATGAATCAGGGATGAGGAGGAAGAGCATTCCAGACACAGGGGAAATACCCAAGCTGTGAGATGGAGTGTCTAGTAAGAGGGACAGCAGGAAAGCCAGAGTCACTCCTGCATCTAATTCCTCTGTATTGATTCTTCCTCTTGCACCTCATTTGAATAAGATAATTACTTTCTTCTCTGTTCTTGAATGGTTTTACTTTTTGAAGTCACATCATACTAACGTCTACCTCAATCTTTTTATAAACTATCTAATTACTAGTAACAACTTTAGATACAGGTTTTACATTTTCCATGCTTAAAAGGTGAACATTCTATTCTTACTTAGTCACTTGTAATTGGCCATCAGTATGTACCTTATATTTCTCTTGGCTCCTGTATGTCAAATCTTCTATTGAGTTCAGGTTTTTTTTTTTTTTTAACAGAGTTCTGAAAGTCTGATAGTTGATCAAATGTCCATTTTTTCTCTTTCAGAATTATGCTGAGCTTTGCCGGGTACCATATTTTTGGCCTGAGGTCCAGTTCGTTTGTTCTTCAATATGTAATATTCCAAGACTTGCAATCTTTGAATGTCTTTCAGTGTCTTGTGTAATTCTGATTGTGGTACCTTCATACATTATCTGTTTTTTTTCCTGTTGCTGATAATGTTTTCTCCTTGCTTTGGGGGTTTTAGAATTTAACTATAATCCTTCTGTGAGTTTCCTCATAGGATCTCTTTTAGGTGGTGATTCATGGATTTTTTCTATTTCTATTTTTTCCCTCTCGTTTTAATGTGTCAGGACAATTTTCTTCAACTATATCTTGTATTATTGTGTCAAGATTCTTTTTTGATCATAGCTTTCAGGTAGTCCAATTATTCTTATGTTTTCTCTTCTTGATCTGTTCTCTAGATCTGTTATTTTTCTTATGAGATGGTTCACATTTCTTCTCTTCTATTTTTTATTTAAAGAATGAAAAATTCTTATATTTTGTTTTTTTCTTATTTCTTCACCTCTTACAGCTTCACTGACTTCTGCTTGCCCAATTCTGATTTTCAAGGAATAATTTTCTTCCTTAAGATTTTTTATACATTAAAAACAATTAAATAAGGCCAATGAATTAAAAGGAAACAAAACAGCATTAGGTAACTTGAATTCTAATTGGAGGAAAGATTAGGGACTTATCAAGTTGGAAGGGGGAGAGCAAACAAGTGCACTTCCCTGAAATCAGAAATAGAAGTGCCTCCTGCCCCCCCCCGCCAGTGTCTATGAACAATCAAAGGAACATGTGTGATTGCCCTTTGTTGCCGAAGGAGACCATGCTATCAGAGAAATAATGACATGACTTGCACTTGACTTTGTTTTGAGTGAAGGAGGGCTGTGCAGGTCAGCAGCCTCACTTCTCCTTCAGAGCCATCTGAATCCAGTGACCAGAAATTCATCAGGATGACTGGAGATGACCCAGGATGAGGCAACTGGGGTTGCGACTTGCCCAAGGTCACATAGCTAGTGAGTGTCAAGTGTCTGAGGTGAGATTTGAACTCAGGTCCTCCTGACACCTGCAATGGTACTGTATCCACTGCACCACCTAGCTGCCCCCAAAGGAACATGGAAACAATAATTAACTGATCAGTTTTCAGATGATACATATGGCTGGCTTGGCATGTACAATTGTGAGAACTCCTTGCCTCAGTCTTTGGATCTGCCCTTGTTTCTGGTCACCACAACTTTGGGCCTTAGTGAAGGGTCTCTAAGCAGCAGGAGAGCTGGGCCAGCTTCCCAGCCATGCAGTACTAGGTTCAAACAGTAAAATAAGGTTTTTCTCCCAGTTCCCACAACTGAAAACAATTTTCTCAGAAGAGAGAAATTGGACCCTACCCATAGTCGAACAGAAAGGGAGCTGAGCTAGCTCCAGAACTGAGTCACAAGATGGAGTCAGTGGGATTCACTCAATTCAACACTTGCTAAACAGATTCCTCAATTTCCTCCTTTCTGTTTAGACTGTCATCACCCAGGTTATTATGGTGGTCTCCTAATTCCTGTTTTTGCCTCAAGTCTCTTTCATTCCATCTGTCATTCACCTAAAAATGTGTTTTTTCTTAGGAGCAAATCTGATGAAGTTACTCCTCTCCTCAATAGACAGCACTGGCTTCCTATTGCTTCTAAGATCAATGAGAACTTCCTCTGTTTATTCCTTCACAGTCTGGCTCAAACCATCTCTTATATGACAATCTTCCTCTTCCTGTACTCTGTGATCTGCCCAAATGGACCTTTTCCTCACACACTGCCCCCATCTCCTATCTCTGAGCCTTTGTCCTGGCCATCCCCCATTCTTGGGTCATGGATCTTCTCTTTCTCTAAGGTTCAGCTCAAGCACTACTTTCTAGGTGAAGCCTTTCCCGATCTTCCCAAATGTCAGTGTCTTCCCTCCCTATTTTCTACTTATTTGGATTCATTCTGTCTGTACTTTTATGGACGCTATTGTTTCATTCTTTATATTTGCATTCCCAGCACCTAACAAGGTGCCTAGCACACAGTAAGCGCTTAATAAACGCTTGTTGATTGACTGACTTTCTTTGGGGAAGAGCAGCAGTGAACAGAAAAGGAAAGACTGCTTAAGCATAAAGGAAGCAAAGAATCCACGAGTTGTGGGTGAAGCAGAGGGAAGGTCAAGTATGGAGGCTGTGCACATGTGTGGAGGTAGCAGATGAAGTGATGAGTTTGGGGAGCAGCAAGTTTGATTGAAACATAATTTGTGTGTGACAGGGAATAACAGGAGATCCTGGAAAAAGAGGCTAGAGTCAGAATAGGGGAGGACTCTGAATGCCAAGGTTAGGGTTTTGGAATTTCTCCAAGGGTTCATAGGGAGCAACCACAGTTTCTTGAGGAGGTGAGTTAAGTGGTCAGATTTAGACTCTCTAAAAATTACTTTGTCATTTGTGGGGTGGATAGATAAATGACATGATTTAGTAACTAAGCATTATTAAGTGCTTGCTGTGTACCAGGCACTGTGCTGAATGCTAAGTTTACATTTAAAAACCAGTCATTTCCTGGGCTCCAGTAGATTACAATCTGGGAGAAGGAGGATGTAAGATATGCCCAGGAGGGGTGACTGGGAGACGGCGCCCTGGTCCAGCAGTCACAGGAACTGTGAGCAGTCATACACAGCACAGCAGATCTCCAAGCCTTTTTCAGTAGCAGGGTGATTTTGATCTGGTTATTGTCCCCTGATCAAAAGGGAGAGAGACCTGTGACCTCTAAGGTTATGGACGCATGTGGGGGAGCTGTCACCTGCCCGAGTCTCTGCAGAGGGGCCGGGAGGGGGACACAAAGATCCACTGGAGGGATAAAGATCAGACAGGCAGTTAAATTGGGGTCAGGAGGGCTTGCGGTAAAATTTCCTGGGACTGTTTGCACCAGGCTGGGTGTGGTTGCAGCTATGCAGCAGCAGGCAGTCAGGACCCGTCTGGGAACCTGATGGTCTGAGTTCTAGTGCTAGCTTCATTCCAGATTGCGGTGTGACCTCGGAAAAGTGGCTTGCTGTCTCTGGACCTCAGAGAGGGTGGCGATGAGCATGTGCAGGAAGGACAGCCAGGTGCGGCCGGTGTTCTCATCGATCAGGTTGCGCTAATGGATTCGAGGGCGAGTGGGCCGTCCGGGCCGACCAGGTGTCCCTCCGGAGCACTTCATTGAGCTGAAGAAACCGAGTGTTGCTTTGCGAACGGGACTCAGCTCGTGCGGTATGTGCAGACACACATCCACGACCGGAGGAGTTTCTGCGCTTCGACAGCGACGTCGGGGAGTATGTGGCGCTGACGGAGCTGGGGCGGGGATTGCCGAAGATTGGAACAATCAGAAGGAAACCCTGGATTATAAACGTGGCCAGGTGGTTAACTAAGGCACAACTACGAGGAGACTGAGCCCTTCTTAGTGCGCAGGCGCAGTGAGTGTGCGCCCCCGGGGATGGGAGGGGGGACCAGGGGAGCCCAGCAGGGATCCAGGGAGAGGGAGGAGGGGGCGTCCTGGAGAGCGGGGAGAGCAGGGAGGGAAGAGAAGAGAAGGGGCTGGAAGGGAGCGCAGGGGGAAGGGAGGCTGAGATGGGAGGGCGCAGGACAGAAGGTGACGGGGGGGGGGGGGGGTGTCATAGGAGCAGATGCAGGGACGGGGGCCCCCAGAGTAGGGGAGAGACCAGGGGGATCAGGGATGAAGGGAGGGGGAGATGATGGATTGGGAGAGAGAAGGAAGGGAGGGGACCAAGGGAGACAGGAACAGGGAAGGGAGATGAGGAGTGGGAGGATATTGGGGACAAAGGGGGAGGAGGATGAAGGGAAGGAAGAAAAATGGGGAGAAGCAATTGTGTTGGAGGATAAAAAAGGAGGGATGAGAGGAAGAAGAAAAGTAAGAGAAATGGTGGGGAGAAATTGGGGCAGAAAAACCGGAGAGGAGCAAAGGGGACAAGGGGTCTGAAGAGAGAGGAGAAGAGAGGGGAGAATGAATAGAGGAGACAGAGGAAGGGACAGAGGAAGTGAGGAAGAGACCCTCTTATACCCAGCATGGATTTGGGTTCCTTGAGTCCTTTTTCCTTAGTCAAATTCAGATTTTTTTCCCTTCTCCAGTTCTAATGGGGATAAATTTTACTGAGAACAAGCCAAAAACCTTCACCTATAAATAACTCACATTTATACAATGCTAAAATTAATAGGAAGCTGAGTATGGTAGTGGATAGAGTGCCAGGCGTGGAGTCAGGAAGATATCTTCCTGAGTTCACATCTGGCCTCAGAAACTTCCTAGCTGTGTGACCCTGGACAAGTCACTTAACCTTGTTTGCCTGCAGTCCTCATCTGTAAAATGATCTGGAGAAGAAAATGGTAAATCAATTCGGTATCTTTACCAAGAAAACCCCAAATGGGGTAGCAAAGACTGAAGAATGACTGAACCACAACAAACTTGTTAATATGAAATTAAGTCCCCTGAGTCCTGAGTGCCCTGTTGTCACAAGCCTTTTAAAATCTTAAATAAAACTGCACCTTTTTAATTGCTGAATATAAGCTCATCAGAGTCTTCTTATGCTCTGGTCTCTCCCATCTCACCTTCCCTCTCACCTTTCCTTGTCCCAGCTTTCTCTGATAACACAGACTCTTACAACTGAGGCCTCACCACTGGAATTATCTTTCTCCAGAGGCCCAGACACATTCCTGCTTCTCCCAAGGCCCCTGAACTATGGGTCGGGATGCTTAGGTTTCTACTGGGCCTAGATGTTCTCCACAATTCTCCTGATTCAGAATTTCTTCAGTGGATTGATAGCATCTCTTAATATTTGAGCTGAAAATATTTCTTAAAATAGTTTATTACCTACATCTGTGATCTGCTTTTGGAGATAATTCATTACAAAGTATCTGTTTCTAATGAGAAAACTTGTCTGCTAATTTCTTCCAGTATCCCTGATTCCTGATGAGCTGTGGCTGTGATAATTCAGCACCATGGAGTCCTGCTAGTTCACATTTCTGGTCTTTGGGGGAGCTTAAATGTCTACCAAGCGGCCCATTTCTGGCTCTGGGGAGAAGAGGAGAACTGAGCCTGGTTGTAAATTGGGTGACTGAGGTGGGGAGGGGGTAGGGAGAACTGCTCTGTCTCCCTCATTGAAAGTCTTTTTCTTTCTGCCAGTTGAGCCTGAGGTGACTGTGCATCCATCAAAGATGGCTCCCTTGGGACACCACAACCTGCTTGTTTGCTCTGTCACTGGTTTCTATCCTGGAGACACTGAAGTCAGGTGGTTCCTGAATGGGCAAGAACAGACATCTGGGGTTGCGTCCACAGGCCTGATCAGCAATGGAGACTGGACTTGCCAGATCCTGGTGATGCTGGAAATGACCCCCAAGCATGGAGATGTCTACACCTGCCAAATGGAGCACTCCAGCCTTCAGACACCTGTTATTTTTGACTGAAGTGAGATAGAGTTCCCTTAACTTCTGCTTCTAAAATTGCTCAGGACATGGAGCTACCTCTGAGATCCCCTCAGTGTATATCCTGTGCCCTCTTTTCTTCTGCCCTGGGCTGATACAAACCCCATGTGGTGCTACCCACCCTCCTCCCTTTCCCCTAATAGCAGTGCTGACCCAAGAGCTATGGAGACATAGAACCTTGTCAGCCTCCTCACTGACCCCAGTCCTGAGAGGTGTCCTCCCTCTGGGACTCTTGTGATCAGCCTATAAACCTCTTTGTCCTGGGGTAGGGGAGCAAGGCTTTGAGATGAATTGATGTCAGTGTCCCCTGTTGAGTTTTTACTTCCTGAGACCTGAAAGGCCCTTTGCACATCAATCCCTTCCATTCTTAGACAGGATTTAGCCACCTTCTCAGGCTTGCTTCAGACTTGTCTGCTCCCCATATGGAGCTGACTCCTGGAGAGAAGATTTTCATCCTTGATGTCTCTTCTTCCCACAAGCACAGTCTGACTCTGCCCAGAGTAAGATGCTGAGTGGAGTCGGGGGCCTTGTGCTTGGGCTGATCTTCTTTGGCGTTGGCCTCATGGTCCACAAGAGGAGTCAGAAAGGTGAGATAGTCTGGGGAAAGCCCTGAGGTCCCCTCCCCTCCATGATGTTCTCTAGGAGAAAGAGGATATTTGATTGTACCAGAAATCTGGCCCTAGGACAGAGGTGAAAGGGTGGTCTGGTTCTGGCTTCTGCTCTTCCTCTCCAGGGACTTACAAGGGACTAGATCCCAGGGCTCAAGGAGTTTTAGGGAATCCCATATTCACTAGTAGAGGCAGCTTTGAAAGGGTTCTCAGATTCCATCCTTTAGCCCCTTCCCCTGCCATTTCCTCCCCCCCACTCTGCCCCCATCCACTCACGCAGTTGTAGCTGGATGGATAAAGGATCTATTAAGTGCTTCCTCTATGTTGTTAGGTATTGGGGTAAGCAGTAGGATTTCCCTATCCTACACTTCTCAGAACCTTGGTGCCTCTTGCTTCTATGGCTCTAGGATTTACAAGTATTTGTATGTCTGTCTTTCTCTCTTCCTTTTCCAGGAAATTGGGGTCCACAAGCAACAGGTAAGATCCTTCTTCCCAGGTGGGCTGAGGGTTCTTATAGTATATCCTCTGCCCAGTGGGGCCTAAAGGTTAGAAGAGACTTGGGGGCCCTTAGCGAGAAGAAGTGCTTCTGTTTGTGGGTTCAGACCTCCATGGAGACTCTTCTGTGCCTGTTCTGTGTCCTCTGCAGGGTTTCTGAGCTGATCTCTGAGCCTGTGTCCCCTGGAACTGTTGCCTCCCCTCAGACTCCCTCTCATGTTTGGAGGCCCCTGCTTGCCCAGATCTCTAGGACATTAGCTCTACTGACCCCTTCCCTAGAATACTTTATTCCTTGTATATTTGATTCTGTTTGATCTCTTTGGCATTTCCTCAACAGATATTCTGTGACCCCCTCCACCCTCCTTAGCTTCTGTACCTTTTATTTAATGCATTTTTGTCTCTTGAACCTTCAGCCCGGTAATTAGAAGATTGAAGATCAAGTGGTGCTTGGTAACACGTAGACAAATAGAAGGGAGCAGAGGGAGAAAACTTCAGCATTTGGGATTTGTAGAATCTGTCAAAGTGTGAAATGCCTCCAGATGTGCAGATTGCGATCCATCTACACCTTTTCTTCCTGGGTTCTTCTTGTCCATTTCTTTCATAATTCCTACAGAAGTTGGCTAATCAGCATGCTGGTGGCCTTCCTCTATATTTCCTGATATTGCATGGATACCAATGGCCCTCATAGACTGTCTGCCCAGAAATCCCTAGCTTTCCCATGTGATGGGCCCCCCTCATTCTGGTGATCCATCTCTTTGATGACTTCCGTCACTTCTGCTCAGTTCCTCTTTGATGATTAAGAGGCAGCTTATGCTTGCCTATCATGTCTCTTTTCCTTGCACTTTTAAGAAATTAAAGTTTTACACAAGAACTTCTTACAAAAAAAAAAATCCCAATGGTGGTTCTCAAGGCAAAATGCCTTCCACACTCAGAGAGAGAAATATGGAAGTCACTCACATAATGTAGCAGATCATGTTTGTGTATGTGTATGTGTTTGTGTATCGTGTTCTGATTTGTTATACGATTTCTTTCATTTATCTTAGTCTGACTACATAGCATGACTATAGTGAAAATATACTCAATAGGAAAGTACATGTAGAATCTATACAGAATTGTATGCAGTCGTGGGGAGGGAGGGAGGTAGTGGGGGGTAGGTGGGGGGGATAAAATCACAATTGTATGGCAGTGATTGTTAAACATTAAAAAATAAAAAAATAAAAAAAAAAGAAATTAAAGTTTTAGTAATGTATTTTGCATTTACATTTATTTATCGCTTAATATATACCCTATCCTCATTAGCCCTCCCTCATAACAAAATTTTTACTCAAAAGTTCCATAGAAACTCTCACTTTGATCACAGTTTGCTATATTCTCTTCTAGATTGGTTATTTAATTATGTAGCAAAGAGTAAATGTTTTCCTCCCTGACCACGGTCCTCCCTTCATTTTCACCTTCACCTCAACCACGATTCAGTTATAAAGAGTGGAGTCCCTGGCAGATATCCTCTACATCCACTATAATATCCTCCTGCTATCAAAACCATGTAATAAATTCAGTCTATTTTTCCCCAGGCAAGGAAGAAGATTAAAAATACTGCAATTAAAAATACTCCGTAATCCTTTCTAGAATAGTTTTGATTGTTGAGATTTCATCTAAATCCATCTAAACATTTGTTACAGACCATGTGCCACAACAAGCTCAAAATATGCAAAGGATCTGAATATCAATATGAATGAAAAACATTTAAAAGTAGAAGCAAATAGATCAGGGACTTTTCACTGGTGTGGCCAGGGGGAGAGTTCTTAACTAAATGAGATAGAAACAGAGAGAGACAGAAAGAGACAGAATGACAGAGAAAGGTGATAAAAGAGACTCATTTTTATTTCTATGAAATTGAAATTTTTTTGTTTTGAACAAAATAAATCAATGCTATCATAGGAAAGGAAGTTGTAAATGTGGGGAAATGTTTTTAATCAAAATTCCTAACAAGTATCTGATATAAAAATATATAGGAAGCTAATATATAACCAAGAGGCACACTCCAATCAATAAAGTGCCAAAGAATATGAATTAACTTCTTAAAATAAAATTGCAAACTATTAACCAAATGAAGGATACCACTAAATCATTAATAATTAGAGAAATTCAAAACAAAATAATTCTGATATTTTCTGACATTTTGCTTTGCACACAGGAAATTGAACATGATGACAAGAGGACTGCAGAGAAATTAGATATTTTAGTTCTCTGTTAGTGTGGCTATGAATTGGTTTAACCATGCTGGAGAGTAATTTGGAATTAAGTTGAATAAGTGCCTGAAAGGCCGACACTGTTTGAAGCTGAGATCCCACTGCTAGGTGTATATATTCCAAGAGAGAAAAAAATTAGAAAACATGGCACCATATACATTAAAATATTAAAAGCATTTTTTTTGGTAGTAAAACAAAGTGGAAACAAAGTGACTACTCAATTGTTGGGAAATGAATAAATGAATTGTGGTACATGAATGATTATTGGGTCAGAGACAATGATTATGAAGTATTCAGAAAAATGTGAGAAGACCTAAATGAATTAAAGCAGAGTAAAGTAAATGGAACCAGGAAAAGAGCATATCCAGATTGTGTCAGTGTGAATGGAAAGAACAAAAAGCACTGAATATTGTAAAATTATAATAACAAAGAGATGAGAGAGACAAGAATAAATATCTCCAGCATCTGTTCCCCACCCTTCTCCCAGGGAGACGTTGATTCCTGCCAGGAGGGGAAGCAGGAGATTGAGACCAGAGATTGGACACTCTATTCTCCTCAGAGGTAGGACATACCAGGCCATAATTATATTCTAACTGCTCTTTTAAATATACTTATTGCAAGGGACATTATATTTTAGATTTAAAGTATACTCCCTGATCCCCATTTATTAATGGAACAGGAGGGTTTCATCCCATATATCTGAGGTTTGCTTCCCTTCTCTTGAGCTACTGTTCCACAATGAACACACATAAGAAATAACAAAGAAATCCATTTATCCAAGTTGATAGTAAAGCAGAAATTGGGTATATAGCCTACATAGGAGAATATGTATCAGACAATGCAGAGTGAAAGAGCTCTCCTACTGGGAGCAAGGTAACTCCGCTCAAGCAAGAGAGAGACCCAGACATGACCCAAGGAGAAATTCCCTGAAGTTTCTTGGATAGAGTCATAAAAAATAAGGAGGCAGAAATACATTCAAGTTGACAAGAATTTTATTGATATTTTCATGCAGTAGTCAGAATGCTACTGCCTACATGTGGGCAGAATACGTGTATTTATGTAGCCCACACAAGACAACAAAAACTCCTCTATATTGCCTCACTTTTTACACCATTGATCAAACAACTCTGGCTCTTCTCATTACCAAATATTATTTCCCAATTGCCATAATATTGGTACCAGTATTTTTTCTTATCCTGAAGACATTCTGTTTTTGACACCTTCCAGAGATCTGTGCAAAGATCCTGCAGTTTATCGGCAACTCTATTGCCACCTTTTTTCATGAGTCAGCATGAATTACTTTCCCTTATTACAGCATTCTGTAATATTCACATACAAAAATATAACTCTTCAAATCCCTTGATTGAAATTATTAATAGTCTCATAATTTTCTAGCAATTCCCAAAATGACATCAGTCCAAGCGGAAATGATATACAGATTACAGAATAGGTACCACGTTCCTGAGACACATGGAACTAATAAAACCAGAAAAATTGCAATGGAATGAATACAATCCAATATAGCTTTACATTTTAGATTTAAGTCAAGTCATTAAATATATTTAAAAAGGAATCAAATCAATGATGGATAGTCAAAGAGGATTCCAGTTCAGCTAGGCAGATGAATTTGCCTTCATCACGTAAGATTTCTATAAACTGTTGTCTTCTTCCTTTCATAATTTTCATTAGGGATTAGAGCACAATATCATTATTTTGTGAGACATTCATAAATCATTTCCACTGAAAGGACAAATCCATGGAATAGCTACCATGCTGGTAATTGAGATTTAAAGCTCTCCCTCTGTCTGGCATAGCCCAGTATATCTGTCCAGATCAATTATCTATCAAATAGATAACAACAGTCCAGCAAATAAGATCCTCATCAGTTTCCAGGGAGACTGAGATTGTGCCATCCTCCCAAGTGACATTATTGAAGAATGGCATGCACAACCCCCCTTCAACCATCGTTCAGTCGGCAGTGTCCACGATCTGATTCTTTAGGCAAGCATCTAATGTGTATCTCTCAAGTGTCTATTCATGCACCAGAACAGGTTTGTGGAGGTATTTCTTTGACAGTCTCTAAGTTTCTGGTTGCTTGTGGAGATTCTCTAAGTAATGTTGCTAAAGTCTATTTAAACGGGTGCCACAAATGATTCAGATTCAGTTGGAATTGATACTAAACTCTTCATGTGATGTTTATTGTAACAGCAGGTGTAAATGCATGAGGCCAGGTTTAGGTGAGATCACTTAGAGCTATCTGCACTTTTGGGGTACAAGAAGGTACTTTAAGACTGCCTGTCAAGTCATTGCTTACCCCATTAGGTGAAGATTTGCGGCTGAGGATAGAAAGTCACAGATTGTAAGCAAGGTTGTGGATCACCTCCATTACCAACAAGGCTATATTGTGGCTCCCCTTGGGAAGAGTCTGGTGGTCTTCCTGACCCACTAATGAGTCAGTAACCAAGCTGGCTGGTCTGCTATAGCATAGGCTGGTTGACAAGTGAACCAAACCATTGGTTTTTTAATACAGTTTTTCAAAGGGGAAGGAGAGAAAGAGTATTATTATCTGGAGTGCATATACATAGGGTAAGCCAGATGGTACCTTGGGGCTTATCTAAAGGAAACTTATGCCTATGAGGGTATAGACATATACCTTGCCTTGTAGCCCAGCTAAGTTTACCTATATGAACTTAAGTCTTAGAGGGTGTAACCATGACTATTCTAGACTTACATGATTTTTATGTTAAAAAGAAGTTATTTTGCTCATTGTAGAGATGGCACATATCTTGCGGTTACATTAATAACAATATGGGGCCTTAGGAATTAAATTAAATTATGGAAGCAGCTGGCCAGGCAACAGCCTCTGTTGTGCTCACTTCTCTGCTCTCTATTCCCCTAGTCAAGGATTTATAGATAGTTTATTACTCGTGCCTGATTCACAACTCTTTTAGTTGTCAATAAATTTCACACTTGCTAGTGATAAGACTGAGTACAATTTAGTAAAAACTGGTGAAATATAATCCAGTTGGCCTTCCAGTAACTAGTTCATGTGGTAAAAACTAATTCAGGTTTTATAAAGCTAACTTTATAAATAACAGAGCCATGGGAAGAACATCAAAGAATCCTATGCAATAAGATAGAGTGATTTACTAGGAAAGAAAAAGGAGGGACAAAACTATAACAACTTCAAGACGGTTCCTCCAGGCTTAAGCCCAAGGGAACAGAATGACTTAACATAGGCATAACAAGATAAAGCATCCTTACTTCTGTCTGATCTCAAGTAAGAGTTATAGTTAATTCTTTGGAACAGCCAATTATGAAACAAAATTTCACATTATTCACAGTGTATCATAACCAAGTTCAGCATTAACTAAATGGGAAACATTCTTGTTCAAAAAGAAAATAACACAGTGAGGAAACTTAGTCAAGAGGTCATTCCATTACCTCGTAAAGCTATCCTCTCAAACATCCCAACCATGAACATTTATTTGTGGCAGTTCCCTCAAATGGTGGACTACTGACTATATGAAAATTCAGACAATTGTACTTGAATTCAAAACTAAGAACAGTACAAAATACAGTTCCAAGAGATTTTACCTCAAAGAGCAAGTTTCACTAATCACAGCTTAGTGTTAGGCACAATTATTGTTCCCTCTCTCATGTTTTTGCAATAACACTTAATAATAATTTTCTCAAAATATTTTACTCAACATCAACATTCACTCAACATTTTTTCGTCTTCACCTTATAAATGACTTCTTCACTATAAACAAACTTGTAGGTCCCTTCCCCCTCTCCACTTTGTTGATGAATGTTTGTGATAGTAGAGGGGATGCCAATTTCTCATTAACTTTTGCTGTTTTTTGGTGAGCCCATTTTTAGTCATTATATAAGAAATGTATGTTCATAATTTCATTACTTTTGAACAGAGGTAATGTTTTCGATTTCCTTGTTTCAGAAAATTCTCATGAATCCTAAAAGAGGGGACTGAAAATTGTGGACTGCCACATTAAAGCTTTGCAGTAGACTAACTAAAAGGAACAGACCCTATAATTTGAAATACTGGTAGTAAATCCCGCTTGGGAAAATTAAGATATAGTATGATGATTATGATCCCATTTGAGATTTTTTTGGTAAAGATACTAGAATGGTTTCACATTTCTTTCCAAATTATTTTAAAGATGAAAAAACTGAAGCAGAGTTAAGTGACTTCCTTGAGGTCACACATCTAGTATGTGTTTAAGGCCAGATTTGAACTCATGACTTCCTAATTTTAGTCCCAGTACTCTATGTATTGTGCTACATAACTGCCTGTTTTTCAGTAAATAAACTCATACTTTTAGAATTTCACTATGTTTGGCAAGTTTTTTTCACATAGATAATGATTTTGTGACCTTGACCAAGTAGCTGGTCCCAAGGAACCTGGCAAGTTTACAGAAAAGGAGGTTTTTAAAAGGTCCTTTTTCGGGTACCTTTCTTTCCCACACAGGAAATTTTTATTTTTCCTCTTAAAAAATACACTCAAGTAAATATGTGATTGGTATTAACATGGCTATCGCCTCTAATAACTTTATAATTTCACAGTATCCATATCAAAAGAGAAGTCATTTTCCAATGATGTTATTGTAATATTCTCTTAATAGTACTTCTTATACAATAATTTCCAAAAAATTCAAGGAAATTTAGAGATACAATAATAACATATACAACATTTTGGATTTAAAATATGAAAAAAACTTTGACATTAAAATGACATCAGTTTAGTTTCTGAATTCATTTCTGAATTTTCTTACATAGAAAATAACTTCATTCATCTGATCAGTTTTGGCATTTTATAGTGATTGCATTTAATACTAGTACAGAGTAATTTTGATCTAATTATCTTTTTTTGACTATTTCTAAACATATTGCCTTATTTAAGTGTATTTTTCATTAAGACCTGATTTACCTATAGAGGGTCAAAGATCAGAAGTATTCAAAGAGTAGAACCCATCTTACTCAAAATGATATAGGAATAAACTAAATCACATCTGGATCTATATGTACAAAGGCATCATACTGAATCTTAATTTTCCCAAGGGTAATTTACTTCCAGTATTTCAAATTATTCAAACTAAAATCTTTTTAGTTAGTCTGCTGCCAAAGATTTAATGTGGCAGACTGGTATTTTTATTCCCTTCTTTTTGGGTCCTTGAGGTTTTTCTGAAACATGGAAATAGAAAACATTACCTCTATTCAAAAGTAATGAAACTATGAACATATATTTCTTTTTTTATTTTTATTTTTTATTTTTTTTAAATTTATTTATTTAACTTATAACATTCATTTTCACAAAATTTTGGGTTCCAAATTTTCTCCCCATTTGTCCCCTCCTCCCACCCCAGAACACCGAGCATTCTAATTGCTCCTATCACCAATCTGCCCTCTCTTCTATCATCCCTCCCTTTCCTTGTCCCCATCTTCTCTTTTGTCCTGTAGGGCCAGATAACTTTCTATACCCCTTTACCTATATTTCTTATTTCCTAGTAGCAAGAACAATACTCTACAGTTGTTCCTAGAACTTTGAGTTCCAACTTCTCTTCATCCCTCCCTCCCCATCCATTCCCTTTGGAAGGCAAGCAATTCCATATAGGCCATATCTGTGTAGTTTTGCAAATGACTTCCATAATAGTCGTGTTGTGTAAGACCAACTATATTTCCCTCCATCCTATCCTGCCCCCCATTGCTTCTATTCTCTCTTTGGATCCTGTCCCACTCCAAGAGTGTTGACTTCAAATTGCTCCCTCCTCCCATTGCCCTCCCTTCCACCATACCCCCCACCCTGCTTATCCCCTTCTCCCCCACTTTCTTGTATTGTAAGATAGGTTTTCATACCAAAATGAGTGTGCATCTTATTCCTTCCTTTAGTGGAATGTGATGAGAGTAAACTTCATGTTTTTCTCTCACCTCTCCTCTTTTTCCCTCCACTAAAAAGTCTTTTGCTTGCCTTTTTTATGAGAGATAATTTGCCCCATTCCATTTTTCCCTTTCTCCTCCCAATATATTTCTCTCTCACTGCTTAATTTCATTTTTTAAAGATATGATCCCATCCTATTCCATTCACTTTGTCCTCTCTGTCTATGTGTGTGTGTATGTGTGTGTGTGTGTGTGTGTGTGTGTGTGTGTATGTGTGTGTGTGTGTGTGTGTGTGTGTGTGTGTGATCCCACCCATTACCCAGATACTGAAAAGTTTCAAGAGTTACAAATATTGTCTTTCCATATAGGAATGTAAACAGTTCAACTTTAGTAAGTCCCTTATGACTTCTCTTTGCTGTTTACATTTTCATGCTTCTCTTCATTCTTGTTTGAAAGTCAAATTTTCTTTTCAGCTCTGGTCTTTTCATCAAGAATGCTTGAAAGTCCTCTATTTCATTGAAAGACCAGTTTTTCCCCTGAAGTATTATACTCGGTTTTGCTGGGTAGATGATTCTTGGTTTTAGTCCTAGTTCCTTTGACTTCTGGAATATCCTGTTCCATGCCCTTCAATCCCTTAATGTAGAAGCTGCTAGATCTTGTGTTATCCTGATTGTATTTCCACAATACTTGAATTGTTTCTTTCTAGCTGCTTGCAATATTTTCTCCTTGACCAGGGAACTCTGGAATTTGGCCACAATGTTTCTAGGAGTTTCTTTTTGGATCTATTTCAGGTGGTGATCAGTGGATTCCTTGAATACTTATTTTGCCCTCTGGTTCTAGAATCTCAGGGCAGTTTTCCTTGATAATTTCATGAAAGATGATGTCTAGGCTCTTTTTTTGGTCATGGCTTTCAGGTAGTCCCATAATTTTTAAATTGTCTCTCCTGGATCTATTTTCCAGGTCAGTTGTTTTTCCCATGAGATATTTCACATTATCTTCCATTTTTTCATTCTTTTGGTTTTGTTTTGTGATTTCTTGTTTTCTCATAAAGTCATTAGCCTCCATCTGTTCCATTCTAATTTTGAAAGAACTATTTTCTTCAGTGAGCTTTTGAACCTGCTTTTCCATTTGGCTAATTCTGCTTTTGAAAGCATTCTTCTCCTCATTGGCTTTTTGAACCTCTTTTGCCAATTGAGTTAGCCTATTTTTAAATGTGTTATTTTCTTCAGCATTTTTTTGGGTCTCCTTTAGCAAGGTGTTGACCTGCTTGTCATGCTTTTCTTGCATCTCTCTCATTTCTCTTCCCAGTTTTTCCTCCACCTGTCTAACTTGATTTTCAAAATCCTTTTTGAGCTCTTCCATGGCCTGAGCCCACAGAATATTTAGTCTGGATGTTTGGGATACAGAGGCCTTGACTTCTATGTCTTTCCCTGATGGTAAGTCTTGTTTTTCCTCATCAGAAAGGAAGGCAGGAGATATCTGTTCACCAAGAAAGAAGCCTTCTATGGTCTTATTTTTTTCCCCCTTTTCTGGACATTTTCCCAGCCAGTGACTTGACTTCTGAGTGTCCTCTCCACACCCACCTCGCCTCCAGATCAGTCCAGTGAACGCTTAAGAGCTGAGATTCAAATTCTGCTTCCCAGCCTTAGGGCTTTGGCGGGGCAGGGCTGCTATTCAGTGTGAGATTAAGTTCAGGGCTCGGGTGGGGCAGGGCTGCCTCACAGGGCTCAGTTCCCTCAGGGAGTTTAGGCAGAGACTTTCAACAATGGATCTGAGCTCCTGCCTGCTTTGGGAGCCCTTGTCTGCTGCTGCCTCTGCTGTTGCCTCCCAAGGGGGCCTGAGTTATGGGGATACCCCACTCCCCTCTCGGGGAGCCAAAAAGACTCTCTCACTTACCTTTGGTGTCTGTGGGTGGAGGGACCTGCCTGGCCGCTGAAGATTGAAGCCCCTGAAGCCTGCTTGGATCTGCTCCTCTCAGTGCCGCGTGGCCAAGGCAGGGCTGGGCTCTGCTCTGGGTCAGGTGCACGATGAACCTTTCATGTCAGTTTTTCAGGTCTCTCTGGAACAGAAATCTCCTCTACTCTGTTGTTCTGTGGCTTCTGCTGCTCCTGAATTTGTTGGGAGTTCTTCTTTACAGGTATTTTATGGGCTGTGGGTTTGGAGCTAGCATATGTGTGTCTTTCTACTCCACCATGATATTTCTTTTTTTAAAAAAAATATTTATTTTTAGTTTTCAACATTCATTTCCACAAGATTTTGACTTCCAAATTTTCTACCCATCTCTCCCCTCCTCCCACCCTGAGATAGAATGCATTGTGATTATCCCTTCCCTCAGTCTGCCCTCCCTTTTATCATACTCCCCTTATCCCCTTCCCCTTTACTTTGTTGAAGGGCAACATAGATTTCTATACCCCATTGCCTATATATATTATTTCCCATTGCATGTAAAAACAGCTTTTTAACTTTAAAAAAAACCTTTAAGTTCCAAATTCTCTCCCTTCTTCCCTCCCCAAGCACCCTCATTGAGAAGGCAAGCAATTCAATATAGGTTATACATTTTTCACTAAACAAAACACTTCCACAACAGTCATGTTGTGAAAGACTAACTCAGTTTCCTTCTATCCTATCCTGCCCCTCAATTATTCTATTTTCTCCTTTGATCCTGTCCCTTTCTAAAGAGTTTACTTCCAAGTAACCCCTCCCTCAATCTACCATCCCTTCTATCATCCTCCCTCTTATCCTTTCCCCCCATACTTTCCTGTACGATAAGATACCCAACTGAGTGTGTATGCTATTACTTCTTTAAGCCAAATCCAAAGACAGTATCACTCATTCCTTCTCACCTTCCCCTCTTTCCCTCCACTGTGAAACCTTTTTCTTGCCTTTTTTACGTGAGATAATTTACCCCATTCTATATCTCCCTTTCTTCTTCTCCCAATATATTCCTCTCTCACCCCTTAATTTTATTTTTTAGCTGTCATCCCTTCATATTCAACTCACCCTGTGCCATCTCTCTCTCTCCCTCTCTCTCTCTCTCTCTTTTTGTCCATCCATCCATCCGTCTGTCTATATATTTATCTGTCTATCTCTTCCAATTAGCCTAATACTGAGAAAGGTCTCAGTATCATCTTTCTTTGTAGGAATGTAAACAGTTCAACTTTAATAAGTCCCCTATGGTTTCTCTTTCCTGTTTACCTTTTTCATGCTTCTCTTGTTTCTTGTATTTGAAAGTCAGATTTTCTGTACAGCTCTGGTCTTTTCATCAAGAATGTTTGACAGGCCTCTATTTCATTAATTATCCATTTTTTCCCCTGAAGAAATATCCTCAGCTTTGCTGAGTAGGTGATTCTTGGTTTTAATCCTAACTCCTTTGACCTCTGGAATATCATATTCTAAGCCCTTCGATCCTTTAATGTAGAAGTTGCTGGCTCTTGTGTTATCCTGATTATATTTTCACAGTACTTGCAATATTTTATCCTTGACCTGAAAACTCTGGAATTTGGCTACAATGTTCCTAAATATTCCTACAGAACTCCAAAGGAGTTTTCCTTTTGGGGTCTCTTTCAGGAAGTGATCAGTGGATTCTTTCCATTCCTATTTTACCCCCTGGTTCTAGAATAATGGGCAGTTTTCCTTAATAGTTTCTTGAAAGATGGTGTCTACGCTATTCTTTTGATCATGGCTTTTGGGTAGTCCAATAATTTTAAAATTATGTCTCCCAGATCTATTTTCCAGGTCAGTTGTTTTTCCAATGAGATATTTCACATTGTCTTCTATTTTTTCATTCTTTTGATTCTGTTTTATAATTTCTTGATTTCTCATAAGCTTTCATTTCCTCCATTCTAATTTTTAAAGAATTATTTTCTTCAGTGAGCTTTTGGACCTCCTTTTTTTTTGACCAATTCTGATTTTTAAGACATTCTTCTCCACATAGGCTTTTTGGACTTCTTTTGCCATTTGGGTTAGCCTATTTTTCAAGGCGTTATTTTCTTTAGTATATTTTGGGTCTCCTTTAGTAAGCTATTCACTCGATTTTCACGATTGTCTAGCATCACTCCCATTTATCTTCCCAATTTTTCCTCTACTTCTCTTACTTGATTTTCAAAATCCTTTTTGAGCTGTTTCATTGCCTGAGACCAATACATATTTTTCCTGGAGGCTTTTGATGTCAGATTTTTGACTCTGTTGTCTTCTTCTAGTTGTATGTTTTGGTCTTCTTTGTCACCAAAGTAGAATTCTATAGTCTGATTTTTTTTACACTGTTTGCTCATGTTCTCAGCCTTGACTTTTTACCTCTCTCCCAAGGTAGGATTCTTCTTCCAGTGACATTGGGGTTAGGGGTGGGTGTACTGTCCCAGGCTTCAGGTGTTTTGTATCAGCCACTCAATCTCCCACTGTCTGTGAGCCCAGAGCTCTGGAAACAATCTATCCTGCCTTTGCTGGCTGCCATTGCCAACACCCCCCCACCCCCACCCTGGGGCTGAGGTCAGACCAGCCAGATCTGCTGTTCTTCTTTCACCCATTTCCCACAGAGTTTTCCGACTGATCTTTTTGACACTTTTGGGTTGAGAAGTCTGAAAACTGCCACAGTTGCCAATAATTCAGTCCCCTTGGGGCCTGCTCCAACCTGTCTTTGCTGGTACAGACCATGCCAGACTGCACTCCATTCCCTGCCCAGTGAAATAGACCCTTCCTGTTGATTTTCCAGGTTGTCTTGGGCTAGGGATTTTTTCACTCTGTCATTTTGTATGTTCTGTGGCTCTAGAATTTTTTAAGAGTCATTTTTTACAGGTATTTGGGAGGCTTTGGGGGAGAACTCAGGAAAGTCCCTGATTTTACTCTGCCATCTTGGTTCTGACTGCCTATAAATCTTCCTTTCTTCAACTAAATTTTAAGCAACCAGAGGACAGAGACTAAACTGATAATTCTCTATTCCCCGATGCTGGGGATGGAAGCTCAATTCCATGTGGACAGTCTTGGGCGGGTAAAGGTGGGAACTTCTAAATCTTAGAGTTCTCATGAGGCCCCCCATAAAACACCAGGGAATCGAGGAGTGAGACCGAACAATCTCGTGTATTTCCGCCTCTTCCCGTGAGAAACGTGATGGGAGGAGCATCCCCCTCGAGACTGTCCCGGATCTGGGCACACCTATTGTTATCTAACAGGCACGGTATTCAGATGCAAACTATGTGGCCAGAGAGCTTAATTAGGGTCAGGAAAGCCTGAAGGCGCTCTTAGCGCGGAGGGGCCCTGACAAACAGAAGGCCTCTCCTCCCTTTTCCTCTCTTCGCTCTCCCCTCCCCCTCTCTCCCCACTTACACTTCTGCTTCCAATCTCTTATTATAAGATCTTTGCCTCCTTGGGAGATTCCTCGCTCCCTCCTAAGGAAGAATTCCCCCTGCACTTGTAACCAGGACCCTGAATAAAGCTTAACCCTTGTTCGACTCCGGAAAGTCTCTTCTCTCATACGTTTATCCGGTTTGGCCAGCCGAAGACCTGCGATAGAGGTAAGGTAAGACTCGGGTAGCCCTCAGGCCTCTAGGCCTGGCACCCCACAAATCTTAATAATGCTGATGATACAATAGCACCCACATAATTAGTGACTCATTAATGTTCTCTGGTCCTACTTCCATCCCATTTTGGTAGAAGTTATATCCTTTCTGTGGTCCTGAGGGGAGACAAAAAATGAGTGAAGAAAAGGAAAAAGTGAATATTGGTGAGACATCTGGAGTATTACAACCCTCACTAATACTCAGTGAGTTTATCATCCCCTTACCCTCCATGAGTTAATGCGAAATAGCAAGTTCCTGTGCTGCCCAGATAGATATCTGGAAAAGAACTAACTTCAGATGGTGGTGGTGGTGGTAAAGATGATATTGATGATTATGATGAAGAAGAAGAGGAAGAAGAGGAAGAAAAGGAAGAAGAAGAAGAGGAAGAGGAAGAAGAGGAAGATGAAGAAGAAGAACAAGAAAGAAGAATAACAAGAATAAAGAAGAAGAAGAAAGAAGAAGGAGAAGAAGAAGAAGAAAGAAGAAGAAGAACAAGAAAGAAGAAGACGAAGAAGAAGAAGAAAGATTTGTAGTGTGGATGATTGGCCACATGGGAGTATTAGTATATCCACAGCTCACACAAGAAGTGACTAGAATTGTAGTTTCTGTTAATAAACCATACTATCCTCTTGGGAATGAGAGTTCCTGTTCTCTTCCTGTTTCCACTGCTCTGGTGCTGACAGATGATCCCTGGAGGCCCCTCTCTCTGGCTGAACTCCCATAAATTGGTGGTATTCATAAAATACTCAGCTGAAAATAGTTCCCAAGGTGCAGTCACGAAGAAGTTTGAGGTTCTGACAGATGTGTAATCATTGAGCCTCAATGACGGAGATACTGGGAACTCCAGGGGCCAGACCAGCCTAGACTGCAGGGGAGATAGCTGGATAGTGTCAGAAGGTCCTTCTTCTGAAACTTTCCACCTGCAAGACAGTCTTGGGTAGAGGATAATTCTGTTATATCACAGTGGACTCACTCCCCATGCCAGGGCATCCTCCCCTCCCCTAGTGTTATCCAAGAACTCCTGGTTAGAGATTCTATGATCATCAGCTGGTCAAAGAAGTGGTACTGGCTGATTTGGGGTCAGGGAAGGTGCTGTCAGCAGTAACAGGAAATAAGACCTGCCTGCGTCAGAGATGGGGAACTGAGAGGGCTTGGTGAAGGCCAGGTCTGGGCAGGTTTTTTCAGTCCATTAACATGTAATCATGAAGACATAAGACACTGCATCCTGGATCAGCTCTCTTTCTCTCTCCAGCATAGTATCAGCTTCTGAGCTGTCTCTTATGGGCAAATGGAGAAATCTTCCTCCTCATTACTCCCATTCCATAATGTTTTTTATAACATCTAAGGATGGATATGAATTACCCCCAGATTCATTAAAATGCTTCCAATCTCATTTGTAAGGGGAAAACTAGCAAAATTCATCCCCTGTAACACCAAAGTTAAAATGAGCTTAGCAGTTTAAACGTGGCAATTAAGAGTAGCTTAGAAAGGTTTAGATTGAGGTTTCATGGGGAAGGTCTAGACTTTCAGGCCCTCTACATTTACTTCGGGGATGTGAAGAAAAAGCTGTTGAGAAAACATCATCTTATGTTTGTTTTGCTCTTTAAGTGTTAAATGGACCTTTCCTTAGTGTGCCAAATAGTGTTTTTCTAAAACCAGTGCTAACATTAACTGTAACTAGAAGAACAGCACAATTATCTCAGGGGTAAAGCAAGGATGTCCATTTTTGTCAGGATTATTTGGTATACTTACAGAAATGCTAATCTTAATTTTTATTCTACATATTCTTTCAGTTTTTAGTAGTGTTTTTCGGAAACAACACATTGTGAGGCTTTTTGCTTAAGCAATCTTTCACTCTTTTAAGTCTTATTGGATTATTTAATATATCGCATTTAAAGTTAAGAGAGTTTGGTTTATGTTTTCTGACTGTGAAGCTGCTGGTACTAAAAATGTCAATCTCTCTTGGAGACACTCCAGGTAAATGCTAAGCGTGAATTCAGAGATCCCAGGCTGGGAGTACAAGGGAAGTATTCTTCCCTCCATGGCTTGGACAGAAGCCCTGGATTTTAGCATTTTTCTTTTTCATTTATGGGCACAGAACTTATCACAGTCTCTGTCATATTGTAAAAACTTAATAAATGTTGACTGATTGATTGAGAGCAGGACTACTTATCAGTCAAATGCCAAAGTATATGAAGTAGATATCTGGGGCATGCAAATCCTCTTCCTGTTTGCTCTCCTTACTTTGACCCACTTCCCCAAGATTCATTGCCATTTCTCTCTGGCACCCCAACTAATAGCTCTTCACATTTTTGTATTTAGTATTATTTCTTAATTAGAATTTTTTCCTTCTTCTAAATTAGTACTTTGTTTGTGCAGTTACTTTTGCTAAGACTATTTTAAAGCAACCATATTTTCTAAGGCTCTTTTCCTGTTATTGATAAACACCCTCTCCTGTTTGTCAATTCTTTTTTCATTTTTTAAGTTTTTACTTAACTTTTTAATTTGATTTTATCTCTTCCTTATATTTAGTTACCTATTTCTTCCCTTCTTTTTCTCCTTTCATTTATTCAGTTGATTCAAAACCCTTCATCCCTAACCCTTCAAATTTTTCAAAGAAAATTATATTATTTTTTGTAAAATGGATTTTTTTTCTATACTTTAATTTTCTTTCCTTAATGTGTATTTTTAACTCTTATTCCTTGATTCTTGGTCTATTTGTATATTTATTTATTCATTTTGTATTCTTCATGAAATTAAAGCTTCAAAAATACCAAGTTGTAGTTTTTTCTTCAAACCAATTTTTTAATGTTATTTCCAAGTATGTCTTACCTCCTCATCCCTCTTTTCTATTGTGCCTTGGTTTAAAAATATCAATTCATAAGAAAGATAATGAGTACAGAACATTGTCACAAGGTAGAAATTTATCCAGGTCCTAGATTGCTCAGTCCAATTCTATCACCCATCCAGTAAATGTAGAGGGCCTAAAAGTCTAGACCTTCACCATGAAACTTCAGTCTAAATTTTTCTAAGCTACTCTTTTCATTGCCATGTTTAAACTGCTAAGCTCATTTTAACTTTGGTGTTACTGAGGATAAATTTTCATTTGTCATGCAATGTCCTCTTTGAGTCCTTGCCTTCTCACCCTTCTGGATTCCAGGACTCTCAACAACTCTGGTGTCTATCCTCCTGAGGAAGAGTGTGGCCCACTCTCTCAGAGGAAATAGTTTCCCCATGGTTCATGGTGTACCCATGAACCAACCCATTATAGGTTAGATACATCATTTGTTATGGAACGTATCTCTCCCCATAGGTAGTGCTCTTTGCTGGAATTCCTACTCTTCTCCATAGGGTTATAATCTGTCCCTCTGTAATGCCAATATGATACCTACAGCAGCCACTATGGATACACATATGTATTTCCAAAGTAAGTTTGCAAAATATAAACTGTCTTCCTCAAAAATGAAATGAAAATATTTATTCAGATACCAGAAAGCCAATTCCACCATGGTAACAAAAAAGTTTGCACACATTACCAATATAGGGAGCACTGCCATTCTTAAACCTTTCCTCCATTAGACCTTCCCACAAACAAGCTCCCTAGGCAAAATTCCTCCCTCTTTTACTCATGCTAGCTGCTCTGCCTCAGCTCTGCCTTGCTTTTCTTAGCTTTTCCTCACTCTGTCTGAGCTCTGCCTCACTCTCTCTTCCTGCTCTACCCTTCCTGTTCCACCTGGTCAGCAAGCTCCTCCCACCATCGACTCCATGTGACTAAAGTTGTGGGCTGGGTCAAAGCACAAAGCATGTCACATGGGCCTATTAAGGGGCAGAGGAGATCTTCAAATTCCCTTACCATTACATTTAGCCTCAAGATCTTTCATGTCCATTAATTGATCAATGGGATTTTAGGGGTAGCTGATATCAGCATAACTTCATGACAATATAACAGTGATAACACAAAATTAACAAATAAAATAGTATCTTAGAGTGAGGGCTTGAGCACAAACCTCCAATCATTCCCTCCTCAAATGAATGGGACCCCAAATCCCTTGGGGGTAATGGGTAGAAGTCTCTTCTTCTATAACTACTTCCTGCTGAGATTGGACATAGAGTTGTGCCTGCCTCTTGAGCTCCCATTCAAGGGGTAAGTTCTTTAGTAGGTATCCAGAGCTTGGTCAACACCAAGTCCGGTGGTGACGTATCATAGCCTGTATGTGGAGCTTGGTCAATGCCAGGTCCTGTGGTGACATATCATAGTCTTGGACAGAGGATGACATCCAACTTAAGCAGTCAGTCATCTGCAAGTGGAGAGTCCTAAGCCTGCAGAAGACAAAGCTAGCAAACAAGTTAAACAAACAAATGCCAAAAAGAATAAAGAGACAATAACCAGAAGCAGGGTAAATATAGCATCAGCCTTGCTTTTGGAGTCTATGAACCCACTATCAGCACCTTATTCACAGTATATTCTTTCTTAAGTAATTGTCCAGTTTTCATCATTAGTTTACCTTGTCTGACTGATATTTCAGTCCCTCCCAGTCCTGTGATGATAATAGGAGTTCCATGTTTAAATTGATCAGGGTTTCCATATATAAAGGAAGACTCTGCACCAGTATCTATTAATGCCCTTGTTACAGTAGTTGATCCATTTTTCTAGTATATGGTTAAACTGATCGGTGTTCTATAATCCCATCTATGTACTACTTTGGCTTGGTCAATTTCCTATTCTCCATGAAGTTGTGGCAGACTTGGTTACAATAACTCAGGATGATCTGTAGAGATAGTTTTCTTATTCCATCTAATATTAAGTTCCTTTTCCCTGTACATCGTATAAAGTTCATTAGTTGGAATACCATCTATTCTTCCACAATTTCTCCTTTCTCTTAATAAGTCAGGAAACATTTCTCTCCTTGTTATTCTATTCTGACTTTGAATCCACTATTTGTTCTTCTCTCTTGAGGAAATTTCTCTTTTCCCCATCCCCCCCAAGTCATCTAACTGTGAAGTCTTATCCAGCACCTCTGAAAGATATTGCCCTATTTCCCCAACTAGTATAGCCAGAATTAGGTGTTTATAAGTAGGAGGAGCAGATTTCATTATTATATTTCTATGAGAAAATGTTAAGGGAGTGCTGTGATATGCTTCTACATCTTCAATCATAATTGCAGTTTTCATTTTAACTTTTCCTTTAACTTTCTCATACTATCTCCAAGTGAATACCAGGATCTATCTCTACCAGGTCACAAAGACTAAGTAGGATACTGCTTATTGTATCCCTCAGCAGCTAAAGCTAGCAAACTAGTTCCATTGTTACCTCCTTGAATATGATAATCCCTAAAAACTTGTTGTACAAAAGGATTCTGACTAATACCCATATATTTCAAACAATCTTTGTTATCTATCCACACTCCTCCAGCTCCTTAGTCATTGATTCTCAGCATCCAAGATGCTAATGATTCTTCCATTTTTTTTGAATGAGTTAACTTAAAATATCTCTGACCTCCTGCTGAGTAAAATCTTCAGTTACTTCCTTAAAAACTATGTGGCTCCCCCGGTTCTCATGCCTCCTTTGTAGTATTGGGTGTGAGTTCATATTCCTAGAAGCCTCCTCATATAAATTTATCTCACTTTCCTCCCACATATCTTCCTCCCAAGTGTCTGGGCCCCAGTCAGGCCCAGGAATGCAAGGGTTGCATTCACTTTCTTCTTGTTAATTTTTTTCCTCTTTTTTTCTGAGTTAAACTAAAAGCTTCCTTTTCTTCTGCTACCTGATACTTTCTAGCTTGCTCTTCTAAAGGACAGTTTGGATGTTGTAACATAGAAAGCTTCTTGTGCAAATCAGCTAACTCCTTTTTCAGTTGAATCTTTTCTTCCAGCAATTTGTCTGTACTTTTACATATAATGAAATAGCTTGTTAATAATGTCCATCTTCTTCTACGTACCCCTGCCATTTCTTTACCCAGTTCTATTGGTATTCCTTGCAAACATCTTTCTAAATCACTGAGTTCTTCCTTCTATAGTCTTGGTTCCTGGTTTTTACAAAGTCTTGTCCATTCTCTCACCAAGGAGGAATAAGGTAAATCCTTCCATCCTCTCTCTCTCACTCATGCTAGCTGCTCTGCCTCAGCTCTGCTTCACTCTCTCCCAGTTCTGCCTCATTTTCTCTTCCTGCTCCACCTTTCCTGTTCCACCCATTCAGCAAGCTCCTCCCACCATTGGCTCCATGTGACTCAGGCTTTGGGCATTTAGGGTTGACCAAAGCTCAAAGTAGGTCACATGGGCCTATTAAGAAGTAGGGAAGATGTTCCAATTCCATTACCATTACACCATCTCTTTTCTCCTCTTTCAACCTGTCTCTTTGCCTTCTAACTTATTTCTGAGAGATGACAGAACTCATTTTGACTTTGTTGTTTGCCATTGATTTGATCAGAATGCCTCAAATATCCCCCTCCAAACTATACCTCCCCCCTACCCTTTTATGCCATTTCCCATTGTGAAATGTAGTCTCCAAAGATATATTGATTCAGCCATAGGATGGGTTATGGGGTTTAGTCTTTAGCGGTGATTTTTAGTGTTTTTTGATCCACAAATCCCTTTAAGCAGAAAAAAAGGGGTTGTGAGCACCTGGGTTTATTTTATGTAATGGTAATACAATTATTTTAGATTTAGTAAGTTCTTGTAAACACTATGATGGTAACTTCTGCCCCCAAAGCTCCAAATTAAAATTATATTATGTAGTTATGAAATATAAAACTTTGTTATATCTATAATTTAGAAACCCTGAATAAAAATTATAAAACATTAACTATAAAATATTTATGCATATTTTGTTTGGGACATTCGGTAAGAATTGGAATTCAGTAAGACTTCATATGCTTACTTCTATCTACAAGACTTCATTTTAAGTTTATTTTACAAATATTGCTGAATAAAAATTATGTTTTAATTAAGTTACAAGATGTAATATGTTTTTTTATAACATAATAGTCATATGTTAATGTAATTTCTATGTTAAACTTTGTCACTTGGAAAAAAGATTTGTGGTATTTGGTTCAACACTAAACAAATACAGTCTTATACTTGGTTCTGCGCCAAGTTTATTTTTGGATTTTGATTTAAAATTAGAAAAATGTCAAAATACTCACTCATATAAATATGCAAAGGAACAAATTCTGCATTCTGGGGAAAGAGGAAATGAAAGGAGGTGTAGCTTGGACTTTACCCAACTCATTAAACAGGTCTGTTGGTTTGGCTGATTGGTGTTCTGCCCTATCCTTTTCCCCAAATTAGTTTTTTTCCTTCTTTTTCTCTTTTTCCTAGATCATGTATCATCCTCAAAGAAATTTCAGTTCCTCTAGATTTCCCCTGCTTGAGACAGAAAGGCCAATGTCTATCCCATGATCCCTATTGAGCTCAGAAGGGGAAGAAGGAAGACCAGAGAAGCATGCTGTCCTTGGTTTGTACTATGTGGTTTCTGATGGGAAGTTCATATCAAGACCAATATCTTTGAAGTCTTCAGTAACCGAGAGTACCTGCCTTCATAAATATATCCCTAGCAAATTTTCATGATATCTCTGTGACAGTGGTATTATAATTTGGTTATATTTATAAAGAAGGTTTGTTGGGGGGTTATAGAAGGAAAGGAGAAGGACATGCTAGTAATGGAAAAGAAGGAAGCATCAAATAAAACATGTTAAAAATAAAATAGAATGAGGAGATTGGACTAGGCAAGCTCTACTTCCCTCCAGCTCAAAATCTGTGATCTCGGAACCAGATTGTATGTCTTCTTATCATCTTATTTCTCTCATGTTTCACTTCCCAGTTGATCAGTTTTTGTTTTATCCTTTCATAACCAAAGATCATTCATTCTTTTTGATAGAGAAAACAGAAGCACAATAAAGATGGATAACTTCTGCCTTCTCTGAATTCATCTGTTTTCTCTATTCCATCTATCCCTAGGTGTGGCTCTATCCCTTCAATTCCACCTCCTCAACATGTCTCACATATGTCTCTTTCTCCATTCTCACAACCTCTATTTTATTTTAGGCCCTTATGACCTCTGACCTGGACAAGCACCTACCTGGTCTTCCTGCTCCCAGTCTCTCCTCTCTGATCTGTTCTTCACACAGCTGCCTGAACAATCTTCACAAATCATAGCTTGCACATTGTCAAGGATAGAAGTAAAATGTTCAATATCATCTTTTTTTTCTTTATTTCTTACCTTATTTTTAGTTTTTAACATCCACTTTTATAAGATTTTTGAATTCTGAATTTCCTTCCTCCTTCCCCTCCTCCCACAGTGATATGTAATCTGATGCAGGCTACACATGTACATGCATATTAAACATATTTCCACATTAGTTATGTGGGAAAGTAGAATTAGAACCAAAGAGGGGAAAACACAAAAAAGAAAAAAATAGAGAGAAAATAGCATGCTTCTATCTGCATTCAGAATCCATAATTCTTTCCTCATCGTTTTCCATCTTTCTTCTTTTAGAATGTCTTAGATCATTGCATTGCTGAAGAGCTAAGTCTACCAAGGTTCATCATCACACAGTGTTGCTGTGTATAATATTCTCCTGATTCTGCTCACTTTACTCAATATCAATTCATGTAAGCCTTTCCAGGCTTTCTTGAAATCTGCTTGCTCATCATTTCTTAAAGAACAATTGTATTCCATTACATTCATATACCATGACTTGATTAGTCATTCCCCAGTTGATAGTCATTCCCTCAATTTCCAATTCTTTGCTGCCACAAAAAGAGCAGCTATAAATATTTTTATACTTATGGGTTCTTTTCCCATTTTTTATGATCTCTTTGGGATACAGATAAAAAGTTGTATTGTTGGATCAAAGGGTACACACAGTTTTATAGTCCTTTGGACAAATTGCTCTTCAGAATGATTGGATCAGTTCACAACTCTACCAACAATGTATTAGTGTTCCAATTTTTCCATATCTCCAACATTTATTATTTTCCTGTTTTGCCATATTAGCCAATCTGATAGGTGTGATGTGGTGCCTCAGAGCTATATTGATTTACATTTCTCTAATGAATAGGGATTTAGAGCATTTTTTTCATATGATTATAGATAGCTTTAACTTCCTCCTCTGAAAACTGCCTGTTCATAACCTTTGACCATTTATCCATTGGATAAATATATTGTATCCTTGTATTCTTACAACTTTTATTCAGTTCTCTGTGTATTTCAGAAATGAGGTCTTTTATCAGAGACACAGGTTGTAAAAATTGTTTCCTAACTTTCTGTTTCTCTTCTAATCTTGGTTGCATTGGCTTTGTGCAAAACCTCTTTAATTTGATGTAATCAAAATTATCCATTTTGAATTTCATAATGTTCTCTATTGTTTGGTCATAAATTCCTTCCTTCTCCATAGATCTGAGGAATAAACATTCCTTGGTCTTCTAATCTGCTTGTAATATCACCCTTTATGTCTAAATCATGTACCCATTTTGACCTTATTTTGGTATATGGTGTAAGCTGTTGGTCTATGCCTAGTTGATGCCATACTCTTTTCCAGTTTTCCCAACAGTTTTTGTCAAAAGTGAGTTTTCATCCCAGAAACTGGAGTCTTTGGGTTTATCAAACAGTAGATCACTATAGTCATTGATTACTGTGTCTTGTGTATCTAACTTATTCCGCTGATCTACCACTCTATTTCTTAGCCATTACCAAGTAGTTTTGATGATTGCTGCTTTATAATGCAGTTTTAGATCTGGAATGGCTAGGTCACCTTCTCTTGCATTTCGTTTCATTAATTCCCTTGATATTCAGGGCCTTTCCTTCTTCCAGGTAAATTTTATTAATTTTTCTAATTCTAAAAATGCTTTTTTTGGTAGTTAGATTGGTATGGCACTGAATAAGTGAAATAATTTAGGTACAATTATCATTTTTATCTTAATAGCTCAGCCTATCAATGAGCAACTGATGTTTTTCCAATTATTTAGATCTGAATTTGTGTGAAAAGTGTTTTGTAATTGTGTTCATATGCTTCCTGAGTTTGTCTTGGCAGGTAGATTCCTAAATATTTTGTTTTGTCTACAGTCACTTTAAATAGAATTTCTCTTTCTATTTCTTGCTGTTGGGCTTTGTTAATGATATGTAGAAATGTTTGTGCTTTATGTGGGTTTGTTTTATATCCATCAACTATGCTAAAGTCGCTAATTATTTCAGGGTGTTTTTAGTTGATTCTCTAAGTATACCATCATACCATCTGCAAAGAGGGATAGCTGTGCTTCTTCATTGCCTATTCTAATTCCTTCAATTTCTGTTTCTTCTCTTGTGGCTAAAGTCAATATTTCTAGTACAATATTAACTAACAGTGGTGATAATGAACATCCTTGTTTCACCCCTGATCTTACTGGTCAAGCTTCCAGCTTATTCCCATTACATATAATGCTGGCTGAAGGCTTTAGTTGGAAGCTACTTATAATTTTAATGAAGACTCCATTTATTTCTATGCTTTCTAGTGTTTTTTTAATAGAAATAAATGCTATATTTTATCAAAAGATTTTTTTTTGTAATTGTTGAGATAATCACATGGTGTCTATTAATTTTATTGTTGTTATGGTAAATTTTGCTGATAATTTTTCCTAATATTGAACCAGTCCTGCATTCCTGGTACAAGTCCTACCTGGTCATAGTGTATTATGCTCATGATAAGTTGCTATAATCTCTTTGGTAATATTTTATATTTCTAAAGCTATATTCATTAGGGAAATTGGTCTATAGTTTTTTTCTCTGTTTTGACTCTTTCTGGTTTATATATCAGCACCATATTTGTATCAAAAAAGGAATTTTGCAGCACTCCTTTTTCATCTGTTTTTCCAAATAATTTATGTAATGTTGTTATTGTTCTTTAAATGTTCGATAGAATTTGCTTGCAATTCTATCTGGCCCTGGAGATTTTTTCTTAGGGATTTGATTGATGGTTTGTTCAAGTATTTTATTTCCTCTTCTGTTAATCTGGGCAATTTTTGGACATTTTTTTTGGTAAATATTCATCCATTTCACCAAGATTGTCAGATTTATTTGCATACAGGTCAGTAAAATAACTACTAATTATTGTTTTAATTTCATCATCATTGGTGATAAATTCACTCTTTTTATTTTTGATACTGGTAAGTTGGTTATCTTCTTTCTTTAGTCAAATTAAGCAAAAGTTTATCTACTTTATTTTTTTGTAATACTAGCTCTTAACTTTATTAATTAGTTCAATGGTTTTCTCAATTTCAATTTTATTAATTTCTTCTTTGGTTTTTCAGAATTTCTAATTTGGCATTTAATTGGGGATTTTTAATTTGTTCTTTTTCTATTCAATTCATTGATCCATTCTTTCTCCACTTTTTTCACATGAGCATTTAGAGATATAAAATTGTCCCAAGAACTGCTTTGGCTGCATCCTCCAAGTTTCAACTTTCATAACATCATTAACATTTCATAACACTCATTCTTTTTGATGTGATTCAGAGAAAAATGATCCTGGGAAAAATCATTATATTATTATTTTTAATAGAAGGAGAGTTTATATTTGACCCTAGAGTCAAGACAGAAATTCTAGAGAGTCTTCATCAGGGACTTGACACAATCAGGAAGCCTGTTATCTAGGAATATCTCTTTGGCAACTGTGGGGAGTGATAGAAGAGAAGTTGGAAGCAGGGAGACCAACCAGGAGGCTATTATAGTATTCCAGGCAAAACATGACATTTCCCCAAGGTTCTATGATTTAAGTGATCTTTTCTGTTTTTTTCATCATAAAAAACATTTAAGTGTTAGATCAGACCCTACAAAAGGGATCTCTGCCTGGGAACTAATGATGCACTTCATTCCTAATGCTAATTGGTTTTCTAATCTCTGAGGTAACTCGGCCTTGGGACAGACAAGAGAGCCTGTAAATTCTTAGTCTGGGAGATGTGGGGGTTAGTTCCCATGAAGTGAGGGTCATCCTGACTGTTATATTTCTCTGGGTTCCTTAGCCTCATCTTGTCTTCAGGATGGCATGTGTCTTGCTTCGCAGAGGCATCTGGACAGAGGTTCTGACTGTGACTCTGCTGGTGCTAAATTCCCAGGTGACTGCAGACAGACATACCCCAGGTAAGTACAGAGCAGCAGCTCCCCATTGAGCCCAGGTGGGGGTCCAAGGGAAGAGCTCTTCCCTTTAGACTCAGACCAAATGAAGGATTTTGGCCAGGATGATTGTCAGATAGATGGGCAATAGGTGAGAGTGATTTTTAGGCTCCCCTCCCAACTAACAGTTCTTTTGACACTTGCTTTCCTTATTCCTTTTACTCAGGGTTCAGGGACTTCTTAAACTCCCCCATCCCTTGACCCCATTCCCAAAGGCCAATAAGATCAGTGTCACTGGATAGCATAGTACTGGGGGCCTAGGAAAGCAAAGTGTAAGAAGACTGGAAAAGTAGCAGGGGACCAGGTTGTGAAGGGCATTGAAAAACAAGCAGAGGATTTTATATTTGATCCTGGAGGTGATAGCATGTCACTGGAGCTTTTTTTGAGTATGGAGTGGCACGATAAGAGGTCTGTAGTCAGTTTATCAATAATGTTATCAAACATCTACTATCTGCCAGGTACTATGTTAATGCTAAAGACAGAAGGAAAGCCAAAGAAAGCCAAAGGACAGTTCCCGCTCTTAAGAGATCAGTTTAACGAAGGAGATAATATGCAAACAACTCTGTGGAAACAAGACATACACAGCATAAGTGGAACAAAATCAAGACAGGAAAAGCATTAACATTAAGGGGGACCAGAAAAGGTGGGGAAGGGGGGATTTGAGCTGGTACTTGAAGCCAGTCAAGGAAGTTAGGAGGCAGAGATAAGGATAAAGAGTATGCTAAGAATGGGGGTCAACCAGAGAGGCCCTAGCATAAGGAGATGGAGAAATTTGTGGTAAGAAGAACAAGAAGACCAGTGTAGCATAAAGTGTAAGAAGGTTGGAAAAGTAGGAGATAGACAGGTTTTGAAGAGCCTTGAAACCAAGTGGAGGATTTAATATTTGATCATGGAGGTGATATGAGTCACTGGAGTTTATTGATTAGGGGATGACATGGTCAGAACTGCCAACGTCTCCCACCACCACTGTTCCACTCAACATCTTCACAGAGTCTGACTAAGCTGCTGGAAATGTTTCAAAGTGACTGTTATTGGGAGAGCAAGGGGAAGACTTTCCTAGATTAATTTTCCAGAAAATATTTCAAGGCCATAAATGAAGATGTAGTATTTGGGATCACCCCTGGTTTTCATGAATAACGTCATGGAGTAGGGGAAGGCCTTCTCATCCATTGCTCAGAGGCAGATTAGTGGTAGACACTGGGCTGGAGCAAACAGAGGAATTGACCCAGGCTGACTTTTCTCCTATCTTGTTAATGGGATAAAAAAGAGGTTTAGACCCAATGTTCCTCAATCCCTCACTCCCCTGGGTCAGGCAGGGCTTGCTCTTTCTACTCCAGTGTCATTTCTGGTCTCCACACTGCTGCTGCTCTCCCCAAAATCCTGGCCTTTATCAAGAGACCTCTTTTATGACTAAGCAGGGGTGTGAGATCCTTTGTCCTGGACAGGCAGGGAGCCCTCTGGGATGGGGCACAATCCTCTTTCAGAGATGGTAAGTAACATAGGGGAGCAGATAAAAACCTTTCTTGCACAGTCCGTATTATTTCCCCCACAACCTGGCCTGGCACTTGACCTGGCCCATCACAGTCTCTTTAGGATCCTAACTTTCTCTAGAGCTGTCCTTCAGGAATTTGACCCACTTCTGAGCTTTGTCACCTGCTCTGCTTCTGGGGGTGGGGTGGGGAGAGTATGCCATGTGTCACACCCATTTACCAGGGGTGGGCAAGAGAGAAGGGACATTCTAGAGACAGTTTGTCAGGGCATGAGTAAGAGAAATCCAGGAGCAGTGGGATATCTTATAACCAGCAGGGTGATGACTACTTGCCTGGGCTGACAACTCCAGTATCATCCTGGTATCAGCCAGGGGTGTACTGAGCAGGTGATGCCCCCATGTGGACAATTATCCCAACTACATAATATTTAAGCAGCCTCCCAACTAGACGTGAGTCAGATTTTTATGAAGCACTTACTTTGTGACAATAACTGTGTTAACTGTAGAGGATACAAAGAAAGGTAAAAGTCCCTGGGGATGACAACATGAAATCAAATGTATACAAATAAGTTATATTTAGGAGAATTTGGAAATAACCAAAAGAGGGAAGGCACTAGAATGAAGGGGGATGAGAAAGGCTTCCTATAGAAGATGGGATTTTAATGGGTACTTGAAGGAAACCAGGGAAACCACGAGTCAGGGATGAGGAGGGAGAGCATTCCAGACCTGGGGACAGCCAGAAGAAATAACTAGAGCTGGGAGATGGAGTGTCTAGTAGGAGGGACAGCAGAGAAACCAGTGTCACTGGATCATGGAATACATGGGTGGGGGAGGGGGTGTCAGGAGTGAGGAGACTGAAAAGGTAGGAGGGGGAAATGTGTGAAGGGCCTTGAAAGTCAAACACAGTTTCAAAATTTGATGCTGGAGGGGATAGCGAGACACTGGAGTTTATTGAGCAGGTGAGTGATATGGTCAGATCTGTGTTTTAAGAAGATCCACTTGAAAGCTGAATAGAAGAGGGACTACAGCAGGGAGAGACTGAAGTCAAGAAAGCTATTGCAATGCTGCAGGTGGAATGTGGTGAGAGCCTGCATCAGCGCCATGGCAGGGTCAGGTATAGTCAAGATGCTACAAAGGTAAAGTTGCCAAGTTTTGGCAATAGATACAATGAGTGATGAGAATGAGGATAACACTGAGAATATAAGCTTAGGTGAGTGAGAGGATAGTGGTACCTCTCATAATAGGGAGAGAATTCACATCTGTGGGAGAATGACCACAGAAAAGGTCAAACACCAGAAGGAACTAAGAGATGGTGACTTTGGCTTTGACTGAGGCAAAGGTGGAACTTTTGCAAACCTGTAGACAAAAGTGGAAAAGTAGGCTAGAAAGTGAAATAGGAGCACAGGTGGAGAAGGCCTTGATTTCTAGTCTAAGGAAGTTGTTCTTTATCTAAACAGCAATGGAGAATCATGGGGTGAGTTGGGAGCTTTGAAGAGGAGAAGACTTTAAACAACAGAGAGCAGTTAGGAGGCCACTGCAGAGGCTGAAGCTTGGCCCACTGTGCCTGGCCTCTGGAACTGGTCAGAGAACCATGTTGTAATTCACTTGAATTAGTGAACACAATTGTGTCATTCTGAGCCCCAATACCTGAGGACAAGGTTTCCTCCTTCCACCTAATCCCTTATTCTTCTGAAGGAGTTTTACTTGTGAGTGATTCCCTTAAACTGCTTCCTTATCTGCACAGAATCCCAGGATTTGCACCTTAGAAGTCATCTGGTCAAACTCTTTCATTTTATAGATGAAGAAAATGAGGTCCAAAATTAGTGGCTTAGCCAAGGTGACACAGTGGTATTTACCAGGGTGATGTATTTAGTATGGCAAGTTGCTTTTTATTAGTGTGAGTGAGGATTTTTGAGGATTAAAGAGTTTTAAGTTGGATGATCATGGTGTGATTCGTAAAGCTGGGGCAGAGAGGAGACACTAGAAAGGAAGAATCAGTAAGGTTTTCTGATTAGTCTGTAGGACATAAAGGAAAGAGAGACTCGAGGACCAAATTACTGCAGATTTTCTAAAACTTGGTGTAAGGCAGAATGGTGGTGCCATTAAGAAAAACCAGGTAATCAGGAGGAAGATTTGAGTTCAAGGACAAGACTATGACATTTACAGTTTTAGTTTGAAGTGCTTGGAAACATACATGTAGAGATGCTTAACAGTGAGTTGAAATGTAGGAAGTGAGACTATGAGGTTTAGGAGGCATCTTCAGAGAGGGAAGAATGAAGAGATAGGATTGAATAATGTGAAGGAGAGAGATACTGTGAGAGAGAGAGAGAGAGAGAGAGAGAGAGAGAGAGAGAGAGAGAGAGAGAGAGAGAGAGAGAGAGAGAGAGAGAGAGGGAGAGAAGAATAGAGAGTGGTGATTTTGGTCATGAATATGTTTAGTGATTGAGAAGAGGAGGAGTAAGCTCAGGAGTCATGTTGGTAGTAGTTGGAGAGGTAAGAAAGAAGTGAGGATGGTGAGGGATCACAGAATACTAGGGAGGGGAATATTTCAAGGAGGTAAGTGGAGTGACAGAAAGATGAGTCTGGAAGCAAAATTATTACAATTTGTGGAAGGAGGTAAATGAAGGGACCACTGCCTCTAAAGCTTTAATACTCATGTTGCTTTTCAAACCAAATATTATGCCCTGGGGGAACTTCTGCTCTGGTGCCCTAGTCTCTTAATTAGTGACTAAACCATCAGGGTTGTTGTTTTTCAGACATTTCAGTCATGTTTGACTCTTCATGACTCTGTTTGGCTTTTTCTTGGCAAAGATACTTGAGTGGTTTGCATTTCTTTCTCTAGCTCACATCACAGTTGAGGAAACTAAGGCAAACAGTTAAGTGACTTGCTCAGTCACACAGCTAAGAAGTGTCTGAGACTGTATTTGAACCCAGATCTTGCTCATTCCAAGCCCAATGCTCTGTCCACTGTGTGACCTAGATGCTGAGAACCCTGCCTACTATTTCAGAAAATGTCCTGTCAGGCTTCACTTCATTCCTCTCTCTGCAGCAACTTGGTCCACAACACCTTGGCAACCACTTGTTAGAAATGCACCTGCCCTTTCCTCATAGCTCTTCCCCTCCATGCCACCCCAAAGTAAAATCTGGATTCAAGGGTTGTTATAAAATCTACTTTTCCATCATTACTGGATGGCCTGTGTCCAACTATTCCTCTGTGGCTCCATTCATCACCTTCAGCCCAACATTGCCCTCCCTCGACACACACTGCCCCAGAGTCTTCCCCCTATTAGAAATCATGCTCCTTCATAGTGGAGATTGTCTTTACTTTTGTATTTGCATTCCCAGTGCTTAACGCATAGTTGGAGATTAGTGAATGGTTTTTTCATTTATTCAAGAGTAGTGTTATGAGCCAAGATTACTGAGTATTAAATGAATGGATTTTGGATACAGATGAATATTTACAGAGATTTGTCTTTGAAAGGAATTAGAGAAATAGGAAATAATCTAATGAGAGAAAAGAGAATTTAGTGAAGGCTAATTCCATATATTGAATACTTGCCTGTATTTCAGTAATCATACACAAATGGATCTATGACCTCACTAAGTAAAAAGTTCTTTTCAAGGTGCAGATATCAACTCATCCATGCATGCCCATTCTATGTGACTTTTGTCCATACTCCCCCATAAATTTCCATATAGAGTCCACTCAGTTTCACAGCAGTCATCCTCACTGTCTCCTGACATTGGGAAGGTACCTGTGAATCCCACTGTTGGTCCATATGTCATCCTTTTTGCTTTCTTTCCCAATTTATTTATTTTTAGTTTTCAGTATTCACTTCCATAAGTTTTAAATTTTCTCCCCCTCATCCCTTCCCTCCCCAAGATGGCACGCAATCTGATATGGGTTCTACACATACATTCCTACTGAATACATATTCACATAAGTCATATTGCATAGAAGAATGACAGCAAAGTGGAGAAACCATGAGAAAGAAAAAAAAAACAAAGAAAAATAAAAAAAAGAAAATTCTCTGCTTCACTATGCATTCTGACTCCATAGTTCTTTCTCTGGATGTGGGTGGTATTTTCCATCATAAGTCCTTTGTAATTGTCTTAGGTCCTTTAATTGCTGAAAATGACTATATCTATCAAAATCAGTCATCGCAAACTGTGGCTTTTTCTGTGAACAATTTTCTCCTGATTCCGTTCACTTCATTTAGCATCACTTCATATACATCTTTCCAGGATTTTCTGAAGACCACTTATTCATCATTTCTTGTGGCACAATAGTATTCCATTACATTCATATATCACAACTAATTTATCCATTTCTTAATTGATCAACATAAACTCAATTTCCAGTTCTTGGCCACCACAAAAAGAGCTGCTATACATATTTTTGTACACATGGGCCCCTTTCCCCATCTTGGGGATAAAGCTTTTGAAAGAGCATGCACATTTTTGTTGCTCTTTTGTCACAGTTTCAAATTGCTCTCCAGAATGGTTGGATCACCTCATAGCTCCACCAACAAAGAATTAGTGTTCCAACTCTCCCACATCTCCAGATTTATCATTTTCCTGTTTTGCCATGTTACCCAGTCTAATAGGTGTGATGTGGTACCCCAGAGTTGTTTCGATTTTCATTTCTCTAATCAATAGTGATTTAGAACATTTTTTCATATGACTATAAATAGCTTTAATTTCTTCCTCTGAAAGGTGTCTGTTCATATCTTTTGACCATTAATCAATTGGGGAATGACTTGTATTCTTGTAAATTTAACTCAGTTCTCTATATATTTTAGAAATGAGACCTTTATCGGAAACACTAGTTGTAAAAGTTCTTTCCCAGTTTTCTACTTTCCTCCTAATCTTGGTTGTGTTAACTTTGTTTGTGCAAAACCTTTTCAATTTAATGTTATCAAAATTATCTATTTTGCATTTCATAATGTTTTTAATCTCATGTTTTGTCACAAATTCCTTAATTTTCCATAAATCTGACAGATAAATTATTCCTTGATCCCCTAATTTGTTTAGAGTGTCAGTTTTTATACTTAAATCATGTAACCATTTGAACTTTATTTTCATATACCGTGTCAGATGTTGGCCTATGTCCAGTTTCTGCTGTACTATTTTTCATTTTCCTAGCAGTTTTTGTCAAATACTGAATTCTTATCCCAGAAGCTGGGGTATTTGGGTTTATCAAACAATAGATTCCTGTAATCATTGACCACGGTGTCTTGTGTACCTAACCTATTCCACTGATCTACCCCTTATTTCTCAGTCAATACCAAGTAGTGTTGATGATTTCTACTTTATAATACAATTTAAGCTCTGGTATGGCTAGAACACCTTTCCTAGCATTTCTTTTCATTAATTCCCATCATATTCTGCATCTTTTGTTCTTCCAGATAAATTCTGATGTTATTTTTTTCTATCTCTACAAAATATTTTTGGGTTGTTTGATTAGTATGTCACTAGATAAGCAAATTAATTTAGGTAGCATTGTCATTTTAATTATATTGGCTTGGCCTACTCACGAGCAACTGATGTTCTTCCAGTTATTTAGATCTGCTTTTATTTGTGTTAAAAGTGTTTTTGCAATTGTATTCATATAGTTCCTGGGTTTGTTTTGGGAGGTAGACTCGCAAATATTTTATAACATTGACAGTATCTTTAAATGGAATTTCTCATTCTGTCTCTTGCTGTTGGGCTTTGTTAGTGATATGTGGAAATGCTGATGATTTACATGGGTTTATTTTATTTCCTGCAACTTTGCTAAAGTTGTTTATTATTTCAGGTAGTTCTTTACTTGATTCTCTGGGATTCTCTAAGTATTTCATCATATCATCAGCAAAGAATGATAACTTAGTTTCTTCTTTACCTATTCTAATTCCTTCAATTTCCTTTTCTGCTCTTACCAGTGAAGCTAACATTTCTAGTATCATAATGAGTAACAGTGGTAATAATGGACATCCCTATTTCACCCCTAATCTCATTGGAAATGCATCTAGCTTATCCCTACATATAGTGTTTGCTGAAGTTATTAGGGAGATGCTACTTATTTTAAGGCTCCATTTATTCTGTGCTCTCCAGTGTTTTCAATAGGAATGGGCATTGTATTTTGTCAAAAGCTTCTCCTACATTTATTGAGATAATCATATGGTTTCTATTAATTTTTTTATTAATATGATCAACAATGCTGATAGTTTTCCTAATATTTAAACAGGTCTGTATTCCTGGTATAAGTTCTACTCGATCAAAGTGTATTTTTCTTGTGATAAGTTACTGTAATCTTTTGCTAATATTTTATTTAAAATTTTTGTATCTATATTCATTATGGAAATTGGTCTATAATTTTCTTTCTCTGTTTTGGCTCTTCTCAGTTTAGGTATTGGTACCATATTTGTATAATAAAAATAATTTGGTGGGACTCCTTCACCAATTATCCTAAATAGTCTATATGGTATTGGAATTAGTTGTTTTTAAAATGTTTGATAGAATTAGATTCTAAATCCATTTGGCCCTGGAGATTTTTTTCCTAGGGAGTTCTTTGATGGCTTGCTCAATTTCTTTGTTTGAGATGAGGTTATTTAACTATTTTATTTTCACTTCTGCTTATGTGGGCAATTTATATTTTTGTAAACATTCATCCATTTCCCTAAGATTGTCAGATTTATTGGCATACAGTTGGACAAAATAGGTTTCTAATTATTATTTTGATTTCCTGTTCATTGGAGGTGAATTTGCTCATTTCATTTCGGATACTGGTAATTTGGTTTTATTCTTTATTTTTAAAAATCAAATTAACCAAAGTTTTATCAATTTTATTGTTTTTTTCATAAAACCAGTTCCCACTTTTATTTATTAGTTCAATAGTTTTCTTAACTTCAGTTTTATTAACCTCTCCTTTGGTATTTAGTATTTCCAAATTAGTGTTTAATTGGGGATTTGTGGTTTGTTCTTTTTCTAGCTTTTTCACTTGCAAGACCAATTCGCTGATGTCCTCTTTCTCTATTTTATTCATGTAAGCATTCAGAGATACAGAACTTCCCTAAGAAGTGCTTTCACTGCATTCTATAAATTTTTGTTACTAGTTTCAAAGAGAAATAGTTCTGAGTCTCCTGCCCTCCTAGCTTCATTGGTTATTCATGTATTTATTGTTTTCTTTTCTCTTCAAATGGGACATCCTTTGACTACTTCTTAGAGGCCTTTTCACTGAATGGGCATCACCTCACTCTAAGTGAGTACCAGAAAAGGACTTAAACCGAAAAGGCCAAGGTCTCCCATTGTATCTTGGGTCATTTCCAGTCATCCTGATGAATATCTGGTCACTGGATCCAGGAGAGGAAAGGCTAAGGAGGGAAAAGTGAGTCTGGTGACCTTGCACAGCCCTCCTTCACTCAAAACAAAATCGATTACAAGTCATGTCATCATTTCCCTGAAGTTATGGTCCTGTTGGAAAATGAAGGATGAACACAACCTGTGAGTAGACTTAGCTGTCTGAATGGTGACCTAGCTTTGTGGGTAACTCAGATCATCTTGTCTCTCACCCTTTCCCTCTTGCCTTCCTTGTTCTTTCCAAGAGAAGGTAAATTTTCATGGCCAGAATCTGCCCAGTTAACTTGAGGTTTATTGGCTAGATGTCATTCTTCTTAGTCTTTTTCTTTTTTGTCTTTCTTTCTCTTGGACTTTCTTGGGTTTTCTTCTTCTTTCTTTCTTGTCTTTCCTTAAACTCAGTGGAAATTCTTGGATTTAATTGATACCATAAGGAAACATGACTGAGACATCTTTTCACACTATTATAAAAAACAAATCTCTTTTTTAATGTTTGCTTGTTTATTTTTAGTTTTCAATATTCTTTTCCACAAAATTTTGAATTCCAAATTTTCTCCACATTTCTCCACTCCCCCAACCCCATAATGCCTTGCGTTCTGATTGCCCCTTCCCTCAATATGCCATCCCTTCTATCACACCCCTTCCTTCTCTCATCTCCATCTTCTCTCTTTTCTTGTGGGGCAAGATAGATTTCTATACCCAATTGCCTGTATTTCTTATTTCCCAGTTGTATGCAAAAACAATTCTCAACATTCATTCCTAAAACTTTGAATTCCAACTTCTCTCCCTTCCTCCTTCCCCACTCATTCCCACTGAGAAGGCAAGCAATTCAGTACAGGCCATATATGTGTAGTTTAGCTAAAGACTTCCATAATAGTCATGTTGTGTAAGACTAACTACATTTCCCTCCATCCCATCCTGCCCCCCATTTATTCTATTCTCTCTTTTGACTTTGTCCCTCCCCAAAAGTGTTTACTTCTAATTACTCCCTCCTTCCATCTGTCCTCCTTTTCATCATCTCCCCCACCGCACTTGTCCCCTTCTACCCTACTTTCCTGTAGTGTAAGATAGATTTTCATACCGTATTGAGTGAGCATGTTATTCTCTCCTTAAGTCAAATATGAATAGAGTAAGTTTTACTTTTTCTCTCTCACCTCCTCCCTTTTCTCCTCCATTGAAAAAGCTTTTTCTTACCTCTTTTATGAAAGGTAATTTGTCCCATTCCATTTCTCCCTTTTTCCTCCCAATATATTCCTCTCTCACCCCTTAGTTTTATTTTTTTAGATATCATCCCTTCTTATTCAACTTACCCTGTGCCCCCCCTCCATATAATACATGTGTGAATGTATATATATGTATGTGCATGTGTGTGTGTGTGCGTGTGCGTGTGCGTGTGTGTGTGTGTGTGTGTGTGTGTGTGTGTGTGTGTAATCCCTCCACCTACCCAAATACTGAGAAAAGTCTCTAGAATTACAAATATTCTCTTTCCATGTAGGAATATAAACAGTTCAGCTTTAGAAAGTCCTTTATGATTTCTCTTTCCTGTTTACCCTTTCATGCTTCTCTTGATTCTTGTGTTTGAAAGTCAATTTTTCTATTCAGTTCTGGTCTTTTCATCAAGAATGCTTCAAAGTCCTCTGTTTCACTGAATGACCATTGCCCCCCTGAAGTATTATATTCAGTTTTGCTGGATAGGGGATTGTTGTTTTTAATCTCAGTTCCTTTGACTTCTGAAATATCATATTCCAAGCCCTTTGAGCCCTTAATGTTACAGCTACTAGATCTTGTGTTATTCTGATTGTATTTCCACAATACTTGAATTGTTTCTTTCTAGCTACTTGCAATATTTTCTCCTTGACCTGGGAACACTGGAATTTGGCTACAATATTCCTAGGAGTTTCTCTTTTCAGATCTCTTTCAGGAGGTAATTGGTGGATTCTTTCAATATTTATTTTGCCCCCTGGTTCTAGAATATCAGGGCAGTTTTCCTTGATAATTTCATGAAAATTATGTCTAGGCTCTTTTTTTGATCAAAGCTTTCAGGGAGTCCCACAATTTTTAAATTGTCTCTCCTGGATCTATTTTCCAGGTCAGTTGTTTTTTCAATGAGACATTTTACAGTATCTTCTATTTTTTCATTCTTTTGGTTTTGTTTTGTAATTTCTTGGTTTCTCATAAAGTTATTAGCTTCCATTTGCTTCCTTCTAATTTTTAAGGAGCTGTCTTTTTCAGTGAGCTTTTGAACTTCCTTTTTCATTTGGCTAATTCTGCTTTTTAGAGCCTTCTTCTCCTCATTGGCTTTTTGGACCTCTTTTTCCAATTGTATTAGCCTATTTTTAAAGGTGTTATTTTCTTCAGCATTTTTTTGGGTCTCCTTCAGCAAGTTGTTGACTTGCTTTTCATGATTTTCTTGCAGCACTCTCATTTCTCTTCCCAATTTTTCCTCCACCTCTCTTTCTTGATTTTCAAAATCTTTTTTTGATTTCTTCTATGGCCTGAGACCATTGTAAATTTATTTTGGTGGTTTTGGATGCAGAAGCCTTGACTTCATCTGATGATATGCATTGTTCTTCCTCATCTGAAAGGATGGACAAAAATACCTGTTCATCAAGAAAGTAACCTTTTATAGTCTTTCTTCCCTTCCTCCCCCCCCCCCCCCCTTTTTGGGCATGTTTCCAGTCAGTTACTTGACTTTTGAGTTTTTTGTAAAGACAAGGGTATACTCTGGGGACCTGTAAGTTCTCAGGTCCTCCAAGGTGGCATAATCAAGGGAGAGGAATTTACTCCTCTCCTGGGCTGCACACTGGTCTGGGAGCAGCCAAAAACTTTTCTGCCCAGAATCTGGGAGTAGAATTCCCTCTCCACAACTGCCTCCAGCTCCACCATGCCAGCACTCCTGCTTACCCTAGGGCAATGCTCAGGGCTGAGATTCAGATCAGAGACTCAGTTCCCTCAGGGGCTTTAGGCAGAAGCTTCCCAGGGCTGCCACTCAGGGCTGAGATTAAGATCAACCCCTCAATTCCCCCAGAGGCTTTAGGCAGAGGGCTCCAGAAATAGATGCTGCTGCTGCAGTGGCTGCTGCTGGTGGTCCAGACTGTATCCCCTTCTCCTGGATGAAAGAGCTTTCTCACTAACCTTTGAAGCTGTCTTTGGCATTTGGGAGTTGACCATTCTGGGAACTGCTGCTGTCAGTGGCTGCCTGAAGCCTGTTCCAGGTCCTGTCCCTGCTGTGGTGTGCAGCTCACACTGGGCTGTGCTCTGCTTCACACCTGGTGTGATAGATCTTTCCTGTTAGCCTTCCAGGCTGTCTTGGGCTGGAAATCTCTTTCACTCTGTTGTTTTGTGACTTCTGATGCTCTAGAATTTGTTTAGAGTCATTTTTTTTACAGGTATTTTATGAGCTATGTGGGGGAACTTCTACAGGTCCTTCTTTCTACTCCACCATCTTGATTCTACTCCCCTCCCCCCATTTTATAAAAAAGTCTTTATGAGAGTTGTCTAAATATGAACTGAGAGAATCTTTTTAAAAGGTTTTAGTAGGGAACAAACAGGTCTCCACAAGATGAATTCAGCCATGGACCACATCTTTACCATTTCAGAATCTGCCTACAAATGTATAGCATAACAGATTCCATCATACTTATTGTGTGTTAATTACAAGAAAGTTTTTAATTCCATAAACATTTAAAACTTCCTGAAAGACAGAAAAACAGAAATAATCTCATTCAATATTCCTTTGATCATAAACACCTACCAAGGCAGAAATTTTAATATTCATAGGAATAATTTATATTTAAAAGAAAAATAGACCAACCTTACAACCCATACACAGAAGTCTGAAAAAGATGAAAAATTCCCACTGTTCAGATTATGATATTCTAATTAATGTATCACTGTGCATATTTGGAGGAGGTTCTGAAGATAGATTATGAACTGGACCCAGAATTGAAAAGGAGAAATGGAGTTGTTTCAATAGCATTTCAGAAATGACTCAGTGCTTCTATCACTTCTAAATGACTTCTAGTTCAAAGACCTTTTTTAAAGCACAAATGTTTTCTCTGTTTCAGAATGTTGGAAGAATAGAATTGCTGAGGCATCAAGGTTGCAAATGTCCAAAAGGGGGATGTGCTGGTCAGCTGGGACCTTTTCAGTGATAATAAGTAAGAACACGGAGGAAACTGATGACAGGAAAGAAAGACAAATGGGTTCTATTGGTAACCTCAGAATATCTAAAGACCTACAGTTATTCTTCATCATGTAGGGGTGGGACTTCTATAGAGGATCTATGGAAAAATCACACAAGAGGAGCAAATGTGCATGGGTTTTACTTTGTGCTGATAGAGGGAAGACCCACTAGGATGAGACCATAGATGTCTCAGAAAGTCAAAGTAACTTCTACTGATATGGGCTCTATTGTTACATAATGCTTTCCATACACAATTCTCTCTGATTTTCCCCACAAGTCTATGAAACACGCGCTGCCCCTTTTATTGTCTCTTATTTTATAGATGAAATTGGTTCAGAGAGAAATAATTAATACAAGGTCTCAGGAATCAGAACTCCTGTTTTCTGGCTACAGAGATGGTGTGGTCCAATGGAAAGGAGTCAGGAATCCTGGGTTTGAGGCTTGATCCCTCCTTTAGTACTTTAGTGACCTTGGGCAAGTCCCATCACTCTTCTGGCCCTCAGTGCCCCCATTTGTAAAACAAGGATGTGGAACTGGATTGCTATTGACTTGCCTTCCAGTGATGCATCTATCATCTGATTATGTTAAAATTGGTCGCTTTTCCCCACTCTCTCACAAAGAAATGCATACCCCCCCAAAAATTTCTCAACGTTCTCTCTCTCTCTGAGGAACTTAATTTTCCTTCAAGGCTCAACTAGTGATCACTTCCTACAAGACACCTTTGAACATCAGAAAAAAGTCAACTGTCAATGAATGTGAACTCCTCTTATGTGATGTTTGGATTTTAGAAGTGCATGTCAAATTTAACACGAAAGGAGGCAGAGCTAAGATGGTGGACTAAAGGCAGGGACTTAACTGACCTTGCCCCCAAACCCCAATAAATACCTTTTAAAATGATTCTGAACAAATTCTAGAGCAGCAGACCCCATAAAAATGAAGAAAAACAAATTTCCAGCACAAGAGAACTTTGCTTTTTTCCTGCCTTTTAAAATTGGTCTTTGCTTGTGGGGCACAGAGGGTACTGTCACATGCTTCTTGTGCTGGGGGATAGGGACCTGGCTACTGGTCTTGTTTGCTGAGGGCTCAGGTTCTAGCAATTGGAGGCTGTATATTCTGTAGCTTATCAGCTGCTGAGCTGGGACTGGTGTTGGTGGCTGATGTGAGCTGAGGTGAGGTAGGATTTTTCTATGTTTCTCCAGGTTTATACTGAAACTTGTAGGGTGAGGTGTGGGAGTAGTGTGGTCAGGCTGCTGGATGTCACCTCCTCCCTCGGGGCTTCTCTAGAGCATAGTAGGCTCAACCAGTGGTGGACACTCATTAGTCCTGAAAGTAGTGATTCTCTGTGCTGGTATCTGCCAGTTCCCCAGGCTGTGTGAAGGCACTCATGGTCCCTGGTGTCAGTGCTTGCCTACTCCACCACCCTGGGGCTTAGGATCTTCTGTTGGTTTGTGGAGATGGGGCTTGCCATTGGCTTGTCGGGATACTTCCAATACTATACTGATCCCTTTCAGCCACACCAAGAGGTACCTTTCCTGTTAATACCTCTAGGCTCATGAGCTAAAAAACTGTTACACCCTGTATTTCTGCAGGCTCCACTTTACAGGATTTTTCCTGGGGTGGTATTTTCTGTGTTTTTCAGGGTCAGTAAGGGAGAGTGAGAGTGACTTACTGCTTACTCCACCATTTTGGCTTGGGGAATCAAGAGAGCTTATGAAGGTTGGCAGGAAAGATCTGTTGAACCAGGGTGATATCAAAAACATATTTCAGTGCAGGTGGCACAAGCACAAACTGGGACCGAGCAAAACTGAAGCAGGCCTTGGGTAAATGAATTACTTGCAGCAGTGGCCTTTCCAGAACTCTCAGCCCACAGACTCTGAAGAAAAGTTAGAAGGTCAGCAGAAAAGATTCACATTCCAGGGTGAAAGCAGAGCATAGTCTAGTCCCATTTCCAGCAAATGAGGACCAGGTTTTGGGAGTGACTGAATCAGCAGTGTCAGTGGGTCAGAAGATTAGAGGAATCCCTTTGCTAGCACTAAAGCAGATTCTGTTGCTTTGCCCATACTCAGATCTGGGTCCTGGGAGGCAGTTCCAGGGACAGGAGGAATACTAGCAGAGGAGGGGACCCTCCTCACAGTTCCAGGGCAGAAAAAACTTGTGGTCACTCACAGACCAGAACACAGGCTAAGAAAGCAATAAATACCTCTTGGAAATATCTCCTAGATCACTCCACCTTGGAAGGACTGAAAACTTATAGGTCCCAAGAAGTATCTCTGAAAAGAGTTGCATAAACCCCCTAAAAATTTGTAGAGCATTCTCTCCACCCTGGAAGCACAGCCCTACTTTGACAAAGACTTAAAAGTCATCTAATAAGCTGGGAAAATGAGCGAATGATGGAAAAAACTCTGACTATTGAAAGTTACTATGGTTATAAGGAAGATCAAAACATACACTCAAAAGAAGAAAACAAAGTCAAAGGCTCCAAGAAAAATATGAATTGGCATCAGGCCACGGAAGGGCTAAAAAAGGATTTTGAAAACTGAGTAATAGAGGTAGAGGAAAAATTAGGAAGAGTAATGAGATTGATGCAAGAAAATCGTGAAAAATAAGTCAACAGCTTGGCAAAGGAGACACAAAAAATACTGAAGAAAATAGCATATTAAAAAACAGACTAAGCCAAATGTTAAAAGACATCCAAAAATCCAATGAGCAGAAGAATGCCTTAAAAGGCAGAACTAGCTAAATGGAAAAGGAGGTGTAAAATCTCACTGAAGAAAATAATTCCAAGAGTGGAGCCAAGATGGTGGAATAGAAAGATGCACATACTCTAGCTCTTTACCTACAGCCCATAAAATACCTGTCAAAAATGACTCTCAACAAATTCTAGAGCAGTAGAAGCCACAGAACGACAGAGTGAAAGAGATTCCCAGCCAAAGGTAACCTGGAAGGCCTACAGGAAAGGTCTATCCCATGGGATGTGGAACAGAGACCTGCCCTGGCTGTGTGGCACTGGGAGGAACAAGACCAGAATCGGCCTCTGGGGTAGAATTCCCAGCAGGGAGGGTCTCAGATCCCTCAACCCATAAGTGCTGAAGAAAGCTTCAAAGGTCAGTAAGAGGGCTTTCCCAACTGGGCAAGAGGGGAGCAGGATGCCCCCCAGCACTTGCCCCAGGCAGTGGCTACAGCAGGAGTGGTGGCAACAGTGGGCATCCATTTCTGAAGCACTTGACCTAAAGCTCTTGGGGGAACTGAGTAGCTGATCTGAATTTCAGCCCTGAGCATGGTCCTGGGGTGAGGAGGAGCACTAGGACTCTCCTTTTGACAAAGGATTCAGAAATTAAGTAACTGGCTGGGAAAATGCCTAAAAAAGGGAAAAAAATAAGACCATAGAAGGTTACTTTCTTACTGAAAAGGTATTTCCCTCCATCCTTTCAGATGAGGAAGAACAATGCATACTATCAGAGGAAGTCAAGGCTTCTGCATCCAAAATGAATATACAATGGACTCAGGCCATGTAAGAGCTTGAAAAATGAGTCAACAGCTTGCTAAAGGAGAACCAAAAATGCTGAAGAAAATAACACCTCTAAAAATAAGCTAACAATTGGAGAAAGAAGTCCAAAAAGCCAATGAGGAGAAAGCAGAATTAGCCAAATGGAAAAGGAGGTTCAAAAGCTCGCTGAACAAAATAGTTCTTTTAAAATGAGATTGGAGCTGAGGGAAGCTAATGACTTTATGATAAACCAAGAAATCACAAAACAAAACCAAAAGGATGAAAAAATAGAAGATAATGTGAAATATCTCATTGGAAAAACAACTGCCCAGGAAAATAGATCCAGGAGAGACAATTTAAAAATTACTGGACTACCCGAAAGCCATGATCAAAAAAGAGCCTACACATTATCTTTCATGAAATTAGCAAGGAAAACTGCCCTGATGTTCTGGAACCAGAGAGTAAAATAAATATTCAGAGAATCCACCAATCACATCCTGAAAGAGACCTGAAAAGAGAAACTTCTAGGAATATTGCGGCCAAATTTCAGAGTGCCCAGGACAAGGAGAGAATATTGCAAGTAGCTAGAAAGAAACAATTCTAGTATTGTGGAAATACAATCAGGATAACATAGAATCTGGCAGCTTCTACATTAAGGGACTGAAGGGCTTGGAATAGGATATTCCAGAAATCAAAGGAACTAGGACTAAAACCAAGAATCACCTACCCAGCAAAACTGACTTTTTCCTTTTCAAAGAAAAGATGATAATTCAATGAAATAAAGGACTTTGAGGTATTCTTGATGAAAAGACCAGAACTGAATAGAAAATTTGACTTTCAAATGCAAGAATCAAGAGAAGTAGGAAAGGGTAAACAGAAAAGAGATATCATAAAGGACTTTCTAAAGCTGAACTATTTACATTCCTACATGGAAAGAGAATATTTGTAACTCTAGAGACTTTTCTCAGTATTTGGGTAGGTGGAGGGATTACACACACACCCACACCCACACCCCCCCACACCCCCCCACACCCACACACCCACACACCCCCCAACCCCCCCCCCCCACAGACATAGAGAGAGAGAGCACAGATTGAGTTAAATCAGAAGGGATGATATCTATAAAAAATAAAATTAAGGGGTGAGAGAGGAAAATATTGGGAGGAGAAAGGGAGAAATGGAATGGGGCAAATTATCACTCATAAAAGAGATAAGAAAAATCTTTTTCAATGGAGGAGAAAAGGGAGGAGGTGAGAGGTGAAAGTTAAGTCTACTCTCTTCACATATGGCTTAAGGAGGGAATAACATGCTCACTCAATTTGGTATGAAAATCTATCTTACACCACAGAAAAGTAGGGGAGAAGGGGACAAGTGGGGTGGGTGAGATGATGGAAGGGAGGGCAAATGGGAAAAGGGAGTAATTAGAAGTAAACACTTTTGGGAAGGGCGAAGGTCAAAAGAGAGAATAGAATAAATGAGTGACGGTAGGATGGAGGGAAATATAGGTTAGTCTTACACAACATGATTATTATGGAAGTCTTTTGCAAAACATCGCATATATAGCCTGTATTGAATTGCTTACCTTCTTAGTGGGGATTTGTGGGAAGGGAGGAAGGGAGAGAAGTTAGAATTCAAAGTAATAGAAGCAAATGTTGAGAATTGTTATTGCATATAACTGGGAAATAAGAAATACAGATAACGGGGTATAGAAATCTATCTTGCCCTACAAAAAAAGAGAGAAGATGGCGATAAGGTAAGGGTGCGGTGTGATAGAAGGGAGGGCACACATCCCCACCCCCAAACACACTGGAAGCAGAATCTTACATTGACAACGAGTTAGAAAGTCAAATATTTGGTTGGGTACATGAACAAACAGCAAGAACTCAGACTATAGAATCTTACTTTAGTGACAAAGAAGGTCATAACCAAAAGAAGACAACAAAGTCAAAGCTCTTATATCAAAAACCTCCAAAAAAAATATGAATTGGTCACAGGCCATGGAAGAGCTCAAAAAGGATGGGCAAGTAAGGGAAGTACAGGAAAAAGTAGGAAGAGATATGAGAGTGATACAAGGAAATCATGAAAAACAAGTCAAAAGCTTGCTAAAGGAGACCCAAAAAATGCTGAAGAATATAACACCCTAAAAATAGACTAACCTAAATGGCAAAAAAAGTCCAAAAAACTAAAGAAGAATGCCTTAAAAATCAGAATCAGCCAAATGGAAAAGGAGGTCCAAAAGCTTACTAAAGAAAATGATTCCTTAAACGTGAGAATGGAACAGATGGAAGCTAATGACTTTATGAAAAATCAAGAAATTATAAAAGAGAACCAAAAGAATGAAAAAATAGAACACAATCTGAAATATATCATTGGAAAAATCACTGACCTGGAAAATAGATCCAGGAGAGAGCATTTAAAACTTGTTGGACCACCTAAAAGCCGTGATAAAATAAAGAGAACCTAGACACCAACTTTCAAGAAATTATCAATGAAAACTGACCTGATATTCTAGAACCAGAAGGTTAAATAGAAATTGAAAGAATCCACCAATCATCCCTTTAAAGAGATCCCAAAAGGCAAACTCCTGGGAATATCGTAGCCAAATTCCAGAGTTCCTAGGTGAAGGAGAAAATATTGCAAGCAACCAGAAACAATTTGAGTATTGTGGAAATACAATCAGGATAACAAAAGTTTTATCAGTTTCTTCATTAAGGGATAAAAAGGTTTAGAATATGATATTTCAGAGTTTAGAGAAGCTAGGATTAAAACCAAGAATCACCTCCTCAGCAGAACTGAGAAGAATACCTCAGGGGGAAATTGGAATTTCAATTAAGTAGAGGATTTTCAAGCTCTCCTTTTTAAAAATGGAATTATTTTACTTGTTTTCAGTGTTCAACAATAACTTTCATATTTCTTAGATTTTTTCCACTTTCTCCCCCTCATTCTGCTTTCCCTCCCCACCCTCTCCCTGAGATGGCATACAATCTTATATAGATTCTACATGTACATTTCTATCAAATGCATGTTGTGTAGAAGAATTAAAATGAATGGGAAAAACCATAAAACAAAACAAAACAAAATATAATACAAAAGAAAATGATCTGTTTCTATCAGGGATTCAATTACATAGTTATTTCTCTGGATGTGGAAGGCATTTTGCCTCAAGAGTCCACTGGAAATTTTTTAAGTCCATGAATTTCGATGAAGTACTAAGTCTACTAGAAAAATTCCTCACTGTTGCTGTGTACAAAGGTCTCCTGTTTATGCTCCTTTTACTCAGCATCAGTTCATGTAAATCTTTCCAGGCCTCTCTGAGGTCTTCCTGTTCATCATTCCTTATAGCACAATAGTATTTCATTACATTCACATACCACAACTTGTTCAGTCATTCCCCAATTGATGGGCATCCCCTTGATTTCCAATTTTTGGCCACCACAAAGAGAGCTGCTATAAATATTTTTGTATATGTGGGACCCTTTCCCATTTCTATAATCTTTTTGGGATAGAATCCCAGAATCAATATTACTAGGTCAAAGCATATGCACATTTTTGTAGTCCTATGGGCATAGTTCCAAATTGCTCTCCAGAATGGTTGGATCAGCTCATAACTCCATCAACAATGAATTTCTGTTCCACCTCTCCCACATCTTCTCCAACATTTATCATCTTCCTCTTTTGTCATGTTAGTCAATCTGATAGGTGTGATGTGGTACCTCAGAGTTGTTTTGATTTGCGTCTCTCTAATCGATAATGATTGGGAACATTTTTTAATATGATTATAGACAGCTTTAATTTCTTCCTCTGAAAATTCCCTGTTCATATCCTTTGACCATTTGTCAATTGAGGAATGATTTGTATTGTTGTATATTTGACTCAGTTCTTTATATATTTTAGAAATGAGACCTTTATCACAGATACTAGTTGCAAAAATTCTTTCCCAGTTTTCTGCTTCTCTACTAATCTTGGTTGCATTGGGTTTGGGTGTGCAAAAACTTTTCAGTTTAGCCTATTCAAAATTATCCATTTTGCACATCTCTTCTTGGGTCATAAATTCCTCCATTCTCCGTAAATCGGATAAATACACTATTCCTTGCTCCCCTAATTTGTTTATAGTATCAATCTTTATACCATCTAGGTATAAAGGTATAGATCATGTATCCATTTGGACTTTATTCTTGTGTACTGTGCCAGGCATTGATCTATGCCCAGTTTCTGCCACACTGTTATCCAGTTTTCCCAGTAATTTTGTCAAACAGTGATTTCTTATCTCAGCAGCTGGGGTCCTTGGGCATATCAATCAGTAGATTGCTACATTCATTAACTACTGTATCTTGAGTACCTAGTCTATTCCATTTGTCTACCCTTCTATTTCTTAGCCTGTATCAGGTGGTTTTGATGATTGCTGCTTTATAGTACAATTTGAGATCTGGTAGGGCTAGGCCTCCTTCCCTAGCATTTCTTTTCATTAGTTCCATTGACATTCTGGATCTTTTGTTCTTCCAGGTGAATTTTGGTATTATTTTTCTAGCTCTAGAAAATATTTATCTGGTAGTTTGATTGGTATGGCACTGCATAAGTAAATTAATTTAGGTAGAATTGTCATTTTTATTATATTAACTTGGCCTACCCATGAGCAACTGATGTTTTTCCACTTACTGAGATCTGTCTTTATTTGTGTGAAAAGTGTTTTTCAATTGTGTTCATATAGTCCCTGGATTTGTTTTGGCAGGTAGATTCCCAAATATTTTATAGTGTCTACCATAGCTTTAAATGGGATTTCTCTTTCTATCTCTTGCTGTTGGGTTTTGTTAGTAATATGTAGAAATGCGATGATTTACGTGAGTTTATTTTGCAATCTACAACTTTGCCAGTGTTGTTTATTATTTCAGGTAATTTTTTTACTTGATTCTCTGGGATTCTCTAAGTACATCATCATATCATCTGCAGAGTGATAACTTGGCTTCTTCTTTGCTTACTCTAATTTCTTCAATTTCTTTTTCTTCTCTTATTGCTACAGCTAGCAATCCTAATACCATATTGAATAACAGTGGTGATAATGGACATCCTTGTTTCACCCCTGATCTTACTGGAAATACATCTAGCTTGTCCCCATTGCATATAATGCTAGTTGATGGTTTTAGGTAGATACTGCTTATTTTTTTATGGACAGTTCCATTTCTTTTTTTTTTTTTTTTATTATTATTAAATTTATTTATTTAACTTTTAACATTCATTTTCACAAAATTTTGGGTTACAAATTTTCTCCCCTTTTATCCCCTCCCCCCCCAAACACCAAGCATTCTAATTGCCCCTATGACCAATCTGCTCTCTCTTCTATCATCCCTCTCTGCCCTTGTCTCCATCTTCTCTTTTGTCCTGTAGGGCCAGATAGCTTTCTATACCCCTTTACCTGTTTTTCTTATTTCCTAGTGGCAAGAACATTACTCGACAGTTGATCCTAACACTTTGAGTTCCAACTTCTCTTCCTCCCTCCCTCCCCACCCCTTCCCTTTGGAAGGCAAGCAATTCAATATAGGCCATATCTGTGTAGTTTTGCAAATGACTTCCATAATAGTTGTGTTGTATAGGACTAACTATATTTCCCTCCATCTTATCCTGTCCCCCATTACTTCTATTCTCTTTTGATCCTATCCCTCCCCATGAGTGTCGACCTCGAATTGCACTCTCCTCCTCATGCCCTGCCTTCTATCATCCCCCCCACCCTGCTTGTCCCCTTATCCCCCACTTTCCTGTATTGTGAGATAGGTTTTCCTACCTAAATGAGTGTGCACTTTATTCTTTTCTTTAGTGGAATGTGATGAGAGTAGACTTCATGTTTTTCTCTCACCTCCCCTCTTTATCCCTCCACTAATGAGTCTTTTGATTGCCTCTTTTATGAGAGATAATTTGCCCCATTCCATTTCTCCCTTTCTCCTCCCAATATATTTCTCTCTCATTGCTTGATTTCATTTTTTTTTAAGATATGATCCCATCCTCTTCAATTCACTCTGTGCACTCTGTCTCTATGTATGTGTGCGTGTATGCATGTGTGTGTGTGTAATCCCACCCAGTACCCAGATACTGAAATGTTTCAAGAATTACAAATATTGTCTTTCCATGTAGGAATGTAAACAGTTCAGCTTTAGTAAGTCCCTTATGACTTCTCTTTGCTGTTCACCTTTTCATGGTTCTCTTCATTCTTGTGTTTGAAAGTCAAATTTTCTTTTCAGCTCTGGTCTTTTCATCAAGAATACTTGAAAATCCTCTATTTCATTGAAAGACCATTTTTTCCCCTGAAGTATTATAGTCAGTTTTGCTGGGTAGGTGATTCTTGGTTTTAGTCCCAGTTCCTTTGACTTCTGGAATATACTGTTCCATGCCCTTCGATCCCTTAATGTAGAGGCTGCTAGATCTTGTGTTATCCTGATTGTATTTCCACAATACTTGAATTGTTTCTTTCTAGCTGCCTGCAGTATTTTCTCCTTGACCTGGGAACTCTGGAATTTGGCCACAATGTTCCTAGGAGTTTCTCTTTTTGGATCTCTTTCAGGCGGTGTTCTGTGGATTCCTTGAATATTTATTTTGCCCTCTGGTTCTAGAATCTCAGGGCAGTTTTCCTTGATAATTTCATGAAGGATGATGTCTAGGCTCTTCTTTTAATCATGGCTTTCAGGTAGTCCCATAATTTTTAAATTGTCTCTCCTGGATCTATTTTCCAGGTCTGTTGTTTTTCCAATGAGATATTTCACATTATCTTCCATTTTTCCATTCTTCTCTCTTTGTTCTGTGATTTCTTGGTTTTGCATAAAGTCATTAGCCTCCATCTGTGCCATTCTAATTTTGAAAGAACTATTTTCTTCAGTGAGCTTTTGAATCTCCTTTTCCATTTGGCTAATTCTGCTTTTGAAAGCATTCTTCTCCTTATTGGCTTTTTGAACCTCTTTTGCCAATTGAGTTAGGCTAGTTTTTAAGGTGTTAAGTTCTTCAACATTTTTTTGGGTCTCCCTTAGCAGGGAGCTGATCTTCTGTTCATGCTTTGACTTCATGTCTCTCATTTCTCTTCCCAGCTTTTCCTCCACCTCTCTAACTTGATTTTCAAAATTCTTTTTGAGCTCTTCCATGGCCTGAGCCCATTGGGTGGGCTGGGACACAGAAGCCTTGATTTCTGTGTCTTTGCCTGATGGTAAGCATTGTTCTTCCTCATCAGAAAGGAAGGGAGGAAATGCCTGTTCGCCAAGAAAGTAACCTTCTATAGTCTTATTTCTTTTCCCTTTTCTGGGCATTTTCCCAGCCAGTGACTTGACCTCTGAATATTTTCCTCACACCCACCTCACCTCCTGATCCTCCCAGCCCGTGTTTGTGGTCTGAGATTCAAATGCTGCTTCCAGCCTCAGGGCTTTTGGCGGGGGCAGGGCTGCTATTCAGTATGAGATTATGATCTGGTGCTGAGATCGGGGCAGGGCCACCTCTCAGGCTCAGTTCCCTCAGGGGGTTTATGCGCAGACCTTCCGCAATGGATTCAGGCTCCCGCCCGCTTGGGGAGCCCCTGTCTGCAGTCGCCTCTCAGCTTCTACCTCCCGGGGGGGGCCTGAATTATGGGGGCACCCCACTCCCCTCTCGACCCGCCAAAGAGACTCTCTCACCCACCCCTGTCACCTGTGGGTGGAGGGACTTGTGCGGCCGCTGGAGATCCCGTCCCTGAAGCCTGCTCGGATCTGTTTCTCTCGGTGCCGCAGCCGTGGCCGCAGCAGGTCTGGGCTGGGCTTTGTGTCTGCAGCGCGACGGATCTTTTGCGAGAGGTTTGCAGATCCCTCTGTGGGTGGAGGGACCCGCGTGGCCGCTGGAGATCCTGTCTCTGAAGCCTGCTCGGATCTTTTCCTCTCGGTGCCGCGGCCGCGGCAGGGCTGCACTCAGCTCCCAGTCCCGGCGCCCAGTCCGCAGCGCGAAGGACCCCCCCGCGAGAGGTTTGCAGGTCTCTCTGGAACAGAAATCTCCCTCGCTCCAATGTTCCGTGGCCTCTGGGTGCGGAATTGGCCGTGAGTTACTTCCCTGTAGCCATTCTATGGGTTGTGGGTTCAGAGCTATGTGTATGTGCGTCTTTCTACTCCGCCATCTTGGCTCCGCCCCAACAGTTCCATTTCTTCCCATGCTTTTCAGTGTTTTCAGTAGGAATGGGTGTTGTATTTTGTCAAAAGCTTTTTCTGCATCTATTGAGATAACCTTGTGGTTTCTGTTAGTGTTGTTGTTCATATGATCAATAATGTTAATATTCTTTCTAATATTGAACCAGCCCTGCAATCCTGGTATAAATCCTGTCTGATCATAATGTATTCTCTTTGTGATAAGTTGCTGTATTCATTTTGCTAATATGTTACTTAAAATTTTTGCATCTATATTCATTAGAGAAATTGGTGTATAATTTTCTTTTCCTGATTTGTCTCTTCCTGGTTTAGGTATTAGAACCATATTTGTATCATAAAAAGAATTTGGGAGGACTACTTCTTTGGCAATTTTCCCAAATAGTCTATATAATATCAGAATTAACTGTTCTTTAAATATTTGATGGAATTGACTTGTAAATTCATCTGGCCCTGGAGATTTTTTCCTAGAGAGTTCATTTACGGCCCATTTAATTTCCTTTTCTGAGATGAGGCCATTTAAGTACTCAACTTCTTGTTCTGTTAATCAGGGCAATTTATATTTTTTAAAATAATCATCCATCTCATTTAGATTGTCAAATTTATGGGCATACAGTTGAACAAATTAATTTCTAACTATTGTTTTAATTTCCTCCTCATTTGAGGTGAGTTCACCCTTTTTCAGTTTGATATTGATATTTTGGTTTTCTTCTTTTTTAAATCAAATTGACCTAAGGTTTATCAATATTATTGGTTTTTTTCATAAAACCAACTCTTAGTTTTATTTATTAGTTCAATAGTTTTCCTAATTTCAATTTTATTAATCTCTCCTTTGGTTTTCAGTATTTCTAATTTGATATTTACTTGGGGATTTTCAATTTGTTCTTTTTCAAGCTTTTTCAACTGCATGCCTGATTTATTGATCTCCTCTTTCTATGTTTTATTTATGTAGACATTCAAAGATATAAAGCTTCCCCTAAGAACTGCTTTTTCAGTATCCCATAAGATTTGGTAGTTTGTCTCATTATTGTTATTCTCTTGAATGAAGTTGTTGATTGTTTCTGTGATTTGTTGCTTAACCCACTCCTTCTTTAGGATTAAATTATTTACTTTGCAATTAATTTTATGTCTGTCTTTCCATGGCTTGGTATTACATGTGGTTTTTATTGCATTATGATCTGAGAAGGATGCATTGACTATCTCTGCCTTTCTACAGTGGATTATTAGGTTTTTTATGCCCTAGTACCTGGTCAATTTTTGTATATGTGCCATGTTCCTTTGAGAACAAGGCATATTCCTTTCTATCTCCATTTAATTTTCTCCAGAAATCTATGATATCTACCTTATCCATAGTTTTATTCATCTCCTTAACTTCTTTCTTGTTTATTTTAAGGTTAGATTTATCAAGTTCAGAGAAGGGGAGGTTGAGGTCCCCCACTAGTATAGTTTTGCTGTCTATTTCCTCCTGCAACTCCCTTAACTTCTCCTTTAAGAATTTGGATGCTATGCCACTTGAAACATATACATTTAGTAATGATATTGGTTCATTTTCTATGGTGCCTTTTACCAGGATATAGTTTCTTTCCTTATCTCTTTTGATTAGATCTATTTTTGCTTTTGCTTTGTCTGAGATAAGGATTGCTTTTCTTACATCAGCTGAAGCACAATACATTCTGCTCCAACCTTTTTCCTTTACCCTGTGTGTATCCCCTCGTTTCAAATGTGTTTCTTGTAAACAACATATTTTTGGATTATGGCTTTTAATCCATTCTGCTATCCATCTCCGTTTTATGGGAGAATTCATCCCATCCACATTCACGGTTATGATTACTGTCTGTGTCTTTCCCTCCATCCTCTTTCCCACCGTTTGCGATTTTAGTTCTCCCTTCTTCCTTCCCCTCCACAATAGAGTTTTAATTTTTTACCACCACCTCCCACAGTCTTCCCTTCGTTCTTTCAGGCCCCCTCTCTTTTACTGCCCTTTACCCTTACTTCTTCTTCCCTCCCTTTTAGCCTCCCCTCCCCTTTCTTTTCCCCTTCCCCTCCTACTGCTTATAGAGCTAGTTAGATTTATATACTTAAGTTTGTTTTTCCTTCCTTGAACCAAATCAGATGAGAGTACCTTTCAAACAATGCTCCCTCCCCTGTTTCCCTCTACTGTAATATAATTTTGTACTTCTTCCTGTGATATAATTTACCATTTTCTGCTTCCTCCTTTTCAAATCTCTGGTTACAATCTCTTTGCATGTTTAAATCACATTTTTATCATCATAGGATGATAAAGTTTTAAAGTTTTAAAAGTTTTAAAAACAAATGATAAATTTTTTTTTACATATGCCTGGGGAAAAATAAAATACTATATAGTACCTTAAAAATACATTTAACATGATAGAACCCAAACAACTCTGCTTGTCTTGGGCCCTTTTGTGAAAAAATGTTTTACTGATGCTCCTTCCCTCCCTCCCTCCCTCCCTCCCTCCTTCCTTCCTTCCTTCCTTCCTTCCTTCCTTCCTTCCTTCCTTCCTTCCTTCCTTCCTTCCTTCCTTCCTTCCTTCCTTCCTTCCTTCCTCTCTTTCTTTCATCAATATCACTACCCATTAGTCATTTAAACCTAAACCAAAAACTTCCTTACCCCCATAGCTAGAAGCCTTGTGTCTCTGGGTTGTGACTGAAATGTATGTCTGATCCCATGCCTCAGTCCCATCACCTCTTTGCCAAGAAATGGGAAGCACTTCAGCTTGTGTCTCCTAGAGTCTTGATGAATTAATGCACTGACCTGACATCTGAAGTGTTTCAGATCTTTTTTCCTTCAGATTATTGTTGTCATCCTCAAAACTTGTCTCCTTACCCTTCTCTCTTTACTCTGCATTAGTTAAACAGTGTTTCCTGAGATTCACTAGATCTGCCCCTTTCATACTTCTTACAGCCCAAGGACACACTTTTTTTCTCATAGAATAGAATTTGCTCAGTCATTTCTCAAATACTGGCACCCACTTTGTCTCCAGGTATCTGCTACAGCAAAAAGTGCTGATATGTGTATACACAGACATACACACATATATCACATACTTATGTGTATATGTGTATGTATGTTTATATATACATATATATGAATGTATGTTGGTGTGTGTGTGTTTATCTCACCTGTGTATCTTCTTTCTTGCATTTCTTTGAGGCATAAGTCTAGTGCTGTTTTTCTGGGTCAGTGTAGGATATATAGTTTACTGATATTTTTGAATTGAATTATATATTTCCTTCTTTCTTTTAAAAAATACATTTTCAATCAGCAAAAATTTTCATTTTCTACTTCCCAAACCTATTCTTCTCCTATACAAATGAGGTGCAAGAGGAAGAATTGACACAGAGGAATTAGATGGTGGAAGGAGGGCTATTAGTTCTGGAAACCTACTTTCATTCAGAATGTCTCTGAGGGAAAAACACATACACATCTAGAAAAGTATAAAATTCTTCTAAACTTAGAAATAAAACTCTAAGTGGATGGGCATGGGGGAGAGGATAAAGAAGAGATCTTTATAGGAAAGGGTAAAGGAATGGGGGATATAGAAGGGTGTTTAGATTTAGGGGAATGGGAGAATAAGTGAAGGATTGCTAGAGTGGGAGAGCAGGTTAAGTAATAAGAGACCAAGATAGCAGGTAGAAGAGGGGCAACTAGGTGGCACAGGGAATGGAGCACCCACCGACCCTGGAGTCAGGAAGACCTGAGTTCAAATCTGACCTCAGACACTTGACACTTACTAGCTGTTTGACGTTGGGCAAGTTACTTAACCCTGATTGCCTAGCCTTCCCTTTCCAAAAAAAAAACCAAAAAAAAAAAAAAAACAAACAGAAAGAGAGAGAGAGAGAGAGAGAGAGAGAGAGAGAGAGAGAGAGAGAGAGAGAGAGAGAGAGAGAGACTGCTCTTTCTGAAGTGACCAAGGATCTACCTCTCAATTAACAACGCTGATGGTCTTTTCTAAGGCTTCATCCTTCGTGAGCTTTCCGCTGAATTTGACCCTGGCAGCCACCCTCATCTCCTGTGTATTGTCTCTTCTTTGGGTTTTTGTGATTCTTCTACCTCTTGGTTCTCTCCTTACCTATAGATCACTCTTTCTCAGTCCCCTTTGAAGGCTTATCATCCACAGCATATGCCCTAAATGAGGATGTTTCCTACAACTCTTTCCTGGACTCTCATATATCCTTTCTCTCCTTTTCGTGACTTCATCAGCTCCTGTATAGTTAATTCCCATCTCTGTTCAAATGACTCAGATCTGTTTCTTCTGCTCCAGTCTCTGTCCATCACATGATGCCTCCTGGATATTTCAAGCCAAATGTCTCTAAACTTTCTTAAACACATGTCCAAAATTGAAATCATTGCTTTCTCCCCAAACCAAAAACTCTTTCAAACTTTCCCATTCCTCATGAACATAACACAATTCTCCCAGTCTCATGGTTCATGACCTTGGTTTCATCTTCAATTCTTCATTTTGCCTCCTCCCACACCCCAAAGCGTAACATCTCTTTGATGTGGTAGGAGAAAGATGACATGACTGAGGAAAAAATAGTTAGAACTTTTGAGGAAATCAAGTTATTAAGCAATGTGTGCCAATTACTCAACCAACCTGGAGCAGAGCTCCTCAGCTTAGGGTTGGACCCCAGTAGAGTAAGAGAAAGATTTTTGTATATGAAAAGCAAGTAAATAAAGCCAATGTATTAAAAGGAAACAAAACAACATTAGGTAACTTTAACTCTAATTGGAGGAAGGATTAGGGACTTTCCAAGTTGAAAGTGGAGAGCTAACAGGTGTAATTCTCTAAAATCAAAAAAAGAAGTGTCCCCCGACCCAAGTGTCTATGAACAATCAAAGGGATGTGGAAATAATAAATGATTGATTATAAGGTGGTGCTTTTCAGATAAGACGTATGGGTGGTTTAGGATATTCAATTGTGAGAAAACTCCTTGCCTCATTCTCTGGATCTGTCCTTGTTTCTGGTCACCACAACCTTGGGTATTAGTGAAGGATCTCTAAGAAGCAGGAGAGCTGGTCCAGCTTCCAAGCCATGCAGGGCTAGGTTCAAACAATGAAATAAGGTTTTCTCCCAATTCCCACAATTGAATAGATTTTTCTCACAAGAAAGGAATTGAACTCTGCCCATATGGGAATAGAAAAGGAATTGATCTAGCTCTAAAATTGAGTCACACGATGGGGTCAGTGTGGTTCATTTGGTTCCCACAATTCAACACTTGCTGACCTAATCTCCTCAGTTTCTTCCTACATACAACCCTTTCTGTGCAGACCCTCATCATCCTCACCAAGATTATTATGATGGCCTCCTAATCACTATCCCTGTTCCAACTCTTTGTTCACTCCAGACAGTCTATCACACACCTAAAAATAGGTTTTTACTTGAGAGCAAACTGACTAAGTCACTTCTCTTCTCAATAGATGGCACTGACTCCCTATTGCTTGTATGATCACTTAGAACTTCCTCTTTTTATTCTTTCACAATCTGACTTGAACCCTCTCTTATATGACAATACTCTCCATCCTGTACTCTGTGATCTGCCCAAAGTGGCCTTTTCCTCATACACTGTACCATCTCCCATCTCTTGGCCTTTTCCATCATCATCCTCCATTCCTAGAATACATTCCCTCCATCATTTGTCTCATGGATCCTCTCTTTCTTTAAGGCCCAGCTCAAGCACCACTTTCTAGTTGAAACCTTTCCTGATCCCCCCAAATGCCAGCGTCTTCCCCCCATCTTCCATTCATTTCTATTCGTATTGTCTATATTTTTATGGACACTAGTCACTCCTATTTGAATTTAAAACTGGGGATGGTTCCATTCTTTATATGCTCAGCACCTAGCATGGTACCGAGCACACAATAAGCATTTAATAAATGCCTGTTTGATTGAGTCTCTTTGGGGAAGTACAACAGTGCACAGAGAAGGAGACAGTTAAGTATAAAAAAGCAAGGAATGCAGGAGTTGGGGGTGGAAGGCGACAGAAGGCTCTTCAAATGTGTGGAGGTGGGAGACGAAATGCTGTGTTTGGGGAGTAGCAAGTGGGCTGTTTTGACTAAAACATAAATTGTGTGTGAGGGGGAATAATGGGAGCTGCTGCGAAGATAATTTGGGGTCACAATGGAGAGGGGTCTACATGCCAAGGTTAGGGTTTTGAAATTTCCCCAAGGGTCCACCACAACTTCTTCAGGAGATGAGTTAGGTGATCAAGCTTTCTAAAAATTATTTTGTCCTTTTTGGGATGGATGCTAAATGATATTAATCAGTAAGTAAACATTATTAAGACCTTACTATGTGCCAGGCACTGTGTTGATTGCTAGTTTTCATATAAAAAGCAGCCATTTTCTGTCCCAGAGGAGCTTATGTTCCAGGAGGAGGAAAATATAAGACATGTCTAGGAGGGTGATTGAGAGAGGGAGCCTGGTCCAGCACACACAGGAATCATAAGCAGAGCCCTACATAGCACAGCATGTCTCCATGCCCCTTTCAGTATCTGAGGTAATATTGATTTGACTATTGTTCACTGATCAAATGGGAGAGAGGTGTGTGACCCCTAGAGGTATGAAAGGTCTGTCACCTGCCCAGGTCTCTGTAGAGGGGCCAGGAAGGGGGATGCAAAGATACACTGGAGGGATAAGGATCAGAGAGTGGGTCAAATTCCACTGAGGAAGACTTTGGGTGGTTATTGGAGAAAATTTCCCAGGAGTATTTATGTGGGAGGCTGGGTGTAGTTGAGACTTACCTATGACCCAACAGACAGTGCAGGTCTGGGAACATGAAGTTCTGGGTTCAACTCTTGCCTCCATTCCTGATTTGTGGTGTGACCTTGGAAAAGTTGCTTGCCTTCTCAGGATATCAGAAGGGGTGGGGCTGAACATACACAGGAAGGGCAGCTGAATATTGGCTACGTTCTCATTGGTCAAGCCCAAGATGCGGTAAAGGATTCGAGGGCTGTGGTGTCCATCAGAGCTGACCCACCCCAGGGCGTCTCGTCAGAACACTTCATGGAGCAGAGAAAGGTCGAGTGTCACTTTGTGAATGGGACAGAGCACGTGCGGTATGTACTGAGATGCATCCATAATAGGGAAGAGATCCTGCGCTTCGACAGTGATGTGGGAAAGTTTGTGGCACTGACAGAGCTGGGCCGGCCTGAGGCTGAGTATTGGAACAGCCAGAAGAACATCCTGAAGTATAGACAAGATCAAGTGAACACTTACTGCAGGCCCAACTACCAGGCTGTTAAAGTCTTTTCACAGAGCAGGAACGGTGAGTGTGTACATCCAGGAGGGAAGGGAGGGACCAGGGTGAGCCCAGCAGGGACCCAGTGAGAGAGGAGAGAACTGGAGAGGGCAGGCATCATGGGAAAGGGGCAGAGCAGGGAGGGAAGAGAAAAGAAAGCACTGGAAGGGGGAAAGGGGAGAAGAGAGAGGTGGAAGTTGTGGTAGGAGGGCAGCAGATAGGGAGGAGAGAAGGTGGGGGGAGTCATAGGAGCAGATACAGGGACAAAGGCCACCAGAGCAGGGGAGAGAAAAGGGGAAACAGGAATGGAGAAAGGGAAAGAGGATGAATTGAGAGAGAGGAGAAAGGGAGGGGATCAAGAAGTGTGGAGTAGAGAAGGAAGATGGGGTGGGAGAGAGATTGGGAAGAAAGGGATGATGAAGGGGAAGGAAGAAGAATGGGGAGAGGTAATTGGATGAGGGAGACAAAAGGAGGGATGAGAAAGACAAGAGGTAGAGAAATGAAAGAGAAAGGAAACAGAGATAGTGGGGAGAAATTAGGAACAGAAAAAACTGAGATAAGTGAAGGAGACAAGGGAGGGAAGAGAGAGAAGAAAGGGGAGAATGAATGGAGGAGAAAGAGGGTAGGGACAGAGGGAAAGGGGAAGAAACCCTCTTGGGCCAGCATGGGTTCTGATTCCTTGAGTCCTTTTTCCTCAGTCAAATTCAGATTTTCTTTTTTGAGAATTTTTGAAATTAAATTTATTTTCAGTTTTCAACATTCACTTCCATATAACTTTGAATTTCAAATGTTCTCTCTATCTACCCCTACCCCCATCCCAGAACAGTATATATTTTGATGACCTTTTCCTCCAATCTGCCCTCCCTTCTATCACCCCAACCCCTTATCCCTTTCCCTTCTATTTTCCTGTAGGGCAAGATAGATTTCTATACCCCATTGCTTATATATCTTATTTCCTAGTTGCATGTAAAAACAATTTTTAACATTCATTTTTTAAAGCATTGAGTTCCACATTCTCTCCTTTCCCTTCTCCCCATCCATCCTCATTGAGAAGACAAGCAATTCGGTATAGGTTACACATGAGTAGTCATGCAAAACACAGCCATAATAGTCATGTTCTGAAAGATTAACTATTCTATCCCTCTATTCCGTCCAGCCCTCTATTTATTCTATACTCTCCTTTGACTTGTCTGTCTACAAAAGTGTTTGCTTCTGATTAGCCCTTTTCCCAATTTACCTTCCCTTCTAATATGCCCCCTCTCCTATCCTCTTCCCCTTGCTTTGCTGTATGGTAAGATAAGCTTCTATACTCAATTGAGTGTGTATGTTATTCCCTCCTGAAGACAAATCTGATGATAGGAAGCTCACCTTATCCTTCTTCTCCTCCATTGTAAAAGTTCTTTCTTGTTTCTTTTATGTGAGATGATTTACTACATTCTATCTCTCCCTTTCTCTTTCTCCTAGTATGTCCCTCTCAACAATTTTATCTTCTTTTTTTAGATACCATCCCTTGTTATTTAGCTCACTCTGTGCCCTCTGCCTCTATAATTCTTGGAAGTCCTCTATTTCGCTGAAATTCCATTTTCTCCTGAGGTTTTATACTCAGTTTTGCTGGGTAGGTGATTCTTGGTTTTAATCCTAACTCCTTTGAAATCCATAATATCATATTAGAAGCCCTTCAAAGCCTTAGTGTAGAAGCTACTAAATCTTGTATTTTCCTGATTGTATTTCCATAATACTTGAATTGTTTCTTTCTGGCTGCTTGTCATATTTTCTCCTTGACCTGGGAACTCTAAAATTTGGCTACAATATTCTTAGTGGTTTTCATTTTGAGATCTCTTTCAAGAGGTGATTGGTGGAGTCTTTCCATTTCTATTTTACCCTCTGGTTCTACAATACCAGGGCAGTTTTCCTTGATAATTTTTTGAAAGATGATATCTAGGCTCTTTTTTTGATCATAGCTTTCAGGTTATCCAATAATTTTAAAATTATCTCTCCTCAATCTGTTTTCCAGGTCAGTTGTTTTTCTGATAAGATACTTCATATTTTCTTCTATTTTTTCATTCTTTTGTTTTGTTTTATATTTTCTTGATTTCTCATAAAGTCATTAGTTTCTCTTTGCTCCATTCTAATTTTGAAGAAATTATTTTCTTCAGTGAGCATTGGGACCTCTTTTCCCATTTGGCCCATTCTACTTTTTAAGGCATTTTTCTTCTCATTGACTTTTTGGACCTCTTTTGCCATTTGGGTTAGTCTGATTTTAAAAGTGTTATTTTCTTCAGCATTTTTTGAGTTTCCTTTAGCAAACTGTTGGCTCATTTTTTTTTTATTTTCTTGTATCGATCTCATTTCTCTTCCCAATTTTTCCTCTACTTCTCTTATTTGATTTTCAAATTTTTTTTGAGTTCTTCCATTGCCTGAGAACAATTCCTATTTTTGTTGGAGGCTTTGGATGCAGGAACTTTGGCTTTGTTGTCTTCTTCTGGTTGTGTGTTTTGATCTTCCTCATCATCAATGACCTAAGAAAATACCTCTTCACTGAGAAAGTAAGAATCTGTGTCCTGTTTCTCTTTCCTCCATTTGCTCATTTCCCCAGCCAATTAATTTACTTTGCAACTCTTAGTTAAGTGAAGGACTGCAGTAGCAGTGTCCACTTTAGCAGTGGCTGCCACCACCATGAGGCTATGACCAAGGCTGGACCAGGGGTCAGATCATGCTCTCTTCTCAGTCAGGTGAGAGTCCCTTCTCACTGATCTTCAAAGCTGGTGTTTGTGGGTTGAGAAGTCTGGAAACTGCAGCAGCTGTCATTGATTCAGTTTCCTAGGCCTGCTCCAGCTCTGTTCACACTTGTGCAGCCCATGCTGAACTCCACTCAGCTCTCAGCTGGGTGCAATACACCCTTCCTGTGGAATTTCCATATTGTTTTGGGCTGGAAATTTGCTTCAGTCTTTCATTTTGTGGCTTCTGTTGCTCTAGAATTTGTTTAGAGTCAATTTTAAAATTTTTATGAGAGGCTTGGGAGAAGAGCTCAACAAGTCCCTGCTTCCACTCTTCCGTCTTGGCTCCAAACCCCAAATTCAGATGCTTTTACCTCTCCTAATTCAAATGGGGATACATTGCACTGGGGATAAGCCAAGAACCCTTCACCAATGAACAACTAACATTCACACAATGTTAAAATCATTAATAGGCATCTAGGTAGCCAGGCTTCATCTTCCTCATCTTTCTGAGTTCAAGTCTGACTTCAGAAACTTCTTAGATCTGTGACCCTGGGCAAGTCACTTAACCTTGTTTGCCTAAGTTCCTTAAGTTGGTCTAGGTTACAAACGATCTGCAAAAGTACCTGGAGAAGGAAATGGCAAACTCTTCCAGTATCTTTGTCAAGAAAACCCCAAATGGGGTAACAGAGAGTTGAACATGACTAAAAAATGAGAGAAAACATCAAAGTGGTTAATATAAAATTAAATCCCCCAAGTTCTTAGTTTCCAGGTGTCATTAGCTTTTTAAAATCTTAAATACAACTGTTCCTTTTTTAATGTCTGAAATTCAGCTCAGCAGAGGCTTCCCATGCTCTGCTCTCTCCTGTCTCAGCCACATTCTCTCCCTCCCTTCTCCCTCCAGCCTTCTCTAATGTCACAAACACTTTCAACTGAGACCTCATCACTGAAGTTGTTTTTCTCCAGTGAGCCAGACATATTTCTGCTTCTACCATGGCCCCTAGACTGTGGGTCAGGATGCTCAGGTTTCTACTGGTCCTAGATGTTTTCCACAATTTCCCTGATTCAAAATTTCTTCAGTGGATTGACAATATCTCTTAATATTTGGGCTGGAAATCTTTCTGAAAATAGTCTAGTCCTATCATCTGCTTTTGGAAATAATCCCTTCAAAGAATCTATTTATAATGAGAAATCTTGCCTGCTAATTTTCCCCCATATCACTGAATCCTGATGAGCTGGTGCTGTGATAATTCAACTTTATGAACTGCTTGGGATACATCCTGCTAGTTCAGATTTCTAGTCTTAGGGGAAGTTTAAATGTCTACCAAGATGTCCATTTCTGGCCCTGGGGAGGAGACTTGAGGCTGGTTATGGATCAGGTGACAGAGGTAGGGGTTGGATAGGAAGACCTGCTCCCTCATTCAAGATCTTTCTTCTTTCTTCCAGCTGAACCTGAGGTGATTGTGTATCCATCAAAAATGGCTCCCCTGGGATATCACAACCTGCTTGTCTGCTCTGCCACTGGTTTCTATCCTGGAGACATTGAGGTCAAGTGGTTCCTGAATGGGCAAGAGGAGACAGCTGGGGTTGTGTCCACAGGCCTGATCAGCAATGGAGACTGGACCTACCAGATCTTGGTGATGCTAGAAATGACCCCCAAGCACGGAGATGTCTACACCTGCCAAGTGAAGCACTCTAGCCTTCAGAGACCTGTCACCTTGGACTGGAGTGAGATAGAGCTCCCTCACCTTCCAGTTCTGACATTGTCATGACATGGAGCTAGCTCTGAGGTCCCCTCAGTGTGTATCCTTTGCCCTGTTTTCTTCTGCTCTGGGCTAATACAGATCTCATGTTGTGGCATCTACCCTCCCCTCTTTCCCCAGCCCAGCTCTGTAAGGGCAGTGCTGACTGAAGAGTGATGGAAACCTTACCTTGTCAATGTCCTCACTGGCCCCTGCCCTGGCAGCCGGCCTCCCTGGGGTACTTTGTGATCTGCCTATAGACCCCTTCCCCTGGGGTAGGGTTACTAGCCTTTGTACATCCATCCCTTCCTTTGTTAAACTGGATTTAGCCAAATTCTCAGGCTCACCTCAGACCCATCTGCTCCCCACATCAGGCTGCTCCTGGAGGGAAAGTTTTGATGTCTACTGTCTTTTCTCCCCAGAAGCACACTCAAAATCTGCCCAGAGTAAGATGCTGAGTGGAGTTGGGATCCTCTTGCTGGGCCTGATCTTCTTGGGGGTTGGCCTCATTGTCCACAAGAGGAGTCAGAAAGGTGAGATAGTTTGGATTAACTCCTGAGGCCCCCTGACCTCCATGATCTCCTCCAGGGGAGAGAGGACATTTGATTGTGCTAGAAATCTGGCCCCAGGGCAGAGTGGTCTGGCTCTGGTTTTAACTCTTCATCCCCAGGAACTTATAGAACATGTTGAAGGGACCAGCTCCCAGGGTTCAAAAGTCTTTAGGAATCACATATGCATTGGTAGAAACAGTCATGGGAGGGGTCTCAGGTTCCAGTCTTTAACTTGCCATTCTCCCTCCCCCCATCTATTTCCACATTTGTAGATGGATAAAGTATTGTTTAAATGCTTCCTCTGTGGTGTCAGGTACTGTGTTAAGCAGTGTTAGGAGCCCCATGTCCTGCTGTCCTCTGCACCTTGGTGCCCTTCGCTTCTGTAACTCAAAGATTTATAAGAAATTGTATGTCTGTCTCTCTTCCTTCCTTTCCCAGGAAATCAGACTTCACAACCAACAGGTAAGATCTTATAGCTATAGTTCTCTTACAAGGTTCTTGTAGCTCTAGTCTCTGCCTAGTGGGGCCTAAAGTTAAGAAGAAACCTGGGGGTCCTTAGTGGGAAGAAGTGTTTCTATTTCGAGTTCAGACCCCCATGTAGACTCTTCTATGGTTGTTCTGTTTTTCTGCAGGGCTCCTCAGCTGATTCCTGAGGGTTTGTCTTCTGGAACTATTGCCTCTCCTCAGCCTCCCTCCCATATTTGGAGGCTCTCTGCTTGTGCCCAGATCTCCAGGAGGTTATTCCTACTGAAACCTTCCCTGGAATAGGGCCTTCCCTGTACCTTTGATTTTATTTAGATTCTTAGCATTTCTCCAACAGAGATTCAAAGAGCCCTCCATTCTCCTTTGTTCCTGAACCCATGTTTTGTCCATTTTTTCCCTTGTGCCTTTACCCCAATAATTAGAAGATTGAGAGACAACTGGCCCTTGGTGACATGGAGACAAAGTGATGGGAGCACAGAAGGAAACTTCAGCATTTGGGATTTATAGAATCTGTCAAAGTGTGAAATACCTCTAGAGGTGCAGATTACTCACACCTTTTTATCCTCTTGTCCATTTTCTTCCATGATTCTTGTAGAGGCTGAGTAACCAGTTTGCTGGTGGCCTCCCTCGGTTTCTTGGTATTACATAGAAACCAATGGCTCTCCCAGGCTCTGTGCCTAGAAATCCTTAACTTTCGCATGTGATGAGCCCCCCTCATTACAGTGATACATCTCTCTGAAGACTTTCCTGCTAACACTTCTGCTCAGTTCTTCTTTGGTCATGTGCTATAGCCTATGCTTGCTATCATGAGTCTCTCCATTGCACTTACAAAAAAATTAAAGTTTTAGTAATACTTTCTGCATTTATGTTTATTCATTGCTTAATATATACCCTACCCCCTTTGACCTTCCTCATAACAAAATTACTCAAAAATTCCATAGTAACTCTCACATTGGTCACATATATTCAACAGTATATGCAACAATATGATCTCAGAATCAAGGGCACCAAAATTTTGACAGTTTTGAGCATGATTTCAAATTGTTTTTCACAATTGTTTTACCTGTTCACAGCTCTGCAAATAGGGCATCAACTTGCCTATCTTTGTTTAGTACTGTCCACACTGACCATTTATCACCTTGGAAAATTTGCTGCTATAAAAGCAAGCTTCTTGACATATACAACAAGACCTATTATTATAGGTTCTTAGATATGCTTTTCTAAAAGGAAAGGTAACTTTGAGGGGTCAACAATCAGTTTAATCAAGCACATACACGTCATTCACTTAGTTCAGGGGAAAAAAGTCAGAGCCCTGAACTTCAGAGAAAATACAGAGAAATAAAGATCAACATATAGACCAAACTGCCTGATCATACATAGTTATGAGAGACAGAAACACCAACCTCTGGTTTTTTAGAGCCTGGGCAGGGAAGGGGTAGGCTCCTTAGATTTATACAGTTTTCAGAGCTAGAGAGTACGACCACCCTGGAGAACCAGTGCCTTATTAGAAAATTAGCAAAAGGTGTGGGCCTCCCCTAATCAAGCTTCCCTTAATGGGCGAGCCCATTAATGGGTGGGGAAGATCTTTAACTCTCTGATTAACATTTCAGCTGGGGAAGAGGTGAAACCTCAAAGTTATTTTAATGTCCATTTCTTTCATTGTTTGTGATCTGGAATAACTTGAAAACTATTCATTTCCTTTGACCACTTACATACTGGCAAAAGCTCTTGGCTTTATATATTAGTACTCATTCCCCACTTGTCTTGATAAAAGACCTTTATCAGAGACTTTTGATGCAAGGACATTTTCCCCCCATCAACAATTCCTTTAGGTCTTGATCTTGTCATGCAAAGACTTCTCAGTTGTGGGTAATCAAAATTCTTTTTCTTCTCTGGATTTACTCTAAGTCTTAATTAGTTATCGGTTCTCCCCTTGGCCACAGTTGTGAAATCTACTTCCAGCCATTTCCTGGACCTTTGGTAGAAGTTTGTTAGCTTTTTATTAGTGACAGTAACTGTGTCTTATCCAAGATCTCCAACCTCCTCCCCTCCCGGAATTCAGGATAAGTAGAAAATTGTTTTGTTTTTTAATTACCATGCCATTACTCAGAATGCTTAGCAGGAAATGCTTTCTAAATGAGTGATTTTTTTTGTGGGTCAGTTCATTTGGTCAGTTCATCATGATCATCATGCACAGAACTGACCTTTACCTAATGAATTTTATGGAAGGCCATTCTTGATCAGCAGCAGAAATATCAGGATGGATGGAAATGCGAATGCTGAGCCTCCTCTGCTCTGCATCCAAGTTGAATTCTTCTCCCTCTTGGAGAGTACAGTAATCTTTCAGTGTCCAAGCAGTAAATGGCAGCTGGGGAAATGTGGGGAGAGAGGAAACTCCCTAAAGGACTGGTAGGGGATGAGATACTTTTCCTTTGTGTGTAGAAACAATGTCATCTCTGACTTTGCTTCAGTTTTCAGGTTCCCATAGATTCTAATCCATTGGAATGTTTATCTTTCTTATCCCCACTAGTTCCTCCATTATTCCACATGAACTGTTGAAAAGTTATAGACAATTATTATTATTCTTAGAATCTAGGCAGTCAAACTCTTTCATTTGGGCTGATATGAATCTTATGGATAGGATCATCTTTTTTGGAAGCAAAGATCTCAGGAATTTAGGGATATAAAGTAATGGAGGGGAAAGCAATAAATCATGCAGGGAAGTAAGGAAGTAAATGATTGGTGGGAGCAGGTGAATCCCAAGGGAATTCTTTTTAGTCTCTCTGTAACCTGTCCATTTCCAAGGGAAATGCCCCTCTGATATATTCTTTGTTGAGAAAGCAATAGACCATGGTTTCTAGTACTTCAGTGTTTCCTTTGATACATTTTCTAGTAATCAATGCCCTTTGATTATTGATCACACATCTAGAGCTGGAAGAGATATCACTTCTCTCATGAAGACATGCCTCATGAAGTTATGCCCAAAGAGTTTTGAAATGCCAAAAACCTTTGACTCAGAAATACTACTATGAAGTTCATTTCCTTTTTTTTTAAAAAAAAATTATTGTATTTATTTATTTTTTAGATTTCTGCATTCATTTCCACAAAATTTTGAGTTCCAATTTTCCTCCCCATCTCTCCCCTCCCCCACCCCATAATACCTTGAATTTTGATCACTCCTTCCCTCAATGTACCCTCCATTCTATCACACCCCACCCTTCCCTTATCCCCATCTTCTCTCTTTTCTTGTAGAGCAAGATAAATTTCTATACCCCATTACTTGTGTTTCTTATTTCCCAGTTATATGCAATAATAATTCTCAACATTCATTTCAAATACTTTTAATTCCAACTTCTCTCCCTCCCTCCTTCCCTATCCATCCCCACTGAGAAGGCAAGCAATTCAATAGAGGCTATACATGTGTCGTTTTGCAAAAGACTTCCATAATAGTCATGTTGTGTAAGACTAACTATATTGCCCTCTGTCCTACCCTCTCTCCCCTCTTTTTTCTTTTCATTTGACCTAGTCCCTTCCCAAAAGTGTTTACTTCTAGTTACTCCCTTCTCCCATTTGCCCTCCCTTCTATCATCCCCCTCACCCCACTTGTCCCTTCCTCCCCTACTTTCCTGTAGTGTAAAATAGATTTTCATACCAAATTTAGTGAGCATGTTATTCCCTCCTTTAGCCATATATGAAGAGGGTAAGCTTCACTTTTCCCCTTTCACCTTCTCCCTTTTCTCCTACATTGAACCAGATTTTTCTTATCTCTTTTATGAGTTATAGCCTGCCCCATTCCATTTCTCCCTTTCTTCTCCCAGTATTTTCCTCCCTCACCTCTCAATTTTTATTTTATTTTTTATGGATATCATCTCTTTTGATTCAACTCAACTTGTATTCTCTATGTGTGTGTGTGTGTGTGTGTGTGTGTGTGTGTGTGTGTGTGTGTGTGTGTGTGTGTGTTGGAGGATATGAGTATAGAGGTGGATGGATCCCTAAAATTTATTCCAGAATTTTAAAGTCACAAATGGAAATTATGATCACATATTTGTACTCAATCTTCCCTTCCATACAAGTTCCATACTACCTTTCAGACAAGTTAGGATAACTCCCTGTGCTAACTTATACTTTGCAGTGGACACTCCTACTTGAATTGGAAAAGTTGGTCCATAGGCTTGGAATGGTTTTTCAGAAGGGTAAGGACTTCAGCTTATCAGACTTTTGGGTTTTCTTTCTTTACACAGCTTGGCTCTCTTTTCTATTCCACTTCCTCAACGTCTCTCACATCTGTCTTTTTCTCCATTCTCACAAATTCTACCCTATTTCAGACCTCTGTGATCTCTGACTTGGACAAGTCCAATCATATCCTACCTTTTCTTCCTGTTCCCATTCTGTCTCCCAGATCTGTCCTCCAACCAGCTGCCAAAACAATCTTTGTAAAGCATAGCACTGACATTGTCAAGGACATAATTGGAAACATTCAGCTTCATCTTTAATGCCTTCCATGATAGGCAGCATTGCCTAGGGGAAAGGGCACCAGACTTGCAGTCAAGGAGATGTGAGTTTGAATCCCGCTCAAATACTTACTAATTATGTGCCTTTGGATAAGTCACTTGTTTATTCTTTGCCTCATTTTTCTCCTCTTCCAAAAGAGAGAGGCTTGGTTCAATGGACTTTAAGGACCTTTCCAGTTCTAAATGTAGGATTCCATATTTCCCACCTCCCTTTTCAGTCTTACATCCTATGACTCACTTTCAGGAATGTTCTGTTTCAGTCAAATTGACCTGTTCTAGCTGTTGCCCTTGATTGACATCATAACCCCTACCACACAGATATTTGATCTTTTGAGAATGAGTTTCTCAATGTATTTTGTTTTCATCTTTGCATCTCAGAGCTTCAAAACTCAGCTCAGAGTCACACACTTCACCAGACTTTTCACCATTCTATTTCTCTTCTACTTCTCACCCTTACTCTGAAGTGTCAGCGTTAATCCCTCTTGAAATGACTCTGAGGGAGGAATCTTTTGAGTCCATTCTACCACATTTATGGGTTGAGAACTCATTTCCCTTGTTTGCTAGATTTGAACAAAGCCTTGACACTTTCATAGGTGCTAGTTGGTTGTTGTTCATCATTCTCAAAGAGGACTAAAATGACATCACTATGATGTAGCCAATGTACAATGTATCTGACTATTACTGATCAGACCACTTTGAGCTCAGAGAGCTTTATCATAAATTGGCTACAGATAGCCAATATGAACATTAACAGTGCAGCTATCTATAAATTAGTGCATATAACTTTTCTTTTGAATTAACTACAATTCTTCTTTGTTCACAGAGCATAGTGCCTTTTTTGTTACAGGCACGCCATGTCAGGCTGGCCTTTGTCATTGTTTCCCATGTCATGAAGTTGATTCCAAAGTTCTTCCCAGATACCTTGAGAGTAGCCTTGTGTCTTTTCTTCTGACCTCCATATGAGCACCTACCTTGGGTGAATTGTTCTCTCTGTAGTAGACATTGAATGCTTGGCAGTTCAGCCTCAGAAAGAATCTTAGCTCTTTCTGAGGTGGCAGAGAATTGGAAATTGAGGGAAGGGGTGGAATAGAAGGCAACTCTAGGTAGAGATGTTTGACAGAGATGTTTGACAAAGAGTTGGAAACATAGGAAGTGAAACTATAATATAGATTTAGGAGGTGTCAGTAGAGAGAGAAATGAAGAGGTGGGAATGAATAAAGTGAGAGATAAAGATAGAGAAAGAAGAGAGAGAGAATTGAGAAAGGAGAAAAACTTTGCTCATGAATATGTTTAATGACCGAGAAGAGGAAATGGAGTCAGCTCAGGAGACAGGGAAGCAGTAGTTAGAGAGGTAAGAAAAAAGAGGATGGTGAGGTGTCCCAGAAGTCTAGGGAGGGAAGGATTTCAAGGAGGTGAGTGCAATGATGGAAGGATGCATTTGGAGGCAAAATTATTACAATTAGTGTAAGGATGTAAATGGAGAGATCACTGCCTCTACAGCTTTAGCAATCATCTTGCTTTCAAAACAAAAATTGTGCTCTGGAACAACTTCTGCCCTAGGGCACTACTTTATTGAATAGTGACTAAACCCATGGTGCTGTTGTTGTTGTTCAGACATTTTAGTCGTGTTTGACTTTTTGTGGCTCTATTTAGGGTTTTCCTAGTGAAGATAGTGAGATAGTTTGCCATTTATTTCTGCCATTCATATCACAGATGAGAAAACTGAGACAAAGAGGGTTAAGTGACTTGCCCAGGGTTACAGAGCTAAGTAGTGTCTGAGGCTGGATTTGAATCCAGATCTTTCTGATTACAAGCCCCTCACTCTCACCACTAACCACCTAGCTGCTGAGAACCCTGACTACCATTTCAGAAAAGGTTCTGTCTGTCAAACTTCACTCCCTTCTCTGCAACAATGTCTTCTACAACTCCATTGCCAACCTCTTCATAGAGATACACCTTCCCTTTCCTCACAGCTCTTCCTCCTCCCCCAAAGTAAAATATTGATACAAGAGTTGTCATAAAATCTAAAATTTACTTTTCCATTGTTGTTGGATGAATGGTGTTTATCTATTCCCCTGTGACCACACTCACAACCTTCAGCCAGGTCTCTCTCCTTTGCCACAACTGACATATATTCCGCTATTAGAACACATGCTATTTCATAGTGGGGATTTTGTATTTGCATTCCTAATGCTAAGCACTTGGCAATTAGTAAATATTTTTCATTCATTCATTCATTCATTCATTCATTCATTCATTCATTCAAGAGTAGTGTTATAAACCTAGTTACTGAGGTTTAAGTGAAAGGCCTTTGCATACATATGAATATTTAGAGAGATTTTTCTGTAAAAGAAATTAGACAAATAGGATTATAACCTAGTGAGGGACAAGAGAATCAAGTGAAGGACAGTTCCATATATTGAATACTTGTCAGTATTTCAGTACTCACACTCATATGGATCTGTGTTCTCATTGATTCAAAAGAAAAAAAGGTTCTAGTCCTGCCTTGATTCCAGATTTGCCATGTGACTTCAGAAAAGTCGCTTGCCATCTCTGGGTCTCAGAGGAGGTGGGGCTGAGCACTTGCAGGAAGGGCAGGGGGATGTTGGCCACCTTCTCCTTGGTCAAGTCGTGGTCGTGGACATGTGGGGGTGTCTGCAAGGTTGACCCTCCCCAGGTGTCTCCCTAGCGCACTTTATGGAGCAGAGAAAGTCTGAATGTCACTTTGTGAATGGGATGGAACATGTGCGGCTTGTGGAGAGATTTATCTATAACCAAGAGGAATACATGCTCTTCTACAGATACGTGGGGGAGTCTGTGGTGGTGACAGAGCTGGGGTGGTGTGAGGCTGAGGATTTTAACCGTCAGAAAGAGCTCCTAGAGCAAAGATGGGCCGCAGTGGACACTTACTGCAAGCAAAACTACAAGGTGATTGAGCCCTTATTGCGAAGAAGTGGTGAGTATGTCAGGGGAGCCCAGCAGAGACCCAGAGATAGAGAGGGAAGGCTGTCTTGGGAGGAAACAGGTGAGGAAGAGAGAAGGTGGGGGGAGGACACAGGAGCAGATGCAGTGACAGGGCCCCCAGAACGGGGGACAGACAAGGGGGAGTAGGAATGAAGGGAGGGGACCAAGAGAGGAGGAGCAGGAAAGGGAGATGGGAGAGGTGAAATTGTAAAGATAAAGAGCGACCTGGAGATGAAGGGGAAGGATGAGGGGGAAGCATTGGGATGGTGGGAGAAAGGAGGGGTAAGAGGGAGAAAAGGTAGGGAAGTGACAGAGTGAGAAGAAAGGCAACAGAGATGATGGGGAGGAATTAGGAGCAGAAAAACTGGAGATGAGTGAAGGGGACAAGGGGAGTGGAGAGAAAGGAGAAGAAAGGGAAGAATAAATGGAGGAGAAAGTGGGGAGGGACAGAGGGAAGAGAGAGATGTGCTGGAAAATGAAGTGGGAAGAAAATCTCTTGTACCAGCATGGATTTTGTTTCTTTGAGTGTTTTTCCTCAGTGAAATTCAGATGTTTTATCCTCCTTCAATTCTAATGGGGATAAATGGCATTGAGAGCAAGCCAAAAACCTTCAGCAATAAATAACTCACATTTATATAATGCTAAAATGGTTAATAGGCAGCTAGATAGCTCAGTGGAGTGCCAGATCTGGAGTCAGGAAGACTTACTTTCCTGAGTTCAAATCTAGTCTCAGAAATTTCCTACCTGTGTGACCCTGGACAAGTCATTTAACCTTGTTTACCTAAATTCCTCATCTGTAAAATGAGCTGGAGAAGAAAATGGTAAACTATTCCAGTGTCTTTGCCAAGAAAACCCCAAATGGGGCAAAGAAGTGTTGCACATGACTGAAAAACTACTGAACAGTAACAAACTGGTTACTATAAAATTAAATCCCCCAAGTCCTGAGTACCCAGGTGTCATGAACTTTCTAAAATCTGAAATAAAATTATTCCTTTCTTCTCCCTGAAACTAAGCTAAGGAGAAGTTTCCCATGTTCTGCTCTCTTCTGTCTGAACCACGTTCTCTTTCTCCTTTCTTTCCCCCAGCCTTCCCTAATAACATAAACTTAGAATGGAGGCTTTAGCACTGAAATTGTCTTTCTTCAGGGACCCAGAAGTATTCCTGCTTCTCCCAGGGCCCCTGAACTCTCTGAGTCAGGATACCCAGGTTTCTATTTGGCCAAGATGTTGTCCTGATTCAGAATTTCTTCAATAATTTGATGGCATCTCTTAATATTTGCATGGGAAAACTTTTTAAAAATAGTTTATTATTTGCACCTATGAAATACTTTCAGAAACAATCCATTACAAAGTATCCATTTATAATGAGAAAATTTGCCTGCTAGTTTCTTCCCGTATCACTGAATCCTGATGAGGTGGACCTGTGATAATTCAGCACCATGGACTCCTAGGCCCACTTCTAGCTAGTTCAGGTGTCTAGTCTTATGGGGCACTTAAATGTCTCCCAAGATGCCCATTTCTGGCCCTGGGGAGAGAAGGAAACCTGAAACTAGTTATGGATCATGTGACAGAGGTTGTGACAGAACTAGGAAGACCTACTCTGGTTCCCTCACTCAAGGTCTTTCTTCTTTCTTACAGTTGAACCCAAGGTGATTGTGTATCCATCAAAGAAGGCTCCCCTTGGATACCACAACCTGCTTGCCTGCTCTGCCACTGGTTTCTATCCTAGAGACACTAAGGTCAGGTGGTTCTTGAATGGGCAGGAGGAGACAATTGGATTTGTGTCCACAGGCCTCATCAGTAATGAAGACTGGGCATACCAGATCCTGGAGATGCTGGAAATGACTCCCAAGCATGGAGATGTCTATACCTGCCAAGCGGAGCACTCCAGCCTTCAGAGACCTGCCACCTTGGACTGGATTGAGATAGAACTCTATCACCCTCCAGTTCTAACTGCTCAGGACATGGAGCTACCTCTGAGATCCCCTCACTGTGTGTTCTGTGCTCTCTTTTCTTCTGGCCTGGGCTAATAAAACCATATGTGGTGCTACCCGCACTCCACCCTTTCTCCAGCATAACCCCCCTGAAAATGGTAGTTCTGACCTAAAAGCTATGGAGACAGAAAACCTCGTCAGCCTCCTTACTGGCCTCAGCCCCCAGAGCTGACTTTCTGCTGGAACTCTGTGATCAGCTCATAGACCCATTTTCCCTGGGATCAGGGAGCTAGGAATTGAGATGGGTTGATGTCAGTGTCCCCTGGTGAGGTTTCTCTTCCTGAATCCTGAAAGGCCCTTTGCACATCAGTCCCTTCATTTCTTAAGCTATATTAAACCAATTTATCAGGCTCCCCTCAGACCTATCTGCTCCCCATGTGGGGATGGCTCTTGGAGGTAAAATTTTGATCTTTGGTGTCTCTTCTCCCCAGAAGCACAGTCTGAATTTGCTTAGAGTAAGATGCTGAGTGGAGTCAGGGGCCTCGTTCTGGGGCTGATCTTCTTTAGGGTTTGTTTCATGGTCCACAAGAGGAGTCAGAAAGGTGAGACAGTCTGGGGAAAGCCCTGAGGCCCCTCCCCCTCCAGGATCTTCTCCAGGAGAGAGAGAGTATTTGATTGTGCCAGAAATCTGGCCCCAGGTTAGGGGTGAAGAGGTGGTTCTGGCTCTGGCTTTAGCTCTTCCTCCCCAAGAACTTTTAGAAGGTGGTGAAGAGGTAAATTTCAGGGCTCAAAGGTCTTAGGGAATCCCATATTCACTAGTATAGACAGCCTTGGAAGAGGTTTCAGATTCTAACCTTTAGCCCCTCTCCCATCTTTCTCCCTCCCCCACCATCCACTCACACAGTTGTAACTGGATGGATAAAGCATTGACCAAGTGTTTCCTCTGTGGTGGCAAGTACTGGGCTAAGCAGTAGTAGGAGCCCCCTGTCCCACAGTGCTCAGAACCTTGGTGCCCTTTGTTTCTATGACTGTAGGATTTACAAGGATTTTGTATGTCTGTCTCCCTTCCTTTCCAGGAAATCAGACTCTGCAACCAACAGGTAAGATCCTTCTACTCAGGTAGGATTGGGATTCTCATAGCTAGTGTCTGCCCAGTGGGGCCTGAAGCTAAGAAGAGACTTGGGAACCCTTAATGGGAAAAAATGGTTCTACTTGTGGACTCAGACCCCCAAGTAGACTCTTCTATACCTGTTCTGTGTCCTCTGCAGGCTCCTGAGCCTGTGACCCCTGGAGCTGTTGCTTCCCTATAGCCTCCACTCCATGTTTGGAAGACCCTGCTTGTGTCCAGATCTCCAGGACATTAGATCTACTGACCCCTTCCCTGGCATAGCTTTTTCCCGGTACCTTTGCCTCTGTTTGGACTTTGGCATTTCTCCAATGGAGCTTTAAAATTTCCTTCATGCTTCTTTGTTCCTGTACCAAGTGATTTATCCATTTTTGTCCCTTGAGCTCTCTCCCCAGTAAATTGGAGGAGTGAGAATCAACTATTGCTCAGTGACACAGAGTAAAAATGGGGGAGACAGAGGAAACTTTAGCCCTTGGGAATCTGTTAATCCTTCAATGTGTGAAATGCCTCTGAAGGTGAAGTTTGCAACCCATCTACACCTTTTCATCCCAGGTGCCTCTTGACAGCATCTTTCTGTAAATCCTACAGAGCTCTGGTGATTGCCCAGCCTCCTGGTGGTCTTCTTCTACATTTCTTGATATTATGTAAATACTAATGGCCCTTGTAGACTGTCTGACCAGGAATCCTTCATTTTCCCTGTGTGATGGGTCCACTTCATTCTGGTCATCCTTCATTCTGATGACATTCCCTCTATCTCTTCTACTCAGTTTGGCCTGTGCTTTCCCATCATGTGCCCCTCCATTCCATTTTAAAGAAAGTAAAGCTTTATTAATATCATATGCTTTTTATCATCTTTATTCCTCTGTGCATGTCCTTCCTCATTGGACTTTCCCTCATAACAGAATTTTTATTTAAAAGTTCTAAAATAACCATCACTTTAATCAGGTATATACAACAGTATATACAACATTCTATACCCATAGCCTCCCCATTTCTTGCACGAAATGTTTGTTTTTCTTTTGTCTGTGGCCAGACTTGGCAACTTATGATTATATCATTTGGTATCATTTTTTTTTTCTGTTTTGCAGCCTTTGGTATATTCTTTCCTGGTTGAGCTTACAATATTCTGCACCAGTTCACTTAAGTCTTATCATGTTTCTCTGAATTTCTCAAATCTCTTGTTTCTTCCTATGCAAAAAAAAAAAAAATCGATTACATTCGTGAGCCAGTTTGCTTAGCTCTTTCTCAGTTGATAGGCACCTACTTTGTTTCTACTTCTTTTCTACCACAAAATATTGTTATGAATATTTTGATATATATGCAGCTTAGATTTTTTTCCCCCATCTTTGACACCTTTAGCATATATGTTAAGCAGTGGGATCACAGGGTATGATGTGCCAGTTCACTATTTTACAAAGAAGGCATCAACCTGCCTGTCTTTGTGTAGTCCTTCTCACATTGAGAATTTTAATGTGTCATCACCTTGGAAGATTTGCTGAGGAAGAGGTGAAACCTCAGAGTTCTTTAAATTTCCATTTCTCTCATTAGTAATTTGAAGCAAACTTGAGAACTATTTATTTTCTTTAACCACTTACCTACTGGCAAAGCCTCCTGGTGTTGGCCTTAAATATTTGTGTTCATTCCATGCATGTCTTGGAGAATAGACATTTATCAGAGACAACTGAGGCAAAGACATTTTTTCCCATCAACAATTATTCTAGCTGTTGATCTTACCATGCAAAAACTTCTCATTTTCAGGTAATCAAAATTAATCTACACTCTGGGTTTCCTCTTAAATCTTATTTAGCTAACAATTTTCCCCTTTGGCCACAGTTATGAAACCTACCTCTAGCTATTTCCTGGACCCTTGGTAGAAATTTGTTAGCTTTTAATTAGTTACTTTAACTGAATCTTATCTAAGAACCTCCCTGAATTAACACTTGTTGGGAAAAGTAGAAGAAAATTAAATTATTTTTAAAATACCATACCATTTGCAGATGATGCTTAGCAGGAAAGGCTTTCTAAATGGGTGATTTTTTGTGGTCAGTTCATTTCCATGCAAGGGATGAGGTTGCCCAGAACTTACTTTTTCCTGATGAAGTTTATGGAAGGCTGTTCTTGACCAGTAGCAAAAGTGCCAGGATGGGTGGAAATGAGGAAACTGGGCCTCCTCTGCTCTGCATCCAAGTTGGGTTCTTTTCCCTATTTGGAGAGTGCAGAAGCTATCAGTGTTAAAACAGTAAATGGGAGCTGGGGAGATGGAGGAAGAGTGGCAACTCCTTAAAGAGCTGGTGGGGGATGAGTTATCCAAGAGTGATCAGCTACTTTTCCTTTTTGTACAAAAACAATGTTATCGCTGAGTATGTTTCAGTTGTCAGGTTCCTATAGATTCAATTCGATTGGAATAATTTATCTTTCTTATTTCTGCCAATGAATTATTGGAAGATTGCATGCATTTGTTATTATTCCTAGCATCTAGGATGCCAAACTTCTTTATTTGGGCTGATGTGAAATCTTATGTATGAAATCATAATTTCTGGAAAAAAAATCTTAGAAATTTAGGGATATGAGGTAACATAGGAGAAAACAATAAATCACACAGGGAAGCAAGGACGTAAATGATGGGACCTAATGAATCCCAGGAGAATGCTTTTTAGTCTCTATGTAACCTGCCTATTTACAGGGAAATCGTCTCACTCTTTGGTGAGAAAACAATAGATCTAGCTTCCAGGACTTCAGTGTTTCCTTTGATACATTTTCTAGCAATCAATGCCATTTGGTTAGACCCATCTGGTCTAGACCCTTCATTTTATATATAAGGAAAGTGAGACCCTATGAGATTAGTCTAATTATATGAGGAAGCTTTGGTTAAGTGCCTTCTCCATGCCAGGCACTGTGCTTAATTTGAGGCATATGAGGAAAGGCAGAATCTGGTCCCTGCTGCTTCTGAACATAACAGGGAGTCACTGGAATTTTATTGACTAGGAGAATTACATGCTCATACCTTCACTTTACAAAGAACAATTTGTTGTCTGAATAGAGAATGACCTAGAGCTGGGAGAGGCTTTGAGGCAGGGACAACCCTCATCAGGCTACTACAATAGTTCTGATGTGAGGTTATAAGGACCTGGGAAAGGGGGATCACAGTGTTAGAGGAAAGAATAGGGAAGACATGAGAGGTGTCACCAAGGTAGAAATGAACTGATTGGATATGGGAGATGGGAGTATATAGTCAAGGTTGACAAGGATGGGATGTGAGAGAGTGTGACTGAGAGGTTGGTGATACCTTCTACAGAAAAGTGAGGATGGTGGGAGTTTGGAGGTGGGGCAAAACTATTAAATGCAGTTTTTGACATGTTGGCTTTGAGATTCACCCATTTTAGGAGTGTCCAATAGGTACTTAAGATGGGAGAATGGAGGTCAGGAAAGAGGTTAGTGTTGAACAAATAGATAAGAAAGTCACCTATCTAGCAATAATAGTTTAATCTGTGGGAGCTTAATTACCATCATGAAGCTTAATAATGAAGGAGAAGGAGAAGAAGAAGAAGAAGAAGAAGAAGAAGAAGAAGAAGGAGAAGAAGAAGAAGAAGAAGTAGAAGAGGAAGAAGAAAAGAATAATAATAATAATAATAATAATAAGAATAATAATAAGAAGAAGAACAAATAGAAGAGGAAGAAGAAAAGAAGAAGAAGAATAAGAAGAAGAAGAAGAAGAAGGAGAAGAAGAAGAAGAAGGAGAAGAAGAAGAAAAGGAGGAGAAAGAGGAAGAGAAGAAGGAGGAGGAGGAGGAGGAGGAGAAAGAAGAAGGAAGAATAAGAAGGAAGAAGAAGAAAAGAAGAAAGGCAGCATCCCAAGACCAAGCCCACGGTCACACAGCTTTTATGTATCAGAGGCTAGATTTGAAATTCTGTTCTTTGATTCCAGAGCCAGTGGTGTTTCCAGTGTAACACTGCTTCACACTGGGTTGTTCATGCCTAAAATCATAGGGAAGGGAAACCTCCTGGCTTTAATATCTTATCCAGTGAGAGAATGTCTTCATTTACCCCTTTGTGATTGATGGTAGCTTTCAGTTTGGGATATATACTTTTGTTATATTTAAAATGACAAAATGCATATATACATGTACATATATGCATATATACATATGTGTGTTTATGTTAAAATATTTATGTCAGCACTTTTTGTGGCACCAAAGAAGTAGAAATAAGATGAGTGCTCATTGTTTGCTTAATGGAGAAACAAATTATAGTATGCGAATTTAATGAAGAAGAAGAATTCAAAGAAGACTTCGAAGACATATTAAGTATTACAAAATGAAGTAGAATCAGGACAAACATTATATATAATAGTTATAGCAATATAAATGTAAAGAAAAAATCATCAAAATTAATAGTGCATATTTATTACCAAACTTAGGCCTCTGAGAAGAGATGAGTAAATGTACATGCCTCCATTGCTGAAGTAGAGGATTATGGGTGTGAAACATATACAACCACATCAAGTTGCTGTATTAGCTGTTTTGGGTAAAGTTTTTTTTTTTAAATAAATATTCTTTCCCAATTTTGATGAGGGGAAGGATGTACTCATAAGTGAAGGTCAGGTAAAAAAATTTTTTTTAAAATTAAAGGAAATACAACATTTGCAAATAGAAACATCTTCACATATATCCTTGTATATGTTTTGAACAAGGAACTAATAGGGAAGTATTGTAGTTTATCAACCATATGTGAGGGTCAAACTTATACCTTTGGAAAATTTCTAAAGTAAATCTCTAAAGGATTGGTGTGGGAAGAAATGAAGTAGGGAGAAAATTAGGAAACTGTTGCAATAATCAGGAGGTAATGAAGGCCTGAATTAGAAGGGGGCATATATGAGACATTTTACACACACACACATACACACACACACACACACACACATACATGCACACACACTTATTATGTGACTGGATATATGGGGATAATGAAGATGACACTGAAATTTCAGACCTGGGTGACTGTAAGCATGTTAATGCCCACATTAAGAATAATGGATTTTAATGGTTTTCATTCTAGTTCCTTTGACTTCTGGAGTATCATACTTCAAGCCCTTTGATCCCTTAATGTAGAAGCTGCCAGATCCTGTGTTATCCTGATTGTGTTTCCATAATCCTTAAATTGTTTTTTTCTGGATGCTTGCAATATTTTCTCCTTGACCTAGGAACTCTGGAATTTGGCTACAATGTTCTTAGGAGTCTCCCTTTTCAGATCTCTTTCAGGAGGTGATTGGTGAATTCTTTCAATATTTATTTTACCTTCTGGTTCCAGAATATCAGAGAAGTTTTCCTTGATAATTTCATGAAAAACGATGTCTGTTGGGGGTGTAAGCTCAGTTTCATGTGATCAGTCTTGGGCAGGTAAAAGTGAGGATTTCTAAACCTTAGAATTCTCATGAGGCCCCCCAGGGAACAGCTGGGAATTGAGGTGTGAGACCCGGGCTATCTCGTGCATTTCCACCTCTTCCCTGTGGGAAACTTGCTGGGGAGAACATCCCACCCTTGAGATTAATCCATGGTCTGAGCACACCTGTTATTGTCTAGCTAAGGGCTGAGAGCAGGCACGGTATTCAGGTGCAAACTATGCAGCGGGAGAGCTTAAGTAGGGTCAGGAAAGCCTGAAGGCGCTCTTAGCACTGAGGGGCCCTTAGAGGGCAGAAGGTCCCTCCCCTCTCCCACTCCCGTTCTCTTGCTGTACAATCTTTGCCTCCTTGGGAGGAGGATTCCTCTCTCCTGAGGAAGAATTCACCCTGCACATGTAACCAAGACCCTGAATAAAGCCTAACCCTTGTTCGACTCTGAAAAGTCTCTCGTCTCATATGTTTATCCGGTTTGGCCACCAAAGACCAGGAAAGGTAAGACTTGGGTTGCCCATCAGCCTCTAGGCCGGACAGATGTCTAGGCTCTTTTGTTGCTCATGACTTTCAGGTAGTCCCATAATTTTTGAATTGTCTCTCCTGGATCTATTTTCCAGATCAGTTGTTTTTTCAATGAGATATTTCATATTGTCTTCTACTTTTTCATTCCTTTGGTTTTGTTTTGTGATTTCTTGGTTTCTCATAAAGTCATTATCTTCCAACTGTTCCATTCTAATTTTTTTTAATTTTTTTAAATTTATTTATTTAACTTTTAACATTCATTTTAACAAAATTTTGGGTTACAAATTTTCTCCCCTTTTATCCCCTCCCCCCCCCCAAACACCAAGCATTCTAATTGCCCCTATGACCAATCTGCTCTCTCTTCTATCATCCCTCTCTGCCCTTGTCTCTGTCTTCTCTTTTGTCCTGTAGGGCCAGATAACTTTCTATACCCCTTTACCTGTATTTCTTATTTCCTACTGGCAAGAACAGTACTCGACAGTTGTTCCTACAACTTTGAGTTCCAACTTCTTTACCTCCCTCCCTCCCCACCCCTTCCCTTTGGAAGGCAAGCAATTCAGTATAGGCCAAATCTGTGTAGTTTTGCAAATGACTTCCATAATAGTTGTGTTGTATAAGACTAACTATATTTCCCTCCATCCTATCCTGTCCCCCATTACTTCTATTCTCTTTTGATCCTGTCCCTCCCCATGAGTGTCGACCTCAAATTGCTCCCTCCTCCCCATGCCCTCCCTTCCATCATCTCCCCCACCCTGCTTATCCCCTTATCCCCCACTTTCCTGTATTGTAAGATAGGTTTTCATACCAAAATGAGTGTGCATTTTATTCTTTCCTTTAGTGGAATGTGATGAGAGTAAACTTCATGTTTTTCTCTTATCTTCCCTCTTTTCCCCTCCACTAAAAAGTCTTTTGCTTGCCTCTTTTATGAGAGATAATTTGCCCCATTCCATTTCTCCCTTTCTCCTCCCAATATATTTCTCTCTCACCACTTAATTTTATTTTTTAAGATATGATCCCATCCTATTCAATTCACTCTGTGCACTCTGTCTCTATGTGTGTGTGTGTGTGTGTGTGTGTGTGTGTGTGTGTGCGCGCATGTGTGTGTGTGTGTGTGTGTAATCCCACCCAGTACCCAGATACTGAAAAGTTTCAAGAGTTACAAATATTGTCTTTCCATGTAGGAATGTAAACAGTTCAACTTTAGTAAGTCCCTTATGACTTCTCTTTGCTGTTCACCTTTTCATGCTTCTCTTCATTCTTGTGTTTGAAAGTGAGATTTTCTTTTCAGCTCTGGTCTTTTCATCAAGAATGCTTGAAAATCCTCTATTTCATTGAAAGACCATTTTTTCCCCTGAAGTATTATACTCAGTTTTGCTGGGTAGGTGATTCTTGGTTTTAGTCCTAGTTCCTTTGACTTCTGGAATATCCTATTCCATGCCCTTCGATCCCTTAATGTAGAAGCTGCTGGATCTTGTGTTATCCTGATTGTATTTCCACAATACTTGAATTGTTTCTTTCTAGCTGCTTGCAATATTTTCTCCTTGACCTGGGAACTCTGGAATTTGGCCACAATGTTTCTAGGAGTTTCTCTTTTTGGATCTCTTTCAGGTGGTGTTCTGTGGATTCCTTGAATATTTATTTTGCTCTCTGGTTCTAGAATCTCAGGGCAGTTTTCCTTGATAATTTCATGAAAGATAATTTCATGAAAGGCTCTTTTTTTGATCATGGCTTTCAGGTAGTCCCATAATTTTTAAATTGTCTCTCCTGGATCTATTTTCCAGGTCAGTTGTTTTTCCAATGAGATATTTCACATTATCTTCCATTTTTTCATTCTTTTGGTTTTGTTTTGTGATTTCTTGGTTTCTCATCAAGTCATTAGCCTCCATCTGTTCCATTCTAATTTTGAAAGAACTATTTTCTTCAGTGAGCTTTTGAATCTCCTTTTCCATTTGGCTAATTCTGCTTTTGAAAGCATTCTTCTTCTCATTGGCTTTTTGAACCTCTTTTGCCAATTGAGTTAGCCTGTTTTTCAAGGTGTTATTTTTTTCAGCATTTTTTTGGGTCTCCTTTAGCAGGGTGCTGACCTGCTGTTCATGCTTTGACTGCATATCTCTCATTTCTCTTCCCAACTTTTCCTCCACCTCTCTAAGTTGATTTTCAAAATCCTTTTTGAGCTCTTCCATGGCCTGAGCCCACAGAATATTTAATCTGGATGTTTGGGATACAGAGGCCTTGACTTCTATGTCTTTGCCTGATGGTAAGCATTGTTCTTCCTCATCAGAAGGGAAGGGAGGAGATGCCTGTTCACCAAGAAAGTAACCTTCTCTAGTCTTATTTCTTTTCCCTTTTCTGGGCATTTTCCCAGTCAGTGACTTGACCTCTGAATAATCTCCTCACACCCACCTTGCCCCCTGATCCTCCCAGACAGCACTTGGGGTCTGAGATTCAAATGCTGCTCCCCAGCCTTGGGGCTTCAGCAGGGGCAGGGCTGCTATTCAGTGTGAGATTAAGTTCTGGTGCTCAGGTGGGGGCAGGGCCGCCTCTCAGGCTCAGTTCCCTCAGGGGTTTATGCAGAGACCTTCAACAATGGATCCAGGTTCCTGCCTGCTTGGGGAGCCCTGGTCTGCCACTGTCTCAGCTTCTGCCTCCTGAGGGGGCCTGAGTTATGGGGGCACGCCACTCCCCTCTCGACCTGCCAAAGAGACCCTCTCACCGACCCCCATCACCTGTGGATGGAGGGACCTGCGCGGCCACTGGAGATCCCGTCCCTGAAGCCTGCTCGCATCTGTTCCTCTTGGTGCCACGGCCGTGGCAAGGCTGGGCTGGGCTCCACGTCCGCAGCGTGACAGACCTTTTGCGAGAGGTTTGCAGGTCCCTCTGGAACAGAAATCTCCTTTGCTCCACTGTGCTGTGGCCTCTACTTCACACCAAAATGAGTGTGAATTTTATTCCTTCCTTGAATCAAATGTGATGAGAGTAAGCTTCACGTTTTCCCTCTCACCTCCCACCTTTATCCCTCCATTGAAAAGTCTTTTTCTTGCCTCTTTTATGAGAGATAATTTGCCCCATTCCACTTCTCCCTTTCTCCTCCCAATATATTCATCTCTCACCCCTTAATTTTATTTTTTTAGATATGATTCCTTCCTATTCAACTCACCTTGTGCTCTCTCTCTCTCTCTCTCTCTCTCTCTCTCTCTCTCTCTGTGTGTGTGTGTGTGTGTAATCCCACCAACTACCCAGATACTGAAAAAAGTTTCAAGAGTTACAAATATTATCTTTCCATGTAGGAATGTAACCCGGGCAGGGCTGTCATTCATTGTGAGATAAAGATCAGATACTGGAATCCCCCAGGAGCATTAGGTGGGGACAGGGCTACCACATAAGGCTGAGGTATGGATCAGTTGCTCAGATCCTCCAGGGGCTTAAGATCCAGAAATGGTTGTGACTGCTACAGGAGCTACTGAGGCTCAATGCAGCCTGTGTCACTGCTGCCTGAGGCTGGAGCTATGGGAAGACCCACGTCCCTTCTCAGCCAGCTGAAAAAACTCTCTCACTGACCTTTGGCGCCTGTGGGTTGAGGGATCTGCAAACTGCTGCTACTGCCACTGGGGATTTCACCCCCAAGGTCTGCTCAGGTCCTCCTCATGGCGCTGTGCCACATGGCCAAGGCTGGGCTGGGCTCCACTCTGTGTCTGATGAGACAGATCTTTTCTGACAGACCTTTCCTGTTGGCCTTTCAGGTCACCCTGGACTGGAAATCTCCACTCCATTGTTCTGTGGCTTCTGGTGCTCTAGAATTTGTTGAGAGTCTTTCTTTACAGGTAGTTTATGGGCTGTGGGGGAAGAGCTAGTGCATGTGCGTCTTTCTACTCTGCCATCTTGGCTCCACCTCGACTTGTATCCTTGTAAATATTTTAGATAAGAGGCCTTTATCACAGGCAAAGATTGCGAAGATTATTTCCCAGTTTTCTACTTCCCCCACAATGTTGGTTGCATTTGCTTTTTTTGTGCAAAACCTTTTCAATTTAACGTAAACAAAATTATCCTTTTTACATTTCATAATGCTCTGTATCTCTTGTTGGGTCATAAATTCCTCCATTCTCTATAAATTTGACACAAAAAACTTATTACTTGTTCCTCTAATATGTTTATAGTATCAGCCTTTACACCTAAATTGTGTACCCATTTGGACTTTATTCTGTTATATGGTGCCAGGCATTTGTCTATGCCTAGCTTTTGCCACACTATTTTCTAGTTTTCCTAGCAGTTTTTGCAAAAAAAAAATGAGTGCTTATCCCAGAAGCTAGGGTCCTTGGATTTATCAAACACTGGACTGCTTTAATCATTGACTGTTGTGTTTTGCATATATAACCTATTCTATTGATCTTCCCCTCTATTTCTTTTTTTTTTAACCTTGAACAGAGCAGTTTTATTTGTAATGTTTAACAATCACTGCCATACAATTGTGATTTTATCCCCCCCACCTACCCCCCACTCCCCCCCTCCCTCCCCACAACTGCATACAATTCTGTATAGATTCTACATATACTTTCCTATTGAGTATATTTTCACTATAGTCATGCTATGTAGTCAGACTAAGATAAATGAAAGAAATCGTATAACAAATCAGAACATGATACACAAACACATACACATACACAAACATGATCTGCTACAATATGTGAGTGACTTCCATATTTCTCTCTCTGAGTGTGGCAGGCATTTTGCCTTGAGATCCTCCATTGGGATTTTTTTAATTTTTTTATTTTTTTGGTAAGAAGTTCTTGTGTTATTACAAAAATCTAAGTCTACCAGAAAAAACTCTCACACACTGTGGTTGTTGCTGTGCATAAAGTTCTCCTGGTTCTGCTCCTTTCACTCAGCATCAGGTCATATAAGTCCTTCCAGGCCTCTCTGAAGTCTTCTTGTTCATCATTTCTTATGGCACAATAGTACTCCATTACATTCATATACCATAATTTATTCAGCCATTCCCCAATTGATGGACATCCCCTTGACTTCCAGTTTTTGGCAACTACATAGAGTGCTGCTATAAATATTTTTGTACATGTGGGACCCTTTCCCATTTTTATGATCTCTTGGGGATATAGTCCTAGTAGTGATATTGCTGGGTCAAAGGGTATGCACATTTTTGTAGCCCTTTGGGCATAGTTCCAAATTGCTCTCCAGAATGGTTGGATGCGCTCGCAGCTCCACCAACAATGAATTAGTGTTCCAACTTTCCCACATCCTCTCCAGCATTTATCATTTTCTTGTTCTGTCATGTTTGCCAATCTTATAGGTGTGATGTGGTACCTCAGAGTTGTTTTGATTTGCATCTCTCTAACCAATAGTGATTTAGAGCATTTTTTCATATGATTATAGATAGCTTTAATTTCTTCCTCTGAAAATTGCCTGTTCATATCCTTTGACCATTTATCAATTGGGGAATGACTTGTATGATTGTACATTTGGATCAGTTCTCTATATATTCTAGAAATGAGGCCTTTATCCCTGAGCTTAGCTGTAAAAATTCTTTCCCAATTTACTACATCCCTCCGGATTTTGGTTGCATTGGGTTTGGTTGTGCAAAAACTTCTCAGTTTAATGTAATCAAAGTTATCCATTTTGCATTTCATAATGCATTCTATCTCTCCTTTAGTAAAGAATTCTTCCCTTCTCCATAGATCTGATAAATACACTATTCCTTGCTTCTCCAGTTTATTCATGGTATCAATCTTTATACCTAAATCATGTACCCATTTGGACTTTATTCTTGTGTACGGTGTCAGGTATGGGTCTATGCCTAATTTCCACCACACTGTTATCCAGTTTTCCCAGCAATTTTTGTCAAACAATGAGTTCTTATCCCAGAAGCTGGGGTCCTTGGGTTTATCAAACAGAAGGTTGCTATATTCCTTGCCTACTGCATCTTGAGTGCCAAGTCTATTCCACTTGTCTACCTCTCTGTTTCTTAGCCAATACCAAGTGGTTTTGATAATTGCTGCTTTATAGTACAGTTTGAGGTCTGGTAGCGCTAGGCCACCTTCCCAAGCATTTCTTTTCATTAGTCCCTTTGATATTCTGGACCTTTTGTTTTTCCAAATGAATTTTGATATTATTTTGTCCAGCTCTAGAAAGTAATTGTCTGATAGTTTAATTGGTATGGCACTAAATAATTATATTAATTTGGGTAGAATTGTCATTTTTATTATATTAGCCCAGCCTACCCATGAGCAACTAATGTTTTTCCACTTACTTAAATCTGACTTTATTTGTGCAAAAAGTGTCTTGTAATTGTGTTCATATAATCCCTGGGTTTGTTTTGGCAGATAGACTCCTAAGTATTTTATACTGTCTACCCTAACTTTAAATGGTATTTCTCTTTCTATCTCTTGCTGTTGGACTTTGTTGCTAATATATAGGAATGCAGAAGATTTGTGTGGGTTTATTTTGTACCCTGCAACTTTGCCAAAGTTGTTTATTAATTCTAGTAATTTTTTACTTGAATCTCTGGGATTCTCTAGGTAAATCATCATATCATCTGCAAAGAGTGATAACTTAGTTTCTTCTTTGGCTATTTTAATTCCTTGGATATCTTTATCTTGTCTAATTGCTACAGCTAACATTTCTAGTACCATATTAAATAATAGTGGTGATAATGGACAACCTTGTTTCACCCCTGATCTTATTGGGAATGCATCTAGCTTATCCCCATTGCATATAATGCTTGCTGAAGGTTTTAGATAGATACTGCTTATTATTTTATGGAAAGTTCCCTTTATTCCTACATTCTCCAATGTTTTTAGTAGGAATGGATGTTGTATTTTGTCAAAAGCTTTTTCTGCATCTATTGAGATAATCATGTGGTTTTTGTTAGCTTTGTTGTTGATGTGATCGATAATGCTAATAGTTTTCCTAATATTGAACCAGCCCTGTAGTCCTGGTATGAATCCTACCTGATCATAATGTATTAATCTCGTGATAAGATGCTGTATTCGTTTTGCTAGAATCTTATTTAAAATTTTTGCATCTATATTCATTAGGGAAATTGGTCTATAATTTTCTTTCTCTGTTTTGTCTCTTCCTGGTTTGGGTATCAAAACCATATTTGTATCATAGAAAGAATTTGGGAGGACTCCTTCTTCCCCAATTTTCAAGAATAGTGTATGTAGTATTGGAATTAACTGTTCTTTAAATGTTTGATAGAATTCACTTGTGAATCCATCTGGCCCTGGAGATTTTTCCTAGGGAGTTCATTGATGGCTTGTTCAATTTCTTTTTCTGAGATGGGGTTGTTTAAGTAATCAACTTCCTCTTCGGTCAATCTGGGCAATTTGTATTTTTTAAAATATTCATCCATCTCATTTAGATTATCGAATTTGTGGGCATAAAGTTGGGCAAAGTAGTTTCTAATTATTGTTTTAATTTCCTCCTCATTGGAGGTGAGTTCACCCCTTTCATTTTTAATATTAGTAATTTGGTTTTCTTCTTTCTTTTTTTTAATCAGATTGACCAAAGGTTTATCAATTTTATTAGTTTTTTCATAAAACCAACTATTGGTTTTATTTATTAATTCAATAGTTTTCTTAATTTCAATTTTATTAATCTCTCCTTTGGTTTTCAGTATTTCTAATTTGGTATTTACTTGGGGATTTTCAATTTGTTCTTTTTCTAGCTTTTTCAACTGCAAGCCTAAGTCATTGATCTCCTCTTTCTCTATTTTATTTATGTAAGCATTCAGAGATATAAAACTTCCCCTAATAACTGCTTTTGCAGTATCCCATAAGTTTTGGTATGTTGTCTCACTATTGTCATTCTCTCGAATGAAATTGTTGATTGTTTCTATGATTTCTTCTTTAGCCCAACCCTTCTTTAGAATTAGATTATTTAGTTTCCAATTGATTTTTGGTTTCTCTTTCCATGGCCTTTTATTACATGTAATTTTTAATGCATTATGATCTGAAAAGGATGCATTGATTATCTCTACCTTTCTGCACTGGATTGTGAGATTTTTATGTCCTAGTACATGGTCAATTTTTGTAAATGTTCCATGTACCGCTGAGAAAAAAGTATATTCCTTTCTATTCCCATTTAATTTTCTCCAAAGATCTATCATATCTACCTTATCCAGAGTTTTATTTACCTCCTTAACCTCTTTCTTGTTCATTTTGAGGTTGGATTTATCGAGTTCAGAGAGGGGGAGGTTGAGGTCCCCCACTAGTATAGTTTTGCTATCAATTTCTTCCTTCAACTCCCCCAACCTCTCCTCTAAGAATCTGGATGCTATACCACTTGGAGCATACATGTTTAGTAATGATATTGCTTCATTGTCTATGGTGCCTTTTATCAGGATATAGTTTCCATCCTTATCCCTTTTGATTAGATCTATTTCTGCTTTTGCTTTGTCTGAGATTAGGATTGCTACTCCTGCCTTTCTTACATGAGCTGAAGCACAATATATTCTGCTCCATCCTTTGACCTTTATCCTATGTGTATCCCCCCGTTTCAAATGTGTTTCTTGTAAGCAGCATATTGTTGGATTATGGCTTTTAATCCATTCTGCTATCCGTCTCCGTTTTATGGGAGAGTTCATTCCATTCACATTCACAGTTATGATTACAATCTGTGAATTTCCCTCCAACCTCTTTCCCACCATTTGTGCTTTTAGCTCTCCCGTCTCCCTTCCCCTCCTCAATAGTATTCACTTTTCTCCCCCTCCTCCTGCAGCCTTCCCCTCCTTCTTTTGACCCCCCTCCCTTTTAGTTCCCTTTACTCTTATTGCTTCTTTCCTCCCTTTTAGCCACCCTCCCCTTTCTTCCCCCTTCCCCTCCTACTACCTATAGAGCTAGTTAGGCTTATCTACTTAAGATTATTGTTCCCTCCTTTGAACAAATCAGATGAGAGTACCTCTCAAACAATGCTCATCTCCCTCCCCTCCTTCCCTCTACTATAGTTTTGTACTTCTTCCTGTGATATAATTTGCCATTTTCTGCTTCCCCCTTTCCACACCTCCTATTACATTCCCTTCTCATACTTAAATCATATTTTTGACATGACATCATTTACTTTGTGCCCGTTCCCTCTACATATATCCCTTTTATCATAATAGCTGCACAGTTCTCAAGATTAACAGGTATCATCTTCCCTTATAGGGAGGTAAACAGTTTGCCCTAATTGAGTAGCAAGTTTTTGTTTTTGTTTTTTCCCCTCTGTTTACCTTTTTATGATTCTCTGGAGACCTGCATTTGAAGATCAAATTGTCTATTGAGTTCTGGTGTTTTGGTCAGGAAGCTCTGGAAATCCCTTATTTCGTTGAATGACTTTCTCCTTGCCTGAAATGTTATTCTGAACTTTGCTGGGTAGTTGATCCTTGTTTGAAGTCCCAACTCCTTTGCCTTACGGAATATTGGGTTCCAATTCTTTCGATCTTTTAATGTAGAAGCTGCAAGGTCCTGTGTGATCCTGACTGTGTGTCCTTGATATTTGAATTGTTTCTTTCTGGCTGCTTGTAGTATTTTCTCCTTCACTTGATAGCTCTGGAATTTGGCAACTATATTTCTTGGGGTTTTGAGTTTGGGATCCCTTTCGGGAGGGGAACGGTGGATTCTTTCGATGACTATTTTGCCCTCTGAGTCTAGTACTTCTGGACAGTTTTCCTTGATGATTTCCTGGAAGATATTGTCCAGACTCTTTTCTTCATCATGGGTTTCTGGCAGGCCAATAATTCTTAGATTTTCTCTCCTGCATCTATTTTCCAGGTCAGTTGTTTTTCCAATTAAATATTTTACATTTTCTTCTATCTTTTCATTCTTTAAATTTTGTTTGACTGATTCTTGTTGCCTCATTGAGTCATTAGTTTCTACTTGCCCAATTCTAATCTTCATCATAGTGTTTTCTTCAGTTAGCTTTTCCATCTCCTTTTCCATCTGACCAATTTTTCCCTTTATGGAGCTATTTTCTCCATTTAATTTTTGTACTTCTTTTTCCAATCGACCAATTTTCCCAGTTAGGTTTTGGGTTTCCTTTTCCATCTGATCAATTTTCCCAATTAGGTTTTGGGTTTCCTTTTCCATTTGATTAGCTCTTCCTTTTAGGGAATTATTCTCTCCAGTTAATTTTTGAACTTCCTTTTCCATTTCTTCAATTTTCTTTTTCAGGGTGATGTTCTCATCAGTGAATTCTTTTTTTATAGTTTTAAAATCATTGGCCAGTTTTTCTTTTATATCCTTCTTCAGACGTTCCAGGTAATCTAGTTGTGCTTGCGAGAAATTCATAGTCCCATCTGAGGTTTCAGATGGAAGTACAGTCTCAGCTCTAACCTCTTTGGTGTTTGTGTTTTGGTCCTTATCCCCATAGAAAGATTCTATGGTTTTTTCACTTTTCGTCTGCTTTTTCCGATTCATGATGTTGGCTGAGTGTTGTAGCTTTTGGTTCTTTCAGTCAGAAGGTACAGATCTTTAAGTTGAGCTGATGTGTGTCTAGGCTAAAAGCAGGCTTTTGTTTTTTATTTCCCCGATCAACCCTGGGGTTAGCTTGTTAGGTGTGTGGGAGGTGTGGTCTGGTCTCAGGCTATCTCCTCAGCTGACTTGAGGCAAAGGCAAGGTTAGGGGATGGTAATCCCAGCTTCCCTATTGTCTTCCCTTTTCCCCTGGAGGGCTGGGGCACGCCTAGAAGCTAACGTGTGTTCCCGCCCCTCCTGGGGCTCGTCTCCCGGCTCTGAGGCTTGCCTGGGTCTCAGTGCGAATTTTCTCTGCCCTGGGTCGTCTGTCCCTCCAGATCGCCTCCACCACAGTAGGAAGAATCCCCCTTTGCCACTTTTCCAGCCTCTGGTGTTATGAGACCACCTGCCCCCTTCTGCTGTTCCCGCTGATCCAGGATTAATCTGGGGAAGAATTTTATGGTTCCCTCAGGGTCATCAGGGGGGAGGAGAGAGCACTTACTGATCACTCTGCCATCCCAGTTCCTGGAAGTTCAAGTAGTGACCCACTGAAGTCCGTCTTCAGGCTGAAGATTTCAAGGGCTGCTGCGCTGATGTCTGGCACTCAGCAGCTCTCACCGGCTCGGCCTGGCTTATCTCCTGCTCCGCTGGTCTCGCCCGCCACTCTCGGGCTCCTCTGGTCCCCTCCGCCCTGCCGCGCTGACCGCGCTGCGCTGTGCGCCGGGGTTTTACCCCCGCGGAACAGATCCCTCCTGTGGACCCTCCGGTCCAGCCTGGGCTCCGAATCTGTCAAAGTCCGTCACCCACTGGATTTTACACCTCCAAAGTCTGGTCAGACTCTCCCCCCAGATATATCCAGAGGAGTTTTTCCAGGAGCTTAGGTGAGTTGTTGCTTTCACTCCGCCATCTTGGCTCCGCCCCCCTCCCCTCTATTTCTTAGGCACTACCAAATGGTTTTGAAGATTGCTGCTTTATAATACAATTTAAGATTTGCTTTAGCTAAGCCACCTTCCCTAGCATTTCTTTTAATTAATTCCCCTGATAGTCTGGACTTTTTGTTCTTCCAAATGCATTTTCATATTATTGTTTTCTAGTTCTATAATATAATTATTTGGTAATTTTATTCATATGGCACTAAATAAGTAAATTAATTTAGGTAGAATTGTCATTTTTCTTATATTAGCTCGGCCTACACATGAGCAACTGATATTTTCAGAAGTCTTTCACAACATGACTGTGGTGGAAGTGTTTTGCATGACTACAGATGTATAATATATATAAAATTGCTTGCCTCTTTGATAGGAGTGAGTGGGAAGGGAGGAAGGGAGAGAATTTGGAACTCAAAATTTTAAAAATGAATTTTAAAAGTTGTTTTTACATATAACTGGTAAATAAGACATACCGGCAATGGGGTATAGAAATCTATCGTGCCTACAAGAAAATAGAGAGCAAGGGAGGGCATAAGAAAAGGGAGAGGTGTGATAGAAGGGAGAGTTGATTGGGGGAAGGGATAATCAGAACACACACAGCCTTGAGGTGGGGCGAGGGGACAGATGGGGAGAAAACTTGGAATTCAAAATCTTTTAGAAGTGAATGTTGAAAACTAAAACTAAATGAATAAAACACTTAAAAAAGAAAATTACTTTGGTATCTTTGTGGAAAATGGACTTCAGTAAGCAGATACTTTTGGTAAGGGGTCCAAATAGAAGACTGTTGCAAAAAGAATGCTCCAAATCACCCATAAAAAGAGAAATGTTCAAGCTTGATGTTTCAACATGTACCCTGAAAAATGGCAAAGATGACAAAAGATGGCAATAGTCAGTGTTGGAGATGTTGTGGGAAGATAGGCATACTAATACATTGTTGGTGGAGCTGGAGATATATATATATATATATATATATATATATATATATATATATAATCATTTTGGAAAGTAAATTTGCAATTATGCAGATAATGTGACTAATATATCCTTATCCTTTGATTCAACAATTACATTACTCAACTTGTAATCCAAGGAGGCCATTGATTAGAAGAAATATCATGTAAATGCCGAAATATTTATAGAAATACTTTTTTTGATAAGAAAGAGTTACAAATAAAGTAGATGTTCATCAACTGAGAAATGGCTAAACCAATTTTTACAAAATGTGATGGAATATTACATTTTAATGGAATGTTAGGAACATGATGATTACAGAAAAGCATGGAAAAATCTAAATGAATTGATGCAGACTGAAATAAGTAATGCCAAGAAAGCTATATACATGACTAGAACAATGAAGTTGAAGAGAACAGTCATGTTTACACATACACACACACATACACATACACATACACACAAATTAAAAGTGAATTCTTTCAATGTCTGAAGAACAACCATGACTTGAAAGAGAGATATGAGAAGAGACTTGCATGCCGCTACTTTGCAAAGGTAGAAGATGTATAAGTTTGATCCACTACAATCATTTACAGAATTTTTTCATGTATGGCTCAGTTACAATGATTTCCCCATTTTTTCATATTTTCTTTCAAAATATTATTTGTTCCATAGAATGAGAAGGAGAGGAAAAAGGATAGTATGATGAGGGTAATGCATCAATAAATACATTTTTTAAAATGAGAAAATTATTGCATAGGTGAGAAATCTTGACTATAATGCAGTATTTCTGTGCTATAAATAGCAATTCATGTGATGAGCTCAGAAAACTATGAGAAGACTTCTATGGACTGAAATAAAGTGAAGTAAGCAGAATCATAAAAACAATAAACTCAAGGACTACAGAAATTACGGAAATCAATAATCATACAATTAAAACTGAATGTTGCGAAGTTATATTGAACAAGCTTGCCCCTAAAAAAAGATATGAGAAATTATATCTCTTTTAGACCTTCACCCTCACATTCTTTGAAGAGATGAACTATGGATGCAGAGCACACACAATTTTTGGTGTGTTGATTATCATTACACAGCTTTCCCTTTGTTTAATCATAGATACTGATGGAAGTAAAAAAAAAATCTAGTACAATTTCCTTTATTTTATAGTTGGGGAAAGTGAGGTCCAGGGAAGGGAGGGTTAGTGCCCAAGGACATACAGTTGTAAGAACATCAATATGATCCTGAATACTGTGACTCTCAGTATGGCTTTTTCCCATTGTACTTCATTGCCTTTGAGTGAAGTTCAAACAAACAGATGGGCTTCATTAGCAGGAATGAAAAAAAAACAACTAAAGGATAGATGTGGAGATGGTGATGGGGGTGTTGTTTGAATATATTGTGATCATGTATTCTGAATCTCCACTGGGGTCACTAAAGTAGGCTTGTTCTGAAACATGATTTCTGGATTATTCAGAAAGATTTTCCTGTTAGTGATGATTGTCAGACATTAAAATAAAAGAATAAGTTCTGTGGGTGTTTATAAGCAGAATTGAATCACATCTTCTTGACATGATGCAATTATTATCCTGCTTGAAAACAATAATATAAACCTCATGACCTCCAAGTGGACAAATTATATTTCTAGGATTTTGGTTCAATTACTCCTATTTTATCTTTTCTTCCTCTTGGGTTTTGACAGCCCCTGAGTAACTGGCTTGAGTTTCCCTAGAGACTCTAGGAGGTGCCTTGTAGAGGGATTACCTGGTCCTCCTGCTTCCCCTCTCATGGGGCTCTGAGAGTTTCACTCTCTCACAGGGCCAAGCATAGGTCTGTTGATTGAACTCATCAATGGAAATGAGGAAAAGAGGTCTTAGAACCACAGATTCTGCTCCTTGCTGTCCCTCTGCTACTTGCTGCTTTAGAAACTGGGATTTACTTTTGACCATTTAGGAAACTCCTACCAAGTCATCAAAAGTTTCCTTTTAAAGAGATGGATATTTATCTTTCATAATTTCTTTTTCTTCTGGACCCACCAAATTACAAGTATTGTATATGCTTTTAGTTTATATGCATATGATTTCATATGTATACTAGGCATCATATTTCTTCCTTCTCAAAGGATGAGAGTGGGGTGGAGGGGGGAAAAGAATTCATAAGTGGAAACAAAAATTTAGTATAAGAATTAGATGTATAAAATTGTTCTTATGATATATATATATATACAAATTATATAAACGTAGTCTAAAATTCAGGGGACCACTAAGTTGATCTCCAAGGTCCTTTCCTGCTCTAAAATGTGACAATATCATTGTATTTCATATTTATTCTATGCAATTACCTCTGCTCCTGAGTATAATTGTCCAGCCTGTTCCTAATACTATATTTCTCTCATATTTGTCCATGTCAAATAAGAATGAGACTGACTTAAAATCTGGTATTGGAGATATGCAAGATTCTTAGAGCTCAAAGAGTACTGCTAATTCCCTCTGGCTTTAGATTATAAGGGATTCACAAAAAAGATCATCTTTCCCATTAGTAGCATTTGAATCCAAGAATATGATTGGAAGTTCTTATTTCATTTCAAGTTGTAAACTGTTTATTGCTTTAAAATATTAACGTGATGGAAGCTTTACAACTTGAAATGAAATAAAATGAATTTCAAATTACATTATTTGATTTAAACTCCACTATTTTGGAAGATGATCATTTGTTTGTATCTTTGGTTGGTTCATTCACAGATGGGAGGCAGTTTAGTTTAGTGGGAAAAATAATTTCTTGGATATTTCTAAACCTGGATTCAGAGCCTAGGTTTTTATCTAACCAGTCTCATGGCTGTGTGCAAGACATTAAGCACTCAAGGATCTTATCATCCTCATCTGTATAATGGAGGGATTGAACTGGATGATCTAGAAAGTCCCTTTCTGCTCTGGTACCTGATGCATTTATTAAGTACTGGTACTAAAAATATCTGATTTTCAAATATCCAACTTTTCTATTTTATTATTTTTGGGAAAACCGAATGGAGAACTGAATAAGGAGACTAAAAGGTGTGGGATCCTAGGGTGCTCAAAGAAGTCACTTAGTCCCTGGGGCTTAGTTTTCTCATCTATGAAATAATGACACCAGTTTTTGTTCTCTTGTAGCTCATAGGAAAAATGGTGCAGTGAATTGAGCCCTAAAGTTGGAATAATGGGACACTCAATAATTTTCTTACCTGCTATTTTATATTATATCAAGTACTTTGAATGTACCAGCATTTTCTTAATATTCTGATTTTGTATTTTTCAAATGTAGGATTCATATCTACCATGTAAACATGTCAAAGGAGTTAGATTTACCTAGAATCCTCAAGAGATAAGGTTACTAGCTCAACACTGATAAAGAAATGTAATCATTTTGATGTGTCTGAGTTAACAATTGGACTGAACCACAGCTAAAACATCATACTACTGCTACTTCTAACAATAAATATGTAATTATTTATCATATTAACACTACTATATAAATGTTAGCAATAATAATAGTTATTATTTTTTACTGCTAGTTATTACTTTCATTATAGTTAACATTCATAGAGTAAGTACTATGTTCCAGGCATTTGGCTAAATACTTAAAAATTATTATATCATTTCACCCTTACAACATCCCTGGGAGGTAGCTGCTATTATTATTCTCATTTTAGAGATGAGGAAACTGAAAATTATGAAAACCCTATGTCTCCAGCACTTAAAAAATCCTTTGTTAGATTACACTGAGTAAGCACATACATACAGTTGCTCACACACAAACTCACACACACACACATTCCAATCTTTACCAGGAACCTTCTACTCACTTGGCTTTACCCCATCTTCCCAGGTAGTCTGACTCATGCGGTAAGCTAGTCTCTGGCTGGCAGAGCTCATCTGTATATTTGAGATCAGGATCACCTATATGTGGGTAAGCGAAGAATCTAACAGCCCATCTCTCTCTAGAAAAGAAAAGTTTTTTTCTTCTGTGCTACTTGACAAAAGGAAAGAGTTTTTTTCTCTTCTTCTTTGCTTGGGGAATTCAATTTAGTCTGAAGCAGGATAACACTGATGCAGAAAGTAAAATTAGTCATTTCTATCCTCTCTTCAAACATGATGCAAGAGAAAAGGGTGATATGAAAGGGAAATGGAGCAACAAGAGAAAATAATATTGTTGATAACCAGAAGGAATGTTGCATGTCTTAAAAGTACTAGCTTTTATGTTGTGTTATAAAGTTTGCAAAGGATTCTCTTCAAACAAATGATTTGTGTGAATTATATCTTAACACCTACCCTGTGAGATAACTGCTCTTATTATCTGAGTTTACAGATGGAGGAAACAAACTAAGAGATATTAAGTGACCAGCCTACAATCAAAAAACCCTTAAGTGTTTGTGATGAGGTCTGAACACAGGTCTTCCTGACTTGGTTGTGCACGACAGCTTCCACACCATATGGCGACCTTATGTGGGAGGAATGGAAAATTGTTGCAGGAAGAAATGATGGTCTGAATTGTAGGTGTCAGAGACTATCTGTGAGTATGTGCTACCTCTTGCTACAGCAGAAAAGAGATTCTGCTGTCTCCTCATCTCCCCTGTGGCAAAAACACTAGGCAAGCTAAAGTCAATGTTTCCCAAAGTGGGAAAAGGGACCTTCAATTGATGCTCTGATTTTGCTGTAACAGAGACATCTTTGCTTGTTACTGAGGGAGACATCCTCCAATCAGGGGAGGTGAGTCCAAATAGTAGGAAATAGGAGCTTTATGTCAATTCCTCATTGACTCCCTGTCCATCTCTAAAACTAATATTTTTTCTTATATTCCTCTTTCCCTACAGCACCAACACAAATATGAATGTCTCTGCAAATAGACCCAAGGCCAGTGCTTGAGCTCATAGGCAGATTTGTACCTTAGCATATCTGACAAGCATGACCTACTCATGCCACCAGGAAGCCCTTCAAAGTTGCTCAGATAAAAAAGATTTAGGTTTTAGACTCATTGCCCATGGTGATGAAATTGGTTCATCAGTTTGCTATACTCTCTTCTAGACTGATTTCATTTAACAGTGTGTAAATATCTTCCTCCCTGACCACAATCCTCCCTTCATTTTCACCTTCACCCCTGTCTCAACCAGGATCTAGCTATGAAGAGTGGGGTCCCTGGCAACTTCTCCAATGTGACAGAATTTATTCTCCTAGGATTCAGAGTTCCCTCAGAATTCCAGATCATCCTTTTCTTGGTCTTCTTGCTCATCTATATGATCATACTGATGGGGAACATTGGAATGACAGTCATCATTAAGATAGACTCACGACTGCATACTCCAATGTATTTCTTCCTTAGAAACTTGTCCTATTTAGACCTTTGCTACTCAACTGTCATTGCCCCTAAAGCTTTAACAAATTTCTTATCCACAAGAAAGACAATTTCATATAATGGCTGTGCTACTCAGTTTTTCTTCTTTGCTCTCTTTGTCACAACTGAAGGATTTCTTCTGGCCGTGATGGCGTATGATCGCTTCATAGCCATCTGCTCCCCACTCCTCTATCCTGTACGCATGTCCCAGCAGGTGTGTATACAACTAGTAGCTGGTTCCTACTTTTGTGGGTGCATCAATTCCATGGTTCAAACTGGCTTCACCTTCAGCTTACAGTTTTGTGGGGAGAACAGAATTGACCATTTCTTCTGTGATGTTTCAGCCCTGATCAAGATCTCATGTGTGGACATTTTCACGAATGAGATTGTACTGTTTATACTTTCTGCAGTCATCATTATAACCACCAGCTTGGTGATCCTTGTTTCTTATTCTTACATCCTCACCACTGTTCTGAAAATCCCCTCCACTCAGGGCAGGCGTAAAACCTTTTCCACCTGTGGGTCTCACATTGCTGTGGTGAGTTTATTCTATGGGACAGTGTTCTTCATGTATGCACAGCCCGGGGCCCTCTCATCTCCAGACAAAAGCAAGGTTGTAGCTGTATTTTACACACTTGTCATCCCCATGTTCAACCCTCTGATCTATAGCCTGAGGAATAGGGATGTGAAGGAGTCTGTGAAAAGAATCATGGGTATGAAAATTTCCTCTTAGTGACCTTTACAGAAAAGAAAGTGATAGACAAAGTTGGTCTTCCAGGGGATTTGAATTTGGTCAAGTATATGAACAAAGGGAAGTGTTGAAAAAAAAGTTACGTAAATTCAGTTATCCATCTACCTACTTTCTTCTGCCTATTATCTATCTACCTTCTTACACCTGTCTATCTCTATTTGTTCATTCATTCGTTTATTCATTTGTTTGTATATCATCCAGACCTATGATTTCTTTGGTAAGTAGAATTCCTTTCTTCAATGCACATTAGCATCTCTTTAGTAATTTATATTCTTAGAGAGTTGCCTGGGGTGTGTGTGTGGGGTATGAAGAGGTTAAGTGACTTGTTCACAATTATACTCCTAGGATAGGGAGGAAGCAAGACTTGAACCACTTCTTTCTGACTTTCTGATCCATGTCACCACATGGCCTCTCAGAGACATTTGTCTAAGATGTACCTACAAAATCACTCCCAAGTCACAGAATAAAAACAAAGAACTATTTCATATTCATGGACAATAAGAAATAAGTTTTCTACATAACTAAGATGCATGCTATTTTTGTTGTTTTTCCATTAGGATTAACTGAGAGTATTATTATATTGATATTAAAATTGCTTTTGATATTAATGTAGTGCTTTTGTTTTGAATATAATGATGAATTTATGTGGAGTTCCAGTATAGAGTCAAAACTCTTTGAGGAGAGGGACTATGTTTCAGGTACACTTTCAACTTCTTCACTGCCTAGCATAGAATTTTACCTTTAGTAGCTGCTAAATAAATATTGGTTAGATATAATTCATGTCACAGATGCTAGTTTACTTGGAGTTCAGTTCTCTCATTTTATATATGAGGAAGGTGACCATTGTAGCTCTAAAACTGGGACGGAACTCAGATGCTGTCTAGACCAAACACCTTAGAAAGTGAGACCCAAGAAAATTAAGTGATTTGCCCAAGATCATAAAAGTGGAAAAAAACTGGGATTAGGCTTTGCCTTCTCATCTACTGCTATTTGTATACCATGCTACTTAACTAGGAACAATGCTTAAAAAATTAATTTATGGCAGACAGGAGCAAGCATGTATGGAGTGCTTACTGTGTGCCAAGAAGTGTGCTAAATGCTTCCCAGATATTATCTCTTCTGATCCTCACAACAACTCTGGGAGGGAGGTACTGTTATCATCTCAATTTTATAATTGAGAAAACAGGCTAACAGAAGTTAAGTGACTTGCCTATTGGTGCAGCTAATAAATGTTTGAGGCCAGAAGTGAACTCAAGAAGTCCTGACTCCAAGTCCCACTCACTATCCATGACTGAGATGTTGAAAGCACTGTGACAGGATGGTTGACTTTATGGCATGACATGCTTTCCATGGAGGAGTAGAAGTGAGGATACTTTGAACCCTTCAAATCATACTATGCAGCTGTCTTGATAATCCCTGTCATGTATGCTCCATGTCCTGGGTCACCCTCTCTCTATCTCTCTCCTTTCTCTCTTTCCCACCTCCCCAGTTATGTCTTCAGCTCAGAGAATCATGATTCAGATATTTTATATTTTACAAAACCTCCCCTGACAGTCCCTTCTAAATGCTCCCTCCATATGCTATTGTGCAATAAGAAATGATGGACAGGTAGATTTCAGAAATTCCAGGAAAGACCTGTATGAACTGTTGCAAATTGGAATGAGCAGGACCAGGAAAATATTGTACACAGTACCAGCAACATTGTGTGATGATCAACTATGAATGCTCAGATCTTCTCAGTAACACAATGATCCAAGAGAAGTAAAAAGGACTCAGGAAGGAAAATGTTATCCCTATCCACATAAAGAACTGGTAGACACTAAATGCACATCAGAACATATTTTTTCACTTACTTTTTTCTTTTTCATAGTTTTAAAAAAACCTGTTTCTTCTTTCACAATTATGACTAAAATGGGAACATATCTTCATAACAGCCCATGATATAGTGTATATCAAGCCATCTATTACTTTCAGAAGAGAAGAGGAGAGGGAGGCAGGGAGAAAATTTGGAACTCAAAGTCTTGTAAAAATGAATGTTAAAAATTTTCTTGAAATGTAACGGGAAAAATAAAATAGTAGTTTAAAAAAAATATGAATGCTCCCTTCATGTTAGTATTTAGACTTAATTGGCATGAGAATGCTAAGACCCAGATCTCCCCTGTTCCCTTACACAGCCACCTCTCCCAAGTCTATGTCTACCAGCTTCACTTTTGCTCTGTTACATGCTGACCCACTGATTTAATAACCCTCTCTACTGTTGCCATGTCATGTACACTGCCACTCTTTTCATGGTCCCTTTATCACCACCCTCTCCCATTTACGTTCACTGAGTCTTCTTATACAAAAGACATTTCTCACTGAAAACATTTCAAGTTTTTTGTGCCTGCACAGCTAGCTCTTCAAAGGACAGAAAAGACAGTTGGGGAGAGTGTGATTCTGAGAGTGCATCACAGTGGTACCAGTCCCAGGATTCCAGATGCTTCTTGGGAAAGACAAGGACATGATAATGTGCTGTGTTTCCTTTAACAACTTGAATATCTTGCTACGACACTTGAATCACTTAAATATAGAGGTAAAAAACTGGTGGATTATTTTTTTTCCTTTTGCAACTTTACTAATTAGTTCATCCTGAGTTATTCATTGGAAGGATATGAACACAGCATGAGGAATACATTTTTCAAATATTTTGTATACATTCACAAAGGCAGAATTTAGAGTGGAGAATAAACCTGACTGGTTATGCAAACTCCTCCTTCCCTACTCCCTCCAGGGAAAGGGGCAGACCCAAATCCTCTGAGACAGTGATTATCTTTGGCCACTGGAGCTGGCTCAGAATGGGGCCTTTCTTTCTGCCCCCAAAACTTTCATCTAACTTCCCTTTTCCTTCTATGGCAAAGAGAAGTTGGATAGGACTTAGCCCTCTGGCCAGAATCTCAGTTTATTACTTCCAGAAGCCATAGATCAGATCTGCACTGAATCATTTCTCTGCTATTTTAGAATTAAGGATAAAATACAAATAATAACTGCTTCTCATTCCTGCTGGCCACACCTAATCAGCAAGCAGGAAAGGAAATTTTCTAGCCAATTACACTGTGTGAAGCAAAATAACAACCTGTATTTCCTGATCAAAATTTAAAACATACAGAACAATTGACATTGATCTGGTCCACTATCAAATAAAAGATTTGTAATACTATTTCTTTTTTTAAACTTAAGTTATGTAATTTGTTTTCAGTGTTCTACAATCACTTCCATATATCTTAGATTTTTTTTCTCCTCCATCTTCCTCCTTCCCCACTCCCTCCTTGAGATAGCATATAATTTTACGTAGGTTCTACACATACATTCCTATTAAATCCATTTTCACCTTAGTCATGTTGCATAGAAGGGTTAAAATGAATGGGAGAAATCATAAAATGAAACAAAAAAAAATACAAAAGAAAATGGTCTCCTTCATTCTATGATCAAATTCATAGTTCTTTCGCGGGATGTGGAAGGCATTTTGCCTCAAGAGTCCACAGAGAATTTTTAAAGTCATTGCATTGCAATGAAGTACTAAGTTTACCAGAAAAATTCCTGGCACACTGTGGTTGTTGCTGTATACAAAATTCTCCTGTTCTGCTCCTTTAACTCAGCATCAGTTCATATAAGTCTTTCCAGGCCTCCCTGAAGTCTTCCTGTTCATCATTTCTTATAGCACAATAGCATTCCATTACATTCATATACCACAATTTATTCAACCATTCCCCAATTGATGGGCATCCACTTGATTTCCAGTTTTTGGTCACCATAAAGAGAGCTGCTATAAATATTTTTGTACATATAGGACCCTTTCCCATTTTTTTATGATTTTTTGGGCTTACAGTCCTAGAAGCAGTATTGCTGGGTCAAAGGGTATGCACATTTTTGTAGCCCTTTGGAGATAGTTCCAAATTGCTCTCCAGAATGGTTGGATCAGGTCACAGCTCCATTAACCATAAATTAGTGTTTCAACTCTCCCACATCTTCTCCAACATTTATCATCTTCCTGTTTTGCCATGTTAGCCAATTTGATAGCTGTGATGTGGTATCTCAGAGTTGTTTTGATTTGCATCTCTCTAATCAATAGTGATTTAGAGCTTTTTTGAATGAGCATAGATAGCTTTAATTTCTTCCTTTGAAAACTGCCTGTTTGTATCCTGTGACCATTTATCAGTTAGGGAGTTACTTTTATTCTGGTACGTTTGACTCAGTTCTTTATATATATTAGAAATGAGGCCTTTATCACAGAACTGGTTGCAAAAATTCTTTCCCAGTTTTCTGCTTTCCTCTTAATCTTGGTTACATTGGGTTTGTTTGTGCAAAAATTTTTCAATTTAATGTAAACAAAATTATTCATTTTGCACTTCGTAATGTTTTCTATCTGTTGTTTAGTCAAAAATTTCTCCATTATCCATAAATCTGATGAATACTCTTGTCCTTGTTTCCCTAATTTGTTTATAGTATCAATCTCTATACCTAGATCATGTTCCCACTTGAACTTTATTCTTCCGTATGGTATCAGACCTTGGTCTATGTCCAGATTTGCCATACTGCTGCCCAATTTTCCCAGCAATTTTTGTTGAACAGTGAGTTCTTATCCCAGAAGCTGGGGTCCTTGGGTTTATCAGACAGTGGATTGCTATATTCATTGACTACTGTGTCTTGAACACCTAATGTATTGCACTGGTCTACTCCTTTGTTTCTTAGCCAGTACCAAGTGGTTTTGGCGATTGCTACTTTATACTGCAATTTGAGATCTGGTAGAGCTAGATCACCTTCCCTAGCATTTTTTAAAATTAGTTCTCTTGATATTCTGATCTTTTTGTTCTTCTGGATGAATTTTGATTTTGTTTTTTCTAACTCTAGAAAATAATTGTTTGATAGTTTGATTGGTATGGCACTGAATAAATAAATTAATTTAGGTAGAATTGTCATTTGTATTATATTGGCTCAGCCTATATATGAACAGCTGATGTTTTTCCATTTACTTAGATTTGATTTTCTGTGTTTTGTAATTGTGTTCATATAGTCCCTGAGTTTGTTTTGACAGGTAGACTCCCAAATGTTTTATAGTGTCTACCCTAGCTTCAAATGGGATTTCTCTTTCTATCCCTTGCTATTGGGCTTTGTTACTAATACATAGAAATGCAAAAGATTTGTATGGGTATATTTTGCAACCTGCAACTTTGCCAAAGTTGTTTATTATTTCAAGTAGTTTTTTAATTGATTCTCTAGGGTTCTCTAAATATATCAGCACATTATCTGCAAAGAGTGATAATTTAGTTTCTTCTTTGACTATTCTAACTCCTTTAATTTCTTTTTCTCCTCTTATTGCTAAAGCTACCATTTCTAGTACCATATTGAATAATAGTGGTGATAATGAACATCCTTGTTTCACTTCTGATCTTATTGGAAATGCATCTAGCTTGTCCCCATTGCATATAATGCTTGCTGAAGCTTTTCGGTAGGTACTGCTTTTTATTTTATGGAAAGTTCCATTTATTCCTTTGTTCTCCAGTGTTTTCAGTAGAAATGGGTGTTATATTTTGTCAAAAGCTTTTTCTGCATCTATTGAGATAATCATGTGTTTTCTGTTAGTTTTGGTATTGATATGATTAATGATGCTAATAGTTTTCCTAATATTAAACCAGCCCTGCATTCCTGGTATAAATTCTACCTGATCATAGTGTATTATCCACATGATAGATTCCTGTATTCTTTTTGCAAAATATTATTTAAAATTTTATCATCTACATTCATTGGAGAAATTGGTCTATAATTTTCTTTCTCTGTTTTGGCTCTTCCTGGTTTAGGTATCAAAGCCATATTTTCATCATAAAAAGAGTTTTAGAGGCCTCCTTCTTCCCCAGTTTTCCCAAATAGTTGCTATAGTATTGAAATTAACTGTTCTTCAAATGTTTGATAGAAATCACTTGTAAATCCATTTGGCCCTGGAGAGTTTTTCCTAGGGATTTCATTGATGGCTTGTTCAATTTCTTTTTCTGAAAAGGAGTTATTTAAGTATTCAATTTCCTCTGTTGTTAATCTGGGCAATTTATATTTTTTGAATAATAATTCATCTCATTTAGATTGTCGAATTTATGGGCATACAGTTGGATGAAGTAAATTCCAATTATTGTTTTAATTTCATTCTCCTTGAAGGTGAGTTCACCCTTTTCATTTTTGATATTGGTAATTTGGTTTTCTTCTTTCTTTTTTCATCAAATTGACCAAATGTTGTCAATTTTATTGACTTTTTCATAAAGCCAACTCTTAGTTTTATTTATTAGTTCAATAGTTTTCTTAATTTCAATTTTATTAATGTTTCTTTTGGTATTCAGTATTTCTAATTTGACATTTACTTGGGGATTTTCAATTTGATCTTTTTCTAGATTTTTCAGCTGCATGCCCAATTTATTGATATCCTTTTCCTATATTTTATTCATGTAGGTATTCAAAGATGTATAACTTCCCCTAAGAAATGCTTTTGCACTGTTTCATAAAATTTGGTAGGTTATCTCATTGTTGTCATTCTCTTGAGTGAAGTTGTTAATTGTTTCTATGATATGTTGTTCAACCCACTCATTCTTTAGGATTAGATTATTTAGTTTTCAGTTAATTTTTGGTTGATCTTTCCATGGGCTATTATTACACATAATTTTTATTGCTTTATGATCTGAGAAGGATGCATTGATTTTCTCTGCCATTCTTCACTGGATTGTGAAGGTTTTGTGCCCAAGTAAATACTCAATTTTTATATATGTGCAATGTATCCAGAGATCTATCATATGTACCTTATCTATAATTTTATTTACCTCCTTAACTTCTCTCTTGTTGATTTTGAGGTCAGATTATCAAGTTCAAAGAGGGGGAGATTGAGGTCCCTCACTAGTATAGTTTTGCTGTCTATTTCTTCTGTAACTCCCTTTACTTCTCCTCTAAGAATCTGGATGCTATATCACTTGGAGCACATATTTTTAGTAATGAAATTGCTTCGTTGTCTATGGTGCCTTTTAGTAGGATATAGTTTTTTCCTTATCTCTTTTGATTAGATCTATTTCTGCTTTTGCTTTGTCTGAGATTAGGATTGCTACCCCTGCTTTATTTACATCAGATGAAGCACAATATATTCTGCTCCAGCCTTTTACCTTTACCTTGCGTATCTTCCGGTTTCAAATGTATTTCTTGTAAACAACATATTGCTGGATTATGGTTTTTCATCCATTCGACTATCCTTCTCCATTTTATGGGAGAGTTCATCCCATTCCCATTCACAGTTATGATTACTATCTGTGTCTTTTCCTTCTTCCTCTTTCCCCCATTTGTGTTTTAGTTCTCACTTTTCCCTTCATCTCCACAGTAGAGTTTTAAATTTTGACGTCTGCCTCCCTCAATCTTTCCTCAATCTTCTCTTCCTTCTCTCAATCAGCTCCCTCCATTTTACTCCCCTTTACCCTTACTACGACTTTCTTCCCTTTTAGCCTCCCCTGCCTTTTCTTTACCCCTTCCCCTCCTTCTGCCTATACAGCTAGTTAGATTTCTATATTTAACTGAGTTTATTGTTCCTTCCTTGAACCAAATGAAATGAGAGTAAATCTCAAACAGTGCTCATCTCCCTCCCCTTTCCCTGCACTGCAATTTGTTTTTGTGCCTCTTCCTGTGAAGTAATTTACCATTTTCTGCCTCCTCCTTTTTACTTCTCCTGTTACAATCCCTTTAGACCCTTAAATCACATTTTATCATCACATCATTTATTTTATACCCACTCCCTCTGTGTATATCACTTTTACATTTCATAATAAGTATGCAGTTCTTAAAATTAACAGGTATCATCGTCCCTTATAGGGATGTAAACAGTATGCCCATATGGAATAACAATTTTTTCCCCATTTATCTTTTTATGCCTCTCTTGAGACTTGTGGTTAAAGATCTAATTTTCTATTGAGCTCTGGCCTTTTCTTCATGAAGGTCTGGAAATCTTTTATTTCATTGAGTGTCCATCTGCTTGCCTGAAATATTATGTTCAACTTTGCTGAATAATTGATCCTTGTTTGTAGTCCCAGCTCCTTTGTGTTATGGAATATCATATTCCAATTCCTTAGATCATTTAATGCAGAAGCTGCAAGGTCCTGACTGATCCTGACTGCAGCTCCTTGATATTTGAATGGTTTCTTTCTGGCTGTCTGTAGTGTTTTCTCCTTCACTTAATAGTTTTGTACATAGTTAATAGTTTTGGAATTTCACAATGGCAATTCTTGGTCTTTTTAGTTTGGGAATCTTTTTTAGGAAGTGAACAGTGGATTATTTTGATGACTATTTTGCCTTTTATATCTAGCACTTTTGAGCAGTTTTCCTTAATGATTTCTTGGAATATATTGTCTAGGCTCTTTTTTCCACTGTGGCTTTCTGGTAAACCAATAATTCTTAGATTTTTTTTCTGTCATGTGTCTATTTTCCAGGTCAGTTGTTGTTTCAATTAGATAGTTTACATTTTCTTCTGTCTTTTCATTTTTTAGATTCTGTTTGACTTATTCTTGATGTCTCAGAGTCATTAGCTTCTACTTGCCCAATTCTAATTTTTATCAAATGCTTTCTTCAGTTAACTTCGAGTCTCCTTTTCCATATGCTCAATTGTTCCTTTTAAGTAGTTATTTTCTCCAGTTTGTTTTTGTACTTCCTTTTCCATTTGTCTAATTTTTATTTTAAATTCTTCTGTGATTTCTTTTCTCATTTTAAAAAAATCATTGACCACTTTTCATTCTATTTCTATAATTTGGCTTTTAAAATATTTCTTCAGCTCTTCCAAGAATGCTCTTTGTGTTTCAGACTAGTTCATATTCCTTTCTGAAATTTCAGATGTGAGTACAGTCTCAATACTGACCTCTTTGGTATTCTTGGTTTGGTCTTTGTCCCCACAGAAAGATCTATGGTCTTTCCTTTTCTACTTTGCTTCCTACTCATGTTGGTGATGATCATCCTTTTCCTGACTTTTAAAGTAGATCTCTGCTTCTAGTGCAGAAGGGGCTCTGTCCCACAGTTCTTGTGCCTTGAACTTGAGGCTTTGTGCATTGTGGCCTCTGGTTCTTTCAGCTAGAAGCTAAAATACTGCAGCTTTCCTGGTGCTGAGCTGCCTGGTGTGAGAAAGCAGAGGTCAGCAAAGCAGAGAAAGCAGAATTCTTTCTGGGTTTCCCCAGAATTACCCTGGAGATAGTTGTGTTAAGTGTGGAGGAGGGGTGGTCTGGTTACAGTAGATGTCCTCTGCTGAGCTAGAGCATAGGCAAACCCAGCGGTTGGTTATCCTGGCTGCCCTAGTGTCTTCCTGCTTCCCCTGGTGTGCTAAGGCACACCTGGGGTCCTGGTGTTGATGGTTGTGGTCTCCACCCCTCTGGGGCTCTGAATCCCCTCCTGGTTTGCTGAGGTAGGTTTGTCTGGGCCAGTTCTAGTCCTACACGAGGAACCCTCCTTAGAGATTTTCCTAGGCTAACGTGCTAAGAGACTGTTTACCCTTCAGCTGATCCCACTGTTCCAGGATTTTTCTGGGAAAATATTTTGTGTCTTTCAAAGTCAACAAGGGGAGGGGGAGAGTATTTACCAATTACTCTGCCATCTAGCCTCCCAGAAGTTCAAGTAGGTGACTTACAGACATTTATTCCGGGGACTAGTATACTCAGGAGCATCTGCTGCAGGTACCTGGGACTCTGTGGCTCTCACTTGCTTGAGTCTGCTGGACTCCTATCCTAGACTGATATACCTGAGATTCTGCAGTGTGGCCACTGCCTCACACTGCTCAGGGCTTCTTGCTCTGCCCTACCACTGGTACAGCCTGTGTGCTGTGCACTGTGTGCTCCTCTAGCCCTGCACAATGCATCCTTCCTGTCAACCTTCCAGTCTATCCTGGGCTGCGAATCTGCCACAATCTGTCTCCTAATGGATTCTACCTCTTCCAAATCTGGTCAGATTCTCATTTTAGAGGTATCTGAAGGAGTTTGTCTAAGAGCTTAGGTGAGTAGTTGCTCTCACTCTGTCATCTTGTCTCCTACAATATTATTTCAACAGTAAACAGAAGCTTACAGGGCAATTGGGGAATTTTGGTCTCAAATTTCTATCCTTTTGGCTAGGTGAGAAGAGGGGGAAATAGCTTGAAAAGATTCTAAACTGATCTACTTAAATAGTCAGCCAGAAAGAAGTTCACTAATGATCAGGCCTATTTTATATTATTGCTTTGTTGTCTGCCTCTGATGAACCAACATGTTGGACACCCTGGTAGATGCCGGGGGTCCTTGACAGTATCCACTGCCACTATTACATACCACTTCTGTGGTTCTCCTCCTGACTACTGACTGTCACAGATTCTCTATCAGATATCTTTCTCTCCACTATAATATTCCCTTACTATCTAAACCACATCATAAATTTGGTCTATTTTTTATCAGGCAAGGAAGAAAATTAGAAATACTCCAAGCCCCATAATTCTTTCTAGAATATTTCCTTTGTCTATTGAGAATTCATCTAAGTCCCTCTAAACATTTGTTACAGATCATACACCACAACAAGTACAAAATATACAAAGAATTTGAATATTAAGGTGAATGAAAAAAATTAAAAAATAGAAAACAAAATGATAATGGACTTTTAAGAACTATGGCAAGGGGTCATTTCTTAACTAAATGAGGGTGAGGCAGAGAGATAGATACACACAGAGAAGTGATAACAATGGATAAACAAGCATTTTTGATTCTGAGGAACTGAAAATATTTTTGTACAAAAAATTAATGCTATCATAAGAAAGGAAGTTGCAAACTGGTGAAAAAAATTTCATTAAATATTTGTAACAAGTATATGATATTAAAGAATATATGGAACATAAATATATGACTTATAGATAAATATCCACTCAATAAATGGTCAAGGGGTATGAAGAAACAGTTGTTAAAAGTAAAATTGCAAACTATGTTTGCCAAATTTATTAATTTATTTGTTTTCAGTTTTCAATATTTGCTTCCATAAATTTTAAATTTTCTCACCCTTCCTCTTCCCTCCATCCCCAAAACGTCAATCAATCTTATATGGACACTATACATACATTCCTATTAAACACATTTTCACATTAGTCATGTTTTATAGATACATGAATGAGAAACCATGAGAAAAACAAAACAAAACATAATAAAAGAGAAAATAGACTACTTTGTTCTTTGTTCTGACTCCTTATTCTTTCTCTGGATGTGGATAGGATTTTGCATCATGAATCCTTTGGAAATGTTTTAGATCCTTGATTTGCTGAGAAGGGCCAAATATATCAAAATCCATCCTCACCAACCCTTGTTATGACTACCCATGATATTCTCCTGGTTCTGTTCACTTCACTCAGCATCAGTTCAAATAGGTCTTTCCAGGTTTTTCCAAAGTCTGCTTGTTCATCATTTCTTATAGCTCCACCAATAATGAATTAGTGTTCCAATTCTTCCACATCTTCTGCAAAATTTATCATTTTCCTCTTTTGATTTTTTTAACCAATCTGCTATGTGTGATTTAGTACCTCGGAGTTGTTTTGATTTCCATCTGTCTAATCAATAGCGATTTAGAGCATTTTTTCCATATGATGGTAGATAGCTTTAATTTCTTCCACTGAAAAGTCTGTTCATATTCTTTGACCATTTATCAGTTGAGGAATGATTCGTATTCTTATAAATTTGACTCAGTTCTTTATATACTTTAGAAATGAAGTTTTCATCACAGACAATAGTTGCAAATTATATTATACAGTAATGAAATATAAAGTTTTGTTTTACTTATGATTTTGAAAGCACTGAAAAGAAAATTATAAAACTTGAAGTGTAAACTAATTGTGCATATTTTATCTGGGACATTCTGTAAAATTAGAAGAATAATTCAGTAAGACCTCACATACTTACTGTTTTCTACAAGACGAGTTTAAATTTTTTTCTTGTACAAATGTTATTGAATATAAATACTATTTAATTAAATAATTTATAAGATGCAAGATGTTTTTCACAACACAATAGTCACATACAAACGCATACATATACATGCATATATATATGTATATATATATATATATATATATATATATATACATATATATATATGCACTTAATTTCAATGTTAAACATTTTCATTTGGAGAAAAAGTTTACAATATTTAGCCCAACACCAAGCAAAAGCAGTCTTAAATTTGGTTCTGCATCAAGTTTATTTCTGGATTTTGATTTAAAACTAGAAAAAAGACAAAATGCTCACTCACATAAATAGACCACGAAACATTTTAGGTTAACCTTACAATTACTGTCGTTGAAAAATAGAAATTCATTTTTTATACTCAAAAATATATTGGACTATAATTTTTGAAGGATATTTATAGTTCAAAATTCACTGATATATCAATTATATATATCTATATCTACCCATAACTGTCTATCCATATCTATTCACATTGTCTATCCATATCTCTCTGTCTTTTTCTCTCTATCCATATCTATCCAGCTATCTTTCTGTTCGTCTCTGTCTTTATCTCTGTCTCTCTGTCTGTCTGTCTGTCTGTCTCTATTTCTCCCCTTCGACCCCTTTCTCTCATTGACTTTGAACCTCTTTCTCTTTTGTTCTGACTTTCTTTCTCAATCTATCAGTCAGACCTGTAAGAATGAATGTTAATGTTAGAATGAATGCCCATGTATTTTAACACTATAAGAGAATATAGGAAGCAGCAGATAAATATTGAAACAAGGTATACCACACTGTCACATGACTGGCAATCAGGGTGGAATTCTTGTCCTTTCTTCCTGCCACCCTCACAGATGGTCTGAAGAGGTACTGTAGGAAGAGCCTGAGATGCAAATTCTAGGTTGTTGTTGTGTTGGTCCTGCACTGCCAAAGAAGATCATACCCTCAAAGAAATGATGATATGACTTGCATGTGACTTTGTTTTGAATGAGGGAGGGCTGTGCAAGAACACCAGCCTCACTTCTCCTCCAGAGCCATCTGAATCCAGTGACCAGATATTCATCAGGGTGTCTAGAGATGACCCAGGATGCACTGGGAGACCTTGGCCCCTTTAGACTAAGGTCTATTCAGGTACTCACTTAGGGTGAGGTAAAGTCTATTAGTTGAATAGGCCTGTTTAAGTAGGGGATGATCCCTTTAAGGAGACAAAGAAAAATAAAGACATCAGGCTGGGAGGGAAGCAGCAACAGTTACTATTCATAATCAGTCTTAAGCTAGAAGGGTCCAGAAGAGAGCCCTTAGGCAGGGGCGTATTGTTGTCCAATGTACAAGCTTCAGAGTGCAGTAGGTTTAACTCTACCATAAAACAGAGAGGGATAGAAGAATGAATATAAAACCAAAATCCTATATTATGTTGTTTACAAGAAACACATTTGAAACAGGGTGATACACACAGGGTAAAGGTAAAATATGGGGAAGAATATATTATGCTTCAGCTGATGTAAAAAAAAGCAGAAGTAGCAATCCTAATATCAGACAAAGCAAGAGCAGAAACAGATGTAATCAAAAGAGATAAAGAAGGAAACTATATTCTGCTAAAAGGGACTATAGACAATGAAGTAATATTATTACTAAATATATATGCACTAAGTGGTAAAGTATCCAAATTCTTAGAGGAGAAGCTAAGAGAGTTACAGGAAGAAATAGAGAGCAACACTACACTGGTGGGGGACCTCAAAGTCCTCCTTTCTGAACTTGATAAATCTAACCCCAAAATAAAGTAGACAGAAGTTAGTGAGGTGAATATAATTCTGGATAAGTTAGATATGATGGACCTCTGTAGAAAATTGTATGGGGATAGAAAGGAGTACACCTTTTTCTCCATGGTACGTGTTGCATAAAAAAAAATTGATCATGTACTAGGGCATAAAAACCTTACATACAGAAAGGCAGAGATACTCAATGCACCCTTTTCAGATCACGAAACAATAAAAATTATATGTAATAAAGGGCCATGGAAGGATAGACCAAAAATTAATGGAAATTAAACAATCTAATCCTAAAGAATAATTGGGTTAAACAACAAATCGAAGAAAGTACAATAACTTCATTCAAGAAAATAGTAATAATGAGACAACCTACTAAAATTTATGGGATACTGTGAAACCAATTCTTGGGGAAGTTTTTAGACATTTGCCCAATGCTGTATTCTGGGGAAAGAGTGGTTGAAAAGAATTGTAGCCTGAACTTCATCCAACTCACCAAACTGCTGGTTTCACTGATTAATGGTCTATCCTGACAGCTCTTTCTAGCCTTTTCCCCAAACAAGAACCTCTTCTCCACTCCCCACCATTTCCTGGTTCATGTACAATCCTCAAAGAAATTTCAGTTCCTCTTGAATTCCCCTGTTTGAGATGACAAGGTCAGTGCCCATCCCATGTTCCTTAGTGAGCTCAGAACAGGGAGAAAAAAGACTCTAGCAGCACACAGTCCTGCTTGGTTTCTACTATGTGGTCTCTGGATGGAAGTTCAAAAGAACACCAAACTTTTCTTTTTTAATTCTTTAGAGAAAGTAAGTTTTTCTAGTTTTGTAAAAGACAACTCAAAGGCAAATTTTTGGTAATTAAAAAGGATCCCATTGTGGGTATGGGGGCTGGAAGTCTCTCCTTCTGTAAAAGGAGGATCTGAGAATAAGCCTAGAGAAACACACATGTGAGAAATGAGCCCCCACCTGTGAGAAACATGCTCATTTTAAACAAAGAACAATACTTGTTGTAAAGTCAGGAAAGCTTTAATTAATTTTTATGTTCATTGCCCCTAAATGAATGGGTAGCTTCTAGGGCAGTGCTACAATTATTCAGACCAATGCAAACCCCTTTATACTGTTCCAAATTGGAATCTCCCACCTCACTATCTGTTGGCTAAATAAGGCCTCCTGAACACCTCACTTCATGTTCTATTCTTTGATAGGATTCCCCTCAAGCAACTCATCAAGCCTGGGCACGAGTTTCTGACCTTTTACCTGATCATGCTAGGTCACAACTCTAATTAGCTGCTATCGCTTAAAGCTAGGAGGAGTTTTAACACTGTGGAAACAGAATTCTTTCTTTGGTTTCCCACAAATTCCCATCCCCCCTTTATTTAATCAAAATTTGTTTCCACACCTAAATCCAATCAATACCTCCTCTGATTTCTTTCCTATATGAATTCTTCCCCTCATGTATCTCCCCTTTAAGTAAATATGGGAAGGGAGTGAAACTGATGGAAGTATTGATAAATTATAAAGTGACAGTCTCCTTTCATAAGTACAGATACAGAGACTCAGAAGAGAAAAGATAAATCAATGAATTGTCCTTTTAAATGTTCCATCTCATACAACAGTCTTGGGAGGAACATCATCTGATGCAATTTTCTGGTCTGGATGCTTGTTAAAGCCATCTTCAGCACAGCATCTCAGCATCTTCCTCCCTTAATCTTCCTGTAGAAATCTGCTTTCTTCATATCTGTTCTCCTATAAAAGTGACCTTGGTACAGTTTTAGATTACCATTCCTAAGTCTTATACCTTTTTCCTTACAAAATCAAAATTGGAAGCTTGGTAAATTGTCATGTTTAAGAAATTCACATTAGAATGCAGTTTTTTACATTTTACATTAATCTACTTTTCATATCCCCATCAGGAGGATGAGATTTCACTATGAAATTAATAAAAGGCTCCAGTACATACATAAATACAATAAGTAATTAACACAGTACATATCAAGTCATAAAACAATTCCAACTTGTGGTCACTTCATTTTTCTTTTAAAACATTTCCAAGAGAGACTACAAACCATTTTTTTTTTTAACATTAACCAACTGAGCCAACTATAATATTAACTAAGTATGCTAGCTTCACAAGTCCTCAACCTAGTTGTCTCCATACTATTACTAAGGATTAAAGGATATTTGTCTGTCTATCTATCTATCTATCTATCTATCTATCTATCTATCTATCTATCTATAACAGGTGTGTATATATGTATATATATATATGCACATGTGTATATGAATATATGTATACACATATATATACATATATACACATATATATACATACACATACATATACATATACACATACACACATATAATAGCTGGGCTAAAATTCTGAGCCTAATAGCTTAATCTTAGACTTCTCTTAACTTCAGATATTCCTGTACTAACCTATTATTTAACAAATCTGATATCATGCTTACAAAACTTTTGAACATAGGAATTTGCCATTAAGAGTAGGGACATAGCAAAGGAGCAACACTTCCCTAACTTCAGTTCTGGGCAGGAGTTGTTTAGCTTGTCAACTGGCACTTAGCCAGCCTTAAAGTCTGTCAGGTGTCAGTGGGGGAAATCGAATCAGGAGAGTTTTAACTCAGCTTAAACAGAAAAGTCATTCTCCCAATCTTTCGATGAGATATCAGCCTTTTGCAGTTCATACCTGCATCTCACAGGCTTTCTGGCATCATGGCTCAGACAGCCTTTCTTGGTATTCACACCTGAAGTTGCACTCAGAAAAAACAGTCCCATAAAATCTTAAAATAGAAGGCTCCTGTAATCGGTTTCAGATATGAATATAATTTCACATTGACTGGGGAATATCTTTAAAGTGAGTCTTAAGTAGAACTGTACTTGTTCTAGTTCCTGATTAAATAACACCCTAAAATCAGATTTGCCAACATAAGTTATTGTCCTAATAGATTGCATCAGTTTTCTAAGCTTCTCTATTCTTTTCTAACCATGCCCAGCCTAAAAGAATGCAATACACATATGATAAGTTGAAACAATAACTTCAGCTTCTATTTAGGTCATAGAATGAATTCAAATCAAACAGAAACATTAACTTTTCCATCAGTGCAAAAGTATTACTACAGGTTACCTGCTTCTAAGAAACTTACACTGAAATTCTTTTCCCCAAACTGAAGATGTTTCTGATTTAGTCTCAGTAATTAATTCAATCAGTTGCTCTTACATCATTTTGAAACATGTAAGGACCTATTCAGCTATACTTTTATTACATTTAAATTTAAATCCCAACCTTAGTCTGTGGGACAATGATTCAACATTGAATTTGTACTTTTCTTTCACAAACTTCTTTTCCTTTATCTAATTATTCCCATAACATTCAGAAAAAAAAATGTTCTTATTCCAGGAACTTTATATTTAACAAGACTATACCAGAGTACTAATTTACCCAATTATTTGATTGAGAACAGCAAAATTCCATATGCTTGCATTGTGCTCACATCTTAAATTACCTGCTTTGAGTATAGAAACATGCCATAAAGATGAAAAGCAAGTATCTAATTAGATATCATCTCCACCTTATTGCCAGACTCACTAAAAGGTAGGAAAATCTTCCTTTTCAGAAAAAGACAATGGGGAAACTGAGTCAGAAGGATCCTATCCCAGGCAGGGCCAGGATTTTCCTTTCAATCTTTTTTCCCCTTGAGTCAAAACTATAGCTGTAACAGTCACATTTTCTTTGAGCAGCAGAAGACAATTTGTTATTGTCCCAGAAGCTTTTACAACAGATAACAGCTTTCATGCATCAAAAATTTTACCAGGACTTACATCTTAAATTTGTCCTAAAAACCCATCAGTAGTATCACCAAAACAATTCCCTTATTGAGGAACTGTATGATTCAGATATGCTCCTCAGAGCTGCTAGGGGCTGTACATTTTTGATTAGCTCTGAAGACTACTCTGAATAGGCAGAATCCTCTTTTACATATAGCACACATGGTAATTAATTACCATGTAATGTAAAATAGTAGCCCCAAATAACTTAGTTAACTGGCAACTTGATCCACATAGGAGGTGGGCTATATTAAAATGAAGCCTTGAACAGTGACCTAGGTCACTTGATCCTGACCAAAGAGACATAAATTTCCATATCACTCAACAATAGGAAAGAATCAACATTTTGCCAGACCTGTGGGGGCAGCTCTGTGAGTTAAGATCAGATCTTAAGAAGTCCTTTTGTAATAATGGCTAGACTTTGAAAGGAAAGGGGCATGGTGAATGAGGAGACTGCCAGGGGCTGTTTGTTTTAAAATATCACAGAGCTTCCTGGAGCCATAAAATTCCCTGTCTCCCTTATCTTGACCCTTATGTAACTTTCATAAAAGCACAATATACACTAGGTTTTAATATAACTTTCAAAATCAAGTTATTACAACAAACCAGCTTACAAATAGAAATTTGGTAGTCCTTCCAAAAATCAAACAAAATTTTTTAAAAAAATTTGTATTTTATTTCTTTTGACAAAACAGATATATCCCAATGAATAAACACACCAAGTCTTTTCTTCCCAAAAGAGTTAAAAAAAAACAAAACTAGCTGCAAGAGTGGTTTTGGCTGATAGTGTACATGTCTATTTTTTTTCCAAGAGAAAATTGTCCACTTCACTCTGCATTTTGATTCCTTAGTTCTTTCTCTGGATGTGGATGGCATTTTGATCATGATTCCTTTGGAAATATTTTAAGTCCTTGCATTGCTGTGAAGGGCTAAGTTTATCAAAAACAGTCCTCATACGCTGTGACAGTTAATATGTATAATATTCTCCTGGTTTTGCTCACTTCACTCAGCATCAGTTCACATAAGTCTTTCCATGCCTCTCTGAAGTCTTCCTGTTCATCATTTCTTTTTTTCACTCTCAATAATACATTTATTCACTCCAATTGACTTAGTATCCAAATTTGTAAAGGAAATCAAAGCTACAAGAAGACATATATAGTAACACAATAGTGATAGGAGCCCTCTATCAGTTTTAGATATATCTAACAGAAAGATAATCATAAGGGAAAATATGAAACTGAAAAAATTGCTAGAGAAATTTAGAGGTTAAAGAGTTTTGACATCTTCTAAATGGTAATTGAAAAGAATATACATACTCTCTAGTATCACAAAAAGCTTTTACAAAAATTGATCATGTACAAGGGCATAGAGATACTAAAAACCAGTACAAAAAGGCAGAAATAGCTGATCTATCCTTTATAGAATATAACATGGTACAAATAGTCATTGGTTCAGGAACCATAAACAAAAAATACAAACCCAAAATAAGACTTGAAAATGAGATCCTAAATAATTAGTGAATTAAAGAACAAATCCTAAAAACAATCACTGGCAATGTAAAATAAAATGATCATGATGAAAAAATGTATAAAAATTTCTGAGATGCAGCTAAAGCAGTCCTTGGGAGAAAAATATCTTTACAAATATACATTAAACAAAATAGAAAAATACAAAATAAGTTAACGGGATATGCACGTCCAAATAAAAATAGAAACTAAACAAATAAAAATATAAATAATCACAGAAGAAGAGATATTAAAATTTAGAGGCAAAATACACAAATTAGAAATAAAAATTCTGGGGGCAGAGCCAAGATGGCGGAGTAGAAAGACACACATACTCTAGCTCCGAACCCACAGCCCATAAAATATATGTAAAAAAGAACTCCTAACAATTTCTGGAGCATCAGAAGCCACAGAACAACAGAGCAGACGAGATTTCTGTTGCAGAGAGACCTGAAAACCTCTTGTAAAAGGTCTGTCATGCCCCAGACCCAGAGCCGAGCCCAGTCCTGCCTTGGTGGTATGGCACCAAGAGGAGCGGATCTGAGCGGGCTTCAGGGATGGGATCTCCAGCTGCCGCGCAGGTCCCTCCACCCACGGTCCCCAAAGGTTGGTGAGAGGGTCTTCTCGGCTTGCTGACAGGAGTGGGGTCCCCCCATAACTCAGGCCCCCTCTGGAGGGAGCAGCAGAGGCGGGAGCAGACTGGGGCTCCCCAAGCAGGCAGGAGCTTGGATCCATTGTTGAAAGTCTCTGCATAAACCCCCTGTGGGAACTGAGCCCTGTGTGGCTGCCCTGCCCCCACCTGAGCACCTGAACTTAATCTCACACTGAATAGCAGCCCCAACCCCATGAAGCCCTGAGGCTGGGAAGCAGCATTTGAATCTCAGACCCCAAGTGCTGGCTGGGAGGATCTGGAGGCAAAGTGGGTGGCTGGGAAAATGTCCAGAAAAGGGAAAAAAAATAAGACTATGGCAGGTTACTTTCTTGGTGAACAGGTATTTCCTCCCTTCCTTTCTGATGAGGAAGAACAATGCTTACCATCAGGGAAATACATAGAAATCAAGGCTTCTGTATCCCAGCCCACCCAATGGGCTCAGGCCATGGAAGAGCTCAAAAAGGATTTTGAAAATCAAGTTAGAGAAGTGGAGGAAAAACTGGGAAGAGAAATGAGAGACATGCAAGAAAAGGATGAAAAGCAGGTCCACACCATGCTAAAGGAGACCCACAAAAATGCTGAAGAAAATAACACCTTGAAAAATAGGCTAACTCAACTGACAAAAGAGGTTCAAAAAGTCAATGAGGAGAAGAATGCTTTAAAAAGCAGAATTAGCCAAATGGAAAAGGAGGTTCAAAAGCTCACGGAAGGAAATAGTTCTTTCAAAATTAAAATGGAACAGATGAAGGCCAATGACTTTATGAGAAACCAAGAAATCACAAAACAAAACCAAAAGAATGAAAAAATGGAAGATAATGTGAAATATCTCACTGGAAAAACAACTGACCTGGAAAATAGATCCAGGAGAGACAATTAAAAAATTATGGGACTACCTGAAAGCCATGATCAAAAAAAGAGCTTAGATATCATCTTGCATGAAATTATCAAGGAAAACTGCTCTGAGATTTTAGAACCAGAGGGCAAAATAAGTATTCAAGGAATCCACAGATCACCGCCTGAAAGAGGGCCAAAAAGAGAAAGTCCTAGGAACATTGTGGCCAAATTCCAGAGTTCCCAGGTCAAGGAGAAAATATTTCAAGCAGCTAGAAAGAAACAATTCAAGTATTGTGGAAATACAATCAGGATAACACAAGATCTAGCAGGTTCTACATTAAGGGATCAAAGGGTGTGGAATAGGATATTCCAGAAGTCAAAGGAACTGGGACTAAAACCAAGAATCACCCACCCAGCAAAACTGAGTATAATACTTCAGGGGTAAAATTGGTCTTTCAATGAAATAGAGGACTTTCAAGCATTCTTGATGAAAAGACCAGAGCTGAAAAGAAAATTTGACTTTCAAACACAAGAATGAAGGGAAGCATGAAAAGGTAAACAGCAAAGAGAAGTCATAAGGGACCTATATAAAAGTTGAACTGTTTACATTCCCACATGGAAAGACAATATTTGCAACTCCTGAAACTTTTCAATATCTGGGTACTGGGTGGGATTACACACACACACGCACATGCACATGCACACACACATAGAGACAGAGTACACAGAATGAATTGAAGAGGATGGGATCATATCTTAAAAAATGAAATCAAGCGGTGAAAGAGAAATATATTGGGAGGAGAAAGGGAGAAATGGAATGGGGTAAATTATCTCTCATAAAAGAGGCAAGCAAAAGATTTTTAGTGGAGGGAAAAAGAGGGGAGGTGAGAAGAAAACATGAAGTTTACTCTCATCACATTCTACTAAAGGAAGGAATAAAATGCACACTCATTTTGGCATGAAAACCTATCTTACAATACAGGAAAGTGGGGGATAAGGGGATAAGCAGAGTGGGGGGGATGATGGAAGGGAGGGCATGGGGAGGAGGGAGCAATTTGAGGTCGACACTCATGGGGAGGGACAGGATCAAAAGACAGAATAGAAGTAATGGGGAACAGGATAGGATGGAGGGAAATGTAGTTAGTCTTATACAACACGACTACTATGGAAGTCATTTGCAAAACTCCACAGATTATGGCCTATATTGAATTGCTTGCCTTCCAAAGCAAGGGGGTGGGGAAGGAGGGAGGAAGAGAAGTTGGAACTCAAAGTTTTAGAAACAACTGTCCAGTACTGTTCTTGCTACTAGGAAACAAGAAATACAGGTAAAGGGGTATAGAAAGTTATTTGGCCCTACAGGACAGAGGAGAGGATGGAGACAAAGGCAGAGAGGGATGATAGAGGAGAGAGCAGATTGGTGATGGGGGCAATTGGAATGCTCGGTGTTTTGGGGTGGGGGGAGGGGACAAGGGGGGAGAAAATTTGGAACCCAATATTTTGTGAAAATGAATGTTAAAAGTTAAATTAAAAAAAAAGAAATAAAAATTCCATAGAAATGATAAGTAAAACTCAAAGTTAGGTTTTTGAAAATACTAATAAAATTAATAAATCCTTACCTAATCTAAATTTTTAAAAAGAGATCAGAAAGATGAATTAGTGGAATAGAAAATGAACAAGGAAAAACCACAGCAACACCAGAAGAAATAAAGAATAATAATCAGGACATTATATACAGTTATATGCTGACAAAACTGAAACCACAAAAAAAAAATAGAGGAATACTTTCAAATATATATAATACCCAACTATCAGAAGACCAATTGAAGATCTTAAATAGCTCAGTATCAAACTAGGAAATAAACTTAATTGTAAAGCAACTACCAAAGAAAAAATAATTGCTGGTCCTGCTGGATTCACAGGACAATTCTATCAAACTTAAAAAAAACCCCTAAAACCTCAGTATCTATACTCACAAATTATTTTCAAAAATTGAGAAATGTCCCAAATGAATCCTTTTATGATATACATGCTTAGTCCTTTTCATGCTTCTCTTGATTCTTGTCTTGGAAAATCAAATTTTCTATATGGATCTGGTCTTTTTCTCAATATGAATGATTTAAAGTCTTCTATACCATTGAATGACCATTTATTTCCATGAAGTATTATACTCAGATTTGCTGGGTAGGTGATTCTTGGCTTCAATTCCAGTTCCTTTGACCTCTGGAACATGCCATTCCAAACCCTTCCATCCTTTAATGTTGAAGCTGCCAGATCCTGTGTTATCCTGATTGTATTTTCACAATACTCACATTGTCTCTTTCTAGCTGCTTGTAGTATTTTCTCCTTGATCTGGGAACTCTGAAATTTGGCCACAATATTCCTAGGAGTTCCTCTGTTTGGGTCTCTTTCAGGAGGTGATTGGTGGATTCTCCAGCTGAAAAAACCCTCTCACTGACCTTTAGCACCTGTGGGTTGAGGAATCTGTGCTGCCGCTGGAGATTCTGTCCCTTAAGCCTGCTTGGTTCTGCTCCTCTCGGTGCCTCATGGCCAAGGTTAGGCTGGGCTCTGCTCCACATCTGGTGTGACAGACCTTTCCTGTCAGCCTTTCAGGTCACTCTGGGCTAAAAATCTCTTCCACTCTGTTGTTCTGTGGTTTCTTCTGCTCTAGAATTTGTTGAGAGTTCTTCTTTACAGATATTTTATGGGCTGTGGGGTAAGAGTTAGTATATGTGCGTCTTTCTACTCCGCCATCTTGACTCCACCCCCTAAAAAATTTTACAAAAAATTTCTTTATACAAAAAAAAAAATCCCTTTCTTAAAAACAGGAAACTATCTATTTGAACCTAATTGACAAAAATTAAAAGAAAAGATCTAAAAACCAAGACCTTTGCATATTTACCTTGTTTCCTTTCACAAGTATATTTTTGTAAATGCTTTATTTATAGCAAAAACAATTTTAACTAAAACTTCCTTCTTAATAGAAGAAATAAACTTTTTAACATATTTAATATATCATTAGATGAAACAGGTTTCAAAATCACACCCCTCTATCTCTACATATTGTATATACATACATACATATGTATGTATACACACACACATATATGATTCTCTTTTTCTCAATGGGAATTCTACAACACAGAAACTCTTACATAGAATTCAGAATAGTTTCTTAACCCATTTATCATTAATAATTTTTAAACAATGTAATTCTTAATATAACATTAACATAAGAGAAGCTGCTTTTTCAGCAATATACCTTATTATATATTTAAAACTCGAAGCAAACCATTATCAGTTTAGGTGAATGAATTCATCTCATCACCAACATGTGGAAATTATCACTCTCAACCACTGTATACATTTTCATAATAGCCCAAAATTCAAATGGAAAATCTATCATTATATAGCAAACATTAGCATTATCACTACTCATTTAAAACCAAATATAAGCTTCACATTATTAAATTTCTATCACATTCTTTTAAAAATCCACTTCATATATAACAAAATCAAATTTCAAAATTATGTTTAAAGTTTGAAATTTTGCTGGCCCAAAATGTGCTAAGTTATTCTAGCTGTAGCCTTTGGCCTACATAACAGACATCTAAAGAACTGGAACCAAAATACCTCTGGAACTTAATAGCTGAGTAGCAATAGTTACAAATCACAGTAATCAATGTCTTTAATACAATCAGCACCCGTCCTTTTTTTTAATTCAATAGCTTTCCATAACTTTGTCTATAGGTTTTCCAATCAGGCTACACATTTTTGCTTTTGATCTTCTGACTTGCACTCTCCCAAATCTCTTGAAGATGGGGGAAGAGAGTGGCTAAGAGCACATGGTCCTGAGCACACATGAGCTGACTGGTGTTCCACTCAATTTTTTCTTCCAAATCTTTCATCTCTCTTTCCCAATCTCCACTCAAACTACCTCTATTCTTAAATACCTAACAATTTGCATATGAAGAGAGCCACAATTTTTTTTAATTCAAATAATCTTGGTACTTAAAAGAAAACATTAAGTTCAGATATTTCCTTGAAGAAAGATGGTGACCATTTCCAATTCTGAATAACCTTTTTCATCTACTTCCTTAAAGAGCTGAAATCTTGTCTCCTTTTCCAGGCTGATCAGGTAAAGGGCTTTGCTAAATGTTCCAGCTATCTATTCCAATCTCTTGGGAATTTCAGGCTGTATATGCTAGGAAATGCATACATAGTTTTACAAAGAATCTGAAATCATACTGGTTCAAGTTAGCTTAAAATATGTCAATAATCCAAGACTATGTTTTACTGCTACTTTTGGCCCAGGCAGAGACCTAAGGAATTTAATTTAATGCTGACAGAGTGTTGCCAGTTTCCCCAGGCAGGAGCCTCCGTAGTTTCCAAAGATAATTATTAAATAATTAACTGCCTAAGTACTCACCCTCCTTTTTTGTCCTGTTCATCTTTTAGAATCTGGAGAGAATTAAGGCTTAATAATTTACAAATCAAGGGTTGTATTTCTTTCACATACTTCACAAACAACTTTTGTTATCTTAGCATGTATTTAAAACAAATCACTGAAATTCTAAAGTGAATCACATTTAAGGCCATAATAGAAAAGCCCTGAGTGAAGTGTCTTAAAAAACAGAATAAGTCTTACTATTATTTTTTTTTTTTTGCAATTTCAAACACATTGTTTGGTATCAGATATATTGACTTAATTTGAACATAACCTACAAATTTTAGCTTTAAGATCTCATTAAACCTGAATTCAAGACTAAACTTTTCACTCTAGATTGCCTGATTGAGATTTTTCTTTTAATTGCTAATTTCCATCACAGAAAAGGCTCTCCTTTAGATGAGGCAGGAAATGGTCAAATACGGGACTGACCTGCCCCATCCCTATCTGATGGAAAAGATTTCCCTTTCCTTTATCATTCTTTTCACATTCAAAAAGTTGGGCAGAGTTTAGAAGGCAGAAAAAAAGTTTTTTCCACAACTTTTTAAAAGTTTTCACACGCTCCATTAACACCATTCCTACAACCAAACCCAGCCAAGCAGCAAAATCTCTCACTCTCTCTCTCTGGAGTGGGGGCAGAAGAAGGGAGAGACAAAGCAAAGACATTCTTTGCAGGGTAGCTGCATTTACAGCATTATACCACAAACATGAAACACTTCACAAATACACACAGAAGATTTTTGACCAAGCACTATAGACTGTGCACCAGTTTTGAATTCGAATTCAGATCTGTCAAAAACCTCAGAGTTGTAATTTACTCTTACTGATTTCTAGCCAATTTCAAAAGGATTCTTCCCAGAATCTAGATTCACTTCACCTTCCTCTTTTCTCTTCCCTCCTTCTGGTTTACTTGCTTCCTTCTGTTGGTTCCTCCAAGGTGGCACAATAAAGGGAAAGAATTTTAGTCCTCTCCTGACCTGTGTTCTGGTTTGGGAACAGGATTCCCTCTCCAGAGCCTCCACCAGCTCCACCAAACCAGTGCTCCTCCTCACCCTAGGACCACCACTCAGGACTGAGACCCAGATCAGCCACTCAACTACCCCAGGATCTTTAGGCAGAGGGCTCCAAAAGTGGATGCTGCTGCCACCCTGAGGCTGAAACTGGGACTGGATTGAGCTCCCTTCTCACCCAGGTGAAAGAGCTTTCTTATTGACTATTGAAGGTGTCTTTGTTGTTTGTGGCTTGAGAAATCTGGGAAGCACAGCTTCTGTCCATGATTCCACACCCTGAAGTCTGCTCTAGTCCTGCCCATGCTGTGCCATGTGGCCAAGGCTGGACTGCATTCTGCTCTGAGCCCAATGTGATAAACCTTTCCTGTGAGGCTCCCAGGCTGCCTTGGGCTAGAACCCTCTTTCACTCTGTCGTTTTGTGGCTTCTGCTGCTCTAGAATTTGTTTAGTCATTTTTACAGACATTTATGGCTATGGGGGGAGAATTAGAGTAGGTCCATTTTTCTACTCCACCACCTTGGCTCCCCCTTCCTTCTTTTGGTAGCAGACAGGAGATGAATAAGGAGAGAGTTTAAACCAGTATTTGTCCCCACAGGTTCTTTTGGAGAAATAGTCTGAGGATCTCATCCTCCTGGTTTCAAACTTTCCTTAGAGTTCCCATTTCCCATTCTAGGCAAACTTTACTTCTCAACCCAAAATTTGAGATAAGACAAGGCACTACTCAGATTCCGTATTTTCCTATCATTGCTCAGACTGACCCAACTTATGCTGCTTCCAGCCATCAGTATGTTATTTTTACCTGCATTCCTGGGTTAGCAATGATTCCAAACATTCCTGGTAAATTAGCAATCAGAAGAGGGGCAACTTGCCTGTGGATGTTAAGACCATTGAAAACCAGTGAGCATGCTTCCCATCCTCCATAGTGAGTTTCTATTCTTCTGATGCTGAAGATCCTGCAACTAGATCCCAACTGTAAAAAGCATGCTCACCTTAAACAAAGAACAACACTTGTTGTGAAATCAGGAAAGCTTTTATTAATTTTTATATTCATTCCCCCTGAATGAATAGGTAACTCTTAGGGCAGTGCTACAATTATTTAGACCAATGCAAACCCCTTTATACCGTTCCAAATTAGAATCTCCTACCTCATTGGCTAAATGAGGCCTCCTGAACACCTTACTTCATGTTCTTCTCTCTGATAGGCTTCCTCTCAAACACCTCATGAAGCCTGTGCAGAAGTTTCTGACCTTTTACCTGATCATGTTAGGTCTCAAGTCTGATTAACTATCACTCAAAGCTAGGAGGAGTTTTAACTCTGTGGTAACAGAATTCCTTCGTCTGTTTCTCTCTCTCTCTCTCTCTCTCTCTCTCTCTCTCTCTCTCTCTCTCTCTCTCTCTCTCTCTCTCTCTCTCTCTCTTACTCACACACACACACACACACACACACACAAAGAATAAAAAAAGCAGCTGAAGTTTTCCCAATTTCCTAGTGTTAAGAGAATTGAGAAATTTGGGCATATGCTTCCCAATAGGGCTTTGGAAGGTGTGTCCAGGTCCATGGCCCAGAACATAACCACTGGACAGAGAAACTGAGACCATCAGGCTGAGTACTTTACAGTCTCCTAACTGTTTGAACTAATGGTGATGGGGTATAGACTCTGGGAACAACCTTGACCTTTCTTGAATCTTTCCACTTATCTGGCTTTTCATACCCAAAACTGTTACCCTTAATCTAGCCTAACCTTCCATGTCTGTCTCGTCCAGATTGCCTCTGGCTGATTCCCATCCTTGATTCCTTCCCTCCCAAGCCCTCCATTGTCTGATACCTCCCAACTGCCTCCAGCTGTTTCCCACCATTTATTACGTCACTGGTTACCCCAGTCACATCATGATCTTCTTTAGTCCTCTCCTCCCAGACTACTAGACCACTCCCAGAACCCTCCTACAGTCTTTCTATATACAAGTTCCCGTCCAGCCTCATCAAAGTGCTCAGATTCAATCATGCTCAGATTCTGTCTGAAATTCTATCTGACCCACTTGCCCATACAAGAGTCACAAATGGTTAAGCTTCTGAACAATAAGTCCAATGTGGTGAATCTTTAGTTAACTTTGTTATACTTTGGCTGAAAGAAGTTTTGAGTCAAATTCATTAGGAAGTATCTGGTGTATTGGTACTTTGGGGTCCCGAGCACCCTGAACCTAACCATATGGTTCCCTGACCTCAACAATGGAACCTGAGAGGTCAGGCCCAAAAAACACTTACAAGGTGCTTGGAGGGTGGGAAGGGAATAGGGAAAAGGGGAGCCTTACATACCTTCCAATCTTTGCTGGAGAAGAGAGAGGTTAGCAGTTTCCCGGTGTCAGGGAACAAAAATGTTGAGGTTTAGGGGCCCTGGGAAGCCAAAATAGTGACACATGGATCCTGAATGAATTTGACTCAAGCCTTCTTTCAGCCAAAAAATAATGAAGTTTATTAAAAATGCACCATATTGGGTAGACTCTTAAGGAATCTGGCCATTTGTATTGATAATGCCAGTGAGCTAGATTGAATCTGAGCTCTTTCAAGGAAACAAGATGGATCTTATATACACAAAGACCAAGGGAGGAATCCAGGGGAGACCAAGTAGTCTGGGGTGTCTAGAAGAGGGAGGGCTTCTAGGGAGGGTCTTGATGGGAGTAGCCAGTAGCCTGGAGAATGGGATTAAGGGTGGGAAGTAGCTGAACAGAAATTTGAGCATAGAGATAGTGAAAACTTGCTGTTTTTGTGTTCATCCTTCTTTGCCAAAAAAACTGTGAGGTCCCAGTTCAGACTCTAGTCAGACTTTTCTCCCAGACTGAAGAGTCCCACAATACCCTCAGGATAGTAGTCTATTAAATTGGAGTTGAGAGAGTTGATCATTAAAGCCCACCTGTCATTGTCCCAGCTACCCCAAAATATCAGCCCCTCCCACTGCTCTCAGGAACCTCCAAACTGATTCATTTATTCAAACCTGTGGATGGATGTGAAATCCATTTGTCCACTAATAGAGAATGAGCTCCACAGCCCTATCCCATTCCCCTCCCTCATCCTAAGATACACATCCTTAGCCACACTTTTCAGTGCCACCTTCACTTCTCTCATGCCCCATCCTGTCCTCTACATATCAACGCACACTCTTGTCTCAGAAGGCAAGTCTCATGCGTGACTGATTGAATGAGCTTTCATCAAGTGCTTTCTATGTGTCAGTGGCTATGCTAAATGTTGAGGCGCATTGTCTGCCCTCATGGAGCTCACATTTTAATAAGAAGAGACAAGACGCACAGAGGAGCTGGAGTCAGAGGAAAAGGTACAATAGAGACTGCAAGATGGTTTGGAAATGGCTAGGAAATGACTGGGAGGCCCAGCTCCAGGTAAAGACAAAAGCTCTTTTTAGAACTGAAATGGCCATTTCTAGATGCTCTCTGTGCTATCATGACTGGGAAACTTCTCTTTAAGATTCACTGCATATAAATAAAACACCTGATAATCATTTAATATCATTTGAACCTCAATAAGGACCAGAGCTTTAGCTGATCAAGCAGAAGAAGAGCCTCAACCTAACAGTAATTCCTTTGTTCTCTGAGTAACCTCAGAGAATACCTCTTCCTATGCCAACAAAGCCAGATGGGTCTGACTGAAGAGCATTTTTCCTCTGTTTATGGCCATTAAGGATGAGAATGTTAACCCAAGACATTATCACGAATAATGAGACTTCTTATCTTCGTATTTTATGGACATATACTATGTTATGACATGCTAATGGTAAAGAAAAAAAGATATCCTGGGTTGTAATTTCAATTGGTATTTTGTATACTCTCTTATCTTATTGTATTTACTATCTATTCAATTTAGAAAAATTATTTTCTCATAATATGGTTGAACATATATATTTGAGTGACATAGAGACCCTGAGTTGGAATTTTTTTAAAACATACAAAAAGCTTTAGATTCCTTTATCAGATAGTCAGAGATTGTGTTTTGGCTCTGTGCTATATGTATCTGCTAGCATTAAGGGAATAAACAATATGAATTTATAATTGCCTAGCCTATTTGACTCTTTTAACCAAACTTTCAGTTCTACACACTTAATCCAGATCCTGGTGGTGATTATTTACTTGACTCCAAGTCATTCTCTATCTTTTCTTTTCTTTTTGTTGATTTTTTAAAACAGTATTTTATTTTTTTCCCAATTATGTGTACAGACTATTTTTAATAGTCTTTTGTTTTGAGGCAATCAAGGTTAAGTAATATGCTTAGGATCACACAGGTAGTAAGTGTGTGAGGCTGGATTTGAACTTGACTCCAGGGTTGGTGCCCTATCCACTGTGCCACTTAGCTATTCCTTAACATTCATTTTAAAAACAAAAGTTGAGTTCCAAATTTTCTCCCTCCCTCCCTCCATCATCTTCCCCTTCTATAGGACAGTAAGAAATTTGATATAGGCTACATATGTCCAAATGTGTAAAACATAGTTCAATTTTAGTCATCTTGTAAAAGAAGAAACAGACCAAAAGGAAAAAAATCAAGCAAAGTAAGTGAAAAACAATATGCTTCAATCTGCATTCAGATTCCATCACTTCTTTCTGTGGATATGGATAGCTTTTTGAAGAACTGCTAAAAATCAATATTTATTAGAGAAATACCAACAAAAACAACTCTGCGATACCACCTCATCCCATTAGATTAGCTAATATGACAGAAATGGGAATTGATAAGTGTTCTAGAGGATGTGGGAAAATTGGGACACTAATTCCTTTTGGTATAGTTGTGAACTTATTGAACAATTCTGGAGAGCAATTTAGAAATTTTCCCAAAGGCAACCAAACTGTGTATATCCTTTAATCCAGCAATACCACTACTAGGTCTTGATAATTTTTTAAGATCATTTTTGGACTTTAATAATGGCCAGAGCCTGAATCAATCAACAAGAATAAGAGCCTGGGCCTAACAGCCTCTTTGTTTTCTGAAGTAGACTCAGAGAATAACTCTTCCCATGTCAACAAGACAAGATGGGGCTGACTTAGCATTCTTTATGAGACCCTTAACCCAAGACACTATGTTGAGTAATGGAACTTTTTCTGTATCTCAATATTTTGTGAACTTATAGTGTGTTACAGCACGTTAATGGTAAAGAAAACATAGATATCCTTGGTGATAATTTCAATTGCTACTTTGTTAATTCTCTTATTGTATTTACAATTTATTCAATTAAGAAAATTCTTTTCTCATTGTATAGTTAAACACATATAGAGACCGCAAATCTGAGGGACACAAACATCCTAGGATTGTCCTAAAACAAATTTAAGCCTAGTCATCCTTGTATCAGACAGTCAGAAGTTTCCTTCTGGCTCCATGATGACGTATCTGCTAGCTTATTTATTTATTTATTTATCTGTTTATTTATTTATTTTTAACACAGTTTATAACAGATCAAGCAATTCAAACTTTGGGTCAGGTGATACATCTTTTTAAAGCATTTACAATATGGACCGCAAAACAATTTTTTTTTTTTAAACATAAGCCGAGACACAGATAATATTTATGTTGCTAACTTCACAAGCTCTTGATCTAATTGTCTCCACAGTATTACTAAGAATAAAAGGACCCTAACTTAATGTTGTTGTTCTAAAGTCCTATGCCTAATAGCTTAATTTTAGACAGCCTTCGATGTTCCCCTACCTGTAATCTATAATTGAATAGATCTGGAATTAAGCTTACAAACCTTTTGACTATAGGAAATTGCCACCAGGAGTAGGGACATTCCAGGGAAACAATATCTCCCCAACTTCATGTCAGTTCCAGGCAGGAGTAGATTGTCCATTTGCATTCAGTCAGGTGTCAGTGGGGAAATTGAGTCCAGAGAAGCCCACCTCAGCTCATGCTGAACAGCCGCTCTCCTACCCTTCCCTTGAGATCACCTATGCAGTTCATACCAGCATCTTATCAGCTTACTGGCATCATGTATTGGAGGCTCAGATTGCCTTTCTTGCTACCCATATCTGGAGTTAGACTTAGAAGAACAGTCACTTAATAGTCCCATAGCGTCTAAAAATGGCAAGTTCCAATAACCAGGTTTCAAATATGATCACTTTGCTTCACTTTGGATAAGGAACATCTTTTGAAGCAAGTCAAGTGGCTTACATGTCTTTCTATACATGTTCTAGTTCCTAATTAAATGCAATCATAAAATCTAATTTACCATTAAAACCTTGACTTTTCTATCAATGTTAAATTTTTCAAAGGTTACCTTCCTCTAGGAAATTTAGACTGAAATTCTTATCTCCAAACTAAAGATATCATTGATTTATTCTCAGTAATTAATTCAGTCTATTGTTTTAATACTAATTGCTTTTACCTCACTTTGTAACATGACCAATTTTCCTCCCCATCACCCCTCTCCTCTCACTTCCTAATACCTTGCATTCTGATTGCTCCTCCCCTCAATGTACCCTCCCCTCGATCACACCCCACCCCTGTCCTATCCCCATCTTCTCTCTTTTCTTGCAGGGCAAGATTAATTTCCATGCCCCTATCCCTGTAATTCTTATTTCCCGATTATATGCAGTAAAAATTCTCAACATTTGTTTCTACTACTTTGAATTCCAACTTCTCTCTCTCCCTCCCCAGACCCACTAAGCAGGGAAGCAATTCAATACAGACTAAACATGTGTTGTTTTGCAAATGACTTCCATAATAATCATGCTGTGTAATACTAATTATATTGCCCTCTGCCCTACCCTATCCCCCTTATTTTTTCCCTCTACAATTGACCTTGTTCCTTCTCGGAAGTGTTTATTTCTAGTGACTCCCTTCTCCCATTTGTCCTCCCTTCTAACATTCCCTTTGCTCCACTTTTTGCCTCCTCTCCTACTTTCCTGTGGTGTGATATAAATTTTCATATCAAATTTAGTGAGCATGTTATTCCTTTCTTCAGCCACATGTGGGGAGAGTAGCTTTATTCTGCCCCTTCCCCTTCTTGCTTACCTCCTCTATTGAATAAGATTTTTCTTATCTCTTTTATGACTGATGCAAAGTGAAGTGAGCAGAACAAGGAGAACATTGCACACAGCAACAGCAATGTTGAAATGATGATCAACTGTGATTGACTTAGCAGTTCTCAGCAATAAAATGATCTCCCTCTTTTCTTAAAACATATAGTCTCTAGCTCATAGTCTTCTTCTGAACTCTAACCTCTCCCCCTCAACCTTAATGTATGGATACTTCTCCATATATTCTGATGTTCCCTCAGTCACTCCTAGCCTCTCAGCTTCTTAAGCTCCTCAACTTCCATGACCTATTCTTTATCCACCACAACCACATGTAAGAAAGTTCATACTTTTAATCTCACTATCACCCCCATTTCTTCCACTTCCGTGATCACACATTCTCTAACTCCTGTATCTGAAAATAAACTCTGATTGTTCCCTCATTCCTCCTAAACTTACTCTGTCCACATCATTTTCTTCAGCCCCTCTGCCCCTCAGGACCCTCTCAGGTGATCATCTCTATATCTTACTCTCCTACTTATGCACTGTGTCATAGTTTAGAGGAAGTCATGCAATGTGGGTACCAGGGTACCCTACATATTTGTATTAGCTAACTTCAACAGGGCCCTCACTGCAGCAAAGCAAACCTTTTATTCATCTCTAATTGATTCTTTATCACACTCCCCAAAGCTGTTGTTCTAAACTATTTCTTTTCTTCTCAAGCTTCCTCCAGTACCCCTGCTCCTAGCTTCTCAACAGATAAGTGAGACAAATCTTTCAATGAAAACCTTGACTCAGAAGAAAAATAAGTGCTCCAAGTGTCGTCTCCTTAGAACCAATCCTACCTACTATAGCAGTGCACTAGTTTGCCTTTCCCCTGCAGCCCTTTCAACCTTTGCATTTTCCTCTTAGGTCAACTTTGTCAACCAGATGAATATAAGGTGAAACCTAAAAGTGGCTGTAATGGACATTTCTCTTTTTATTACTGATTTAGAACTTTTTAATATGATTATTGATATCTTGATTTCTCCCTTTAGAAACTATCTCTTCATATATTTTGACTACTTCTCATTGAGGGAATGAATGATTCTTAGCAATTGAATAAGTTCTATAGATTCGATATTCTCTATATATGTTTATAAGTGTGTGTATGTATGTATATATGGTAATATATGATATATGTATATGCATATATTCATGTGTACACACACATACGTATGTATATTTACTCAGTATATATATTTACTTATTATGTTTTGTGTGTGTGTATGTACGTGAAATGTGTTCCTTATGAAAGTGGCTTAAAATATATGTTCCAGTAATTGTTTGCCTTATAGTTTTAACTATATTGACTTTATTTGTGCAAAGACTTTTAATCTCATATGTCAAAATTCTTGCTTTTTCATGAACTCTTGCCCTAATTATAGATGTTAAAGAGTTTTTTCCCCTTGATCCTTTTATTTCTTTATGATGTCACACTTCATTTCTAAGTCATATATTCATCTGGAGCTTGCCCTGTTATACAGTATGAGATGCTGGCCTAAACCTAAATTGGTCTTGATAGAATTCCAGTTTTCTCAAAAGTTTTATATGAAGACTGTGTTCTTACCTAGGTGCTGAGGTTCTTAAGTTTATTGAATATACAGCTACTGTGTTGCTTCTGTGAATTGAATGAACAAACTTCCACTATTTTATTACTTTCATACTCAGTATAAAACAGACAATTCCCATTAATTTCTTATTCAGTACCAAATTGTTTTGATGTTTTAATGTTTTGTAGCATACTTTAAGATCTGGTACTGTTAGTTCACCTTACTTTCACTGTTTCTCTTCAAATTTTTGATCCTGTGTTTTTTCAGGTAAAATTTGTTATTTCTTTCCAGCTTTATACAATAATGCTTTAGTACATTGATTGAAATAAATGAATTAATTTAGGTGATGGAAGGTACCTCAGAAATTCCTTTGAATGTGTCCTCTAAATGATGTGTCCTCTAAACTCCCATTAGACAAATAAATGTCATTCTTCTCCTCTCCTGTCATGGATGCCTGATAGTTTCTACTACAAAGAACCAACACTGAGTACCACTAACTACCCAAGAGGCAGTTGAGGGCCTCATGAGTGTAGGACATGATATCATGATCCTTTTCTTTGTTCTTTCATTCAAAATTTAAGATACATGCCCTGATCTTTCTAGTTGTGTCCTGTGTCATGGGTTTCAATGAAGCTTCCGGACTGCCAGACTCAAGAAAAATATCATAGATGAAAACTCTTATCCCAGGCAACTGTGACTGCTTTGGAAGACTTAGAAGTTTTCATGGAAGGGACAGACTTATACTTAAAGAAAGAGGCCTTTAATAGACACATTTTAACTCACACAAGGGAATATATGAAACTCCTTTTTCTCTCTTCAAGACCAATTCCAAGTAAGAATTAGCTCATATTTGCCCTCAATCCTTAGTTGCCATAATGATAAATAACACTGAGTCACTGAGTTATTAAACTCCATCATCTTGTAAATACTGGATACTGATTCTTATGCTAATACTGGGGGTGACGCTAGACTGTGGGCTCAGCTCCCTCCCATGACTGCACATGCCTAAGCATAGACTTATCTTTCTTAAACTCCCATTGTCACAGCCACAAGTACTGGTGACATCCAGTCATCCATCTAAGAGCAGACCATGTTATTGTTAACATTCTGCCCTAGTAGCTGGTCAGAGAAATACAAATATCTTGCCTCCAATTCTCCCCAGCTCTCTCTCTATCTAGTCCAGCCTATTTTCACACCCATATGGAACTGCTAATTCTGTACTACTTCAGATCCCTCCCAGATCCCAAGTTCTTTGCTTTCCATGTATCCAGGTGCAGGCTCGCCCCAAACCTTCCACCTCCCTCTCTCTCTTCTTATCAATTACCTCAAATACTTCCTTTATGCATTGTTGATTTATCTTATACCCTAGACCTCCTACAGGCCCTATCTGCTGGAGACAGATGATGCTACCCATCCTTCTACTCCTCATTGACTGGAACTGGAGGGTTTTCTCCAAACAGGTTCCTCAGAGCTTGCTCTGCAATTTGCAACTTTCTCCCCGACTCCAACAACCCTAAATTGTAACTGAAAGAGAGCCACTCTGTTCCTCCCTTTCTTAGTGGTGTTAGGGGCTTTTAGAATGGTACTCATGACTCTGAGGGATAAAGCCTGGGGGACAGTCTAAGAAAGATGGAGAGGGGCATGCATAAGTGGAGTTGGGTGAGAGAAAAGGACATGGGTACACAATGATAGAGCTATCAACAATGGCTGATGGTGTTTATCCTACTGAGAAGCCATATTCAACACTCTTCTCCCTTTCCTACATCAGACCTTTCTCTGCTTCATTTAGGACCTCAAATGGTGATATTTCATTAAAGGGGCACTTGTGATTGAGGCAGATCTGGGTGTGGACTTTTTTCAGGCTTTTCTTTTCTGAAATCTAATTGTAGATTCTTAACCAGAAGAGATCCCAGCTTAACTTCTCAACTTCTAGGAGACAATGAAAGCTCAAAATTCTGTCCCCAGTACTTCCTGTATTGGATTTTCTCATCATTTGCTAGATCTTACTGAAAATTGCAATCACATAACTGCAATCTGGACCCCACTCTGGTGGAGGAAGTTTGCAGTGAATATAAGAGTCATGAGGACTGGAAAGGGGGTGAGACCCCCATAAAGACTAGAGTACCAGGGAGAGGTCACTTGGAATGAATTTGCAAACTTAAGCATTGTTGAGGTCAAGGTAAAGATTTATTATGCTTTTTAGTGAGTAAAGATTCTTAGGGAACCTGCAACCTTAGAGGGGTACAGATAAAGTTTATATAGGATATCCCAAAGTATAACATGTCAAATATACTAACTAAGTGTTTTGGGGTTGGATTAGGGAGTGGTTAAGGAGTGGTCAGTTCTTCAAGAAAGTGCTCTTTTGCCTTCTACTGAGCAGGCATTTTACCCAGAGTTCATTGGGAAATAGCCCAAGTGAGGGTGCTACATGGAGGTGTGTTTTTAGGCCTGAAATATCACTAAGTCAACTAACAGTCAGGACTGACTAGGGAATACCAGGCTGCTCTCATCAATGTCTTGTTAAACAAGACAAATGTAAAAGAATATATGTATGTCTAAGTCTAGGATACATATGATTGGTTGGTGAGTAGTAAATGTCATTATGACACAGTGCACAGCCTGTTCAACCAGTACACAGCTGGTTCAGAGTAATAAGTTCTGTAGGTACAGCTGGCTGCTGTATCAGGAAGGGAGATAATGGGTATTGCTGGGGCAGGCCGTGTCCTTGGGATGGGGAGAAACTTCCTGGGATAGTGTTTTGAGACTAGGAAGAAATGTGATTTTTAAAGAGAAATGTGATTTTAGAATTGGGGCCCAAACACATATACCCAAGCAACCCATCATTCCCCCCTTAAACATATGGGACCCAAAATCTTTTGGGGTAAGAGAGAAAGGCCTCAGCTTCTGAAAATGTTTCATGTTGAGAGAGGTGTTAAACTGCTCCTACCTCACAGGGTCCTGACATTTGAGGGCTTGGGTCTGTAGCCAGTGTTGAGAACTTGGCCAATTCCAGGTCCAGAGGGTGATGGGTCATGGTCTTGGTCAGAGAGCTTGGTACTGAGTTTGAGCTGTCACCAGCAAGTGGAGGGTACAGAACCTAGAAGACACAAGTCTGTCACAGAGATAAAACAAATAAGGACCAAAAAGCAGTAGGGAGAAAATGACTAGAAGTGGGATGGATATGAGAATACTGTCAAATTTCCTCACAACTTTTCGTCATGCTTAGTAACTATCCAGGGACAGGAGGGGCTTGAATGACCCCCATTTGTCCCAAACCTTCTTATCTCCATATTTTCGATTAACCCTTTACTTTTCCAAATCTTTTGAACTTATTATTCAGATTGTTTCATTTTCCTTTATATTTCCACTATGGACAAGTTTGTTCACAAATTATTACTCTTCACTAGCATAACTATATTGCCTTAAACAAAAGTGATTTCTGACTTGAACCTCACAGCTGAATAGATGTACATCCTTGTTTCATAAGCTTGTTTATCCTTCTCTGATTATATTCACTCTGGAAGAGAAACTTGAGAAATTAAGGTTTTTTTATTTGTTCAGTTCAAACACTCATTTTAACTCTTGCTTAGACCATGGAATGACTACAAATTCAGATCAAAACAGTAAGATCTCTCCTGCTTTATAGATCACTACATATTAATTTAGCAATATGTCATCTTGAAAATGAAAATTTAGTAGGCCTTATAAGAGAGATTAAAAAAAAAACATTTCTTCTAAAATATTTCCTTTACTTTTAAAGCAATTTAAAATTTATGATGCTAAGACAATCACTAAACTTTTACAAAGAAAATTAGTAGAAAACTTTTAAAATATTAGTTCTTTTCATCTTAAGTAAAAAATAAACCTTTAAAATTGGAATTCATTAAAGCTTAGTTGGTATAAAAATGTCCTTAAATAACATGAATTCCCAAAGTATTATAAAGAAGTAAATTCTTAGTTATTGCAGAATTCCTAGATATCACAAAATGCTTTAGTCAAAAGAGTGTTGTAATGGAATCTCACATTGGTGATAGTAAGAGACTGATCACAAGAAAGTATTACTGCTTTTAAAATCCTTTTAAACAATGGAAACATCTTAAGGTGAGCCTTAAGATGTTTCCATAAATTTCTTCACATATCCTATTTCTAAATAAAGATAATATTTGATTTACCAGTAAGATTACACAAAAGGGCTCATATATTATACTGACTACTTGCTATTGATCATAGAAATTTGGTATAGAAGGAAAAAAGCAGGGACATGTGACATATCAAATATGACTAGATAAAACATCTTTGACTCTGTCTGAATTCAGATAAGAGTGAAATTCTCCTATCATGCAGTACTTGTTTCAGGAATAGTCAGGTGTGAAATATTCCTTTTTGTTATTATTATTTTTATTTTTTTTTTTACAATTTTTAAATTTATTTTTAGTTTTCAACATTCATTTCCAAAAGATTTTGAGTTTCAAATTTTCTCCCCATCTCTCCCTTCATCCCACCCCAAAACACCTTGCATCTGATTACCCCTTCCCCCAATATGCCTTACCTTCTATCACAGCCCTCCCTTTCTTTGTTCCCATCTTCTCTCTTTTCTTGCGAGGCAAGATAGATTTCTATATCCCATTACCTGTATTTTTTATTTTCCAGTTACATGCAAAAGCAGTTCTCAACATTCGTTCCTAAAACTTTGAATTCTAACTTCTCTCCCTTTCTGCTCCCCACCCATCACCACTGAGAAGACAGGCAATTCAATATAGGCCAATATATGTGTAGTTTTGGTAAAGACTTCCACAATAGTCATGTTGTGAAAGACTACCTATATTTCCCTCCAGGCTATCCTGCCCCTTCATTTATTCTATTCTATTCTCTCTTTTGACCTTATCCCTCCCCAAAAGTGTTTACTTCTAATTACCCCCCTCCTCTCATTTGCCCTTCCTTCTATCATCCCCCCACCTCACACTTATCCCCTTTTCCCCTACTTTCCTGTAGTGTAAGATAGATTTTAATACCAAATTGAATGTGATGAAAGAAAGCTTCACTTTTTCCCTTTCATCTTCACCTTTTCCCCTCCATTGAAAAAGGTTTTTTTTCCTATTTTATGAGAGATAATTTGCTCCATTCCATTTCTCCCTTTCTCCTCCCAATATATTCTTCTCTCACCCCTTCATTTCATTTATTTAGATATCATCCCTTCCTCTTCAACTCATCCTGTGCCCTCTGTCTATATATACATATATATGTGTATTTTTCCTCCAACTACACAAATACTGAGAAAAGTTTCCAGAGTTACAAATATCTCCCCATGTAGGAATGTAAACAGTGCAGCTTTAGTAAGTCCCTAATGATTTCTCTTTCCTGTTTATCTTTTCATGCTTCTCTTGATTCTTGTGTTTGAAAGGCAAATTTTCTATGCAGCTCTGATCTTTTCATGAAGAATGCTTGAAAGTCCTCTATATCATTGAATGACCATTTTTTCCCCTGAAGTGTTATACTCAGCTTTGCTGGGTAGGTGATTCTTGGTTTGAGTCCTAGTTCCTTTGACTTATGGAATATCATATTCCAAGCCCTTCAGTCCCTTAATGTAGAAGCTGACAGTTCCTGTGTTATCCTGATTGTATTTCCATAATATTTGAATTGTTTTTTTTTCTGGCTGCTTGCAATATTTTCTCCTTGATCTGGGAACTCTGGAATTTGGCTACAATATTCCTAAGAGGTTTTCTTCTCAGATCTTTTTCAGGAGGTGAGAGATGGATTTTTTTCAATATTTATTTTACCTTCTGGTCCCAGGATATCAGAGTAGTTTTCCTTGATAATTTCACGAAAGATGATATCTAGGCTCTTTTTTTTTTTTTAATCATGGCTTTCAGGTAATCCCATATTTTAAAAATTGTCACTCACGGATCTTTTTTCCAGGTCAGTTGCTTTTCCAGTGAGATATGTCACATTGTCTTCTATTTTTTTTCATTCTTTTGGTTCTGTTTTGTAATTTCTTGGTTTGTCAGAAAGTCATTAGCTTCCATCTGCTCCATTCTAATTTTTAAAGAAATATTTTCTTCAGTGAGCTGTTGAACCTCCTTTTTCATTTGGCTAATTCTGCTCTTTGAAGCATTCTTCTCCTCATTGGCTTTTTGCCATTTGAGTTAGTATATTTTTAAAGATGTTAATTTCTTCAGCATTTTTTGGGTCTCCTTTAGCAAGCTGTTGACCCACTTTTTATGATTTTCTTGCATCACTCCCATTTCTCTTCCCAATTTTTGCTCCCCTTCTTTTACTTGATTTTCAAAATCCTTTTTGAACTCTTCCATGGCCTGAGATACTGCATATCCACTTTGAAAGTTTTGGAATTCCTGACCCCTATTTTTTCCTGTGATGGCATGCATTGCTCCTCCTTTTCTGAAAGGATGGAAGAAAATACCTGCTCACCAAGAAAGTACCTCCTATTGTCTTATTCTTTTTCCCTTTTCTGGGCATCTTCCCAGTCAGTCACTTGACTTTTTAGTTCTTTGTCAAGGGGAGAGTATACTCTGGGGTCCTGTAAGTTCTCAGTTCCTCCAAGGTGGCACTATCAAGGGAGAGGAGTTTATTCCTCTCCAGGGCTGTTCTCTGGTCTGTGAGCAGGATTCTCTCTCTAGAGCCCATGCTGTGCTGTGTTCTGCTCCATGCCCAAGGTCAGGCTGCTTTCTGTTCCATGCCTGGTGCTATCAACCTTTCCTGTCATCTTTCCAGGCTACCTTGGGCTGAAAATCTCTGACACTCTGTCATTTTATGACTTTTGCTGCTCTAGAATTTCTTTAGAGTCATTTTTTACAGGTATTTTATGGGTTGTGGGAGGACATCTTCTAGAGGTGGGTCCATCTATTCTGCCACCTTGGCTCTGCCCCTGAAACATTCCTTTTTAAAGGAGGACAATGGAGAAACTGAGCCAGGAGGATCTCACCCTTGATTGAACTTAGAATTGTCCCCTCGGCCTTTCCTTTCCGAATACAAACTTCACCTGTTAACAGTACAGGATCACATTCCCTCTGAGTAAGTAGTGGCATTTCTCTCAGATACTGATTTAATGCAGACAACTATATCCAAATTCAAACTCAAAACAAAAATAAGTATGGTCCCAAATACCTTTTACTTTTAATAGCAAATCTCACTAATCACAGCTTAGAGTCAGATACGGTTATTTACACTCTCATGGAGTTTCAATAAGCAATAAAAATTTACCAGGACTCTCACATAGAAAACATTACATTTAAAATCTTTCTTTCTCAAGTTTAAAACTTTTCATGATGTAAAAGCCAATTGTTAAAAGTCCCTTTTTTCTATTACAACTTCTGAGCTAGTCATATTCATTGTTTAGGAACTATATAATCCAAACAAGCTCCTTTCCTGGGGTTGATGATCTTACACATGCAGATGGTTTCCAGGTACCTTGGCAATTTTACACAATAAGGGGAATCAGCATGGACCCCAGGGAAGGGGGAGCTGATTCTAGTGCCCTGCCAACATATAGGAGGACTGTTCTGAATGGGCAGAACTAATTCAAATAAAGTTATCACCCAATTCCCTCCCTTTCAGGCAGTACACAGTTGGTTCAGACTAATGAGTTCTATAGGTGTAGGTGACTGCTGTATCAGGAAGGGAGATGATGGCTGTTGCTGGGGTAGGCTGTGTCCTTGGGCTGGGGAGAAACTTTCTGGGATAGTGTTTTGAGGGTAGGGAGAAATGTGATTTTTAAAAAGAAATATGATTTTAGAATTGGGTCCCAAGCACATGTACCCAAGCACCTCATAAAGAAGATGGATCAGCAAGGACACTGGTACCCAGGAGAGCCTTCTGCACAGGATCTTAGATCTGCTCTTCTAAAAGGAAAGTATCTTTAAGTGGAGTAAACAATCTTACTTTATAATTATATATACTAACAGAGAAAATACAACCAGGATCAAGAGACAGGACTTCCAAATGTCTGACCATAGGCAACTCATACATCATTGCCAGAGAGAGAAGCAGTAACATATGGGTTTTCAAAAGGGAAGGGGGGCTTCTTAAGATAGCTTCCCACAGCCTCATTTGGTACAAAAACCTTCTTCCATAAGATGAAGTTTTGCTTTCCAAAGCAAAAGCTCACCTCAGTGCACATATGTACTCCTTTCAGAGCCAGAGGGCAAGACCTCTTGTGACTCAGTGCCTCATTAGCAATCAGCAAAAGGTGAGGGCCTTCATAAGCCTCCCTCAATAGCCTCACCTAAGGTCTATGGGAAGATTTTTACCTTCTATTAAAGAGGACAATTGAGGAAGGTGCTATTTTGTGCTGCATGCTGCTTATGTGGAGGAGTATGTGACTTCTGATTGGTGGAAAGAATAATGAATGTGATGTTGCACGATTGCTTGTGTAAGGGGTTTATTTCATTTAGCTGCAGAAACTTTAGAGAGATTATTCAGAGAGACATGTGGACAGAGCATGATAAACAAGTAGAGGAGAAAAATTTTGGAATGACAGACATGCATGGGAAACAGGCTCCATGCTTCCCTTGGACTCAACAGTCTAACCACTTCTGAAAATGGTCTGTCTTTGGGGTAAATTGCTCTTTCTCTCTCCTTATCATTCATTAGTGACTTTCCTCTCCAAATATGTGTAGTTTACAGAATGACAGCTTCACAACACAAGTTTCTGTGCTTATTACTTTTAAAGGGTGAGGGTAACCTGAAGCTGATATCACTCAGCTTGACTCCTTCCCCCAAATGTTGGTTACACAAAAGACTAATAGCAAATAGTGAATAAACCCACTAATTCAAACAAAATATCAAGCAGAAATCAGAGAATTGTCCAATTAGAATATGATATAGAATACATAAGAGTAAATAAGCTCTTCAACTGGAAGTAAAATAAGTTTTGTGCTCAAACAAGGAATGAGTGAACAGTTTCACTCAAAGTAGGTCTATTCTAAGCAGTCTCTAGAATTTCAAACACAAGATAGGGCTGATCTTCATACATTCATGCCATTGCAAGGTTTTGCTTCATTTAGCACCCTGCAGTTTCCTCTGTTCATGCTTCTCTCTGAATAATGCCTCTAAAGACTGAAGTCAATTGAGATAAGTCCAAGAGCCACCAAATATCTTGGTATTTAGCTTATTGTGTCAACCAAGAGTCACAACAGGAACAAATAAGATAATATTCATAAAGGACTTAGAAAGTTTTAAAGGTACAAATGCTATGATTATGATGGGTCCTCATCACATAAAGTCAATGCAACAGATAAAGTGGACTTTTTTAGCCTAAGTATAGAACTTTCTACTTCATCTCTATTAAATGAAGTCTCATTCCATTCAATTCTCTCATCATTCTGACCTGTGAACAACTTTTTGTATCCTGTCTCTGTCACCAAATATGTTAGCTATGTCTCCCAGTTTCGAGTTATCTCAAAATTCGCTTCACCTGTCTTCTGTCTTCATCCAAGGCACTGATAAAAACATTGACTATTAAAGAATCAAAGATAGATTCATGGCATCCTCTACTAGAGAACTTCCTCCAACCTGAAATTCACCTATTAAGGAATCACCTTGGGGTCCCAGTGATTCAGACATTTCCAAATTCAGTTAAAAACACTGTCCGTAGCTCTAATCCATAGCTGCCCATCTTCTCCCTAATGACAGTACTGGAGATTTTGTCAGACTCTAATGTGGGAATCCAGGTTTAATACATCGATAAGATTCTCCTCATCCATCAGTTCAGTTATGGAGTCAAATAAGAAAGATTCCTTTGGTGGAACCTGTTTTCATGAGGCCTTGATGGCTTTTTTACAATCTCTCTTCCTTTACAAAATTCTCATAAACCATATCTTTTACAATGGGTTTTAATTTGTTTTTGTGTGAGCCAAAAGTAGAATACATTGAATCAGAGAGTGCAGACTCTTCTATCTTTCTTTTTTAAAAATATTGGAATATTTGTCACCAAAATATATGGGACCCACTACAGTAGTGAAGACTTTCACTGATCTACTCTAACAGCTCAGCTTCAGCACCCTAACATTTGTCTGTTGCAATAGTCTAGTCAAGATGTGACCTCTGGGGGCCCTTCTTTCCCTGAGATTCTATGGTTTCTGTGATGTTTCTTTTTTCATCAGAAAACCTTTGAAGTATTAGAGTAGACCCTGCAAAATAACCTCCACCTGGGAACAAATGATGCAAGTCTTTCCCAATACTGATTGGTTCTCTCCACTCTGCGGTTGCCCAACCCTGGAGCAGAGAAGAGAGTCCATAAATTGTTAGTCTGGGAAAAGTTGAGAGTAATTCCATGAAGTGAAGGCCATCCCGACTGTTATATCTTTAAGTTCCTTGTACTTATCTTGTCTCCAGGATGCTGTGTGTCTTCCTTTCCAGAGGCATCTGGACAGAGGTTCTGGCTATGACCCTGCTGGTGCTGTATTCCCAGGAGGGTGCAGGCAGAGATGCCCCAGGTAAGTACTGAGCAGCAGCTCCTCAGAGAGCCCAGGAGGGACCCAAGGGAAGCACTTTTTTCTTTGGGCCCAGAGTAAAGGAAGGACTTGGGGACAGGATGATCCTCAGATCAACAGGCAGTAGAGGAAACTGGATTTCAGGCACCCCTTCCAACTAACTCTGCCTTAGGTCCTTTTCTTCCTTTCTTCCTTTTCCTTAGGGTTCAGAGACCTGATGAATCACCCATTCCAAGAGCTGAAGCTCTAGGCAGTTTGTCAATAAGCAGTTATGAAGCAGCTACTGTCTGCCAGGAACTGTGCTGGAAAGGATAGAAAGAAAGGCCAAAGACAGTTCCTATTCTCAAGTAGCTCACAGTCTAACAAGGGAGCCAACACGTGAACAAGATAGATATAGGAGAAATGGGATGTGCTCAAGAGAGGGACCTCAGTGACATTAACAGAAATCAAGAAAGGCTTCCTGTTGAAGGTGGGGTTTGAGCTGATGCTTGAAGTAAGCCAGGGAAGTGAGGAGGCAGAGGTGAGGAAGAAGAGAATTCTGAGAATGGGGCAGTCAGATAGGGCCCAGAGTGGGGAGAGAGATAAGTGTATGGCAGGAAGAAGAAAGCTTGGGTCACTGGATAGCAGAGTGCTGGGGTCCTGGGAACATAAAATGTAAGAAGATTAGAAAAATATGAGGGGCCTGGTTGTGAAGGGCCTTGGAGGCCAAGCAAAAGATTTTTTGTTTGATATTGGAGGAGGGAGGGAGCCACTGGAATTTACTGATTAGGGGAAGGAACATGATCAGAAAATGGCAAGGTCTCTCACTCCTGTCTAAATGTTTCTGTCCCACTAAGAATCATCACAGGGTCTGCCTACACTACTGGAAAAGTTTAAATTTGTCTGCTTTTTGGGGAAGAAGGCATAGACTTTCCTAGATTAATTTCCTAGGTATGATTTCAAGGACATAAGTGAAGCTGGAGTTTGGTTTTCATGAATAACATCACAGTGAAGTAGGAGAAAGTCTCCCCATCTATTCCTTAGAGGCAGGTTAGAGGCAGTTAATGGGCTGGAGAAACCAAGGGGATCAGGCTGGCTTTTTTCCTATCTCCATGAACCCTTGTTAATGAGCTGAAAAAGTGAGGTGCACACTCAATGTTCCCCAATCCCCCACTCCCTGGATCAGGAAGAGCTTGCACTCTTGGGCCCTGACTACCAATGCCATCTCTGGTCTCCCCAACGCTGCTGCTCTCCTTGAAGCCCAGGCCTGCATCACAGGACCTCTTCCACGACTCAGCAGGGGTGTGAAATCCTTTGTCTGGGCAGGGAGGGAACCCTTTGGAATGGGGCACAAACCTCTTCCAGCTATTGTGAGTATTGTTGGGGAGGAGATAAAAGCCCCTCTAGCGCTGTCCATATTATTGTCCCTGCAGCCTGACCTGGCACCTGGTCTGGCCAATCACAGCCTCATTGTGCTCTGAACCTGCTGTAGAGCCTTCCTCCAGCATCTGACCCATGTTTGTGTTTTGTGTACTACAATGCCTCTGGGGGAAGAGTATGCCATGTGTAACACCCATTCTCCAAGGCTAGGCAAGAGAGAAGGGACCTTCTAGAGACGGTTTATCAGGGCCTGAGCAAGGGAAACTCAAGGATTCTCCCAGTCCTAGCAGCAGGGTGATGACTGCTAAACTCAGCTGACAACTCCAGGGACACACTGCTATCAGCCATGGGTGTACTGAGCAGGTGCTGCCCCCGTGTGGACAACCATTTGTGCTACACAATAATGAAGTAGCCTTCAAGTCAGAAGTGTCAAACTTTTATGAAGCACTTATTATGTGTCAGACACTGTGTTAACTTGTGGATACAAAGACAGGTAAAAGTCCCTGGTGATGATAATGTGAAAACAACTGTGTATGAAGAATTTATATTCAGGATAACTTAGAAAAAACCAACAGAGAGAAGGCACTAGAATGAAGCGGGACTGGGAAGGACTTTCTGTAGAAGATGGGATTTTAGTTGGGACTTTGAAGGAAGCCAGGAGAGCCATGAGTCAGGTCTGAGAAGGGAGAGCATTCCAGACCTGGGGACAGCCAGAGGAAATGCCCAGAGCTGGGAGATGGAGTGTCTAGTAGGAGGGACAGCAGGGCAGCCAGTGTCACTGGATCACAGAGTACATGGGTGGGGGAGGGGAGAATGAGGGATAAGAAGACTGAAAAGGTAGGAGGGACCAACATGTGAAGGACTTTGAAGGTCAAACAGGATTTTTAAATTTGATGCTGGAGGGGATAGGTAATCACTGGAGTTTATTGAGCAGGTGAGTGACAGGATCAGATTTGTGCTTTAGGAGGATTCATTTGACAGCTGAATGAGAGACAGACTACACAGGGGAGACACTGGAGGCAGGCAGACCCACCAGCAAGCTATTGCAAAAGCATAGGTGGACGGTGGTGAGGGCCTGCATCAGGGCTATAGCAATGTCAGAGAAGAAAATGGGGCATATTCAGGATGTTACAATGGTAAAATTGTCAAGTTTTGACAACAGATTCAATATGGGTGATGAGAATAAGAATAACACTGAAATTGTGAGCCAAGGTGACTGACTGACTGTCATATTGGTATAGCCATCTGGGATGGATATACAGATCGGTCATGAGTTTGGCACACTCAGGATGTTGGTACCTCGTGAATAACATAGAAAGATTCCACGTTTGTGTGAGAATGACTACAGAAAAAGACAAACACTAGGAGAAACTAAGGGATTATCTATAGTCTTTGGCTTGGGCTGACATTTCATGTGGGCAAAAGTGGAAAAAAGGGCTAGAAAGGGAAATGGGTGCAGAGGTGGAGAAGACTTTGATTTCTAGTTAAAGAAGCTGTTATTTAAATAGCAATGGAGAGTCATGAGGTGAGCTGGGGGCTTTGGAGAAAAGATTTTAAACCACAGAGAGCTGTTAGGAGGTCACTGCAGATGCTGAAGAGGCCCATTGTGTCTGACCTCTGGAGCTTGGCAGAGAGCCATGTTGTTGACTGTCATTCTGCTAGGAAGGATTGAGTTGAGCAGGGCAGTCCCAGGTTTGGGGATGGACTCAGGAGTTACCAGCACAGCTATCTCAAGGTGTCAGGGAAGCAAAGAGGGGCCAGAGGCTCCAGATGTGTTCAAGATTCAGAAGAACAATGTCAGAAATGAGGTACCATCAAGATCTAAAAATGGGAAAATATATATTTAGAAAGTTTTGTCTATGTAAAAGGAATTAGAGATATAGGATGTAATCTAGTGAGGCACAATAGAATGGAGTAAAGGACAGTTGTATATATTGTATACTTGTCTATATTTCAGTATTCATACTCAAATGGATCCATAACCTCACTGATTCAAAACTTCCTTCCAAGGGGCAGATCTCACCTCACTCTTGCCTGCCTATTCTATGTGACTCTTGTCCATACTCTTCCATAGATTTCCATATAGAGTCCACAGAATTTCATAGCAATCATTCTACTCTCTGCTGACATTGGAAGGATATCTGTGGATCCTATTGTTTGTCCATGTGTCATCCTTTTTGTCTTTTCATGTATGTAGCCCCTCTTCTCTTCCTATCATATATTTTCTTGATGACATTTTTTATCCCCTTTGCCTCTTTGGAATATGCATGTGTATCAATATGCTTATATCCATTATATACCTTGACAATGCCTTGGGTGTGATAGTCATGCTTAATTCTTCAGAGGAAGTTGTAATCCCTCTCTTACTGCCTTATCACAATACCAGGAAAATATTAGCATTGTGAAGATGAATCCTTGCTTTCATGAAAAGCTTGGGGTTAGTTAAAGAAGCTGTGGGATTTTCTGGCTGAAATCCAATCATTCTCCTCCTGCTGATCAACTTTGTGCCCAACTCATGACCCATCTCTCTGTCTATCCCACATGGCTGTACTGTTGGACAAGCTCTACAGAATGCTCATCTGAGTGAATGCTAAAATCTGTGCAATAGATAGTCTTCACTCACTTGGTATTTCCAGTTTCAATGGATAGATCAAATCTCTTTGAGTGATTACAAAATTTTTCCAGAAGGTTTTTCAATGTTCCAAGTCTTCTTAGAGTCAGCCCACTGTCATCCACAAGAAAAAATGGCTTGGCAATCAAAAGAGAAAAATAGGTAAACTACACTGTGTGTCAGAAATATTATTCAGTATTGCTTTGGACCATTTAAAATAACTAAACAGTATAAGATACCTGAGAGTATACCTGCCAAAATAGACACAGGAACTATATGAACAAAATATAAAACATTTTATGTAAATATAGTTAGATCTAAGCAATTTAAGTTTTATTTATAGTGCATGGTTAGGTAATACTGATATAATAAAAACAGCAATTTTATGTAACATCTATTTCTGTATTGCCATCCCAATTAAATTACTAAAAAATTATCTTACTGAGGTAGAAAAAAACAATAACAATGCTCATTCAGAAGAAAAAATAGTCAGAAACTTTAAAAAAATGAGAAAAAAGATGTAAAGCAAGCAGATTCTGTAATATTGGAACTATAAGGTGACAGCATTGTTAATGTGTGAAATGGTTAATTTTGATTATTTTTAAATTAAAATGTTCTTGTATAAATAAACCTCATGCAGCCAAAAATAGAAGGAATTCAGAAAATTGGGAAAAATTTTCATAGGCAATCTCTCTGATTGTGTTGGAATATTGCTGTGATTCAGGAATTGATGAGCTTGTTGATTTAGAAAAACATGGGAAGGCTTGGACTTATAAAGGACGATGCTGTCCACCTTCAGAGAAACAGATGGCAAATAGAAATAAGCACAGTATGGTCTTACATATGTGTTTACGAGTTTATATATCTATTTGTGTGTATGTTTATAGATATCTATGTATATGTATATATGTATTTACATATAAATATACGTGTGTGGGTATATACACATACATACATATACATATGTGTATCAGTGTAGCTTTCTGGAGAAGGGAGGGAAGGGAAAATATAGTAAAAAGTCCACAGCAGAGAAAAAAAAGAAAGCCTCTAAGGAAGCAAAGTAAAGCTAGATAGCTTTGAAATCAATACGTAGTATTTATTATGTAGGTTTTCTTGAAATGGACATTTCTTGTTCTGTATTGAATCTTCTCTTATGTGATGCTGTGTACATGGCAATGTTTGTTTTTTCTTTTCTTATTTTATATCTAACTTTAAAATAAACTTAAAAACTTAGAAAAGAAGAGGAAGAAATATCTGGGGAACCCCACTGTCCACAGGGAATTCCTCTTTGACCTGGACACTGAACTTGATCTCTTCCATCACAATGGCCAATATCATTGGCAATATACACTTCCAAGTTTTCTCTATGAAGGATAGTGCAATCACATAGCACTTGAACTCTAACAACAGTCTTGGATGTACTTAACATGGAGGTGAAAACTGACTGCAAAGGAAACAATGACAGGAAAAGCAGCTAGATTGCCAAGTGTTCATAGAAGAGATTTGTGTTAGAAATGACACAATTGTGAGGGTATCAAGGGACCAGTATTCAAGGGATCTGAAGGAGGGAAAGATCCTGGACCTTACTGATACCAAAAGGAAAGATGACTGAGGGAGTATCAATAGCTACTGACTTATATGTCAATTCTTTTGGATTTAATGGACCAAACTTTTACCATTTCAAAGTTAACTAAAAAAATTATAGAATATAAGATCCCATCATTCTTATTGCTTCTGAATTACAAGTCTTTGATTCCATAATCATTCAAAATTCCCTGAAAGAAAGAAAAACAAAAATTACCTCACTCAAATGCTCCTCTGATGATAAATTATTCATATTAATAATTTACACTTAAAATAGACCAGCCTTACAATCCATACAGCAAAGTTTGAAAGGGATGAAAAATGCCCATTGTTCAGATGGTAAAATTCTAATTAATACATCACTTGGCCTATTTGGAGGACACTCTGCAGATGGATAATGGATTGGACCCAAAACTGAAAAAGAGGAATGGAGTTGGTTGGATTACATTTGGGAAATGCCTCAGTGCCTCTACCACTTCCAAATGGCTCCCAGTTTAAAGTCTGGTTTATTTGTTTTTGTTTTTTTTTTTTAGCACAAATTTTTTTTTCTGCTTTAGAATCTTGGAAGACTATGGCCCCTGGGGCACTAATGTTGCAAATATCCAAAAGGAGATGCACTCGTCAGTTGTAACCTTTTCCCAGTGATAGGCTTGTCCTTATGAATGATAGTAAGACAGATCATGGAGGAAATGTATGATTTGAAAGAAAGTTGGATGGGTCTTATTGGTAACCTCAGAATTTCCAAAGACCTACAGTTATTCCTCTAGCATGTGGGAGTGGATCTTCTATAGAGGATCTATGGAAAAACCACACAAGAGGAGCAAATGTGGATAGATTATTCTCTGTACTGATAGAAGGAAGACCCACTGGGATGAAATCATAAATGAGTCAGAAAATCAAAGTAACTTCTTCTGATATGGGCCCTCTTGTTACAAATTGCTTTCCATACACAGTCCTCTGAGATCTTCACCACAAATCTATGAAATAGAGACTGCCACATTGATTGTCTCCATTTTACAGAGGAAGTAACTGATTCAGAGAGAAGTGATTAGCACAAGGTCTCAGACTCATCTGCACAACTGGGATTGGAAGCCCTGTGTTCTGACTAGAGACAGTGTGATCCAGTGGAAAGAAGTTAGGAGTCCTGGGTTTAAGGCTTGATCCCTCTGTAAATATTTTAGTGACCTTGGGCAAGTCACATGACTTTTTTGGGCCTCAGTCTCCCCATTTGTAACACAATGAGGTAGAACTGCATGAGTGCTAACTTCCCCTCCAGGTCTGCATTGAATGGTCTTAGTATTTTAAAATAGTTGGATTTCCCCCTTCTCTCACAAAGAAACATATCCCTCTCAATTCCTTGATTCTCTCACTTAGGAGTGTAATCTCCCTTGGCTTAGCTCCTGCAAGGGACAGTTCCAAGCCAGAAAAAGTTGACAGTAGATGAAACTGTGAGCTCCTCTTATATATGGTTTGGTTTTGTAAAGTGTATGTTAAATTTAACAGGAGAGGACCCAAACTGCCCTTCTTTGTCTCTGTCCTTTTTTGATATTTCTTCTGGTCTTTCTTCTGTATTTTAAAAAATGTTTCACTGATCTTTTCTGTCATTTTTTGCATCATTATCACTACCCATCAGCCACTCAGACCTAAACCAAAAACTTCCCCACCCCCACAACTGCGAGCCCTGTGTCTTTGGGCTGTGACTGAAATGTCTGACTTATTCCGTGCCTCTGGTTCATCACCTCTTTGTCAAGAGCTGGGAAATGCTTCAGCCTGTGTATCCTGGAGCCTTACTGGATCATTGCGCTGACCTGAGACTGAAGTCTTTCAAGGCTATTTTACTGTAGATCATTGTCATTGTGGAAACCAGTCTCTGCTCCCTTCTCTCCGCATTAGTTCAATAGTGTTTCCTGGGATTCACTGGATCCGTCCCTTTCACTGCTTCTTACAGCCCAAGGATACACTTTTACTCTCTTAGAAAAGAATTTCTTTAGCTGTTTCTCAAATAGTGACACCCACTTTTATCTCCAGGTCTCCGCTATAACAAAAAGTGCTGCTATGTGTATAGATACTCATACATACACACATATCTCATAATAAGTATATATTATATGTATTTGTGTACATATATATATATATATATGTCTGTGTATGTATCTCAGCTATGTGTCTTCTATCTTTGACTTTCTTTGGGGTATATGCCTGGTATTGTTATTTCTGGGTCAATGAAGGATATACAGTTTAATAACATTTTGGGTTTAAATTATAAATTTCGTTCTTTTAAAAAATATATTTTCAATCAGCAAAAAACTGCCTTTCCTAACTCCCAAACTCATATTTCTCCCTTTCAAACTGAGAGGAAAAAACCATACCTCCTGTTATAAACGTGCCCAGTCAGGTAAAACAAGGTTTTTTATGGGCCATTAAAACAATTCTCCTCCTGCATCCTGAGTCCTCTTGATCAGGAACTGGGTGCTGTGTTTCATCATCAGTCCTCTGCAGTCATGGTTGGTTATTACGGTGATCAGATTTCCTAAGTCTTTCAAAGTTGTTTCTCTTCATATTACTGTCATTGTATAAATTCTTCTGCGGGTTCCATCCACTTCATTCTGTATCTGCTCTCATTATCAGTTAGTCAATAAACATTTATTAAGTACCTATTATGTGCTTAGCTTTGTAAAAATATTCACCTTGGCTAGATGGGATTCTGCTCACCTGATCATCCTACATATTTTCTCTTCTTTTCCCAGCCAGACTCCTACACAAAGTGCCTGCACACACTGTCTCCACTTCTCTCCCTCATGCCCCAGTCCTTGGCAGTCTGACTTCCACCTCATTATTCTGTTGAGGCTGCTCTCCCCAAAGTGACCAAGGATCTATGTCTTCATTGCCAAAGCTGATGGTCTCTTCTCAGGCTTCCTCCTTCAGAACTTTCTACTGAATCTGACCCTGTCAGCCTCCCTCAGCTCCTGGGGGTTCTCTCCTCTCTGGGTTTTTGTGACTGCTCTCTGTTGGTTCTCTCCTTACCTGTCTGGTCACTTTGCAGGCTCATCCTCCACATCCTGTGCCCTAAATTGGATTGTTTCCTAAGGGTCTGACCTGGGCCCTCTCCTCTTCTCTCTGGGACTTCCTCAGCTCCAGTAGAGTTCATTCCCATGTCTTTTCAGATGACTGGAGGTCTGTGTTTCCTGCCCCTGTCTTTGTCCAGCATCACCTGCTGCCTCTTGGATTTTTCAGGCCCAATGTCTCTAAGCTCTCTTAATCACAACATGTTGAAAACTGAACTCATTGTTTTCCCCCTAAACTCATACCTTTTTCAGACTTTCCTCTTCCTAAGGAACGTACTACAATTATACATTTATATTTCCAGCACCTAACAGGGTAGCCAGCACACAGTAAGCAGTTAATAAATGCTTATTTATTAGCTGACTCTCTTTGGGGAAGTACAGTTTTGCACAGAGAAGGGAAGATAGTTAAGTATAAGACGATCAAGGAATCCATGAGTTGGGAATAGTGTGGAGGGCAGGCCAGGCATGGAGGCTGTTCGTCAGTATGGAGGTGGGAGATGAGATGCTGAATTTGGGGAGCAGCAAGTGGTAGGTTTGACTAAAACATAAATTGTGTGTGAGAAGGAGTAATAGAGGATGCTGGAAAGGCAGGCTGGAGTCAGCCTGGGAGGGCTCTGAGGGCCAAGGTCAGGGCTCTGAAATTTCTCCAGGGGTCCATAGGGAGCCAGCACAGCTTCTTGAGGAGCTGCATTAAGTGGTCACAGCTACATTTTCTAAAAATCACTTTGTCACTTGTGGGGGGGATATCACTCAGTAATAAGCGTTATTAAGCGCTCCCCATGTGCCAGGCACTGTGCTGGGGGCTCGTTTACACATAAACTCGAGTCATTTCCTGCCCTGGAGGAGCTCACGTTCCAGGAGGAGGATGTAAGACGTGCCCAGGAGGGGGACTGGGGAGCGAGCCCAGGTCCAGCAGAACTGGAGCAGAACCGGCCATGGCGAGGGTCATATTGGGGTGATTACTGTCCCCTGATCAGAGAGGACAGAGGGCTGTGACCTCCGGGGTCATGGAGGTGTGGGGGGGTCTCTGCAGAGGGGCCGGGAGGGGGTTAAACTGGGGGGAGGAGGCCTCGGGGTAAAATGTCCTGGGAGTGTTTGCACCAGGCAGACAGGAGCGGTCCGGGAACCTGGAGGTCCGGGTTCTAATCCCGCTCCAGTCCAGGTTTGCGGGGGGACCTCGGGAAAGTCGCTTGTGGTCTTCGGGCTTCAGAAGGGGTGAGGCTGAGCATGAGCAGGAAGGGCTCGGGATGTTGGTCACTCTCTGGTTGGTCTGACCCAGGTGAGGTCATAGGTTCGAGGGCCGTGGGTGTCCGCAGGGCTGACCCTCCCCCGGTGTCCCCCCCAGAGCACTTCCTGTTTCAGACAAATTCCGAGTGTCACTTTGTGAACGGGACGCAGCGCGTGCGGTTTGTGCACAGACACATCCACAACCGGGAGGAGATCGTGCGCTTCGACAGCGCCGAGGGGGCGTTTGTGCCGCTGTCGGAGCTGGGGCGGGGGATTGCTGAGGGTTGGAACAATCAGAAGGAAACCGTGGATTATAAACGTGGCCAGGTGGTTAACTAAGGCACAACTACGAGGTGACTGAGCCCTTCTTAGTGCGCAGGCGCGGTGAGTGCCCGGGAGGGGAGGGGGGACCAGGGAGAGGGAGGAGGGAGCGGGGGGGTGGGGCGTCCTGGGGAGGGGGCAGAGCAGGGAGGGGAGAGAAGAGAAGGGGCTGGAAGGGAACGCAGGGGGAGGGGAGGGGAGGCTGTGATGGGAGGGGGCAGGTGGGGAGGAGGGAAGGTGGGGGTGTCACAGAGCAGGGCAGAGACGGGGGTGGGGTGGGGGACGGACGAGCTGAGATGGAAGGAGAGGGAGATGATGGATTACGAGAGAGGAGGAAGGGAGGGGACCAAGGGGGAGGGGCAGGGAAGGGAGATGGAGGAGAGATGGGGGACAAAGGGGGGATAAGGGGGAAGGAAGAAGAATGGGGGAGGGGATTGGGATGGAGGAGAAAGGAGGGATGAGAGAAAAGAGGTAAGGAAGTGAGAGAGGGAGAAGAAACAACAGAGATGATGGGGAGGAAGGAGGAGCAGGAAAACTGAAGAGAAGGGGACAAGGGAAGGGAAGAGAGAGAAGAAAGGAGAGAATGAATGGGGGACAAACAAGGGAGAGATAGAGGGAAGAGGAAAGAGACCCTCTTGTCCCACCATGGATTCTGGTTCCTTGAGTCCTTTTTCTTCAGTCAAATTCAGATATTTTTTTCCCTTCTCCAATTTTAATGAGGATTAATTGTATTGGGAACAAGCCAAAAACCCTTCACCAATAAATAACTCACATTTATACAATGCCAGAGTGGTTAATAGGCAACAGGAAGGACAGTGGAAAGAGTGCCACACCTGGAGCCAGGAAGACTCATCTCCCTCAGTTCAAATCTGACCTCTGATATTTACTGGTTTTGTGACTCTGGGGAAGTCACTTAACCCTGTTTGCCTCAGTTTCCTCATCTGTAAAATGAGCCAGAGAAGGAAATGTCCAACCACTCCAGTATCTTTGCCAAAAAAAAAAAAAAAAAAATCCCAAGTAGCGTAGCAAAGAGTTGTACACAATTGAAAAAAGGGAGAACAACAATATAGTTAATATAAAATTAAATCCCCTAAGTCTTGAGTGCCCAGGCTTCATGAACCTTTTTAAGTCATGAATGCAACTTTTTTTAAATTCTTGAATCTTAGCTTAGCAGAGACTTCCCATGCTCTGCTCTCTCCTGTCTAAACCACATTCTCTCCCTCCCTTCCCCCTCCCAGCCTTCTGTGATAACTCTTTGAAATTATCTTTCTCCTCAGACCCACACATATTTCTGCTTCTTCCAGGGCCTCTGGGCTCTGAGTCGGGCTGCTCAGGTTTCTACTGGGCCTAAATATTCACTACTGTTACCCTGATTCAAAATTTCTTCAGTGGATTGATAGTGTCTCTTAATATTTGACCTAGAAGTCTTTCTGAAAATAGTTTATTATATTCACTTATATTCTGCTTTTGTAAATAACCCTTTACAAAGTATCTATTTGCAATGAGAAGTCTTACCTGCTAATTTCTCCCCACATCACTGAATCCTGATGAGCTGGGGCTGTGATAATCCAGGACCATGGCCTCCTGGCCCCCCTTCTTGCTAGTTCAGATTTCTAGTCTTAGGAGGAAGTTAAATGTCTACCAAGATGCCCATTTCTGGCCCTGGGAAGGAGAGGAGACCTGAGCCTGGTTATGGATCAGGTGACAGAGGTGGTGGCTGGACTAAGAAGACCTGCTCTGGCTCTCTCACTCAAGATCTTTCTTCTTTCTTACAGTTCAGCCCGAAGTGATTGTGTATCCTTCAAAGATTGCTCCCCTGGGACACCACAACTTGCTTGTCTGCTTTGTCACTGGTTTCTATCCTGGGAACACTGAGGTCAGGTGGTTCCTGAATGGGCAGGAGGAGACAGCTGGGGTTGTGTCCACAGGCCTGATCAGCAATAGAGACTGGACTTACCAGATCTTGGTGATGCTGGAAATGACCCCCAAGCGTGGTGATGTCTACACCTGCCATGTGGAACACTCCAGCCTTCAAAAACCTGTCATCTTGGAGTGGAGTGAGATAGAGCTCCCTCACCTCCCAGTTGTGATATTACTCAGGACATGGAGCTAGCTCTGAGATCCCTTCAGTGAATATCCTGAACCTCTTTTCTTTTGCCCATGTGGTGCTACCTGACCTCTTCCCTTTCCCCAGCCCAGCCCCCTAATGGCAGTGCTGACCTAAGAGCTATGGAGACATTGTTAGCTTCCTCACTGGCCCCGGCCCTGTGAGCTGCCCTCCCTCTGGGACTCCATGATCAGCCTATAGACCCCATCGTCCTAGGGTTGTGGAGCTAGGCTTTGAGGTGGTTTGGTGTCAGTTCTCCTGGTGAGCTTTCACTTTCTGAGTTCTGAAAGGCCCTTTGCTTATCAATCCATTCTTAGATAGGATTTAGCCACCTTCTCAGGCTCCCCTCAGACCAGTCTGCTTCCCACAGGGGACTAGCTCCTAGAAGGAAAGTTTTGTTCCTTGGTGTCTCTTCTCCTCAGAAGCACAGTCTGAATCTGCCCAGAGTAAGATGCTGAGCGGAGTTGGGGGCCTCGTGCTGGGGCTGATCTTCTTTGGAATTGGCCTCATAGTCCACAAGAGGAGTCAGAAAGGTGAGATAGTCTGGGGAAAGCCCTGAGGCCCCCTCCTGTCCATGATCTTCTCCAGGACAGAGAGGATATTTGATTGTGTCAGAAATCTGGCCCCAGGTCAAGGGGTGAAGGGGTCGTCTGACTCTGCCTTCAGCTTTTCTCCCTACTTCCACCCCCCAAGAATGTAGATGAGTTGGTGAAGGGGCCGGATCACAGGGCTCAAGGGTCTTAGAGAATCCCATATTCGTCACAGAGATAGACTTTGGAGGGTTCTCAGGTTCCAACCTTTAGCCCTCCCCTTGCCATTCTCCCTCTCCCCCATCTACTCACACTGTTGTAGTTGGATGGATAAAGCATCGATTAAGTGCTTCCTCTGTGGTGTCCCATACTGGACTAAGCAGTGGCAGGAGCCCCCTGTCCCACAGTGCTCAGAACCCTGGTGCCCTTTGCTTCTGTGCCTCTAGGATTTACAAGGATTTGTACGTCTGTCTTTCTTCCTTCCTCAGGAAATCGTGGTTCACAACCAGCAGGTAAGATCCTTGTATCCAGGTGGGATCAGGATTCTCACAGCTACAGTGTCTGCCCAGTGAGACCTGAAGCTAAGAAGAGACTTGGGGGCCCTTAGTGGTAAGAAGTTGTTCTATTTCTGGGTTCATACCCCCCATGTAGACTCTTCTGTGCTTGTTCTGTGTCCTCTGCAGGGTTCCTGAGCTGATCCCTGAGCCTGTGTCCCCTGGAACTGTTGAGTCCCCAAGCCTCCCTCTCACATTTGGAAGCCCCTCTTTGTGCCCAGATCTCCAGGAATTAGCTTTACTGACCCCTTCCTTGGCGTAGCTCCTTTCATGTACCTTTGACTGTCTGGACTCTTGGTATTTCCCTAAAAGAGCTTCAGAGACCCCCTCCACCTTCCTTTGTTTCTGTACCTTTTTCAAATCCATTTTTGTCCCTCGAACCTTCACCCCAAGAATTAGAAGACTAAGAATCAACTGTTGCTTGGTGACACAGAGACAAAGTGAGCAGAGCAAAAGAGGAGACTTCAGCATTTGGGATTTGTAGACTCTGTCAAAGGGTGAAATCCTTCTAGAGGTGCAAATTGTGATTCATCCACACGTTTTCATCCTAGCTTCCTGTTGTACATGTTCTTCTATAATTGATACAGAAGTTGGTAAATCAACATGCTGGTGGCCTTCCTCTACATTTCTTTATGTTACATAGATACCAGTGCCTCACAGACTGTGTCCCCAGAAACCCTTAGCTCTCCCATGTGATGGGCCCCCCTCATTCCAGTGAAGCATCTCTCTGATGACTGTACTGTCACTTTTGCTTAGTTCTTATTTGATGTAACCTGTGCTGACTTATCTTGTACCTCTCCATTACACTTTAAAAAAATTAAAGTCTTAGTAATACATTTTGTGTTTATGTTATATTCATTGCTTAATATATACCCTGCCCCCATTGGTTTTCCTCATAACAAAATTTTTACTCCAAAGTTCCCTAATAAGTGTCACACAGATCACATGTATCCAACAGTATATGCATCAATACCATAATCTCCCCACTGAAATGTTTATTTTCTCTTCTTTGGGGACAAACTTGGTAACTCCAGCTATATAACATTCAGCACCATTTCCCCCCATTTTATTGTCTTGAGTTTGTTTCTTTCCTGATTCTGCTCACAATATTCTGTATCAGTTCATTTAAGTCTTCCCATGTTTCATTTTTGTTGTTTCTTCTTTTGCAACACAATTCCATTACATTCCTGTGCCACAATTTCTTAGTTCTTTCTCAGGTGATGGGCCCCTCCTTTGTTTCTACTTCTTTGGTACCACAAAGTGTTGCAATGAATATTTTGATATATATGCATGTCTGAGATTTTTCCCCCATCTTTTACATCATTGGCATATATGTTAAACTGTGCGATCTCAGCATCAAAGGGCATAAAGATTTGGACACAAGCATGATTCCAGATTGTTTTTCACAGTTGTTGTACCAGTTCGCAGCTCCACAGGTAGGACATCAAGTTGCCTGTCTTTGTGTAGTCTTTCCCATAGGGACTATTTTCATGTGTTATAACCTTGAAAGGTTTGCTGGAGAAGAGCTGAAACCTCAGAGTTATTTTAATTTCCATTTCTCTCATTGTTAGTGATTTGGAGCAAACTTGAGAATTCCTCATTCTTTTGACCACTTATCTACTGGCAAAAGCACTTGGCCTTCTATATTAGTACTCATTCCCTACATTTCTTGGGTAATAGACCTTTATCAGAGACATTTGATGCAAAGGCATTTTTCCCCATCAACAGCTTTTAGCTGTTAATTTTGTCATGCCAAGGCTTCTCAGTTTCCGATAATCAAAATTGTTTTCTCCTATGGTTTCCTCAAACTTTTTTTTAGTGAACAATTCTCCCTTTAGTTGCAGTTATGAAATCTACTATGAAACCAGTCATATCCTGGACCTTTGGTAGAAGTTTGTTGGTTTTTTATTAGTAACAATAATGGAATCTCATCTAAGATTCCCCTGAATTAGTGCTATTTGGGGTAAGTAGAAGGAAATTAATTGCTAAAATTCATCATGCCATTTGACCATAATGTTTTGCAGGGACTGTTTTTAAATGAGTGGACTTTGTAGTTAACTCATTTCCAGGCAAGGGGTGGGGCTGCCCAGAACTTACCTTTACCTAATGACGTTTTTGGGAGACTGTTCTTGACCAGCAGCAGTAATGTTAGTGTGGGTGGAAATGGGAATGGTGGGTCTCCTGTGCTCTGCTTGCAAGTTGGGCTCTTCTCCCTCTTTGGAGAGTGCAGAAGCCTGACAGTGTCAGAACAGTAAATGGGAGCTGAGGAGATATGGGGAGAATAGTAGCTCCCTAAATGGCTGATGAGGGATGAGACACCAAAGATTTCTCATCTACTTTTTTTCTTTTGGTACAGAAATAATGTCGTTTCTGAGCAGTGTTTCAGTTTTTAGGTTCCCATAGATCCTAATCCATTGGAAAGTTTATCTTTTTTATATCCATTAATAAACATTTGGAAGGATGTAGACATTTGTTATTATTCATAGCATCTAGTTTGCAAAACTCCATTATTTGGGTTGATATGAATCTTATGTTTGAAATCATCAATTCTGGAAACAAAGATCTTAGGAATTTAGGGATATATTGTAGCATAGGAGAAAAAAAAATAAATCACACAGGGAAGCAAGGAACTAAATGATCATTAGGTGCACATGAATTCCAAGGAAGTACTATTTAGTTTCTAAGTAACCTGTACGTTTCCAAGGGAATTGTTCCCCTGTGTTCTTTGCTGAGAAAGCAATAGACTATAGGTTTAAGAACTTCATTGTTTCCTTTGATATATTTTCTAGTAATCACTGCCCTTTGATTATTATGGATTGAGAGTTGGAACAGACCCTGTAGTCCAAACCTTTCTTTTCCTCGGTGAGGAAGATGAAGCTCCATAAGATTAGTCAAATCAAATGAGTAAGCATTAATTAAGTGACTTTTGTATTCCAGGCACTGTGCCAAGTGTTGGGGACACAAAGAAAGGCAGAAAATGGTTCTTGCCTTGAAGGAGTTCACAGTCTAAAAGTCCAACAGGATTTTATTTTTTGTTCCTGTTCATAACAGAGCATCACTAAAGTTTGTGAAATATAAAAATGACTTGGTCATACCTGTACTTTATTTTTAAAATAGTATTTTATTTTATTCTGATTACATATAAAGATAGTTTTCAACATTCAGTTTTCATAAGATTTTGAATTACAAGTTTTTCTCCCTCTTTCTCCTCTCCTTCTTCCCCAAGCAGCAAGAAATCTGACATAGATCATACGTGTCAATTATGTGAAACATTTCCACATTGGTCAGTTTTTGAAGGAATAGAACAAAAGGACAAAAACATGGAAAGAACAAAGCAAGTAAAAATAATAAGTTCTGATCTCTATTCAGACTCCATCAACTCTTTCTATGGTTGTGGACAGCATTTTCCATCATGAGCCTTCAGTAAATACCTGCACTTTAGAAAGAGCAGTTTGACATCAGAGTATAGGATCGCTCTGAGTAGGGAGAGACTTTGGGGCAGAGAGACCTCTCAGCAAGCTATTGTAATACTTCTGGTGTGAGATGATGAGGGTCTGGACCAGTGCTAGAGCAGAGAAGAGACAAGAAGTCAGATATGAGATGATGTTACTAAGGTGAAAATGGCAGGACTTGATAAATGACTGGATATGAGAGATGAGAGTGTGGCGTCAGGGTTGACAAGGATGTGAGTTGTGTGACTGAGAGGAAGGTGGCACTTTCCACAGCCACAGAGAAGTGAAGGAAGAGGTAGGGTTGGCGTGGAGGCAAAAGTAATAAGTTCAGTCATTGACATGTTGAGTGTAAGACATCTGGAGTACATCCATTTTAGGAGTGACCAATAGGCAGTTAGAGATGGAAGAATGAAAGTCATGAAAGAGGTTAGGGTTGGACAAAGAGATATGAAAGTCATCTGTTTAGAGATGATAGTTTAATCTATGGGAGGTCACCAAGCTAAATAATATACAGGAAGAAGATAAGAGCACTCAGGCCAGAGCCCAAGGTCACATAGGTTGCAAAGATAAGAGGCTAGATTTGAACTTATGTTCTCTAATTTCAAAGCCAGGCATCTTCCCAGTGTAAAGCTGCTTCACACTGGGCAGCAAGATGCCCAAAAGAGTGGGGAAAGGAAGTCCCCTGGCATTACCCTGCTATTTATTAGGAAAAGTCTTGTTTTACTCCTTTGCAAGCAAGGCTAGTTTTCAGTTTTAGATACATACTTTTATCATATTCACAACAAAAATAACATACATACATATAGGTTGAAATATTTATCGTGACACTTTTTGTGGCACCAAAGAAGTAGAGACAAGATGAATGCTCATTGATTCCTTGATGGAAAATCATATCATGTATGTAAGTTTAATGAAGCGGTAGAATTCAGAAAAGACATGGAAAAATTAACTATTATAAAATGAAATAAAGCCAGGAAAATATTACATAGAATAATTATAAAAATATAAATGGAGGGAATAAATCACCAAAACTGAAAACCATATATTAATGACCAAACTTGGGCCCCTTAAAAAAGGTGAGGAAATGAACATCCCTCCATTGCAGAAGTGAGAATTATGGTTATGAAATGATACATATGCCATCAGATGCAGTTGCTGTATTGGTTGCATTTGGTGAAGTCTTTTTCTCTTTTAAATAATTGTTTCAGACAGACCAGTGCAGAGTGCAGACCAGCACGGAGCAGCAGGGACAGGACCCAGAACAGGCATCAGGGCTCTACCTGCAGCAGTTCCCAGATTACTCAACCCACAAACACCACAAACAGTTTCAAAGGTCAGTGGGAGGGCTCTTTCACCCAGGAGAGGGGAGCATGGTCTGGACATCCAACAGCAAGCATTACAGTGGCAGCTGCTATTTTTGGAGTCCTCCGTGTAGAGCCCCTGGCGGAATTGAGCAGCTGATCTGAATCTCAGCCCTGAGTTTCACCCACGTTGTGAGGAGGACCAATGGCAGTGGATCTGTAGGCGGTTGTGGTGAGGGAATTCCAATTGCAGATTCTGGGCAGAAAAGTTTTTGGTTGCTCCCAGACCAGAGTGCAGGCCAGTAAAGGAGTAAACTCCTCTCCCTTGATTGTGCCACCTTGGAGGAACTAAGAAATTGCAGATTCTCAGAGTATACCCTCCTCTTGACGAAGGACTCAAAAGTCAAGTAACTGCCTGGGAAAATGGCCAAAAAGGGAGAAAAAAATAAGACTTTAGAAGATTACTTTCTTGGTGAACAGGTATTTTCTTCCATCCTTTCAGATGAGAGAGAATAAAGCATAACGTCAGAGGAAGTCAAGTGTTCTGCATCCAAAATCTCCAAAATAAATATGCAATGGTCTCAGGCCATGGAGGAGCTCAAAAAGGATTTTGAAAATCAAGTAAGAGACGTGGAGGAAAAACTGGGAACAGAAATGAGAGTGATGCAAGAAAATCATGAAAAGCGAGTCAACAGCTTGCTAAAAGAGACCCCAAAAATACCAAAGAAAATAACACTTTTAAAAATAGGCTAACACAATTGGCAAAAGAGGTCCAAAGAAGCAATGAGGAGAAAAATGCTTTAAAAAAATGGAATTAGGCAAATGGAAAAGGAGGTTCAAAAGCTCACTGAAAAAAAGAGTTCTTTAAAAATTAGAATAGAACAGATGGAAGCTAATGACTTTATGAGAAACCAAGAAATTACTTGGTTAAACCAAAAACTTGGTAAACCAAAAAACCCAAAAGAATGAAAAAATAGAAGATAATGTGAAATATCTCATTGGAAAAACAAACTGACTTGGAAAATAAATCCAGGAGAGACCATTTAAAAATAATGGGACTACCTGAAAGCCATGATCAAAAAAAGAGCCTAGACATTATCTTTCATGAAATTTTCAGGGAAAACTGCCCTGATATTCTAGAATCAGAAGTCAAAATAAATATTGAAAGAATGCACAGAGCACCTCATGATAAAGATCCCAAAACAGAAACTCCTAGGAATATTGTAGCCAAATTCCAGAATTCCCAGATTAAGGATAAAATATTGCAAGCAGCTAGAAAGAAACAATTGGAGTATTGTGGAAATACAATCAGGATAACACAGAATCTGGCAGCTTCTACATTAAGGCTTCAAAGGGCTTGGAATATGGTATTTCAGAAATCAAAGGAAGTAAGAATAAAACCAAGAATCACCTACTCAGCAAAACTGAGTATAATACTCCAGGGAAAAAAATGATCATTCAGTGAAATAGAGGACTTTCAAACATTCTTCATGAAAAGACCAAAGCAGAATAGAAAATTTGACTTTCACACACGAGAATCAAGAGAAACATGCAAAGGTAAAAAGGAAAGCGAAATCATAAAGGACTTTCTAATGTTCAACTGTTTACGTTCCTACGTGGAAAGATAATATTTTTAACTCTTGAGACTTTTCTCAGTATTTGGGTAGTTGAAGGGATTACACACACACACACACACACACACACACACACACACACACACACACAGAAGCAGAGAGCACAGGGTGAGCTGAATAAGAAGGGATGATACATAAAAAAATTGAAGGGTGAGAGAGGAATATATTGGGAGGAGGAAGGAAGAAATGGAATGGGGCAAATTATCACTCATCAAGGAGGCAAACAAAAGCTTTTTCAGTGGAGGAGAAAAAGGAGGAGCTGAGAGGGAAAAAGGGAAGCTTACTCTTCATATTTGGCTTAAGGAGGGAATGACATGCTCATTCAATTTGGTATGAAAGTGTATCTTGCACTACAGAAAGGTAATGGAGAAGAGGACAAGCGGGGTGAGGGAGATGATAGAAGGGAAGGCAAATGGGAGAAGCGAATAATCAGAAGTAAATACTTTTGGGGAGGGACAAGTTCAAAAGAGAGAACTGAAGAAATGGGGGGCAAGATAGGATGGAGGGAAATATAGTTAATTGTATACAACATGAAAATTATGGAATTCTTTTGCACTAGTACACATATACAACCTATATTGAATTGCTTGCCTTCTCAGTGAGGATGGGTGGGGAGAGAGCAAGGGAGAGAAGTTGGAATTCAAAGTGTTAGGAATGAATGGTGAGAATTGTTTTTGCATACAACTGGGAAATAAGAAACACAGGTATTGGAGTATAGAAATCTATCTTGCCCTACAAGAAAAGAGAGAAGATGGAGATAAGGGAAGGGAGGGGTGTGATAGAAGGGAGGGCAGATTGAGGGAAGGGGTAATCACAATGTAAGACGTTATATGGTAGGGAGAGGGGAGAGATAGGGAGAAAATTTGGAACTCAAAGTTTTGTGGAAATGATTGTTGAACACTAAAAATAAATAAACACTATAAAAAATTATTGAGGATGCTCAAAAAATAAATAATTGCTTCAAAGGTTAGACAAGGAAAGGGATGTATTCACATATGAAGTTCATGTTAAAAGAAAAGATCAACGTGTGTTTTTTAAAACCAAAGGAAACAGATTTACAGATAGAAAATCTTAAATAACCAACACATGCTTGTATGTTTTGAAAACAGAGGTAACAGGGAAGCACTGGAGCTTACAGAGTATATGTGGGGGTCATACCTACACCTTGGGAAAATTGACTCAACAAATCTGTGAAAGATGAATTAGTGTGAGGAGACAATTTGGAAGTTTTAGCATAATCATGAGGCAATGCAGGCCTGAGTTAGAAGGGGTGACATTCAAGAGATTTTACACACAGACAGACAGACAGACACACACATACACACACACACACACGTACACTGTATGTGACTGGATATGTAAGGAGAGTGAAGATGACATTGAAGTTTCAGACATGGGTAACTGGAAAGATGTTGATGCCCTCATTAAGAATAGTGCATTTGGGGGTGAGTGGGCTCAAAGTAGTTCACTCTGTGATGGTCCACGCCTCCCTTTATCCCACCACCACTTTGCCCTGGTTGGTGTTACAACACAGCTTCTTGTGGCTGCTACAGGAACCCTCCACCATGGAAGATGGAAGTGAGGAGCCCCAAACATCAGCCTTCTTGTTGGATCATTGCCATTTCACTCATATCATCTTCAACGATGTGGAGAAATTTTACATCCCTGAAGGAGACATCGCATATGATGACATCCTCATCCAACATTTCATTTTTCACCAGAAAGACTATTGGCATCTTTAGGGGATGATGGAAGACACTTCGAGAATATGACATTTTTATGGGAGCTGCTTTGCTTGCCGACCCCTAAAGTAAATTGTCTTTGTAGCACCAAGTGCAGTTTAACACTTCCTACCTACCCAAAAATAATGTTTTCTTGGGGCCAGTGTTCCTTTTCACTTAAGTCTATAAAGTGAGCAGGACATTTTAATGGTCACCACTCATGGAGAGGTGAAGAAGATTGAGCAGCTCAACCAGGAACTGCACCAACAGAATCAGGAGCTGAAAGACATCTCTGTTAGTCTGCAGAACAGAACTCAGACATGCATGGTGAATTCCAAAAGACTCAGGAACTGCAGGAGACTAGAGTCTCTGACAGATATCACTAAGATGTTAGAGCAGAGGATCAGTGTTGTGAATGAAGAGAATGAGAGTCTGAATGGACAAAGGCTATTGGGAGGCAGAACTAGTTCAGCTTAAAGTGAAGAACCAGAATGTATCCTTGGAAAATGAGTAAAAGGGCATCAGACTGAAGACCAGTCTTGATTACCTTGATCAGCTTCAGACACAAATTTCAGTTCTGGATAAGCAAGAATAATGGATACTTAAAACTCTGTTCATTCTTCATTGCTTCTTCTATTAAGAAATAGTGAATTTGAGAGAAATGGTTATGAGATAAAAGAAATGGGATGTCAATAACAAGTTTGGAAAACATTGAATGATAAAACTAGGAGATCTGAAGAAAATAAAATAGAGACAACAATGAGAGAGGAAGAATCCAGGATAACACCAGGATTTCCAAAGCAGAGGCTGAGTGAATGGAGGTGGCTCTAAGACAGTGAAATCACAAGTTATGTTGTCACTTAAAAAAAAAAATTAAGGGCACACTGTGAGCCAGGCACTCTGTTAAGCTGGGGGAATACAAATAAAGGCAAGAACCAGTCCCTGCTCTTGAGCTCAGGGTGTAAGGGAGGAAACAGCTTGGAAACAGCTCAGTACAAACAAGAACTTTATGGGAAAAATTAAACACAACCTCAGAGGGTGCACTAAGATGGATGACCTGAAAGGGTTTCTTGGAGAAGGTGGGACTTTAGCTGAGACTTGAAGGAAGTTAAGGAAGCTGGGAGAAGAATATGCTCCAAGCTTGGGGATGAGCCAGTGTAAATTCCGGGAGATGGGCGATGGAGTGTTATGGATCAATGAGTACTTTAAAGGCACTAAGGTATAAGAAGACTTGAAGGGTAGGAAAAGCCCAGTTTATGAAGGGCTTTAAGAGCCAAACAAATGATTTTATATTAGATCCCAAAGGCAATAAGGAGCCACTGGAGTTGATTGAATAAAGTGGTGACCTAATCTTGCTTTAGGAAGATCAATTTGATAGCTGAGTAGAGGATGGGGAGAGATGGGGCAGGGAGAGTAGTTAGGAAGGGAAGATTTGGGGAGAAATGTGGTAAGTCGTTTTGGAACAAGTTGAGTTGTAAGTGGTGAAAAATCCAGTGATTCATGGTCTATAAGCAATGGGCTCTTAAATTGTTGTGTCCAGGATCCCTTGGGAACCTGCTGAAGCCTATGAACCCAGTTATGAGAGAAATGCCTCCTCTTTGAGCTTGTGTAGGAAGTTACCATTGCTGAAATAAATCTGCCACAACACAGATATCATGGAGGTTTAAAAACTCAGGTCTTATGCTCAAGCACAACTTCAGGTTTAAAAAACAAAGCCTTGAACAAATTAGAGTTTATGATTAAGTCAACAAACCAAATAACTCATTTACCTAGTTATTAAAAATAGGAACTTGAAACAAACAATAGCCCCAAATTTGGAATAGGAATGGAAAAAAAAATCATTAAGTTCTGTCATACTTGCATCCTATTAAAGTTACCTAGAGATGTTCAAATATTGCAATAAAAGTCATTACAATAAAAAATTTTTCCTGTTTATCTTTCATGGTAATAGACATTTACTATGAAATGAAGAATTAGAGACATGATTATAACAATACCAAGACTGCCTCATCAAAGGCACAGACCAATCTGTCATAAGTGTAATAGGATAAAGAATACAAGTTTATAATTCTTGGTGACTTTACTGCCTGAGAGTAGTAGACTATAAGACATGGCAAGGAGTCCTTGAGAGGAGTGGAGCACAGAACAGCAACGGCCACTTACTACTAAGGACTTTGGCATCTCATGACCTCATCAGTAACACTGGCTTCCATTTACCTAAGTGCAGTAAAACTTTGTGGATGCATCCTTTCAGTAAACCTTGACATTTAATAGTCTATGTAATTGTAAGTAGAAGAGCCAGACAGGATGGGAGAGTGACAAAGGTGTGGTGCAGAGTGCTGGACTGATCATAGACTTATCTTCTCCAAACTGAACATTCACATTCAACAAAAGTGGTGACTCCAAGGTGAGATGAAGACTAGAAAACTCAATTTCAACAGATCAGAGCACTTCTCTGTATGTGAGTATTTTATTGCCCACTTGGAAGGAAAGTTCAGCTGACACATGGTTAGCAATGGTGCAACAGAAAAGAAGTGAATATTTTTCCGAGATTTGATGTACATCACTGCATTTCCTTATCTGGGCCAGAATCCTTGCAAACATCAAGATTGGTTTGCCAAAAATAATGAGGAAATTCAGAAGCTACTAAAAGAAAAGCCAGAACTCCATGGGGTTTACCAGCAGTATACTTCATCCACCTCTGAGAAGGTAGCATTTAATTCCATTAAAAGTGATGTACAAGTAAAACTTAGAAAGATGCCATATTTCTTGGCTGAGTAAGACTTCGGTTTTATGCTGATAGTAACAATCCAAAGCACTTTAAATTAGATTCCCTGAGGCTATTTATGTACCAAAGACCTATGGTGTATCTCAACTACTCACTGATGATGGAATCACATTGATTAGTGATAAGGACATGATACTGGAAAGGTGAACTGAGCACTTTCATAATTATATAAACAGACTGTCATCAATCAATACTACAGGCACTGACCACATACTTCAAATTGTAGTCAGTCCCTCTGGAGCTGTACATCCAACTAAAGAATAGGTTTTGAATGCTAATGTGTGTCAAAATAACTGTTACTGATTCTGTTTCAGCTGAAATTTACATGGTAGGGAGACCATTGCTCATACAAAGCTGAATGAAATGTTCTGGGTTATTTGTCAAGAGGAGGTAATTTCCCAGAAGTTCAAGGATGCCTTCATTGTCCATCTCTGAAAAGGCAAAAGAAATAGGTTGTTCTGTGACAATCAAGGGGCCAGGGTGGACTGGGGAAGGAACATCTCTCTCATAGTAATTGCTGGCAAGATTCTTGTCAGAATCCTCCTTAATAGGAGGATGGTCATTTACCTGAGAGTCATCGTGGCTTCAGAAAGGGTTGAGGAATGGAAGATGTGGTGTTTGCTGCCCAATAACTCCAGAATAAATTCCAGAAATGAAAGAGAAGTATGTATGCAACATTTGCCAATTTGACCAAGGCTGTCAGTTATGAGGGTTTGTGCAAGTTCATGACAAAATTTTGTCAACTTTTTTGCTTTTTTTGTTTGACTCTACTCCTTCTTTCCTCTAGCCAATCTGAATCAGTATTTGCCACGTATTTTCTTTTGTTTCTTTTTTATATTCAACAAATTTTGTTTTTACCATATTAGCCAGAGATTACTTTTTTTAAACAGTAATCCTAAACAATTTGATAAATATGCCATGTTAAAAGGTCTTCTTTGTTAGAACAGAACTAGAAAGCATTAAATTTGCTTAATCTTAAAATTGGGAACTTAGTCATCTTAAGAATTCTACTTAAGTTATAAATGACATCTTATTAAAGAGAAAAAAATGTAAATGTGTTTAATAAAAAACCCACAATTTTTGATGTAATTTACTTTTAACGAGAATTTGACATGCAAGTATTAACAAAATAAAACTTCATAATGTAAATTATTTCATTTCACCATTTTACTTTTTGCAGCACATAAATGCAAGTCTATTTTGTCTTATGAAAAATATTAAAGTATAATCTTGATTAGTCAGAATGCTTAGTGTATGGGTCCGTGTAATTAAAATCTTACAAAAATATAGTAGTTCACTTTTTGTCTTAATTTTACTGCCCTTTATTATGCTACCTGTTGAAGTTTGGGGTTGTGGGAACCCCAAAATACTGACATGCCAGGTCCTGTTTGAATGAATTCAACACAATCCTTCTTAAACCCACAGAAAAACCAAGTTTATTAAAGATTCAGCATAAGAGCTTGACTTTTAAGGAGCCTAACTGTTTGTAATGCTCATATTGACAAGCAGATCAAATAGAATCTCAACTACATGGAGTCTGTGCTGGATTAAATATGATTGCCTTCATGGAGGCAAGATGTAACTTAAATACAGAAAAAGATGGAGGCAAGAATACGGGTGTCACCAAGGAGTCTGGGGGCCCCAGGGATGGTCTTGATAAGGGAAAGTCATTGTGGAATATAGATCAAGTCCAGGAAGGATCCTGATAGGAGGGACAATCCAGACAATAAGACCCTGATAAGATCAAGGATTAAAGGCAGGGAGCACCAGGCTGGGTGACCTGGGTCTTAACATAATGCTAAATCAAATAAGAATAATCCAAGGTGCCCCCCAAAGCCAGGCTTTGAGGGACCCTTCAGACAAATGGGACCAAAACCTTCCTGGTCCAAGGGACAAAGGTCTCTGTTTTGGTTCATATCCCATCATAACCACATTGTGATGGCTAAGAATCTTGCTGTGTCTTTGTCAAAATTAAGATCAATCAAATCTAGATTTCTAATGTCACATGTAACTGTACAATACAAAAAACATCCCTCAGAAAATACACATGGCTACCTAAGTTGCATTTTTATAAGAATCTTTTGCCTTTTCAATGAGTATTAGATCAGAAACTGGAGTATCATGGGATGATATCACTGGAAAAAATCAAAGAAAACCTGAATTATTTATGTGTTTGTCAAACACAGCTATATACATCAGCTGTGTTTTATTACAAAGTAACAAATAATTTAAGCTCCTTTCTTTTTGCTGAGCCTTGATTTCATACAATGTACGCGAGGCAGCATACTAAGCATTATGCCTGCATGTTAGTACTTTCCTATTATGACCCATTTCCTTTTTTTTTTTTTAAAGGTTTATCTCTTCCTTTCTTTATAGATTTCTGGAAAGGCATAAATGTTTTAACCTCTACAGTAGTTTAAAGAGTATATACTTGCCTCTTTTCTGCTGCTTGTTTACATAATCTAGCATTTATTCTTCTCTACTCTGTTGCTGCTTTGTTTTTTCATTTCAACCCTTTGGGCACCCATTTGTATTCTTTCTGAATTTTGTGGGTCACCATGATGTTACTTCCTATCTCTTGTATGACTTGCTCTTTTCTTTTCTTTTTTTTTGGTAGCACTTCAGTTTTAACTTGACTTTTCTATTTTTCATGATCATGATGCTTAAACTGGCTACTTTTCACCTGCAAGCCCCCTTGAACTCTGGGTACTTAAACTAAAGGGTAGGTTATGGCACTTCTTGAGCTTTGTGGGATTTCAGATATTCTCAATGGTATTCATTCCCTTACAGATACAATTCAGAGTTATCTGCATCAAAAGATCATGATTATATGAGATTTCTTAGAATATACTCATGTAGGGATATAACTCAGAAACATATAGATTTACTTTAAATTCCCACTGTGAATTATATTCATTTCTACAGGGAACTAGGTAGACTATCTGATGTGAGATATCACTTTCCATAATTAGAATAAGTTCATATTGTTCAGTTGATGGTACTTGAGTTAACTAGAAATTCAAATGAAATATTGGAGTCGAGACCTAGGAAACTCAAATGATAATAAACACAAATATTTACATGTTAATCAATCCTGTTATTCTTATCTGAAATTGTATGTAACATGCACATTTATTCACCTCTTTCCATGTTTTCTGGCAATTCCTATTTGTAACTCAGACAAATAATTTGATCTATGGTTACACATGATTTTATTTTATTTTTTTAAAATTTATTTATTTAGCTTTTAACATTCATTTTCACAAAATTTTGGGTTCCAAATTTTCTCCCCATTTCTTCCCTCCCCCCTCCCCAAAACGCTGAGCATTCTAATTGCCCCTATCACCAATATGCCCTCTCTTCTAACATCCCTCCCTTCCCTTATCCCCATCTTCTCTTTTGTCCTATAGGGCCAGGTATCTTTCTATACCCCATTACCTGTATTTCTTATTTCTTAGTAGTAAGAACAATTCTCGGCAGTTGTTTGTAAAACTTTGACATCCAACTTCTTTTCATCCCTCCCTCCCCACCCATTCCTTTTGGAAAGCAAGCAATTCAATATAGGCCATATCTGTGTAGTTTTGCAAATGACTTGCATAATAGTCATGTTGTGTAAGACTAACTATACTTCTCTCCATCCTATCTTGCCCCCCATTGCTTCTGTTCTCTCTTTGGATCCTGTCCCTCCCAAAGAGTGTTGACTTCAAATTGCTCCTTCCTCCCATTGCCCTCCCTTCCATCATCCCCCCTACCCTGCTTATCCCCTTATCCCCCACTTTCCTGTATTGTAAGATAGGTTTTCATACCAAAATGATTGTGCATTTTATTCCTTCCTTTAGTCGAATGTGATGAGAGTAAGCTTCATGTTTTTCTCTCACCCCCCTCTTTTTCCCTCCATTGAAAAGTCTTTTGCTTGCCTCTTTTATGAGAGATAATTTGCCCCATTGCAATTCTCCCTTTCTCTTCCCAATATATTTCTCCCTCACTGCTTAATTTCATTTTTTAAGGATATGATCCCATCCTATTCATCTCACTCTATGCTGTGTGTGTGTGTGTGTGTGTGTGTGTGTGTGTGTGTGTGTGTAATCCCACCCATTACCCAGATACTGAAAAGTTTCAAGAGTTACAAATATTGTCTTTCCATGTAGGAATGTAAACAGTTCAACTTTAGTAAGTCCCTTATGACTTCTCTTTGCTGTTTACCTTTTCATGCTTCTCTTCATTCTTGTGGTTGAAAGTCAAATTTTCTTTTCAGCTCTGGTCTTTTCATCAAGAATGCTTGAAAGTTCTCTATTTCATTGAAAGACCAATTTTTCCCCTGAAGTATTATACTCAGTTTTGCTGGGTAGGTGATTCTTGGTTTTAGTCTTAGTTCCTTTGACTTCTGGAATATCCTATTCCACGTCCTTCGATCCCTTAATGTAGAAGCTGCTAGATCTTATGTTATCCTGATTGTATTTCCGCAATACTTGAATTGTTTCTTTCTAGCTGCTTACAATATTTTCTGCTTGACCAGGGAACTCTGGAATTTGGCCACAGTGTTCCTAGGAGTTTCTCTTTTTGGATCTCTTTCAGGTGGTGATTGGTGGATTCTTTCAATATTTATTTTGCCCTCTGGTTCTAGAATCTCAGGGCAGTTTTCCTTGATAATTTCAAGAAAGATGATGTCTAGGCTCTTTTTTTGATCATGGCTTTCAGGTAGTCCCATAATTTTTAAATTGTCTCTTCTGGATCTACTTTCTAGGTCAGTTGTTTTTCCCATGAGATATTTCACATTATCTTCCATTTTTTCATTCTTTTGGTTTTGTTTTGTGATTTCTTGGTTTCTCATAAAGTCATTAGCCTCCATCTGTTCCATTCTAATTTTGAAAGAACTGTTTTCTTCAGTGAGCTTTTGAACCTCCTTTTCCATTTGGCTAATTCTGCTTTTGAAAGCATTCTTCTCCTCATTGGCTTTTTGAACCTCTTTTGCCAATTGAGTTAGCCTATTTTTCAAGGTGTTATTTTCTTCAGCAATTTTTTGGGTCTCCTTTAGCAAGGTGTTGATCTGCTTTTCATGCTTTTCTTGCATCTCTCTCATTTCTCTTCCCAGTTTTTCCTCCACCTCTCTAACTTAATTTTCAAAGTCTTTTTTGAGCTCTTCCATGGCCTGAGCCCACTGAATATTTATTTTGGGTGTTTGGGACACAGAAGCCTTGACTTTTATGTTTTTCCCTGATGGTAAGCATTGTTCTTCCTCATCTGAAAGGATGGGAGGAGCTATCTGTTCACCAAGAAAGTAGCCTTTAATGGTCTTACTTTTTTTCCCTTTTTTGGGCATTTTCCCAACCAGTTACTTGACTTTTGGGTCCTTTGTCAGGAGTAGGGTATAATCTGGGAATCTGTGAGATCTCAGTTCCTCCAAGGTGCCACAATCAAGTGTGTACTGGTCTGGATGCAGAGAGGGATTTTTGTGCCCAGAATCTTAGCAGATACCTCTCCACAGCCACTTGGCCTCCAGTTACGCTAAGTCAGCACTGGGGGCTGGTTTTCAGATAAGCTGGATGGGCAGGGCTGGCATTCAGTGTGAGAGAAAGACCAGCTCTCCCAGGGCCTCCACACAGGGCAGAGGCAAGACTCAGCTCCTTAATGCCCCCAGGGGTATTTACGCTCTAACAATGGGCTGCTGTGCAGGCTCTGTGGCTGCTGCCTGCTGCTGGAGCTATGGGAAAGCCCTTCTCCCTTCCTGGCCTGCTGATTAAACCCCGTCATTGACTTTTGGGGCCTGTGGGCCAAAGGATCTGAGGACCCGCTACTGTGCCTGGAGATTTCGGCCCCGAGGTGTCCTCCTCCCAGAGTCTCATCATGCTGCGCTGCCGCTCAGCCAAGGCTGGGCTGGGCTCCGCACTCGGCTCCGTGTCCAGTGCAATCAGCGTTTCCGTGGGCCTTTCAGGTCACCGTGGGCTGCAAATCTCCTCCACTCTTTTGTTCTCCACTTCTGCTGCTCCAAAATTTGTTGAGAGTCCCTCTCTACAGGTATTTTATGGGCTGTGGGGAGGACCCTGAGTAAGTGTGTCTTTCTAGTCCGCCATCTTGGCTCCGCCTCCCCCTACACATGATTTTTAACAAGAAATTTTCATTTTCTTGTTTTACAGGTAAAGAATTACTTCTGAGTAACGTCAATTTTCTACGTTAAAATGGAAATAGAAACTCCTTTCATAAATGCAGTGAGGTAGCAGATGAGAGGTTTGCTTCTTTTTTAAGGCAGCTGTTTTATTCATGGGATGTATTCCTTCATTAATGTAGAGATTCAGTGTCCTTATAGGAGTAGGTACATAAAATTGTGGATAGTATGAATGCAACACTACAAAATAAATATCAGTGTTTATTCGGAAAGATAATGGTAAATGTCTATTCAGCAGAAATGAACAACTCCCAACTGGATCTCTAGGAATTATTCATAGTTCTGAGTTATGCTTTATGAAAACATTCCTGGAGATCTATGCTGGAATGATTCCTGTTCCATCATTTATAATTATAGCACTTGTTGCTGCAGGAACTTTAAATTCTTCTTTTTAAAAATGTTTTTGTTTTCAGTTTTATACAATCACTTTATAAATCTTAAATTTTCTCTCTACCCCCTCCTTCTCCCTGCCTCCCCCCTCCCTTCCTGAGATGGCATGCAATTTTGTATGGGTTCCACACATACATTCTTCCTAAAGATATTTTTCTCTTTCGTCCTGTTGCATAGAAGAATTAAAATGAACGGGAGAAGCCATAAGAAAAATCAAACCAAACCCAACCAAAACACAAGAGAAAATAGTTTGCTTCATTCTGCAAACGAATTTCATAGCTCTTTCTCTGGATGTGGAAGGCATTTTGCCTCAAGAGTCCACTGGGTATTTTTTAGGTCGTTGCATTGTTGTGAATGGCTAAGTCTACCAGAAAAATTCCTCACACGCTGTGGTCGTTACTGTGTGCTAAGTTCTCCAATTTCTGTTGCTTTCACTCGGCATCAGTTCAAATAAGTCCTTTTAGGCCTCTCTGAAGTCTTCCTGTTTATCATTTCTTATAGAAAAATAGTATTCCATTAAATTCATGTACTACAACTTGTTCAGCCATTCACCAATTGATGGACATCGCTTTGATTTCCAATTTTTGGCAACCACAAAGAGGTGCTATAAGTATTTTTGTACATGTGGGACCCTTTCAGGATACAGTCCTAGAAAAGCTATTACTGGATCAAAGGGTCTGTACATTTTTGTAGCCCTTTGGGCATAGTTCCAAGTTGCTCTCCAGAATGGTTGGATCAACTCACAGCTCTACTAACAATGAATTAGTGTTCCAACTCTCCCACATCTTCTCCAACATGTGTCATCTTCCTGTTTTATTATGCTAACCAATCTGATAGGTGTGATGTGGTGCCTCAGAGTTGTTTTGATTTGCATCTTTCTAATCATTAGTGATTTAGATCATCATTTCACATGACTATAGATAGCTTCAATTTCTTCCTCTGAAAACTGCCTGTTCATATTCTTTAGCCGTTTATCAATTGGAGAATGACTTGTATTCTTGTACATTTGACTCTGTTTTCTATATATTTTAAAAATAAGGCCTTTATCTAGGCCACTAGTTGCAAAAATTCTTTCCCAGTTTTCTGCTTCCCTGCTAATCATGGTTGCATTGGGTTTGTTTGTGCAAATCTTTTCAATTTCATATTATCAAAATTATCCATTTTGCTCTTCATATCATCCTCTATCTCTTGTTTGGTCAAAAATTTCTCCAGTCTCCATAAATCTGACAAAACACTATTGCTTGCTCCCCTAATTTATGTATGGTATCAGTCTTTTTACCTAGATCATGTATCCATTGGGACATCATTGTTTTTGTACAGTGTCAGGCATTGGTCTATACACAGTTTCCACCACACTGTTATCCAATTTTTCCGGTAATTTTTGTCAAACAGTGAGTTCTTATCCCAGAAGCTGGGGTCCTTGGGCTTATCAAGCAGTAGATTGCTATATTCATTGACTACTGTGTTTTGAGTAACTAACTGATTTTTACTGGTCTACCCTTCTATTTCTTAGCCAGTACCAAGTGATTTTGATGACTGCTGCTTTATAATACAATTTGAGATCTGATAGGGCTAGGCCACCTTCCATAGCATTTCCTTTTCATTAGTTCCCTTGATATTCTGGACATTTTGTTCTTTCAGATGAATTTTGATATTTTTTTTCAGCTCTAGAAAATAATTATCTGGTAGTTTGATTGGTGTGGTACTGAATAAGTAAATTAATTTAGGGAGAATTGTCATTTTTATTATGTTAGCATGGCCTACCCATGAGCAACTGATATTTTTCCTCTTACTGAGATCTGATTTTATTTGTGCGAAAAGTGTTTTGTAATTGTGTTCATACAGTCCCTGAGTTTGTGTTGGCAAGCAGATTCCCAGTTATTTTATAGTGTCTACTGTAGCTTTAAATGGGATTTCTCTTTCTATCTCTTGCTTTTGGGATTTGTTAGTAATATATAGAAATGCAGATGATTTATGTGGATTTATTTTGTAACCTGCAACTTTGCCAAAGTTGTTTATTATTTCAAGTAATTTTTTTTTACTTAATTCTCTGGAATTCTCTAAGTATATCATCATATCATTTGCAAAGAATAATAACTTAGTTTCTTCTCTGTATAGTCTAATTCTTTCAATTTCTTTTTCTTTTCTTATTGCTAAAGGTAACATTTATAGTATTATATTGAATAACAGTGGTGATAATGGACATCTTTATTTCATCGCTGAGCTTATTCAAAATGCATTTAGCTTATCCCCATTACGTATAATACTTGCTGATGATTTTAGGTAGATACTGCTTATTATTTTATGGAAAGTTCCATTTATTCCTATGCTCTCCAATGTTTTCAATAGGATTGGATGTTGTAATTTGTCAAAAGCTTTTTCTGCCATCTGTTGAGATAATCATATGGTTTCTGTTTTGTTGTTGATATAATCAGTTATGCTGATAGTTTTCCTAATATTGAACCAGCCCTGCATTCCTGGTATAAATCCTACCTGACCATAATGTATTATACTCATGATAAGTTGCTGTATTCTTTTTGTTAATATCTTATTTAAAATTTTTGCATGTATATTCATTAGAGAAATTGGTCTATAATTTTCTTTCTCTTTTGGCTCTTCTTTTTTTAGGTAACAGAACCATATTTGTATCATAAAAAGAATTTGGTAGGATTCTTTGTTCACCAGTTTTCCCAAATAGTCTATATAGTGTTGGAATTAACCATTCTGTAAATATTTGATAGAATTTACTTGTAAATCTATCTGGCCCTGGAGATATTTTTCGAGAATTATTTTGTTTGTTTTCAGTGTTCTACAATCACTTCTCTATATCTTAGATTTTCCCATGTCCCCTCTCATCCCCCCTCCCTCCCCACTCCCTCTCTGTGACAGCATCCCATGTTATATAGTTTCTACACATACGTTCCTATTAAATACCTTTTTACCTTAGTCGTATTGAATAGAAGAATTAAAATGAATGAGAGAATTTATAAAACAAAAGAAAACAAAACAAAATCCAAAAGTAAACGGTTGACTTCCTTCTGTGATCCAGTTTCATAGTTCTTTCACTGGATGTGCAAGGCCTTTTGCCTGAAGAGTCCACTGGGAATATTTTAGGTCCTTGCTTTGCTATGAAGCAAGAAATTTACCAGAAAAATTCCTCGCATACTGTGATGGTTGCTGTGTACAAATTTCCCCTGGTTCTGCTCTTTTCACTTAACATCAGTTTATATAAGTATTTCCAGGTCTCTCTGCAGTCTTCCTGTTCATCATTTCTTATAGCAAAATAGTATTCTATCACATTCATATACCATAATTTAGTCAACCATTCCCCAGTTGATGGATATCCCCTTGATTTCCAATTTTTGGCCACCACAAAGAGAGGTGCTTTAAATATTTTTGTACATGTGGGACCCTTTCCCCTTTTTATGATCTCATTGGGATCCAGTCCTAGAAGTGATATTGCTGGGTCAAAGGGTATGCACAATTTTGTAGCCCTTTGGCATAGTTCCAAGTTGTTCTCTAGAATGGTTGGATCAGTTCACAACTCTACCAACAATGAATTAGTGTTCCAGTTCTCCCACATCTTCTCCAACATTTATCATCATCTTGTTTTGTCATGTTAGCCAATCTGGTGGGTGTGATGTGGTACCTCAGAGATGTTTTGATTTGCATCCCTCTAATAAATAGTGATTTAGAGCCCTATTTCATATGACTGTAAAAATAACTTTAATTTCTTCTTCTGAAAACTGTCTGTTCACTTCCTTTGATCCTTTATCAACTGGGGAATCCCTGGAGATTTTTTTCTAGGGTGTTTATTGATGGGTTGTTCAATTTATTTTTCTGAGGTGGGGTTATTTAAGTACTCAACTTTCTCTTCTGTGAATCTGGGTAATTTGCATATATATATATGTATATATTTATACATTTTAAATTTTCACCCATCTCACTTAGATTGTTAAAATTTATAGGCAAGTTTTATGGTAGTGATTTGTAGAATACTGAAAATAAATAAAATTAATAGTAAAAAATAAAATAAAATAGTAAAAAAATATATTTTACAAAAAAAATTCATGGGCACACAGTTGGGCAAAGTAATTTGTAATTATTTTTTTAATTTCCTCCTCGTTTGAGATGAGTTCATCCTTTTCTTTTTAGGTATTGGTAATTTGGTTTTCTTCTTTCTTTTTTTAAACATAATGACCTAAGGTTTATCAATTTTATTGTTTTTTTCATAAAGCCTACTCTTAGTGTTATTTATTAGTTCAATAATTTTCTTAATTTCCATTTTATTAATCATTCTTTTTGTTTTAAATATTTTAATTTGATGTTTTCTTGGGGATTTTTCTGTTTTATCTATATAGGTTTCAATGATATAAAACTTCCCTTAAGAGTTGCTTTTGCAGTATCCCCGAAGTTTTGGTAGGTTGTCTCATTATTGTCATTCTATTGAATGGATATGTTGATGGTTTCTATGATTTGTTGTTTAACTCACTCGTTCTTTAAGATTAGATAATTTAGTTTCCAATAAATTTTTGGTTTATCTTTCCATGGCCTTTTATTACATGTAAATTTTATTGCATTATGATCTGAGAAGAATACATTGACTATCTCTGCCTTTCTGTACTGGATTCTGAGGTTTTTATGCCCTAATACATGGTCATTTTTTGTATATGTGCTATGTACTGTTGAGAAAAAGGCATATTTTTTTCTATCCCTATTCAATTTTCTCCAGAGATCTATCATATCTACCTTTTCCAGAGTTTTATTCACCTCCTTAACTTCTTTCTTGCTTATTTTGAGGTTAGATTTATCAAGTTGAAAGAGGAGGAGGTTGAGGTTCCCCAGTAGTATAATTTTGCTGTCTATTTCTTCCTGTAAATCCCTTAACTTCTCCTCTGCGAATTTGGATGGTATATCACATGGTGTGTATATGGTTAGTAATGATATTGTTTCATTTTCTACGGCGCCTTTTAGTAGGATACAGTTTCCTTCATTATGTCTTTTGGTTAGACCTATTTCTGCTTTTGCTTTGTGTGTGATTAGGATTGCCACCCCTGCTTTTTTTACATCAGCTGAAGCATAATATATTCTGCTGAAACCTTTTACATTTCCCCTGTATCTCCCTGTTTCAAATGTGTTTCTTGTAAACAACATATTGTTGGATTATGGTTTTTATTCCATTCTGCTATCTGCCTCTGTTTTATGGGAGAGTTCATCCCATTCACATTCACAGTTATGAATACTATCTGTGTCTTTTCCTCCATCCTATTTCCCCCAATTTATGCTTTCAGTTCTCTCTTCTCCCTTCCCTTCCACAATAGACTTTTAATTTTTGACCACTGTGTCCCTCTGTCTTCATTCCTTTCTTTCAGCCCCCCCTTTCTACTCACATTTTCCGTTACTACTTCTTCCCTCCCTTTTAGCCTCCCCTCCCCTTTCTTTCTCCTTTCCCCTCCTACTGCCTATAAAGCAAGTTAGATTTCTATGCTTAACTGAGTTTGTTGTTCCCTCCTTGAGCTAAATCAGGTGAGAATAAATAAATCTCAAATAGTGCTCATTTCCATTCCCTCTTTCTCTCTAATGTAATATATTTTTTTGCCTCTTCCTGTGATGAAATTTACCTTTTTCTGCTTCCTCCTTTTCACATCTCCTATTACAATCCCTTCACACCCTTAAATCACATTTTTATCATCAAATCATTTAATTTATACCTCCTCCCTCTATCTATGTATATCCCTTTTAAATATCACAATAAATATACAGTTCTCAAGATTAACAAGTATCATTTTCCCATATAGGAATATAAACAGTTTGCCAATATTGAATAACACGTTTTTCCCCCATTTACCTTTTAATGCCTCTCTTGAGACTGGTGTTTGAACATTGAATTTTTTATTGAGCCCTGATCTTTTCATTAGTAATGTCTGAAAATTCCTTATTTCGTTGAATGTCCATCTCCTCGCCTGAAATACTATGCTCAATTTTTCTGGGTAATTGATCCTTGGTTGTAGTCCCAGCTCCCTTGCCTTACAGAATATCATATTCCAATCCCTCTGATCTCTTAATGTAGAAGCTACAAGGTCCTGTGTGACCCTGACTGTAATCCCTAGATATCTGAATTATTTCTTTCTGGCTGCTTGGAATATTTTATCCTTCAGAACCTCCTCTGATTCTGGAGATTCTGCCCCCAAAGCCTGCTCTGGTCCTGCTTCTCCCAGCCAAGCGACCATGGCTGAGCTATGCTTTGCTCCACACCTGGTGTGACACACCTTTCCCCTCAGCCTTCCAGATCACCCTGGGCCGGAAATCTCCTCCACTCCATCGTTCTGTGGCTTCTTCTGCTCTAGAATTTGTTGAGAGTCATTCTTCATAGGTATTTTTATGGGCTGTAAGGGAAGAACTAGAGTATGCGCATCTTTCTACTACATCATCTTGACTCTATCCCCCCTCCCCCATTCTAATATTTAAAGAACTATTTTCTTCAGTGATCTTTTGAACCTCCTTTTTCATTTGGCTAATTTTGCTTTTTAAAGCAAATTGGCTTTTTAGACCTCTTTTGCCATTTGAATTAGTCCAGTTTTGAAGGTATTATTTTCTTCAGCGTTTTTTGGGTCTCCTTTAGTAAGCTGTTGACTCACTTTTCATGATTTTCCTGCATGGCTCTCATTTCTTTTCCCAATTTTCCTCCACCTCTCTTACTTGATTTTCAAAATTCTTTTTGAGCTCTCCCATGGCCTGAGGCCATTGCATATTTAATTTGGAGGTTTTGGATTTAGAAGCCTTGAACTTTATGTCTTCCTCTGATGGTATTCTTTGTTCTTCCTCATCCAAAAGAAAGGAAGAAAATACTTATTTACCAAGAAAGTAGCCTTCCATACTTTTATCTTTTCTCTTTTTTGGGGCATTTTCTCAGCTGGTTACTCGACTTTTGAGTCCTTTGTCAAGTGGAGAGTATGCTCTAGGGATCTGTAATTCCTCAGTTCCTCCTAGGTTGCACAATCACCAGAGAGGAGTTACTCCGCTCCTGGCCTGCACTCTTCTCTGGGAGCAACCACAAGCACTCCATTCTGCCCAGGATCTGTGAGTAGAATTCCCTCTCCAGAGCCCCCACCCACTCCACCAACCTGTGCTCCTCCTCACCGCAGGACCACCAGTCAAGGCTGAGGTTTAGATCAGCTGCTCAATTCCCCCATGGTCTTTCGGGGGAGGCATCCAAAAATGGATGCTGCTGCCTGGGTCTGGGGTCAGACTTCGTTCTCTTCTTACCCAGGTGGAAGAGTTTTCTCACTGACTTTTGAAGCTGTCTTTGGCATTTGTGAACTGAGACATCTGAGAACTGCAGCTGCTGCTGGAGATTCTGCCCCCTGAGGTTTGCTTCCATCCTATCTCTTCCACACCGTGGCTGCACTCTGGGATCTACACTCCACTCTGTGCCCCATGTGATAGACCTTTCCCATTAGCCTTACAGGCTATGTCAGGCTGGAAATCTCTTTTACACTGTTGTTTTGTGGCTTCTGCTGCTCTAGAATTTGTTTAGATTCATATTTTTCAGGCATTTTATGAGCTATGGGAGGGAGAGCTTCCACAGGTCCATCCTTCTACGCTGCCACCTTGACCCTGACCACGATCAAAGAATTTCTTATGAGTAATATAAGGACTTAGATTCATGCAGTGTCAGAACTGGAAGAGACCTTTGAGATCATTCAGCTGAACTCCTTTGTATTATAGGTGAGAAAACTGAAACCCAGAGAACTTAAATGAGTAGTTTAGTGTGACTCACCTAGTAGATGGCAGAGTTACTGTAGAAGAATCCAGCTCTTATGATTTTTTAATCCAATATGTTATTCCACTATTCTGTGCTGCCTCCTTCCATTTAGAATCCCAGCTTGAAATTCAATTTAGCTTAATTCAATAAACATTTCTAAGCACATAGTTGTGTTTGACTCTTGGTGTGCTCTGGTAACAAAGATACATTCCCTGCCTTCAGAGCAATAGGGGGAAGGGTGAGGATGCATCAATTACACAGACAAGTATTGTACAAGGTAGGGACTGATGAGGGCAAAGGAAAGATTAAGAAAATTCTCTTGGATGAATCTCATTGAAACATTACATATGCTTTCTCAGGATGGAATGAAAAATTCAGTCTAGTTGAATGTGTAGATACAAAGTAGGGAAGAATTATGATCCCTTTTAAATAGAAGTTGGAAAAGATATCCTGTCTTAGGTTTTCTTACATAATGCTGAGATTAAAATACAAAGTAAACTTTAAATACAGTAGTTGAACTGTGCAATTTTAATAAATTCTCACAGCAATAAAAGGATAAGCAGCTGATTTAGTGCCCCAGGTGAGAACATTAAACCATGACCAAATATAGTTGCATGGAATTGTTGGGATAAAATATATCTAAATAATTTTCTGTCTCACCCTCATTTTGTGTGTTACTTCACTTTCTTTTCCCTTTTTCTTGCTTTTCTAGAAGCTTTGTCCTCAGATGGTGAACTTTTTTCTTTTTGGCTTCTTTGTTTTGCATTGGGGGAAATGGCTACAGCAATTTACAAAGGCTGGTTTTTCATGTATAATACTTGCTATGACAGGATAAAATTTAGTGGAAAGAGGGAACACCCGTATCTGATGAAATCACAGTATATTGAGATTTTTAAACATTGAAGTTAATGGAAACTAAGTACCCATAAGATGTTAGCATAATCAACCTGAGATTAAGCAAATATACTATGAAAATAAGGCAAAGAGGAAGAAAATGGCAGCCCTCTCTGTCTCATACAAATTAGGACTGTACCAGAGATATGGTAAAAGTTATTTACTCTTTTTGAGTTTCAATTTTCTCATCTTGATATGGGCTTAGAAAAATGAGTTCAAATGTCATGTTTTACATCTTGCTCCTTTATGCTTATGATTAAGTTCGTTCCCCTTTCTCAGTCTTTGTTTCATCAATGAAAGTGATTAAAATGTCTATGCTCTTTGATCCAGAGGTCTTATTGCTAGGCATATACTCCTAAGAATGTCAGTAAGAAAAAGCCCAATATTTGTAGCACTTTCTGTGATAGCAAAGAACTGGAAACAAAATAGATAATTATTGATTGGGAAAATGATTAACAAGTTTTGATTTTTTCATGTGATGAAAGATTACCATGCTGAAAGAAAAATGAATAAGATGAACATAGAGAAGCAAGGGAAGGTTTGTGTGAAGTGATATAAAGTAAAATAAGGACATTCAAGGAAACAAAAACAATAATTACAACTGAGTAAATGGAAAGAATAACAACAAACTATCTGAAATTGAAATCTTTCAAATTGTGGTAACCAAAAGTGGGAATTTCTGGGAGCCAATATGGTGGAAGAAGAAATAAGTCACTGTCACTCTGCCTTATTGATCTCTGAAAATCCAGAAACTATCATCCAGGAAAAACCCCAGAATACCTGAGTCAACCAATAAAATAGATAAACCTTTGCTCAATTTGATTTAAAAAAAAAGAAAGAAGAAAACCAGAATTATCACCATCAAAAATGAAAATGAAATCCCCACCAATGAAGAGAAAATCATAACAATCATTAGGTACTATGAATTCACCACCAATGAAGACAAAATCAAGCAATAATTGGGTGCTATTTTGTCCAACTATATGCCAATATAGTTTTAGTGAATTTTAGTGAAATGGATATTTACAAAAATATAAATTTCCCAGATCAACAAAACAGGAAATAAAATACTTAAATAACTCCATTTCAGAAAAAAATTAATTATACAAGCCATCATTGGAATCCATAAAAAAGAAATCTCCAGGGTCAAATAAATTTACAAGTGAATTCTACCAAACAACTAAAGAACAATTAAGTTCAGTACTATATAAACTATTTGGGAAAATAGATAAAGAAGAATTCCTGCCACATTGTTTTTATGATACAAATATGGCACTGATATCTGAACTGGGAAGAGTCGAAACTGAGAAAGAAAATTATAGATCACTTTTCTTAAAGCACTATAGATGCAAAAATTTTGAATAAAATATTAGCAAAGAGATTACAGCAACGTATCAAGAGAATAATACACTATGAGCAGGTGGGATTTGTACCAGGAATTCAAGTCTGGTTAAAAATTAAGAAAACGAAGAGTGTAATTGACCATATCAATAGCAAAACTAACAGAAATCACACAATTATCTCAATAAATGCAGAAAAAAATTTGACGAAGTACAAAACCGATTCCTCTTGGAAATATTAGAGTGCATAGGAATAAAAGGAATCTTGCTTAAAATGATTGGTAGCATCTATCTAAAACCCATCTGTCTATCTATCTACCTATCTATCTAAACAAGCATTATATATAATAAGGATAAGCTGGATGCATTTCCAATAAGATCAGGGTTGAAAAAAGGATGACCATTATTAACACTGATAGTGAATATTGTAATAGAAATGCTAACTTTAGCAATAAGAGAAGAAAAATAAAGTGAAGGAATAAGAATAGGCAAAGAAGAAACAAAGCTATCACTCTTTGATGATGATATGATGGTATACTTAGAGAATCAAGTAAAACACTTCTTTAAAGAATAGATAATTCTAGCAAAGTTGGAGGATATACAATAAGCCCACATAAATAATTAGCATTTCTATACATTACTAAGAAATCCCAACACAAAGAGATAGAATGAGAAATTCCATTTCAAGTTAGTGTAGATATTATAAAATACTTGGGAGTCTATCCAAACCAAACCCAAGAACTATATGAACACTATTACAAAACACTTTTCACACAAATAAAGTCACATCTGAATAACGGGAAAAATATTAGTTGCTTGTGGATAGGTCAAGCAAATATAATACAAATGACAATTATACCTAAATTAATTTACTTATTCAGTGACATACCAAAATACCAAAATATTGCTTTATAAAGCTAGAAAAAATAACAAAGTTCATCTGAAAAAAGAAAAGGTCCAGTATGTCAAGGGAATTAATGAAAAGAAATGCAAGGGAAGGTGATCTAACTTTACCAGATCTTAAATTGTGTTATAAAGCAACAATCATCAAAACCACTTGGTAGTGTCTAAGAAATCATTGTGCAGATGAATGGAACAGGTTATGTATGCCAGACACAATAGTTAATGATTATAGTAATCTACTATTTGATAAATCCAAAAACTCCAGTTTCTGGAATAAGAACTTAATATTTAACAAAAATTTCTAAGAAAACTGAAAAATAGTACAACAAGTAGGTATAGACCAACATCTAACACCTACCCTAAGAAAAGGTCAAAATGGCTCCATTATTTAGATATAAAGGCTGATACTATAAGCTAATAAGATGGCAAGAAATGGTTTACCCATCATACCTATGAAGAAGGGAAGAATTTCTAACAAAACAAGAGAGAGAGAGAACATTAAGGAATGCAAAATGGGTTATTTCGATTATATTAAATTGAAAAGGTTTTGCATAAAAAAAACCCAATTCTACCAATATTAGAAGGGAAACAGAAAACTGGGAAACGGTTTTTACACTCAGTGTCTCTGATAAAGGCCTACTTTCTAAAATACACCGATAACTGAGTCAAATTTATAAGAATATGTCATTCTCTAGTTGATCAATTGTCAAAAGATATGAACAGGCAATTATCAGAGGAAGAAATTAAAGCTTTTAAAGTCATATGAAAAATGTTCTAAATCACTACTAATTAGAGAAGTGAAAATCAAAACAATTGTGAGGTACCACATCACACTTATCAGATTGGCTAACATTTCAAAAGAGGAAACTGATAAATGTTGGAGAAGATGTGGAAAAATTCCAACACTAATGCATTGTTGGTGGAGTTGTAAACTGATCCAATCATTCTGGAAAGCAATTTAGAACTATGCCCAAATGGTTATAAAAGTATGCATACACTTTGACTCAGCAATATCACTTCTAGGTCTGTATTCCAAAGAGATCTTGCAAATGGGAAAAAGATTCACATATACAAACATTATTTATAGCAACTGTTTTTGTGGTGACCAAGAACTGGAAATAGAATCCATCAATCAGAGAATGGCTGAACAACTTGTGATATATGAATGTAATGGAATACTATTGTACTATGATGAGCAGGTGGATTTCAGAAAAACCTGAAAAGACATATATGAATTGATGCTGAGTGAAGTAAGCAGAACCAGCAGAAGTTTGTACACCATAACAGCTGCATTGTGTAATGAGTAACTTTCACAAACTTGACTCTTTTCAGCCATGGAAGGATCTAAAACAGCCCCAAAAGGCTTATGATGGAAAAGCCTGTCCACATTCAAAGAAAGTACTATAGAATTTTGTTGAGGGTTAGGATGGAGTCCAGTGGCAAGTTCAGGCTAGAACTTCGGGAAAATCTGTTTTCTGAGACTGTGCTCATTGTCATCCAGAATTACTCTCCAGGCCCCACTGGATGTTGCTGTCTCTGTGAGATAAAGACGAGAACTACAGAATACAAGGGATATGTAAAATAGACAGACTCCCTCTAGGATAATATTGTTTAAAGACAATAAGACTGGACAAATTACTAGGACAGGATATGAGTAAATTGTCACATAGATTTGCGTTTCTGTCTTTAAAAATCCGGATCCTTGGATCAATAAATGGAGTTATCCGATCTTTGTCTTCCTGCCCATGTCTTTCTACTGCTTCATCACTTCATCCAGCCATGTGGGGACACTGGTTGTCTGCCACAGAATCCGAATGCAGGTTGAAGCTTACTATTGCTCTCTCCTTTTTCGTATAGTTGTTTTGTTTCTTCTTTCTTGTGATTCCTCCAATTGGTCCTAATTCTTTACAACAGGTGTAATGTGAAAATATGTTTAATATGATTGTATATGTAGAGCCTATATCAGATCACACACTGTCTTGGGGAAGGAACAGAGGAAGAAAGCAGAAAAATTTAAAACTCAAAAGCTTATGGATGTGTTGAAAACTAAAATTTAATTAATATTTTTAAAAGGCAAAGAAAAGAAATTGTAGTAACAAAGAATGATCCAATGAAAAGATATGAGAAGGAACCTCTTTCTTCTCCCTTCCATTTTTTTTTAAATTCAGTACAGGACTTTGAGTATGGATGTCGAGAATAATGTCATGCCCTTGGACATATCCTTGGTTAAGCTTATTTAACTGTTTTTCTTTTTTCTTTTATTTTTAAAAAAAGAAAAATAAGTGATTGTTTTCTGGGAAGAGAATAGAGAATTACATCATGAAATGTTAGTGGCATACAAAGTACATTATCTACCTCATACTGTTGATGTCTGGGAGAAAAGCTCCATGACTTCTATTTTTGCTATATTTTCACAATAAATATACATTTCTAAAACCTAATTGATGAGATTAGGGGTTACTAAACACTGGTGGTTGACAGTAAGGGAAATACATTGAAGTTGGGTCCTCAAGGGTACTTCTAGAACCTTGAACAGGGGATATAGCCTTGCTAGATCTGACTCAATAAATACAATTCATCATGTGAGTTAAGGTTGAAAGGTAAATCTTTAGATCTTTTCATCATTACAAAACTATTACTTGGACTTCATATTCTAGATAAATATTTTCCCTTCTCACTGACTCATTTTTCAACCTTGTCAAATAACCCAAATTAAGGAGAAGAATGGGGGAGGGGGTCAAGAAAGTACTGGTTCTAGCGTCAGCTCATCTGGGTCATACCTCCTCCCTGCTACTGGCTTTTGCCATGTTTCCTTGAGAAAATCACTCCACCTCTTTGGGACTGAATATACTCCTTTTTCAAATGAAGGAGTTGGACTAGATAATTGCTAAAGTCCATTCAATCTCTAGATCCTATGATCATTTTTGACAGCTCCTAGCACAGTGTCTGTAACAAATCCTACACATCTAGGAAAATGTTAGTTACAAGCATTGTGATGGTTTTCTGCTTCTTAATTTGATAAGATCTAAGTTTCTGGTATGTGGGAGTAGCTGTTGACTGCTGAGAAGGAAAACTTCCTCTCTGGGACTATATAACATTTGGGATCTTCCCACATTTTCTTCTGAAATAAATCCTTTCACAAGTTGTTGAAATTAATCTCCAGAGAATCTGTATAGCATGGACATGATATGAAAGCAGAACTGAATCTTCTTTTCAATGTTTTTATGTATTGTAAAAAGAATCATGTAGGCAGAGACAAGATGGTGGAATAGAAGCAGGGACCTGCTAAACCTCTCCCTCCAAATCCCTCAAAAAACCTGTAAAAATTACTCTTAACAAATTCTAGAGCATCAGAAGTCACAAAATGACATATTGAAGCAAATTTTCAGCCCAAGCCAACCTGGATGGTCGACAGGATGAGTTTATCATACTGGGCTGGGAGCAGGAGCACAGTTTGGGCATGGGCCACACCCAGTGCAGATAAAGTTAGAACAAGCCTTAGGGGAATGACTCGTTGGTGGATGCTGCAAATTCCAGACTTTTCAACCCATAAATGCTAAAGACAGCTTCAAGTGTCAGTGGGAAGGGTCTCTCACCTGGTTGAGAGGGGAGCTTGGTCTGGACCACCCCTCAGCTCCAGCACCAGCCCCACTGTTATTGCAGCCACTGCTGAAACAGAGGCTGCTTCTGGAGCCCTCCACTTAAAAAGTTCAAAAGTCAAGCCATTGGCTGGGAAAAAGAACAAAAGAGGCAAAAAGAAACAGACTATAGATTCTTACTTCCTTAGTGAAGAGGTATTCTATTGTGTTACTGGTGATGAGGAAAATCAAAGCTTAGAGCCAGAAGAAGACAACAAAGCCAAAGTTCCTGCATTAAAGTGTTTAAGAAAAATATGAAATGGTCTCAGGCCAATTGAGCAAAACTTCAGAAAGGATTTTGAAAATCAATAAGAGAAGTAGAGGAAAAATTGAGAAGAGAAATGAAAGTGATGCAAGAAAATGAAGAAAAATGAATCAATAGTTTGCTAAAGAAAATGCGCCCAAAGGATTAAGAAAATAACGCCTTCAAAATGAAACTAAGCTAAATGGCAAAAGAGGTCCAAAAAGCCAATGAGGAGAATGCCTTCAAAAACAAAACGAGTAAAATGGAAAAGAAGGTGCAAAAGTACACTAAATAAAATAATTCCTTCAAAATTATAATGCAGTAAATGGAAGCTAATGATTTTAAGACAAATCAAGAAATTATAAAACAAAATCAAAGGAATGAAAAAAGGAAGACAAAAAGAAGTACCTCTTTGGAAAAAACAACTGATCTGGAAAATCGATCCAGGAGAGGGAATTTAAAAATTATTCAACTACCTGAAAATCACAATCGAAAATAGACCCTAGACATAATTTTTCAAGAAATTCTCAAGGAAAAATGCCCTGATATTCTAAACCACAGAGTAAAATAGAAATGGAAAGAATGCACTGATCACCTCCTGTAACAGACCCAAAAAAGGAAAACGCTAGGAATATTGTAGACAAATTGCAGAGTTCCCAGGTCAAGGAGAAAATATTACAAGCAGCCAGAAAGAAATAGTTCAAGTATTGTAGAAACGCAATCAGGATAACACAAGACCTAACAGCTTCTATATTAAGGGACAGAAAGGCTTGGAATATGATATTTCAGAAGCCAAAGGAACTAGGATTAAAATCAAGAATCACCTACTCATCAAAACTAAGTAAAATACTTCAGAGGAACAAAATGGAATTTCAATTAAATAGAACACTTGCAAGCATTCTTGCTGAAAAGATGAGAGCTTAACAGAAAATCTGACTTTCAAATACAAGAATCAAGAGAAGCATGCAAAGGCAAACAGGAAAGAGAAGCCATAAGGGACTTATTAAAGTTGAACTGTTTACATTCCTACATGGAAAGACAATATTTGTTACTCATGACACCTTTCTCAGTATTAGGACAGATGGAGAGAACATATATACACAAACATACATTCATATATGTATGTATGTAAGCATATATATATGTGTGTGTGTGTGTGTGTGTGTGTGTGTGTGTGTATAAGAGTTGAAAGGAATGGACTAGGAGAAAGAGAAAGAGAGAGGTAGAACCTACTAAATCATCTCATATAAAAGAAGCAAGAAAGAGCTTTTGCAGGGGAGGGGAAGAAGAGGAAGATGAGAGGGAAGAAGTGAACTGTCTTTTCATAACATTTGGCTTCAGGAGGGAATAATATACACACTCAGTTGGGTGTGGAAGTTTATCTTACCCTACAGGAAAGCGGGGGGAAGAGGAAAAGAGAAGAGTGTTAATAGAAGGGATGGCAGACTGGGGGAAGAGGTAATCAGAAGCAAAGACTTCAGTGGAGGAACAGGTCAAAGGAGAGAATTGAATAACTGGAGGGTAGGATAAGATAGAGGGAAATATAGCTAGTTTTTTAGAGTATGAATGTTATGGAGGTGTTTTGTTTGACCACACATGTATAACCTAGATTGAATTGCTGGCCTTCTCTGTGAGGATTGGTGGGGAGGGGAAAGAGAGAGAACGCAGAACTCAGGCTTTAAAAATGAACGTTAGGGGCTGTTTTTACATGTATCTAAGAAATAAGATATATCGGCAAAGGGCAGGCAGAATACACACTATCCTGGGATGGCAATGGGGGGGAAATGGAGAGAAAATCTGTAATCTAAAGTTTTGTGGAAGAGAAAGTTGAAATCTGAAAATAAATTTATTTAAAAAAATAAATAAATGCTCATTGCAATGGACTGAATTGGATTACATTAGAGAATGCTGAATCATAGAGTGTTGGGTCTCACTCAATATAACATTTTTATATTATTGTGTTTAGATGAATGCTTAACAATTGCCAAATATTTTAATTACTAATTTTGCAGTTTTTAACCTAGATAATTGTTTATTTTATTCTATTTTATTTTTTTAATGTTCTACAATCAGTACTATAAAACTTAGATTTTTACCCCCCCACTTACCCCCTCACCCCCCGCCTCCCCAAGACGGCATACAATTCTATATAGGATCTACATATACTTTCCTGCTGAATACGTTTTCACTATACTCATGCTGTGAAGACGAACTGAAATAAATGGAAGAAATCATATAACAAATCAAAGTATAATACACACACACACACACACACACACACACACACACACACACACTCAAACATGATCTGCTACATTCTGTGAATGGATTCCACAGTTCTTTCTCTGAGAGTAGAAGGCATTTTGCCTTAGAAAGCCGTTGGGAATTTTTTTAAAGTTCTTGTGTTATTATGAAGTCCAAGTCTACCAGAAAAAACTCTCGCACACTGTGGTCGTTGCTGTGCATAAAGTTCTCTTGGTTCTACTCCTTTCACTCAGCATCAGATCATATAAGTCTTTCCAGGCCTCTCTGAAGTCTTCTTGTTCATCATTTCTTATGGCACAATAGTACTCCATTACATTCATGTACCATAATTTATTCAGCCATTCCCCAATTGATGGACATCCCCTTGATTTCCAGTTTTTAGCCACTACAAAGAGTGCTGCTATAAATATTTTTGTACATGTGGGACCGTTTCCCATTTTTATGATCTCTTGGGGATATAGTGCTAGTAGTGATATTGCTGGGTCAAAGGGTATGCCCATTTTTGTAGCACTTTGGGCATAGTTCCAAATTGCTCTCCAGAATGGTTGGATGAGCTCACAGCTCCACCAACAATGAATTAATGTTCCAACTCTCCCACATCCTCTTAAACATTTATCATTTTCCTGTTCTGTCATGTTTGCCAATCTTATAGGTGTGATGTGGTACCTCAGAGTTGTTTTGGTTTGCATCTCTCTGATCAAAAGTGATTTAGAGCATTTTTTCATATGATTATAGATATGTTTAATTTCTTCCTCTCAAAATAGCCTATTCATATCCTTTGACCATTTATCAATTGGGGAAAATCTAGATAATTGTAACTTTGAAATGACTATAGTTTGAGAAGGTACTAAGACAAGGAATTACATGAATGTCACCAACATAGAAATTCATAGCACCATGTCTGTTCCAGTTTGCACTAACAATTGGTTAAACAATTCATGACAAAAAAGGGAACCAGAACAACAAGTGTAAATTAATTCTATAAGAAAATTAGGGGGCAGAGTCAAGATGGCAGAGTAGAAAGAGGCATATACTCTAGCATTTCCCCCATGTTCCACAACATACCTGTAAAAAATGACTCTCAACAAATTTTAGAGCAGCAGAAGCCACAGAACAACAGAGTGAAAGAAGTTTCCAGCCAAAGGTAACCTGGAAGGCCAACAGGAAAGGGCTATCTCACAGGATCCTCAGTTGAGTGGAGCCCAACCCTGGCCAAGTAGCACTGGGAGGAACAGGACCTGAACAGACCTCAGAGGCAGAGTTCCTGACAGGGAGGGTCCTAGAAGCCTAACCCACAAGTGACAAAGAAAGCTCCAAAGGTCAGTGTGGGAGGGCTTTCCAAGCTGGGCGAGAGCAGAATGTGGTTCCTCCAGCAATAGCCCCAGGCCACAGCAGCAGCAGACTGCAGGCAGCTACAGTGGCCAGGAAGTCATCTCAGTCCATTGTCCAGGCAGTACAGCTTAAAGCCTCTGGCAGCAGAGAGAGGCTGATCTAAACCTCAGCCCTCAGTGACAACCCCGCCCCCCACCCAAAGCCCTGGGGAATCGAGCAGCTGAGTCAAATCTCAGCCTTGAACACGGTACTGGGGAGAGGAGGGGCAAAAGAATTCCGAATTCAAGTAACTGACTGGGAAAATGTCCCAAAAAGAGAAAAAAATAAGATCATAGAAGGTTGCTTTCTCGATGAACAGATGTCTCTTCCCATTCTTTCACATGAGGAAGAATAAGGCATACTGTCACAGGAAGTCAAGGTTCCTGCCTCCAGTGCCTCCAAAGCGAACTTAAACTGGACTCAGGCAATAGAAGAGCTTGAAAAGCGAGTTAGCATCTTACTAAAGGAGAACCAAAAAAATCCGGGATAAAATAACACCTTTAAAACGAGACTAACTTAGTTAGTGAACATGCAATATAAGATTAGAACCCTGGTAAAAAAAAAAGAGACTAACTCAGTTGGAAAAAAAGGTCCAAAAAGTCAATAAGGTGAAGGAGGCTTTAAAAAAGCAGAATTTATCAAATGGAGGAGAAGGTTCCAAAGCTCACTGAAAAAAATAGTTCTTTGAAAGACAGAATCAACTTCAGGGAAGTGAATGACTATGAGATAACCCAAGCAGCTAAAATACAAAACCAAAAGTTTGAAAAATAGAAGATAATGTGAAACATCTCATTAGAAAAACAACTGACTTGGAAAATAGATCCAGGAGAGTTAATTTAAAAATTGTGGGACTACCTGAAAGCCATGATCAAAAAAAAAGAGCCTAGATATTGTCTTCCATGAAATTATCAAGGAAAACTGTCCTAATATTCTAGAACCAGAGGGCAAAATAAATATTGAAAAAATACACCAATCACCTCCTGAAAGAGACCCCAAAAGAGAAACTCCTAAGAATATTGTGGCCAAATTCCAGAGTTCTGAAGTCAAGGAGAAAATACTGCAAGCAGCTAGAAAGAAAGAATTCGAGTATTGTGGAAATACAATCAGGACACCACAGGATCTGGCAGCTTCAACATTAAAAGATTGAAGGTCTTGGAATAGGACATTCCAGAAGTCAAAGGAATGGGGATTAAAACCAAGAATCACCTACCCAGCAAAACTGAGTATAATACTTCAAGGGAATGAAGAGTCATTCAATGATATAGAGGACTTTCAAGCATTCATGATGAAAAGATCAGAACTGAAGAGAAAATTTGACTTTCAAACACAAGAATCAAGAGAAACATGGAAAGGTAAAGGTAAACAGGAAAGAAAAATCATAAAAGACTTCCTAAAGATGAAGTGTTTACATTCCTGCATGGAAAGATAATATTTGTAACTCTTGAGATTTTTCTCAGTATTTGAGTAGGTGGAGGGATTATACATACACACACAGAAGCACATGCACACACACAGACAGAGAGCCCAGGTTGAATTCAACCAGGAGAGATGATATCCACACAAAAAAAAAGAAAATAAAAATTAAGGGATGAGGGAGGAGAATACTGGGAGGAGAAAGGGAGAAATGGAATGGGACAGGCTATAACTCATAAAAGAGATAAGAAAAGTCTTGTCCAATAGAGGAGAAAAGGGAGAAGGGGAGACGGGAAAAGTGAAGCTACTCTCTCCACATATGACTTAAGGAGGGAATAACATACTCAGTAAATTTGGTATAAAGATCTATCTTACACTACAGGAAAGTAGGGGAGGAGGTGACAGCTGGGGTTAGGGGAATGACAGAAGGGAGGGTAAATGAGAGAAAGGAGTAACTAGAAATAAACTGTTTTGAAGGGGACAAGGTCAAATGAGGGAATAAAAAAAACAAGGGGTGATAGAGTAGGATAGAGGGCAATATGGTTAGTATTACACATCATGATTATTATGGAAGTCTTTTGCAAAACAACACATATTTAATCTGTATTGAATTGCTTGCCTTTTCAGTGAGGATGGGTAGGGAGGGAAGTTGGAATTCCAAGAATTAGAAACGAATGTTTAGAATTATTATTGCATATAACCGGGAAATAAGAAACACAAGTAATGGAGTATAGAAGCTTATCTTGTCCTACAAGAAAAGAGAGAAAATGGGGATAAGGGCAGGTGTGATAGAAGGGAGGGTACATTGAGGGAAGGGGTAATCAGAATGCAAGGTATTAGGGGGTAGAGGGAGGGGAGAGATGGGGAGAAAAATTGGACATGTTACAAAGTGAGGTAAAAGCAATTAGTATTAAAACAATTGACTGAATTAATTACTGAGAATAAATCAGAGACATCTTTAATTTGGGCAAAAGAATTTTAGTCTAAGTTTCCTAGAGACAGGAAACCTCGAGTAAAACTTGGCATTGATGGAAAAGTTAAGGTTTTAATGGTAAATTTATTTTTATGATTATTATTTAATCAGAAACTAGAACATGTAAAGACATATAAGCCACTTAAGATTTGCCTCAGAAGATATTCCTTAGCCAATGTGAAATTATAGTCATATTTGAAACCTGGTTATTGGAACTTGCTATTTAAGATGCAAAGGGACTATTAAGTGACTGTTCTTCTGAGTCTAACTCCAGGTATGGATAGCAACAAAGGTGGTCTGAGCCTCCCATCCGTGATGCCAGTAAACCTGTGAGATGCTGGTATGAACTGCAAGAGGTGATCTCATGGGAAGGGTGAGAGAGGGGCTGTTCAGCCTGGGCTGAGGTAGGATTCTCCTGACTCAGTTTCCCCACTGACACCTGGCAGACTTTAAGTCTGACTGAATGAAAGTTGACAATCAACTCTGCCCTGGAATTTACATGAAGTTGGAGAGATATTGTTTCCCTGCAATGTCCCTACTCTTAGTGGCAATTTCATATAGTCAAAAGCTTTGTAAGCTTAGTACCAGATCCATTGAATTATAGATTGTTGGTAGAAGAACATCGGAGGTTAAGTCTAAAATTAAGCTCTTAGGATCAGGACTTTAGACCAACAACAATAAGTTAGGTTGTTTTAATTCTTAGCAATAGTGTGGAGACAATCAGGTCAAGGGTTTGTGAAGTTAGTATACGTAATTATTGTCGGTTGGTTAATGTTAAAAAAAATTCGTTTGTGGTCTATGTTGTAAATGCTTTAAAAGAAGTATCACTTGACAAAAAGTTGGAATTGTTTTATGTGATATGAACTGTGTTAAAAGTGAAAAAAAAATTAGAACTGAGGAGTCCTCTTGGGAACTAACCTAGAGTTTCTGAGTTCAAATGTTTGGATTTCACCATCAAATAATTCCATATTCTTTAAAAAACCACGAGGAAGAAAGAAATTAAAATGAAATATAAAATGCTTAATGTCTGGGAATTAACATGAAAGGATACATAGAAAATTTTGATAAATATAAGTAAAAGTCAGGTTTTTACAGAAATAAAGGAAAATCTTAATAAATAAGGAGGATGCAGTATTTATATCTAGGTTATACTAATACCTTTAAAGTGATGACACTATGAAGATTAGTTTATAGTCTTTATACTATACCCATTCAATTACCAAAGAGATTCAAGATTAGTAAAATTAATGACAAAGTTCAGTTACAGAAATAAAAAAAGCCCAACCCTTTTCTGACATGGTCCCAGGCAGGATGGCTCCTGCAAAGAAAGGTGGAGAGAAAAAGAAGGGACATTCTGCCATCAATGAGGTGGTGACCAGAGAGTGTACTATCAACAATCACAAGAGGATTCACGGAGTAGGCCTCGAAAAGTGAGCTCCTTGGTCTCTGAAGGAAATATATAAAGTTGCCATGAAAGAAATGGGAAGTCCAGATACACACATTGACACCAGACTCAACAAAGCTGTTTGGGCCAAAGGAATAAGTAATGTCCCACACCGTATTTGAGCACATTTGTCCAGGAAATGCAATGAGGATGAAGATTCACCAACCACGTTGTGTACCTTGGCTACTTATGTGCCTGTCACCACTTTCAAAAGCTTACAGACAGTCAATGTGCTTGAAAACTAAATTTAATTTCATTTATATAAAGTTATAAAATGTCAGCTGGTAGCCTGTTTTGACTGTGTAAGTTACTTGCTTGTGACTCTTTGGGTTTTGTTTATGTTCTATAAGAAGCTACTTTAAAGTGAGTTCTGGGTCCCACAGGTAAACCTCTTTTAAAATTTTTAATGGATGATTGAATAGGATTTATAATCAGGTAAGATTATGTTAGGAATAGTAACTTGAAATGAATTCTCTTTAGATTCTGTATTCCTAGTATGGGGAAGTCAAGATAGGGGTCAAGATCCATATTTACCCTTGTTCCAAGAACTGCACCAAGACTTTTGAAACTCTTTATGTACACACTTTTGAGTACAAGTTACTGCTTGGTTGCAGAGCAAGACTATGCAGGGGAGCAGAGAATATGTGTTGTTTGGATTCAGGTGTGTGCATTTTGATGAAGGATTGTTAATGATTTGTGCATCTGGTTGTAGTGGATATCTGCTAACATGTGGTTTATGACAAACTAATTTTTGCAAAATCCAAAAAACAAGTAGGGTTGATGGTTCCTCATCATGTAATAGGGATGGCTATCTTTTCCCATTTCACACCTGTAATGGTACTGTAGATGCGGTGAATATCACATTGTCACTATAACACCCAAGACAGCAGCTTACTGTCTGTTATTTTAGGAGTTGATAACTCTGTAGCTAATCATAAAAATGTTATGTAAAATACCATTGCATTGAAAGGTTAAGGTTCTTTATCTGCCTTGAAATGGAGATGAAATATGGTATGTTTAGAGTAAACTGTAAAAAGAAGTGCTTTCCAAATATGATTGACTTATGTATATAATGAGTAGGTTGGAGCAGGTCTTAGCCAAGGTCTTTTAGCTCCCAAATACTAGTATTGTTTTGTCCAAACTCTAAGTTTGTATGTGTGCTTAAAGGTTTTCTATAGAAAGGGACATGACTATGAAAAGTGTTCAAGCAATTTAAAGAAAACAAACAAGTCAATACAAAAGAATATTATTAAAAACTGCTTTTGGGGACCAACAACACCAAAAGGATGGTTTGTATATTTTTCTTTGCAAGACATATAAATTGAATCCAACCAAAAATATTAGAAGTTTCAATTACCAGCATTGAAGCAGATTTTCAGGATTAGTGCAAAAAGAAAAAAAAGCTAATTGCAAACAGTAGCTCTTAAACATGGACATGAATCAGTTCCTCCCCCAAAACACCCCAAATCTTACTGAGTAACATCTTTTCTATTTATTGGTAGGGGAAGTGCTGTAAAAATACAGTTATTCCTCTATGCAAGAGGTAAGCAGCAGCAAGGAGGCAGCTAGGTGGTGCAGTGGATAAAGCACCAGTGCAGGAGTCAGCAGGACCTGAGTTCAAATCTCACCTAGACATTTGACACTCACTGGCTGTGTGACCTTGGGCAAATCACTTAAAACCCAATTGCTTCATCCTGGGTCATCTCCAGTCATCCTGATGAATATCTGGTCACTGGATTCAGATGGCTCTGGAGGAGAAGTGAGGCTGGTGATCTGCACAGTCCTCCCTCACTCAAAACAAAGTCAAGTGCCAGTCATGTCATTATTTCTCTGATGGCATGGTCTTCTTTGGCAATGAAGGACGAACACATACAAGCAGCAGCAAACTCTGAAATGAAGTTGTAGCTTAAACATTGGGAGACAAATAGGGAACAGCAATGAGCATAACCTTCTCTGCTCTGTCTGCTTCAGAGTCCTTAGCTAGAATTGGTTAGAGGCTTGATAAAGAAAGGAAGGAACGACTTCTGTTCAAGTCCTGTAAATAAAATAAAGCTTACTATCTCTTTGTCTCTGAAAAAAGAAGTAAAAAAGCAAACATATGAAAGATTATAATAAGGGATCACTCTGAAATATTAAATTTTTTTTGAAAATTATCTGATACAGGATAAAAAATAGACAAGACCAGTAGACATAGAAGAAATGTAGATTATATTCTGATAAGTGTGAGTATGCCACGGCAGAGACAACCCTTTCAGGACTAAGAAATTACCTGAGATCCAAGTTTCCCTTTACTGTTTTTCTTTTTCTGCTACTAATTTACTTCTTAATTGACACTGGAAATCTGACCATCTGTATTATTCTGATGATGCCTAAATTTTTGAAAAATAAAGGACCAGATCATCATTGACTTGGAATCATAGGAGTCACTCATAATTCCATACAAATAAGTGGGAGAGACTTTTGCATAGGTAACCCATGCCTGATCCAGCATGCAGACAGCTTGGGTGCAATTTAGAGCTCATGTGGCTCAGATTGAAACACAGAAGAAAAAAGTCATACCAGCACTTGGACAGCTGATGCCTAAGAACCAAAGGAGAGAAAGCAAGAGAAAGGACGTGGAAGTAACTGGTAAATAAAGCACCAGGTGCCTTGCAGGAGGCAAGTTATCACTGCCATGCATAACATTTTATTGCAGTCTGTCAGGCTAACAGAAAGAAAATGATTCCCTCTGGCCTCAAGATTGTGAAAAGAGAAAGAAACTGAGAATAAGTCAAAATTCACCTAGACCAAGACCAAGGTCTCAGAAGAGTAAGAATTCTTGGTGTGGATTAGGGCATGTGATAGTCACTACATCAAGGACCAAGCATCATTTACCTATGCCACATGGGAATAAATAAGAGAATAGAGTTGCCCAAAGGTGAAATCCCAAACCAAAAATAGAGGTTTGGAGATGTGAGTTAACAAAACAAAACAGAATACAATGAAAACATAACTTGAACTGAGAGAAGCTCAAGAAGGAAAAAAAGAAGAAATTCAAGTAGGATCTCAGAGAAAATAATGTCATTGCTACAACATTTATAAGAGTATGTAGGAGAAATGAAATGAGACATACAAATTGTGATTTTAAAGGAAATGACAGCTAACATGGAAAGAATGGGAAGGAAAATTAGTTGCTTAGAACGAGTGGTGGTAAATTCTACACAAAAACTGGACCCTGAAAATTAGAATGAGCTGAACCGAAAGCAATAATGACAGACAACCAACACATCAAAATAAAATAAAAAGATTAAAAATTAGAAGAAATTGTACAAAAGAACTGGCATAGAAAATATACACAGAGAGGGAATTTAAAAATTATCATATTACTTGAAAATCATGACCAACTCCTGCTCTCCCTGACCAGGGATCATTTTCAAGAAATTATAAAAAGAAAGCTTTCTGAACCTATTAGAAATAGGGGACAAAGTGAAAATTAAAAGAATGTACTAGTCACTTCCTGAATGAAACCCCAAAGTGAAAACCCCAGGATCATCATAGCCAAAACTGAAGCTTTAAGACTAAACTACAAATACTGCAGGTATCCCAAAAGGAAAGAGCTCCACCATTCCAGACTTGGCAGATGTCACTCAAAAGAAGAGAAGAATCTGCAATATGATATTCCAAAAGGCAAAAGATAAAGACTTACAATCAAGAAAAAATTATCTATCAGTACTGAGTGTAATCCTCTAGAAAGAAAAGAGAATTTTAAAGCAATAGAAGATGTTCATTTATACCTGTTGAATGTGCCAGAATTGTAAGGAGAAAATTTGAATATAAACACAAGCATCAAAAGAAGCAATTAAAGCTATTTCATCAATTATAAGAACTACATGATGATGAATTATTTATATTCTTGTAGTAGCGGAGGAAACCACTATCCCATTTGAACCCCAAACATTTTAATGTTAATATCCATAGGGAATGTTGAATAAGACAGGAAGAGTACTTGGGCAACAATAAGTACTATTTTGATGTTCTCATGAGAAAAAAGGAAATGTGAGGGAAAGGGAAATATATGGGAGTGTGGGGTGAGGGTTAGGGGAAGAGAAATTATTATCTTACATAATAGGAAGGCATGAGATGAAAAGTATACAAACATGCAAAAGAAAAGGAGAGGAAATGGGCATCCAGAAATCTTAGTTTCGCATAAACTGGACAAAGGAAGTTCAAAGTCTTAGAGTTAGGGGTGGGAAACCTGTGTTCTTGAGGCCAAATCCGGCCTTTCAAATCCTTGGGTACACGCTTTTCACTGAGTGCAGATTTTTCAGAACAAATCCCTTTACTGGAGATTGGTTCTGCGAGGTTTGGATTCAGTCAAAAGGACCTAGAGGACCACATGCAGCCTTGAGGACACAGGTTCTCCAACCCTGTCTAAAACACTCATATATTCAGACATGTACAAACACCTGCACAAAGACACACAGAATTTGGTGCATAAATAAATTATATCCATCAGGAAAATAAGAGGTAAAAGAGAGATAGAAGATGGAATTAAGAAAAAGAGTAGGATGGATGAACTATTAATAAGCTCAAATATGAAAGTCACTATGGTTAATATCTCTTACTAGCAGTAATTTGGGGCATTTTTTCTTATGCTTGTTAATAGTTTAGAATTATTTTTTAAGAATTGCCTATGTGTTGGGGGTTACTTTTTACAATATTTCAGTTATATAATGTATTTGTTCATGTACTCACATGTGTATACAAACATATATACTGGCATATATGTATATATATATGTGTGGGAATTGATTACATAGCATGATTTTGAAACTCTTTTCACAAATTTAAGGATGGTTTCTAGGAATAAAGAGATGATAGTCCTGCTCTATTTTGCTATAATCTAGTCACATATGTTTTACCACATTTAATTCCTGGTAAAATAGTTTAAGAAAGATATCAATCAGATGGTGCCCAGTGAAAGGCAATCAGGATTGTGAAGAGCCTTGAATTAAGTACTATATGAATATTGATCGAAGCAACTGGAAATGCTGAGCCTTGGATAAGAGGATTCTTGCTTAGGACATGATTTGAGTGTTCAAAAATTTGGAAGGTTGTCATGGGAGAGAGGAATTCATCTGATTTTTTTCTGCCTCTGACGATAAAACAAGGTGTAATGTGGAAAAGAGAGAAATTCAGGCTTGATATCAAGAAAATCAAATTCCTAACTAATGCAGCTTTCTCTGTGAGCAGAATGGCTACTTCAGGAGGTAGAGCAGGGACTCTGATTGGACTTCTTCAAGTAGAGGCTGGATGACCATCTGTTGAGTATGTTGTAGTGTGGATTACTTTTCAGGTAAGCACTGGGCCAGATGGCTAACAAAGTCCCTTTTAATTCTTTAATTCTCTAAGTCTGTGAGATTATATCCTCAACTATTAGCATAATGTCACTCACAGAATAGCACTGTGGTAGGCAATTCATAATGAAAAAAAATTATTGAGGATTTATTTGAATAGCAGCTTCCAGAGAGTAGAAGAGGTGAAATTTAATTCTCCTTGCTTTCTATATCTGTAAAGGACACTTAAAATAGTCTGAGATCTACTTCAATTCCTTGCCTTTGACTCTCATCTGTTTAGTACCCTTGGGCATGTCACATGGTACAGCGGAAAGAACTGGATGTAAGTCTCACTTTTATCATTTACTAACTTGTTCATTGGAAAAATCTGAACCTCAATTTCCATATCTGTAAAGTAAGGATAATAACTGATAGTATCTACCTTCCAGAGTTTCTGTGAACTTCAAATGAGATGAATGTAAAGTGCTTCATGAATCTTAACTTCCTTTATAAGTACCAGTTATTATTTTCATTTTATTAGGAGTTTCCAGTTTTATAAATTGGAGATGATAATAATGTAGCAGGTGATCTAAAGGGTCAGATTTAGATGTTTGATAGACACAAGTAAGATGTAGTATTTAGTTTATTCCATTTTTTCTAATAGAAATTTTTTGAGATTCTTGAACAAAGTTGAATAAAAGACAGCCTAAAGGAGAACAGTAATTGGAAACAGAGACTGACATTTCCAGGATGAGGGAAACAGTTGGAAAACATTTGCTCATAGTCGATTTAGGATACAAATGAGATACTCCATTCACTAGGTGTCTTCCTCTCATCTATAAGTGTTTTTAAAAATAAGTTACTGTCTTTGTGTTTTATCCCCCTTATCATTGATACAAGACAATAAGCTCCCTGAGGGCAGGGACCATATAAGTAATTTTTCATCTTTTATGCCAAGCCTTTGCCGCACTTTCATGCATGCAGTAGTTGATGTTTAAGAAACATTTGTTGTTCAACGAGCATTACTCAGCTGTTACATTGGTTTCCATAAAATATTGAAAACCTGAGAGGTTTTTGAATGCCTACAACTGGATGTCAGTTCAGTGCATTGTATGGATTTTCTTTGAATATCTTATAGTAAGACATGAAAATGCTTCATACAAGACAAAAAGACCCTTTCCAGAGTCTTTAAACCAGCCCTCCCTTGTGCCTGGGATCCTTTATCTCCATCTCCCAGAATCATTCTATTCCTTTCAATTTCAGCTCAAGCACCATCTTCTTCATGAAACCTGTAAATATCCCCCACAACTGCACAAATGCTAGGGCCCTTCCACCCAAACCACATTGTATTGAACTGTAGCATGTGTGTATATTAACTGTATTCACCATATTTATATTGTTGCATGTATTAGTCATCTCTCATATTAGGATGTAAGTTCTTTGCAAGCATGAATTCTTTTATTCTTGGAACATGTATCCCCAGGATCCAACACAGTGTATGACACATAGTACTTGCTTAATAAATAGTTGTTACATCAATAAAAGGATTATGATCTGTACTCGTGGAGGAAGTGCCCATAGCTTCTCCATTTACTGGAGCCTCTCTTGGTAGCATGGAATGACATGGAAAGACTAGATATAGACTACAGGACCACAAGAAGGAAGTTACAGTTATCTGGGTACAAAGCAGTAAGAAGTAAAACTAAAATGGTGGCTGTGGAAATCAAAAGCAAGTGTGTGTGTGTGTGTGTGTGTGTGTGTGTGTATGTGTGTGTTTAACAGCTGCTTTTGTTCACTATTTCTGGATCCTCAGGGGCTAATTTTAACAGGCAATACATTAAACTTGCTTTTGTGGGGCTAATATGTCAACAAATATGATGTTTACTCAGACTTTCTAGAGATGTAAAGTGGATATTTAAGAGGATTATCCAGAACATTCAGGTTAAAAGAAAAAAATGGAGATGGAGATAGAAAGAAATAGGTAAAGGGTCCCCAAAGGATCCAGATTAGCTGACAATAGCTTTTACCTTCATTTTTTCTCAAGAGACATAATTCTCAAGGAAAGTTAAATCACTTCTTGTGGTGTCCAGTTAATTGCCAGAGGAACAAGTTAAAACTTTGGGACTCTTCCTTTTTCCATTATCAATGATCGTGTGATTCATGCCTTTTTGCTACGTCTTTTATACAATTTAATGTTTCAAAAAAAAAGCAGACGTACCTCATTCACAATCAGAGAGCAATAAATCATCGTCATTTGAAGGGGAGGGGAAAGTGAATGTCAATTCATTTGTTCCTACTAGCATACATCTATGTCAGGAACTCTGTGCATGTGGTCATATTTGCTGGTAGAGAAATAGATGTGATTTCTAGGTATGCCCCCAGGGATTCCTGATCCTCAGGCATCATTTGAAAGAAAATGTAGAAAAGAAAAAGAAATCTCTACAATGGTTTTCAAAGACAGTTTAATTAGTGTCTACCCTTCTTGTTGGCCCAGGGACCATTCCCCAAAGGACACTAAAGCCTTCAAATCCTCCAAAGCAATCACAATTAGAACCTTTTGGATAGAACAGGAGGGCAGAGCTGTTGCTCCAGTGTGAGGTAGGTGAGGGGTCTCAGGGTCTGGACACCACATAAGGATTCTTATCTCCACTAACGTTTCCCATCTGTTTGGTCACTTTCCATAATGGTTTTCCTGATAACAAAAAAATCATCACATCTGGCAGTTTTCAACTGTTTAAATAGGCTGTGATGGTTATTTTCAATGTTAGAGGAGCTACACCTTTTTTATCTTCCTTAAACCAGGCAAAATTATTCATCAGTTCTTCCATGAGGGTCTGACAGCAAAGGAGAAATCCACAAGCTGAAATGCTCCTTTTCCTCTTCTTCTACATCCTGCTCAACACAACCACCCTGACTGTCTTTCCTTTACCTTCTTCCCTACTCATTCCCTCCTCCCTTCCCCAGAGCACTAGGGCCAAGCCATGGAGAGAGAAGAGAAAGTGAGGTTCAAAAGGGAGCTCTAGAGGAGCATGCAGAGCTTTCACAGAGTTTTCCCTGAACCAGAATAAGGAGAAAGATATCACAGTGGAAAGTTCCTAGAAAGTGCTCGAATAACATGACATTTGGGTCAACTCCACATCCTCCATGTCTTCCCTCTAATCACTCCCATCCAACCTCATGCTCTTTTCCCCCTTCTTTGTCCTCTTAGTTTAGAGAATCAAGCCTTGGCAAACTTGGAGGACTTGTTGATATTTTCTAAAATTCAATTTCAGTGTTTTCTCAAATACAGATTCATTATTTTGTCAGTACAAACTCATTTTCTCTGGTGACTCTTTGGAAAACAAGATAGTTTACATGCTTCTGTAAAGCACAGTCACCTATTTCTGTGCAACCTTGGGCAAGTCAGAGAACCTCTCTGGGCCTCTGTGTCCTTATCTATGAAGTGAAAAGCTCAAAATAGATGATATTTCTGGTCTCTTCTAGTCCTAAATCCATGACCTGACAATCACCACATATTCTCTAAGGATTCTTTCAGACATGGTGCCACATTTCTAAATTGTGTGAGCCTACATTTCATATAAATTTAATGACTAAATCAACTGCTGAGGGTCTACCTACTGATGGTCTATTTGTTATTGAATTTTACCTTAAAATTGTCTCTTATTGTAGTCCCCCTGATCAAAACTAACACCCTATTAGTCAGTATAGCAACTAAGTTTATATGAAGCCATTTTAAAGACACAGAATATATTGTCAGAATGTAGCAGGACAGATTGCAAAGAGAAACCTGGAAGTCATGTACAAATTCTCCAAAAGATCAAAGGAGTATAATTTGGAAACTATGTCATATATTAGCCAAAATTCAGATCCTGATAACATGTTCTGAATCAGGTAAAGTCATTTAGATGATGCTTTCAAGAGTTTTAGTCCTATGATATGCAAATTCCAGACAAATTCCATATGTCCACAGTAAAGACCAGTAGAACACTAAAATGTTGTTAGTTGCATTTAGATGACAACTGTGAAATATTACCAATAACTTTGAGGTGACTTGGAAATATTAATGAATTAATGCAAAGGTGGCATGATAAGGAACATGATTATAAGGAGACCTCAAACTCCTGCACCCCAATCTCCCTTACACCTCCATGTTATCTACACTGCCTAATGCTCCCAACTTTAATCCATGGTTACATGAGTGACACTCTCTTCCTCTTCCACTTCCCCATGCACTTCACCACTCTACCTACCTCCCACACTGTCTCTTTTTATGCTTCTTTCATCATTTGTCTCTGTCTTTATGGGCCTTTTGCCTTCTGTGTTTAATTAAATTTTGATTGCCTCACTGTTTCCACCTGCCAATTCTGGTCTTTCCTGGTGAACATTTTCTACAACGATGAGAGTCACTTAACATCTAGAAGACTCAGATTCTCCATCCATAAAATGGTGACATGAATATCAACCGAAGTTTATTTGTACAATTTCCATGAGACCCAAATGACAAGATGTATATAATATTTTTATGCATTAAGGTATTATATGAAGGCATGTCTATTTATTTTAAACTGTTAATAGTTATCACTATCAACAGTATTATGGAACACTATTGTTCAAAAAGAAGGTGGACTCATCTTCCCTTTCCACACATGGAGACCTATGATGTAATCATAGATAACGGATGTCAATGTGCCAGCAGATACAGAGACTCAAAAAATTTGCATCAGTCCATGAGACATCCCTTTCTCAGGTTCCTCTTATAGGTGTCCCCTAGTCTCAGGGAGCTGATTTATTCTTCATCCTGTGGTATTATTTTATTTCAAATTCATTGATGGGACACATTCTTCTGCATATGGGGATGGATTCTCCATCATGTTTTATGTTTCATTTCACATCTCATTAACAACAGCTTTTCCTGTGATTAGGTCCCTTGTACTAGCTTGCAGGGCACAGGTCAATATTTGTGTTTCCACTGAAAAGGGTGGGCCAGATAATTATAACTTGTCAACACATTAGTTATTTATCATTTGAGATTCCATCCTCCGACTGTCTCCACTGTGGGAGAGGGAGAATGAGAGAGTAGTGTTGACCAAGAGAAATACCTGAATTGAAATTTAGCCTCAGACATGAGTTATGTGACCCTGAACAAACCACTTCGCTTCTCTCTGCCTCAGTTTCCTTGACTGTAAAAAAGGGATAATATCATCTACCTCCTACAGGTGCTAGGACAAATAAATAATATATCTGCAAAGCATTTAGCAGAGTGCCTGTCACAGAATTGTGCTTAAAAAATCTTCCTCTCTTTCTCCCTTTCTCTATCACTTTGTTCATTGACTTTTCATTGTTGCTTTGGTACACATAACTTCATTCTGGTCTCTCACTTGTTCTCCACCTCAAATTTGCAGATGTCAAAGATGGGGAACCAAACCACAGTGACAGAGTTCTTCCTTGTAGGATTGACAAATGACCCTGAGACCCAAGTTGTTCTTTTTGTTTTCCTACTGCTAACATACTTTTTGAGTGTCACTGGAAATCTCACTATCATTATTCTCACCCTGCTGGATTCACAGCTCCAGACTCCCATGTATTTCTTCCTCCGGAACTTTTCCTTCTTGGAAATTTCCTTTACCACTGTCTTTGTTCCCAAAATGCTAGTGAATATAGGAACTGGGAACAAGACCATTTCCTTTTCTGGATGCTTTACTCAATATTTTTTTTCCATCTTGTTGGGAGCAACCGAGTTTTATCTTTTGGCTGCCATGTCCTATGACCGCTATGTGGCCATCTGTAAACCTTTGCATTATACAATGGTGATGAACAAGAGGCTTTGCCTCCAACTCATCCTCAGTTCCTGGTTTTCTGGTTTCTTGGTTGTTATTGGGCCACATATCATGACAACAATGTTGCCATTCTGTGCATCCAACATCATTAATCATTACTGTTGTGACTATACAATATTGCTCCAGTTGGCCTGTGCAGACACACACTTCATAGAGATGATTGAGTTTGTCTTGGCTGTGGTGACTCTTCTCTTTACATTAGTCTTAGTAATTATCTCCTATGCATGTATCATGGGGACAATTATGAGAATCCCTTCTGCTCAGAAAAGGAAAAAGGCCTTTTCCACCTGCTCTTCCCACATGATTGTTGTCTCTCTCTCCTATGGCAGCTGCATCTTCATGTATCTTAACCCTTCTATGAAAGAAGCAGCAACTTTTAATAAGGGAGTAGCTGTGCTGAATACCTCAGTTGTCCCCCTTTTGAACCCATTCATCTACACCCTAAGGAATAAGCAAGTAAAACTAGCCTTCAAGAACATGCTCAGAAGGATAAAGTTTTCTTAATAAAGTGAAAATAATTGGAGGTGCTTCAATAAAAGAAACCATAAAGGAAGGTTTATGAGAGAGCATAGGTATTCTTATGTGGCATATGCAGAAACTGCTTTTCAGTGTTAAAAATAGTATATTGCATTGTCATGATTTATCACTTTTCAGCTCAGCCTTTATTGAACAGAATTCATGACCTGATTTCATAATTAAAATTCTCAGCAAATTTTTACTTTTTCCAGTTCCTTATAGGAATAATAGATCTTGATTGGACCATATATTTTTTGAATATAATTTCATTATTCCTATGGTGGGAAGGGAGGGAGAGAATTTAGAACTCAAAGTTTTAAAAAGGAATGTAAATAATTGTTTTTACATGTAACTGGGAAATAAGAAATATGGGTAATAATGTATAGAAATCTATCTTACCCTACAGGAAAATATGAGAGAATGGAATAAGAGAAGATTGTGGTGTGATAGAAGGATGGGCAGATTGGAGGAAAAGGTTAATCAGAAGCCAAACATTTTTGAGGAAAGACAGGGTGAAATGAGAGAGAGAATTTAATAAATGGGGGTTAGGGGAAATAAGATGGAGGGAAATTCAGTTAGTAGTCATAAATATAAAAAAATTGAAGTAATTTTCTTTCATAAAGGCCTAATTACTCAAACATATAGAGAAATGTTTCAAGTTTATGAAAAATAAGAGCCATTTCCCAATTGATAAATGATCAGAAGATACAATCAGTCTTCAGATGAAGTAATTAAAGCTATCTAAATTCTTATAAAATATTCTAACTCAGTGTTGATTGGAGAAATGCAAGTTGAAAGAATTCTGAGGTTCTCCATCATAGCTATTAGGTTATTATTATCATTAATTATTATCATCATCATCATATGTCAGAAAAGGTAAAGGACAAATGCTGAAGAAGATGTGAGGAATAATGAGACATTAATGTACTGCTGTCAAAGTTGTGAAGCAATTAAACCATTCTAAAGAGCAATTTGGAACTATGCCCAAAGGGCAATAAAACAATGCATGCCCTTTCACATAGCATTACCACTACTCAGTCTGTGTCCTCAAAAGAGATAAAAAACAAAAAGCAAAAGTACCTACATGTAGAAAACTATTTATAACAACTTTTTTTTCCCTGAGGGTAAAAATTAGAAATTGAGGGGACCCACTTCAATTCAGGAATGCCAGTATAAGTTGTGGAATGTAATTTTGATGCAGTACTATTGTGCTATAAGAAATGATGAGCAGGATGCTCTCAGGAAAACTTAGAAATACAAGGGTTGATGCAAAATGAAATATATCAGGTACAAAGCAACAGCATTAGTGTGAGATGATCAGCTATTAAAGACTAAGGTAATCTCAGCAATACAATGATCCATGACAATTGTGAAAGACTTAGGATGAAAAATGCTATCCATTTCCTGAGAAAGAATTGATGTATCTGAATTCTGTTTGGCACAACTCTTTTTTTTAACATTATTTTCTTGAGTTTTTTGTCTGTGTTTTCTTTTACAGCATGACTATTATGGATATGTTTTGTATGGCTACACATACATAACCTCTACACAATTGTTTTCCTGCTCAATGTGAGGGAGGGAGACGTGTGAGTAGGGACAAATGGAGAGAATTTGGAACTCAAAGTTTTAAAAACAAAATTTTAAAAATTGTTTTTACATTTACCTGGGGAAATAAATACTAAATAAATGCCATAAAAAGAAAAAAAGCTCTATTAATGTTTGTGCTTTCCAATATATTAATAGGAATTAATGCTGTATTTTGCCCAAAACTTTTTCTGCAACTATTGAGAAAGAGATGTTGTGCTTTTTTTGCTCTTTTTATTATTTATATGGTCAAGTGTACTGATAGTTTTGCAAATATTGTACCTGTTCTACATTCCTGATATAAACTCCACCTAGTCATAGGCATTCTAGGCATGACTATCACCTTGGTGTCATAGACTTTTCCTGCTGACCTCCTAAGTTGCTTTGGGCTGGTAACTTCTTTTACCCCAACATTTTGGGGTTTTCTGGCACCAGAATTTTATTTGAGGTGTCATATTAAATTTGTTTAGAGGGGAATTTGGGAGAAATCAGGTAAGTTCCTATATTTACTCTGCCGTCTTGGCTCCCAAGGGCTCAATAATTTTTTTCTGGTATGTTATTTTATGATCTGTCCTAAACAAAGTTGTCTAATAAATGTGGCATCTTGGCTAGATAGGTGGATATACTACAAGATCTGGTGTTTTAGTTACTGATTGAAAGCAGTTTTTTACTTGATACAGAATCTCAAGTGGGTTGGTTGTTCACTGGACACTCAGCAGGACTGTTCTGTTGTTCACCTGCACTTCCACCTAGTGAGAAAAATAATCTCCACAACTTCTCACTTTAGGATCACCTGAGACCCACAGCTGGTGTAATGTAATGCTCTTTCAAAAAGACCAAACACTCCTAACCTAGGATAGACAGAGGAATCTCTATTTCTTCTCTCTCAAATGGGCTCTGAGCATTTTTCCCCTCCCTGAGAGTGAATGACTGTGCAAAGAGGCATAGTCTATCTTTTTCTTTGAATACTGTTCCTGGGTAAGGGTTGGGTTTCCTCAATGAGAGACAGCACTCTTACTAATGAATGTTTATTTACTGATTGAATAGTTTGTGATGACCATGAAGTAGTTTTCCAAATCATCACCTCTGCAGGATATAACTATTTGCCCTAACACCAGTAAACAATTATGGGCTTCACATGTTCCTAGTTTTTTAAAATTCTGCTTCTTCTCTTAGTCTTATGGAAATAAATTCCTTGTAAACAAGAGGTCAAGGTCATCTATGACCTGGGATAAGTCTTGACTCTATTCCTTTTCTGACTTTACCTATCAATTGCTCAAAGCCTCTTTTGCCACTTTTCACTACAAGTTGTCCAGAATCTGGAAGAAGCATATACACATCCATAACTAAACTGGGCTCCCTACTCAGGCCTTCTGATGCTAAAACTCCTGTTCTTTGAACTTTTCAATTTTCTGAATCTTAGGTTACAATTTTACAGTGATTGTAAACTTCAGTCATAAAAAATTTGGCAAAAGCAAAACTAATTGCATAGTCATCACTTTTCCAGGTCTGCTATCAGCTGTAAAGCAATCTCACATGTACTTCCTACTGTATTATCATCCTTGAATAAGGGTCAATGATAGCAAATGCTAACTTTTGTTGAAATGTAAACAATCCTGAAAGGCAGAGTTTTAGAATATTATTACTGATCATAGAAAAGTGGCTTTGGTAATCAGAAAATGAAAAACAGTTTGAAATTCAGAAGCAGGAACATGTGAGGATCCATTCTTCCTCCCTCCTAAGTTCCAGGCTATTGGGGTATTTGTTTTCATGGTGGCAGTCAGATTATCATTTTCAGCACTGGAATATGACTAAGCGTCCAGGGGATTTGTCGGTATGGATAGACTTATCAGTATAGTAAAATCACCCATGAACAAAGCAGGAAGGAACAACTTGTTCCTTTGAGTTAAGGCTATCTTGGGGCCATGCCCCAAGAAAAGAGATAGAGGAGCAATCTACGAATAGATTAAAGTGGGTTTTGGGAGAAATAACTTGTTTTCTGCATGCAGTATTTTTGGAACTGCGTAACAAAGTTGAGAAACCTGCAGCCTCTAGGTCACATGTGGCCTCACGTGCAGCCCTTTAACTGAATCCAGACTTCCATTCCAAACAGGAAATAATTGTTTTGTGAAGTTTGGATTCAGTCAAAGAGCTGCACTTGAGGACTTAGAGGTCACATGCAGCCTCAAGGCAGCAGGTTCTCTAACCCTGATCTAAAACAAGACCAATGATGCTTAACTCTGGACTATTGTGCCAAGCCACCAGGTGGTGTTTCTTGAAAAGTTGGCCAGATAAATGGAGTAGTAGCAGGTGGGTCACAGCCATTCATTGAAATTTTATAGTATGACCAGAATTATACTCATTTTCTGTGTCAGGAGGAAATGGATTTCTCAAAGTTTCAGATAGCTAATATCCTAATGAAATTTCTATAACATATTCTCTCTTGAAATGAATCTTCAGTCTCCCCACATCAAATCATGGAATCTTGGGTTCTGCCAGTGTCACATCTCTCAGGATAACAATTTCAAAGACTTCATTCTAAGTCTTTGAATTAAGCTCTTTTTAATACCTTTCTCTATATTGAAAGGGAACATGCATTCTATTGGTCCTTCAGCACTGGAAATCTTGCAGTACTTGTGCTTGAAAACTATGCCTAAATCACATATTTAAAAAAAAATCATCATGGGGAAAGGTAGGCATCTAAGAACATGCATTAAATGTATATTATGTACAAGACAGTCACTAAGCTAGGGACATAAATAGAAGCCAAAAGATAGTTCCAACTTTTAAGAAGCTTACCCTGTAATGAGTAAGAAAATAAATAAAATGGGGAAAAGAGGTACCAAGATATGGGCATGGTGGCAAAATCCGTAGAGTCAGAAGCATAAGATGGAGTGAAATGAAACACAACTGACCTAGGTCCATATTACAAATGGAAACCCCCAAAGGAGCTCACCAATGGAAGAAGGCTAACATGGCAGAAGGAAATTTCATGATCAGAAGATGCCAGGTCATGAGGGAAGTTCCAAGGTGAGAGGGCCACTGAGTCAAAGTGTAAAACTCCTTGAAGTCAAACTCCAGACAGGGAGGGGAATGCAGAAAACAAAAGTGATGGGATAATTAACTTTGACTTATCCTCCCTCCCTCTGTCCTCACACCCAATCAGTTCTACCACTTTAATGTCATTGCATCAATCCCTCCTTTCCATTCTCATTGTTGCCACTCTAGTACTAGACTTCTTCATCAATCATATGTACTACTCCAATTAACTAATACAAATCTATGAAGGCCAGATCATATCAGGTCAATAAGTACTTATTGTGTGCCAACTGGGTGTCATTCAGTATGATAAATATAGGGAATACAAAGAAAAATAAAAAGTCAGACTTCAGGGAGCTTGCAATCTAATGAGAGACACAACATGCAAACAACTTGCACAAACAAGATCTATAGAGGAAAATTGGGAATAGTCTCACAGAGAAGGCATAAAAAATGAAGGAACCTTTAGAAAAGTTTCTTGCAGAAAGTGGAACATTAGCTGAGGGTGGAAAGAAGCTAGGAAAGTCAGAAAGTAGAGATGAGAAAGACATTTCCAGGGGTGGAGCCAAGATGGAGGAGATACAGCAGAGACTTGCTAGCATTCTCCTTGCAAAGCCAGCCAAATACCTGTAAAAAATTACTCTAAACAAATACTGGAGCTGCAGAACTCAAAGAATGACAGAGGGAAACAAATCTCCAACCCAAGACAACCTGAAAAGTCTTGGGGAAGTGTCTCTCGTGCCACCCTGGGAGCAAAGCACAATCCAGTGTGGGCTGCCATGCATAGAGGGGACCTGAACAGGCCTTGAGGGGAATGAATCTCTCTCGCTTCTGGTGATTTCCAGACTTCACAATCCCAAAACGCTTAGGACAAATTGGAACGTCAGTGGAAAAAAATTATGGGGCATATGTGAGAGAGTACAGTGATCAGGCTCCACCTCCAGTGTAGTGGAGGGGGTGGAGGAACATAACAGGGGAGGAGCCTGAGGTAGCAGCAGCAGGGGCAGTGGCAGCAAATGCTTCTGGAACTCTAGGCCCACAGACTGTGGGGGGATAGACTGGCTGACAGAACACCCTCCACCACCACGGGAAGCAGAGAGCTAACTTGACAAACAGCTAAAAGGTCAAGTAAATAGCTGAGAAAATGAGAAAAAACAGGAAAAAATTCACAGTATAGAATCTTACTTTGGTGACAAGGAAGACCAAAGTATACAAACAAAAGAAAATAAAGTGAAAGCTCCTACATCCAAAGCCTCCAAGAAAAATATTAATTGTTCTCAGACCATGGAAGAGCTGAAGTGATTCTGAAAATCAGATAAGAGAAGTAGAGCAAAAATTTGGAAGAAAAATAAGTGATGCAAGAAAATAGTGAACAACAAGTCAACTGCTTGATAAAGGAGACTCAAAGAATTCTGAAGAAAATAACACTTTAAAAAACAGACTAAGCCAAACTGTAAAAGAGAGCCAAAAAGCCAATGAGGAGAAAAAAACCATAAAAATCAGAATTGGCCAGATGGAAAGGGAGATCCAAAAGTTCACTGAAGAAAACAATTCCTTAAAGATTAGGAGCGAGGAGATGGAAGCCAAAGATTTTATAAAAAATCAAGAAATTATAAAACCAACCAAAGGAATGAAAAAATAGCAGACAGTGTGAAATACCTCATTGTGAAACAAATGACTTGGAAAATAGATCCAGGAGAGATAATTTAAAAATTATTGGACTACCTGAAAGCCATGATCGAAAAAGAGCCTAGACATCATTTCAAAGAAATTATCAAGAAAACCTGCCCTGATATTGAAAGAATCTACCAATCACATGGTGAGATTCCCCAAAAGAAAAGTTCCTAGAAGATTGTAGTCAAATTCCAGAGCTCTCAGTTCAAGGACAAAATATTGCAAACAGCCTAAAAGAAACAATTTGAGTATTGTGGAAATACAGTTAGGATAACAGAAGATCTAGCAGCTTCTGCATTAAGGGAACACAGGGTTTGGAATATATTCCAGAAGTCAAAGGAACTAGGATTAAAACCAAGAATCACCTACCCAGCAAAACTGAGTATAATACTTCAGGGGAAAATGGTCATTCAATGAAATAGAGGACTGTTAAGCATTCTTGTTGAAATGACCAGAACTGAATAGAGAACTTGACTTTCAAACACAGAAATCAAGACAAGCATAAAAAGATAAACAGAAAAGAGAAATTATAAGGGACTAACTAAAGTTGAATTGTTTACATTCCTACAGCTCATATTTGTAACTCTTGAAACTTTTCTCAGTATTTGGATAGTGGGAGGGATTATATTCATATAGACAGAGGCCACAGAGTGAGGTGAAAAGGAAGGGATGATATGTAAAAAATAAAATTAAGGGGTGAGAGAGGAATGTATTGGGAGAAAAAGGGGAGAAATAGAATGGTGTAAATTGCCTCTCACATAAAAGAGGAAAGAAAATGCTTTTTTTATGTTTATTTATTTTTAGTTTTCGACATTCATTTCCACAAAATTTTGAGTTCCAAATTTTCTCTCCATCTCTTCCCCCCCCAAAACGCCGTGTATTCTGATTACTCCTCCAGCCAAATTGCTCTCCCTTCTTTCATACCTCTCCCTTCCCTTATGCCTATCTTCACTCTTGTCTTGTAGGGCAAGATAAATTTCTATATCCCATTACATGTATTTCTTATTTCTTAGTTGTATACAAAAACAATTCTCAACATTCATTCCTAAAACTTTAAATTCAAACTTCTCTCCCTTCCTACCTCCCTACTCATCCCCACTGAGAAGACAAGCAATTCAATATGGGCTATATATGTGTACTTTTGCAAACGACTTCCACAATAGTCTTGTTATGTAAGACTAACTGTATTTACCTCCATCATATCCTGTCTCCCATTTATTCTATTCCCTCTTTTGACCTTGTCCCTCCCTAAAAGTGTTTACTTTTCATTCCTCCCTCCTCCCATTTGCCCTGCCTTTCATTATTCCACCCACCTCACTTATCCCCTTCTCCTCTACTTTCCTGTAGTTTAAGATAGTTTGTCATACCAAACTGAGTGTGCATATTATTCCTTCCTTAAGCCAAATATGATGAAAACTTCACTTTTTCCCTCTCACCTCCCCCCTTTCCCCTTCAATTGAAAAAAGCTTTTTCTTGCCTCTTTTATGAGAGATAATTTACCCCATTTAATTTCTCCCCCTCTCCTCCTAATATATTCCTCTCTCACCCCTTAATTGTATTTTTAGATATAATCTCTTCCTATTCAACTCACCCTGTGCCCTCTGTCTATATGCATACATACATACATACATACATACATACATATATATGATGTGTGTGCGTGCGTGTGTGTGTGTGTGTGTGTGTGTGTGTGTGTGTATAATCCCTCCAACTAGCCAAATATTGAGAAAAGTCTCAAGAGTTACAAATATTATCTTTCCATTTAGGAATGTAAACAGTTCAACTTTAGTAAGTCCCTTGTGATTTCTCTTTCCTGTTTACCTTTTCATGCTTCTCTTGATTCTTTGTTTGAAAGTCAAATTTTCTATTCAGCTCTGGTATTTTCATCAAGAATGCTAGAAAGTCCTCTATTTCATTGAATGATCATTTTTTCCCCTGAAGTACTATACTCAGCTTTGCTGGGTAGGTGATTCTTGGTTTTAATCCTAGTTCCTTTGACTTCTCGAATATCATATTCCAAGCCCTTTCAATCCATTAATGTAGAAGCCGGTAAAATTTGCGTTATCCTGATTGTATTTCCACAATACTTGAATTGTTTCTTCCCAGCTGTTTGCAATATTTTCTCCTTGACCTGGGAACTCTAGAATTTGGTTACAATATTCCTAAAAGTTTCTGTTTTTGGATCTCTTTCAGGAGGTGATCAGTGGATTCTTTCAGTATTTATTTTGCCCTCAACTCTAGAATATCAGGGGAGTGTCCCTTGATAATTTTATGAAAGATGATGTCTAGGCTCTTTTTTTTTATCATGGATTTCAGAAAGTCCCACAGTTTTTAAACTGTTTCTCCTGGATCTATTTTCCAGGTCAGTTGTTTGCTATTGAGATATTTCACATTATCCTCTATCTTTTTTCATTATTTTTGTATTGTTTTGTAATTTCTTGGTTTCTCATAAAGTCATTAGTTTCCATCTGTTTCATTCTAATTTTTAAACAACTATTTTCTTCAGTGGGCTTTTGAAACTCCTTTTCCATTTGAGTAATTCTGCTTTTTAAAGTATTTTTCTCCTGATTGGCTTTTTGGACCTCTTTTACCAATTGAGTTAGTATTTTTAACGGTGCTATTTTATAGCATTTTGGGGGGTCTCCTGTTGACTCACTTTTCATCATTTTCACGCATCACTCTCATTTCTCTTCACTACTTTTCCTCCACCTCTCTTACTTGATCTTCAAAATCCTTTTTGAGCTCTTCCATGGCCTGACATCATTGCATATTTACTTTGAAGGTTTTGGATGCAGAAGCTTTGATTTTTGGTTCTTCCTGCGATGATATTCATTGTTCTTCCTCATCAAAATGATGGAAGAAAATACCTGCTAACCAAGAAAATAGTATGCTATGGTTTTATTTTTTTCTCTTTTTTGGGACATTTTCCCAGTCAGTTACTTGCCTTAAAAGTCCTTTGTCAAGAGGAGGGTATGCTCTGGGGACCTGTAAGTTCTCAGCTCCTCCAAGGTGGCACAATCAAGGGAGAGTAGTTTACTCCTCTCCTAGCCTATGCTCTTATCTGGGAGCTACCAAAGCTTTTCTGCTCAGGATCTGCAAGTAGAATTCCCTTTCCAGAGGCTCCACTAGCTTCACCATGCCAGCACTCTTCCTCACCCTAGACCTGACCCTCAGGGCTGAGATCCAGATCAGCGGCTCAATTCCCCCAGTGACTTTAGGCCAAGGGCTCCAAAAATGGATGTTGCTGCTGATGATGCCACCACTGCCTGGGGCCAAGGCTAGGGGACAACCCTATCCCCTTCTCACCCAGGTGATAAAGCTTTCTTACTGACCTTTGAAGCTTTCTTTGATATTTGTGGGTTGAGAGATCTGCGACCCACAACTGCTGCCAGCAATTCCACCCCCCAAGGTCTGTTCAGGTCTTGTTCCTGCGACTGCTGCTGGGCCAAAGCTGAGCTGAGTTCTGTGGGCTGCACTCTGCTCTGCATCCTGTGCTATAGACCTTTCTTGTCAGGCTTCCAGGCTACCTTGGGCTGGAAATCTCTTTCACTCTGTTGTTTTGTAGCTTCTACTGCTCTAGAATTTGTTTAGAGTCATTTTTTGCAGGTATTCTATGGGTTGTGGGGGAGTAGCTAGAGTAGGTGAGTCTTTCTACTCCACCATCTTGGCCCTCACCCGCAAGAGTCAAGAAAATGTTTCTTCAATGACAGGAAAAGGGGGAAAGTGAGAGGGAAAGAGTGAGCCTTACTGTCATCATATTAGGTTTCAGGAGGGAACAACATGCACACTCAATTTGATATGAAAATCTATGTTACACTACAGGAAAGTAATGGGAAGGAGATAAGCAGGGGTTAGAAGGAAGGGAAAATGGTAGGATGGCATAATTAGAAGTAAATATTTTTAAGGAGGTGTAGAGTGAAAGGAGAGAATAGAAGAAATGGGAGGCAGGATAGGATGGAGGGAAATATAGCTAGTCTCTCACAATATGACTGTTATGAAAGTGTTTTGCATAACTACACATATATAATCTATATTGAATTGCTGCTTTCTCAGTGGGGATGTGTGGGGAGGGAGGAAGGGGGAGTAGTTGGAACTCAAAGTTGTAAAAACAAATGTTAAATATTGTTTGTACAATAAGATATGCCGGCAATGGTGCAGTGAGGTATAGAATTCTCTGTTGCCCCACAAAAAAATAGAGGTGATGGGGATAAGAGAAGGGAGCAGTGTGACACAAGGGAGGGTAGATTTGGGATACTGGTAATCAAAACACCTGCTGTCTTGGCATGGATGGAGGGGAGAGATGGGGAAAAATTTTTCAGCTGAAAATCTTGTAGTAGTGTATGTTGAAAACTGAAACTAAATAAATAATTTCTTAAAAAGAAAAAAAGGTTTTTCCAGGAATTGTAGAAAATGATTGAAAACAATGCAATCTGGGACATAGAGTGTGAGAGGAGCAGCAACAATTCCAATTCCACTTTATCATAGAATTCATAGGTGATGGGAAGGAAGGAAGAAGTTTTTCAATGACTAGAAATATAGCAAGGGTGACGCTATGAAAGTGTTTAAAAGCAAAAAAAGCATTTTTTATTGGATTATGGGGATAGCAGGGGTGCACTGGAATATAATGAATGGGGGGTGGAACAATATGGTACAAACTGCCCTTTAGGAAGATTAGTTGGACAGATATGTGAAGGAAAAACTGGAGTAGGGAAAAGAGGGAGAAAATTTTAGATATGAAGGACATTCTTTGAAAATTCATGCCTTGTCTATTCTCCTTTTCTGCAGTCCATGGTAATTTAATTAGAGTGAAGACTTAAAAAACATGAAAATTGAATTCTTGCAAGTGGAGCCAAGATGGGGAGTAAAAACAGGAACTTCTTTGAGCTCTTCCCCTAAGGTCCTCCAGACACCTGTAAAAATGACTCTGAACAAATTGTAGAGCCAGAGAACCCACAGAATGACTGATTGAAACAAATCCCCAGCCCAAGACAACCTAGAGAATAAAAAGGAAGACACTTTTGCATTGGGGAGAGAGTGGAGCACAGTCCTGTGTGGGTCATAGTGGCATAGGCTTGTCAGAGAAATCCTCAGGGGACTGAATCATTGGCAGCTGAGGCAGTTTACGGACTTCTCAGCACACAGATGCTGAAGCTGTCAGTGGGAGAACTCTGTAGGACATGGGGGGAGGAGTAGTGAGGAGTTCAAGGTCTAACAAGATTGGTCTCAGCCCCAGGGCAATGGTGGTGGCCACAGCAGCAGTAGCAACAGCAGCAGCAGCAGTGGCTGCTTGTGGAATTCTGGGCCCACAGACTGTGGGGGATAGGGTGGTTGATATAAAATCCTTGAAACTTGGGAAAGTACACCCACAACCACACCCACCCAAACTGGAAGCAAAATCCTGCCTTGACAAAGAGTTGGAAAGCCAAGTATTTGGCTGTAAAGATGAGTAAACATTGTAAAAGACCTCAGACTATAGAATCTTACTTGGAGGACAAGGAAGATCAAGGCATACAACCAGAGGAGGACTACAGAATCAAAACTCCTGCATCAAAAGCTTCCAAGAGGAACATGAATTGGTCACAGGCCATGGAGACCCTCAGAAAGGATTTTGAAAATCAAGAAAGAAAAGTAGAGCAAAAATTGGGAAAAATAGTGGAGCCAGAAGAAAAGGTCCCACATCTATTTTGCTTGGGAGGCTAGGGACATCAACAGAAAAAGTCTCTTGTTCTGTAAAAGAAGAAGACCTGTGATATCCCCGCAAGCCCCACCTCAGTGACCAACAGGAAATCTAGAGCCCCAATAGGTGTGAAGCTGGTAAGTACTCACACCAGAACCCCAGGCATGCCTTAGTGCAGACAGGGGAAATGGGCAGAAACCAGCAAAGATGGGATTTACCAGACACTGAGCTTGTCCATGCTCTAGGGAAGACCTAGGAGAGTAGGATACCTCCTGTGGGCAGACCACCAATTCCCCACACCTCCCTCTGTGTGCTTCAGGGTAACCCTGGGGAAGCTGAGATAGACTTCTCCTGCCTCTAACTTGGCATACATCAGCTAACTCTAGCTCAGTACCAGGTGAGCTGCAGTATTATATAGCTTCTAAATGAAAAAACCAGAAGCCACACACACAAAGTCAGTAACCAAGCCCATAGCCACAAGCACAAGAAGCATGGGACAGAGCCCCTGGCCTCAGAAGCAGAGATTCATTTTAAAAGCCAGGAAAAAGGCAATCACCATAAGGAAGAAGCAAATCAGAAAAGCAGAGATCATAGAATCTTACTATGGGAAAAGTGAATATCAAAATATAAATTCAGAAGGGAACAACACTGAAAATATATCCACATCTGAAACCTCAAAAGAGAATACTAACTGGTCTTAAGCTCAAAAAGCATTCTTGGAAGAGCTGAAGAAGGATTTTAAAAGCCAAATTATAGAGTTAGAAGAAAAAATTAGCCAATGATTTTATAATTCAATTGATAAAATGAAAAAAAGAGTTCACTGAAGAGAACAGCTCCTTAAAAAGTAAAATTCGTGAAATGGATAAGGAGGTGAAAAACCTAAATGGGCAAACTGGACAAATGGAAAAGAGGGCATAAAAGCTAACTTGAGAAAATAATTTATTAAAAATTAGAATTGGGCAAGTAGAAGTTAATGATTCTAAGAGATATCAAGAAGCAGTCAAACAAAATCTAAAGAATGAAAAGATTAAAAAAAATGTAAAATATCTTATTGGAAAATCAACTGACCTGGAAATTACATCAACAAGAGAAAATGTAAGAATTTTTGGTGTACCAGAAAGCCATGACGAAAAAAGTGCCTAGACAGTATCTTCCACGAAATCATCAAAGAAAAGTGTGAAGAGGTCCTAGATCCAGAGGGCAAAATATTCATCAAAAGAATTCACTGATTACGTCCTGAAAGAAACCCGAAATTGAAAATGTCAAGGCATAGTGTTGCCATATTCCAGAACTCTCAGGTTGAGTAGGAAATAAGCAGAAAAAAACAGTTCAAATATGGAGGAACTACAGTCAGGATCACACAGGACCTTGCAGCTTCTACATTTAAAGATTTGAAAGAATGGAGTATGATATTCTCTAAGGCAAAAGAACTTGGACTACAACCAAGAATCAATTACCCAGCAAACTGAGCATAATTTTTCAGGCAGGGAGATGGACTTTCAAAGATAATAGGGATCTTCAGACCTTCCTGATGAAAAGGCAGAGCTCAATAGAAAATTTGATCTTCAAATTCAAGACTGAAGAGAGGCATAAAAAGGTAAACGGGGGGGAAAAGAAAAAAAACCTTATTACTAAATATGGGCAAACTGTTTACATCACTGTATAAGAGGAAGACACTTGTGAATCGTGTGAATTGTATATTATGACATTAAAAAGGAATATACATAGATAGAAGGAGTGGATATAAATTAACTAATGTGATGATAAAAAATGTAATTAAATGGTGTGAATGGATTCAAATGGGAGAAGAGGAAAGAAGGAGGTATAAAAGTGTAAATTGCGACACATGAAAAAGCACAAAAAATATTATAGTAGAAGAAAAGAACGAAGGTAGTTGAGCATTATTTGAGCTATACTGTCATCTGATTTTGTTCAAGGAGGGAACAATACATTCATTTAAGTACAGAAATCTAACTTACTCTACAGGCAGTAGGAGTGGACAGGGAAAGAAAAGGGAGGATGCGGCTGGAAGGGAGGGAAGAAATAGAAGAGAAAAGGGAAATGAAAGGGAGAGCAACTGATAGAAGTGAGGGAAAATTCAAAAAAGTATAACTTTTTGGGGGGAAGGGAAAAGGGAGAAATAAAAGCACAAACAGGGGAGAGGGAAATAGCAAGCAGAGAATAACATATATAGTAATCATAACTGTAAATTTGAATGGGATGACTTCTCCCATAAAATGGAGGCAGATAGCAGAATGGATTCAAAACCAAAATCCGACAATAAATTGTTTTCAAAAAACACGTTTGAAACAAGGGGATACCCACAGGGTAAAGGTAAAAGGTTGAATTACAATATATCATGCACCAGTTAATGCAAAAAAAGCAGGGATAGCAATCCTAATCTCAGACAAAGCAAAAGAAAAAATAGATCTAATCAAAGAGATAAGGAAAGAAACTATATCCTGCTAAAAGGCATCATGGAAAATGAAATAATATCATTACTAAAAATCTATGCAACAAATGGTACAGCATTAAAATTCTAAATGGTGTTACAGGAAGAAATAGACAGCAAAACTACAAGGGTGGGGGGCCTCAACCTCCCCTTCTCTGAACTTCGTAAATGTAACCTCAAAGTAAACAAGAAAGAAGTTAAGGACATGAATAGAATTATGGATAAGATAGATATGATAGAACTCTGGAGAAAAATGAATGGAGATAGCCAGAAATAAAGATCTTTCCTCAGTGGTATATGGCAGATACACAAAAATTGACCACGTACTAGGGCATTAGAACTTAACAACCCAGTGTAGAAAGGCAGAGATAGTAAATACAGCCTTTTGCAGAACATGATGCAATAAAAATATATGTAATAAAGGGCCAGGGAAAGATAGAAGAAAAATTAATCAGAAATTATATAATCTAATAGCAAATAGTGAGTAGGTCAAACAACAAATCATAGAAACAATCACTGTTTTCATTCAAGAGTATGATAATGATACAATCTCTCAAATTTTATGGGATACTGCAAAAGCAGTTTTTAGGGAAAGTTTTATATCTTGATTGCCTACATGAATAAAATAAAGAAAGAGGAGATCAGTAAATTGGGCATGCAGCTGAAAAGCTCGAAAAAGAACAAGTTGAAAATTCCCAGGCTAATACAAAATTAGAAATACTGGGAAGCAAAGGAAAGATTAATAAAATTGAAACTAAGAAAACTATTGAACTAATAAACAAATCAGGAGTTGGTTTTATGAGAAAAAGAATAATAAAATTAATAAACTTTTGGTCAATTTAACTTAAAAAAAGAAAGAAGAAAACCAGACTACCAATACCAAAAATGGAAAGGATGAGCTCATCTCCAATAGGAGGAAATTAAAACAATAATAAGAAATTATTTTGCCCAACTGTATGCCCATAAATTCGATAATTGACATGAGATGGATAACTATTTGAAAAGATATGAATTGCCCAGACTAACAGAAGAGGAAGTTGAGTACTTTTAAATAATCCCATCTCAGGAAAAAAAAAATTGAACAAGCCATCAATGAACTCCCTAGGAAAAAATCTCCAAGGCCAGATGGATTGACAATGAATTCTATCAAACATTTAAAGAACAGTTAATTCCAATACTATATAGACTATTTGGGAAAATTGAGGAAGAAAGAGTCCTCCAAAATTCCTTTTATGATACAAATATTGTTTTAATACTTAAATTAGAAAGAGGGAAAACACAGAATGAAAATTGAAGACCAATTTCTCTAATGAATATATATGCAAAAATTTTAAATTAGATTTTAGGAAAAAGAATACAGCAACTTATCATGAGAATAATACATTATGATCAGGTAGGATTTATATCAGGAATGCAGGGCTGGTTCAATGTTACGATAACTATTAACATTATTGATGATATCAACAACACAACTAATAGAAACCACATGATTATTGCAATAGATGCAGAAAAAGCTTTTGTCAAAATACAACACCCATTCCTACTGAAAACACTGGAAAGCATAGGAATAAATGGAACTTTGCATACAATAATAAGCAGTATCTGCCTAAAATCTTCAGCAAGTGTTATATGCAATGGGGATAAGCTATATACATTTCCAATAAGATCAGACGTGAAACAAGGATGTCTTTCATCACCACTATTATTCAATATGGTACTAGAAATGTTAGCTGTGGCAATGAGAAGAAAAAGAAATTGAAGGAATTAGAATGGGCAAAGAAGAAACTAAGTTATCACCCTTTAAAGATGATATGATGACATATTTAGAGAATCCCAGAGAATCAAGTAAAAAAAAAACCTACTTGAAATAATAACTTTGGCAAAGTTGAAGGTTAAAAAATAAACCCACACAAATCTTCTGTATTTCTATATATTACTAACAAAGCCCAACAGCAAGAGATAGAAAGAGAAATTCCATTTGAAGCTGTGGTAGATACTATAAAATATTTCGAAGTCTACCTGCCAAAACAAAAACAGGGACTATATGAATGCAATTACAAAACCCTTTTTGCACAAATAAAGTCAGATCTAAGTAAGTGGAAAGGCATCAGTTGCTCGTGGGTTTGCAGAGCAAATATAAAAAAATGACAATTCTACCTAAATTAATTTATTTGTTCAGTGCCATTCGAAGCAAACTACTAGATAATTATTTTGTAGCACTAGAAAAAATAGTATCAAAACTCATCTGGAAGAACAAAAGATCCAAAATATCAAGGGAGCTAATGAAAGGAAATGCTAGGCAATGTGGTCTAGCTCCACCACATCTCAAATTGTATTATAAAGCAGCAGTTATCAAAACTACTTGGTACTTACTGGTTAAGAAACAGAAGGATAGACCAGTTAGGTACCCAAGACGTAGAAGTCAATGAATATAGCAGTCTACTGTTTGATAAACCCAAGGACCCCATCTTCTGGGATAAGAACACACTGTTTGACATAACTACTTGGAAAACTATAAAATGGTGTGGCAGAAAATGAGCAAAGACCAATGCCTGACACCATACACCAGAATAAAGTCCAAATGGGTACATGATCTAGGTGTAAAGACTGAGAATATAAACAAATTAGGGGAGCAAGCACTAGTTCATTTTTTAGATTTATGGAGAATGGAGAAATGTATGACCAAACGGAAGATATTGAACATTATGAAATACATAATGGATAATTTTGATATAATAAATCAGAAAGATTTTGAACAAGTAAAGCCAATGCAATCAAGATTTGGAGGGAAACAGAAAACTGGGAAAGAATTTTTACAACTCTTGTCTGTGATGAACACATCGTTTCTAAAACATATAAAGAACTGAGTCAAAGTTACAAGAATACAAGTCATTGCCCAACTGACAAACAGAGGATATGAACGAGGAAGAAAATGAAGCTATCCATAGTCATATGAAAAATGCTCTAAATCACTATTGATTAAAAACCATGCAAAATGACATCTCAAGGTTGTTTTAAGTTGCATTTCTCTAATCAAAAATGATTTAAAGGATCTTTTCATATGATTATAAATTGTTTTGATTTCCTCATTGGAAAACTGCCTGTTCATATCCTTTAACCATTTATCAGTTGGGGAATGACTTGCATTTTTATAGATTTGATAGTTTTTTATATAGTTGAGATATGAGACATTTTTCTGAAGAACTGTCTATAAAAATTTACCCCAGTTTTCTGTTTTCTTCTGATCTTGGCTACATTTGTTTTATTTGCACAAAACCTTTTTAGTTTAATATAATCAAAAATATCTATTTTACATCTCACAACACTCTCTGTCCCTTGTTAGTTCACAAATTGTTAATGATTATTTGTTTAAGGATACACTATACAGTCACTAAGGATATCTAGGCATCAAAGAAACCTTTCAAGTGGTGAGTTGTTTCGTGCAACGTTAGTACATACATTATTAATATGAATATGTTAAAAGATTATTGTGGGATAAATACCTGTGATGTTAGAATGATTATACCAGGGTTATTCAATGTTGATATTTATCAATATGTTAATAATATCTATCTATAAGTTATACCTTGAGTAATTTTGTGAAGGACTGAAAAATCTTTAAGTGATGGTGCTACTGAATCACTTTTAAAAAATTTTGATGGAATCCCTGGGTTTGAAGATTTTTTCCTCAGAGGGAAACATAAGGAGCAGAATTTGTGAAACATACCTCCATACGTGAGACTGTCTCGGTCTTCTCTAGGAGAGAGAAGAAAAATTGGAAACTCTTCTTCCTTAAGAGTGGTTTGAGACAAGTTGTCACACAATAAAAGTTGGGATATGTAATCTATGCTACAGTATCTGGGTTTGTTTTTCTCCCTTCCCTAGGTTGCCTTGGCATTTGCACTTCCCAGCTTCCCTGAGAGTCATGGGGTGGGCTGTGGTGCATGAGTCCATGGGACATAAGGGGCTGAAGCTGTAGTAGGCAAAGATGACACAATAGAAAGCCCACAGTAAATGCTGGAGCAGAGAAAGTGTCAAAAGACAAAGTGTCATACATATCAATCCTGCTGGGCTAATGAAATGGGGAAGATTGTTATTCCTTAACCCATATTTAAAATGAAGAGAATAATAGCACCTAATTTCCAGGACTGTTATGATGGTCAAATGAGACATAATTAGGAAGTGCTTAGTACAGTGCCTGGCACATAAGCAAGTGCAAAATCTATGTTAGCTGTCATTTTTATTATTCTCTCCACAACCTCATACATGAAGACCTTGCATCCTACTTTCTTGATAAAATGGAGCCTGTTTTCCTTAGACTTCTCTTTCTCCCTTTGCCTATACCAAAAACCTTTGATATTGCTTCTCCTCTATTCTCTTCACCTATCCTTCAAATTCTGATGAAAAATGATCTTTGGTGAGATGAGGGGAGGAGACCTGAAGTCTAATCCCTCAGTGTCTGCCTTTGATTCTATCACTTCTCATTATTTTCAACAAATTTCTTTCTCAGCAATCCCCCCTCTTATCTTTAGTGTCTCCCCTCACCTGTCTCACCACCTGTAGCCTACACACATGTCCAATTGTCCTCTATCCTTAAAATTCTTCTGTTAGACACTCAGGTTATGTTATATTCTCCCTTATTCTGCTCGAATCTTGATAAAAACTGATTCCATCAATTATCTCCATTTCCTTTGTTCTGACTCTTCAATCCTTTTCAATGTGGCTTCTGAACTCATCACTTGACTGAAACTGCTCCCTGTCTCTGTTCTTTCTGTGTGTCTCTCCTCTGTCTCTGCTTCTCTCTGTCTGTTTCTTTATCCTCAATGAAAGAGTTAAAATCTATTTCATTACTACAATTTTATAGAAGAAATAAGCAAAATCATAGGATGTAGGCCTTATCTATTTCAAATTCCTAGTATTATAAAAAAAAAAACATGCAATGAGAAATTAGTAAACTGAGACCCAGAGTGGCTCAGTGCTTTTCTAATGATCACATACTATTTCCATTAAATAATTAGAGCCTCACCCAAGTCACATAATTCTTAATTCAGTTCTACCAAACTACAATACTCAGAAATAGTTGTGATAAGTAAAACACTTTCTTAGAGAAAGGTCAATTAATTTCTGAGATATGCTGAGCAATCCAGAGATTTCTGTCTTTGATTTGAGAAGAGATTCCATTGGTAGGACAAAATTTCCCTCTTCACCTTAAGGAGTCTGGACTAGTTTTTAGGAGATGATGGCACCAGAGTGTTGGATTTGGAGTCATAAAGAGTCTACTTCAAATTCTGTTTTACACATTGACTGTGTGACCTCAGACAAGTCCTGTAACCTGTCTGAACGTCTATTTCCTCATTTGTAAAATGAGAAAGCTGGATTCAATATTCTCTCAGGTCCCTTGCAGCTCTCTAAGACGGTCTAATTGCTTCCTTGGCAACTTCAAGAATCGAGGGTCTGAAGTCCAATCAGCATCTCCCTAACTCTCTGGAAGTGTTTCTCAGGACGTCTTCTGCCCTTGAGAAAAAGGAGAATTAATCCACATTATCACACTCATTAAAGTTACGATAGAGGACAAAGCAGATACCAGCTCAGTTTTTTGGGTCCCAGTGGAAATCTCCAAAAAGTCTACTGATGTCTGAGAGCAACATAGCCGCTAGCGGAAGACCTAGGAGAGTTGAAATTTCAGTCTTTCGTCAGTCTCATGTCCAACAGACCTGAGAAACATACCAGTGATAAATCACAATAAAACAGCTAGGTAGTTTCCTTTGGTGGATTCAGAATGTGTCCCTAGCATCCTGTGCCAAGTCAGCCTTCAATAAAGCCCATGAGATAGCCTCCCTAATTGTCTTACACAGGCTCAAGAGGCCCAATTTAAAAGTGTCTATTAACAGGGAGCAAAGTTGGGAGGAACCCAAATTTTAAATCACTCCTGGAGCGGATGTCTTAAAAAGTAGCAGAAGTTGAAAATTGTTTGAAATGATCAACTGAGTTTTAAAAAGAGAAAGAAAAAATTTATTATTGTCCAAACTTCTGACCTAACATTTAGATTTTTTAAAGAATTATTTTTTCCACTTAGCTTTTGTACCTCTTTTTCCATTTGGCCAATTTTACTTTTTGTGGAAGTTTTTCCTTCAGTACATTTTTTTTTCCATTTGGCCAATTGTATTTTTTAATGAACTTTTTGTTCAGTCAACTTTTGTCCTTCCTTTTTCAACTTCTGTCTACCTCACATACCTCTCACTTGTTTTCCTGATGTTTTTTCTTCTACTTCTCTTTTTTTGATTTTTGAAATCCTTCTTGAACTATTCCAAGAAGGCCTTTGGGGCTTGAAATCAATGCATATTCCCCTTTGAGATTTAGATATAGGTACATTGACAATGTTGTCACCTTCTACATTTGTGCTTTGTTCTTTACTGTCACCATAGTAACTTTCTATCATCGATGTTTGTTTCTACTTCTTCCTCATTTTTTGAGGGTCAATTCCATGTCTTTTAAAGTTGAGCTGTCCTCCTGGGACACAAGATGCACTATCCTAGGTTTCTTGTGGTGGAGGCCAGGGAACTGGTTACTGACTTTTTCCACTGAATCCTCAGGTCCTGGTGGCTGGAGATTATAGTGGTTTGGCAGCTTACTTTGTTCTGAGCTGGGATTCTCGTGTTGGTGGCTGCCATCTGCAGAGGCGAGATGAGGTTTTTCTGCTTTTCCCAAGAGCTGCACTGAAGCATATTGAGGTCTGGCCACTGAAGGATATCTTTTAGCCCTAACCTGCACTGAAGCATGTGTAGGTCTTGCTGCTGGAGGATGCTTGCTCACCTTGGCTGCACTGAAGCATGTAGTGGTTCTTGGAGCTGGAATCTGCTATTTCCCTTTGTTATAACAAGGCATATGAGAGATTCTGGTTTTGGCATTTGCCTGGTCCATCACATTGGGGCTCAAGCTGTCTAGCTGGTTTGCTGAGGTGGGACTTGCTGCTGTCTTGCTTGGACATTTCCTTTTCTGAAATGCACTCCCTTTTATTTGAGTAATATGGACCTTTCTTCCTGATCCTGCAAGTCTTCCAGGGTAAAAGATTGTTTTACCTCACCTGTCCCTTGGCTCTGCTTTTCTATCATTTGTCTTTAGATGCTATTTTTTTTTTTTTTGCTTATTTGAAGGTGAATATGGAAGAACTACAGTAATTTGCTACTTATTCCACAACCTGGGTTCCTAGAGTAACATGAAATTGTCACTGCCCAAAAAGAATTAATAGAATTAAAAAAAAAACTTTAAAAATTCAATAAAAGAGATTGAGAAAAATAAAAAAATAAGAAAATCCATGAAAAACAAACAGATTATAAACGAAAGTCAACCAATTGGCAAAGGAGATTCAGAATCTTAAGGAAGAAAACAAGTCCTTAAAAATTAGAATTAGGTAAGGGAAAGCCAACAAAGTTATAACTGACCAAGAAATAATGAAACAAAATATAAAGAATGAAAAAATAGAAGCATAGTGAAAACAGCTGGTCTGGGGAACAGATCAAGAAGTGAAGCATAAGAATAATCAGAATACCTGAAAGTTATGATAAAGAAAAGCATTTTGACACAATAATGCAAGATATAACTAGTGAAAATTGTTTCAAAGCATTAGAACAAGAAGAGAAAATAGAAATAGAAAACATTCACTGATCATCACCTTATAAGGTTCCTAGGAGAGAAACCAAAAGGAATGTAATAGTCAAATTTCAAAATCCTCAAGTAAAGGAGGAAATATTATGAGCAACAAGAAAAAAAATAATCCAAATATGACGGAGTGACAGAATTACACAAGACCTAGCAGTGGCTACATTAAAAGACCACAAGTCTTGTAATACTATATATTGGAGAAATAAGTGGGGATAGGGCTGAAAATATCATGCCTAGTAAAGTCAAGTACATTCTGAGTGAAAAAAAATGGATATTGAATGAATTAACAGACTTTCAGGATTTTGTTGTAAAAGAATAAAACTTAATAAAGTATTTAGCATATCAGATCCAAGAGAAATATAATGTAAACAGTGAAGACTAATTAAAGGGACTCAATAATGATAAATTGTTTTCTTTTTATACATAATAATGTAAACTATATGCCTAAGATTTTCTTGTATAATTGGGTAGTTCAAAAGAAAGACTGACGTAGAACTGAGTGTGATCTGATCTTAAAAAGAAAAATGTTGTAGGAAAAGGTAAAAAGAGTAATTATCTCATGCAAATGAAGTGTGAGAGAAAGAGCTGATACAAAGGAATTAGGTGGGGAGTAGGGCTGGTAGTTGTGGACTTATACTCTCAATGGGAAGAGATAAAAGAGGAAAAAATACACACACACACACAAATGCTATAATGGTCTTCTAAATTCAGAAAGAAACAAGAGAATAGGGAGTTTGGAAGGTAGGAAAGGATAAGGGAGGGATTTTTCAAAGGAATCTTACTCATATCAGATCTGGGTTAAAGATAGAACCACATATACATTTTGAAGGGTATAAAAGTTTTCCAAATCTATAAAGAAATAAAAAGGTGAGGAAATAGGATGAGGTAGAGAATTGAAGCGTGTGTAGATTAATGGAAATGAGATAAAGAGGGAACCTGGAATATATATATGTATATATATATATATAAATCGTGTGTGTGTGTGTGTGTGTGTGTGTGTGTGTGTGTATTCCATATATACCTGGAAGAATATAAAAGTATTTGAAATTCAGATAGAAAGAAGAGAACAAGGTGATACGGCAGGGAGGGAGAGGATAAGGGAGGGATTCTTTGAGGATAGGGTAGGTTAGGGAATAGGAGGGTAAAGTAGTACATAGAAGTAAAACAGAGGAGTCAGAAGGGATAGGAATAAGGTGAAAAGTGAGGAAAATAAACAATAAGTAATCATAGCCTAAAATGTGAAAGGTAGTTTCAGGAAATCTTATAAAAATGAGCCACACACAAACGTAAAATACAGATCAGGAGTAGAATTTATTATGAAAAAAGAAGGGCTAGTAATCATGATCTCAGATTTAACAAAGTTAAAGCTAAAATAGATTTAATCAAAGAGAAAAATAAGGGATCTACATTATGTTAGCCATATCAACCTATGTTATTTTAGACTATTTAAAATAACTAGATAGCATAAGGTTGGATTATTGCTGTGATGTAGGACATGATGAAATGATGGATTTAGAAAAATATCACTTAGACATATGAAGAAATATGTTATCCATCTTCAGAGAAACAGAGGACAAGTGGAAAGAAGCATAGGACAGACTTACATATATGCCTGTGAATGTATATCTGTACATACGTGCATGTTTATATCTATGTCAATGTATGTATATATGTAGATTGATACACATGAACACAGAGAAAATGCACATATACATGTGTGTATACATATATGTGTATGAGTGTATACATACACATATGCACATGTAGACTGCGGGGGGGAAGGGAACTTGAGGAAGAGGAAAGAGAAAGCAATAAAGTAAAAATTGCACAACAGAGAACAAAAGAAAACATGCAAAGAAACAATGATAAGATGGACAGCTTTGGACTCGATGTGTAGTATTTATTACACAGGCTTTCTTGAAATGGAAATTTATTGCTTTATATTTTGTATCTTCTATTATGTTCTGCTCTATCCATGTTATTTTTTTCTTAAAAAATAAAAATAATGCATGTCAAAAATACTTCCTTGAGGGACAGACTCTTATTTGATCTCAGGCAGCCCCCACAGCTACTAGTTACTCAGCTCCATCAACTACTCATCTCCTACCTTCCCCTGGAACCAGTAGAAGCTGCTCATCTTGAAAGTTTGCGTCCTTAGCCAGAAATTGATTGTGGGGGATGGGGGGGCAGCAGGTAGACTGACCTGCAACAAGCAAGGTAGAACTCAAATCAAGACCATTTATCCAGAGTCCTGCCAGAGGCCTATTTATCATATACATACATACATACATACATACATACATACATACATACATATATGTAATCAGTCCTTCTGGATATAAGGGCTGCTGTGGCATGTGGAAAGAATTTCTCATGTATGCATCCTTAGTGGCACAGCAAGACAAAAAGATAAAGTCACAAGCCTGCCAGCATAGGATCAACTATAAAATACAGAGAAGATAATCTGTGTTGTCCATTGGCAAAAGACAGTCCTTGAGGGCTTGGGGCTATTTATTACAGGAAATGGAAGGGATTACAATTAAGACAGGAGTGGATGGAAAGTCACAGGCAATGTCACTGCTGCTTCAAGTCTTCTCCCTTCTCCCTCCCCCCACTGCAACTATGATTCCAGAGCTCTGTAATGAGCCCAAAGAATTTTGAAACAGCATCAAAATACCTATCATATTGGACTTGCAGAATTATTAGGTGTGTCCAAGTAGAACTGTACTTTAAGATGATCACTTTTTTACGTAGAAAGATTTCAACAAGTGAAATCAGCAGAACCAGGAAAACATTGCACACAGTATCAGTATTATTTTTTGATAATCTACTAGGAATGAATTAACTCTCCTCAGCAATGCAATGATGCAAGGCAAGTACAAAGGACTCAGGAAGGAAAATGTTATTTATATTCAAATTAAGAACTTATGGATGCAGAATGAAGATCAAAGCATATTTTTCAATTATTTCATTTTTCTCATGGTTTTATTCCTTTTTTGATGTTTCTTCTTCCATAACTGTGATGAATATAGAAATATACTTGAGATGGTAACTCATGTGTAAACTATATCAAACTGCTTTCATTTCTGAAAGAGGGGAGATGGGAGTTAAAAAAATTTGGAACGAAAAATCTTGTAAAGACAAATGCTAACATTTTTTTCTTGATATATAATTGGGGGAAAATAAAATACTATTTAAGCAAAAGAGGTCATCACTTTCTCTCTATCTCTGTCTCTGTCTCTGTCTCTGTCTCACTATCTTGCTCTATCTCTGTTTCCCTCTGTCTCTCCTTTCAATGTGATTTATTTTATTTAGTTTCAGTTTCAAATTCTCTCTCCTACCATCCTTTACCCTGCCTGTGGGAAAGAAGAAACGCAATATTCACCACACATTTGAAGTCATACATAATATATTTCCATATTAGTCATGTTGCAAATCAAGACAAATAAGAAAAATGAAGAAAGTGAAAAATATTCTTCCATCTGTACTCAAAGTGCTTCTGATCTATCATTGGATGTAAGGAGTATTTTTCACCATGAGGTCTTTGAAATTATCATTGATCCTCATATTGATCAGAATAGCTAAATTTTTTCCACTTATCATTGCAATCTTGCTGTTAGCATGTATAATGTTCTCTAGGTTCTGCTCACTTGACTTCCCATTACTTCATAGTAGCCTCTCAGTTTTACTTTCTCAAACCACCGCCTTCCTCATTTAGCATTCCTCAAGACTCTATATCACAATTTGTTAAACTATTCCCCATTTGATGGGTATTCCCTCACTTTTCCAATTCTTCGGCATGAGCAAGAGTTGCTATAAGTATTTTTTGCCCATATGTGACCCTTTTCCTTTTCATTTGATCTCTTTGCAATGAGGATCTAGCATTTCTGAATTGAGGGATTTACACACACACACACACACACACACACACACACACACACACACACACACATCCCTTTGGCCATAGTTCCAAATTTTTCTTGAGAATGGCTGAACAAGTTTTCAACTCCACTAACAGTGCGTAAGTGTACCTATTTTTCTACAACCCCTCTAGAATTTGTCAATGTTTTTTTGTAATTCTCATCTCACTTTATAGGTATGAGGTGGTGGTTCAAAATTGTTTTAATTTGCATTTCTCTAATTATGAGTGATTTACAGCATTTTATATGACCATTGATATGTTTGATTTCGTTTTCTGAAGTTTGGCTATTCATATCTCTTGATCACTTATCAATTGGGCAATGGCACTTATTTTTATAAATTTGGCTCCATTCCATATATATTAGAGAAATCAGATTTTTATCAAAGAAGCTTGCTGTAAAATGTTTTCCCCTACTTTCCTATGTTCCTTTTAACTTTGACTGCATTGGTTTTGTTTGTGCAAAATTTTCTGAATTAAAAACAAATCAAGGGGTAGAGCCAAGATGGTGGAATGAGAGCAATTTCTCACCTAAGCTCTTAGACAAACTTCTTCAGATACCTCTAAAAAGTGAAACTGACCAAATTTTGGAGGTGCACAATCCAGTAGGAGACAGACTGTGGCAGATTCACAGATCAGGACGGACTGGAAGGTCCACGGGAAGAATCTGTTCTGCTGGAGTGGAGGAGCACACAACATTCAGCACATAGTGAAGTGCATCCCGCCACAGCAAGGCCGCACAGAAAAGCCCAGTGGCAGTCTGAGGCAGCAGCAGCAGGGTAGAGTGGCAGCCAAGGACGGGAGTCCAGTGGTGTCAAACAAGTGAGAGCCATGGGCGGAGCTCCAGGTGTCAGCAGCAGCTGCTCCTGAGACTATCATCAGGCACATTAAAAGTCTGTAAGTCACTTACTGGAAATTCCAGGAGTCAAAGTGGTGGAATGATTGGTAAATGCTCTTTCCCCCTCCCCTTGTTGACCTTGAAAGAACCATAAAATATTTCCCCAGAAAAATCCTGGAGCACTGAGATTAGCAGAAGGGGCAAACAGTCTCATAGAACATGAGGATAGAAGCCCTACCTCAGAGAACAAGAAAGAGATCCAGAGTCCCAGGGGGGTGGATCCCACAACAACCAACCCTCAGCAATCCAGGGGAAACACGAAGACAATAGAGCAACCAGGTTAATCAATCCCTGACCTTGCCTTTGCTCTAGCTCAATTGAGGAGATCTCCCATGACCAGACCACCCTTCCCCACACTTAGCATGCTCACTGTAGTGCTAATCCGGGAAAACACAAAGAGAAAGAATTCACTTGACCTGGGCTTTCTCATACCAGTCAGTTCAGCACCAGGTTCTTTAGCTTCCAAATGAAGGAACCAGAGGCCACAATACACAAAGTGTCATCATTATGAGTAAGAATAAGCAAAGCAAGAAGGAATAGAAGATAGAATCTTTCTGTGGGGGCAAGGACTGAAACACAAATTGCAAAGAAGGCATTATTGAGACTGTACTCCCTTCTGAAACTTCAGAAGAGACTATGAACTGTTTGCATGTACAAAGAGCACCCTTGGAAGAGCTGAAGAGGGAAATAGAAGAAAACTTGGCCAATGATTTGAAATATATGGAAAAAAGAATTCACTGAAGAGAACAACTCTTTAAAAAGGAAAATTGAAGAAAGTGAAAGGGAAGTACAAAAACTAATTGGAGAAAACAATTCCTTAAAAGGAACAGTTGGACAGATGGAAAAAGAGATGCAAAAGTTAACTGAAGAAAACAATTTGAGAAAAATTAGAATTGAGCAAGTAGAAGCTAAAGGCTCTATGAGACATCAAGAATCAGTCAAACAAAATCTAAAGAATGAAAAGATAGAAGAAAATGTAAAATATATAATTGGAAAAACAACTGACCTGGAAAATAGATCCAGGAGAGAAAATTTAAGAATCGTTGGCCTACGAGAAAACCACAATGTAGAAAAGATCCTGGACAACATCTTCCAAGAAATAATCAAGGAAAATTGTCCAGAAGTGCTAGATCCAGAGGGCAAAATAGACACTGAAAGAATCCAGCGTTCACCTCCTAAAAGGGTTCCCAAACTAAAAATACCAAGAAATATTGTTGCCAAATTGTAGAACTATCAAGTGAAGGAGAAAATACTACAGGCAGTCAGAAAGAAACCATTCCAATATGAAGCAGCTACAGCAAGGATCACACAGGAACTTGCAACTTCTACAATAAAAGATTGAAAGAATTTTAATATGATATTCCATACAGCAAAGGAGCTGGGACTACAACCAAGGATCAATTACTCAGCAAAGTTCAGCATAGCATTTCAGGAAAGAAGATGGACATTCAGTAAATAAGGGATTTATAGACCTTCCTGACAAAAAGGCCAGAATGCAATAGAAAATGTGATCTTCAAATGCAGGTCTCAAGAGAGGCATGAAAAGGTAAACAGGAGAAAAGAATAACTTGTTACTCAATTTGGGCAAACTGTTTACCTCCCTATAAGGGAAGATAATACTTGTTAATATTGAGAATTGTATATTTATTATGAAATATAAAAGGGATAGATAGATAGATAGATAGATAGATAGATAGATAGATAGATAGAGGGAAGGGGTATAAAGTAAATGATGTGAAAATAAGAATGTGATTTAAGTGTATGAAGGGATTGTAACAGGAGATGAGAAAAGAAGGAAGCAGAATATGATAAATTACATCACAGGAAGAAGTAGAAAATTATTACAGCAGAGGCAAAGATGAGAGGGAGATGAGTATCCTTTGAGCAGTACTCTCATCTGATTTGGTTCAAGGAGGGAACAACAAACTTAATTAAGTATATAAATCTAACTAACTCTATAGGCAGTAGGAGGGAAAGGGGAAAAAAGGGAAGAGGAGGTTAAAAGTGAGGGAAGAAGTAGTAAGGATAATGGGGAAAAAATGGAGGGAGGCTGAAAGAAGGAAGGGAAGACTGTGGGAGGTAGTGGTCAAAATTAAAACTTTATTGTGAAAGGGAAGGGAGAAGGGAGAACTAAAAGCAGAAATGATGGGAAAGAGAATGGAGGGAAAGACATAAAACAATCACAACTGTGAATGTGAATGGGATGAACTCTCCCTTAAAACAGAGATGGATAGCAGAATGGATTAAAAACCGTAACTCAACAATATGTTATTTACAAGAAACACATTTGAAACAGGGAGATACACACAGGGTAAAGGTAAAAGGTTAGAGCAGAATATATTGTGCTTCAGCTCATGTGAGAAAAGCAGGAGTATCAATTCTGATCTCAGACAAAGCAAAAGCAGAAATAGAAATAATCAAAAGAGATAAGGAAGGAAACTATATCCTGCTAAAAGGCACCATAGACAATGAAACAGTATCATTACTGACCATATGTGCTTTAAATGGTATAGCATCCAAATTCTTAGAGGAGAAGTTAAGGGAGTTACAGGAAGAAATAGAAAGCATACCTATACTAGTGGAGAATCTGAAACTTCCCCTCTCTGAACCTGATAAATGTAACCTTAAAATAAACTAAAGAAGTCAAAGAGGTGAATAAAACTCTGGATAAGGTAGATATGATAGATCTCTGGCGAAAATTGAATGGGGATAGAAAGGAATATACCTTTTTCACAGAGGTACATGGCACATATACAAAAACTGATTTTGTACTAGGGCATAAAAAACTGACAATCCAGTGCAGAAAGGCAGAGACAGCTAATGCATTCTTCTCACATCATAATGCAATAAAAATTATATGTAATAAAAGGCCATGGAAAGATAGATAAAAAATTAATTGGAAACTAAATAACATAATCCTTAAGAAGGAGTGGATTAAACAACAAATCATCGAAACAATCAAGAACTTCATTCCAGAGAATGACAATAATGAGGAAACCTACCAAATCTTATGGGATACTACAAAGACAGTCCTTAAGGGAAGCTTTGTATCTTTGAATGCATACATGAATAACATAGAAAAAGAGGAGATTGACAAATTGGACATGCAGCTGAAAAAGCACAAATTGAAAATCCCCAAGTAAATACCAAATTAGAAATACTGAAAACCAAAGGAGAGATTAATAAAATTGAAATTAAGAAAATTATTGGACTAATAAATGAAACTAAGAGTGGATTTTATGAAAAAACTTTTAAAATTGATAAACCTTTTGTCAATTTTATTAACAAAAAAACAAGGAAGAAAACCAAATTATCAGTATCAAAAATGAAAGGGGTGAATTCACCTCCAATGAGTAAGAAATTGAAACAATAATTAGAAATTACTTTGTCCAACTTCATGCCCATAAATTCGACAATCTAAATGAGATGGATCATTATTCAAAAAAATATAAATTGTCCAGATTAACAGAAGAGGAAGTTGAATATTTAAACAATCTCATCTCAGAAAAAGAAATTGAATAAGCCATGAATTAACTCCCTAGGAAAATATCTCCAGGGCTGGATGGATTTACAAGTGAATTCTATCCAACATTTAAAGAACATTTAATTGTAATCCCATATAGAATATTTGGGAAGGAGTCCTCCCAAATTCTTTTTATGATGCAAATATGGTATTGTTACCTAAACCAGGAAGAGACAAAATAGAGAAAGAAAATTATAGACCATTTTTTTTTCTAATGAATATAGATGCAAAAATTTTAAATAAGATTTTAGCAAAAAGAATCCAGCAACTTCTCATGACAATAATAGATTATGATCAGGTACAATTCATACCACAATTTCAGGGCTGGTACAGTATTAGGGAAACTATTAGCATTATTGATGATATCAACAACAAACCTAACAAAATCACATGATTACCTCAATAGATACAGAAAAAGCTTTTGACCAAATACATCACCCATTCCTATTGAAAACCCTGGAGAGCATAGGAAAATATTGAACTTTTCATAAAATAATAAGCAGTACCTATCTCAAACCTTCAGCAAGCATTATATGCAATGGACATGCCTTTCCAATAAGATCAGGGGTGATCATTATCACCACTATCATCCGGTATGGTACTAGTAATGTCAGCTGTAACAATTAGAGAAGATAAAGGAATTGAAGGAATTAGAATAGGCAAAGAAGAAACTAAGTTATCACTCTTTGCAGATGATATGATGATATACTTAGAGAATCCCAGAGATTCAAGTAAAAAACCACTTAAAATAATAAACAACTCGCAAAGTTGCAACTTACAAAATAAACCCACACAAATCATTTGCATTTCTATATATAACTAACAAAGTCCAACAGCAGGAGATGGAAAGAGAATTACCATTTGAAGCGAGGGTAGACAGTATAAAATAACTGGGAGTTTACCTGCCAAAACAAATCCAGACACAATATGAACAAAATTACAAGATATTTTTCGCACAAATAAAGTCAGATCTAAGTAAGTGGAAAAACATCAGTTGCTCATGGGTAGGCTGAGCCAATATAATAAAAATGACAATTCTACATAAATTAATTTACTTATTTAGTGCCATACCAATCAAACTATCTGATACTTATTTTCTAGAGCTGGAAAAAGTAATATCAGAATTCATATGGAAGAACAAAAGGTCCTGAATATCAAGGGAACTAATGAAAAGAAATGCTAGGGAAGGTGGTCTAGCTCTACTAGATTTCAAATTGTATTATTAAGCAGCAATTGTCAAAACTACTTGGTACTGGCTAAGAAACACAAGGGTAGACAAGTGGAATAGGTTAGGTACTCAAGACACAGTAGGCAATAAATAAAGCTAACTGCTGCTGTTTGATAAACCCCAGGACCCTAGCTTCTGGGATAAGAGCTCACTGTTCAACAAAAATTGATGGGAAAACTGGATAAGTGTGGTGGAAAATAGACATAGATCAATGTCTGCCACTTTACAAAAAAATAAAGTCCAAATGAGTACTTGATCAAGTTATAAATATTAATACTCTAAACAAATTAGTGGATCAAGGAATAGTATATTTACCATATTTATGGAGAATGGAAGAATTTTTGACTAAATGAGAGATAGAAAACATTATGAAGTTCAAAATGGATAATTGTGACTACATTAAATTGAAAAAGTTTTGCACAAACAAACCCAATGCAACCAAGATCAGGAGAGAAGCAGAAAACTGGGAAAGAATTTTTGCAACTAGTGTCTGTGATAAAGCCCTCATTTTTAAAATATATAGAGAACTGAGTCAAGTGTATAAGAATACAAGTCATTCCCCAATTGATAAATGGTTAAAGCATATGAACAGGAAGTATTCAGAGGAAATTGTTAAAGATATTTACAAACAAATGAAAAATGCTCTAAATCACTATTGATTAGAGAGATGCAAATTAAAACAACTCTGAGATACCACATCACACCTATCAGATTGGCTAACATGACAAAACAGGAAGATGATCAATGTTGGGGAACATGTGGGAGAGTTGGAACACTAATTCATTGCTGGTGGAGCTCAGAGTTGATCCAACAATTCTGGAGAGCAATTTGGAACTATGCCCAAAGGGCTACAATAATGTGCATATCCTTTGACCCAACAATACCATTTCTAGGATTTTACTCCCAAGAGATCATCAAAATCGGAAAGGATCCCACAGGTACAAAAATATATATAGTAGCACTTTTTCTGGCAGTCAAAAACTCGAAATCAAAAGGACGCCAATCAATTAGGGAATGGCTGAATAAGTTGTGGTATATGAATGTAATGAAATACTATTGTGCTATAAGAAATGGTGAACAGGAAGACTTCATAGAGGCATGGAAAGACTTATATGATCTGATGCTGAATGAAAGGAGCAGAACCAGGAGAACTTTGTACACAGCAACAACCACAGTGTGCCAGGATTTTTTCTGGTATACTTAGAACTTCATTTAAATGCAAGGACCTAAACAATTCCCAGTGGTCTTTTGGAGTAAAATGCCTTCCACATCCAGAGAAAGAACTATGGAATTCAATTGCAGAATGTAGAAGATAATTTTTTTTGTATGACTTTTTGGTTTGTTATATGATTTCAACCATTCATTTTAATTCTTATATACAACATGACTATGGTGAAAATATATTTAACAGAAATGTATGTGTAGAATCTATATAAAATTGTATGCCATTCTGGAGCAGGAGGATGGGGTAGAGAGGGGAATAAGAGGGAAAGAGAGGGAAAAAAATCTAAGCTATATGGTAGTCATTCTAGAACGCTAAAAATAAATAAATAAATAAAGTAAACAAATTATTAATTTTATTTGTCATGATCCTCTCTGTTTCTTGTTTTGTCATAAATTCTTCCTTTACTCACTGATTTGACTGATATTTTTTCCATGCTCAGCTAATTTGCTGTTGACATCACTCTTGCTGATTAAATCATGTACCAATTTTGTACTTATCTCACTATATGGTGTGAAATGTTAGTTTATGCCTATTTTCTGTCAAACTGATTTCCATTTTTCCAGAAGTTTTGTTAAATAGGGAGCTCTTGACTCAATATATTGAATCTTTGAGTATCTCAAGCATTAGGTTACTGTGGTCATTTATTTCTGTATATGATGTACCTATTCTATCCCAGTGATCAACAACTCCTTTTCTTATCAAATTGTTTCAATAATTATTGCCTTGAAGTACATATTGAGATATAGTGTTACCAAACAGCCTTCCTTAATTTTTTCATGAATTCCCTTGGTATTTTAGTCTTTTTGTCTCAAAAGGTGGATTTTGTTATTATTTGTTCTGCCTCTATGAAATAATTCTTTGATAGTCTGGTATATCACTTAATAAGTAAATTAATTTAGGTAGCATTGTAATTTTTATTAAATTGACTCACCCCCCCCCCCATGAACAATAATATGTCTCTAATTGTTTAGATCTGTCTTTATGTACATGAAAAATGTGTTATGGTTATGTTCTCATTATTTCTGTATATGTCTTGGCAAATAGACTCCCAAGTATTTCACATAGCTTGCAATTATTTTAAGAGACATTTTTCTTTCTATCTGCTGCAATTAATCAGAAATACTGATGGTGAAAATGATGTCTCTCTGTATTTTATATCCTCCAACTCTGCTTAAGTTCTTAATTGTTCTGACTAGCTTTTCAGCTGACTCTCTAGTTCTCTAGATATACCATCATATCATTTACAAAAAAGTGATAACATTGTTTTCTCAGTACTTTTGTTTTATTTCCTTAACTTCTTTTTCTTATATTATTGCCATAGCAAGTATTAAAGGATTAAATAATGTTGATGATAATGAAAATCTTTACATTAACCTAATCTCATTGGTAAGCTTTCTAGCTACTCTGCATTACAGATAATGCTGACACTTGATTTAAATAAAGACTACTTATTTTAAGAAAAACTCAATTTATTCCTGTGCTAAGATTTTATAAATAAGGATAAGTGTAGCATTTTGTTCAAAATTTTTTGTGCACCTATTGATATGATCAAAATTTTAAAGATTGGCATTCCAGTTATACTTGTAGGAATTTGATACTATTCTTTTAAAATAGTTTATGTAGTATTGGAATGAATGGTTACTTAAATGTTTCATAGAATTCATTTGCAAATCCATCTGATCTTGAGATTTCATTCTTAGGGAACACATTTATGACTTGTTCTATTTCCATAGAATTATTCAAATATTTTATTTGCTCTTCTGTGAATCTGAGCATTTTTTTTTGTAAATATGTATTCACTTCTTTTAGATTGTTAGATTTGATATATAATTGGCATGTAACTGAGCAAAATAACTCCTAATAAGTGTTTTAATTTCATCTTCATTTGTTGATCATTCACTTGTTTGATTTTTGATAAGTGTAATTTGATGTTCTTTCTTTGCTTTAAAAATCACAATTACCAAAAGTAAATCTATTTTGCTGTGTTTTTTCATAAGATCACCTCCTACATCTATTTATTAGTTTAATGCTGTTTTTAAACATTCAGTTTTATTAACCATTCTTTTGATTGTCAGTATCTCTATATTGGTGTATAATCAAGGGTTTTAAATTTGTTTTGTCTAGTCTTTCTTTTTTTTAATTTGCATGATCACATTATTAATCTACTCGTCCTCTGCTTCCTTGATGTGAACACTTAGAGATATAAAATTCCCTAAATATTTTTTTTGGCTAATATCACAAATTTTGATATGTGCTCTTATTTTTGTTAACAGATTAAATGAAATTCTAGCTTTTTCAGTGATTTATTCTTTGATCATCTCATTGTTTAAGATTAGATTATTTAATTTCCAATTAATGTTTAATCGATGCTTCCAAATCTCTTTACTGAATGGGATATTTATTGCCCGGGAAGGATAAATCTAACGTTTCTGCTTTTCTACAGTTTTGTAAGAGTTTTATGCCCTAATATGTGGTCCATTTTTGTGAAGGTGCATGTATAGCTGAGAAAAAAAGTAAATTCTTTTCCATTCCCATTCAACATTCTCCCAGAAGTGTATTATATCAATTTAAAAAATTCTATTCCCTACTTTAATTTTTTTCTAATTTACTTTATAGTTAGATTTACCTAGATTTAAGGGTGGTAAATTGAGTTTCCTCCATTAGTATATTTTTACTCTCCATTTCCTTCTATAATCCATTTCACTTTTCCTTCACGAATTTGAATGTTATGCCATTTTGTGCTTATATGTTTAATAATTATTTTAATTCATTTTCTTTGGTAAGTCTTAGCAAATGCAGTTTTCATGATTATGTCTTTTAATTAGGTATATTTTTATTTTGCTTTGTCTGAGATCATGATTGCTACTTATCCTTTTTTAACTTCATTTGAAACAAAATAGATTCCGTGCAAACTACTTCATTAAAGTCTATGCATATCTCTTATGAGCAGCATGCTGTTGGATTTTGTTTTATAATCTATTCACAGTTAGGATTGCTGTGTATTTCCATCCGTCCTGGTCTCTTCTATTTATCCTTTTTACTTTTTATCCCATTCCCCCCTCAAAAGTCTATTTTGCTTCTGACCTTTCCTCCCTTAATCTACTCTGCCTCTTTTCAGTATTTTACTCTTTCTAGCCTCTTCCACTCATACTCCCTATTGAGTAACATAAATTTCTTTACTGAACTAGTTCCAGTGTAGAATAAAGTGAGGTTCAAAGGTTTCCCATACTACCCTCATTTTCCCTCTGAATGAAAAAAAAATTCTTCTTTACATATCTCTTGTACGTGATGAAATTTATCTTATTGCTCCCTTCTGTTGCCTCTTACATGAGGATATTCTTCTTTCCCTTCCTTTACTTTTCCTTTGAGATTATATTAACATACCAAAATCATACTCATGACTTCTAAGTAGACTACATTTAGCTACCCTAATGAATACAAAAATCTTCAGGGTTGTATGTATTATCTTCTCATTTCTTAATGTTAGCAGTTCAAGCTTATTAAGCTTTTTATTATTGCTCATTAATGTTTACCTTTCTGTCAGTTTTTCTATTCAGTTCTAGTCTTTTGATCAAGAGTTTCCAGAAATCGTCCATCTCATTAAATATTCATTTTCTATTCGGCAAGATTATGCTCAGTTTTTCTGAATAGGTGATCCTTGGTTTTGATCATATCTCTTTTTCGTTTTGGAATATTATATTCAAATTCCTCTGTTTCTTTATTGTGATAGCTGCTAAATTTTGTGTGATCCTGACTGGTTCCTTCCGTGTTATTTCAATTCTTATTTTCTGGGTGCTTGTTGTATTTGCTCCTTTACTTCGAGCACTAAAATTTGCCAAAAATATTCCTGGGAATTTTTATTTGAGAATCTCTTTCAGGAGGTGATCAGTGGATCCTTTCCATTTCTATTTTGTCTTCTAAGATAGCTAAACAATTTTCCTTCATAATTTTTGTTTGAAAAATGATGCTTCAGATCTTTCTTCAATAATGGAGTTTGAGTAGCCCAACAATTTTAAAATTCTCTGTCAGTGTGTTGGTCAATGCTCTATAGTCTATCAAAGTTGTTATTTACACAAAAGATCGCCATTATATAAATTGTTCTAGTTCTCCTAACTTCATTCTTCATCACTTTATAAATGCATTACCAGTTTCCTGTGAAACAGTTCAATTCACCCTTCAGTGGAACAATGATATTCAATGGCAGGTGGTAATCCTTAGAACCCAGTCACTGAGAAAACAGGACAAGCAAATGTTTTTTCCAGTCCTAATATAAGGATATCTGTACGGTCTGGAAAAGCATGGCAATAGTCCACCGGAGGATTACACATGAACTTGAAGCTGGAGGTGGTGGAGAACATAGTTTCCCACTAAGGAGCAATGCCATTCAATCCAGTGGTCTGAATTGTCTAGGAGAGAGAGGATCAAATTCTATGCAAGTCATCTAGCACAATGCTTTGATCATGAGATAACTGACTGTGAGCTCTAAGAAGAGAAAAATGGTATTGAATTCCTACAGCAATAGGAACTGTGATTTTTGTTGGCTGTTTTTCCTACTTATGTACTGCCATAATGGTCTAGGTGGGAATTTATGATTTCCATGGATGCAATATGTACTTGTTGGAGAGTCCATCCCAGTATAATGGAAAGGCTTTTTGTTATAGTTGCTTCTCATGTTATGTCATTCAAAAGAATGCCATTGCTTTGAGCTTCTTGATTCTATTGTTTGATTGGTAGGGGGAAGCACACCAATAAGAATTCATAAGTTGCAGTCTTAGGAATTCAGATCTACACATGAACCCCTAGCATCCAAAGCAGCAGTCATACAAAAGTGACCTAAGCTGTAAGGGCAATTTGGGGAAGCAAATCAGAGGCACAGATGCACTATCCTGGGATTGAAATCTGGAAATAATCAAAGAATTTGTTGTAAGAAGAGAAATATTAGGACTTTGATTCATGCAGTGTCAGAACTGGAAGAGACCTTAGAGACCATTCTGCTCAACCCCCTTGTATTACATATGAGAAAAATGAAGCTCTTAGAATTTAGATGAGCTGTGCAGTGTGACTTACCAAGTAAATGGCAGAGTTACTCTAGAAGAATCTAGGTCTTATGATTTTTAATCCAATATGTTATTACACTATTTTGTAGTACCTTCTTTAATTCAGAATCTCTAACTTGAAATTCAAGTTAGCTTAATTCAGCAGATGTTTACAAGCACCCCAATGTGTAAGGCTCTTGGTGTGTTCAGGTAGCAAAGATACATTCCTTGCCCTCACAGAGCTCACATTCTACTTGGAATAGAGGGAAGGGTAAGGATACATCATATGTATAGGCATGTATAGTAAAAAGTAGGAATTGATGAGGGCAAAGGAAGGATTAAAAAATTCCTCTCATATGGATCTCATCAAACCATTCTTTATGCTTTCTCAAGATGGAATGAAAAATTCAGTCTACTTGCAGCTGCAGATACAAAGTAGGGAAGAGTTATGATCCTTGTTACATAGAAGTTCAAATAGATTTCCTGCCTTAACTTTTCTTAATTAATGTTGACATTAAAATGCAAAGTGAACTTTAAATTCAGTAGTTGAAATGTGCAATTTTAATAGATTTTTCCAAGAAGTTAAAGGATAAATAGTTAATTTAGTACCCCAGGAAAGAACATTAAACTATGACCAAATATAGTTGCATGGAATTGTCGGGATAATACATGTCTAAATATTTGCTGCCTCGCCTTCATCTTTGTGTGTTTCTTCACTTTCTTTTTTCCCCTTTTTACTGTTTTTCTAGAAGTTTGTCCTCAGGAGGTGAGCATTATTTTGTTTTGTTTTGTTTGTTTTGCATTGGGAGAATTGGCTATAGCAATTTATAAAGACTGTTTTTTTTATGTATGGTGTTTGCCATCCTAGCATCAAAATTAGTGGAAAGAGGGAGCATTCTTATTTGATGAAATCACAGCATTCTGAGGTTTTTAAATATTAATATTAACTGAACCTAAGTTCCTACAAGATTGCTGCAGAATCTATCTGAGCAATATTAAGCAAGTATGCTGTGGAAATATGGCAAAGAGGAAGAAAATGGCAGCTTTCTCTGTCTCATAGAGATTAGGACTGTATCAGAGATATGGTAAAAAAAATTACTCTTCTTGAGTTTCAGTGTTTTCATCTTGATATGGGCTTAGAAATGTGAGTTGAAATCTCAGGTTTTACATCTTGCTCCTCTGTGACTATGGTTAAGTCCTTTCCCCTTTTTCAGTTTTCATTTCATCAATGAAAGTGAATAAAATGTCTATACTCTTTGATCCAGAGATTCCATTGCAAGGCATATACCCCTAAGGACGTCAGGAAGAAAAAAAGACCAATATTTTTAGCACTTTCTGTGATGGAAACACAATAGGTATCTATTGATAGGGACCATGTCTAACACGTTTTGGTTTATTAACGTGATGGAAGGTTACTATGCTAAAAGAAAAAATGAATGAGATGAATATTGAGAAGCAAGGGAAGGCTTATATGAACTTATATGAAGTGAAATAAGGACAAGCAGAAAAACAAGGACAACATTCCCACTAAGTAATGGAAATAATAGCAACAAACTACCTGAAAATGAAATCTTTGAAGCTGTAGTAACCAGAGGTGGAACTTCCAGGAGTCAGGTTGGTGGACTAAGTGATAAGTCACTGTCACTGTCACTCTCCCTGACTGAGCTCTGAAAGTCCAAAAAACATCAGGAAAAACCCTGGAACACCTGAACCAAACAATAAAATAGATGAACCTTTGCTTAATTTGATTTATAAGAAAAGAAAGAACAGAACCGAATTACCAGCATGAAAAAATGAAAGGGTAAATTGACCATTAATGAAGAGAAAATCAAAACAATAATTAGGTGCAATTTTGACCAACTGTACACCAACATAGGTTTAGTGAATTTTAGTGAAATGGATAAATATTTACAAAAATGTAAATTGCTCAGATTAACAGAAGAGGAAATAAAATGCTTAAATAAATCCATTTCAGAAAAAAGAAATTGAATAAACCATCATTGAACTCCCTAAGAAAAAATTTCCAGATCAGATGGGTTTCCAAGTGAATTCCATCAAATATTAAAAGAACAATTAATGCCAATACTATATAAACTATTTGGGGAAATAGGTGAAGAAATCCTACCAAATTCTTTATATAATGCAAATATGGTGTTGACATCTAAACTGGGAAGAGTCAAAACCAAGAAAGAATATTATAGACCAGTTTCACTAAGGAATATAAATGCAAAAATTTTAAAGAAAATACTAGCAAAGAAATAACAGCTATTTATCATGAGGATAATACAGTATAACCAGGTAGGATTTATACCAGCAATGCAGGACTGGTTCAAAATTAAGAAAACTAACAGCATAATTGATCATAGCAATAAGAAAGCAAACAGAAAGCAGATAATTATCTCAATAAATGCAGAAAAAGATTTTGACAAAATACATCATCAATTCCTGTTAAGATATTAGAGAGCATAGGAATGCATGGAGCCTTCTTTAAAGTGATAGGTAGCATCTATCTGAAACCATCAGCAAGCATTATATATAATGGGTAAAAGCTGGAAGCAATTCCAATAAGATAAGGGGTGAAAAAAAGAATGACCATTATCACCACTGATATTCAGTATTGTATTAGAAATATTATTAGCAATAAAAGAAGAAAAATAAAGTAAAAGAATTAGAATACTCAAGGAAGAAACAAAGTTATCACTCTTTGCTGAGTATATGATGGTGCACTTCGAGAATCTTAGAGAATCAAATAAAAGAGTCATTGAGATAATAAATAATTTTAGCAATGTTGCAGGATATACAACAAGCCCACAAAATCATCAGCATTTCTATATATTACTAACAAAGAACAACAGCAAAAGATAGAAAGAGAAATTCCACTTAAAGTTAATGTAGACATTATAAAATATTTGGGAGTCTATCTAAAACAAACATAGGAACTATATGAACACAATTACAAAATACTTTCCACACAAATAAAGTTAGACCTAAATAATTGGAAAAATATCAGTTGCTCATGGATAGGTCAAGCTAATATAATGCAAATGACAATTCTACTTAAATTAATTTACTTATTTAATGCTGTACCAATCAAACTACAGAAATATTGTTTTATAGAGCTACAGAAAATAATAGCAAAATGCATCTGGAAGAAGAAGAAAGGGTCCAGGATATCAAGGGAATTAATGAAAAGAAATTCAAGGGAAGGTGGCCTAGCTTTACTAGTTCTTAAATTGTATTATAAAGTAACCATCATCAAAACTACTTGGTACTGACTAATAAATCAAGTAATGAATCAGTGGAATAGGTGAGGTACACAAGACACAATTTTTAATGATTATAGTAATTTACAGTTTGATAAATCCCAAAGCTCCAACTTTTGGAATAAGAACTCAATATTTAACAAATACTACTAAGAAAACTGGAAAAGATTACAAAAAGTAGGCACACACCAACATCTTACACCCCACACAAAGATAAGGTCATCATTGATGTATGATTTAAATATAAAGGTTGCTACTATTAGCAAATAAGACAGCAAAGAATGGTCTACCTGTCAGATCTATGGAGAAGGGAAGAATTTAAGACGAAACAAGAGAGAGAGAACATTATGAAATGCAAAATAGGTCATTTTGATTACATTAAATTGAAAAGTTTTGGCACAAAAAAAGCTAATTCAGCCAAGATTAAAAGGGAAACAGAAAGCTGGGAAACAATTTTTGCAGTCACTGTCTCTGATAAAGGCCTCATTTCTAAAATATATAAGAACAGAGTCAAATTTATAAGAACATATCATTCCCCAATTGATAAATAGTTAAAAGATATGAACAGGTAGTTTTCAGAGGAAGAAATTAAAGCATTGGTAGGTCTGACCCAATAAATACAATTCATCATGTGAGTTAGGGTTGAAAGGCAAATCTTCAGAGCTTTTCATCTCTACAAAAGTATTCCTTGGACTTCGTATACTAGATAAATATTTTCCCTTCTTGCTGGCTCATTTTCAAAACTTGCCAAATAACCTAAATTAAGGAGAATAATGATGGGATCAAGAAAGTACTGGTTCTAGTGGTAGAGCATTTGGGTCATATCCCATCATTGCTACTGGCTCATTGTCACGTTCCCCTGGCAAATCTCTTCACCTCTTTGGGCCTGAGTTATCCTCTTTTGCCAAATGAAGGAGTTGGACTGGATAATCTCTAAGGCCCCTTCCACCTCTAGATACTATGATCATTTAAAAAATAACTATTTTGTTTTCAGCAATCACTTTTATAAGTCTTAAATTTTTCCCCTTCTTCAACCCTCCCTCCCCAAGACAGAATGCAATCTTGTATGGGTTCTACAGTACATTCTTATTGAACACATTGTCACATTAGTCATGTTGCATAGATGAATTAAAAATAATGGTGGAAAGTTTGAGAGAAACCAAAACAAAACATAACACATGAGAAAATATTCTATTTCATTTGGCATTGGGATTCCATAAATCTTTCTCTGGATGTAGATGGCATTTTGCCTGAAGAGTTCTTTGGGAATGTTTTAGGTCCTTGCATTGCTGTGAAGGGCTAAGTCTATCAGAAACAGTCCTCTCACACTGTGACTGATACTGTGTATAATGTTCTTCTAGTTCTGTTTATTTCATTCAACATGAGTTCACATAAGATCTTCCAGGCCTCTCTGAAGTCCTCCTGTTCATGATTTCTTATTGCACGATAGTATTCCATTACATTAATATGCCACAATGTATTCAGCCATTTCCCAATTGATGGATATCCCCTAGATGGTTCTTAGTGCCAGTAAAGACAGTTTTATAAATATTTTTGTACATGTGGGACATTTTCCTATATTTATGATCTCTTTGGGATACAGTCCAAGAAGTGATATTGATGGGTCAAAGGGTATGCACATTTTTGTACTCCTTTGGACATAGTTCAAAATTGCTTTCCAGAATGTCTGGCTCATCTCACAGTACCAATAACAATGACGTAGTGTTCCAACTCTCCCACAATTTCTCCAACATTTACCATCTTCCTGTTTTGTCATTTTAGACAACTGATAGGTGTGATTTAGTACTTCAGAGCTGTTTTGATTTGCATCTCTCTAATCAATAGTGATTTAGATCATTTTTTCATATGACAATAGCTTTAATTTCTTCCTCAGAAAACTGCCTGTTCATACATTTATGAATTGGGGAATGACTTATATTCCTGTAAATTTGACTCAGTTCTCTACACACTTTAGAGATGAGACCTTTACCACAGAAACAAGTTGCAAAAATTCTTTCTCAGTTTCCTACTTCCCTCCTAATCTTGGCTGTGTTGGATTTGTTTATGCAAAAACTTTTCAATTTCGTGTAATCAAAATTAGCCATTGTACACTTCATAAAGTTCTCTGTCTCCTGTTTGGTCTTAAATTATTCCTTTCTCCATAAATCTGACAAATACTATTCATTGCTCACCTAATTTGTTTATAGTATCAGCCTTTATAACTAAATAATCTATCCATTTGGACTTCATTTTTGTGTACAGCATCGGGCATTGGTCTATGCCCAGTTTCTGCCATACTATTATCCAGTTTTCCCAGCAGTTTTGTAAAAAGTGCATTCTTCTCCCAGAAACTGGGGACCTCGGGTTTATCAAACAGTAGATGGCTATATTCATTGACTGCTGTGTCTCGAGTACCTTACCTATTCCAATGATCTACCCCTCTATTTCTTATCTAGTGCCAAGTTGTTTTGATGATTGCTGCTTTATAATAGAATTTGAGATCCAAGAAGGGGTAGGGCACTTTCCCTAGCATTATTTTCGTCAATTCCCTTGACTTTCTAGACCTTTCCAGATGAAATTTGATATTATTTTTTTTACCTCTAGAAAATAATTATCTGGTAGTTTGATTGATATGACACTGAATAAGTAAATTAATTTAGATAGCATTGTCATTTTTATTATATTAGGTCGGCCTACTCACGAGCAGCAGATGTTTTTCCTATTACTTGGATCTGACTTTATTTGTGCAAAAAATGTTTTTTAATTGTGTTCATGTAGTCTCTAGGTTTATTTTGGCAAGTAGACTCCCAGGTATTTTATAGTGTCTACTATAGCTTTAAATGGGATTTCTCTTTCTATATCTTGCTCTTGGGCTTTGTTAATAATAAAAATGCAGACAATTTATGTGGGTATATTTTACCACCTATAATTATGCCAAGGTTGTTTATTATTTCAAGTAGCTTTTTACTTGATTTTCCGGGCTTCTCTAAGTATACCATCATATCATCTGCAAAGAGTCATAACTTTATTTTTTTCCTATTCTAATTCCTTCAATTGCTTTTTTTTCTCTTATTGCTAAAGCTAACATTTCTAGTGCCATATTTAATAAAAGTGGTGATAATGGACATCCTTGTTTCACCCCTGATCTTACTGGAAATGCATCTAGCTTATCCCCATTGCCTATAATGCTTGCCAGTGGTTTTAAGAAGATATTACTTATTATTTTAAGGAAGGTTCCATTTTTTTCTATGCTCTCCAGTGTTACCAACAGGAATGGGTGTTGTATTTTGTCAAAAGCTTTTTCTGCATCTATGGATATAATCACATGGTTTCTGTTAGTTTTGTTAATATGATCAATAATGCTCATAGTTTTCCTAATATTGAACTGGTCCTGCATTTCTGTGTGTAAATCTTGACTGATCATAGTGTATTGTTCTCTTCATAAGTTGTTGAATTCTTTATTGCTAATGTCTTTAAAATTTTTGCATCTATATTCATTAGAGAAATTGGTCTATAATTTTATTTCTGTGTTTTGGCCAGTCCTGGTTTAGGTATCAGAACCATATTTGCATGAGAAAAGAATTTGGTCGGACTCCTTCTTTGACAATCTTCCCAAATAGTCTATACAGTATTGAGATTAACTGTTCTTTAAATTCTTGACAGAATTCACTGTAAATCCATCTGTCCCTGTAGCCTTTTTCCTAGGGACTCCTGACTTGCTCAATTTCTTTTTCTGAGATAGAGTTATTTAAGTATTTAACTTTCTCTTCTGTTAGTCTGGGTAATTTATTTATTTTTTTTAATTTTCATCCATTTCACTTAAATTGTCAAATTTAAGGACATACAGTTGTGCCAAATAATTTCTAATTATTTTTTAAAAATATCATCCTAGTTGGAGGTCAGTTCACCCATTTCCTTTTTGGAATTGGTTATTTGCTTTTCTTCTTCCTTTTTATTAGTCAAATTCACCAAAGCTTTGTCAATTTTGTTGTTGTTTGTCATAAAACCAGTTCTTGTTTTCATTTATTATTTCAATAGTTTTCTTAATTTCAATTTTATTAATCTTTCCTTTGGTTTTCAGTATTTCTAATTTTGTATTTACTTCGACATTCTCAATTTCTTCTTTTTCTGTTTTTTTTTTTCAGATGAATGTCCGGTTCATTGATCTCTTTTTTTCTCTATTTTATTCATGTAGGCATTCAATAATATAAAATTTCCTCTAAGAATTGTTTTTGCAGCATCCTATAAGTTTTGGTGGGTTGTCTCACTATTGTCATTCGCTTGAATGAAGTTATTGATTGTTTCTGATTTGTTGTTTAATCCACTCATTCTTTGAGATTATATAGTTTGATTTCCAATTAATTTTTAATCTATCTTTCTATAGCCTTTTATTACATGTAATTTTTATTGCATTATGATCTGAGAAGGATGCATTGACTATCTCTACCTTTCTGCACTGAATTGTGAGGTTTGTATGCCATAATACATGGTCAAGTTTTGTATATGTGCCATGTACCACTGAGAAAAAGGTAAATTCCGTTCAAACCATATTCAGTTTTCTCCAGAGATCTATCATGTCTATCTTATCCAGAGTTCTTTTCACCTCCTTAACTTCTTTCCTCTTTATTTTGAGGTTGGATTTATGAAGTTCAGAGAGGGGGAGATTGAAGTATTCCTCATGTATAGTTTTGCTTTCCATGTCTTCCTGTAACTCCCTTAACTTCTCCTCTAAAATTGGATGCTAAGCATTTGGTGCAAATACATTTAGTAATGATATTGCTTCATTTTCTAAGGTGCCTTTTAGCAGGATATAGTTTCCTTCCTTATTGCTTTTGATTAGATCTATTTCTGCTTTGCTTTGTCTCAGATTAGAATTGCTAGTTCTGCTTTTTTTTACATCAACTGAAACATAAGATATTCCGCTCCAACCTTTCACCTTTATCCTGTGTGTTTCCCCCTCTTTCAAATATGCTTCTTTTAAATAACGTATTGTTGGATTGTGGTTTTTAATCCATTCTGCTATCTGCCTCCATTTTATCAGAGAATTCATCACATTCGCATTCACAGTTATGATTACTATCTGTGTCTTCTATTCTTTTTCCCCCTGTTTATGCTTTTAGTTCTCCCTTCTCCCTTCCCCTCCACGATAGTTTTAGTTTTTGACCATCATCTACCTCAGTCTTCCCTCCCTTATATTAGTCCCCTCTCTTTTATCCCCCTTTTCCCTTACTACTTCTTCTCTCCCTTTTAGCCTCCCCTCCCTTTTCTTTCCCCTTTCCCCTCTTACTGGATGTAAGACAAATTAGATTTCTTTACTAACTGAGTTTGTTGCTCCTTTCTTGAACCACATTACATGAGAGTAAATCTTAAAGAATCCTCATCTCCCTGCCCTCTTTCCCTCTACTATAATAAATTTTTGTGCCTCTTACTGTGATGTAATTTACCTTTTTATGCCTCCTTCTTTCCACATATCTTGTTACAATCCCTTCACACTCTTAAATACCATTTTTTCCTCACATAAGTTAATTTTTGCCCACTCCCTCTATTCCCTTTTAAATATAGTAATAAATACACAATTCGCAAGATTAAGAAGTATCATCCTCCTTTATAGGGATGTAAAAAATTTGCCCATATTGAATAAGAAGTTTTGCCCCCTGTTTACTTTTTTATTCTACCATTGAGACATATTTCAAGATCAAATTTTCTGTTGAGCTCTGGTCTTTTCATCAGAAGGTTCTTATTTGATTGAATGTCCATCTCCTTGCCTGAAATAGTATGCTTAATTTTGCTAGGTAATTGATCCTGGCTTGTAGTGCAAGCTCCTTTTCCTTACAGAAAAAGGATAGGCCAAAATAGGCCAATCCCTCTGATCTTTTAATGTAGAAGCTGCAAGGTCCTGTGTGATACTGAGTGTAGTTACTCTATTTTTAAATTGTTTCTTTTTTGCTGCTTGCAGTATTTTCTCCTTATCTTAACAGTTCTGGAATTTGGCAGCAATTTTCCTTGGTGTTGTTGATTTGAAATCTCATTCAAGAGGTGATTGGTAGATTTTTTCGATAATTATTTTGCCATCTGGATGTAGGCCCTCAGGGTTGTTTTCCTAGATGATTTCCTGGAAGATCTTGTTGGAGCACATTTTCCCTCATGGCCTTCCATTACACCAATAATTCTTAGATTTCCTCTCATCTTTCTATTTTCTAGGTCACTTGTTTTTCCAATGAGATATTTTACATTTTCTTCTACTTTTTCATTCTTTTTTTCTTTTTTGTGTGTTTTACTTTGTTTTTTTCTTTCTCATGATTCCTCCCATTCATTCTAATTCTTCTATACAACATGACTAATGTGAAAATATTTTTATTTTTTTTAAATTAATTTATTTATTTAACTTTGAACATTCATTTTAACAAAATTTTGGGTTCCAAATTTTCTCCCCTTTTGTCCCCTCCCCCCCAAATACCAAGCATTCTAATTGCCCCTATGACCAATCTGATCTCTCTTCTATCATCCCTCTCTGCCCTTGTCTCCATCTTCTCTTTTGTCCTGTAGAGCCAAATAACTTGCTATACCCCTTTACCTGTATTTCTTATTTCCTAGTGGCAAGAACATTACTAGACAGTTCTTCCTAACACTTTGAGTTCCAACTTCTTTACCTCCCTCCCTCCCCACCCCTTCCCTTTGGAGGGCAAGCAATTCAATATAGGCCAAATCCGTGTAGTTTTGCAAATGACTTCCATAATAGTTGTGTTGTATAAGACTAACTATATTTCCCTCCATCCTATCCTGCCCCCAATTACTTCTATTCTCTCTTTTGATCCTGTCCCTCCCCATGAGTGTCGACCTCAAATTGCTCCCTCCTCCCCATGCCCTCCTTTCCATCATCCCCCCCACCCTGCTTATCTCCTTATCCCCCACTTTCCTGTATTGTAAGATAGGTTTTCATACGAAAATGAGTGGCCATTTTATTCCTTCCTTTAGTGGAATGTGATGAGAGTAAGCTTCATGTTTTTCTCTCACCTCCCCTCTTTATCCCTCCACTAATAAGTCTTTTGCTTGCCTCTTTTATGAGAGATAATTTTCCCCATTCCATTTCTCCCTTTTTCCTCCCAATATATTTCTCTCTCACTGCTTGATTTTATTTTTTTTAAGATATGAGCCCATCCTCTTCAATTCACTCTGTGCACTCTGTCTCTATGTGTGTGTGCATGTGCATGTGTGTGTGTGTGTGTAATCCCACCCAGTACCCAGATACTGAAAAGTTTCAAGAGTTACAAATATTGTCTTTCCATGTAGGAATGTAAACAGTTCAACTTTAGTAAGTCCCTTATGACTTCTCTTTGCTGTTCACCTTTTCATGCTTCTCTTCATTCTTGTGTTTGAAAGTCAAATTTTCTTTTCAGCTCTGGTCTTCTCATCAAGAATGCTTGAAAGTCCTCTATTTCATTGAAAGACCAATTTTTTCCCTGAAGTATTATACTCAGTTTTGCTGGGTAGGTGATTCTTTGTTTTAGTCCTAGTTCCTTTGACTTCTGGAATATCCTATTCCATGCCCTTCGATCCCTTAATGTAGAAGCTGCTAGATGTTGTGTTATCCTGATTGTATTTCCACAATATTGGAATTGTTTCTTTCTAGCTGCTTGCAATATTTTCTCCTTGACCTGGGAACTCTGGAATTTGGCCACAATGTTCCTAGGAGTTTCTCTTTTTGGATCTCTTTCAGGTGGTGGATTCCTTGAATACTTATTTTGCCCTCTGGTTCTAGAATCTCAGGGCAGTTTTCCTTGATAATTTCATGAAAGATTATGTCTAGGCTCTTTTTTTGATCATGGCTTTCAGGTAGTCCCATAATTTTTAAATTGTCTCTCCTGGATCTATTTTCCAGGTCGGTTGTTTTTCCCATGAGATATTTCACATTATCTTCCATTTTTTCATTCTTTTCGTTTTGTTTTGTGATTTCTTGGTTTCTCATAAAGTCATTAGCCTCCATCTGTTCCATTCTAATTTTGAAAGAACTATTTTCTTCAGTGAGCTTTTGAATCTCCTTTTCCATTTGGCTAATTCTGCTTTTGAAAGCATTCTTCTCCTCATTGGCTTTTTGAACCTCTTTTGCCAATTGAGTTAGCCTATTCTTCAAGGTGTTATTTTCTTCAGCATTTTTTTGGGTCTCCTTTAGCAGGGTGCTGACCTGCTGTTCATGCTTTGACTGCATGTCTCTCATTTCTCTTCCCAGCTTTTCCTCCACCTCTCTAACTTGGTTTTCAAAATCCTTTTTGAGCTCTTCCATGGCCTGAGCCCATTGAGTGGGCTGGGATATAGAAGCCTTGACTTCTGTGTCTTTGCCTGATGGTAATCATTGTTCTTCCTCATCAGAAAGGAAGGGAGGAAATGCCTGTTCACCAAGAAAGTAACCTTCTGTAGTCTTATTTATTTTCCCTTTTCTGGGCATTTTCCTAGCCAGTGACTTGACTTCTGAATATTCTCTTCACACCTGCTTTGCCTCTGGATCCTCCCAGCCAGTGCTTGGGGTCTGAGATTCAAATGCTGCTTCCCAGGCTCAGGGCTTTTGGCAGGGGCAGGGCTGCTGTTCAGTGTGAGATTAAATTCAGGTGCTCAGGTCAGGGCAGGGCCGCCTCACGGGCTCCGTTCCCTCAGGGGGTTTATGCAGAGACCTTCAACAATGGGTCCAGGCTCCTGCCTGCTTGGGGAGCCCTGGTCTGCCGCTGCCTCGGCTGCTGCCTCAGCTGCTGCCTCCCGAGGGGGCCTGAGTTATGAGGGCACCCCACTCCCCTCTTGACCCGCCAAAGAGACCCTCTCACTGACCTCTGTCACCTGTGGGTGGAGGGACCCGTGCGGGCCACTGGAGATACTGTCCCTGAAGCCCGCTCGCATCTGCTCCTCTCGGTGCCACAGCTGGCAGGGCTGTACTTGGCTCCCAGTCCCGGCACCCAGTCCTCAGCGCAAAGGACCTTTTGCGAGAGGTTTGCAGGTCCCTCTGGAACAGAAATCTCCTTTGGTCCAATGTTCTGTGGCCTCTGGTCCTGCAGAATTAGCAGTGAGTTGCTATTTACAGATGTTCTATATGTTGTGGGTTCGGAGCTATGTGTATGTGCGTCTTTCTACCCCGTCATCTTGGCTCCGCCCCCCCTACTTTTTCATTCTTTAAATTTTGTTAGACTGAGTTTTTATGTCTCATTGAGTCATTAGCTTCTTCTTGCCCAGGTGTTATTTTTAATACCTTGCTTTCTTCATTTAACTTTTATACCATCTTTTCCATTTGTCTAATTGTTCCTTTTAGGGAGTTATATTCTCCAGTTAGGCTCTTACTTCCTTTTCCATTTTTCCAATTGTTCCAGTTAGGTTTTTTTATCTCCTTATTCATTCACTGAATTTGACTTTTAAATTCTTCTATTAATTCTTTTTCATATTTTTTAAATCATTGGCCAATTGTTCTTCTACCTCTCTAACTTGGCTTGTAACACCCTTCCTGAGCTCTTCCAAGAGTGCTCTTTGGGCTTAAGACCAGTTCATATTCCCTTTTAAGGTTTCAGATGTGAATACATTCTCAATGTTGACCTCTTCTCTATTTGTGGTTTGGTCTCTGTCCCCATAATAAGATTCTATGGTTTTTGCCTTTCTAATTTGCTTCTTGCTCATGATGATTGCTTTTATTCCTGTTTTTTAAAGTGGGTATTTGATTCTGGGACACAGGGGGCTTGGTCCTACGGCTCTTATGCTGAGATGCTGAGAGTTTATGTGTGGTGGTCTCTGATTCTTTCAACTTGAAATTAAAATGCTACATCTTACCTAGTGCTGAACTTTCTGGTGTGTGCCAGTACTGAAGTTAGGTGAAGTTTTTCTGATTTTCCCCAGACTTACCCTGAAGCTCACTGTAAGAGACGTGCGGGAGGGGTAGTTCAAGCACAGATGGCCTTTTCCCCTGAACTAGAGCACAGGCTGGCCCAGAATTTGGTGAAATCCAGTATGTGCTGGTGTCTTTCTGATTTCCATGGCTATGTTAAGGCATGCCTGGGATCCTCATGTTCATTGCCTGGATTGCAGGATATTCTCCTGATTTGCTGAGGTGGGGCTGCCTGGGACAACTCCGGTCCCTTCAGCCACAGCAAGAAGATCTCTCCTTGGCGATTTTCCTAGCCTCTAAAGCAGAGAGACTGTTTACCCCTTCTGCTGATCCCACTATGGCACCATTTTTCCTCAGAAAATGTTCTCAGAGTTTTTCTTTTGTTTTTCTTTTTGAGGTTTATTTACTTATTTTTAGTTTTCAACATTCATTTCAAAAAATTTTGAGTTCCAAATTTTCTCCCTATCTCTCCCCTCCCCTCACCCCTAAACACAGTGCATTCTGATTACCCCTTCCCCCAATCCACCCTCCCTTCTATCACACCCCTCCCTTACTTATCCCCATCTTATCTCTTTTCTTGTAGGGCAACATAGATTTCTATACCCAATTACCTGCATTTCTTATTTCCCAGTTGTATGCAAAAACAATTCTCAACATTCATTCCTAAAACTGTGAGTTTCAACTTCTCTCCCAACTTCCCTCCCCACCTATCCCCTCTGAGAAGGCAAGCAATTCAATGTAGTCTATATATGTGTGGTTTTGCAAAAGACTTCAGTAATAGTCATGTTGTGAAAGGCTAACTATATTTCCCTCCATCCCATTCTGCCCCTAATTGTTCTATTTTCTCTTTTGACCATATTCCTCCATAAAAGTGTTTACTTCTAATTACTTCCTCCTCCTGTTTGTCCTCCGTGCTATCATTCCATCCACTCCACTCCTCCCCTTCTGCTCTACTTTCCTGTAGTGCAAAATATATTCTCATACCAAATTGAGTGAGCATGTTATTCCCTCCTTAAGCTAAATATGATGTGAGTAAGCTTCACTTTTCCCTCTCACCTCCCCCAATTTTCACTTCCATTGAAAAAGCCTTTTTCTTGCCTCTTATGTGAGAGATAACCTTCCCATTCCATTTCTCCCTTTCTCCTCCCAATATATTCTTGTTTCACCCCTTCCTATTTTTTAAAATATCTTCCCTTCCTATTCTACTCACCCTGTGATCTCTGTCTATATAAAGAAATGGATAATCCCTCCAACTCCCCAAATACTGAGAAAAGTTTCAAGAGTTACAAATGTGATCTTTCCGTGTAGGAATGTAAACAGTTCAACTTTAGTAAGTCTCTTATGATTTCTCTTTCCTGTTTACCTTTTCATACTTCTCTTGATTCTTGTGTTTGAAGGTAAAATTTTCTATTCAGCTGTGGTCTTTTCATCAAGATTGCTTGAAATTCTCTATTTCATTGAATGACCATTATGCCCCCTGAAATATTATACTTAGTTTTGCTGTATAGCTGATTCTCGGTTTTAATCCTAGTTCCTTTAAGTTCTGGAATATCCTATTCAAAGCCCTTTGATCCTGTAATGTAGAAGCTGCTAGATCTTGTGTTATCCTGATTGTATTTCCACAATACTCGAATTGTTTCTTTCTAACTGCTTGCAGTATTTTCTTTTTGACTTCAGAACTCTGGAATTTGGCTACAATATTCCTAGGAGTTTCTGTTTTTGGATTTCTTTCAGGAGGAGAATGGTAGATTATTTCAATATTTTTTTTATCCTCTGGTTCTAGAATATCAGGGCAGTTTTCCTTGATAATTTCATGAAAGATGATGTCCAGGCTCTTTTTTTGATCATGGCATGGCTTTCAGGTAGTCCCATAATTTGTAAACTGTCTCTCCTGGATCTTTTGCCAGGTCAGTTGTTTTTCCAATGAGATATTTCACATTATCTTCTATTTTTTCATTCTTTTGGTTTTGTTTTGTCATTTCTTGGTTTCTCATGAAGTCATTAGCTTCCATCAGCTCCATTCTAATTTTTAAAGGACAATTTTCTTCATTAAGCTTTTTTTTTTTTTTTTAACAGGGGTTGAGCTTTATTTCAGGGAATCTGTTACAAGTGCAGGGGGATCTTCCTTAGGAGGAAGAGGGGGAGATTTCCTAAGGAGGCTAAGCTTAAGGGATTGGAAGTAGAAGTACAAGCGGGGAGAGAGGGGGAGGGGAGAGAGGAAAGAAAAGAAGCGGAGCCTACTGTCCTCTTTGGCTCCACACGTGCTAAGAGAGCTTTCAGGCTTCCTCAATCCTACTTAACCTTCAGCCACACAGTTTGCATCTCAATACCGTGCTGTTAGGTAACTAGGTGTGCTCCAATCCGGGATGACCTCGAGGGCAGGGAGACTCCACCCATCACGTATCTCCAGGGGAGAGGCGGAAATACCCGAGCTAGCCGAGCTAGCTCAGTCTAACCTTCTCGAACCCCGCTGTTCATGGAGGGCCTCGTAAGACTCTAAGATTTAGAAGTCCCACTTTTACCCGCCCGAGACCGTCCACATGGAATTGAGCTTCCAATCCCAACATATCCCCTTCTTTGTTTTGCGCGGAGCGCACCTGGCTCTAGAGCAAAGAGTGGCTGGAGGCTGAGTGGATTAGGAAGGCCTTTAGCATATGAGTACCCTACAACAAGACTTCATTCACACAGAAATCTGCAGCTAGCACAACTGACAAAGGGAGGCATCAAATAAAACAAAGATGAAACTAAATGGCTGAGTTACAACAGGGGAAGTGCAATCAACTAATCCCAAAGCATATTTTAAGAGGAGCAGCTGGTGTAGGCGCCTTACATCACCACCCCCTCAGTCATGCAAATGGATCTCAACAGCCAAGCCTGAATGGCCAAGCCTGTGGTATTCAGGTGAAAAGTTGGTCACCCCTTCCCCCCCCCAATGTCCTGGGTTTGTGATATCAAAGTCCTCCTTCAGCTGGTGGAAAGAGATGCCTAGATGGGAAGCTGTCAGCAGCAGTGTCTGCGGTTGTGATGAGTGCTGCCTCCTCTCTGGGCAGCAAGGTTAAAGCTGTCAGCAGCAGGCTCAGGTGGTGTATGATCCTTCTCCGGGGTCTCTGGGCTCTCCGGGGTCTCCGCCTCCTGTGTCTCCGTCGTCTCCGACCTCGGTTCCCACCTACGGATCCTTCTAATGGGAATCCACGCATGACCTTTTCCTATGGAGACACAAACATACCCTCGACCCCCTATTAGTATCTTAAAATGTCTCATAGCTGGAGTAGTATGTGAGCCTTTTGAGACAGCTGTATCAAGCTCTGATTGTATTAGGCCTCTTGATCTTAGCTCTGATTGTATTAGGCGATCTCTATCTCCCCTTCTTTGTTTAGCGAGGATCGCCTTTAAGGTAAAATTGATAAGAATGCATAGTGGCTGTTTGTTTTGGTATAGCTGCTGCCAGGTGCTCACAAATGCTTGATTAACATCTGTAAGGAACCTGAATTTCCCGGATTTTTTCTTTATAACAAACACAGAAGAATTCCAGGGTGCTGATTGCTCCTTAACCAGTATTTGTAATGCCTGGAGTTTTTCTGGAGTCAGGGGCCATTGCTCCACCCAAATCGGGGTGTCTGACTTCCAATTCAAGGGTGGGGACTCCAGAGCAACAGCAATGGCCCTTACTAAAAATTTGATAACCTCATCCCGAGGGGGCTCATAATGTCCCTGCCCCAGATGTTAAAACTAAGTCCTGGAATCACCAACGGCCATACGGTCCCTTGGCGATCCTCTGCCTCCCACTTTACTGGGTGCATTGTCTCTAAGGTATTTTGGCACCCTCCTATTCCCCACACTGGTCTTTGGCTTTCTTTAAGCTTCCAGTGCCGGGGTACTGAGCGACTGCTAAGGCAGTTCCTATCCGCTCCAGTATGGAGCGTGCTATAAGGAGGCGCAGAGGGAAGACACGGTACATTCTCCCCTGCCTCGCCTTTCCCATCCGCTAGATGGAGCTCCGAACCTATTTTTTCTTTACGCTCCTTAACTTTCCGCTTAACTTTCTGCTTGCCTGGGTCCTCCCCTCCCCTCTCTCCGCTTCCACTCTTATTCCAATCCCGCCCTGGCCTCTCCGGCCCTTCCTTACAAAATTCTCGGAGGTCGTTTAACTCTATTGTGACCCCCGCCTTCCTGCATTCCCTGTGAAGTTTCTCAGCCCAGACCTCCTGTTCCTCTGGCTTTATTACTGGCAATAGATTCCCCATCTCCGCCCTTTTCCCAGGGGTTTGGGAAGCTTCTCTCCACTTTCTCTCCTTCTGAATCTAGGATTCGGGACTCGCTTCTTTCACAGCCCCTTCCGGGTGTACCCCAAAAGCACCCAGGATTATCTGCGCTCCCAATCCCTGTTGGGCGCCAACTGCCAGACCTAGAGGCCTGTATTGGGCTACCCGAGTCTTTCTTACCTGTCCCAGGTCTTCGGTTGGCCAAACCGGATAAACGTATGAGAGAAAGGACGTTCCAGAGTCGAACAGGGGTTGAGCTTTATTTCAGGGAATCGGTTACAAGTGCAGGGTGGGTCTTCCTTAGGAGGAAGAGGGGGAGATTTCCTAAGGAGGCTAAGCTTAAGGGATTGGAAGTAGAAGTACAAGCGGGGAGAGAGGGGGAGGGGAGAGAGGAAAGAAAAGAAGCGGAGCCTACTGTCCTCTTTGGCTCCACACGTGCTAAGAGCTTCATTAAGCTTTTGACCCTTTTTTTTCATTAGGCCCATTCTGCTTTTTAAAATGCTCTTCTCCTCATTGACTTTTTGGACCTGTTTTTCCAATTGAGTTAGCCTATTTATAAAGGTGATATTTTCTTCCCTATTGACTCACTTTTCATGATTTTCTTGCAACACTCTCATTTCTTTTCCCATCTTTTCTTTCACCTTTCTTACTTAATTTTCAAAATTCTTTTTGAGCTCTTCCATGGCCTGAGAAAATTGAGTATTTATTTTGGAGGTTTTGGATGCAGAAGCCTTGACTTTTATGTCTTCCTTTGATAGTATGCATTGTTCTTCCTCATCTGAATGAATGGAAGAAAATACCTCTTTGCCTAGAAAGTAACCTTTTACACTTTTATTTTTTTCTCTTTTTTTGGGCATTTTCTTAGCCAGTTACTTGATTTTGAGTCCTTTGTCAAGAGGATGGTATGCTCTGGGGACCTGTAAGTTCTCAGTTCCTCCAAGGAGGCACAATCAAAGTAGAGGAGTTTACTTCTCTTCTTGTCTGTGCTCTTGTCTGGGAGCAACCACAAGCACTGTTCTGCCCAGGATCTATTGGTAGGTTTCCCTCTCCAGAGCCACTCCCACCTCCACCACCAACATTCTTCCTAAAGCCAGGGCCTCTACTCAGGGCTAAGACCCAGATCATTGGTTCACTTACCCCAGGAGATCTAGGACAGGGCTCCAAAAATGGACGCTGGCTCTACAGGAGCTGCTGACAATGACGCTAGGCTACATTCCCTTTTCACTCAGGTGAAAGAGCTTTCTCAGTGACCTCTGAAGTTGTCTCTGATGTTTGTGGGCCGAGCAATCTGGAAATCGTCACTGCTCCCTATGATTCCACCCCCTGAGGTCTGCTCTGGTTCTATCCATGCCAAACTGTGTGGACATGGTTGGGCTGTGCTCCACTCCACTCCCAGTTCAATAGACCTTTTCTGTTGGCCTTCTAGGCTGTCTTGGGCTGGAAATCTCTTTCACTCTGTGGTTTTGTAGCTTCTGCTGCTCTAGAATTTGTTTAGAATCATTTTTACAGGTATTTTATGGAGTATGGGAAGGAGCTTCTATAAGTTCATCTTTCCACTCCCTGAATTTTTCAAGGTCAACAAGAGGAGAATATGAGCACTTAAAGATCACGCCATCATCTTGGCTCCAGGAAGTTCAAGTAGGTGACTTACAATCATTTAATCTGTGGACTAAGAGTCTCATGAGTGGCTATACTGTTACCAAGGGTCCTGTACTTCTCTCTCACTAAGTTCCACTGGACTCCTGTCCAGGGCTGATTTGTTTGAGAATCTGCACTGCTGCTTTTGACTCAATTTTCCCTTGTTGGATCCTACTCATCTTTGTTATGGTGGGGTCTGTGCTGGTTTCTCCTATGATAATTTTTGACAACTCCTAGAACAATGTCTGTAAGAAATTCTACACACGTAGGAAAGTATTAGTTGCATGAACTGTGATGGTTTTCTGCTTCTTTATTCCATAAGATCCAAGTTTCTGGTGTCACAGAGTAGCTGCTGACTGTTGAGAATGGAAACCTCCTCTCTGTGGCTATACTATTTGGGCTCTTTCTACATTTTTTTTGAAATGAATCCTCAACACAAGTTGTTGAATTTAATATTCAGAGAAACTGTAGAGAGGGAACATGATCTGAAAACAAATAATTGGATCTTCTTTTCCGTTTGCATGAATTAAAAAAGAACAAAGTAGGCAGAGTTAAGATAGTGAAGTAGAAGCAGAGACTTGCTAGAATTCTTCCCCCAAATACCTCAAAAACTTGTAAAAATGACTCGAAACAAATTCCAGAGTAGTAGAAGCAAAGAAAAAAAAGACTGATGGAAGCAGATTTCCATTCCAAGACAATCTGGAAAGTTGACAAAGATGGGTCTATTGCACTGGACTGGGAGCAGGAGCACAGTTTGGTATGGATTGCATCCAGGGATAGAGTTGTAGCAGATGTTAGGGGACTGATTCACTGGTGGCTGTTGCAAATTCCAGACTTTTCAACCCACAAACACTAAAGACAGCTTCAAAGGTCAGCGGGAAGTGTCTCTCACCTGACTGAGAGGGAAGCTTGGACTGACCCTGGTCCAAGGCCCACATCCAGTCCCAGTTCAGCCCCAGGTCCCAGCTGCAACCTTAGCTCCAGCATAGCTGCAACCACTGGTGAAGCAGAGGCTACTTCTGTAATTCTCCACTTTCTAAAGCTCAAAAGTCAAGTAACTTGCTGGGAAAATGAACAAACTCAGGAGAAAGACACAGACTATAGATTCTGAATTTCTTAGTGAAAAGACATTTTATTACCTAATTGGTGATGGGGAAGATCAAAACTTATAGCGAGAAGAAGACAACAAAGCTATAGCTCCTGCATCCAAAGCCCTTAAGAAAAAGATGGATCTTAAGAAAAAGTATCTCAGGAGCAGAGCCAAGATTGCAGAGTGAGAGCAACTACTCACCTAAGCTCTTAGACAAACTCCTTCAAATACCTCTAAGAAGACAATCTGACCCAATTTTGGAGAGACAGAACTCAATAGGAGACAGACTGTGGCAGATTCAGAGTCCAGGACAGACTGAAAGGTCAACGGGAAGATTCAGTTTCACAGGGGTGGAGGAACATGCAGTTCATTCCCATCACCACAGGGACTAGCAGGAAGCCCTGGGGCAGTCTGAGACAGCAGCAGCATGACAGAATCTTGGGCACAACAGCCCAGGACAGGAGTTCAGAAGAACTGAGAGAGTGAGAGCCACAGAACCCTAGGTATCTGCAGTGGCTGCTCCTGAGACTATCAGCCTGCAGATTAAATGTCTGTAAGTCACCTACTTGAACTTTCAGGAGCCAAAATGACGGAGTGATTGGTATATGCTCTTTCACCCTCCCCTTTGTTGACCTTGAAAGATCCATAAAATATTTCCCCAGAAAAATCCTGGATCAGTAGGATCAGCAGAAGGGACAAACAGTCTGGTAGCACGTGAGGCTAGGAAAATTGATAAGGAGGATTCCCTTTTCTGTGTAGAAGGGGAACAGTACAGGACCAGAGCTGTCATAAACAACCCCATCTTAGTGAACCAAGAGGAGATCTGGAGCCCCAGGGATGTGGAGTCTCACAATCATCAACATCAGGAGACTAGGCATGCCACAGGGGAAAAGGGAAGACACTAGGTCAGCTGGAATCATAAACTGTTGAGCTTGAATTTGCTCTAGCTCAGCTGATGAGATGATATGTGGCCGAACCACCCCTCCACCACAATTAAAAACCTAGCTCCAAGGTAAGTCTGAAGAAACACAAAAAGCCTCCACCTAGCCTATGCTTTCTCTCATCAGTCAGCTCAGCACCAGGTTCTTTAGTTTCTAGCTGAAAGAACCAGAGACCACAACACGTAAAACCTCATCATTATCATGAGTAAGAAGCAAAACAGGAAAGAAAAGACAATAGAACTTTTGTATGGGGTCAAGTACAAAAACAAAAATACCATAGAGATCAGCTTTGAGACTATACTTCCTTCTGAAACTTCAGAAGGGACTATAAAATGGTCGCAAGCCTAAAGAGTACTCCTGGAAGAGCTGAAGAAGAATTTTAAAAGCTAGATTAGAGAAATAGAAGAAAAATTGGCCAAAGATTTTAAAAGTATGAAAAAAGAATCCACTGAAGAGAACAGCCCCTTAAAAAGGACAATTGGACAAACGGAAAAGGAAGCACAAAATCTAACTGGGAAAATTGGACAAATGGAAAAGGAAATACAAAAGCTAACTGGAGAAAATAATTCCCTAAAAGGAATAATTGGACAGATGGAAAAAGAGATGCAAAAGTTAACTGAAGTAAACAATTTGAGAAAAGTTCTAATTGGGCAAGTAGAAGCTAATGGCTCTAGAAGACTTCAAGAATCATTCAAACAAAATCTAAAGAATGAAAAGATAGAAGAAATTGTAAAATATTTAAGTGGGAAAACAACTGACTTGGAAAATAGATCCAGGAGAGAAAATCTAAGAATTATTGGCCTAAAAGAAAGGCATGATGGAAATAAAAGCCTGGACAATATCTTTCAAGAAATCATCAAGGAAAACTGCCCAGAAGTCCTAGATACAGAGGGTGAAATAGTCATCTAAAGAATTCACATTCACCTCCTGAAAGGGATGCTAAACTAAAAATACGAAGGAATATTGGTGCAAAATTCCAGAACTATCAAGTGAAGGAGAAAATACTACAGGCAGCCAGAAAGAAACCATTCAAATATCAAGGAGCTACAGTCAGGATCACACAGGAGCTTGCATCTTCTACATTAAAAGTTCAAAGGAATAGGAATATGATATTCCATATGGCAAAGGAGCTGGAAGTACAAGCAAGGGTCAGTTGCCCAGCAAATTTGAGCATAATATTTCAGGCAAGAAGATGGACATTGAATGAAACAAGGAATTTCCAGACCTTCCTGATAAAACGACAAGAACTGAATAGAAAATTCGATCTTCAAATGCAGGTCCAAATGGGGCATGCTAAGGTAAATAGGGAGAATAAAACAACAACAAAACTTGTTACTCAATATGGGAAAATTGTATACATATCTCTAAGGGAAGGTGATACTTGTTAATCTTGAGAATGGTATACTTATTATGAAGTATAAAGGGGATATACATAGATGGAGGGAATGGGTATAAGGTAAATGATGTGATGATAAAACTGTGTTTTAAGGGTGTGAAGAGACTGTAACAGAAGATGTGAAAAGGAGAAGGCAGAAAAAGGTAAATTATATCACAGGAAGAGCCACAGAATTATATTACAGTAGAGGGAAAGAGGGAAGGGAGATGAACATTGTTTGAGAGGTACTCTCATCTGATTTGATTAAAGGAGGGAAAAACAAACTTAATTAACTATATAAATCTATCTAGCTCTATAAGCAGTAGGAGGGGAAGGGGGAAAAAGGGGAGGGGAAGCTAAAAGGGAGGGAAGAAGTAGTAAGCATAAAGGGGAATAAAAGGAAAAGGGGCTGAAAGAACAAAGGGGGGGCTGAAAGAACAAAGGGAAGACTGAGGGAGGCGATTGTCAAAAATTAAAACTGTATTGTGGAGGGAAAGGGAGAAGGGAGAATTAAAGCACAAAAGGTGAAAAAAATGATGTAGGGAAAGATGCAGATATTAATCATAATTGTGAATGTGAGTGGGATGAACTCTCCCATAAAATGGAGATGGATAGCAGAATGGACTAAAAACCATAATCCACTGACATGTTGTTTACAAGAAACACATCTGAAACTGGGGGATACACACAGGGTAAATGTAAAAGGTTGGAGCAGAATATATTGTGCTTCATCTGATTTAAAAAATAAGCAGGGGTAGCAATCTTAAACTCAGTTAAAGCAAAAACCAGATATAGACCTAATCAAAAGAGATAAGGAAGGAAAAAAGGCACAATAGCCATTGAAGCAATATCATTAGTAAACAAATATCTTCCAAATGGTATAGCATCCAAATTCTTAGGGGAGAAGTTATGGGAGTTACAGGAAGAAATAGACAGCAAAACTGTACTAGTGGGGGACCTCAAACTCCCCCTCTCTGAACTTGATAAATCTAACCTCAAAATAAATGAGAAAGAAGTTACTGAGGTAAATAATACTCTGGATAAGGTAAATGTGAAAGATCTCTGGAGAAAACTGAATGGGGATGGAAAGGAATATACCTTTTTCTAAGCGGTATATGGCACATATATAAAAATTGACCATGTACTAGGGCAAAACCCCTCACAATCCAGTGCAGAAACTCATAGAAAGTCAATGCATAGAAAGTCTCTGATCATAATGCAATAAAAATTATATGTAATAGAAGACCATGGAAAGAGGCCAAAAATTAATTGGAAACTAAATAATCTAGTTCTAAAGAATGAGTGGGTTAAGTAACAAATCATAGAAAAAAATCAACAAATTCACTCAAGAGAATGACAATAATGGGACAACCTACCAAATCTTATGGGATACTGCAAAAGCAGTTCTTAGGGGAGAGTTTAGATCTTTGAATACCTACATGAATAAAACAGAGACAGAGGTGATCAATGAACTGGTGATATAGTTGAGAAAGCTAGAAAATGAAGAAATTGAAAAGCCCCAAGTAAATATCAAATTAGACATACTGAAAACCAACAGACAGATTAATAAAATTGAAATTAAGTAAACTATTGAGAGCCAAGATGGCAGAGTAGAAAGAGGTATATACTCTAGCACTTCCCCCACTGCCCACAAAGCACCTGTAAAAATGACTTTCAGCAAATTCTAGAGCAGCAGAAGCCACAGAATGACAGAGTGAAAGAGATTCCCAGACAAAGGTAACCTGGAAGGCCAACAGGAAAGTTCTGTCCCACAGGACACCTAGCGGAGCAGAGTCCAGCCCTGGCCATGCAGCAGAGGGAGGAATAGGACCAGAACAGGACTCTGGGGCAGGATCCCCAGCAGGGAAGGTCCCAGATCCATCAATCCACAAGTAACAAAGAAAGCTTTAAAGGTCATTGTGGGAGGGCTTTCCTAGCTGGGCAAGAGGGGAGTAGGGTCCTGCTAGTACTAACCCCAGGCAGCAGCAGAGGCTGTAGCAGCAGCAACAGGCAGCTATGGTGGCCATGGAAACAGCCTGGGTCCATTGTCAGGGCTGCTTAGCGTAAAGCCTCTGGGAGAATTGAGCAGCTCACCCGAACCTCAGCCCTGAGTGGTGGTCCCGCCCCCACCCAAAGTTCTGGAGAAATTGAGCAATTGATCTGAATCTCAGTCATAAGCATGGTCCTGAGGGAAGGAGAAGAACTAGGACCCTCCTCTTGACAAAACATTCAGAAGTCAAGTATCTGACTGGGAAAATGCCCAAAAAAGGGGAAAAATAAGACAATAGAAGGTTACTCTCTTGGTGAACAGGTATTTCCTTCCATCCTTTCTGAGGAGAAAGAACAATGCATATTGTCAGAGAAAGTCAAGGCTTCTGCTTCCAGTACCTCCAAAATGAATGTGAAATGGGGCTAGGCCATAGAAGAGCTTTAAAAGCAAGTCAACAGCTTGCTAAAGGAGAACCAAAGAATGCTGAGGAAAATAACCCCTTTAAAAATAGCCTAACTCAATTGGAAAAAGAAGTCCAAAAAGCCAATGAGGAGAAGAATGATTTGAAAAGCAGAATTAGCCAAATGGAGAAGGAAGTTGAAAAGCTCACTGAACAAAACAGTTCTTTAAAAATGAGAGTGGAGTTCAAGGAAGCTAATGACTACACCATTAACCAAGAAGTTGCAAAACAAAACCAAAAGGCTCAAAATATAGAAGATAATGTGAAACATCTTATTGAAAAAAAAACACATCTGATCTGGAAAACAGATGCAGAAGAGACAATTTAAAAATTATGAGACTACCTGAAAGTCATGATCAATAAAAGAGCCTACACATTATCTTTCATGAAATTATCAAGGAAACCTGTCCTGATAATCTAAAACCAGAGGACAAAATAAATATTGAAGGAATCCACCGATCACCTCCTGAAAGAGACCCGAAAAGAGAAATTCCTAGGAATATTGTGGTCAAATTTCAGAGTTCCTAGATCAAGGAGACAATGTTGCAAGCAGCTAGAAAGAAACAATTCGAGTATTGTGGAAATACAATCAGGATAACACAGGATCTGGTAGTTTTTACATTAAGGGATTGAAGGGCTTGCAATATGATATTCCAGAAGTCAAAGGAACTAGGATTAAAACCAAGAGTCATCTACCGAGAAAAACTGAATATGATACTTCAAGAGAAAAAAATGGTCATTCAATGACATAGAGGATTTTCATGCATTCTTGATGAAATGACCAGAACAGAATAGAAAATTTGACTTTCAAACAAAAGAATCCAGAGAAGCATAAAAAGGTAAACAGGAAGGAGATATCATAAAGGACTTTCTAAAGCTGAACTGTTTACATTCCTACATGGAAAGATAATATTTGTAACTCTTGAGACTTTTCTCAGTATTTGGGTAGGTGGAGGGATTACACACACACACACACACACACACACACACACACACACACACACACACAGAGTACAGGTTGACTTGAATCAGAAGAGATGATATCCATAAAAAATAAAATAAAATTATGGGATGAGAAAGGAAAATATTGGGAGGAGAAAGGGAGAAATGGAATGGGAGAGACTATCACTCTTAAGAGAGATAAGAAAAATCTTTTTCTTTTTTTTTTTCCAATCCAGTACCATAAGCATTTATTAAGCACCTACTCTGTGCAAGATAAGTTACTAGGAGATAAGGAATCAGTAAAAAACAAAACAAAACAGACAAAAAACCAGCCCAACCTTAAGAAGCTTACATGATACTAAGGACATAATAAGCAAACATCTAAGTAGATATATGATAATTTGAGGAGAGGGAAAACACTAACAACCTGGGAGAACTTCCTAGAGGAATCACATAAGGTGAGCCTACTCTCCAGTCATTTTCTCCACAACTTTCTCCACAATAGCCTGCCTTGTTGCCTGCAGCAGAGACCATGTCCTAGAACTTTCAATCTTTTCACTTCTAGAACTGGTCAGGCACCTTGTCAATCTTTTTATTTTAAATTAATTTATTTATTTAACTTTTAACATTCATTTTCATAGAATTTTGGGTTTCAAATTTTCTCCCCCTTTGTCCCCTCCCCCCACCCCAAAACACCGAGCATTCCAATTGCCCCCATCACCAATCAGCTTTCTGCTCTATCATCCCTCTCTGCCCTTGTCTCCACCCTCTCCTCTGTCCTGTAGGGCCAAATAACTTTCTATACCCCTTTTACCTGTATTTCTTATTTCCTAGTGGCAAGAACAGTACTCGACAGTTGTTCCTAAAACTTTGAGTTCCAACTTCTTTTCCTCCCTTCCTCCCCACCCCCTCCCTTTGGAGGGCAAGCAATTCAATATAGGCCAAATCCGTGTAGTTTTGCAAATGACTTCCATAATAGTTGTGTTGTATAAGACTAACTATATTTCCCTCCATCCTATCCTGCCCCCAATTACTTCTATTCTCTCTTTTGATCCTGTCCCTCCCCATGAGTGTTGACCTCAAATTGCTCCCTCCTCCCTATGCCCTCCCTTCCATCGTCTCCCCCACCCTGTTTATCCCCTTATCCCCCACTTTCCTGTATTGTAAGATAGGTTTTCATATCAAAATGAGTGAGCATTTTATTCCTTCCTTTAATGGAATGTGATGAGAGTGAACTTCATGTTTATCTCTCACCTCCCCTCTTTTTCCCTAAACTAAAAAAGTCTTTTGCTTGCCTCTTTTATGAGAGATAATTTGCCCCATTCCATTTCTCCCTTTCTCCTCCCATATATTTCTCTCTCACTGCTTGATTTCATTTTTTTTAAGATATGATCCCATCCTCTTCAATTCACTCTGTGCACTCTGTCTCTATGTGTGTGTGCGTGTGCATGTGTGTGTGTGTGTAATCCCACCCAGTACCCAGATACTGAATAGTTTCAAGAGTTACAAATATTGTCTTTCCATGTAGGAATGTAAACAGTTCAACTTTTACATAAGTCCCTTATGACTTCTGTTTCCTGTTCACCTTTTCATGCTTCTCTTCATTCTTGTGTTTGAAAGTCAAATTTTCTTTTCAGCTCTGGTCTTTTCATCAAGAATGCTTGAAAGTCCTCTATTTCATTGAAAGACCATTTTTTTCCCCTGAAGTATTGTGCTCAGTCTTGCTGGGTAGATGATTCTTGGTTTTAGTCCTAGTTCCTTTGACTTCTGGAATATCCTATTCCATGCCCTTTGATCCCTTAATGTAGAAGCTGCTAGATCTTGTGTTATCTTGATTGTATTTCCACAATATTGGAATTGTTTCTTTCTAGCTGCTTGCAATATTTTCTCCTTGACCAGGGAACTCTGAAATTTGGCCACAATGTTCCTAGGAGTTTCTCTTTTTGGATCTCTTTCAGGAGGTGATCGGTGGATTCTTTCAATATTTATTTTGCCCCCTGGTTCTAGAATATCAGAGCAGTTTTCCTTGATAATTTCATGAAAGATGATGTCTAGGCTCTTTTTTTAATCAAGGCTTTCAGGTAGTCCCATAATTTTTAAATTGTCTCTCCTGGATCTATTTTCCAGGTTGGTTGTTTTTCCCATGAGATATTTCACATTATCTTCCATTTTTTCATTCTTTTGGTTTTGTTTTGTGATTTCTTGGTTTCTCATAAAGTCATTAGCCTCCATCTGTTCCATTCTAATTTTGAAAGAACTATTTTCTTCAGTGAGCTTTTGAATCTCCTTTTCCATTTGGCTAATTCTGCTTTTGAAAGCATTCTTCTCCTCATTGGCTTTTTGAACCTCTTTTGCCAATTGAGTTAGCCTATTTTTAAGGGTGTTATTTTCTTCAGCATTTTCTTGGGTCTCCTTTAGCAGGGTGCTGACCTGCTGTTCATGCTTTGACTGCATGTCTCTCATTTCTCTTCCCAGCTTTTCCTCCACCTCTCTAACTTGATTTTCAAAATCCTTTTTTAGCTCTTCCATGGCCTGAGCCCATTGGATGGGCTGGGATACAGGAGCCTTGATTTCTATGTCTTTCCCTGAGGGTAAGCATTGTTCTTCCTCATCAGAAAGGAAGGGAGGAAATATCTGTTCACCAAGAAAGTAACCTTCTATAGTCTTATTTTTTTCCCTTTTCTGCCATTTTCCCAGCCAGTGACTTGACTTCTGAGTGTCCTCTCCACACCTACTTTGCCTCCAGATCCTCCCAGCAAGGGCTTGGGGTCTGAGATTCAAATGCTGCTTCCCAGCCTCAGGGCTTTGGGTGGGGGTGGGGCTGCTATGCAGTGTGAGATTAAGTTCAGGTGCTCAGGTTGGAGCAGGGCCACCACACATGGCTCAATTCCCTCAGGGGGTTTATGCAGAGACCTTCAACAATTGATCCTGGCTCCTGCTTGCTTTGAGAGCCCCTGTCTGCTGTGTCCTTCACTGCTGCTTCCCGAGGGGGCCCGAGTTATGGGGACACTCCACTCCCCTCTAGGCGAGCCAAAAAGACTCTCTCACTGACCTTTGCTCCCGTGGGTAGAGGGACCTGCGTGGCCTCTGTCGATTCCTTCCCTGAAGCCTGCTCAGATCTGGTTCTCTCGGTGCCACATGGAAAGGTGCCTGATGGACCTTTCACGTCAGTTTTTCGGGGCTCTCTGGAGCAGAAATCTCCTCCACTCCATTGTTCTGTGGTTTCTGCTGCTCCAGAATTTGTTGGGAGTTCTTCTTTACTGGAATTTTTTGGGCTGTGGGTTTGGAGCTAGCATATGTATGTCTTTCTACTCCGCCACCTTGGCTCCTCCCCCAGAAATGAATTTTCTTAATTGAATAAATTGTGAATACAATAAGATAAGAGATTTGATAAGGTGTCACTTGAAATTATGACCCAGGATATCTGTGTGGTTTTGTTTTTTTTTTTTGTTTTTCTTTACCATTAACATTCCATAACATAGTATATATCCACAAAATATTAAGATATAGAAAAAGTCCCATTTTGAAGATAGTGTCTCAGGCTGAAATTCTCATCCTTAAAGGTCTTAAACCAGAAAAAATTCTCTTAAGTCACCCCCGTCTGGTCTTGTTGACCTAGGAAAAGATATTCTTTGAGTTTACTCTTAAAACAAAGGGATAACTTTTGGGTCGAGTCTCTTCTTCTGGTTGACTAGTTCAAGCTCTGGCCCTCATTGAAGTTCAAATGATATTAACTGAATATCAGGTGATTTATTTATATGGAGTGAATCTTAAAGAGAACTTTCCCAGTAATGGCAGTACAGAGAGCATCGAGAAGTGACCATGGGGAAAAGGTTCTATCTAAAAAGAGCTTTTATCTTTGCTGGAGCTGGGACTCCAGCTCACTTCCTGGACATTTCCAAACCATGCTGCAGCCCATATTACACCTTCTCCTCTGGCTCCAGCTCCCCTGTATGCCTTGTCTCTCCTTATTAAAATGTGAGCTCCATGAGGGCAGAGAATGAGATGCATGATTGTATTTGTGACCCCAATATTTAACACAGCCACTGACACACAGATATCACTTTATAACAGCTCATTCATTCATTCACTCATGAGACTTCCCTTCCAAGTCAAGGGTGTATAATGATGTATGAAGAGGCCATGCATGAGAGAAATGCAGGTGGCACTGAAAAGGGTAGATAAAGATGTGTGTTGTCAACCTGAAAGATTGGTTTAAAAGGCAAATAGGCTAGATGCATATTCTTTATTCCCTTAAAGCTAGTTTTTGCATGGCCATGGAGACAGAAGGAAACTTCTGACAGTTTGATACAAGGATGACTAGGATTAAATCTATTTTAGGACAATCCCAGGATGTTTGTGTCCTTCATATTTATGTTGTCTATATGTGTTTAACTATACCATGAGAAAGGAACTTTCTTAATTGAAAAAGTTGTAAATACAATAAGATAAGAGAGTTGGCAAAGTGTCAATTGAAATTATGACCCAGGGTATGTGTTTTCTTTACCATTAACATGCCATAAAATAGTATATGTCCACAAGGTATTAAGATAAAGAAAAGTTCCATTATTCAAGATAGTGTCTCAGCTTAAGTGTCTCATAAAGTAGGCTAAGTTTGCCCCATCTGGCCTTGTTGACACAGGAAGAGGTATTCTCTGAGTTTACCTCAGAGAACAAAGAGACTGTTAGGTTCAAGCTCTTCTTCTAATTGATTAATTCAAGCTCTGACCCTTATTAAAGTCCAAAAATAGTATTAAATGTTATCATTTCCTTCTTCTGCTCAAAAGCATGCCGAAGTGTTCATCTGTACAGAAAGGTATGAAAAAACCTCTAAACAATGAGTCCTGGGTATGTAAGGGGCTCATTTCAGGAGGAGCTGTTCTTCATACAGGTCTGGTCTGGATTCTTGAGAAAGCTGTCCACGTCTGATGTTGTCTCTTTCAGGTCCCTTCAAAATTGGAGTCAAAATAACCTGTGGGCTCAAATGTCCTCTCAGCAGCAGGGGCAATGGATGTGGCACATAGATCAAAGAATCTATACAGAAAGACCTGACAGGGGCTCCCAGAAAATATAAGATTTGGTAATTGAGAGGAAACAGTCCAATGTAGTTAACATGACTAAAGGCACATAGACGTAGTTCAGTTTCTCAGCCTGACAAGACTAGGTTCAAAGAGTACAATAAATGGTTTCAGCATCTTAGCCATGCAGGGCTAGATTCAAACAACATAATAAAGTTTTTCTCACAGTTCACAAAATTCCAATTTTACATCATGTCAACTACAGATTAAACTTAGACGGCTCACAGAAGACTAGTTTTGAGAAGGGAGATTTACATATCACCAAAATAAACAAGAAAGCTTAAACATACAAATCAATGCAATTATCAATGTTAACTTATATTAAGTTCTTTATATTCCAGGAATCTATTTTAATGTCCATTTAAGCATCATTTTTTGAATCCCAGATGTCTCAGGTAGTTATCTGCTGCCAAGATATTCTTTCTTTGACAATAAGTTTTATTCTTGGGACAGTTCTAAAGGGGAGTTCTGCTTCTCTGGTTCACATCTAAAAGTTCCCAGATAATTCTGACAACAAAAAATAGTACAATCACTTAAAATTTGTTCTTCATTTTTTGGAAACTCCGTAGAATTTCAATTTATATATCATTCATTGATCTATCCTTACCTAAATTCTATATCTGGTAAAAGAATCTTTTAAAATGTGAGGGTCCAACCATAACATGAACTCATCTGCCTTTTAAAATTATTGGAAAGGAATTGCAATAAGAAATAATTTCACTTACTTTTACCACTATCTTATATAATTGTGTGCAAAAATCCAAATGTGAGATCTTATTATCAAAACATGATAAGTTTTAGAAGCGAATCATGTACATCTGTATATAAATCTTAGAGGAATCAGTCTGATTCTGTTACTTTTCCTCAAAATTTTTCTATCCTATAGAATTAGACATCTATCACCTTACATTTTGTCTTAATCATTTCCTCCTTTGGAGGATGTTATTTGTATATTTATTTGATTATTTGGCCATGAATATTGGTTAAAGTTGAAAGCTATTCATTCTTGCATCCCAGGTCTTCTAAAAATCACACAAAATTTTTCAAAACTTTTCTTCTGAAAGTATTTTCCCTTCTTTAAAAACAGTTTAAAAGTTATTCTGATGTTCACTAAACTTTTATGAAGAGAATTAGTTGGAAACTTTTAAAATGATCGATACCTTTCTTCCTCCTTAAAGAAAAAAATAAACCTTTACAACTGGAATTCATTAAACTATGTTGGTGTAAAATAACAGTTTCACGAAGTATTATAACAAAGCAAACTTCTTAGTTATTATAGAATTCCTAGATATCACAAAGTTTCTTAGTCAAAAAGTTGTTTGTAATGGAGAGATTTAGTTTCTATAAGTCAAGAAGGACATGTCCAATTAAATTCGTCTTATCACAACGACAAATTTTCCTTAAATATTTTCCTAGAAATTAAGTACATTCTGACATTTCACATAGGTAGTCCATAAACCTTCAAATTAACATGTGTGAATACATCCTTCAGTGAAACAGGTTTGAAAATCATACCCCCATTTTTTTTTTCTTATAAGCGTTCTCATTTGCTCAATAGGAATTCTACAACACAAAAACATTTCCACAGAATTTTATAAGAACTTTAAGTCAATGTAATCCTAAATCACCTTGCAAAATATGTGGAAAGTATAAATTTAAACCATCATATTTTTTTCATGAAAGCCAAGATTTCAAATGGAAATATCTGCTATCATAGTAAATAAAAAATTATCTAATTTCATCACTTCCTTTTAAAAGCCCAGCTCATAACACAGTAATAACTTGAGATGATATCAATCACATTTCCAGAAATCATTGATCTTAATGATTTTGGCAATTAAAACCACTTCAAAATTAACAATTACATTAGAGATAGATAATAATAATATTGTATGTAACATATGCTAGTTATTACATTAAACATTTTGCAATCGTTATATCATTTTGATCCCATAAGAACAACCATTATTATTTTTCCCTTTACAAATCAGGAAATGGTTTAAAGAGAGATAAAATACCTTTTTTTGCAATTGAAACAGAGAAGTGTGAAATTTACCAAGAGCAAAGAAGCTCATGTCCCAGTGGTAAGAATTCTTGGGAAGCAGGGTTGAGGGAATGCTCACCACAGACCTGATCCATCCATCTATCCTTTTCTCCACAGGTGCAGAATTTACTAAGCCTGGGATGGTTTGCAACTGCTGGGACAAGGTAAGCAGAAAGTACAGGACCAGATGACATTTCCCAAACTTTATCTAGAAGGGTGTGTTACAAGGTGCCCAATGGCACAGGACTATTAGAATCACTGTCACTCTTTGAATTACTTCCCCTAAATTTCTCATACATTCTCTTCTCTATAGTGAGATCTGGAATGAGAGGGTCTAGCATGAACCCTTGTGGCTGTTAAAAATCTCCTTGTGAGATACTCTCTTAACTCTAGGAGGGAGTGGGGAATGCTAAGTTATCAGGATTGGGAGGGGGTGTTTTAGCAAGGTGAACTCCTGGAGTCACCTAGTCTTAAGAGCTTCTTTTCCAGTAATTTCAAATGATCAGTTTTCAAACTTTTTAAGGATTAGTCTCACAATCTACAAAATCTTCTAAGATGTTTTTAGCTAAGAAGATCTATGTTTACATTGGATTTCCAGGTTGGCCAGACTAGAAAAAAAGGGAAAATTCTCACGGATTTGTTTGTTTGTTTCACTAGCTGCAGCCTTTACAAGTCTCTGGCTGCCTGCATTTTAAATCTTACAAGATAACAGACATGATATGGAGACATGTTGACAGAGAAATTGGCAATGAACTACAGGGCAACAGTACTCACAATTAACAACAAAGAGGTGGGAAATCAGAAGCTTGATAGAAATCCCTATCATGAATTGGCTATTACTATTCCAAGGAAAGGGGGTTGCAAGGATTCAAGACCTGACAGAATACAGATGAAGGCTGAAAACTTTTGCTCAGAGCACCTCTAGGGTGATTGGAGGAGGGGAGTCCCAAAGTTTCTATCTTAGACTAATTATTTTAAGGGATAGGCCCCATGGGTATAGGTTCAGGCCTCTAGTCTGTAGGTGGATTGTAAGTATCCTCCTCAAGACCAAAACCCTTAAGGGAAAGTGAGGAAGGGGAAGGAGGAGGAGGAAGCAATGGAGGCTGAGCAAAGTTGTCTTCCTCAGGGCTCTAGTACCTAAGGGAAAGTGAGGAAGGAGGAGATAACAGCAAGGTGCTGTCATCCTTCCCAGATCAAAGCTTTTAAGGGAAGGGAGAATAATGAAAGAGGTAAGGAATAGGGCAGAGGGAGTAAAAGGGAAGGACAAACTGTAGCCCTTGGGGTAAAGAGAGTTAGCTGGTACTCTGACTGTTGTTGAAGCAGCTTTGGGAGCCTTCAGGAAAGAGGTTCCTGTCTTTTGTTCTTCCTCAGTCATTCCAGTGAGCCCAAGATGAAAACATTTCAGCTCCTGAGTATATGTTTTATTGGCTTTTAAACTTAGTTTGGTTTTAAGATAAAGCAACATTGATCAGTCCAAAAAAGCCCTATCCTGCCAACATAATTTAGGGGTATCTTTAGTTAATTGACACCAGTGCTAGTAATACTTGTACTCATTTTCCTAGGATCAGTAGTCAAAGGAGACCTAAGTAATGCAAACTGATTGAACTAGCTTAAAGGGAATTTGCAGACTTCCACCAAAATAGTGGGAGTACTTTGGAAGATGGGAATAGGAGGACTGACCTGACCCCTGCAAGGTTTAAGACTTCAGGAAAAATGAATCCTGTGGTGGCTAAGTCTTTTGGCATTGGCAAGGTGGGGAACTGTTCTCTCCCAGTCCATCAGTTCCAATCCAAGTCACAGCATTGTAACTATTGACCTGAAAGTTTGGTTAAAAAAGGCAAACAGGTGAAATGCATATTGTTTATTCCCTTAAAACTGGTTGTTACATAGCCATGGAGCTAGAAGGAAACCTCTGACTGAATGAAGGTCAGACAGTTAGGAGACTGTCTCACACTCAGCCTGATGTTCTCAGATACTTGGTCCATTGATTATGTTCTAGGCCATGGACCTGGGCACAACTTTTAAAGCCCTATTGGGAAGCAAATGCCCAGTTCTCTCTATTCCCTTGACAGTAGGACATTGGGAAAACTTCGGGTGCTTTTATGTTCTTTTTCTTTTAGGGAAACAAAAGAAGGAATTCTGTTTCCACAGAGTTCAAACTCATCCTAATTTTCAGTGACAGCAGTTAATCAGAGTTGTGACCTAGCATGACCAGATGAAAAATCAGAAACTTGACAAGCTACTTGAGAGAAAGCCTGTTATAGAGGAGTACATGAAATGAGGTGTTCAGGAGGCTTCATTTATCCAGTAGCTGACAAAGCAGGAGATTCCACTTTGAACAGAATGAAGGGACTTGCGTTGGTCTGAGTAATTGTAGCACTGCCCTAGGAGTTACCTGTTCATTCAGGGGGAATGAATGTAAAAATTAATAAAAAGCTTTCCTGATTTCATGACAAGTATTGTTCTTTCTTTAAGGTGAGCATGTTTCTTACAGTTGGCAGATCTTTTCTCACATGTGTGTTTCTTGAGGCTTACTCTGAGATCCCCCTTTACAGAGGAAGGGACTTCCAGACCCCATACCTATAATGGGCCAATCCTTTATAATTTCCAAACATTTGCCTTTGACTTGCCTTTTGCAAAATTGAAAAAAATACGTTTATCTAAAGAATTAAAAAAAAAAAAGACTGGTGTTCTTTTGAACTTCCTCCCAGAGACCACACAGTAGAAACCGAGTAGGACTCTGAGCTGCTCAGGTCTTCCTTTTTCCCCTTCTGACCTCATCAAGGAGCATGGAATGGGCACTGACCTTGTCATCTAAAGCAGGGGAATTCAAAAGGAACTGAAATTTCTTTGAGGATGGTACATGAACAGGGAAATGGTGGGGGCGGGGATTGGTGGGGGGCAGGAGGGAGTGGAGAAGAGATTCTAGTTTGGGGAAAAGGCTAGAAAGAGCTAATTAACCACTAACCACTAAAACTAATCAGCCAAACCAGATCTGTTTGGTGAGTTGGATGAAGTTCAGGCTACATCTCTTTTCAACCCCTTTTTCCCTAGAATTCAGCTTTGGGCAAATGTTTGCCTAGGATTAAATCTCAGTCTCTTCCTTCACTCTTCAGACTATCTATGAGGGTGGCAAGAAGAAAGGATAAAAATTCCACCCTGACTGCCAGTCATACTACAGTGTGACATACCTTATTTCAATATATACCTGCTGTTTTCTATGTTCTTTGATACTGTTAAAGTATCAAATTTATTTGATTTATTCTGACTTCCCTAATCTTATAAGTCTGAGTGCAATAGATTGAGAAAGAAAGCCAGAGCATGGGAGAAAGACAGAGGTTCAATGTCAATAAAAGAAGGGGGAGAGACAGAGACAGACATATAAAGAAACAGAGAAGGACAGAGAAAGTGAGATAGAGAGAGATGGGATAGATATGGATAGATAGAGAGCTATGGATAAATAAAAAAGAAAATAGATTTGATATAGCAGTGAATTTGGAACTGTAAGTATCCTTCAAAAATTATAGCCCAATATATTTTTTGGTAATAAAAAATGAATTTCCATGTTTCAGCAACAGCAATTATAAGATTTTCCTAAAATATTCCATTGCCTATTTATGTGAGTGAGCATTTTGCCTTTTTTTTATAGTTTTAAATAAAAATCCAGGTATAAACTTGATGCAGTACCAAATTTAAGACTGTATTAATTTGGTATTGGGCCAAATGTTGCAAAATTTTTCCAAATGAAAATGTTTAACATTGAAATTTTATATATATATATATATATATATATATATATATATATATATATATATATTATACACACACACATACACATATATGGATATATATGTGTGTGACTACTATGTTGTGAAAAAACATCTTACATCTTATAATATATTTACTTAAATAATATTTACATTCAATAACATTTGTAAAATAAAGAAATTTAAAATGAAGTCACGTGGATAACAGAAAGGATGTGAGGTCTTACTGAATTATTCTTCTAATTTTCAGAATGCCCCAGATAAAATTTGTATAATTAGTTTGTTCTTAGAGATTTATAATTTATATTTAGTATTTTCAAAATCATAAGTATAATAAAATTTTATATTTCACTATCATATTTTATAATTTTTAATTTGGAGCTTTGGGAGCAAAATTTACCATGGTAGTTACTGTAAGCACTTAATAAATTTGAGATTATTTTATAGTTTTTTTGTAAAGTAACCCCAGGCATTCTCAACACATTTTTCTACTGAATGAGATTTGCTGAGCCAAAACAAAAACAAAAAAACCCAACAACAATGAAAATCACTGATATAGGTGTACACTAAACCCTATAAACTGCCCTATGGGTGAAACAATATGGAGACAAAGAGAAAGGGTATAAAAGGGTACAAGGGAAGCAGAGTTTGAAGATGTACTCTAATCAAATCAATGGTAAACAAAAAAGTCAAAATGAGCACTGCCATCTCTCAAGAAGAAGAAAAGTATAGGAGAAGGTGGAGGTAAAGAGAGGAAGAAGAGGAGGAGAAGGAGAGAGAGACAGAGACAGAGAGATCATAATGCCTCCCAAGGAAGAGAGGAGTAAGAATTCCAGTAAAGAGTCCTGCATAGGGAGAGATGTATTCCATAGCATGTGATGTGTCCAGTTAACAATGCGTTGGTTCTTGGGGATAAGATTATCCATGGGGAAACAATGATCCATGGGATAATTTTCCGTGTGAGGGTAGTTCACAACCTTGTACAGGAGAATGGACATCAGAGTTATTGAGGGCTTCTAGAATCCAGAAGGGTGAGAAGGCAAGGACTCAAAGAGAACATTTCATGGCAAATGAAAAAGAAAATGATCTCAAGGAGGATGAGGAGCAGAATTGGACTGAGTGATTTTGGACATGGGCAAATTTCTAATTTGGGACAAGGCATCTGTCCTCATCAACTTCCCTATGAATTGATATTTTAAGACCAAAGTACAATGGAAAAGAGGGATGAGGAGGCAAGAATTGCATTGGAAATAAGATCACAAATTGGTTTGAAGAAGAAACTGAAAGTTAGTGTTTTTGAAGTTTTAATTTCATGAGTAACACAAAGACATTAATGAAGAAATAAATACATATATGGATCAAGAATAAAGGAATAAAAGTTAAAAATACACATTAAGGAAAGAAAAATAAAATATAGACAAACAAAAAAACCTTTTTTACAGAAGTGAACGTAATTTTTAAAAGAATTTGGAGAGTTAGAGAGGAAGGATTTTGAATTAAATAATTTAATGAGAGGAGGAAAAGGTAAAAATACATAACCAAATATAAGGAAGAAAGGAAATAAAATTACAAGTGAAATAAAAACTTTAAAAGTAGGTAAAGGATTGACAGACAGGAAGGTGTGGTTACTAAAACAAGAAAAAACCTTAGAATAGGGTTATTTTACAATACTTTAAACAAAAGTAACTGTACAAAGTATTAATTTAGAAGTGGAATAAAATCCTAACAGAAATAAAAGTCCTGAAGACAAAGATATAAAGAGCCATTGGTTGAGGGATCAGGGATAGATGGCAAAAATTTTGGGGAAATGAGTCAAAGGAAGAAGAGCAAACAGGAAGAGGATTTGGGGGCCCTGAATACTAACTTCACCTACTTTGCAATTTGATTGAAAGTTAGATCTGCTCCTATTCAATCTATCACTCTGTCAGTCAAAAGTCATTATTAATTCATTAAGTGATTATAATGTGCTAGAGACTGTGAAAAATGTTATGGACACAAAGAAAAAAACAACAACAATTCCAGTTCTTTAGCCAAAGCTATGTAACAGAGGAATAGTTCCCTTGTACTCCCAGCTAGGGCTCTCTGAGGAGTCGATGCTTACTACTGAATTTGACTCAACAGGATTACATGAACCCAATTGCAGAGCTCAATCAGTCACTAAAGGATACCTGGGCCTTGGACCAGAAAGTGAAAGCACCAAAAATTGCTATCCAGTGCTCTAAGTTTCTTTCTGACACATCAGTAATCCAGTTCTACCCAAGTAGATTTGTCCTCATTACTGATATACTTGATACGTTTGGAAGATTAGTGTACCAGCGAAACTTTTCCATGTGTGTGGACAGCCACAGTGTCTTATCAGATCACATTTCTCTAGAGACTGTAAATGATACGGCCAAAGAAACTTGCTTAAATTGGTTTTCCAGATTGCTTCAATCAGGGAACTTATTCCCAGATTCTATGTGGAAGCAGCCATTCTGAAGTGCAACAAGTTTTTGTCCAAAACAGGAATTTCAGAATGTCTCTCACGACTGACATGTATGATTGGAGGAATTGGCTGTCCTTTGGTTTCAGTATATGCCAGGCATATCTGCAGGGTTGGGATGGAAGTGACACCACATCTTAAAGAAAGTCTAAATAAGAACTTTTTTGATTTCCTCCTTACATTTAAACAGATTCATGGAGATACAATTCAGAATCAATTGGTGGTGCAAGGTGTGGAGATTCTGTTGTACCTTACTTTGTACTCTCCTGCTATTGAATGGATTTTGCAGTGTATCATGCTCCTTAGGTTCTGCTTACTGAGATGATGGAAATGTGTAAGAAACTAGGAACAATGCTTGGCTGTTGAATTCTGTGACGTCAGCATTCAGAACTGAGTTTATTGCTATGAGGTCTATGGATTTTATTGGCGTGATTAAAGAGTGTGATGAGTGTGGATTCCCCAAGTATATCCTTTTTTGCTCATTGGGGTTAAATTTAGCTTTGGCTGATCCTCCTGAGAATGATAGACTTTAGATATTGAATGAAGCTTGGAAAGTTATAACTAAATTGAAGAATCCCCAGGACTATGTTAATTGTGCTGAAGTATGGGTAGAATATACGTGCAGGCATTTTACAAAACGGGAGATTAATACTGTTTTAGCAGATGTCATCAAACGCATGACTCCTGATCAGGCATTGGAAGATGCATATCCACAGCTTCATTCAATAATTAAGAAAGTTATCGCCTACTTTCATCATTTTTCAGTTTTCTCAGTGGAGAAATTTTTGCCGTTTATGGATACGTTCCAAAAAGAGAATGTCCGAGTGGAGATTTGCAAGTGCATTATGGAAGCTTTTATTAATCATCATCAAGAGTCTACCAAGGATCCTGTCATCCTGAATGCTTTACTGCATGGTTATAAGATGATGCATGACTCTGTGAATGCACTCACCCTTGAGGGTGGAAAGAGAATGTTAGCAGTTTTAATTAATAGATTTATAAAAATTGTTTCATTTGGTCATAACTTTGAGCACAATTGAGTTTTTATGTGGAGACCAGGTAAATGTTTTGCAATCTGGAACCCATTCTTGTCCAGTTGATTCATAGTATGAACAAATTGACTATGGAAACAAGAAGAGTAATGAAAGGAAATCACTCCAGAAAGACTGGGGCATTTGCCCGGGCCTGTGTTGCCTCCTGTTTCATTCTATTCCTTTCTTTACTTGCATCTTCACACGTCTTAATCTCTATCTGCATTCAGGTCAGGTTGTCTTGGCAAATCAGTGTCTTTCCCAAGCTGATGCTTTTTTCAGAGCTGCAGTAAGCCTTGTTCCTGAAGTTCCAAAGATGATTAATATAGATGGAAAGATGAGACCATCTGAATCATTTCTTCTGGAGTTCCTCTACAATCTGTGTTCTACTTTATTAATAATTCCGAATCATCCAGAACAAGGAGTCCTATTTCTTGTTCGAGGTTTACTAAATCCAAGTAATCCCAAGTATTGGGAAGACAATAATGACAACAAAATTCCTATCTACACCAACATTTTACATCTCCTCTCTGTAATGAGTCAAGAGATTTATCTCTGCCATGTAGACAAAGTTGATTTCAATGACAGCCTCTATGGGGGAGACTCAAAATTTCTGGCTTTGTGAGACTGTGATCACACAGATCCTAGAACAGCTCAAAGCCCTGGGAAAAGATGAGACCCTGAAGCATCAAAGTGTTCTGGCACTTTCCTTCTTTAACAGCATCTTAGCTCATGGTGATCTTCGAAACAACAAATTTAATCAGCTGTCTCTCAACCTGTGGGATCTAGCCCAGAGTCATGGCTGTGCAGACACCAGGACCATGGTGAAAACTCTGGAATATACCAAGAAAAGAAGAAAACAATCAGAAATGAGTCATTTGTCAGAACTGGCCCTCAGGCTCCCACTGCAAACCAGGACTTAAGCCATACAGCCATTTTCTGGAGCGCTGAGTTCAGGGTTCTGTAACTAAGTCAGGAAATATATACTTTATCCTATGGTTTCATTGGAATCTAGTTTTCTTTCACTTTAAGAACCCCCTAACATGCAGTAGATTAGCTTTTATTTGGTTTTGGTTTAAATATTCTGACAATGAAAAGAAGACTGTTAAAATCAGATTTCATTACATCATCAATTCACTTCTGCCAGTAAATAACATCATAGTTTCTATTTGCAGATAACCTTTTAGATCGCAGAAGGCAACCTTCTAATAAGTCTGTAGGTCCTCTAAGAAGAAAAATTAGTGCATGTAAACGTGAAAAGCCTCCTCATGCATTTTCTTTTTTAAAGATAATCCTAAAATTCTACTTGGAAAGATATTATGGGTTAGTCCTGAAGATGGAGTTAGGAAGAACTGGATTTAGATTATGCTTCAGATGCTTACAACTCATGTGACAGTACCAAATTACTTAACTTCTTGGAGCCACAGTTTCTTAATCAGTAAATAGCTATTACTTGTAGAACCTATCTCACAAGATTTGTGAGACTAAAGTGAGAAAATATGCATAAAAGGCTTTGCAAACTAAAAAAAAAAAAAAAACAAACCATGAACAAATGAACATAAGTTGGTGTTTTCTCAAGTCATTTTCTTCACTTCCCCAAGGAAGATGCAGAGGGCCTGAAAATCTGAACCTTCCCCATCAAACTTCAGCATAAGTCAATCTACCCTATCATTTTCACTGCTCATTTTAACTTTGGGGTTACTGGGGAATAAACTTTGCTTGCTTTCCCCTTACAGGTGAGATTGGAAGGATTTTAATAAAGCTGAGATAATTCGTATCCAATTATAGAAAACTTTATGGAATGAGAAAAATGTGGAGGAAGTTTTCCCCATCTGTCACAATGGATACAGCTCAGAAGTTGACGCTATGCTGGAGAGACCAAGAGGGTTGATCCAGGATGCAGTTCCTTTTGTCTTCAGGATTGCATGTTAATGAACTGAAAAAAAAAAACCTGCCCTACCCAGCCTTCAGCAAGCCCTCTCTCACTTGCCCATCTCTGACCCAGGCAGGGCTTTTTTCCTGTTGCTGCTGACAGACACATTCCCTGACCCCAAATCCTCTAGTATCACTTTTTTTTTCAAGGTGATTGTCCTGGAATCTATAGGCAGGAGCTCTTAGATGACACAACAGGAGACCATGGAATTCCTTTCTTAAAGAAGGAGTCCTCTGGGCTATGACAGAATTATCCTCCAGGCAAGATGATCTTGTAAGTAGAAGATATCAGATGAAGTATCTTCTAACACTATCCAGCTATCTGCCCTGCAGCATGGCCTCGCCAGCTAGAGTTCCCAATAACTCCATCTTTGGGGTCAAAAGTATGATTGATACCTGTCAGAACCTTGAATTTCTTCATGATTTCATCCTGTGCAACCTCCATAGGTGAATGTTTCATGAATATCACCCATTTGTAGAGGTTGCATCTGAGAAACGTGTCTCCCAGAATCATCTGTCAGGGCCAGAGCAGTGACAATGAGAAGACAACTGAACTCTGAATTCCAGGAGGGTAGGATGATTTCTTAATAGAACCCAGAATTCTAGTCAGGGCTTATATTAGCTGTGGATATACTGAGCAGGAATTGCCCCCATGTGGCCAATCATCCAAACTACAAATATTTATTAAATAATTACTCCCTGTTCAGGACCATGATTGGGGTTATAACGCATACAAAGAATAAGACTGTACATAATTCCTGTCCTTATGAAAATAAACTAATAATTTAATTTAATACACATGTATGTTACATACAAGAAATTGATACAGGAGTCAAAAGAAGGTTCAAAGAAAAGATATTCCCATGGCTTGGGGAGGTTTTTTTTAGATTTTAACTGAGGAGTAAAGCAATGATTTTCTCCAAACGGCTTGCTGTATAATCTTGATCTAGGAACTCAAAATTATTTGAGCTTCAGTGCTCTAAATTATAAAAGAGTGGTTGGGGAGAGGATGGACCAAACTGCTAGGGTCCTTTTTGAACTCCAACTGCATTTGAATTCTCAAGACCTAACCAAAGGTTTAGAGGCTGGAAAGGCCAGGAGGAAAGTGATCAGATCATGCCCTGGGTCAGAACATTTGAGCCCACTGAGTATTTAAAGTTACCTGGTCTGAGGTGCCCCTGTGATTCTTTCTTTTTTAAAAATTTATTTAACTTTTGGCATTCATTTTCACAAAATTTTGGGTTCCAAATTTTCTCCTCATTTGTCCCCTCCCCCCACCCCAAAACACCGAGCATTCTAATTGCCTCTATCACCAATCTGTTCTCTCTTCTAACATCCCTCCCTTCCTGTGTCCCCATCTTCTCTTTTGTCCTGTAGGGCCAGATAACTTTCTATACCGCTGTACCTGTATTTCTTATTTCCTAGTAGCAAGAACAGTACTCGACAGTTGTTCCTAAAACTTTGAGTTCCAACTTCTCTTCATCCCTCCCTCCCCACCCCTTCCCGTTGGAAGGCAAGCAATTCAATATAGGCCATATCTGTGTAGTTTTGCAAATGACTTCCATAATAGTCATGTTGTGTAAGACTAACTATATTTCCTTCCATCCTATCCTGCCCCCCATTGCTTCTATTCTCTTTTTTTATCCTGTCCCTCCCCAAGAGTGTTGACTTCAAATTTCTCCCTCCTCCCATTGCCCTCCCTTCCATCATCCCCCCCACCCTGCTTATCCCCTTATCCCCCACTTTCCTGTATTGTAAGATAGGTTTTCATACCAAAATGAGTGGGCATTTTATTCCTTCCTTTAGTGGAATGTGATGAGAGTAAACTTCATGTTTTTCTCTCACCTCCCCTCTTTTTCCCTCCACTAAAAAGTCTTTTGCCTGCCTCTTTTATGAAAGATAATTTGCCCCATTCCATTTCTGCCTTTCTCCTCCCAATATATTTCTCTGTCACCACTTAATTTCATTTTTTTAAGATATGATCCCATCTTATTCCATACACTCTGTGCTCTCTGTCTCTGTGTGTGTGTGCCTGTGTGTGTGTGTAATCTCACCCACTACCCAGATACTGAAAATTTTCAAGAGTTACAAATATTGTCTTTCCATGTAGGAATGTAAACAGTTCAACTTTAGTAAGTCCCTTATGACTTCTGTTTGCTGTTTACCTTTTCATGCTTCTCTTCATTCTTGTGTTTGAAAGTCAAATTTTCTTTTCAGCTCTGGTCTTTTCATCAAGAATGCTTGAAAGTCCCCAATTTCATTGAAAGACCATTTTTTCCCCTGAGGTATTATGCTCAGTTTTGCTGGGTAGGTGATTCTTGGTTTTAGTCTTAGTTCCTTTGACTTCTGGAATATCCTATTCCATGCCCTTCGATCCCTTAATGTAGAAGCTGCTAGATCTTGTGTTATCCTGATTGTATTTCCACAATACTTGAATTGTTTCTTTCTAGCTGCTTGCAATATTTTCTCCTTGACCTGGGAATTCTGGAATTTGGCCACAATGTTCCTAGGAGTTTCTCTTTTTGGATCTCTTTCAGGCAGTGATCTGTGGATTCCTTGAATACTTATTTTGCCCTTTGGTTCTAGAATATTAGGGCGGTTTTCCTTGATAATTTCATGAAATATGATGTCTAGGCTCTTTTTTTGATCATGGCTTTCAGGTAGTCCCATAATTTTTAAATTGTCTCTCCTGGATCTATTTTCCAGGTCAGTTGTTTTTCCAATGAGCTATTTCACATTCTCTTCCATTTTTTCATTCTTTTCGTTTTGTTTTGTGATTTCTTGGTTTCTCATAAAGTCATTAGCCTCCATCTGTTCCATTCTAATTTTGAAAGAACTGTTTTCTTCAGTGAGCTTTTGAATCTCCTTTTCTATTTGGCTACATCTGCTTTTGAAAGCATTCTTCTCCTCATTGGCTTCTTGAACCTCCTTTGCCAATTGAGTTAGCCTATTTTTCAGGGTGTTATTTTCTTCAGCATATTTTTGGGTCTCCTTTAGCAGGGTGCTGATCTGCTGTTCATACTTTACTTGCATGTCTTTGATTGCTCTTTCCAGTTTTTCCTCCAGTCCTCTAACATAATTTTCAAAATTTTCTGAGGCCTTTTTGAGCTTTTCCATGGTCTGAGCCCATTGAGTGGGCTGAGATGCAGAAGCCCTGACTTCCGTGTCTTTCCCTGATGGTGAGCACCACTCTTCCTCATCAGGAAGGAGGGGAGGAGAAACCTGTTCACCAAGAAAGTAACCCTCTATAGTCTTGGTTTTTTTCCCTTTTCTGGGCATTTTCTCAGCCAGTGACTTGACCTCTGAATATTCTCCTCACACCCACCTTGCCTCCGGATCCTCCCAGCCAGTGCTTGGAGTCCGAGACTCAAATGCTGCTTCCCAGCCTCAGGGCTTTGGGCGGGGGCAGGGCTGCTATTCAGTGTGAGATCAAGTTCAGCTGCCCGGGTGGGGGCAGGGCCACCTCACGGGCTTAGTTCCCTCAGGGGGTTTATGCAGAGACCTTCAACAATGGATCAGGGCTCCTGCCTGCTTGGGGAGCCCTGGTCTGCTCCCGCCTCCGCTGCTGCCTCCCAAGGGGGCCTGAGTTATGGGGGCAGCCCACTCCCCTCTAGACCCTCCAAAGAGACCCTCTCACCAATCCTTGTCACCTGTGGGTGGAGGGACCTGCATGGCCCCTGGAGATTCCATCCCTCAAGCCTGCTTGGATCTGCTCCCCTCGATGCCATGCGGGCAATGCAGGGCTGGGCTGGGCTCCAGGTCCGCAGCATGAAGGACCTTTTGAGAGAGGTTTTCAGGCTTTCTGGAACAGAAGTCTCATCCACTCCGTTGTTCTGTGGCTTCTGCTGCTCCAGAATTTGTTGGTAGTTCTTTTTTATAGATATTTTATGCGCTGTGGGTTTGGAGCGAGTGTATGTGTGTCTTTCTACTCTGCCATCTTGGCTCCGCCCCCCTTATTGTCTTTAGGATGAAATATAAAATCCTTGGTTTGTCTCTTAAGGTCCTTCATAAACTGTCTGCTTCATACCTTTCCAGTCTTCTTATACTTTAATGCCTTGATATACTCTTTGATCCCTAACACTCTATCCCCCAACTTCCAGCATTTACACTGGCTGTCTCCCATGCTTGAAGCACATTCTTCACTTCCTTAACATCTTTCAAGTCTCAATTAAAGTCCCTCCTTCAACAAGAAGCCCTTCCAAGTCCTCCTTCATGCCAGTACATTCCCTCTGAGGTTATCTTCAATGTTTTTCTGTAAAGCTCTTGTTGGAACTGCGCATGCTGTTTCCTCCTTTGCACCCTGAGCTCAAGAGCAGGGAATGTTTTTTGCCTTTCTATATATTCTCCCAGATTAGCAGAGTGCCTGCCTCACAGGATGCTCTCAACTATTTTTTTTTATGTGGAAACATAACTTGTGATTTCACGATCTTGATCAAAGCCACCTCCATGCATTCAGCCTCTCCTGTGGAATTCCTGCTGTAATCTCTTAAGTTTTCCTCTCCCATGACCATCTCCTAGGTGCTGCTAAATGCATCTCTAGAAGGTCTCATGTTTGTTCTATTCTCATGTTTGTTTCTATTCTTAATTTTCAACTACAGGAGAGGCCTTTATTAACACCCCCTGATCCTGGAGAGTGAAAATGACATTGAAGTTTCAGACATGGATGACTGGATGGATGTTGATACTCTCATTAAGAATAGTGGATTTGGGGCTTCCTCTAATAAGAACTTCTCAACCTACAAAAGATAATATCACAAGAAGCATTGGCCCTGGTGTGTCCTGCTAGCTGCTTTTCCTCATGAATTCTTATTACTTCCTCTTTTTATTTTATTTTATTTTATACCGGTCTCCTAGTTTTGTCATCCAGTGTTTTCCAGACTTGTTTTTGACATCTCGTTTCTCATATCATATCCATTTCCCTCATATCCACTATTTTTTTTACTAGATGATTTTATTTTTCCTGGGCAATCAAGAAAAAACAGAATTGTAAGTATCCATTATCCTTGCTTATCCAGAACTGAAATCTGTGCCTGAAATTGATCAAGGTGATCAAGGCTGGTCTTCAGCCTGCTGCCCATTTTCTGAGGATACGTTCTGGTTCTGCACTTTAAGCTGAACTGGTTCTGTCTCCCAACAGTCTTCCTATCCTTTCAGACTCTCATTTTCTTCATTAGTTTACTAATCCTGTGCTACTCAGTGATATCTATCAGAGACTCTAGTCTCCCCTGCAGTTGCTGTGCCCTTTGGAGTTCACTGTGCATGACTTGCTGTTTCTGGAGACTAACACAGGTGCCTCTCAGCTCCTGGTTCTGTTGGTGCAGTTCCAGGTTGAGCTGCTCAGTCTCCTCCTGCTCCCCTCCCTGAGTGGTGGCCACAAACATCTCCTTCTTACTTTCTGGACGAAATTGGAAAGGAATACTGCACCCCCCCCACCCCCCCACAACAAAACAACAGCACTGAACTTGGGAAGGTAGGAAGCTTTCAACTGTACTTGTTCCTGCAAAGACAATTGGTTGTGGAGGGCGGCAGGCAAAGCAGGCCCCATAAAGATGTCTTATTTTTTGGTTGTCTTCCATCATTCTCTAAAGATGCCAGCCATCTTTCTGGTAGAGAATGAAATGCTGAGTGAGGATGTAATAGCATGTGATACCTCCTCTAGGGATGGAAAATTTCTCCAAGTAGTTAAAGACGATCTCAGAGAAATGGCAGTGATCCAATAGAATGACTGACATTCGGGGTTTTTTGCCAGTCTCTCCCATTATGGGGGAGTATCCTAACAGCCACAAGCAACATTGTTGCAACAGCAGCCAGGGCTGGGGAGGACAGGGAAGAGGAGGCAGGGAGTCCCCATAGGGTGAACTTCTTTGCACCCACTCCACACCCAAATCCACTATTCTTAATGAGAGCATCAACATCCATCCAGTTATCAATGTCTGAAACTTCAATGTCTTCTTCACTCCCTCTACATATCCAGTCACATACTAGTTTGTGTATGGATGTGTGTGTGTGTGTGTGTGTGTGTATGTGTGTGTGAGTGAAGACAACACCTCTTGCATATGACCCCTTCTGATTCAGACCTCCATCACCTTATGATTATTGCAAAAGTCTCCAAATTGTCTCCCCACACCAATCCATCATTCACAGGTTAGGGACTCCCACATGTACTCAGTAAGCTCCAGTGCTTCCCTATTACTTCCCTTTTCTAAACATACAATTATGTGTTGGTTATTTAAGATTTTCTATCTGCAAATGTTGTTTCCTTTGCTTTAAAGAAAACACAACATATTGATCTTTTCTTTTTACATCACATTCATATATGAATACATCCCTCTCCTCCCCTAGCCTTTTAAACAATTATTTAAAGGAGAAAAAAGCAGGCAATGCAGCAACTGTGTCTTATGGTACACGTATCATTTCATACCCATAATCCTCCACTTCTGCAGTGGAGAGATGTCCATTTCCTCACCTTTCTTAAGGGGCCCAAGTTTGGTCATTGATATATGGCATTCAGTTTTGTTGATTTATTCTTTCCATTTTTATTGTTATAATTATTTTATATAATTCTTTCCTGGTTTTATTTCATTTTATAATAGTTAATGTCTTCCATGTCTTTTTTGAATTCTTTCATTTCATTAAATTTACATAACACAATATGGTTTCACCATTAAGAAGTCAATGGGCACTCATCTTGTTTCTATTTCTGTGGTGCCATAAAAAGTGCTGCCATAAATATTTTGACCTATATGTATGTATGACATTTTTGTTGCGGTGAATGTGATAAAAGTATGTATCTAAGTCTGAAACCTAACATTACTTGCAAAGGAGTAACACAAGACACTTTCATAATAAATGACAGGGCAAAGCCGGGGGGGCTTCATTTCCCCACTATTTTGGGCAACGTGCTACTCAGTGTGAAGCTGCTTTACACTAGAAAGATCATTGGCTCTGAAATCAGAGAACATTAGTTCAAATCTAACCTCTAATTTTTACTGCCTTGTGACCTTGGGCTCTGGCCTGGGCCCTCTTCTCTTCTTCCTCTACATCATTTAGCTTGGTGATCTCTTCAGCTCCTACACATTAAATTATCAGCTGAAAACAGGTGACTTTCCTATATCTTTGTCCAACCCTAACCTCTTTCATGACCTCTATTTTCCCATCTCTAATTGCCTGTTGGACATTGGACATTCCTAAAATGGATGTACTCTAGATGTCTTACACTCAACATGTCAAAACTGAGCTTACTAATTATGACCCTCTCCAACACCACCCTTTCCCCATCCTCACTTCCCTATGGCTGTGACAGGTACCACTTTCCTCTACGTTACACAGACTCACATCCTTGTCAGCCTTGACTCTACACTCTCATCTCCTACATCCAGTCATTTGTCAAGTGCTATCCTTTCTACCTATTTCTCACATATGCCCTCCTCTCTCCTCTAAGAAGGCAATCACTCTGGCCCAGGCCCTCCTTACCTTAGGCCAGAACTATTACAATAACCTGCTGAGGGGTCTCCCTGCCTCAGTCTCTCCCCACTCTGAGCCATTTTCTACTCAGATGTCGAATTGCTCTTTCCGAAGTGCAGGGATTTCCTAAAGACTCATCATGGAAAATGCTGTCCACATCCAGAGAAAGAATTGATGGAGGCTGAATGGAGATCGAAGCACATGATTTTTACTTTTTTTATTCTTTCCATGTGTTTTTTCTTCTGTTCTGCCCCTTCAAAATATGACGAGTGTGGAAATGTTTTACATGACTGACGTGTATGGCCTATATCAGATTTCTTGCTATCTTGGGAAGGAAAGAGAAAAGAAAAATTTGTAACTCAAAATTTTATAAAAAAATGAATGTTGAAAATTGCCTTTACATGTAATAAGAATAAAATAAAATATTATTTTTAAAATAAAGTGCAGGTGTGACCATGTTATTTTTCTATTTGACAAACTTCAATGACCCTCTAGTACGAACAGGAACAAAAAGGAAATCCTCTTTGACTTTTAGACTTGAGCACCTTCAAGGCAAGAACCATTTTCTGCCTTTGTTTGTATCCCAACACTTAGGACAGTGTCTGGCACACAAGAAGCATTGAATATTAACTCATTGAATCTTACTAATCTTATGGAGCTTAACCTTCCTCATTTGGAAAATGAAGGGTTTAGACCAGATGAACTCTGAGCTCTAGATTTATAAGAGAAAATCAAAGGGAATTGTTTGCTAGAAAAATGTATGAAAGGAAACAAGGAAGTCCTTGAACCCATGCTCTATTACTTTGTACTGTATACTAAAATTCCAATGGCTTAGAATCTATGGGAACCTGCAAACTGAAATACTGCTCACAAATGACATTGTTTCTGCACAAAAAGGAAAAGCAGATGAGCAATCTTGGGCATCTCACCCCTTATCAGCGATTTAGTGGATTCTCTCACATCTCCCCAGCTTCCATTTACTGCTCTGACACTGACAGGCTTCTATACTCTCCAAAGAGGGAGAAGAGCCCAACTTGGGTGCAGAACAGAGGAGGCCCAGCCTCCTCATTTCCTCCCACACTGACACTTCCTCTACTGGTCAAGAACGGCCTCCCATAAACTTCATTAGGTGAAGGTAAGTTCTGGGCAGCCTCACCCCTTCCATAGAAATGAACTAACCACAAAATCCACTCATTTAAAAGCATTTCCTGCTAAACATTATGGGCAAATGGTATGATGATTTTTAACAATTAATTTCCTTCTATTTACCCCAAATGGCACTAATTCAAGGGAACCTTAGATGAGATTCCATTATCGTTACTAATAAAAAGCTAACAAACTTCTACAAAAGGCCCAGGAAATGGCTGGTTTCATACTAGATTTCATAACTGTGAATAAAGGGAGAATTGTTCACTAAATAAGAGTTTGAGGAAACCAAAGGAGAAAACAATTTTCATTATCTGAAACTGAGCAGCTTTTACATGACAAGATTAATAGCTAAAAGAATTGCTGATGGATGAAAATGTCTTTGTATCAGTTGTCTCTGATAAAGGAGAGACAGCTAGGTGGTGCAGTGGATAGAGCATCAGTGCAGTAGTTAGGAGGACCTAAGTTCAAATCTCAACTCAGACACTTGACACTCACTAGCTTGGGCAAGTCACTTAACCCCAACTGCCTCATTCCTGGGTCATCTCCAGTCATCCTGAGGAATATCCGGTCACTGCATTCAGATGGCTCTGGAGGAGAAGTGAGGCTGGTGACCTGCACAGCCCTCCCTCACTCAAATAAAGTCAAGTGCAAGTCATGTCATCATTTCTCTGATGGCATGGTCTTCTTCAGCAACAAAAGACCAACACACTCTGATAAAGGTCTATTATTCAAGACATGTAGGAAATGAGTACTAATATATAAGGTCAAGAGATTTTACCACTAGATAAGTGGTCAAAGGAAATGAAGAGTTCTAAAGTTTGTTCCAAATCACTAATAATGAGAAAAATGGAAATTAAAACAACTTTGAGATTTCACTTATTCCCCAGCAAATTTTCCAAGGTGCTAACACATGAAAATGGTTCCTGTGGGAAGGTCTACACAAAGACAGGCAGCTTGATGTCCTACCTGTGGAGCTGTGCACTGGTACAACATTTTGTCAAAAACAATTTGGAATCATGCTCAAAAGTGTCCAAATCTCTATGCCCTTTGATGCTGAGATCCCACAGCTTAACATATATGCCAATGGTATAAAAGATGGGGGAAAAATCTCAAAACACTTATTGCAACACTTTGTGGTAGCAAAGAAGTAGAAACAAAGCAGGGGCCCATCACCTGAGAAAAGGGATAAGCAAATTGTGGCATAGGAACGTAATGGAATTGTGTTGCAACAGAAGAAACAACAAAAATGAAACATGGGAAGACTTACGTGAACTGATACAGAACAGTGTGAGCACAGCCAGGAAAGAAATACACTCAGGACTACAAAATGAGGGGAAACGATGCTGAATGTTATACAATTAGTTACCAGGCTTGGCCACAGAGGAGAGAAAACAAACATTTCATGGAGGAAGTGGAGAGATTACGGGTATGTATTGATACTGTTGGATACATGTGATCTGTGTGATGGTTATTAGGGAACTTTGGATTAAAACTTTTGTTATGAGGAAAAGCAATGGAGGCAGGGTATATATTAAGCAATGATTATGACATGAACACAAAATGTATTACTAAAACTTTAATTTTTTAAAAGTGCCATGGAGAGGCACAGCACAGGCTACAGTATATCATCAAATAAGAACTGAGCAGAAGTCACAGAAGAGTCATCAGAGAGACGGATCACCAGAATGAGGGGGCCCATCACATGGGAAAGTTAAGGGTTTCTGGGCACACAGCTTGTGAGGGCACTGGTATCTACATAACATCAGGAAATATATCAGGAAGGTCACTAGCTTGTTGATTAACCAACTTCTATAGGAACAAGAGGCCCTCAGGACGAAAAGGTGTGGATGGATTGCCATCTGCACCTCTGGAGGGATTTCACACATTGACAGAATCTACAAATCCCAAATGCTGAAGTTTCCTCCTCTGCTCCCCTCACTTTGTCTCCATGTCACCAAGCACTAGTTGATTCTCAGTCTTGTAATTCTTGGGTGAAGGTTCAAGGGACAAAAATGGATTAAAAAAAAAAGGAGGGTGGAGGGGGTCTTTGAAGCTCTCTTGGAGAAATACCAAGAGGTCAGCCAGTCAAAGGTACATGGAAGGAGTTATGCCAAGGAAGGGGTCAGTAAAGCTAATTCCTGGAGATCTGGGCACAAGCAGGAGCCTCCAAACATGAGAGGGAGGCTTGGGATTCAACAGTTCCAGGGGACACAGGGTCAGGGATTAGCTCAGGAACCCTGCAGAGGACACAGAACAGGCACAGAAGAGTTTACATGGGGGGGTCTAAACCCAGAAATAGAACCACTTCTTACCACTAAGGGCCCCCAAGTCTCTTCTTAGCTTCAGGCCCCACTGGGCAGACACTGTAGCTATGAGAATCCTGATCCCAACTGGGTACAAGGATCTTACCTGTTGGTTGTGAACCACGATTTCCTGGAAAAGGAAGAAAGACAGACATACAAATCCTTGTAAATCCTAGAGACACAAAAGCAAAAGGCCCCAAGGTTCTGAGCATGTGGGACAGGGGACTCCTGCCACTACTTAGTCCAGTATGGGACACCACAGAGGAAGCATTTAATCCATGCTTCATCCATCAAGTTACAATAGTGTGAGTGGATGGGGGAGAGGGAGGATGGCAGGGGGAGGGCTAAAGGCTGTCTCTGTTGTGAATATGAGATTCCCTAAGACCCTTAAGCCCTAGGATCTGGCCCCTTCACCACCTTCTATAAATTCCTGGGGATGGGGGTAGGGAGAAGAGCTGGAGTCAGAGCCAGACCACACCTTCGCCCCTAATCTGGGGTCAGATTTCTGGCACAATCAAAAGTTCTCTCTGTCCTAGAGAAGATCATGGAGGGGAGGGGGGGCCTCAGGCCTTTTCCCAGACTATCTCACCTTTCTGACTCCTCTTGTGGACAATGAGGCCAACCCCAAAGAAGATCAGCCCCAGCACGAGGCCCCCAACTCCACTCAGCATCTTACTCTGGGCAGATTCAGACTGTGCTTCTGTAGAGGAGAGACACCAAGGATTAAAAGTTTTCCTCAAGAGCCAGCCCCATGTGGGGAGTAGACAGGTCTGAGGGGAGCCTGAGAAAGTGGCTGAATCCTGTCTAAGAATGGATTGATGTGCAAAGGGCCTTTCAGGACTCAGGAAGTGAAAGCTCACCAGGAAAACTGACATCTATCCATCTCAAAGTCTAGCTCCCCAACCCTATGACAAAGGAGTCTATAGGCTGATCACAGAGTCCCAGAGGGAGGCCAGCTCCCAGGGCTGGGGTCAGTGAGGAAGCTGAAAAGGTCTCCATAGCTCTTAGGTCAGCACTACCATTAAGGGGCTGGGCTAGGAAAAGGGAGGAGGGTGGGTAGCACTGCATGGGGTTTGTATCAACCCAGGGCAGAAGAAAAGAGGCTCCAGGATACACTCTGAGGGGATCTCAGAGCTAGCTCCATGTCCTGACCAATGTTAGAACTGGAGGGTGAGGGAGCTCTATCTCACTCCAATCCAAGATGACAGGTTTCTGAAGGCTGGAGTGCTCCACGTGGCAGGTGTAGACATCACCACGCTTGGGGATCATTTCCAGCATCACCAAGATCTGGTAAGTCCAGTCTCCATTGCTGACCAGGCCTGTGGACACAACCCCAGCTGTCTCCTCCTGTCCATTCACGAACCACCTGACCTCAATGTCCCCAGGATAGAAACCAGTGACAGAGCACACAAGCAGGTTGTGGTGTCCCAGGGGAGCCAGCTTTGATGGATACACAATCACCTCAGGCTCAACTGGAAGAAAGAAGAAAGATCTTGAGTGAGGGAGCTGGAGCAGGTCTTCTTAGTTCACCTACCACCTCTGCCACGTGATCCACAACCAGCCTCATGTTTCCTTTCCTTCCCATGGCCAGAAGTCGGCATTTTGGTAGACATTTAAGTTCCTCCTGAGACTAGAAATCTGACGTAGCAGGAAGTGGGCCCAGGAGTCCATGGTGCTGAATTATCACAGCCCCAGCTCATCAGGTTTCAGTGATATGGGAAGAAATTAGCAGGTAAGATTTCTCATTGCAAACAGATAATTTGTAAAGGATTATTTCCAAAAGCAGAATATAAGGGCATACAATAGACTATTTTCAGAAATACTTCTAGGTCAAATATTGAGATGCTATCAATCCACTGAAGAAATCTTCAATCAGGGCAACAGTGGTGAATATCTAGGCCCAGTAGAAACCTGAGCATCCTGACCCAGAGTACAGGGGCCCTGGGAGAAGCAGAAGTATGTCTGGGTCTGGGGAGAAAGGTAATTTCAAGGAGTTATCACAGAAGACTGGGAGGGGGAAGGGAGGGAGAGAATGTGGTTGGGACAGGAGAGAGTAGAGCATGGGAAGTCTCTGCTGAGCTAAGATTCAAGGATAAAAAATGCAAAGTTGCATTCATGACTTAAAAAGGTTCATGAAGCCTGGGCACTCAAGACTTGGGGGATTTCATTTTATATTAACTATTTTGTTCTCTCTTTTTTCAATTGTGTACAACTCTTTTTGAGACTACTTGGGATTTTTTTTTGGCAAAGATATTGGACTCGTTGGACATTTCCTTCTCCAATTCATTTTACAGATGAGGAAACTGAGGCAAACAGGGTTATGTGACTTGCCCAGTGTAATACAGTCAGGAAATGTCAGAGGCCAGATTTGAACTGAAGGAGATGAGTCTTCCTGACTGTCGGCCTGGCACTCTTTCCACTGCTGTACCTGCTGCCTATTAACCACTCTGGCATTGTATAAATATGAGTTATTTATTGGTGAAGGGTTTGCGGCTTGTTCCCAAGATAATTAATCCCCATTAGAATTGGAGGAGGGAAGAAAATCTGAATTTGACTGAGGAAAAAGGACTCAAGGAGCCAAAATCCATGTTAGTATAAGAGGGTCTTTTCCCCTTTTCCTCTGTCCCTCCCCCATTCATTGTCTCTTTGTTCTCCTCTAGCTTCCCTTCCCTTTTCCCCTTTTCTCATTTCCAGTTTTTCTGCTCCTCCTTCCTCCCCATGTCTCTTTCCGTTCTTCTATCACTTACCTACCTCTTCTCTCTCTCATTCCTTTTCTCCTCCATCCCAATCCCCTCCCCCAGTCTTCTTCCTTCCCACTCATCCCCCCTTGGTCCCTCATCTCTCCTCACCTCCATGTCCCTTTCCTGCCCCTCCCCCATGGTCCCCTCCCTTCCTCTTCTCTCCCAATCCATCACCTCCCTCTCCTTCCATCTCAGCTCGTCCCACCCCCTCGTCTCTTTCCTGCTCTGGGGGCCCCGTCCCTGCTCCTGTGACCCCCCCCTTCCCTCCTCCTCACCTGCCCCCTCCCATCACAACCTCCCCTTCCTCTGCGCTCCCTTCCAGCCCCTTCTCTTCTCCCCCCTCCCCGCTCTGCCCCGCCCCCGCTCCCTCCTCCCTCTCCCCTGGTGCCCCCTCCCCTCCCGGGGCGCACTCACCGCGCCTGCGCACTAAGAAGCGCTCAAGTATCTCGTAGTTGTATCTGCAGTAAGTGTCCACCTTGGCCCGTCTCTGCTCCAGTTCACCCTCCAGGTTGTTCCAGTACTCAGCATCGGGCCGCCCCAGCTCCGTCAGTTTTTATGGATTAGATGATAATGTTCTTAGCTGGATTTGAAAGTGGTTGAATGTTTGGGGTCCAAAAATTAGTGCTTGATGGGTGAATATCAAATGAGAGAAAGTTGCCTAGCAGAGCATGCAGGATCTTTCCTTGGTCCTTTCCCATTCAACACTTTTATCAGTGCCTTGAATGAAAATTCGCAGAGGTTTTGTCATAGGTTTTCACTGTGAAAAAAAGTAGAGCTATAAGATGATATCTTGAAAAGGGGCCTGATAAAATAAAGGTATATTGAAGATGAGGGAGATATGAGCATATTTTTAGAGAAGAAGTCTAGATAAAGAGAAAGACTGAGGATGAGAAAAATGATCAAATGTGCTAGCTCTTGGAAAAGGATAAAAAGAAAGAACATCTTACCTCAAGGAGAGAAGATTGCCCTGTCAATGAGAAGGAGCAAAAAAAAAAAAAAAAAAAAAAAGGAGGCTGCACCACAGAGGGGAAGAATGGAGACTAACCTAGAGAGACATTGAGGTGGGGAGAAAGAAAAGGGAGCTTGTAGCAAATTACCTTCATTTTCTGGTAAAGCAGGAGGGGACACCTTGTAGAAGTGGAGAGAACAGAAGTATAAGGGTGAGAGGGGAAAAGGTTGGAAGTTTGAAATTAAATGACATAATATTTGTTTTAAAAAATTGAAAAGATCTGAACTTCTGGGAACAAAGATAGCAAAGTGAACTATAAGTCCTCATACTCTACCCTTATTGACCATGAAAACCCAGAAAATATTTCCCTAGGTAAATTCCTGGAATAATGGAATCACTCGAAGGGATAAACAGTTCCTCAGCTTGGTAAGCTAGGGAGATTGTGAAGGAGAGTTCCTCTTGCTGTGGCTGAAGAGGACCAGGGCAGAAATGGAGCTACCCCAGACAGCCCCACCTCAGATATCAAGGAGGAGATCCTGGGCTTCAAGGGACTGGAGCCCTTAAGTGCCAAAACCATGAACCCATGTGGACAATATCATCCAGGAAATCATCAAGGAAAACTGCCATGAGTTCCTAGATTCAGTGGCCAAAATAGTCATTGAAATAATCCACAGATCACTGCCTGAAAGAGATCTCAAACTGAAAACATCAAGAAATATTGTTGTCAAATTCCAGAACTATCAAGTTAAGGGAAAAATACTGCAAGCATCCAGAAAGAAACAATTCAAATATGAGGAACTACAGTCAAGATCACACAGGACCTTGCAGCTTCTACATTAAAAGACTGGAAGTATTTGAATGTGATATTCTATAGGGCAAAGGAGACTACAACCAAGGGTCAATTACCCAATAAAACTCAGCATCATATTTCAGGCAAGGAGATGGACATTCAATGAAATGAGAAATTTCCTGATAAAGGACCAGAGCTCAATAGAAAATATGATCTTCAAATACAAGTCTTAAGAAAGGCATGAAAAGGTAAACAGGGGGAAAAAACACAAAATTGTGATTTAATATGGGCAAAATGTTTACTTCCCTATAAGGGAAGATGATATTTGTTAATCTTGAGAATTGGATATATATTATGGCATATAAAAAGATACACATAGACTGAGGAAGTGGGTATAAATTAAATGATGTTATGATAAAAATTGTGTTTTAAGGGTGTGAAAGGATTGAAACAGGAGAGGTGAAAAGGAGGAGGCAGAAAAAGATAAATTACTTCACAGAAAAAGGGATAGAAAAGTCTTACAGTAGAGCAAAAGAGGGGAGGGAGACGAACTCTGTTGGAGGTTTACTCTCATATGATTTGGTTCAAGAAGGGAAGAACAAACTCTGTCAAGTATAGAAATTTAACTTGCCCTATAGTAATAGGAGCAGAAAGGGGAAAGAAAAGGGAGGGGAGGCTAAAGAGGAGGGAAGAAGTATTAAACAAAAAGGGGCATAAAAGGGAGTGGGACTGATAGAAGGGAGAGAAGACTAAGGGAGATGGTAGTCAAAAATTAAAACTATTGTGGAGTGGAGAGCTAAAAGCATAAATGGGGGGAATGGGATGGAGGGAAAGACTCAGATAGATATCTTAACTGCGAGTGTGAATGGGAAGAACTCTTCCATAAAATGTAGGCAGATGGCAGAATGGATAAAAAGTGTAATCCAAGAATATGTTGTTTACAAGAAGTACATTTGAAACAGGGGCATACACACAAGATAAAAGTAGAAGGTTGGAGCAGAATATATTATGCTTCAGCTGATGAAAAAAAAGCAGCGGTAGCAATCCTAATCTCAGACAAAGCAAAAGCAGAAATACATCTCATAAAAATAGATAAAGAAGGAAACTATATCCTGCTAAAAGACACTATAGACAATGAAGAAATATCATTACTAAACATATGAGCACCAAGTCGTGTAGCATCCAAATCCTTAGAGGAGAAGTTAAGGGAGATATAGGAAGAAATAGACAGCAATAATATACTAGTGAGGAACCTCAACTTCCCCCTTTCTAAACTTGATAAATCTAACCTCAGAAAAGGAAGAAGTTAAGGAGGTGAACAGAACTCTGGGTAAGGTAGATATGGTAAATCTCTGGAGAAAACTGAATGAGGATAGAAAGGAATATACCTTTTTCTCAGCAGTACATGGCACATATACAAAAACTGACCACATACTAGGGCATTAAAAACCTCACAATCCATTGTAGAAAAGCAGAGATAGTCAACGCATCCTTCTCAGATCAAAAACAGTAATGAGACAACCTACCAAACCTTATGGGGTGCTTTGAAAGCAGTTCTTAGGGGAAACATTATATGAATAAAATAGAGTAAGAGGAGATCAATGAATTGGGCATGCAATTGAAAAAGCTAGAAAAAGAACAAATAGAAAATTCTCAAATAAATACCAAATTAGAAATACTGAAAAATGAAGGAGAGATTAATAAAATTGAATTAAGAAAACTATTGAAGTGATAAACAAAACTAAGTGTTGGTTTTATGACAAAGCCAATAAAATTGATAAGCCTTTGATCAATTTGATTAATAAAAGAAAGAAGAAAAAAATTACCAATATCAAAAATGAAGAGGGTGAACTAGGTTTTTTTATCCCTGAAAACCTGTGACCTTTTAAATTCTTCATTGCTATGCTGTGTCTTTCCCTGAGCCCAGAGCACCAGTAGCCAGAGGAGCTCTTATGAGGAGACCATCCTGGCCTTTAGAGACCTGCAGAGAGTATACTCAGAGCCCTGGGATGGCAGGAAGGAATGCAGAAACTTTTATATGCTGAGCAGAACACACTTCAGGTCCCTTGGGTCTCCATATGCTAAAGAGCCCCAGGTCTTGTAGGAGCCTCTTCCCAGGGACCCTATTCCTACCCCACACCTGAGACTAGACCTCTTGCCTCCATTACAAACACTTTCAAACCCTTCAGAGCTGCCTGCAAGAAAAGAGGAGCTTACCAGTCTTTAGGTTCTGTGCTGACTAGCTTTGCTCATGAACCTGACCCAATACCATCTCTAGTGGTGTGGTGATTAATTAATGATAACTGAAGAAACAATGTGATCTGTATGAGTTATTAGCAAAATCAGCATGATAAGTGGGAAAACACATTCTCTAGTCAGTCTAAAGACTCTGAATAGAGTAACATAATTTTTATGTATTAAAAACAATCAAATGAAACCAATTAATTATATGACAGCAGTCAGTCAGGATACAAGCCAAAATATGAAATTAAGTAATATGATTTTTAATCAGAGGAAAGATTGGAGGTATTTCGAGTTTGGAGGAGGTGAGAAAGAGGTTTTTTTTGAGTTGTGAGGAGAATGAGTGGATTTGGGGTAGATTTTCTTTTCCCAGAATTGAGACTGATTGATAGCAGCCATCTGTATTTATGAAACAATAGATGACTAATATCATCTAATTTCCCAAGAATGACTTGCAGAAAAGCAAGAGAGAAGAGCATACATGTGATAGTACAACATGAAGTGAGTATTCATGAAAGAGAATCTAATTGGCTCCCTTAATTCCCACAAAAAATTAACTCCGTTTTGTACCTTGCCTTCACTCGATCTCATCAGTGGACAATGTAGAAAATTAATGATGCAGTTGGGAAGGTCAACTTGAGATTTGGGCAGGGCTAGGAGGACATCCTGAAAAATTTAGAGTGCAGTCCCATTCTTTTATTTGGTTAAATCTTTGTGCCTAATTTGAGGTTTTGCAGGTGAAGATCACTATTTCAAAAGCAAGAGTTACTACCAGTGAAGAAAAAAAACATAAGCAATTATCAAGAGATATTTTGCTCAGCTGTATGCCAATGAAATTGACATTCTAAATTAAATGGATCAATATCTACAAAAGTCTAAATTGCTGTAATGATCATTTAAGTGGGAAGATCTTTCTCATTCATTAATAGGCCTATGTGACCTGCTTAAATCACATGAAAGGCTAAGTTACATGTGCTGGGAGGAGCTTGGTGAATAAGTAGAATATGAAGAGTGGAGTAGAACTGAGACAAAGTTGGTGAGAGTGATGGGGGGGGGGGCGGGAGAGGACACTGGCAGATCCAGCTAGTCTTATAAGTGTTTGTTTGTGGGAAGGCCCCCAGCATGGGGGAGGGGAAGGTTTGGGAATGACTTTGTCTCCTGCAGTGTTAATGTGTATTGACTTCTTGGTTTCTTTAATGGATTTGGTTTTCTGGTGTTGGGATTTGGTTGTCTGATCTCTGAAGAAATATTTTTTCTTCTGCCTTCTACATGAAGAGTTTGTTATATTTTGTGATTCAGAACTGCCATAATATTCATATTCCTAGTTTCTGTGAATATTGCCTGGGTGATACAATTGCTCAAATGAACAGAAGAGTGTGTGTTCGTCCTTCATTGCCAAAGAAGACCAGAAGAGTAAACAATGCTTAAATAACCCCCTCCTAGAAAAATAAATCCAATAAGCCATGAAAGATCTCCCTCTGACAAAGACCCAGGACCAGATTGATTTATAAGTGACTTTTACCAAACACTTAAAATATAAATTTCAATATTCTATAGACTGCTTAGAAAAAATAAAATTCCTCCTATGACAAAAATATACCTTTGATTCTAAAACAAAGAGAGAGGCAAAACAGAGTATTCCTCATGAATACTGATACAAAAAATTGTTCAATAGAATTCTAGCAAGGAGATTACAACAACACACTACAAAGATCATACACTATAACCAAGTTGCAGTTACACCAGGAATTCAGGACTCGTTCAATATTATAACAATAAGCAAAATTCAAGGCTGCTGTGTGTTGCATTTGATAGTGACTGAACACCCACAACAGTGTAATAGACTGTACCAATAACAAGAGGAATAAAATCATGAGATTATTTCAATAGATGTAGAAAAATCTTTTTACAAAATAAAACACCCATTCCTGCTTTAAAAATAATAGAAAACTTAGAAATAAATGGAGCTTTTCTTAAAAATAAAGAATATCTATTTAAGAACAAAATCAAGCATTATTCTTAATGAAGAATGATGACAAGCCTTTCCAGTAAGATCAAAAGGGAAATAAGGATGACCATTATCACCAATGTTACTCTCCTAATAGAAAAGCTAACTATAACAATAAGATATGAAAAAGAAATTGAAGGATTAAGCAAAAACAACAAGGGGACAGAGCAGTCACTTTTCACAAATAACATGATGGTTTACTTGGAGAATGCTAGAGCACCAACTAAGAAACTGGTCAAAGCAATTAACTGCTCCAGGAAAAGTGTCAGGATACCACCCACACAAATGATCAGTATTTCAATACGGGAGCACCAGAATCCAGCAGGAAGGGATTAAAAAAGAGAAATTCTATTTAAAATAATGACAGATACAATATTTAGGAGTCTCACTGCCAAGATACACAGGAATTTTATCAACACGGTTACAAAACAACCTCATAAAAATAAAGACATGCCAAAAACAGGAGAAAAGCTAGTTGCATGTGAGTAGACCAGGTCAACATAATTCAAAATGATAATACTATTGAAATCAATTTACTTAGTCAGTGCCATACCAATTAAATCACTAGTCTTACTTCTACCCAAAACCACATCAACTTTTTTAAAGGAAAATAAAAAATGTTGAAATTTATCTAAGGGAACAAAAGGTCAGGGATATCAAGGCAATCAATCAGAAAAAAGGAAAGGAAGGGGGTTTCCCAGTTCCAGACTCCAAATTATGCTAAAGAGCTATACTTATCAAAAAAAGAATAGTTGGTCAAAAAACAGATTAGTTACACACTATATGGAAGCAAATGAGCACAGTAACCTAGTGTTTAATGAACTCAAAGATCCCAGCTATTGGAACGAGAGCTCATTATGTATCAAAAAGTTCTTAGAAAACTTGAAAGCAGTCTGGCAGAAAATGAAAGTAGATCAACAAAACTTCAAAATATGTACGTGAATAAGACATAAGGGTGACATCATATGCAAATTGATGGAGTATTGAAGCAGTCACCTGTCAGCCCTATGAACACATGAAGAGTTCATAACCAGACAAGAAATAGAAAGGTTCATGGGGAGTAAAATGAATATTTTTACTACATAAAACAGATAAGTTTGACCAGAAACAAAAACAATTCCGCTAAAATTAGAAGAAAAGTAGAAAACTGGGGGGAAATATTTAAAGTAAGTTTCTCTACTAAAGGACTATTTGTAATATAAGGGAACTGAGTAAAAATTATAATTACAGCCATTCTTCATCTGGTGGAATTCAAGGGATAGGAACAAGTAGTTTTCAGAGGAAGAAATCAAAGCTAGTAAGGTACATGAAAAAAATGCTCTAAATAATTAATAATTCAATCCATGTAAATTAAAACAACTCTGAGATTCATATGTCATACTTATCAGATTATCTAACATGACAGAAAAGGAAAATGACAAATTATGGAGATATGGGAATATAGATATACTAAAGCACTGTTGCTGGAGTTTTAAACTAGTCCAACCATTCTGGAGAGCAATTTTATACTAAGCTCAAAAAAGTAAATAAACTGTACCAAAAGCTAATTGGTTGGTTGTTGAGAATCCCTAGTTCCCTTCAAAACCACCTTCCTGTCTGAACCAGTGGACATGACCTGGAGGTTTTCATCTTTTCTTTTCTGAAACTTCCACAATCCATGTCTTGACTGACAAATGTCTCACCTGGATGAGGATTTCAAGCAGCTCCAGCTATGATTCAATATCTTAACTATGCTGTCCCCATTTCCTCCCCTTACCTTGGTGACTTATGTGTTGCTTTCATTTCTCAGTTCTGGAATTTCAGTAATTTGTTTATCCACTACTTCCATTTAGACTGCCGTACAGATAGCATAGAACAGTGAGCCCTAAAAAGACCTGGAAAAAGAGAGTCCTCCAGATCACTAGTCTTACTTCTACTTATTTTGATTACATCAAATTGAAAAGTTTTTGCTCAAACAAACCCAATGCAACCAAGATTAGGAGGGAAGCGGAAAACTGGGAAAGAATTTTTGCAACTAGTGTCTGTGATAAAGGCCTCATTTCTTTTCTTTTCTTTTTTTTTCTTTTTTTTTTTTGGTGTGTGGATATCATCTTTTCTGATTCAACACAACCTGTACTCTCTATCTATATATGTGTAAGAGTGTACCCAAATACTCAGAAAAGATTCAAGAGTATTAAGTATAAAGAAAATATATATATTTTCTTTCCATGTAGGAATATAAACAGTTCAGCTTCAGAAAGTCTTTTATGATTTCTCTTTCCTGTTTACCTTTTCATGCTTCTCTTCATTCTTGTGCTGGAAAGTCAAATTTTCTATACAGATCTGATCTTTTCATCAGTATGAATGCTTCAAAGTCCTCTATATTATTGAATGACCATTTATTCCCTTGAAGCGTTATATGCAGTTTTGCTGAGTAGATGATTCTTGATTTTAATCCCAGTTCTTTTGACTTCTGGAATATTCAATTTCAAGCCTTTCTATCCCTTAATGTTGAAGCCACCAGACCCTGTGTTATCCTGATTGTATTTCCACAGTAATCGAATTGTTTCTTTCTAGCTGCTTGCAGTATTTTCTCCTTGATCTGGGAACACTGAAATTTTGCCACAGTGTTCCTAAGAGTTTCTCTGTTTGGGTCTCTTTCAGGAGGTGATCAGTGGATTCTTTCAATATTTATTTTGCCCTCTAGTTCTAGTGTATCAGGGCAGTTATCCTTGATAATTTCACGTAAGATAATGTGTAGGCTCTTTTCTTGATCATGGCTTTCAGGTAGTCTCATAATTTTTAAATTGTTTCTCCTGGATCTATTTTCTAGGTCAGTTGTTTTTCCAATGAGATGTTTCACATTATCTTCTATTTTTTCAGACTTTTGGTTTTGTTTACTAACTGCTTGGTTTATCTCATAGTCATTCATTTCCCTGAACTCAATTCTCTCTTTCAACGAAATATTTTGTTCAGTGAACTTTTGAACCTTCTCCTTCATTTGGATAAGTCTGCTTTCTAAAGCCTCCTTCTCCTCATTGACTTTTTGGATCTCTTTTACCAGTTGAGTTATCCTCTTTTTAAAGGTGTTATTTTCCTCAACATTTTTTTTGGTTCTCCTTTAGTTAGCTACTAACTCACTTTTCAAGCTCTTCTATTGCCTTAGCCCAGTTTAAGTTCTCTTTGGAGGGCCTGGAGGCAAGGGCCTTGATTTCCTTTGACAGAATGCTTTGTTCTTCCTCATCTGAAAGGATGGGAGGAGACACCTGTTCACCAAGAAAGTAACCTTCTATGGTCTTTTTTTTCCCCCTTTTTTGGGCATTTTCCCAGTCAATTATTTGACTTCTGAGTTTCCTCTCCACACCCACCTTGCCTGTAGTTCTGCCAAGCCAGCACTGGAAGCTGAGATTCAGATGAGCTGCTTCAATCCCTCAGAGGGTTTAGGCAGGGACAGGGTCCCTATTCAGTGCGAGATTAAGATCAACTGCTCAGGTGGGGGCAGGGCTGCCACACAGTGTTCAGTTTCCTCAGGAGCTTTACCCTGAGGCCTTCAACGATGGATGCAGGCTGCTGCCTGCTTCTGTTGCTGCCACCTGAGGAGGCTTGAGTTATGGGGACACCCTGCTCCCTTTTTGGCCAGCCAAAAAGACCCTTTCACTGACTTTTCACACCTGTGGGTTGAGGAATCTGTGCTGCCTCTGGAGATTCTGTCCCTGAAGCCTGCTTAGTCCCATTCTTCCTGGTGCTGCACAGCCCAGGCTGGGCTGAGCTCTCCTCTCTGTCCAGTGTGACAGACCTTTCCTGTCAGTCTTTCAGGTCACTCTGGGCTAGAAATCTCTTCCACTTCATTGTACTGTGGCTGCTGTTGCTCTAGAATTTATTAAGAGTCCTTCTTTACAGGTATTTTATGGGCTGTGGGGGAAGAGCTAGTGTATGTGCATGTCTACTCCATCATCTTGGCTCTGCCCCCTAAAGGCCTCATTTCTAAAATATAGGGAGAACTGAGTCAAATGTAGAAGAATACAAGTCATTCCCCAATTGACAAATGATCAAAGGACATGACCAGGCAGTTTTCAGAAGAAGAAATTAAAGCTATCTATAGTCCTATGAAAAAAAGCTCCAAATCCCTATTGATTAGAGAGATGCAAATCAAAACAACTCTGGGTACCATATCACATCTATCAGATTGGCATGACAAAGGAGGAAGATGATAAATGTTGGAAAAGATGTGTAAGAGTTGCACCATTAATTCATTTTGGTGTAGCTATGAGCTGATTCAACCATTCTGGAGAGCCTACAGGGCTACAAAAATGTACATACACTTTAATCGAGCAATATCCCTTCTAGGACTATATCCCAAAGAGATCGCAAAAATGGGAAAGGGTCCTACATGTACAAAAATGTCACCATAGTTTGTGGTGACCAAGAACTGTAAGTCAAGGGGATGCCCATCAATTGAGGAATGGTTGAACAAGTTGTGGTATATGAATGTAATGGAATCCCATTGTACTTTAAGAAATAATGAACATTTTGTGCACACAACAACCACAGAGTGTTAGAGTTTTTTATGGTAGACTTGGATCTTCATAGCAATGCAAAGACTTCAAAAAAAATTCCCAATGATCTTCTAAGGCAAAATGCTTTCCACATTCAGATAAAAACTATGGAATTCAATCACAGAATGGAGCAGATCATTTTTGTTTTTGTGTGTTGAATGTTTTGGTTTGTTATATGATTTCTCACATTTATTTTAGTCCTTCTACACAGCATGACTATAGTGAAAATATATTCCATAGGAATGTATGAAAAAAAACCCTAAGTTTTATGGTAGTGATTGTATAACACTAAAAATTAATAAAATTTATATATATAAAATAAAGAAATTATGAATAACAAGACTTTAGAAAGGCTTGGAAGGACTTATATGAACTGATGCTGAGTGAAAGAAGCAGAACCTGGAGAACTTTGTACACAGTAAGAACCACAATGTGCAAGGAATTTTTCTGGTAGACTTACCCCTTCACAGCAATACAAGGACCTATAAAATATCCATTGGACTCTTGAGGCAAAATGCCTTCCACATCCAGAGTAAGAGCTATGAAATGGGATTGCAGAATAATGGAAATTATTGTCTCTTGTGTTTTGTTTTGGTTTGACTTGGTTTTTCTCATTGTTTCTCCCATTCATTTTCATTCTTCCATGCAACAGGACTAAAGTGAAAAATGTATTTGGTAAGAATGTATGTGTAGAGTCTATATAAGATTTCATACAGTCTTGGGAAGGGAGGGAGTTAGGGGAGAAAGAAGGAGTAGGGAGGGGAAGAAAATCTAAGATTTATGGAAGTGATGGTAGAAAACTGAATGCAAATAATTTTTTTAAAAAGAAGAGGAACTTTAAGTTCCTGCCACAACAAGTGCTATAATTATAAATGATGGAATAGGAGTAAATCCTGCATAGACTGCTGGAAATGTTGTCGTAAAGCATGGCTCAGAACTATGAATTATTCGTGGAGATCAAATTGGGATTTGTTGATTTCTACTGAATGAACATTTACCATTACCTTTCAGAATAAACACTGATATTTATTTCTCAGTGTTGCATTCAGACTATCTATGATTTTTTGTACCTATTCCTATGAGGACACTGAACCTTTACATTAATGAAGGAATACATCCCATGAATAAAACAGCTGCCTACATTTATGGAAGGAGCTTCTCTTTCATTTTAAAATAGAAAGATGGTATTACTGAGAACTAATTCTTTACCACTAAAATAAGAAAATGAAAATTTCTTGTTTAAAGTTATGTGTCAACCATAGACTCGATTATCTGTCTGAGTTACAAACAAGAATTGCCAGAAAACACAGAAAGAGATGAAAGCACATAGAAAGCACAGTTATGCTTGTGGTCCTTAATAAGACATGATTGATAACTTCTTTAAGTAGAATTTGTATGATGGTTAAGTTTCCAATTTTAAAATTCAGCAAATTTAATGCTTTCTACCTTGTGTTCTAACAAAGAAGATCCTTTATCTGGCATATTTATCAAATTGATTAGGGCTACTGTTGAAAAAAGAGTTATCTCTGGCTAATATGCCAAAACCAAAATTGTTGGATATAAAAAAGAAAGAAAAGAAAAGAATGCAGTAAATACTGATTTACATTGGCTAGAGGAAAGAAGGAAGAGAGTCAAACAAAAAACAAAAGAGTCAACAAAATTTTACCCTGAACTTCCACAAGCCAGCATTGACTGACTATCCTGGTCAAATTGGCAAATGTTGTCAATCCTATTCCTGGAATTTCTCCTGGAGTTGTTGGGCAACAAACACCACATCTACCATTCCTCTGCCCTTTCTGAAAACACAATGCCTATCAGGTAAATGACCATCCTCCTATTATGGAGGATTCTGACAAGAACTTTGCTAGCAGTGACTAAGAGACATTCTTCCTCCACTCCACCCTCACTCCACCCCCTTGACTGTCACAGAACAATTCAATTTCCTTTTGTTTTCTAGAGATAGACAATGGAGGCATCCCTGAACTTCTGCGTGATTACCTCCTCTTGCGATACAACCCAGAACATTTCATTCAGCTCTTGTATGGGTAGTAGACTCATTGCCTTGTAAATTTCAGCAGAAACAGAATGAGTACCAGGTACTTTCACACCCACTGACATTCAAAACCTATTCTTCATTTAGATGTTCAGCTCCAGAGGGACTAACTTCAACTTCAAGTATATGTTCAGTGTCTCTAGTATTGATTGATAACAGTCTGTTTAAATAGTTATGAAAGTGTTCAGTTCACCTTTCCAGGATCATGTCCTTATCATTACTCAATGTGACTCCATCAGCACTGAGTAACTGAGATGCACTTTGGTCCAGAAAGAGCCTTCAGGGAGTCCAATTCAAAGTGCTTTGGATTGTTACTATCAGCATAAAACTGAAGTCTGACATGAGCCAAGAATGCTGCATCTCTCTAAGTTTCACTGGTACTTTACTTTTAATGGTATTAAATGCCATCTTCTCAGAGATAGATGAAGTATACTGCTGGTGAACCTTATGGAGTTCTGGCTTTTCTTTTAGTAGCTTCTAAATTTCTTCATCATTTTTGGCAAACCAGTCTTGATGTTTGCAAGTGTTCTGGTCCAGATAAATAAATACAGAGCTGTACATCAAATCTCTGAAAGCTGCTCAATCTTTTTCTGTTGCACCATTGCTAACCATGTGTCAGCTCACCTTTCCTTCCAAGTTGTCAATAAACTGCTCACACACAGAGAAGTGCTCTCATCTGTTGACATTGAGCTTGCTAGTCTTCATCTTGCCTGGAGTCACCACTTTTGTTGAATGTGAATGTTTAGCTTGGAGAAGATAAGTCTGTGATCAGTCCAGCACTCTGCACCACACATAACCTTTGTCACTCTCCCATTCTGTCTGTCTCTTCTCTTTACAATGCTGTAGACTATTAGATGTCAATGTTTGCTGCAAGGATGCATCCACAAAGTTTACTACACTTAGGTAAATGGAAAACATTTACATTTACATTAATGCTGATGAGGTCATGAGATGCCAAAATCTTTTATAACAAGTGGTCATTGCTGTTGCTGTTCCAGGCTCCATTCCTCTCAAGGACTCCTTGCCATGTCTTATAATCTACTTCATTCTGGCACTAAAGTCACCAAGAATTATAAACTTGTCCTCTTTATCCTGTTACACTTATGACAGGTTAGTCTGTGCCCTTGATGAGACAGCCTTGGTATTATAAGCATGTCTCTAATTCTTCATCTCATAGCAAATGTCTATAAACATGTAAGGCAAACTTCAAAATTTGTAAAATATAATTTTGTTGCAATATTCGAACATCTTCAGATTACTTTAATAGGATGAAAGTATGAAAGAATTTAATTGTTTTTTTAACATACCTATTCTAAATTTGGGCCTCTTATTTGTTTCCATTTCCTATTTTAAATAACTAGGTAAACGAGTTCTTTGATTTGCCATCTATCTCCTTGTAAATGATTGTGCATTCATGTGTGACATCAAGTCTGCACAGTACCTCCTCTTTTCTAGATGATATGATGACTTATACATACTTATATTCTCAAAGGGGAAATTTTAGGACAAAGATGTGATGTGATAAAAATTTAAAAGTTTAAGTTTCATACCAACTTTATTTTGAGAATACCAATACGACTCTTTTCTTAAAAAGAAATAGAATGTATTTGTATGTAATTGGCTTCCAAGCATTTCTATTAGTAACAATGACAAAAATACAAGTAAATATAATGTTCCTGGATGATGTAGTTTTAATTTTCTTCTTCTTATCCTGAAGATAATTAATTACAATTAAGAACAAGATTGAAAAACTAAAGAACTGATCACCCTGAAGGTCCAATCAAATAAACATAGATGAATTTTTCTGTTGTTGTAAAAACAATTTTTCTTTCATTCACCACTACGATAAACAGACTTTAATTATGTTTTAGTATTGTAAGTTCTCAAAAATTAATTGTGGATTTTACTTATAAAATTGCATTAATAACAAATCACTCCCCACCTCTCACCCTCAGTTTAAAGTCTTTCTCTGATAATATTAAGAGACAGAAGGGCTCATTTTACAAATCAAGATTTCATGGATCCTTTAATGTTTCATTCATCCTGTAGATGGCATTATTTGTATCAGGTACAAAGTGCAGATAAATACAGAAAAGTGAAGTGGTATGTAAAACTTGAAATTCTCTCAACTATAAGTTGAATTATGGGTTCTTAATTGGATGTTCTCATAGTTCTATTATTAATAAGGTTAAGCTCCTTAAAACAACAGCTGGTTTTCCCCACATTATCTACTTACTGGAAGAGCAAATTAAAGAGGTCCAGTTAGACCTTACTAAATTGCATGAGGTCTTATCACTAACAGGCTTTAACAGCATTGTCTAGGAACTCTGCAAGTAACCTAGAACCAGGGAAGCAAATCTATTAATAGGAGTTCTGTCCAGAGCTGTCCTAGAAATAAAGTCTATTCCATATTTCCCAAGAGAAAATGTTTCCCAGGATATGATGGCTACATGACACAGCTAAGAACCAAGAAGAAACAAACTTACAGATGGATATTTGGAGTGGGTTGTAAGGGGCAATCTGTATTAAGGACATTTCATTTTGTTTAATATAAGTGATCATTAATGTTTCCTGGTACTTGAGGTTTCCTGATTAAGTATTTAATTCTTTGATCTTTGAGGTATTGCAGACCCTTCCATGATAAAAGCAAAGCAAATAGTGATGGGAATATTTCAATTTATTTTTTTTATTATATTTTATTATTCCTTTTCTCCTGAACACCTGGTGACTCCTGAAACCTCTTTCCTGTTAACCTCAACTGACTTAAAAAAACAAACAGTGAATAGAGCACCCACTCTGGAGTCAGGAAGACAGAGTTCACATCTGACCTCAGATATTTGATACTGGATGTATAACTGTGAGGAAGTCACTGAACTTTTTGTATTAAAATTGGCTTGGAAGCCAATTTTTGTATTAAAAAAACAAGAGTCCCTGAATCAAGGGAAGACTTTTGACATTTCCAATATAAGAATCCAAATGAGAAAAAGAAGAAAAAAAAAAACCTCTTACCAATAATATTTTGTTTGTGGAAGAATTTCCCCAACACTGAGGCTTAATGACATATAAATCCTTTCCTCTCAATTAGCCAACTGTGACTTCTTTAACATGAAGCATTATAAGTTTTTTAAGTGTAGGATTTTGCAAATCCAGTGTTTATTCTGTAATCTGACTTATTCTACCGACTGAGTCTGTTTAACTGTTAACCGTTCAACTGATTACATTTCCTTGGGAGATGTATGAGATTACGGTCCTGTTCACGTTTGTTCAATATTTATGGCATTGAAGGAATAGAAGAATTATGGATTGTTCTTTAAAAAAACATTTCATTTCCTAAAAGAATATGAGATTGCAATATGTAAAAGAATGTATTTCTTTGTGTATTTGACGTAATTTTCTCTACAAAGACTTAATCATAAACTCTAATCTTTGTTCAAGGCTTTTTATTTTAATCCTGAAGTTGTGCTTGAGCATAAGACCTGAGTTTTTAACCTCTGTCATATCTGTATTGTGGTAGGTTTATTTCAGCAACAGTAACCCCCTACAGAAGTTCAAAGAGAAGATATTTCTCTCATAAGTGGGTTCATAGGCTTCAGCAGGTTGCCAAAGGAGTTCTGGATACAAGAGGTTAAGAACTCATTGCCTACAGATTATCAGTAGCTGGATTTCTCACCTCTTCAAACTCAACTTATCCCAAAATGAGCTTGCCATATTTCTTCCCAAACCTTCTCATCCTTGCTGCCTAATCTCCCTGCCCCATTTCTCCCCATCCTCTACTCAGCTATCAAACTGATCTTCCTAGAACAAGTTTAGGTCATCCTTCAATTCAATCAATTGGTATGTTCAGGGAAGACCAGTATCTTTGATGTGATGGCTGCCAATTCCATTCCAGGGCTGTTTTCCACATTTGGTGTCCCCCTGTTCCAACCAACTCTCACTGGTGACTCCAAAAAGCTGCAGTTTGTGCAGCAGCCATACCCCACTTTCGGTGGAGCAACCAGACCAGGTTGAGGGTGGCCAAAGGGTCTCAAACCCATTGGTGAGTTAGAGAGGTGTCTACCCCAAGCATGTGAAGACTTCCCCGATGGAATGGGTGGATGAGAACAATTTTTTCCAATGGCCATGAAGGCAGCTGAAGCAGGCAACGTGGAGGGCTTAGAGCTTGGTTAGACACCAAAGACACTAAGGTCATCCACTGCATCCTGAGCCATCATTAGTTGTCTTGATTCTGTACTGCCACTGGACTATGATGACTCTGGAGGAGTGAGTGAGGATGATGACTTCATGCAACTCTGCCTCACTTAAATCCAATTTATGCACAAATCAAAAGACATCACCCATAACATTATACTATTATACCTCAAAGTCCTGTGGCAACAGGCAAGTGATGAAGCAGCAGGTGCAGATACACTGGGAGCTGTAGTCACAACCCTGAACACAGGCAGCCCAGGCCATAGGGTCGTTTCTCACTGGAAGCAGCAGTGGAACTCCACAGCCGCCTGGGTGTCTGAGCAGCCTTTTAAGGATTGCACTGCTACTTCCTGTTGTGAGGAAGGAGGTTAGAAAAGGTGCCCTAAAAATTGTCTGTTTATCCAACCCTGGCCTGATTACCATGGCAGGCACGGAATCCCACTCTGGGGTCAAAACACAAAAAATAATGTACAAAATGTACAAAAACATCTTCAAAGATGATTCCACTAATCATTGGATCCTTAGAGCCTTTAGAATCAAATATAAAATCCTTTGTTTGTCTCTTAAAGCCCTTCATAAATTGTCTGCTTCATACCTTTCCAGTCTTCTTATACTTTAATGCCTTGATGTACTCTTTGATCCCTAATACTGTATCCCCCAACTTCCAGCATTTACACTGGCTGTCCTCCACGCCTCGAGCACATTCTCCTCCTAACTTACCTAACATCTTTCAAGTGTCAGCTAAAGTCCCACCTTCTGCAAGAAGCCCTCCCAAGTCCTTCTTCATGTCAGTATATTCCCTCAGAGGTTATCTTCAATTTCCTCTCTTGCACCCGGAGCTCAAGAGCAGGAAATGTTTTTTGCCTTTCTATATATTCCCCCAGATTAGCAGAGTACCTGGATCACAGGATGCTCTCAACTATTTTTTTTTTAATGTGAAAACATAACTTGTAATTTTACAGTCTTGATCAAAGCCACCTCCATTCATTCAGCCTCTCCTGTGGAAATCCTGCTGTTATCTCTAAGCTTTCCTTTCCCGTGACCACCTCCTAGGTGCTGCTAAACACATCTCCACGACATCTCTCATGGTGCTTCTTTGTTTCTATTTCTAATTTTCTACTACAGGAGAGGCCTTTATTAATACCCCCTGAGACTAATGTAGTATCCTCTAATATGAACTTCTCAGCCTATTGAAGATAATATCAAGGGTAGCCTTGGCCATGGTGTGTCCTGCTAGGTGCTTTTCCTAATGAATTTTTAGTATTTCCCATTTTTATTTTATTTTATACAGTCCTTCTAGTCTTATCATCCAGTGTTTTCCAGACTTGTTTCTGACATCCCATTTCTTATATCTCATAGCCATTTCCCCCATACCTACTATTTTTTCACTAGGTGATTTTATTTTTCTTCAGCAATCAAGAAAGAACAGAACTGTAAGTATCCATTATTCTTGTTTATCCAGAAGTGAAATCTGTGCCTGAACTGATCAAGGTGATCAAGGCTGCTCTTCACCCTGGTGCTCATTTTCTGAGGATTCATCCTGGTTCTGCACTTTAAGCTGAACAGGTTTTCTCTCTGCCTTTTGGTCCTTTCAGACCCTCATTCTCTTCATTCAGTTCACTAATCCTCTGCTAATCAGTGATGTCTGTAAGAGATTCTAGTCTCCCCTGCAGTCACTGTGCCTTTTGGAGTTCACCCTGCATGCCTTTCTGTTTCTGGAGGCTAACACAGGTGCCTCTCAGCTCCTGGTTCTGTTGGTGCAGTTCCCGGTTGAGCTGTTCAGTCTCCTCCTGCTCCTCTCCCTGAGTGGTGACCACAAGCATGCCCTCCTCACTTTCTGGATGGAACTGGAAAAGGACACTGCCCCCCAAAACAAAAAAATACCATTAAACTGGGGAGGTAGGAAGCTTTAAACTGTACTTGGTGCTGCAAAGACAATTTTCTGTGGAAGACAGCAGGCAAAGCAGGACTCATAAAGATGTCGTATTCTTTGGTTGTCTTCCATCCTCCCCAAAAGATGCCAACCATTTTTCCTGTGGAGAATGAAATGCTCAGTTAGGATCTAATAGCATGTGATGTCTCCTCTAGGGATGGAAAATTTCTCCAGGTAGTTAAACATAATCTCAGAGAAATGGCAGAGATCCAGCAGGATGGCTGACATTGGGGGTTCTTGCCTGTCTCTTCCATGGTGGGGGAGTCTCCCAACAGCCACAAGCAACGTTGTTGCAACAGCAACCAGGGCTGGGGGGCACAGGGAAGGGGAGGCAGGGAAGGGGAGGCTGAACTTTTTTGCACCCACTCCACCCCCAGATCTGCTATTCTTAATGAGGGCATCAACATCCATCCAGTAATCAGTCTGAAACTTCAATGTCATCTTCACTCTCCCTACATATCCACTCACATACTAGTTTGTGTGTGTGTGTGTGTGTGTGTGTGTGTGTGTGTGTGTGTGTTGACCCCTTCTGATTCAGGCCTCCATCACTTTATGATTATTGCAAAGTTTCCAAATTGTCTCCCCACACCAATCCATCATTCACAGGTTAGGGACTCCCACATATACTCATTAAGCTCCGTTGCTTCCCTGTTACTTCCCTTTTCAAAACATACAGTTCTGTGTTGGTTATTTAAGATTTTCTAACTGCAAATACTGTTTCCTTTGCTTTAAAAAAACACAACATATTGATCTTTTCTTTTTACATTATGTTCATGAATGGATACATCCCTTCTCTCCCCCAACCTTTTGAACAATTATTTAAAGGAGAAAAAACAACCAAGAGCAGCCAATACAGCAACTGTGTCTGATGGTATATGTATCATTTCATACCCATAATCCTCTGCTGCTGCAGTGGGGAGATGTCTATTTCCTCACCTTTTTTAAGGGGCCCAAGTTTGGTCATTAATATATGGCATTCAGTTTTTGTTGATTTATTCCTCCCATTTATATTGTTATAATTATTCTGTATAATGTTTTCTTGGTTTTATTTCATTTTATAATAGTTAATGTCTTCCATGTCTTTTCTGAATTCTTCCACTTCATTAAATTTACATAACACGATATGGTTTCTCCACTAAGGAGACAATGAGCGCTCATCTTGTTTCTATTTCTATGCTGCCATAAAAAGTGCTGCCATAAATATTTGACCTATATGTATGTATGACATTTTTGTTGTTATGAATGTGATAAAAGTATGTATCTAAGACTGAAAGCTAGCATTATTTGCAAAGGAGTAACACAAGACACTTTCACAATAAATGACAGGGCAAAGCCAGGGGGGCTTCATTTCCCCTCTATTTTGGGCAACGTGTTATCCATAGAAAGATTACTGGCTTTGAAATCAGAGAACATTAGTTCAAATCTAACCTCTGACCTTTACTACCTTGTGACCTTGGGCTCTCGTCTGGGCCCTTTTCTCTTCTTCCTCTACATTATTTAGCTTGGCAGTCTCTTCAGCTCCCGCACATTAAACTATCATTTCAAAACAGATGACTTTTCTATCTCTTTGTCCAACCCTAACCTCTTTCATGACCTCCATTCTCCCATCTCTAACTGCCTATTGGACACTCCTAAAATGGATGTACTCCAGATGTCTTACACTCAACATGTCAAAACTGAGCTTACTACTTACGACACCCTCCAACATCACCCTTTCCCCATCCTCACTTCCCTATGGTTGTGGAAAGTACCACCTTCCTCTCAGTTACAGACTCACATCCTTGTCAGCTTTGACTCTACACTCTCATCTCCCACATCCAGTCAAGTCCTATCCTTTCGACCTTGGCAACATTTCTCACATACGCCCTCCTCTCTCCTGTAACAAGGCAATCACTCTGGCCCAGGCCCTCCTCATCTTAGGCCAGAACTATTACAATAGCCTGCTGAAGGGTCTCCCTGCCTCACAGTCTCTCCCCACTCTGGACCATTCTCTACTCAGATGTCAAATTGCTCTTTCTGAAGGGCCTGGATTTCCTAAAGACTCGTGATGGAGAATGCTGTCCATATCCAGAAAAAGAACTGACGGAGGCTGAATTTTTTTTTACTTTCTTTATTCTTTCCATGTGTTTTTTCTTCTGTTCTGTTCCTTGAAAATATGACCTATGTGGAAATGTTTTACATGACTGACATGTATGGCCTATATCAGATTTCGTGCTATCTTGGGAAGAAGGAGAAAAAGAAAAATTTGTAACTCAAAATCTTATACAAAATGAATGTTGAAAATTGCCTTTACATGTAATCAGAATAAAATAAAATACTATTTTAAACATAAAGTGCAGGTGTGACCATGTTATTTTTCTATTTGACAAACTTCTAGAATGAACAGGAACAAAAAGAAAATCCTATTTGACTTTTAGACTGTGAGCTCCTTCAAGGCTAGGACCATTTTCTGCCTTTCTTTGTGCTATGGTAATGGCATAACACACAGAGAGGAGCAAGTCTTATGCCTGGCCAGCAGGCTGCTCATCCTCCTGTGGAGATTGCAAGCAAAAGAATGAGGCGGGAGAGCAGGTCATGAAGCAACTCTGATTTATTCAAGCAAGCACTCTGGTTATACAGTCTCTGCCAGTCAGCCCAATGAACTGTGGTAACACACACAAACAAACCGAAAACTATAGTAACAAACACAAACCAGGGGTGGGGCTGTCCCTTCCAGCGCCATCTTGTTCACCCTTCCCTGCTCCAGACTCAGTTTACCTGATGTCTGTCAGTGTGGCGTCCCAGATGGCATGGCGGTCAGCGCCCCTTACAACTCCCCCTTTTTGTTTTAGACCCGGCAATCTTCACGGGTTTGTACATCTCTCATCTTGAATTGATTTTCAGTAAGCATCCACATTGTATCTTTTACAGTTCATAGGGCACATTTGAGACATGCTGGTATAAAGCATATAACAATCAAAAGAACAATACCTCCTGACAACAACGGGCCTAACCATTTAAACAATGAGGTGGAATGACCAAACAATTGCATCATGTCTAAAACAAAATTCTCAGGTATTAATTTTTTCGTCCCCTGAGTATTTATATCCAATGCCAATTTTTCCAACAGTTTCATTTCACTTGAAACGTTGGCGAGTGTTAAGCCATGCAGCTGAGCTCTTATTTCTTCCCAATTGAACTCAGTATCATTATACAATTTGTTCATCACGCAAAAATGATGATATCTGTAATCACATCTTAGAGCTAATTGTGTTTCTGTGGCCTGCAGTTCATCTCCAATGGCTATTACATCATTTTTTAACATTAGAATGGCCTGGTAGAATTCGTGATCTATCCTCAATTGTTCCCTAAATCCCACTGACACATATTTATACAAACACCAAGGATAGCCCTTCACCTCTCCTGTAAAGTTGAAATGTCTACTAATGTCCAAAGGTCCAATACTGGTCCTCGGCCTGGCTCACTGTTAGAAGCAGTAAGATGCAGCTGACTAATTTCACGGCTCAGGCATTGTAGTTTCCTCTTCTTTCTCTGGCAGAATCCTTGTGATTTCTTCCCCGTGATGTACGACCCGTAGTCTTTTCCCTGGTACCCAAATCTCCTTGTCTCCCGTAAAGATACAAGCATAACCCTTGCCCCAAGTTATTATGGTATGTTGTCCATGCCATTGCCCTTCCTGATCTCACCACATGGCTGTCTGTCCCGTGGCCAGAGGCGTCCATTCCAATCTTTTCTTTAAATCATCTGGCGGTCTGCCTGAACTGACCATGTATTTCATGGCACATAAGACCGTGCTCATCGAATTTTAAAAAATTAATTGTGTACAGTGCTAATTTTAATTGGTCATGTGCCGTAGACCTGGGTCCTGAAGCTCCCCCTTTTTGTTTTTGGACATATTGTTTTATGGTGCGGTTCGCACGTTCTACTATGGCTTGTCCTGTGGGGTTTTAGGGGATCCCAGTCACATGAGAGATTCAGAATTCTGAGATGAATTTTTGGAAGGCTGAAGTAGTGTATGCTGGGCCATTGTCAGTTTTTAATAGTCATGGGACGCCATGGGCAGCAAAACATTGCAGCATATGACTACACACGTCCTTAACCGCCTCTCCAGTGTGTAGAGTAGCTATGATGAAACTGGAGAAAGTGTCTACAGACGCATGGACATATTTGAGCCTCCCAAATGAAGCTATGTGAGTCACGTTCATTTGCCAAATGTCATTAGGATGTGATCCCTTAGGATTATAAACTCTGCATGGCATTGGTGGCTGGAAAGGAACGCATGCTATCCATGACTTCACAATTTGTCAGGCCTCTTCCTTTGTAAGCTTATATAAATCTTTTAATGATTTTGCTGATATGTGAAATTTTTTGTGAGCTTGCTGAGCTTCCTCTGTAGTTTCTAGGTACACACCTCCTGATACTGCTCGATCCACAACCTCATTACCTTCTGCTGGAGGCCCTGGTAAATTGGAGTGTGATCTTATGTGTAGAATGTGAAATGGGAACATCCGCCCTCTTATGGTATATTGAACTTCCACTAGCAGCTGTCCAATTTCTAATTGTGTCGATATGCAGGCAGTCTCTAAGTCTGGTATAAGTGTAGCTACATATCGACTGTCAGTAATGACGTTGATAGGCTCATCTATTTCTAAAGCCTTCCAGACCGCAAATAGTTCATTCTTTTGGGTGGATGAGAATGGAGTATTATATACCTGCAACCATTTATCTTGATATACATATGTAGCTGCTCTGTTTATGTTAGTGGCATCTGTAAATACGTTCTTTCCTTCTACCGGGGTGTCATGGTACTTCTCAGCCCATGTCCATGGTGTTTCCTGGTATATGCTTAGAGCCTTATTTTTGTTCCCTGTTTTGAAGTTTTGATTTATAATGACTTGCCATTCTGGGTATTCTGTACAGCATCTCTCTACTTGTTCTTTAGTGTATCTACAATAGATGGCATCAGGATCTCTTCCTATCAATCTCCTCACTCTCTGTATTGTCTTATAAATCACTTGTGCAACTAAGATACAGTAAGGGACACAAGACCTGTTTTGCACTCTCTTCAAGTGAGTGTACTCTAATACCCCTTCCCCTTGGTGTAGGCACCCCATGGTAAGTTCCACAGTAAAAAGTATAGAGACATACATACTTTCTGTTGGTTCATATCTCCTGGTGTTAGCCTCTATGATTTTTGTTTGAATTTTTGAGATACATTCCAATGATTGAGAGGTCCATTCTCGTGGTGAATTTAAGTCAGGATCTCCTTTCAGTATGTCATACATTGGGTGTAGTTCACTCGTAGGTATTCCTAATTGTGGCCTGATCCACTGAAGCTCTCCTATCACCTTTTGCATATGATTGAGAGTCTTAATTTTAGAAACATGTATAACTGGTGGTTTAATATGGATTTGATATTCTAATATGGTGTGTCTTAGATAATGTATAGGCAGGTCCTTTTGTATCTTATCAGCTGCTATTCTTAAGCCCTGCTTGAGGAATTCTCTCTCTGTCATATGTAATGTCATTTCTAAAATCTCAATGTTACCATGAGCTCCTAAGATATCATCCATATAATGGAGTATTAACACCTGGGGAAATCTTTCTCTGACTGGGTGTAGTACCTTGTCTACATACCACTGACAAATTGTGGAATTGTTTTTCATTCCTTGGGGTAGTACCTTTCATTGGTAATGATGATATGGCTCCTGTAAATTGACACTGGGTACAGAGAATGCAAACCTCTCCCTATCCTCAGGATGGACAGGAATACTGTAAAAACAATCCTTGATGTCAATCACCCAAAGTTTATAATTGCTGGGGATTGCATTGGGTGATGGCAAACCTGGCTGCAGAGCACCCATCGCCTATATGACATCATTGATCTTTCTCAAATTAGTCAGCATTCTATATTTTCCAGATTTCTTTTTTATAACAAATACAGGAGAGTTCCAAGGACTAAAGGATTACTCAATGTGTCCTAATTCTAACTGTTCTTGTACTAGGTCTTTCAGGGCTACAACATTTTCGTGTTTTAGGGTCCATTGATCCACCCATATGGGCTCATCTGAAATCCATCGTAATTTCGGTGGTGGAATTCTCACAGCGTTCTCATCAATGGACCCACTCAGAAATTTGTTGCTAATCTCATCCCTAATTGTGTAAGCAGGTCTCTTCCTGTATTATGGGAAGCCCTTCCAATACTTGGGGCCAGAATTTTCCTGTTCTGTCCTCAAAGGTCCATCGTACTGGTCTGGCCACCTCCCTGGCCCATTGTGAGCCTCCTATGCCATATACACTGTGTTCCTTCTTATAATGTCCTATTTTTCCACACTTAAAGCATCTCATTTTTGATCCAGCTCCTTGATAATTTCTCATCGCCCCTGCAAAGGTGGACGCCTGTACTCTTGCTACGTATGTCTGAGATCCTGCCTCCTCCTCACACCTATTTAACATGTCCTCAATGGAACAATTCTTGGGTAATCCTAGCATAGCCTTCCTACAGTCTGCATTAGCTCCTGATTGGAGGATGTCCTTTATCACTACAGCAGTACCCTCTACTTCACCCATAGTCCTGATGACAACCTCATTTACCTGAGCACAGAAATCTGTAAAAGATTCTGCATTTCTTTGCTTCAGAGATTGCAGAGATACCTTCTTAGGACCCTTCTCAGGTATCAGTTTAAAGGCCTGCTCCACTCCTTGGGCCAGTCTCTCATACAACCCTAGATCATGTTCTATTTGCTTAACATCTTCTGCATACTTTCCTGCCCCAAATAACATATCATAATACCTTTGGGCATTTGTTGTGTTGCCTGCATTAACTTTCATTGCTATGGCTCTTAATTTTTCTGCCAGTAGCTGAAGAAAGCAAACATATTGTCCAGGAGTCAAGATGGCTCTCATGATTAATTTCCAATCATTTGGGGTTAACACATAATTAGCCAATTCTTTTAATCTTATGAGAACATAAGGAGCATTTATCCCATAATCTACTACAGCCTTTTTTAGTTCTTTTATCTGTGAGACTGGTATGGGCCCAAGTCCTTGTCACGGAGCCATCGGCTCCTTTATCGTCCAATATGGGGAACGCATCTATCCATTCTCCGCCAATCTCCCTCAAGCTAGTATAATCACCATCCTCTCTCAACTTTTCTAGTTTGCTGTAATGATGATTTCTTGCCTCTAGATGATGGTGTTGCCTCATTTTTCGAAATTATATCTACTTCCTCTAACTTACCACTAGATGTCACAATTGTTCCTCTTTTCTCACATTTCATGCTTCCTCTTCTCTCACTGTCAGTAAGTTCCTCTTTCCAGCTAACCCTACTTTCAGTTTTCAGCAAGCCTTTTAATTTTTCAGTTAACTCTTGCATGTTCTCCCTCAGTTCCCGAATTGTCTCTCTCGCCATTTCTCTTGTTCCAACTCTAAGTTAGGATATATGGGTGCTGGCTGCCTTTCTGGGCTGTTTTCTCTTGTACTACTCCCTGACTCTGACAGGGTTGTCCGTGAGGATGTGGTGAATGTTCTCATTTGCACTGCCTTGCCACTGAATGTGTGACAATCCAGCTCACCTGGATTTTCAAGCTCATAAGATGTTAACTGCTCCCCAGCAATAACCCAAGAGTCTAAACTCATAGGAGGTGGTTCGGATACCCAAGGACAGATTTCACAGATGGTGTCTATAAACTTCCTTATATTACTCAAGCTTACTGTGGTTCCATGTTTCCTGATCTTTTTATAGATTATTGCAGTATACTGACCCTGACTCAACTTTTGTGAGCTTTGCCCCATTTCAATTTTACTCACAGTTACACTGCATCTCACTCAAGCTGGATGCGCGCGTCTTCTCCTGTGTCCATTTCTCGGAGGCACTCAGTGAGGAAGACAGACTACAGTCTCCTGTTGCACTCAGGCATCCGCTTTTAACCCTGTCCTGAGAGCTCCTCTACACCACACTCTGTGAATCCTGACTGCCTAGGTTCCTGGGGAACCTGACTCACTCAGCTGGGCTATGCTTAGCTTCCAGCCCTGCTCCTGCCCCAAGTTGGAACACCAAGTTGCTATGGTAACAGCATAACACACCAAGAGGAGCAAGTTTTATGCCTGGCCAGCAGGCTGCTCATCCTCCTGTGGAGCTTGCAAGCAGAAGTATGAGGCGGGAGAGCGGGTCATGAAGCAACTCCGATTTATTCAAGCAAGCCCTCTGATTATATAGTCTCCGCCAGTCAGCCCAACGAACCATGGTAACACACACAAACAAGCCTGAAACTATGATAACGAACACAAGCCAGAACTATAGTAACAAACACAAACCGGGGTGGGGCTGTCCCTTCCAGCGCCATCTTGTTCACCCTTCCCTGCTCCGGACTCAGTTTACGTGATGTCCGTCAGTGTGGCATCCCAGATGGCGTGGCGGTCAGCGCCCCTTACACTTTGTATTCCAACACTTAGGACACTGTCTGGCACACAGGAAGCATTTAATTAATGCTTACTCAATTGACTTGACTAATCTTATGGAGCTTAACCTTCCTCATCTGGAAAATGAAGGGTTTAGACCAGATGAACTCTGAGGTCTCTTTCAACTCTAGATCTATAATAGAAAATCAAAGGGAATTGGTTGCTAGAAAAATATATGAAAGGAAACAAGGAAGTCCTTGAACCCATACTCTATTACTTTATACTCTAAACTAAAATTCCAATGGATTAGAATCTATGGGAACCTGCAAACTGAAATATTGCTCACAAACGACATTGTTTCTGTACAAAAAGGAAAGTAGATGAGCGATCTTGGGCATCTCATCTCTCACCAGCCATTTACAAGCTGTTATTCTCCCGACATCTCCCCAGCTCCCACTTACTGCTCTGACACTGACAGGCTTCTGCACTCTCCAAAGAGGGAGAAGAGCCCAACTTGGATCCAGAGCAGAGGAGGCCCAGCATCCTCATTTCCACCCACTCTAACACTTCCACTACTGGTCAAGAAGGGCCTCCCATAAGCTTCATTAGGTAAAGGTAAGTTCTGGGCAGCCTCACCCCTTCCATGGAAATGAACTAACCACAAAATCCACTGATGTAAAAGCATCTCCTGCTAAACATTATGGGCAAATGGTATGATGATTTTTAACAATTAATTTCCTTCTACTTACCCCAAATGGCACTAATTTAGGGGAATCTTAGGTGAGATTCCATTATCGTTACTAATAAAAAGCTAACTTCTTCAAAAGGTCCAGGAAATGGCTGTTTTCAGAGTAGATTTGATAACTATGACTAAAGGGAGAATTGTTCACCAAATAGGAGTTTGCAGAAACCAGAGAAGAAAACAATTTTGATGATCTGAAACTGAGAAGCCTTTACATGACAAGATTAACAGCTAAAAGAATTGTTGATGGGACAAAACATATTTGCCTCAGTTGTCTCTGATAAAGGAAGGGCAGCTAGGTGGTAGAGTGGATAGAGGACCAGCACAGGAGTCAGGAGGACCTGAGTTCAAATCTCACCTCAAATATTTGACACTCACTAGCTGTGTGACCTTGGGCAAGTCACTTAACCCCAACTGCCTCATCCTGAGTCATCTCCAGTCATCCTGAGAAATAGGAGGTCACTGGATTCAGATGGCTCTGGAGGAGAAGTGAGGCTGGTGACCTGCCCAGCCCTCCCTCACTCAAAACAAATTCAAGTGCAAGTCATGTCATTATCTCTGATGGCATGGTCTTCTTCAGCAATGCAGAAGGAACACACTCTCAAGAGATTTTACCAGTAGATAAATGGTCAAAGGAAATGAAGAGTTCTCAAGTTTGCTCCAAATCACTAACAATGAGAAAAATGGAAATTAAAATAACTCTGAGGTCTCACCAATTCCCCAGCAAATCTTCTAAGGTGCTAAAACATGAAAATGGTTCCTGTGGGAAGGACTACACAAAGACAGGCAGCTTGATGTCCTACCTGTGGAGTTATGCACTGGTACAACAATTTGTGAAAAACAACCTAGAATCATGCTCAAAAGTGTCCAAATCTCTATGCCCTTTGATGCTGAGATTCCGTGGCTTAACATATATGCCAATGATGTAAAAGATGGGGGGAAATCTCAGATATGCATATACATCAAAATATTCATTGCAACACTTTGCGGTAGCAAAGAAGTAGAAACAAAGCAGGGGACCATCACCTGAGAAAGGGCTAAGCAAACTGTGGCATAGGAACATAATGGAGTTGTGTTGCAACAGAAGAAACAACAAAAATGAAACATGGGAAGACTTAAATGAATTGATACAGAACAGTGGGAGCAGAACCAGCAAAGAAACACACTCAAGACTACAAAATGGGGGAAATGATGCTGAATTTTATATAACAGGAGTTATGAAGCTTGGCCACAGAGGAGAGAAAATAAACATTTCATGGAGGAAGTAGGGAGATTATGGGTATGTATTGTGCATGTACTGCTGGATACATGTGATCTGTGTGATGGTTATTAGGGAACTTTGGAGAAAAAAATTTGTTATGAGGAAAAGCAACGGGTGCAGGGTATATATTAAGCAATGAATATAACATGAACACAAAATGCATTACTAAAACTTTAATTTTTTAAAAGTGCCGTGGAGAGGCACAGGATAGGCCAGCACAGGCTACCATATATCATCAAATAAGAACTGAGCAGAAGTGATAGAAGAGTCATCAGGGAGAAGGATCACTAGAATGAGAGGGGCCCATCACATGGGAAAGCTAAGGGCTTCTGGGCACACAGACTGTGAGGGCACTGGTATCTACATAATATCAGGAAACATCTCAGGAAAGCCACTAGCTTGTTGATTAACCAACTTCTGTAGGAATTATGGAAGGAAATGGACAAGAGACCCCCAGGATGAAAAGGTGTGGTTGGATCGCAATCTGCACCTCTGGAAGGATTTCATACTTTGATAGATTCTACAAATCTCAAATGCTGAAGTTTCCTCCTCTGCTCCCCTCACTTTGTCTTCATGTCACCAAGCACCAGTTGATTCTCAGTCTTCTAATTCTTGGGTGAAGGTTCAAGGGATAAAAATGGATTGAAAAAAGATACAGAAACAAAGGAGGGTGGAGGGGGTCTTGGAAGATCTCTTGAAGACATACCAAGAGTCCAGCCAGTCAAAGGTCCATGGAAGGAACTATGCCAAGGAAGGGGTCAGGAAAGCTAATTCCTGGAGATTTGGGCACAAGCAGGGGCCTCCAAACGTGAGAGGGAGGCTTGGGGACTCAACAGTTTCAGGGGACACAGGCTCAGGGATCAGCTCAGGAGCCCTGCAGAGGACACAGAACAGGCACAGAAGAGTCTACATGTGGGTCTGAATCCAGAAATAGAACCACTTCTTACCACTAAGAGCCCCCAAGTCTCTTCTTAGCTTCAGATCCCACTGGGCAGATACTGCAGCTATGAGAATCCTGATCCCACCTGGGTACAAGGATCTTACCTGTTGGTTGGGAACCACGATTTCCTGGGAAAGGAAGAGAAACAGACATACAAATCCATGTAAATCCTAGAGTCACAAAAGCAAAGGGCACCAGGGTTCTGAGCACTGTGGGAGTGGGGGCTCCTGCCACTGCTTAGTCTAGTACTGAACACCATAGAGGAAGCACTTAATCGATGCTTCATCCACCCAGCTACAACAGTGTGAGCGGATAGGGGCGAGGGGGAGAGAATGCCAGGGGAAGAGCTAAAGGCTGGAACCTGAGACCCCTCCCAAGGCTGTCTCTATTGCGAATATGAGATTCCCTAAGACCCTTGAGCCCTAGGATCTGGCCCCTTTACCACCTTCTATAAGTTCCTGGGGGAGGGTATAGGGAGAAGAGCTGAAGGCCGAGTCAGACCACCCCTTTAGCCCTGACCTGGGGCCAGATTTCTGGCACAATCAAATATCCTCTCTGTCCTAGAGAAGATCATGGATAGGAGGAGGCCTCAGGCCTTTCCCCAGACTATCTCACCTTTCTGACTCCTCTTGTGGACAATGAGGCCAACCCCAAAGAAGATCAGCCCCAGCACGAGGCCCCCAACTCCACTCAGCATCTTACTCTGGGCAGATTCAGACTGTGCTTCTGCAGAGGAGAGATACCAAGGATCAAAACTTTCCTTCAAGAGCCAGCTCCATGTGGGGAGCAGACTGGTCTGAAGAGGGAGAGTGAGAAGGTAGGTAAATCCTGTCTAAGAATGGATTGATGTGCAGAGGGTCTTTCAGGACTCAGGAAGTGAAAGCTCACCAGGAGAACTGACATCAATCCATCTCAAAGTCTAGCTCCCCAACCCTATGACAGAGGGGTCTATAGGCTGATCACAGAGTCCCAGAGGGAGGCCAGCTCCCAAGGCAGGGACCAGTGAGGAAGCTGACAAGGTCTCCATAGCTCTTAGGTCAGCACTACCATTAGGGGGCTGGGCTGGGAAAAGGGAGGAGGATGAGTAGCACTGCATGGGGTTTGTATCAGCCCAGAGCAGAAGAAAAAAGGGTCCAGGATACACACTGAGGGGATCTCAGAGCTAGTTCTATGTCCTGAGCAATGCTAGAACTGGAGGGTGAGGGAGCTCTATCTCACTCCAGTCCAGGATGACAGGTTTCTGAAGGCTGGAGTGCTCCACTTGGCAGGTGTAGACATCACCATGCTTGGGGGTCATTTCCAGCATCACCAAGAACTGATAAGTCCAGTCTCCATTGCTGACCAGGCCTGTGGACACAACCCCAGCTGTCTCCTCTTGCCCATTCAGGAACCACCTGACTTCAATGTCCCCAGGATAGAAACCAGTGACAGAGCAGACAAGCAGGTTGTGGTGTCCCAGGGGAGCCAGCTTTGATGGATACACAATCACCTCGGGCTCAACTGGAAGAAAGAAGAAAGATCTTGAGTGAGGGAGCCAGAACAGTACTTCTTAGTATAGCCACCACCTCTGCCACGTGATCCACAACCAGCCTCAGGTCTTCTGTCTTTCCCAGGGCCAGAAATGGGCATCTTGGTAGACATTTTAAGTTCCTCCTAAGACTAGAAATCTGAACTAGCAGGAAGTGGGCCCAGGAGTCCATGGTGCTGAAGTATCATAGCCCCAGCTCATCAGGTTTCAGTGATATGGGAAGGAATTAGCAGGTAAGATTTTTCATTGTAAACAGATAATTTGTAAAGGATTATTTCCAAAAGCAGATTATAAGTGCACATAATAAACTATGTTCAGAAAAACTTCTAGGTCACATATTAAGAGATGGTATCAATCCGCTGAAAAAATCTTGAATCAGGGGAACAGTGGTGAATATCTAGGCCCAGTAGGAACCTGAGCATCCTGACCCAGAGTCCAGGGGCCGTGGGAGAGGCAGAAGTATGTGTGGGTCTGAGGAGAAAGATAATTTCAAAGAGTTATCACAGAAGGCTGGGAGGGGGAAGGGAGGGAGGGAATGTGGTTGAGACAGGAGAAAGCAGACCATGGGAAGTCTCTGCTGAGTTTGGATTCAAGGATAAAAAATGCAAAGTTTCATTCATGACTTCAAAAGGTTCATGAAGCCTGGGCACTCCAGACTTGGGGGATTTCATTTTATATTAACTATTTTGTTGCTCTCTCTTTTTGTATATAACTCTTTTTGAGGCTACTTGGGATTTTTTATGGCAAAGATGTTGGAGTGGTTGGACATTTCCTTCTCCAGCTCATTGTACATATGAGGAAACTTTGGCAAAGAAGGTTAAGTGACTTGCCCAGGGTCACACAGCCAGGAAATGTCAGAGGCCAGATTTGAAGAGAGGGAGATGAGTCTTCCTGACTCCAGGCCTGGCACTCTTTCCACTGCCCTACCTGCTGCCTATTAACCCCTTTGGCATTGTATAAATGTGAGTTATTTATTGGTGAAGGGTTTGGGGCCTGTTCCCAATGTAATTAATCCCCATTAGAATTGGAGAAGGGAAGAAAATCTGAATTTGACTGAGGAAAAGGACTCAAGGAACCAGAATTCATGGTGGGCCAGGAGGGTCCCTTCCCCCTTCTCCCTTCCCTGCTGCTCCCCCTTGGCCCCCTCCCTTTCTCGTCTCTCCCAATCCATCACCTCCCCCTCTCCTGCTCCCCCTGGTCTCTCCCCTGCTTGGGGGTCCCTGCATCTGCTCCTGTGACCCCCCCCTTCCCTCCTCCCCACCTGCCCTCTCCCATCACAGCCTCCCCTCCCCCTGCGCTCCCTTCCAGCCCCTTCTCTTCTCTTCCTTCCTTCTCTGCCCCCTCCCCAGGCTCCCCCCTCCCCGCTCCCTCCTCCCTCTCCCCGGTCCCCCTCCCCTCCCGGGCACTCACCGCGCCTGGGGAGTAAGAAGCGCTCAGACACCCCGTAGTTGTATCTGCACAAAGTGTCCACCTGGGCCCGTGCGTCTTCCAGGACCTCCTTCTGGCTGTTCCAGTACTCAGCACTGCGCCGCCCCAGCTCCGTCAGCGCCACGTACTCCCCCACGGCGCTGTCGCTGTCGAAGCGCGCGTACTCCTCCCGGTTGTAGATGTTTCTCTCCACGTACCGCACGCGCTCCGTCCCGTTCACAAAGTAACATTCGGCCTTAAACTGCCTCGTAAAGTGCTCTGGGGGGACACCGGGGGAGGGTCAGCCCTGCGGACACCCCGCCCTCGAACCTACGACCGCAAGCGGGGCCTGACCAAGGAGAGAGTGGCCAACATCCCCGGCCCTTCCTGCGCATGCTCAGCCCCACCCCCTCCGAGGCCCAGGGACCACAAGCCACTTTCCCGAGGTCCCCCCGCAAACCTGGACTGGAGCGGGATTAGAACCCGGACCTCCAGGTTCCCGGACCGCTCCTGTCTGTCTGCTGCAAACACTCCCAGGACATTTTACCCCGAGGCCTCCTCCCCCCAGTTTAACTCCCTCCCTGCCCCTCTGCAGAGACCCCCCCACACCTCCATGACCCCGGAGGTCACAGCCCCCTGTCCTCTCTGATCAGGGGACAGTAATCACCCCAATATGACCCTCGCCATGGCCGGCTCTGCTCCGGTTCTGCTGGACCTGGGCTCCCTCCCCAGTCCCCCTCCTGGGCACGTCTTACATCCTCCTTCTCCTGGAACGTGAGCTCCTCCAGGGCAGGAAATGACTCGAGTTTATGTGTAAACTAGCCCCCAGCACAGTGCCTGGCACATGGGGAGCGCTTAATAACGCTTATTACTGAGTGATATCCCCCCCACAAGGGACAAAGTGATTTTAGAAAATGTAACTGACCACTTAATGCAGCTCCTCAAGAAGCTGTGCTGGCTCCCTATGGACCCCTGGAGAAATTTCAGAGCCCTGACCTTGGCCCTCAGAGCCCTCCCAGGCTGAGCCCAGCCTGCCTTTCCAGCATCCCCCATTATTCCTTCTCACACACAACTTTTGTTTTAGTAAAACCCGCCACTTGCTGCTCCCCAAACTCAGCATTTCATCTCCCACCTCCACACATGTGAACAGCCTCCATGCCTGGCCTGCCCCCTGCCCTACTCCCAATTCATGGATTCCTTGATCTTCTTCTACTTCCCTTCTCTGGGCAGAGCTGTACTTCCCCAAAGAGAGTCAGCTAATAAATAAACATTTGTTAACTGCTTACTGCGTGCTGGCTCCCCTGTTAGGTGCTGGGAATATAAATATGTAATCGTAATATGTTCCTTAGGAAGAGGAAAATCTGAAAAAAGGTTTGGATTTGGGTGAAAGCAATGAGTTCAGTTTTCAACAAGTGTTTAAGAGCTTAGACACCTCAAGTATGAAATATCCAGGAAGCTGCAGGAGATGCTGGACAGAGACAGGGGCAGGAAACACAGATCTAGGAGTCGTCTGAACAGACATGGGAATGAACTCTACTGGAGCTGAGGAAGTCCCAGAGAGAACAGGGGAGGGCCCAGGTCAGACCCTCAGGAAACAACCCCATTTAGGGCACAGGATGTGGATGATGAGCCTGCAAAGGGGACTAAGAAAAGTGACCAGACAGGTAAGGAGAGAACCAAGAGAGAGCAGTCACAAAAACCCAGAGAGGAGAGAACACCCAGGAGCTGAGGGAGGCTGACAGGGGCAGATTCAGCAGAAAGTTCCTGAAGTAGGAAGCCTGAGAAGAGACCATCAGCCTTGGCAATGAAGACATAGATCCTTGGTCACTTTGGAGACAGCAATCTCAATAGAATTATGAAGTGGGAAGCCAGACTGCCAAGGACTGAGGCATGAGAGAGAGAAGTGTGCAGACAGTGTGTGCAGGCACTTTGTGTAGGAGTCTGGTAAGAAAGGAAGGTAAATACATAGGATAATCACGTGAGCAGAATCCCATCTAGCCAAGGTGAAATATTTTTACAAGCTAAGAATCTGCTCACAGCTGAGGTTCTTTGTAGGAATGATTCCAATGCCCCTTCTTATTGAACATCCAAACTGTCACCAATAAAGGCACTGCCATCCTCCTGTCACCCAGGCTGGGTTTGGGGTTTGGTCTCTTTCTGCATCCCCAGTACTTAAACTTAGCACAGTACCTAGCACACAGTAGGTGCTTAATAAATGTTTATTGACTGACTGATAGTGAGAACGGATGCAGAATGAAGTGGATGGAACCAGCAGAAGAATCTATACAATGACAATAATATGAAGACAAACAACTTTGACAGACTTAGGAAATCTGATCACCTTAATAACCAACCATGACTGCAGAGGACTGGTGGTGAAACATGGCACCCACTTCCTGTTCAAGAGGACTCAGGACACAGGAGGAGAATTGTTTTAAATGGCCAATGCAAAACTTTGTATAACTTGACTGTGCATGTTTATAATAGGGGGCATGGTTTTCCTCTCAGTCTGAAAGGGAGAAGTATAAGTTTCGGAGGTAGGAAAGGCAGTTTTTTGCTGATTGAAAATATAATTTGTAAAAGAAAGAAATTTATGATTTGGACCCAAAATGTCAATAAATTATATATCCTTCATTGGCCCAGAAATAACAGTACTAGGCATATACCCCAAAGAAAGTCAAAGGTAGAAGACACATAGCTGAGATACATACACACACACACATACATATATGTACACAAATACATATAACATATACATATGATGAGATAGGTCTGTATGTATGGGAGTGTATACACATAGCAGCACTTTTTGCTGTAGCAGGGACCTGGAGACAAAGTGGGTGCCACTGTTTGGGAAACAACTAAACACATTCTGTTCTAAGAGAGTAGAAGTGTGTCCTTGGTCTGTGACAAGCGATGAAAGGGATGGATCCAGTGAATCCCAGGAAACATTGTCTGAACTGATGCAGAGAGAAGGGAGCAGAACAAGGAGGCCAGTTTCCTCAATGACAATAGTCTGAAGGAAAACAGCCTTAAAAGACTTCAGACTCAGGTCAGTGCAGTGACCCATCAAGGTTCCAGGAGACACAGACTGAAGCACTTCCCATCTCTTGGCAAAGAGGTGATGGACCAGAGGCAGGGAATAAGCCAGACATTTCAGTCACAGCCCAAAGACACAGGGCTCCCATTTGTGGGGGTGGGGAAGTTTTTGGTTTAGGTCTGAGTGACTGATGGGTAGTGATAATGATGCAAAAAATGACAGAAAAGATCAGTGAAACATTTTTTGAAATACAAAGACCAGAAGAAATCTCAAAAAGGGACAGAGACAAGCAGGGCAGTTTGGGTCCTCCCCTGTTAGATTTAACATATACTTTACAGAACCAAACAGCATATAAGAGGAGATCACGGTTTCATCTACTGTCAACAGTTTCTGGTTTTGAACTGTCTCTTGCAAAAGCTGAGCCTTGAAGGGAGATTAAACTCCTAAGAGAGAGAATTGAGGAATTGAGGGGGGGGGGTACATTTCTTTATGGGAGAGGTGGGGAATCCACCAATTTTAAAATAATCAGGTCATTCAATGCAGAACTGGAAGGGAAGTTAGCTGCCATGCTGTTCTACCTCCTTGTGTTATAAATGGGGATGCTGAGACTTAAAAAAGTGATGTGACTTGCCCAAGGTCACTAAAGTAGGAAAGGAGGGATCAGGCCTTGAACCCAGGCCTCCTGACTTCTTTCCACTGGATCACACTGTCTGTAGTCAGAACACAGGGCTTCCAATCCCAATTGTGCAGATGAGTCTGAGACCTTGTGCTAATAATCACTTCTCTCTAAATCAATTACTTCCTCAGTAAAATGGAGACAATAAATGTGGCAGTCTCTGTTTCATTGAAAGCAAATTGTAACAAGAGAGCCCATATCAGTAGAAGGTACTTTGATTTTCTGACTCCTCCCAATGGTCTTCCTTCTATCAGTACAGAGCAAAACCTATCCACACTTGCTCCTCTTGTGTGATTTTTCCATTGATCCTCTATAGAACACCCACCCCAACAAGCTAGAGGAATAACTGTAGGTTTTTGGAAATTCTGAGGTTACCAATAAGACCCATCCAACTTTCTTTCCAATCATACATTTCCTCCATGATCTTTCTTACTATCATTCATAAGGACAGGTGATCACTGGGAAAAGGTTACAACTGACTAGAGCATCTCCTTTTGGAAATTGCAACCTTAAGATTCTGAAGCAGAAAAAAACATTTGTGCTAAAAAAACAAACAAACACAAAAAGAAACAAACCACACTTTGAACTGGGAGCCATTTGAAAATGGGAAAGGCAATGAGCCATTTCCCAAATGTAACCCAACCAACTCCATTCCTTTTTTTCAGTTCTGGATCGAATCTATCATTCATCTGCAGAATTTCCTCTAAATATGCAGTGATGCATTAATTAGAATGTCATAATCTGAACAATGGGCATTATTCATCCCTTTCCACTTTCCTGTATGGATTGTAAGGCTGGTCTATTTTTAACATACATGTAAGTTATTAATAGGAATATTAAATTTTTTTCTGCCTCATTGGATATTATTATCAGAGGAACACTGAATGAGGTAATTTCTGTTTTTCAGTCTTTCAGAAAATTTTGAATGATTATGGAATCAAAGGCTCCTAATTAACAAGCAATAAGAAAGATGGATCTTATATTCTATAAATGTTTTAGTTAATTTTGAAATGGTAAAGGTTTGGTCCATTGTTGAATCCCAAAGAATTGGCATGTAAGTCAGTAGTTACTGATACTCTCTCAGCCACCTTTCCTTTTGGTATCAATAAGGTCCAATAATTTCCAGGATCTTTCCCTCCTTCAGATCCCTTGAATACTGGTCCCTTGATACCCTCACAATTGTGTCATTTCTAACACAAATCTCTTCTATGAACACTTGGCAATCTAGCTGCTTTTCCTGTCTTTGTTTTCTTCAAAGTCATTTTTACCTCCATGTTAAGTACATCCAGGACTGTTGTTGGAGTCCAAGTGCTATGTGGCTGCACTGTCCTTCATACAAAAACTCTGAAGTGCTTATTTGCCAACAACATTGGCCATTGTGATAGAAGAGATCGAGTGCAGTGCCCAGGTCCAAGAAGAATTCCCTATGCACAGTGAGGATCCCCAGATATTTTTTCCTCTTCTTTATTAAGTTTTTAAGATTATTTTAAAGTTAAATACAAAATAATAAAAAGAAAAACAAACATTGCCACGTACACAGCATAACATGAGAGGATTCAATACAGAACAATAAATTTCCATTTCAAGAAAACCTGTATAATACATACTACATATTGATTTCAAAGCTATCCAGCTTTACTTTGCTTCCTCATAGGTTTTCTTTTGTTCTCTGTTGTGCACTTTTTACTTTATTTTTCCCTCCCTCCCTTGCCAGAAGTTTATAGTTTGTATGTAAATACATATACATATATACATAGGTATCTATAAACATACACATAAATATACATATAAACTCATAAATATATATCTGAGACCATACTGTACTTATTTCTGTTTCTCATCTGTTTCTCTGAAGGTGGACAGCATCTTCCTTTATCAGTCCAGCTCTTCCCATGTTTTTCTAAATCAACAAGCTCATCATTTCCTACACCAAGCAATATTCCAACACAATCAGAGATATTGTCTATGAAAATTTTTCCCAATTTTCTGAATTCCTTCTATTCTTGGCTTCATGGGTCTTATTTATACAAGAAAATTTTAATTTAAAATAATCAAAATTATCCATTTTACATTTCAACAATGCTGTCACCTTTTAATTTAACTTAAATTCTGATATTACTGAATCTGCTTTCTTTACATCTTTTTTTCCTGGTTTCTTTAAAATTTCTGACTTTTGTTCTTCCGAATGAACACTGTTATTATTTTTTTCTAACTCACTAAGGCAATTTTTTAGTAATTTAATTGGGATGGCAATACATAAATAGATTAGTTAGGTAAAATTATCATTTTTATCATATCAATATTACCTAACCATGTAATTTAAATGTTACTTAAATTATTTAGATATGACTTTACTTATACAACAATGTTTTATATTTTTTTTCCATGTAGTTCCTGTGTCTATTTTGGCATGTATATTATTGGGTCTTTTACACTGTCTAGCTATTTTAAATGGTCCAGAATTAATATTGAATAATAGTTCTGACACACGTTGTAGTTTTCCTATTTTTCTCTACTAATTGCCAAGCCATTTCTTCTTGTGGATGACACTGGACTGACTCTAAGAAGACTTGGAACACTGAAAACCTTCTGGAAGAAACTTGTAATCACTCAAAGAAGTTTGGCTTATTCATTCAAACTGGAAACACCAAGTGAATGAAGACCACTCGGACGAACATTCCGTAGAGCTTGTCCATCAGTCTAACTGTCTGGGATAGACACACAGATGGGTCATGAGTTGGGCACAAAGTTGATCAGCAGGAGGAGAATGGTTAGATTTCAGCCAGAAATTCCCACAGCTCCTTTACCTAATCCCAAGCTTTTCATGAAAGCAAGAGTTCATCTTCACAATGCTAATATTTTCCTAGAATTGTTATATGGCAGAAAGATATGGATTATAACTGCCTCTGAAGAATTAAGCATGGCTAGCACACACAAGGCACTGTCAAGGCATATGGCAGATATATGAAATATATAAACATTCCAAAGAGGGAAAGGGTGTCAAAAATATCATCAAGGAAACATATGATAGGAAGACAAGAGGGGCTACATACAGGGCAAGACAAAAAGGATGATGCATGGACAAACAGTGAGATCCACAAATATCCTTCCAATGTCAGGAGAGAGTAGAATGGCTCCTATGAACCTGGGTGGACTTCATAGGGAAATTTCTGGGATAGTATGGACAAGAGTCACATGGAATGGACAGGAGCCAATGAGGTGAGATCTGCACTTTGGAAGGAACTTTTGAATCAGTGAGATCATAGATCCATTTGAGTATGAGTGCTAAAATACAGACAAGTATACAATAAATAGAACTGTCCTTCATTCTGTTCTCTCGTCCCTCGCTAGATATATCCTATTTCTCTAATTCCTTTTACAGACAAATCCTTCTAAATATTCACCTGCATCCAAAGGACTCTCACTTAAAACTCAGTGATCTGGGTTTATAAATAGTACTCTTAAGTAAATAAATGAATGAAAAAAAACATTTACTAATTTCCAAATGAGAAGCATTAGAAATGCAAATACAAAACTAAAGACAATTCCCCCAGTGAAAGAGCATGCATTCCAATGTGGTCTCCAATTCAAGCAAGTCAGCCTGGACCCCTTGATGCGCTCAGTTCTAACCCTCAATTCTAAATGCACTTGATTCTAACCTCAAACATGTTTAGCATTCTGGTTTCTTAGACATTTGCCTGTCCTCTTGGTAAAGTCAAAATCTAAAAGTGGGAAAATGTGTTCTAACATTTTCCCACTTTTAGATCTTGATGTTACCAAATTTCTGACATTGTACTTCTGAATCTTGGACACATCTATAGCCTCTGGCCCCTCTTTGCTTTCCTGAACCCTTGAGCTGGCTGTGCTGATAAGCCCTGAGTCCATCCTCATACCTGTGACTGCCCTACTCAGCCCAGTCCTTCCTCTCAGGATGACAGTCTGCAACATGGCTCTCTGCCAAGCTCCAGAGACTGCTCTCTGTGGTTTAGAATCTTTTCTCCAAAGCCCCCAGCTCACCCTATCACTCTCCATTGCTGTTTAAAGAACAGCTTCTTCAGCCTAGAAATCAAGGTCTTCTCCACCTCTGTTCCCATGTACCTTTCTAGCCTTCTTTTCCACTTGTACCCACATGAAATGTGAGCCTAAGCCAAAGGCTATAGACACTCCCTTGGTTCCTCCTTATGCTTGCACTTTTCTGAGCTCATTCTCCTAGAGATATGGATTCTCTCCCTATTGGGTTCTCACCAGTGTGAGGCACTCCCATCCCCCAGTCACTTTGGCTCACAATCTCTGTTATCCTCACTCTCATCTCCCATATTGAATTTGTTGTCAAAACTTGGCAGTTTTACCTTTGAAGTATCTTGAATGTGCCCTGTTTTCTCCTCTGATGTTGCCATGGCCCTGATGCAGGCCCTTATCACCTTCCACCTGCACTATTGCAATAGGTTGCTGCTGGGTGTGCCTGCCCCCAGTGTCTCCCCATTCTTTTCCATGCCTCATTCAACTGCTAATAGATCTTCCTAAAGCACAGACCAGACCCTGTCACCCACCTGCTCAATAAACTCCAGTGATTCCCTGTCACCTCCAGCATCAAATTTAAAAATCCTGTTTGGCCTTCAAAGCCCTTCCCACGTTGGTCCCTCCTCCCTTTTGTCTCCTTATTCCTCACAGCCCCTCCCCCACTCATGTACTCTGTGACCTAGTGACACTGGCTTCGCTGCTGTTCCTTGATAATATTTAATATAAAATTTTGAAATAATCTCTTTGCTTTCTCTGAAGCAAACTCAGAGAGTGCTTCTTCCTATGTTAACAAAAGCCAGCCAGGGCTGACTTAACATTCCTTACGAGACCTCTAACCTAAGACACTATCTTGAACAATGGGATGTTTACCACATCTTAATATTTGTACACATATATCCTGTTATGACGTGTTAATGGTAAAGAAAACACAGACATCTTGGGTCGCAATTTCTATTTGAAACTTTGTCAAACTCTGTTATCTTATTGTATTTACAACCTATGCAATTAAGAAATTCCTTTCTAATGGTCTAGTTAATCACTTATGGAGACCATAAATCTGAAGGACACAGAACACCTTCTTTGTCCTAAAACAGATTTAAGGCTGGCTGTTTTTGGTATTTGGTAGCTAGATTTGATATCTAGCTCCTTGGACTCCACGTACTGTTACTTTAAAGAGAATGAATTAATCTAAAATAAATAATGAAAATGTATGCATTTAGCCTGTTGCCTCTACTTTAACTAAACTTTCAGGTTAACACCCTCCTACTAGACACACCAGCTCCCAGCTCTGGGCATTTCCTCTGGCTGTCCCCAGGTCTGGAATGCTTTCCCTCCTCAGACCTGACTTGTGGCTCCCTTGGCTTCCTTCAAAGTCCCAACTAAAATCCCATCTTCTACAGAAAGTCTTTGCCAGTCCCTCTTAATTCTAGCAACTTCCCTCCATTGGTTATTTCTAAATTATCCTGAAAATAACTTGTTTGCACACTTTTCATGTTGTCATGTCCAGGGACTTTTACCTTTCTTTGTATCCCCCACAGTTAACACAGTGCCTGGCACAAAGTAAGAGCTTAATAAAAGTTTGATTCACTTCTAGCTGGGAGGCTATTTTGAATATTGTGTAGTTTGAATGATTGGCCACATGGGGGCAGCACCTGCTCAGTACACCCATGGCTGATACCTAGATGATCCTGGAGTTGTCAGCTGAAGTAACCAACTTTCACCCTGCTAGGACTAGGAGATCCCCTGCCCTTGGGTCTCCCCTTACTCAGGCCATGACATACTATCTCTAGAAAACCTCTTCTCTCTTGCACAGCCCTGGAGAATGGGTGTTACCTATGGCATGCTCTCCCCCCAGAGGCAGTGCAGGACACAAAGTTCAAAGGTAGATCGTGGGTTAGATCTTGGAGGACCCCTCTAGAGCAGGTTAGGACCAGAAAGAGACCATGATTGGCCAGGTCAGGTGCCAGGCCAGGCTGCAGGGGCAATAATATAGACAGTGCTCCCCAACTATACTCACACTAGCTGGAAGAGGTTTGTGCCCCATCTCAGAGGGCTCCCTCCCTGCCCAGGACAAAAGATCTCACACCCCTCCTAAATTATGGAAGAGACCCTGTGATCCAGGTCTGGGCTTCAGGGAGAGCAGTTGCGTTGTGGAGACCAGAGATGGCACTGGCAGGCAGGAGTACAGGTGTGCAAGCCTTGTCTGATCCAGGGAAGTGGAGGACTAGGGAACATTGAGTCTACATCTCTCTTTTTCAGCCCATCAACAAGGGACCATGAAGATAGAAAAAAGCCAGCCTGATCCCCTTGGTTTATCCAGGCCAATAGCTGCCTCTAAGTTGCCTCTGAGGAATAGATGGGGAGACTTTCTCCTACTCCACTGTGATGTTATTCATGAAAACCCAACTCCAGCTTCACTTATGGCCTTGAAATTATACCTTGGAAATTAATCCAGGAAAGTCTATGCCTTCCTTCCCCAATAACAGCAAAATTTAAATATTTCCAGTACTTTAGGCAGATGCTGTGATGATATTTAGTGGGACAGAAACATTTAGACAGGGTGGGAAACCTTGGCATTTTGAGACCATGTCCTCCCGCTAAATCAATAAACTCCAGTGACTCCTTTTCTCCTCCAGGCTCAAATATAAAATCCTCTGCTTGGCCTTGAAGGGCCTTCACAGCCTGGCCCCTCCTATTTTTCTAGTCTTCTTAACTTTTTGTTCCCAGAACCCCAGAACTCTGCTGTCCAGTGACACTGGCCTTCCTGTTCTTCTTCCCATACATTTTTCCCTCTCCCAACTCTGGGCTCTCTCTGACTGCTCCCCATTCTCAGAATCTTCTTCTCTCTGGCTTACTCCTAGCATCAGCTCCAACTCCACCTTCAGGAAGCCTGTCATTATCCTCCTTAATGTCAGTGCCTTCCCTCTCTTGATCACATCCCATTTCTCCTGTATCTATTTTGTTCACATAGATTTGTTCACCTGTTGACTCCCTCTTTAGATTGTGAGCTCCTTGAGAACAGGAACTGTCTTTGACCTTTCTTTCTATCCTTGGCATCAGCACAGTGCCCTTCTTCATATCTACTTATTGGCAAACTGCCTGGAGCCTCAGCTCTTGGAGGAGAGGCTGCATGAAGTCCCTGAATGCCAAGGAAAAGGGGGAAAGGAAACAAGGGCATAAGGAAGAGTTAGTAGGGACGGGAGCCTGAAACCCAGTCTCACCCACTGCCCATCTCTCTGAGGACCATCCTGGCCCAAGTCCTTCCTTTGGTCTGGGCCCAGAGTGAAGAGTGCTCCCCTCGGGCCCCACCTGGGCTCTCTAGGGAGCTTCTGCTCAGTACTTACTTGGGGCATGTCTGCCTGCAGCCACCTGGGAAGTCAGCACCAGCAGGGTCACAGCCAGGACCTCTGTCCAGATGCCCCTGGGGAGCAAGACACACAGCATCCTGGAGACAAGATGAGACTGAAGGACCCAGAAATGTCTAAGAGTCAGGATGGTCTTCTCTTTAAGGGAATTACCCCAACATCGACTGGACTAATTTATAGACTCTCTTCTCTGCCCGAGGGTTGGGCAAACCTCAGAGTTGAGAGAGCCAATCAGCATTAGGAACGAAGTGCATCATTAGTTCCCAGGCAGAGGTTACTTTTGCAGGGTCTGTTCTAATATTTTTCTGGTGAAGAAAAACCAAAAGGGCCCAGAAATCACAGAATGTCAGAGAAGGAAGGGGCCCCAGAGGTCAGGCTTTGCCTGGACTGTTATAAAAGCTCAATGTTAGGGGGCTGCAGCTGAGCTGCTAGTGTAGATCAGTGAAAGTCTTCACTACCATAGTAGGTCCCATAAAAACGGAGAATAAATGTTCCAATATTTTGAAAAAGGGAAGATGGACAAGTGTGCAATCTGTGGTTCAATGATTTTTGCTTTTGACTCTCAGAAAAAAATTTAAAACATTTTATAAAAGATATGGTTTGTGAGCATTTTGAAAGGGAAGAGTGACTGTATAAAGGCCATTAAGGCTTCATCAAAAATAGGTGATGCCAGATGAACCTTTCCTCTTTAACACTGTAACTAAACGGATGGATCAGGAGAATGTTGTAGATGTATTAAAGCTGGATTCCCGTAAAGAATATGACAAAGTCTGAAAACTTCACTCATTCCCAGGTGAAGTGCTGATTTACTTTTGTGTATTTTATATCAATCTAATTTGACAGCTCTGATTTTTGTCTGTTATTTTGCTTGGAGAAGTGGATTTATTCACTATTTGTTATTTATTATATTCTTCTGTGTAACCAGCATTTGGGGGAAGGAGTGAAGCAGAGGGATATAAGCTAGGTATTATCCTCTACCTTTACAAGTAATCAGTAACCAGTCATTATGGAGAACAACCTGGAGCTGTACCCAAAGGGCTATGAAGCTGTGTATACCCTTTGATCCAGCAATACCACTGCTAGGTCTATATCCCAAAGAGATCACAAAAAAGGTGAAAGACCTAGATGCACAAAAATATTTATAGCAGCTCTTTCTGTATTTGCTAAGATTTGCAAATCAAAGGAATACCCTTCAGTTGGACAATGGCTAAACAACTTATAGTATGATCGTGATGGATTATTATTGTGCTATAAGAAATGATTAGCAGGATGAGTTCAAAAAATCTTGGAAAGATTTACGTGAACTGATGCAAAGTGAAATGAGAAGAACCAGGGGAATGTTATACACTGTAACAGCAATCCTGTGATGAAAGTTGTGATTGACTTAGTTATTTTTGGCAACATAATGATCCAAGATAATTCTAGAGGACTAAGGATGAAGCAGACTCTCTGCCTCCAGAGAAAGAACTGAGACTATCTGAATACACACTGAAGCATGCTGTTTTTCACTTTCATTATTTTTTATCTTCTTGTGTACAAAATGACTAATATGAAAATATTTTACATGATTTGATAAAAATAAATTAATTTCAGATTGCTTACTATTTCAGGGAGGAAGGGAAGTGAGGGAGGTAAACAGAAAAGGATGGAATTCGGAACTCAAAGTTTTTTTAAAAATACTTCTAAATTGTTCTAACATGGAATTGCATAAAAAAATTATATTAAACAAAAGTAGGGGTAGGAGAGAGATGGGGAAACAACCTGGAACTCAAAACCTTGTGGAAATGAATGTTGAAAACTAAAAATAAACTAACTTTAAAAAAAAAAAACTAAAAAAGAAAAAGTATCTATATATACAAAAATATTTATAGTAACTCTTTTGTTATGAAATTGTTGTTAGAAATTGAAGGAATTTTCATCAGTTGAGGAATGGATGAACAAATTATGGTACATAATTGTGGTGGAATACTATTGTTCTATAAGTCATGACAAGGGGATGAGTTCTGAAAAAAAATCCGGAAAGACTTATTTGAACTGATGCAGAGGGAAGTGGGCAGAACCAGAAGAATATTGTACATAGTTATAACAATATTATAAGATAATTAACTGCGAACGACTTGACAATTCTCAACAATACAATGATCCAAAATAATTCTGAAGTACTCATAATGAAAAATGCTATCCACTTCCAGAGAAAGAACTGAGAAGAGTCTGAATGCAGACTGAAGTAAAATTTTTCATTTTATTTTTCTTCCTTTTTTTGCAACATGGATAATATGGAAATATGGTTTTCTTGATTTCACATGTGTAATTGATGTCACGTTTCTTACTTTCAGAAGAGGTGTGAGGGTAGAGAAGGACAGAATTGCAACTCAAAATTTTTTAAAAGGAAAGATAAAATAAATAATAAAAATTTTTAAATACCTGAAAAAAAAAGCAGAAGTAAACATGGAAGCAGATTTTGTTGTGAAGCTGTCATTCCCTAAATTACAAATACTTGGAGAGGGAAAAGCCCCAATGGTATTTTAGGGAGTGACAAGGTAAAAGAGAAAAAGACCATTTTCAGAAGTCTTTAGAATTTCCAATAAGTACAAGGAAAGCATGGAGCCAGTTTCCCATGCACGTCTGTCATTCCAAAGTTTTTCTCCACTACCTTCCTGATGTCCTTTGTCCACGTCTCTCTGAATGATTTCTCCAAAGTTTCTCCAGCCAAATGAAATAAGCCCCTTACATAGTTAGGGAAGTTATGTAACATCACACTCAGTATTCTGTCCACCGATCAGCAGTCACATTCCCCTTCACATAAGCATCATGCAGCACAAAGTTATCCCTCCTGCACATTTTTATGGCCATTGCAAACTTCCTCCACCTGGGTGGGAGTCAGGTTACAGTCATTATGACTGGAGTGTAATCTATAGAGGGATGAAGAACCCCAATACAAGAAGTGCTGGGGACAGGATTCTGAGCTCTCATTTTCTCTTAGAAGTTTATACCTAATGGTTGAGTTTCTCCTGGCTAAGAACCTATAAGTAAGTTTGAAAAAGAAAACCTGAGAAAGGTCCACACTGAGATCTGCCTCAATCACAAGTGCCCTTTTAATGGAACATCTCCACTTGAGGTTCGAAGTGAGGCAGAGAAAGGTCTGACATAGGAAACAGGGAGGAGGATTTAATATAGCCCCTCTCAATAGAATGAATACTGTCAGTCTTTGCTGATAGCTGTGTAAGTATGTAACCATATCCTTTTCCCTCACCAGACTCTGCTTACTCATGCTCCACTTCCTTAAACTATCCCCCAAGCCTTATCTCTCAGTCATGGGTCCCATCTACAAAGCCTCTAATCCCACTCAGGAAAGGAGGAACAGAGTAGTTGTCTTTCAGAGGTAAGGTAGGGCTGGTGCATCCTGAGTTTCCTGGAGTGAGATAGAAAGGTGCAGACTGCAGAACAAGTTTTGAGGAAGCTGTTTGGGGAAAACACTTCAGTCCTGTCTTGGAAGGGCACTGTTCCAGCCAATAGGGAGTAGAGGAATGTGTAGTTATCATCTGTCTCCAGCAAATGGAGCCTAACAGCAGGTCTGGTCTAAGAGATTAGAGAAAGCAGCAGTGTAGAAAGACAGTATTGAGGGTAATTGATTAGGGGAAAGAGAGAAACACAGACAGAGAGACAAGAAGAGAGAACACTTGGATATATAAAAAGCCGAGGCCTTGGGATCAGAGAAGGATCTGGAGCAGTAGAGAATCAGAAGTTCCATATGGGTGTAAAATAAGGTCTAGACTAGAGATAGAACAAGATGTGGGAGAAGTGGGAGCAAGATATCTGTATTTCTCTGGCCAGCTCCTAGGGCAAGATGTGACAATAACATGAACAACTCCTTGTTGGCTGACTGGATGCCAGCACTTGTGGTTGAGAAAATGAGAAGTGTAAGGAGAATGAGCCCATGCTCAGGTCTGCTTAGCCATGGGAGGGAGCTGGGCCCACAGCTTGGCTTGCCTACCAGGATCAGCACCAGAATCAGCATCCAATATTTATGAGGTGATGGGGTTCAGTGGCTCAGTGAGTCAATGTCATTTGTCACTATGGTGATTAAGGATTGAGGGTGAAGATGGGCAAATTCTGACCTGAAATTGGCCTTGAAGACAGAAAAAGTAGTCCTATACATATGAAGACCGTGACATCCTTTTATCCCAATGACAAATCTGGGGAGTCTTATAAGCTTTGCCAAGAGATCTGATGGTCTTAGTAGCTTCTGATGCACTTTGGGTCCCAGACATCTTCTTCCAATTCTTCTTCTCTGATCTCTTCCTCTTTATACTCCCTCTATACCTATATAGAACCCTTGTCTATTCATGTTTCTCTCAGTACCACTCCCTGTTTTCCAGGCCTCCAGTTCTCTTTCCATCATGGCTCCTCAACCATTCATTCCATCCACCCTGCATCTCTCCTGTTGTGGCTGTCTGATGAAGATCTCATGATGTAATTGCCTCTGCTTTCAATGTTTGATTCAATGAACAAGCATTTATTATGCACCTACTGTGTGCAAAGCCCAGCATTAGTGACTGGGATATACAAAGATTAGGAAAAAAAAGCAAAATGTCTCTGCCTTCAAGAAGGTTACATTATACCAAGGGGTTATAGTATGTAGTCCCTGTGGCCACCTCTCTGTCCCCCTTTCACATATGAAGTCCTCAGAACAACTGTCTCAGATTCAAGGTTTTCTCTGGGTTGACATCTATTTAAAAACAGAGCTGACAAGCCTCCACTAAAGTATTACCTTTTGTTCTCAGGTATTTAGTGATATAAAGCCTAGACATATACACTTGGGAGTCATACATTTAGGAACAAAAAATGAAACTGTGTGAGTTGATGAGATCACCAAGAGAGAGAGGATGTAGGGAAAGAAGAACAATCTTGAGGAAAATGTATGATTAGGGAAGAGGATATGGACAGTGATCTAGCAAAGGAGTTTAAAAGAAGTGATCAGGCAGGTAGGAGCCCCAGGAGAGAACAGTGTCACAAAACCATGGAAAAAGGAAATATTCCGGAGGAGAGATTGTTTAACAGCATCAACAACCAGGGAGAAGTCTGGAAGGTAGGGATTAAAAAAATGGTATAACATTTAGCAATTGAGATTTAGTGAAATAACTTTGTGTTTTATTTTGTTCTAAAATCTGGGTCTCCCCATATGTCTGAGGCTTCAGATACAGGGGCTAATCTGAAGCCCATTCCCACTACTAATCTGCACAGCCTTGACTGGTTCTATGTCTGACCTGGTCTGGTTTGTCTCCTCCTGAAGCAAACAGATGGTTCCCCTCTACCCCCTTCCTGAGGGCTCACCATGTTAAAGTTGAACTTAGTGCAGACAATGGATCAACACAGCCCTCTACGACTCTGAACTCTAGATATCCACTAGCTTCAGCCACCTTATTGCACCTGGGATTACAGGTAGGTGTGTGTCCCCATGCCCGGGGAAGTGATAACTTTGCAAAGATTGTTCAGTTATGTGGTAGAGTTAGAAGCTAGATGTCAAAGGATTAAAAATAGGTACCGCTATGAAAGTGGATCCTCTTTTCCCAGAGTTTCATTGTGAAACAAAATAGAGATATAGGATAATAATTTGAACAAGGGATATGGCAAAGTAAAGGTATTTTAAAGATGGGGGAGACTTGACCATGTTTATTGGAAGAGGCCTGAATATAGAGAAAGACTGAGAATGAGAAAGAAAGAAAGAAACAAAGAAAGAAACAAAGAAAGAAAGAATGAAAGAAAGAAAGAAAGAGAGGAAGGAAGGAAGGAAGGAAGGAAGGAAGGAAGGAAGGAAGGAAGGAAGGAAGGGTGGATGATCAAAGGGGCTAATTCCCAGAGGAGGAACAAAGGAAGGAGAATCATACTCCAAGAAGGGAATCTTGTAGGAGAGATGTAGGGGACAGACGTACATAGGGGTGAAGTGAGAAAAGGTCCAAAGTTTGAAATCAAATGAGATAATACTTGTAAAAAAAATAGAATAGCATTTCAAAAAGTGTCTGGCATGCTGGGGGCATCATAGAAATAGTTATTCCTTTCCATTCCTCTCTGTAGGGCAAGCCAAATGGAGAAACATAGACTGGGGATGAGGAGATCGGAAAATCAAAATTCAAGGAGGGTATATGACACTGGCTGGCACATATTAAGATCTTAATATTTGTTGACTGACTGATTGACTGGGGAAAATGTCTGGAATGGGGCAACAGCACTTCTCCCAAATTCCCTGTGCACAATATATCCATCCTAATACAGTAGATGGAATTGAGGGAGACCTTTGCTATTCCTGTAGATGAGAAAGAAATGAGGAAATAGTTCTTTGAAATATTGAAGGGGGTGAAATCCTAAGGACCAGAGGGAATATACTCCCTAGCTGCCTATGGTGTTATAAAAGTGTAGGAGAGGACAGCAAAGGCTCAGAGAATTGCATATAGAGCACTAGAATCCTGGACTGCAGAGTAATAAAATGTGCACTAAATTTGGAGTCAATGGAACTGGGTTCAAGTTGAGGTATTCCATTTATTAGCTTTGTGACTTTGGACAAGTCATTTTCTCTCTTCGAGCATATTTTCTCACGTGTAAAATGGGGATACTTACAGACCTCATAGAACACAGTGCAGTAAAATAGCTTCAGGAGAGAAAAACTCTTTGTAAATTGCGTGGTACCATTGTAGGGTAAAGCAGAAGCATCAGACTCACAGTTCTGGACTTCGTGTCACCTGCAAAACTCCTGAATGGAACCACATCAGACTAAAATGTGATTGGGAGATGTTTAACCAGAAAAAATAAAAATACATTGTAACCCAGATGAGGTAAACTATAGGTTGAAAAGTCAATATGCTGCCCCACAGTGTAAGGTATCATCATCATCCTCACTACCTCTCTTGGGGAGAGACCAGTGGTCTTTACAAAGGAGAAAGGCCAGAACCAGGCCTACCCTGGCTGGGGTGAGGTATGTAAGAAACTGAGGGGTGTAGAGAATAAGGTGGTGAAAATAATGCTGGGGGAGAAGCTTTCTACAAGCCTCAGGAGCTAGGTGAGGAGGAGAGAAGGAAGTCAAGAGGAATCTTCAGATAACACTTTTACCTAGTAACTAATGAAATTTCTGAGTCTTTGGCTGCTGATTGGCTAGTGTAGTCTGTCTGTTTGTCTCTCTGTCTGTCTGTCTCTCTGTCTCTCTGTCTCTCTCTCTCTCTCTTTCTCTCTCTCTGTATCACACACACACACACACACACACACACACACACACACACACACACACACACACAAACACACTTTCATACTCTCATATGAAGTGTCCGAGGTGTCAGCTTGAGCTGACTTTCAGAGCTGTTTGCTTTTCTGAGAGGAAACGCATGCTTGAGATCTAGGTTGGAGCAACTAGGAATTCTTTCACCTGATGGACAAACAGTTGTTGGGTGAGGATTGGAAGGAAAATTCTGGGGGAAATGATAGGTCCAGTTCAGGAGCAGTCACACAGTGAAAAGAGACAGACCATTCTCTCCACCTGCCTGACCCATGCTCCCTTGAGTTCTAAAAGAAAGTGACAATGTCTGGGGTGTTTTTATTTGATATTTGGCTTTTTTTCTTTGTTATCTCCAGTGCTTAGCAAAACAGCACATAGTGAGTACTTAATAAATGTTTCTTGACTTGACTTGACTATAAAATCCTAGGAGTCACAGCCTGAGATCTAGGAAGGATGCAGGATTCCATCATGCATGGCAAACCTGTGGAAGACTTCAAGATACAGGTCTATGGGAAGGAAATTCCCCCTGTTGCCTAGGGGCAAAACACTGGTTGCCCCATCCTAGTTATAGTTCTAGGATCTAGGAATCAAAGGAAAGAGTTAAATGGATTTCCCCAGGCCCAATGTAAAAGAGAAGACCATTTTTAGCCTATGTAGTTTGTGATGAACAGCAAGAAACAGGGAGGGCACCATGAGATTACTACAATTTGCATGAGTGATTCCCACATCACTATCCCTTTTTCTTTCCCCCTGGTCTCAGTTTCCTCCAACTCTTACAAGTGAGACATACTTTCCTCTCTCTAAGGTTCCCTCCAAGTCTACTATTCTACTGAATTCAAGATTGCTTTAGAGGCCCCCGCATGAAGAGCACTAGGCTAGAGCCTGTGTCGGTTCCTGCTTTATGAAGTTAAATAGGATAATATGCCATGTAAACAAAGAATTATAGCTCAAAAACATCCCTAATGAAAGCATCTGAGAGGCTTAACAAAGTGTTGGTTTGGTGAGATCCTCCAACGGGAGGAAAAGGGATTCCTGATGGAGAGGTCTAGCTGCAAGAGATGGCATTTCAGTCACTGAGATTTTAAAGAATGGATAGAAACTCAGAAGGTAGAGTGGGTGGGAGGAACCGTTTGGCACAGAAACAGTGTCGTTTTTCTTGTTCACTCCTTCAGTTGTGTTGAACTCTTTGTGAATCCAGGGACTCGTCCATAGGATTTTCTTAGCAAAGATACTGGAGTGGCTTGCCACTTCCCTCTCCAGTGTGTCCCCATTTTACAGTTGAGGAACTAAGGCAAATAGGATTAAGTGACTTACCCAGGGTCACACAGCTAGTAAGTGTCTGAGGCCACATTTGAACTCATTCCTTGATTCTAAGTCTAGCAATCTATCCACTGTGCTACCCAGCTGCCCCAGGAACAAGGTAGACAAATGCACAAAACAGGAAAGTATAGGGTATACCTTTTAGGATAAGGTAGTAATTCACAAAATTCTTAACTTCCCCCTTGAAGTAATCTTCCCCTCTATGTATTGTCCTAGATAGACTCCTGTCCATCACCTTATCAGGGAGATTACTTATTCACTGTGACCTGACACTTTGTGTGAACTTAGGAAAGTTATTTAACAACAACAATAAGTATAATAATAATAACTAATGTTTATAAAGCACTTAACTAGATACCAGCCACTGTGCTAAGCACTTTACACTCACAATAACCCTGAGATGGAGGTGCTATTATTATCCACACTGGTTTTTTTTTCTATTTATTAATTAATTTTTAGTTTTCAACTTTCACAAGATGAGTTCCAAATTTTCTCTCCATTGCTCCCCTCCCCCCACCTCAGGACAGAATGCATTCAGATAACCCTTTCTCTCAATTTGCCCTCCTTTCTATAGCATCACTCCCCCTTCTCTTACCCCCTTCTCCTCTACTTTTTGTAGGGCAAGATAGATTTGTATACCCCATTGCCTCTACGTCTTGCTTCCCAGTTGAATGTAAAAACAAATTTTAACATTAGTTTTTAAGACTTTGAGTTCTACACTCTCTCTTTTCCTCCCTCCCCACCCCCCCCCCCCACTGAGAAGGCAAGGAATTCAATATAAGTCATACATGTGTAGTCATGCAAAATACTTCCATAATGACAGTAATGTTGTGAAAGACTAACTACATTTCCCTCCATCCTATCCCACCCCACCCCCTGTAATTCTATCCTCTCCTTTGGCCCTGTCCCTCCTCAAAAGTGTTTGTTTCTGATTACCCCTTCTTCCCATTTGCCCTGACTTCTATTATTCCCCCCTTTATTTCCTTTACCCCTACTTTCCTATAGGGTAAGATAGATTTTCATAGCAAATTGAGTATGCATGTTATTCCCTCCTTAAATCAAATTTAATGAGAGTAAGGTTCATGCTTTCTCTCTCACCTTCCTCCTCTTCCCCTCCATTTTTAAAGCTTTTTCTTGCCTCTTTTATGTGAGACAGTTTACTTCTCCCTTTCTCCTTCTCCCAATATATTCCTCTCTCCCTCCTTAGTTTTATTTTTTAGATGTCATCCCTTCATATTCAACTCACTCTGTGCCATATATATTCCCTCTAACTACCTTAATCCTTAATACTGAGAAAAGTCTGATGAGTTACCAATATCATCTCTCCATTCAGTAATGTAAACAGTTCAATTTCAATAAATCCCTTATGATTTCTCTTTCCTGTTTACCTTTCCATGCTTCCCTTGAGTCTTGTATTTGAAAGTCAAATTTTCTATTCAGCTCTGGGTTTTTTCCAGCAAGAATGCTTGAAAGTCCTGTAGTTGACTGAATATCCATTTTTTTCTCCTTAATGATTATACTCAGTTTTGCTGGGTAGGGGATTCTTGATTTTAATTCTAGCACCTTTGACTTCTGGAATATCATATTCTAAGCCCTGTGATCCCTAAATGTAGAAGCTGCTAGATCTTGTGTTATCCTGATTGTGTTTCCACAGTATGTGAATTGTTTCTTTCTGGCACCTTACATCATTTTCTTCTTTACCTGGGCAACTCTGGAATTTGTCTATACTGTTCCTAGGAGTTTTCCTTTGGGGATCTCTTTTAGAAGGCAATGGGCAGATTCTTTCAGTTTCCATTTTACCCTCTGGTGCTAGAATATTAGGGCAGTTTGCCTTGGTAATTTCTTGAAAGATGACATCTAGACTCTTTTTTTGATCATGGCTTCCAGATAGTCCAATAACTTTTAAATTCTCTCTTCTGCATCTATTTTCCAGGTAACTTGTTTTTCCAGTGAGATATTTCACATTGTCTTTTGTTTTTTTTCATTCTTTTGGTTTTGTTTTATAATCTCTTGATTTCTCATAGAGTCATTAGCTTCTATTTGCTCCATTCTAATTTTTAAGGAATTATTCTCTTCAGTGAGCTCTTGGACCTCTTTCTCCATTTGGCCATTGTGCTTTTCAAGGCATTCTTCTCCTCATTGGCTTTTTGGACCTCTGTTGCCATTTGGATTAGTCTTTTTTTAAGGAATTTTCTTTAGTATTTGAGGAGGGGGGGGGTCTCCTTTAGCAAGCTATTGACTCTTTTTCATGATTTTCTCACATCACTCTCATTTCTCTTCCCAATTTTTCCTCCACTTCTCTTACTTGATTTTCAAAATCCTATTTGAGCTCTTCCATGACCTACAACCAATTCATATTTGTCTTGGAGACTTGGGATGTAGAAGACTTGACTTTGTTGTCTTCTTCTGGTTGTATGTTTTCATCTTCCTTGTCACCAAAGTAAGTTTCTATAGTCTGAGCTTTTCGTGTTGTTTACTCACTTTTCCAACCAACTACTTGACCTTTTAGCTCTTCGTCAAGGTAGGACTCTGCTTCAAGTGGGGGGAAGGGGTACTGTCCCAAGTTTCAGGGGTTTTGTGCAGCTGTTTTCAGAGATACTTGTAAGGACCTGTAAATTTTCAGTTCTTTCAAGGTAGTATGATCAAAGGAAAGGTGCATACACCTCTCCTGGCCTGTGTTCTAGTCTGTGAGTGACCACAATCACTCTTTTCTGCATTGGCACTGTGAGGAGGATTCCCTCTCCCCTGCCACCACTAACTCTGCCATGCCAACACTCTCTCTCACTCCCGGGACTACCAATCATGACTGAGACCCAGATCCAATTATGGACAAGGTAAGAGACAACACCACCAAAGAGACCCCTGCAATCCACCTCTGATCAGCCACTGGATCCCCGCATAGTCCATGGGCCAAGAGCTCTGGAAGCAGCCACTGCCACTGCACACCACCACCTCCCCCTACGGCTGGGACCAGACCACACTCCTCTCTCACTCAGGTCAGATAGAATTTTTCTGCTGACCTAAGTTGTCTTTGGTGTTTTTTGGGGGGTTAAGAAGTCTGGAAACTGCCACAGCTGGCAGTAATTCAGTCTCCTGAGGCCTGCTCCTGCCCATCCGTGCCACCACAGCCCAAGCTGTACTGTGCTCCTCTCCCAGCCTGATGAAATAGATCTTTCCTGTTGACTCTCCAGGTTGTCTTGGGTTGGTCATTTGTTTCAGTCTGTCATTTTGTGGATTCTGCTGCTCTAGAATTTATTTAGAGTATTTTTTACAGGTATTTGGAGGGATTTCAGTGAGAGCTCAGGCAAGTCCCTGCTTTTACTCCATCATCTTGGGTCTGCTATTATCCCCACTTTACAGATAAAGAATCCAAAGCAAACAGAGGTCAAGTGACTTGTCCAGAGACACATAACTATTCAGTGTCTAAGACTGGATTTGAATTTGAGTCCCCTTGACTCCAGACCCTGTGTTCTATCCACTGTGCCAGCTATTTGCTGAACTCTTCTTAGCCTCAGTATTTTTCAATCTGTAAAATGGTGATAATGATACTTGTAGTGCTATCACAGGAGAGTTATAAACTATGAAGTACTTGTAAACATGAGCTATTTTGCTCAATTAATTAATCTAGCTGTTTCTTCATTTGAGCATCTCACTTTCCCCCCTGCCCTCATTCCATATTCCAATCTGAAATCCTGTCATATCACTTATCCCACACCATCCCAGACTCCCCATTTAATCTCTTTTACCTTCGTCCTAGCTCTGAGCACTGCCCTCCTAAACTTCTTCCCTGGACCCCATTGATTTTCTCTAGCCATCTGCTTCTATGATCTTTGCCCTTCTTGACTACCTTATCCCCCCTCTGCTCTTGACTTGAATTTCTCACCAATCATTTCTCCCCTGTCTCCCAACCTTCCCTTTAGATGTAGCTTGTTTCTGGGGCTTCAGACTGCCTGACAAAACCACATGCTTCCCTTCCAGATAATTTCATCGCCCTTTATTATGAGCCAATTGTGTCCTCTGACTGGCTAGAGAAGAAGTAGCTATATCTATTGGGGGTATTGTTTGGGGTGCCTATGGCTCCATTGATAGAAGGGCAGCTAGACAGCACAAAGTGCCAGGTCTGAAGTAAGAAAGACTCATCCTTGTGAGTTCAAATCTGGCCTCAGACACATACTAGCTGTGTGACTCTGGGCAAGTCACTTAACCCTGTCTGCCTCAGTTTCCTTATTTGTAAAATGAGCTGGAGAAGGAAGTGACAAACCATGCTAGTATCTTTGCCAATAAAAACCCCAAGTGGGGTCACAAAGAATCAGACACAACTGTGTAATGACCCATAGGTAACCTTCAGTTTAGGGTAGCTGTTCAGGTTAATCCCTGTGTGGAAGGGGGATGCCAGAGGTGCTAAACTCAAATGCTGAATCCTTCAGTCAAATGTAAATTCTCTGAGGGCAGAGGCTGATTTTTATTTTCTTTTTTGCATTTCAGCCTCTAGAACAATGTCTTGCACATAGCAGGTATTTAAATGCTTACTGAGTGAACTGAACATAGGGTTAATTAGTCCATGTGGTCACAATTAAGCAACTTACTGAAAGAGTACTTGGTGTCTGGAATGAATGGTTGGGGGCTTGGATGGTAAGAAAGAATTTGGGGCCTTGTTCTGAGAGGAATGTGAACATATAGAGAGATGGGGAGAGAGTAAAGGGAGGGAGATAGGAATGGGGAGAAATTACAAGAAGACAAGGACCAGTGTACATCAGAAGGTACTACTAGTACCAGGTCACTGGGGAAGCCTACAGTGAAAATGAAACTCTATACATGCATCACTGGGATGAGATGATCTCATGACTTGGCTGTGTAAGAAGACTTTTTTCTTCCTTTATGGCCAACCCCAGGTCAAGTTGTGCTCATCTTTGCACTTAAATCTTCAGTTATCACAGTGATTAATGACAGAGTCACTGAATCACTAGCCTCATCTCTTAGTAAATACTTGATGCTAATTCTGGTACTGATGCTAGTGTTGAAGCTACACTGCTGACTCCAGCTCTGTGTCATGATTGAAGCAGGCTTGAGCTTGGACTCAACTCTTCTTAAGGGCCAAGATGGAGTGTGGTTGACAAGTTCAGGATAGACTTTATGGGAAACTATTCTTTAAGACTACACTCATTATCGTCTGGAATGGCCAGTATTCCTTGATTCTTTGAAGAGAAGGGAATAGTACAGTTCTGGGACCCTGGGAGTGGCAACCCTGTGCCAAAAACAATGCAGGGTCACACTATGCAGTGTAAGCATGTAAGCAAGAGACACACGTCTATGGGAAGAAAGTTCACATTGTGTGTCAGCACCCAGGCGCAAAGCTCCAGCTGTCTTTCCCTAGCTACAACTCTAAAATCCAAGAATCAAAGGTAGGATACCATATAATCCACATTTATTAAACTCCCACAACGTGCCAGACACTATACTAAGCACAGCGGTACAAAAAAGAAAAAGAGAAACAGTGCCTGACTTCAAGGAACTTACAATATGATGGAAGAAGACAAAACACACAAGAAGACAAAAGGATGGGCAGAGGACAACTGGCATGGGAGTGTAAGGAAGACAAGGGTAGAGTCAAAGCCAAACAAAGCAGCTGGTGGCAAAGGAAGAGATGGCTGGGATTTTGAGCTCTCTATAAATGCAGTCTATGAGAGGAGGGTTTTCCTCCACTGTCCAGTCCTCCAGTCAGAAAGGCAGAAGTGACTGAGGGGACTGATGGGGGTGATCAGCAAAGCTGAAGCAATCTCCCAGATGTTGAGTTTTCTGAGGCTGAATTTATCTGATAATGAGTTTTTCCTGAATGGACATGATGAAGATGATGGTGGAGTCAAAACCAAGGAGAGCAGCTAGTGGCAAATGAAGTAGCGAAAGCTTTGTGTTGTCTACCCTCTTAGGATCTAAATTCCTTCCAGGCAGGGGCTGCCCCAGCACTTAACACAGAGATTGGCACATAATAAGTGATGTGTGTGTGGGTGTATGTGTATGGCAGGTAGGTAGAACAATAGAGTATCAAACCTGGAATCAAATACTAGTTGTGTGACTCTGGGCAAACCACTTAACCCTGTTTGCCTCAGTTTCCTCATCTGTAAAATGAGCTGGAGGAGGAAATCACAAACCGCTCCAGTATCTCTGCCAACAAAACCCCAAATGGGCTCATGAAGAGTTGGACATAATTGACACAGCTGAGCAAGTACACAGTAAATGTTTTTTTTTCATTCTCCAATTCCAGTGAAAGAGAAGAACATGTTAGGTACTGTAGTTTCCGTGGACCAGTAATTATCATGCCAAGGAAAACCCAAATGCTAAGGAGCCTGAGAATCCTCACATCCCCATCACCAGCAAGTCCTCTACTTGTTCCCTCTCACCTGTTTCCTTTCAACTCCTTCATGTTAAACATCTTTTTTCTCTCTCCACAGACCCTTCTAATTCTAACATTCTATTGAATTAAACATTGCTACAGTATCCACTATGTGAAAAGTATTATGTACGATTCTAGGCAGATTTCTGCTTTCTGGAGCTTAATAGGAGAATCTAACAAATACACAGATAACCACAGAGCAAAACTAGCAAAAACTAGCTAGTTAATACACCTGAGAGGAGAAAACCAAGTGTTAGATGAGGTCCAAAATGGGGAAGTTGTTACCAAAGATGGATCAGCGAATTAGTTATCAATGATATAAAGATTTCCAGAAGGAGGAGGCCTTTCATCTCCTTTAGAAAATGGATAGGAATTCAACAGATAGAGGGGGTGGAGGTGGGGAAGGGCCTTCCAAACAGAGGGAGCAGTGTGAGCAAAACCACAGAAGCAGAAAGGGGCAGCGTATGTGTCTTAGTACAAATTAATAATCCATGAAATTATTAATTTCTCTCCTGCTGTTTTTTACTTTCTTCATGATTTTTCTCTAGTCCACCTCTATCTTGCCGACTCCAAATTTATCTTCCAATAATTTTTCCCTACTATTTAATACTTAGCACCTTCATGACAGAAAAAATTGCTTAACCTCTCTGAACTTCAGTTCCCTCATGCTTAAAATGTGGATAGTGATATTTGTACTACTTACCTCACAAGTGTTGTGAATTGTAAAAGATTGTGCAGACACGATCTGTTTTTATTCAATTAATTTATCCAGTTGTTCTTTCCTAATTTGAGCATCTCAGTATCTCCCTTTCCCACATTCCATATTCCCACCTGAAATTTTGTCATGTCACTTACCCCATGCTGACCTCTTCCATTCCAGCCCCATCCCATTCAGTCCTGGCCTTCACTATTGCCCTCCTAAATACCTGCCCTGGGCCCCACTGATTTTCTCCACACTCTTGCCTTCATAGCCTCTGCCCATCTTGACCATCTCATCCGTTCCTCTACGCTAAACTTAGACTTCTTTTTTATAAGATTTGTGTTACTTTTAAAACTTTTATTCTTAACTTAATAAACATCAAATAAACTGAGCACTTCCCTATACACAGTAGAACAGGAAAAGAGGATTGTATACTAAACTATGAATCTTTCTTATGTACCCTTTATGTATTAAATTCAAAATGTAAGTTTCTTTTTTAAAAAAAAACTAATAAAAAATTTTTTAAGAGAAAATATCCAAATGACTTAGAAAGTGCTTAGAATCAAGCAGTTAACAATAAATTTGTTTATTTTAGATTTTCAATAGTTCTGCTATGCAACTTTCAAAGCAGTTTGACTTGTCCATAGAATCCTTCTGTTAGGTTAGATTTCTCCACAGCCCTTTCTCTCCTTTCTCCAAAGCTTCCTTTGAGAGACAACCCATGCCTCTAGATGCCCTCTCAGGCTGCCCAACAAAACACATCCTTCCCCTCCAGAAAAAGACTCTTCACGTAACAGCTTTTATTGGTAACTGATGATGTCATAAAACTCTAGCTGATAATTGGTCCATGCTAAAGCTTAGAAAGTCCTTGCTAACCAAACCATGAAAACCATGCAAGGAAGTAAGGGTGCAGGTGTGCAAGCACTGGTTTAAGAAAACAAGGACAATTGGAAATAAAGATGATGTTAAAGACAAATAATACATTTTAAAAAGTAAAATTTCCAGCTGAGTAGAGTCAGCATTTTGAGAAAAATGAGGTCCATGTAATAATAACAGCAACAATAATAAAATAGTAGCCAGCATTCGTACAATACTTCCAGTCCCTTATGCGCATTATCTCTTCTAGTCCCTGGGATCATCTGAGAGATGGGTGCTATTATTATCCCTATTTTACAGATGAAGAAACTGAGGTTGGTAGGAAAACCAAACTCCAGGTTCATTTATGGTCTTGAAATCATACCAGGGAAACTAATCCAGGAAAGTCTATGCCTTCCTCCCCCAATAACAGCCAAATTTAAATCTTTCCACTAGTTTAGGCAGACCCTGTGACAATGTTTAGTAGGACAGAAACATTTAGATGGGGTAGAAATCCTTGGCATTTTGTGACCATATGCCCCCACCCTCCCAATCAATAAACTCCAGTGATTTCCTGTCTCCTCCAATATCAAATAAAAAATCTTCTGCTTGGCCTCCAAGGCCCTTCACAACCAGGCCCCTCCTATTTTTCTAATCTTCTCACATTTTATGTTCCCAGGACCCCAGCACTCTGCTGTCCAGTGACACAAGCCTTCTTCTTCTTCCTGCCACACATTTCTCTCTCCCCACCCTGGGCCCTCTCTGAGAGCCCCCTTCTCAGAATTCTCTTCTCCCTCACCTTGGCCTCCTCACTTCAAGCTTGCTTCAAGCATCAAACCCTACCTTCTCCAGGAAGCCATTCCTGATTTGCATTAATGTCACTAAGGTCCCTCTTTTGAGCATGTCCCATTTCTCCTGTATCTATCTTGTTCACACAGAGTTGTTCACCTCTTGTCTCCTCCATTAGACTGTGAGCTCCTTGAGAACAGGAACTGTCTTTGGCTGTTCTTTCTAGCCTTGGTATCAGCACAGTGCCCAGCAGACAGTAGCTCCTTTATACCTGCTTCCTGACAAATTACCTGGAGCCTCAGTTCTTGGAGTGGGGGATGCATCAGGTCTTTGAACCCCAAGGAAAAGGAGGAAAGGAAGCCAAGAACCTAAGGCAGAGTTAGTTGGGAGGGGAGCCTGAAATCCAGTTTCCTTACTGCTCATCTATCTGAGAACCACCCTGTCCCAAATTGTTCCTTTGGTCTGGGCCCAGAGAGAAGAGTGCTCCCCTTGGGTCCCACCTGGGCTCTCTGGAGAGCTGCTGCTCAGTACTTACTTGGGGCATGTCTGCCTGCAGCCACCTGGGAAGTCAGCACCAGCAGGGTCACAGCCAGAATCTCTGTCCAGATGCCTCTGGAGAGGGAGACAAAAAGCATCCTGGAGACAAGATGAGTATAAGGTACTCAGAGATAAAACAGTCAGGATGGCCCTCCCTTCATGGACCTACCCCCTACATTTCCCAGACTAACAATTTATAGAATCTCTTCTCTGCCCCAGGGTTGGGCAACCTCAGAGAGGAGAGAACCAATTAGTATTGCAAAGGAACTGCATCATTTGTTCCCAGGCAGAGGTTCCTTTTGCAGGGTCTGTTCTAACACTTCAAAATTTTTCTGGTGAAGAAAAAAAAAAAAAGGTCACTGGAATCATAAAATCTCAGGAAAGGAAGGGGACCCAGAAGTCATATCTTGACTGGACTATTATAATAGCCAAATGTTAGGGTGCTGAAGCTGAGCTGCTAGTGTAGATCAGTGAAAGTTTTCACTACCGTAATTGGTCCCATATATTTTGGTGACAAATGTTCCTATATATTTAAAAAAGAAAGATTGACAAGTCTGTACTCTCTGGTTCAATGAATTCTAGTTTTGGCTCACAGAAAAAAATTAAAACCCATTATAAAAGATATGGTTTGTGAGCATGTTGAAAAGGAAGAGTGATTGTAAAAAGGTCATCAAGGCCTCATGAAAACAGGTTCCACCAAACAAATCTTCCTTATTTGACTCTGTAACTGAACTGATGGATCAGCAGAATCTTGTTGATGTATTGAACATGAATTCCCACAAAGAGTCTGACAAAATCTTCAGTGCTGCCGTTGGGGAGAAGATGGGCAGCTATGGATTAGAGCCATGGATAGTGTTGTTAGCTGAATTTGGAAATGGTTGAATCACTGGGGCCCTAAGATGAGTTCTTAATGGGTGACTGTCAGGTTGGAGGAAATTCTCTAGTAGAGGATGCCAGGAATCTTATCTTTGGCTCTGTACTAGTCAACATTTTTATCAGCACCTTGGATAAAGACAGAAGACATGCAAAGTAAATTTTCACATGACTTGAAACTGGGAGACACAGATAACACATTAAGTGACAGAGGCAGGATCCGAAAGTTGTTTACAGATCAGAATGATGGGAGAATTGAATGGAATGAGATTTCATTTAATAGAGATGAAGTGGAAAGTTCTGTACCTAGGGTAAAAAATGTCCACTTTATCTGTTGGAGAGACTTTATGTGATGAGGACCCGTCATAAGCATAGCACTTATAGCTTTAAAATTTGCTAAGTCCTTTATAAATATTATCTTATTTGCTCCTCTTGTGACTCTTGGTTGACAAAAAATGCTAAGTACCAAAGTGCCTATGTGGCTCGTGGACTTATCTCAATTGTCTTCAGAGACTTTAGAGGCATTATTCAGAGAGAATCATGAACAGAGGAAACTCCAAGGTGTTAATGAAGGAAAACTTTGTAATGGCATGTATGTATGGAAGGTCAGCCCTGTGTTGTCTTTGAAATTCTAGAGATGCTAAGAATAGATCTTCTCTGAGTGAGATTGTTTGTTCATTCCTCATTTGACCTCAAAACTTATTTCACTTCTTGATGAGGAACTTATGTACTTATATGTGTTTTATGTCATATTCTAATTGGACAACTTCTCTGATTTCTACTTGATTTTTTGTTTTGATTAGTGAGTTTATTCACTGTTTGCTATTAGTCTTTTTTGTAGCCAACATTTGGTGGGAAGGAGCCAAACTGAGGGATATCAGCTTCGAGTTACCCTCCCCCTTTAAAAGTATTAAGCACAGAAACTTCAGTTGTGTGAAGTTGTCATCCTGTAGACTGCAAATATTTGGAGGGAAGAGTCACCAGTGAAGGATGAGGAGGGAGAAAGAACAATTTCCCCTGAGACAGACGATTTCCAGAAGTGGCTAGAATGTCAAGTGAATCCAAGGAAAGCATGGAGCCAGTTTCCCATGCATGCCTGTCATTTCAAAATTTTTCTTCCACTACCTCCCCAATGTCCTCTGCCTACATGACTCTCTGAATAATCTCCCCAGAGTTTCTGCAGCTAAATGAAGTAAGCCCCTTACACAAACAATCATGCAACATCACACTCAGTATTTGTTCCACCAATCAAGAGTCACAATCTCCTCCTTATAGGCAGCATGCAGCACAAAACAGCATCTCCCTCACTTGTCCTCTGTAATGAGAGTTAAAAATCTTCTCTGGCCATAGGGCTCAGGTAGGGTTATGAGGGATGCTTGATTAGGGGGAGGCTTGTTTCCTATAAAGGCCCACACCTCTTGCTGATTGCTAATGAGGCACGGGATCTCTGACTCTGAAATGAGTACCTGTGTGTTCTTAGGTGAGTTTTTGCTTTGGGGCTTAGTTTTTGGAGGAAGGCTCTTGTACCAGAAGAGACTTTGGGCCCTTTTAAGAAGCTCCCCCAGTCCCAGCCTTGAACCCAGATGTTGGTGCCTCTTGCTCTGGTAATAATGTATGTGTTTCCTATGGTCAGACAGCTCAAAGACCTGTCTGTTGGTCCTGCTGTATTTTCTCTGTTGTTATATGTAATTAAAGTAAGATTGTTACCCTTCTTAAAGTTGCTTTCCTTTTAGAAAAGCAGATCTAAGACCTTGTGCAACAGGCCCTCCTGGGTGCAAGAGTGCTTGCTGATACATCCTCTTATATCTATTGCAAGCTTCATCCACCATGGTTGGAGCAGGGTTACAGTTATTATGATTGCAGTGTTCAGCAAGAACTAATAAATGATGAGGAAATCCAATAAAAGAAGCACTGGGGACAGAATTCTGAGCTTTCTTTGTCTCCTAGAAGTTAAGAAGGTAAGCTGGGGATCTGTTCTGGTTAATAACCTACAGTTAGATTTCAGAAAAGAAAAGCCTGAGAAAGGTCCACTCCTAGACCTGACTCAATCACAAGTGCCCCTTGAATGAAACATCTCCACCTGAGGTCCTAAATGGGGAAGAGAAAGGTCTGATGTAATAAAGATGGAAGAGTGCTCAATACAAACTTTCAGTTGGACAAACACCATCAGTCTTTGTTAATAGCTGCATCATCATGTACTTATGTCCTTTTCTCTCACCCAACTGCACTTATGCATGCCATACTCCATCTATCTCAGACTGTCCCTCAGACTTTATCCCTCAAAGTCATGTGTCACATCCAAAAGCCCCTAACCCCACTCAGGAAGGGAAGAACAGACTGCTTCACTCTCAGTTACAGTAAAGGGCTGCTGAGCTTCTTCGAGTGGGAGAAATTACAGATTGCAGAACAAGCATTGAGGAAGCTGTTTGGGGAAAACCCTTCAGTTTCAGCCAGTGGGGAAAGGAGAAACTGGTAGCATCATCTGTCACCAGAAGATAGAGCCTGCAAGAAGTCTAGAGTGTAACAGAAAGCATCACTGCATAAAGTATTTGGGGTAGTTGATTACAAAAGAGACAGAGACACAGAAACAGAGAATGAGAAAGGTGGGCTGGGGGGAGCCTGCACCTGGATACTTGGAAACCAGAGAGCTTGGGACCTTGAAGGGATATGGAGGAGTGGAGAATCAGCAGTTCCAAATGGGTGTGAAACTATACTGAACTAGATGGAGGAAAGATATTTGTGTTTCTCTGGCCAAATGGTAGGTCAGGGTGAGACAATAACATGGTATGCTCCTAGGTGGATGACTGGATGCCAGTGCTTGTGGCTGCCATAATAGGAAGTGCAAGAACAATTAGTCCATGCTCAGGCCTGCCTAGACATGAGAGGGATCTGGGCTCACAGCCTAACTTTAACCCCAGCATCAGCATTTGAATCAACATCCAATATTTATTAGGTGATGTGCTTTAGTGACTCAGTGAGTCAGTGTTATTTGTCACTATGGTGACTAAAGATTGAAGGCAAAGTTGAACACATTCTTACTTGGCATTGGCTTTGAAGACAGAAAAAGAAGTTTCATATATTTCCTTGTGTGAGTTCAAATGTGCCTAATAAAAGCCTCTTGCTTTAAGTATGAGCATCCAGTCTGTCTGTTATGTGGAAATTTCTAAGTATCCCAAAGCATCCACTATTGCCTGCGTTTTGAGTATTCATCTGTAAAATTATCTTGGAGTTTGGTAGTCCCAAAGCCTCACTCAGACCCATGACAAAGGACACAACTAGTATGATCAGGGCATGTGTCAAGTCGTAACTCTGAATGAAGGAACAAAGAAGATTCATAATGTCATGTCATACACTCACGATGCCCTCAATTGCCTCTTGGGTAGGTAATGGTTCTCAGTTTTGATCCTTTGTAGAAGAAACTATCAGGCATCCAGGACAGAAGGGAAGGAGAAGGAAGACATTCATATGTCTAGCGGGCATTTAGAGGACACATTCAAAGGAATTTCTCCAACACCTGAATTAATTCATTTATTCAGGGCTATTTCAGTCAACATCAATCTACTAAAGAATTATTTTATAAAGATGGAAAAAAATAATATTTTACTTGGAAAAACACACATTCAAAAATTTCAAGAGAAACAATGAAAGGAAAGGAGACTAACAGTAAGAGATCTTAAAGTATGCTACAAAAGAGTAAAAATAAAAACAATTTGGTACTGAGTGAAAAATTGGTGGGAATAGTCAGTATGATACCGAGCATCAAAGTAATAGGATGATAGAAGTTTATTAATTCAATTCACAGAAGCAAATTAACCCAGTAGCTGCATGTTTGATACTTTTAAGAAACCCAAATCCTGTAAGAACCCAATCTTCATATACGACAGTTGAGAAATATGGAGTGCAATCTGGTCCAATTTAGGTTTAGGCCAGCATCTCACTCTACATACCAGAGCAAGCTCCAAATGAATAGAGTACTTAGAAATGAAGTATAACATCATAAAAATGAGGATAAAGGGAAAAAATCTGATCTATGATTAGAGCAAGAGTTCATGAGAAGTAAAGGATTTTAGTATATGAGATTTAAAGGTTTTGTACAAATAAAACCAATGCAGTGAAAACTATAAGTGAAACAATCACTGGAGCATTATTTTCAAGCACTTTCAGAAAGAAATCATTTCACATACACACACACACACAAAAACACACTGAGTAAATATATGTATATATATATACATACACATGAATATACACATATATATATCATATATACCCATATATTTACACAAGTATACACACATAAATATATATAGGCATATATTATACAGACATACACACACCCACACTCACACCCACATATATATATATATATATATATATATAGAGAGAGAGAGAGAGAGAGAGAGAGAGAGAGAATATCAAATCTATGGAAGTGATTCAATTGTTAAGAGACATTCATTCCTTCCATAATAAGCAGTCAAAGTATATGAAGAGGCAGTTTTCAAAGGGAGAAACCAAGCTCTCAATACTCATATAAAAAAGCTCCGAATCAGAAATAATTAGAGAAATGAGCATTACAGACACTTTTAGGTTTCCCCTCATACTCATCTGTCTGGCAAAGTTGACCTAAGAGGAAAATGCAAATGTTGAAGGGGCTGCAGGGGAAAGGCAAAGTGCATGGCTATAGTAGGTGGAACTGTTTCCAGGGAGACTCAAGGTGCTGGGAGCACCTTCTTTTGAGTCAGGTTTTTCATTGAAAGATTTGCTCGGCTTTATTGCAGTGGGTTGCCCACGTCTTCCTACCTTAGTCCAGGTCTTCAGTGGCCAGCCGGATAAATGTATTGAGAGAAGAGACTTTCCAGAGTCAAACAAGGATTACGCTAAATTCAGGGTCTTGGTTACATGTCCATATGCAGGTGAGTTCTTCCCCAGGAGAAAGGGACCCCCTTCCTCCCAAGGAGCAAGGATCATACAGCAAGAGGATGGAGGCGGAAGAGGCAAGGGAGCCCTGGAGGGGACCCTGCTGTCAGGGGGCTGCCTCAAGCTTTCCTGTCCCTACTTAAGTTCGCCCAGCTGCAGAGTTTGCACATGAATACCATGCGTGCTCTCAGCCCCCAGCTAATTAACAACAGATGTGCTCAGACCACAGACCAATCTCAAGGGTGGGATGCTCTCCCCAGCAAATTTCCACTGAGAAGAAGTGGAAAAACAAGATAGCTCGTGTTTCACTCCTCAATTCCCAGCTGTTCCCTCGGGGGCCTCATGAGAGCTCTGAAGTTTAGAAGCCCTCACCTTTACCTGCCTGAAACTGTTCATGTGAGAACTGAGCTTACACCCCAACAAAGATTTGTCTCACTTATCTGTTGAGAAGCTAGGAGCAGGGGTGCTGGAGGAAGCTTGAGAAGAAAAGAAACAGTTTAGAAAAACAGCTTTGGTGAGTGTGATAAAGAATCAATTAGAGAGGAATAAAAGCCTTGCTTTGCTGTAGGGAGGGCCCAGTTGAAGTTAGACAGCACAAATGTGTAGTGGACCCTAGTTCCCAGTTTGCATGACTTCCTCTAAACCTTGCCATAGTGCATAAGTAGGAGAGTAAGATGCAGGGGTGATCACCTGGGAGAGTACTGAGGGGCAGAGGTGCTGAAGAAAATGATGTGGACAGTAAATTTAGGAGGAATGAGGGAATGATCACAGCTTATTTTCAGATGTAGGAGTTAGAGAATGTGTAACCATGGAAGTGGAAGAAATGAGGATCATAATGAGATCAAAAGTATGATCTTTCTTACATGTGGCTGTCGTGGATAAAGAATAAGTCATGGAAGTTGAGGAGCTTAAGAAACTGGGATGCTAGGAGTAAATGAGGCAACATCAGTGTGTATGGAGAAGTAACCAAATGTTAAGGATAAGGGGTTACTGTTCAGAAGAAAACATGAGGTAGAGACCAAACTTTTAAAGAAAAAAGGAAGGTCATATTATTGCTGAGAACAGCTAAGGCAGTCACAGATCATCATTGCAGCATTTCTGTTGCTGTTTGTAATGTTCTCCGTGTTCTACTCACTTCACTTTGCATCAGTCACTGTAAGCCTTTCCCACTTTTTCTGAAATCTGCCCAGTCATCATTTCTTAAAGCCCAATAGTGTTCCATCACATTCATATGGCACAAGTTGTCCAACCTTTCCTCAACTGACTGGAATCCTCTCAAATTCCAGTTCTTTGCCACTGGAAAAAGAGCTGCTACCAATATTTTTGTGCATGTAGGTCCTTTCTGCTTTTTATGAGCTCTTTGGTATACAGACTGTTGACCTGGAAGTTAAGACAAAGAGGATAACAGGCGAGGTGATATGTAAGTCCATATTGTTTATTCCCTTAAAGCTAGTAGATACATCATCATGGAGTCAGAAGGAAACTTCTGACTGCCTGATACAATGAGGACCAGGCTTAAATCTGTTTTACGACAATTCCAGAATGTTTGTGTCCCTCAAATTTATGTTCTCTATATGTGTTTAACTATATGATGAGAAAGGAGTTTTCTTAATTGAATAAGTTATAAATACAATAAGATAAGAGAGTTGACAAAGTGTCAATTAAAATTATGACCCAGGGTATCTGTGGATTTTTTTTTTACCATTAACATGTTATGACATAGTATATGTTCACAAAATATTAAGATACAGAAAAAGTCCCATTATTCAAGATAGTGTCTTGGGTTAAGGGTGTCATAAAGAATGCTAAGGGAGCTGCATCTGGTCTTGTTAACATGAGAAGAGGTGTTCTCTGAATTTATTTCAGAGAACAAAAAGGTTGTTAGGTCCAGGCTCTTCTTCTGACTGATTAATTCGGGCTCTGACCCTTATTAAAGTTCAAAAATGACATTAAATGTTTATCAAGATCTTGTAGTGGTATTGCTGAATTAAAGAATATACACAGTTTGGTTGCCTTTGGGCAAACTTCAAAAGGGTTCTGCAGAATGGTTCAAACAGTTCACAACTCTACCAAAAAGGTGTCTCGACTTTCCCAGATCCTCTACAACATTTATTATTTTCCATTTCTCTTATGTTAGCTAATCTGATGGTGTGAGGTGGCATCTCTCAGTTGTTATGATTTGCATTTCTCTAATCAGTATTGATTTTGAGCAGTTCTACAAAAAGCTATCCATATCCAGAGAAAGTACTGATGGAATCTGAATGCAAATTGAAGCACAATATCTTCAATAACTTTACTTCATTTTCTTTTCTTTTGGTCTGTTTCTTCTTTTACAAGATGACTAATATGGAAATATGTTTTACATGATTAAATATGTATACCCTGTATCAAATTTCTTATTATTTTATGAAAGGGGAAGATGGGGCAGGGGAGAGAAATTAGGAGCTCAACTTTTTTTTTTTAAATGAAAACCCAAATTTTTATTTAATATTGATGTGCTAGCCAGAAGTTCTGCAGGCTTCTTAACCATTTTCTTCTTGGTTCTATAATGTAGCAGAGGAAGTTGTTTGTGCATTTCTTTGTAAGAAAGATTGAATTCAGTAGGATAGGATACCCAGGAATCCGGGGTATAAATTATCCATCCAACCCTTGAAAGATATTCTGACAAAAACTTGACAATATTGCTTTAGTCAACAAGATACCTGATAATTGCTGTAGAAGCTGTAAATTGTGAAGGATGATGTGAAGTTATCTTCCACTTCATATTTAGGCCCTTCTTTAACATGCAGCAAACACCCGTACTTATTAAAGAGAAAAAAGAACATCAAAACTGTCTTCAGAGAGAGTGGGGAGTTTTTTTTTATTGTGCCTCAGAATACAAATCACATTAAAAGATATACTGATGAGGATATGATTTTAGCCCAGAGCTGTTGATTATTTGTTCCAGAGGAAAATAGAAATGCAAGTGTAAAGGCAACAGTATTGTCAGACATCTTTGAATATTTGTACTTTGCCAAAGCTTCTCTTTGGTGTGGAGAGAAGGGAGAAAGGAAATTGACTTCACTTTCTCAGCATCTTCACTTTAAATAAGAGACACTTCCTCAGGATCATATAATCCCAGTTGTTTGAACATAGTTGCTTAGTGCTTATCTTCCTCATTCTTCATTTTCATGCTTCTCTTGATTCTTGTGTTTGAAAGTCAAATTTTCTTTTCAGCTCTGGTCTTTTCATCAAGAATGCTTGAAAGTCCTCTTTTTCATTGAAAGACCATTATTTCCCCTGAAATACTATACTTAGTTTTGCTGGGTAGATGATTCTTGGTTTTAGTCCTAGTTCCTTTGACTTCTGGAATATCATATTCCACACCTTTCAATCCCTTAATGTAGAGGCTGCTAGATCTTATGTTATACTCATAGTGTTTCCACAGTACTCAAATTTTTTCTTTCTAGCGGTTTGCAATATTTTCTCCCTGACCTGGTAACTCTGGAATTTGGCTACAACGTTCCTAGGAGTTTCTCTTTTTGGATCTCTTTCAGGAGATGATCAGTGGATTCTTTCAATATTTATTTTGCCCCCTGTTTCTAGAATATCAGAGAACTTTTCCTTGATAATTTCATGAAAGATGATGTCTAGGCTCTTTTTTTTGATAATGGCTTTCAGGTATTCCCATAATTTTTAAATTGTCTCTCCTGGATCTATTTTCCAGGTCAGTTGTTTTTCCAATGAGATATTTCACATTATTTTCCATTTTTTCATTCTTTTGGTTTTGTTTTCTGATTTTTTGATTTCTCATGAAGTCAGTAGCCTCCATCTGTTCCATTCTAATTTTGAAAGAACTATTTTCTTCAGTGAGCTTTTGAACCTCCTTTTCCATTTGGCTAATTCTGCTTTTTAAAGTATTCTTCTCCTCATTGGCTTTCTGAACCTCTTTTGCAAACTGAGTTAGCCTATTTTTAAAAGTGTTATTTTCTTCAGCATTTTTTTGGGTCTCCTTTAGCAAGTTGTTGACTTACTTTTCATGATTTTCTTGCATCTCCCTCATGTCTCTTCCCAATTTTTCCTCCACCTCTCTTACTTGATTTTCAAAGTCCTTTTTGAGTTTTTCCATGGCCTGAGATCATTGGATATTTATTTTGAATGTTTGGGATACAGAAGCCTTGACTTTTATGTCTTTCCCTGATGGTAACCATTGTTCTTCCTCATCCAAAAGGATGGGAGAAGATATCTGTTCACCAAGAAAGTAATGACAGATTCCAGGATGACTGCTTTAGAGCAGGTTAGGATCCCAGACAGACTGTCATTGTCCATGTCAGTTACCAAGCCAGACTGCAGAGACAGTAATATGGACTGTACCACTGGGCCTTTTCTCTTCTCTCCTATAATAATTACACTAGCTGAAAGAGAATTTTGTCCCATCCCAGAGGGCTCCTTTTCTGCCCAGAATCAAGGATCTCATGCCTCTGCTATGTCATTACAGAGACCCCTTTCTACAGACCAGGGTTTCAGAGAGAGCAGCAAAGGTGTGGAGACCACCAGTGACACTAAAAGACTGAAAGAGGGAGAAATGCAGAGACGGTAAGCCCTGTCAGATTCAGGGGAGTGTGGGATTGAGAACATTGAGTGTGCCCCTCATTTCTCAGCCTATTAACAAAGGATCACGAAAACAGAAGAAAAACCAGCCTGGGTCAATCCCCTCGGTCCCTCCAGTCCAATGTCTGACTCTAGCCTGCCTCCTAGAAGTGGATATGTCCCATATTCCCTACTCCACCATGATGTTATTCATGAAAACTAGGAATGGCCCCAAATAGACCAGCTCCACTTGTGGGTTTGAAATCATTCCTGGAAAATTTAATATGAGAAAGTCGACCTCTTCCTCCTCCAATAACAGCCAAATTCAAATTTCCAGCAGTTTCTATGAAGGTTTTTAGCAGCAGAGAAAGTTTAGTTGATAATGGGAGACCTTGACAGCTTTGACCATGTTACCTCCCAAACAATAAACTTCACTGACTCCCTATCACCTGTAGGATCAAATATGAAATCCTCTGCTTGGCCTTCAAGGCTCTTCACAACCTGGTGCCTCCTACTCCTCCAGCCTTCTTACTCTATGTGTTCCTGGAACCCCAGCACTCTGCTATCAAGTGACACCGGCCTTCTTGTTCTTCCTCCCATGAATTTCTCCATCTCCATAATCTGGGTATTCTCTGGCCATCCCTCATGCTTAGAATCCTCTTTTTCCTCACTTCTGCCTCCTCACATCCCTGTCTTAATTCAAGTATCATTATATACTCCACAGAAAGCCTTTCCTGATCCCTCTTGATGTTAGTGCATTCCCTTTATGTCCACTTTATCTGATGGCCATCTCCAGTGCTCCTGACCTACATCTTGTGACTAGACCCAAATTGGTTCAGAGGACAAACTGAGGTTGGTGATTACACACAGCCTTTCCTCACTTAAATATAATTCACTTCCATGTCATTGAATCACCTCCCTCATGTCATGGTCTTCTTTGAGAATGAAGGAAAAACTACAACCTCTGTGAGTAGTAGTAAGAGCTACTCCAGTGCGGACTCAAATGGAACTGGCCAATTGGACAGCACAGTTTCTTTCCTTCTTTCCTTCCCTTCTTAATTCCTTCCTTCCTTCCTTCCTTGCTTGCTTGCTTCCTTTCCTTCTTCCTTCCTTCCTTCCTTCCTTCCTTCCTTCCTTCCTTCCTTCCTTCTTTCCTTCTTTCCTCTTCCTTTTTCCTTTTCCTTCCCTTCCCTAGCCTGAATCAATGATTTTGCACTGCCTTGGTGAAACTGAGATCTATTAAAGACCTTTGCTTAAAAAGTCAAGGTCTCCCACTGAATCTAGGGCCATTTCCAGTCATGCAGATGTATACTTCACCATTGGATAATGGTTCCTGACAAGAAAGTGAAATTGTTGGCTTTGCACAGTCTTTCTTCACTTATATCCAAATCACTTGCCTATCATCACCTCCCTGGTATCATGGTCTTCCTTGAGAATGAAGGACAAACAACTAAAACAGTAACAAGCAATTTATCCTGCATATATCTTGATTGTATGGAGTTGTTTATGCCTTGTCTCCCCCACTGGACTGTGAGCTTTCTGAGAACAGGAACTATCTTTTGCTTTTCTCTCTATCCTCGGCATCAGTACAGTGCCCAGCGGACATTAGGTGTTTAATAACTGCTTCCTGACATACAGCCTGCAGACTCAGTCCTTGGAGGAGCAGCTGTATGAGGTCCTTGAGCCCTGAGGAAAAGGGGAAAGGAAGCAAAGGACCTAAGGGAGAGTTAGTTAGGGGGGAAGCCTGTAAAACTGCTTCACCTGCTAGTCATCCATCTGAGCACCATCCTGTCCCAAGTCCTTCCTTTCGTCTGGGCTCTCTAAAGAGCTGTTACTGTAGTTACCTGGGGGCATGCCTGTCTGCAGCCACATGGGAAGTCAGCACCAGCAGGGTCACAGCCAGAACGTCTGTGCAGATGTCCCTGGAGAGGAAGACACACAGCATCCTGGAGACAAGATGAGGCTAAAAGACTCAGAAGCATATAACAGCCAGGATGGCCTTCACTTCATGGAACTACCCACCACATCTCCCAGACTAAGAATTTAATGAGTCTCTTGTCTGCCCCAGGGTTGGGAAACCTCAGAGCTAAGTGAGCCAGTTAGCAATAGGAATGAAGTGCACCATTTGTTCCCAGGCAGACGTTCCTTTTCAGGACCTTTTCCAATACTTCAATGTGTTTTTAATGAAGAAACAAAAAAAGGTCACAGAAATCATTGAATCTCATGGAAGGAGGGGGCCCCAGAAATCATGTCTTGTCTAGACTATTGCAAAAGTCAAATGCTAGGGTGCTGAAGCTGAGCTGCTAGTGGTGGTCAGTGAAAGTCTTCACTACGGTAGTGTGTCCCATAAAACTGAAGGGCACATTTTCCAATTTTTTGGAAAAGGGAAGAGGAACATGTACATAAGCTATGGTTCAATGAATTTTCTTTTTGACTCCCAGAAAAAAATTCTTTAAATATGTTAGAAAAGATATGTTTTGTGAGCATTTAGAAATGGAAGAGCAATTGTATAAAGGTTGTTAATATCTTATCAAAAACAGGCGAAAGCAGACACTCTAACTGACCTGATGGATCAGGATCAGGAAAATGTTGCATATTTGTAAACCTGGATTCCAACAAAGAATCTGACAATCTCCAATACTTCCCCTGGGGCAAATGTGGGCATATATGGAGTAGATGATAATGTTCGTAGTTGGATTTGGAAATGGTTGAATGGTTGGGGTCCAAAAATTAGTACTTAATGGGTGAATGTCAAATGAGAGAAAGTTCCCTAGCAGAGCATGCAGGGATCTTTCCTTGGTCCTTTCCCATTCAACACTTTTATCAGTGCCTTGAATGAAAATTCACAGAGCGAATTTTCAGATGACTTGAAACTGGAAGACATAGCTAATGTTTTGGGTGACAGAGCCAGGATTAAAAGGTGGGTGCAACCATGAAAATGGACCCTTTCCTCATAGGTTTTCACCGTGAAAAAAGTAAAGCTATAAGATGACATCTTGAAAAGGGGTCTGGTAAAATAAAGGTATATTGAAGATGAGGGAGATATGAGCATATTTATAGAGAAGAAGTCTAGATAAAGAGAAAGACTGAGGATGAGAAAAATGATCAAAGATGCTAGCTCTTAGGAAAAGATAAAAAGAAAGGACATCTTACCTCAAGAAGAGAAGATTGCCCTGTCAATGGGAAGGAGCAAAAAACAAAAAAACAAAAGGAGGCTGCACCACAGAGGGGAAGAATGGAGACTAACCTCGCCAGACATTAAGGTGGGGACAAAGAAAAGGGAGCTTGTAGCAAATGGCACACCTTGTAGAAGTGCAGAGAACAGAAGTATAAGGGTGAAAGGGGAAAAGGTTGGAAGTTTGAAATTAAATGACATAATATTTGTTTTAAAAAATTGAAAAGATCTGAACTTCGGGGACCAAAGATAGCAAAGTGAACAGTAAGTCCTCATACTTTACCCTTGTTGACCATGAAAACCCAGAAAATATTTCCACAGGTAAACTCCTGGAATAATGGAATCACTGAAAGGGGTAAACAGTTTCTCAGCTTGGTAAGCTAGGGAGATTGTGAAGGAGAGTTCCTCTTGCTGTGGCTGAAGAGGACCAGGGCAGAAATGAAGCAATCCCAGACAACCCCACCTCAGATATCAAGGAGGAGATCCTGAGCCTCAGGGGGCTGGAGCCCTTAAGTGCCAAAACCAGGAACCCAGGTGGACAATATCATCCAGGAAATCATCAAGGAAAACTGCCCTGAGTTCCTAGATTCAGCGAGCAAAATAGTCATTGAAATAATCCACAGATCACTGCCTGAAAGAGATCTCAAACTGAAAACACCAAGAAATATTGTTGCCAAATTCCAGAACTATCAACTTAAGGGAAAAATACTGCAAGCATCCAGAAAGAAACAATGCAAATATGAGGAACTACAGTCAAGATCACACAGGACCTTGCAGTTTCTACATTAAAACATTGGAAGTATTTGAATGTGATATTCCATGGGGCAAAGGAGACTACAGCCAAGGGTCAATTACCCAACAAAACTCAGCATAGTATTTCAGGCGAGGAGATGGACATTCAATGAAATGAGAAATTTCCTGATAAAGGACCAGAGCTCAATAGAAAATATGATCTTCAAATACAAGTCTTAAGAAAGGCATGAAAAGGTAAACAGGGGAACAAAATACAAAATTGTAATTTAACATGGGCAAAATACTTACTTCCCTATAAGGGAAGATAATATTTGTTAATCTTGAAAACTGGATATTTATTATGACATATAAAAAAGATATACATAGATAGAGGAAGTGGGTATAAATTAAATGATGTTATGATAAAAATTGTGTTTTAAGGGTGTGAAAGCATTGTAACAGGAGAGGTGAAAAGGAGGAGGCAGAAAAAGATAAATTACTTCACCGAAAAAGGGATAAAAAAGTCTTACAGTAGAGCAAAAGAGGGGAGGGAGACAAACTCTACTGGAGGTTTACTCTCATTTGATTTGGTTCAAGAAGGGAAGAACAAACTCTGTTAAGTATAGAAATTTAACTTGCTCTATAGGTAATAGGAGCAGAAAGGGGAAAGAAAAGGGAGGGGAGGCTAAAGAGGAGGAAAGAATTATTCAACAAAAAGGGGAATAAAGGGGAGTGGGACTGATAGAAGGGAGAGAAGACTAAGGGAGGTGGTAGTCAAAAATTAAAACTATTGTGGAGGGGAGAACTAAAGGCATAAATAGGGGGAATGGGATGAAGGGAAAGACCAAGATAGATATCTTAACTGCGAGTGTGAATGGGAAGAACTCTTCCATAAAATGTAGGCAGATAGCAGAATGGATAAAAAGCATAATCCAAGAATATGTTGTTTACAAGAAGCACATCTGAAACAGGGGCAATCACACAAGATATAAGGAAAAGATTGGAGCAGAATATTTTATGCTTCAGCTGATGGAAAAAAAAAAAACAGGGGTAGCAATCCTAATCTCAGACAAAGCAAAAGCAGAAATAGATCTAATAAAAAATAGATAAAGAAGGAAACTATATCCTGCTAAAAGACACTATAGACAATGAAGAAATATCATTACTAAACATATGACCACCAAGTGGTGCAGCATCCATATCCTTAGAGGAGAAGTTAAGGGAGACATAAGAAGAAATAGACAGCAAAAATATTCTAGTGAGGAACCTCAACTTCCCGCTTTCTAAACTTGATAAATCTAACCTCAGAAAAGAAAGAAGTTAAGGAGGTGAACAGAACTCTGGGTAAGGTAGATATGGTAAATCTCTGGAGAAAACTGAGTGAAGGTAGAAAGGAATATACATTTTTCTCAGCAGTACATGGCACATATACAAAAATTGACCACGTAGTAGGGCATTAAAAACCTCACAATCCATTATAGAAAAGCAGAGATAGTCAATGCATCCTTCTTAGACCAAAAACAGTAATAAGACAACCTACCAAATCTTATGGGGTGCTTTGAAAGCAGTTCTTAGGGGAAACATTGTATGAATAAAATAGAGAATGAGGAGATCAATGAATTGGGCATGCAACTGAAAAAGCTAGAAAAAGAACAAATCGAACATTCTCAAACAAATACCAAATTAGAAATACTGAAAAACAAAGGAGAGATTAATAAAATTGAATTAAGAAAGCTACTGAAGTGATAAACAAAACTAAGTGTTGGTTTTATGACAAAGCCAATAAAATTGATAAGCCTTTGATCAATTTCATTAATAAAAGAAAGAAGAAAACAAAATTACCAATAAAGGGTGAACTAGATTTTTTCATCCCTGAAAACCTGTGACCTTTTAAACCCTTCACTGGTCTGCTGTGTCTTTCCCTGAGCCCAGAGCACCAGTAGCCAGAGGAGTTGTTATGAGGAGACCATCCTGGCCTTTAGAGACCTGCAGAGAGAATACTCAGAGCCCTGGGATGGCAGGAAGGAATGAGGAAGCTTTTATATGCTGATTAGAACACACTCCAGGTCCCTTGAGTCTCCATATGCTAAAGAGCCCCAGGTCTTGTAGGAGCCTCTCCTCAGGGACCCTGTCTAAGAGACAAGGAGACTAGAGAGATTCATTGATTTCTGGATAATTGCTTCTGTGGTCGGGGGGATTGCAAAAGCTCCCTGAGTGGCATACCCATCTCCAGTCTTTCCTTTCAATCAATAGTGAATGAATACCCGAAAAGGCATTTATGTTTTTTAAAAATATTTTTTATTTTTTCCCAATTATATCCATCAGCTATTTTAGCCTTTTAAAAAATGAGTTCCAAATTTTCTGCCTCCTTCCTCCTTTACTTTCACTGAGAAGGCAAGCCATCTGACATATGTTATACATGTACAGTCAGGCAAAACACATTTCCAGATTACTCATGTTGTTAAAGAATGTATAGACCAAAAAAAAGAACATAAAGTAAAAAGAAGTATGCTTTGATCTCCATTCAAAATTCATCAGTTGAAAGAGCATTTATTAAATTATGGAAAAACATTCCAGAACGCAAAGTGCTGGGGAGAAAAGATGAAAAAGAAGAATAGTTCATGTGACAAAGGTATTCATATTCTGATGGAGAATGGTATAACTATAATATTAATTGCTATTATTATTACACAGTTGACATTTTTGGTTGACTCCAAGTTGGCAAAGTGCACTGAAATATTATCTCCTTTTATCCTTAGAATAACACTAAGGGGTTAGTGCTACTAACAAATAGCACTAATAAGGGGGACTATAACCATTTTACAGATGGGCAAACTGAGACAGTCAGAGATGAAGTGACATGGTCAGGGTTTCATGCCTAGTAAATATCTGATGCAAAATTTGAACTTAGCTCTTCCTGAAATCAAGCCCTGCTTTCCATGTACTGTACCACCTTCTTGCCTGAGGTGTGTCTAAGAAGGTATTGATTTTTCCAGATTTGATTTGGTGTGAGAAGTTCTCATAGAAAAACATCAATCTATGCATCTTGGAATCTTCTCTGCAAAGGAGAGTCCTGGGGAGCTGTCTTTAGCACTCAGGTATTAGGTAGTCGTTCAAGAACACAACCAGCATGGGAGAGAATTGGGACTTGATTCTGGGTTTCTTGACTCTCAGGTCACCTTCCTGACCATCAGTCCATGTGACCTTATCTTTATAGTATACATTTATTCCATTGATATCCATATCTGTGTTATCTATCTACATCATTTTATCATGTATATGACATCTGTATCTACATATGCTGGGAGAGGAAATGAGGACAGAGAGAGAAGAGGGAGGGCTGAGGATTTCTCAGTCAATTTTGGGAAAGACGGGCCTGAGACCACCAAGGATATTTGGGGAAAAAATGTCAGCCTTGGGCCTGGTTGGGGGTCAGTTCTACTACTGAGTAGCTTTGTGACTTTGAAGGGGTTACTAAGCCTCTCTGAGTTGCAAAATGATGGGAGAAAAAACCCTTTTAAGAGTAAAGGAATCCCCAAGTGGGAAGAATTTGTAGAAGGCATCTAATCTAACACTCTAATGCATGAGTGACCACACAGGATTTAAGCAATGAAACAGTAATCAGAACATGAACTGAAGAATGAAAGCTCAGCATAGAAAGAAAGGGAAGAGAAATGAGAACAATGACAAGGTGAAGGAATCTTTCTTAGAACAAAAAGGGTAGAAAAAGAACAGAATAAAATTGGACAGGAGGGGAGATTGTGAATGAAAGACTTCTTGTAGAGGGAGAAAAGAATGGGTTACTGGGTGGGGTATTAAATAACTAAATAAAGGAGGAAATGATTAAAAAAATCAGAAAGTTAAAAGAAACTCTAAAAACGGATATGGTGGACAATTCAGAGAAGAAGTGAAAAGAGCTGGTGGGAAGATAGTTGCCTTAAAATAAACAAAAGAAAGTTAATTATCCAGAAGAAGTAATGCCTTAAGAATAGAAGAGGAAAAACGGCTCCAAAACTGAATTCAGAATAAAAGACACAAATGCTGCTGAAGTTGGAGAAAATCCTATGACTCTGCTGCCCAGGTTCAAACTGATGCTCTATAACCTCACCTATGGTGTCAGTGCTGAAAAGAGATTTCTTTTACACCTTACTTAGCTTACTCTCTCACTCACCACTTTTGTTCCTCAGGATGTCAGCCTTTCCATAACTTAACCAACCATGATTTCTCAGCTGAGAACCTGCCCTCATGCTATGAAAAAACAAATGGAAGTCACTCACAGAGAGCCCTCAATTCTTCCCTCCTCATCTCCCTTCTCCAGACACCTTCTGCCACAGTCTCCTCCTTCACCTTGCCTGCCATCATGAGGAAGTCCTCCTCCTTGTCAAGGCCAACATGTCAACATTCCTAAGTGATCCCATTTCATTCTCTCTTTCTCAGCAGACGGACCCTCCAGTCATCTCGAACCTCTCATTTAACTTCAGCCTCTCCCTGTCTACTGACTGCTTCCCTGCTGGTTACATGTAAGCGAAAATTGCCAGGGAATGGGCACGGCCTTGCCACCTGCTGTACTAGAAGCTCCCTCATGGCTGGTGGGAGGGATGTTGCAACACACTCAGGTGCACACTCAGGAAGCCTCAGGCAGCTAATGAGACCTTTTCATCCCCAGTACCAGAGAATGAAAAGGCAATGACTAGGATGGGCCATTCAACTTTGCTCCTTGGCACTGCCTAGGTTATAGGCAGCCGAGCTCTATGAGGTGAAAGAGGGCGTATCTTGAGAAAATAAATGTAGTCTTTGTCATTGTTGCAGAGAACTAGGGTGAAGATTCCACCAAAGGAAGTTGGGTTTGCAACAAGACAAACTTTCACGGCACAGATTTCTTGTGGATTTGAAAGATCAGCAAATCTCCACCATGGATTATCCCCCTTGTTTGTTTTCCAGTGGTCTGTGCTATCTCCGCTCTGCCTTGACTGGAGGTAGAAAGAGGGTACCTCTTATGTCCTAACCAGAGTTTATGAAAACACCCTTGAGTCTCTATATGCAAAAAAGAACCAGGACTCATATGAGGCTCATCTCAGGGGCCAATAAACTAGATTAAGACATTCTGGCTAAGATGATCCCTGGGGACTGAGTTTTCTTCTTTTATGAATTTTAAGTTGGCACCTCAGAAACAAAGAAAAGTTCGTATTGAGTGACTAACAGAGCTTTAGCTACATTTGACAGCAAAGAGGTTCTTCTCTCTCTCCCCCAAAATTAGATTCCCTGAAGCCAGGACAAAACTCCAAGCCCTGGGAGGTGGAAGAGAGGGCAAGAACTCACAGTTTGAAGGCTTTGGGGGTTTCTCACCTTCCTCTGATCCTGTGCCTGCCCCACTAGTCTCTGGAGAAGGTGTCAATTGAAGGAGGCAATGAGGAGGGTCTGATTGAGGCTGAAGAGGTGTTAAGCACCGTCCATGAGAAAAACCTAGGAAAACATCATTCTGAGATGAATAGGTGCTGTCATTCACAAATGTACTGCGATTCTCTTGAGCATTGAGGTGGCAAAGGTTATGCCCACACTGGTTTCCATTGCCTCATTCCAGACATACCTCATAAGGGAGAAAATATAAGCCTACAGGAACGACTCATCCCATGCCTGACTGTGTGTTTTCTTGGAAAGTGGACATGACCTATCTGTAGGCCCAAAGGGAGACCATGAAGGTGAATGACAATGGCTTAGAGGCAGAGACTGAGAGACTGGAGCCTGAGTCTTTCACTTCTGTCTAATCATTCCTCTCTTGGGGGATGGCAAAGACCCCATGTCTCCAGTGTGCCTTTCTCCAATCAATTAATCAAGATTGAATGAATGCATGTGTGAATGAGACAGTGAGTGACTGGAGAGTAACATGGGCTGAGAGAGTGAGAAACCAGATGGTGGCACTGAAGTTACTGAGCTAGAAGAAGGGTCAGTGCTTGACATTAGGAGGACTCTTAGCAAGAATCAATGAATGACAAGTCATTGAGGAAGGGTCTGATTCACCTTAACCCTTCAACTCTCACACAGATAATAGAAAACCAACTCTATAAGACAAGTGATTTTTATACTGTGCGAGGGCTGAATGAGAAGGGGAAAGGAAAATGGAATAAGCCCCTACTATGTGGTAGGCATTGTGCTACGTGCTTTAGAAATATTGTCCTGTTGAATCCTCACAACAATCCTATGAGCTTGTGAGTGACTGTTATCCTCATTTTATGCTTGAGGAAACTGAGGGAAAGAGAGGATGAGTGATATGTTCAGGCTCACACAGAAGCACAATAGGGCTCCTCAACATGAACTTCACCATACAATAAGAGAAAGTATCCTGATGTTACATTAAAAGTTTCAAATGAACTTGATCTCTCAGCATATCCCTGCCATTGTGTTTTCTAGGGTGGTCTGCTATCTCTAAACTGTTTTGGCTATAAGAATGTGGTTTCTTAATGTGATACCTGTGGTAGAAGAATAAGGAACTGTGAGGGTTGGCAAAGGGGAAGCCCTGGGAGACGTGAGGCTGCCCAAAGAGCAGGGGCTGCTCTTCCCTGGGGGCCAAAGAGGAAACGGCTGCTGCTCTGAGCTGAATTCACTGAACAGATCAGGGAAATCTTTGTTCAGGGCTGAAGCACTGTGAGAAAGGGAAGCTTTTATACCACTGACAGCAATTATCTCCAGTATCTTTGGGCTCCAAGCTGCTGATGTTGAGAGTGAAGTCAGTCCCAGACTCATAGCCCCTGAACTTGGCAGGCATTCCAGATTCCAGTCTGGTAGTCCCGTAGATGAGGAGCCTGAGGACTTGGCCAGGTTTCTGCTGGTATCAGTTTAAGCATTCATCTCTATTAAACCCTTTAAAGGAAAGGGCTCTCACTGGCCTTTCAGCTGATGGTGACTCCTTCTGGAGATCTGGATAAAGAAGATGGAGATTGGGTTAGTACAATGACCCCATTGTAATCTAGAAATTCAACAGAATTACATAAATTCAAAAATGTGTCAATGCCCAAGTCAAAAAATATGAAGAACACAATTTGTGGAGACCAAGGAACCCCCAAATTAGTGACCATTGGCTCCATTTGCTTCAAAAAGAAAGCCATGATCCAGCTTCCCCACCAAATTCGCAGTGCTCGCAATCTGGAGCCAAGTCATGCTTGTAACCCCTGTTTTCCCTTACTCTGCCTAAGCTTGTTCATCCACCTGTAGGGGACTTAAAAGTTTTCCATCCTGGAAAAACTGCGATCTTCCAAACCCCTTCACTACTCTCTTGTTTCTTACCCTGAAGCCAGAGCACCAGGAGCCAGAACAGCTGGCATGGAAAGACCATCCTGGCACTCGCAGACCTGTAGACAAATCACCCTGAGTTGAGACTAAGACAGGTAGCGAAAAGGATGCCTTTGTGTCCCAAGCAGAGCCTGTCAAAGTTCCCTTGGGTCTCAAAATGAAAAACAATACCAGAGAGCAGATTTTAACATGTGCCTGATTTCAGAGACCTTATAATGGAGGCATCATCAAACCAGCTCAGACTGACCATTTATCATGACATCCTGTTCATTCTCCACCTTCTGGCATCATCCTCAAAAAAATCTCATATTTACCTTGTATATTAATACCGGTGTACATATTGTTTCTTCTGATTAAATGTGAACTTCTGAAGAACAGGGACTCCCATTTTTTTCTCCCCCTCCAGATTCTGCCACAGTATCTGGTCCTTAATAAATGTTTACTAATGATTTATTGATATCTGTGCTCAAACCTGTGACCTCATGGGGGGTCAGAGACAAAATGGTAGATTAAAATAGGGATTTGCTTGAGGTCTCCACCAAAGCCCTCCAAGTACCTGTAAAAAAGACCCTCAACAAATTCTAGAGCTTCCGAACCCACAAAATGGCAGAGTGAAACAAATTTCCAGCCCAAGACAACCAGGAAGGTTGGTAGGGGAGGTCTGTTGCTCTGGTCTGACAGAAGAGTGTAGTCCAACAAGACAGGGCAGGAGCAGGCCTCATGGAACTGAATCTCTGGCACCTGTGGTGGTTTCCAGACTTATCAACCCATACACACCAAAGACAACTTAGAAGGTCAATGGGAAAGGTCTATAGGACATGGGTGATAGAGGAGCAAAGTCTGAGCTCCAAGGCAAAAGTGGTAGTGACAGTGGCAGTGGCTGCTTCTGGAGCTCTTAACCCACAGATGATGGGGATCCAGTAGCTTCTGGGAGGTAGATTGCAAGTATCCCTTTGGTGGTATTGAGGTGGGATTCTTTTGCTTTGACCATGCTTCAATCTGGGTGGCAATCCTGGGGTGACAAGTTGTGCTGGCATGGCAGACTTATGATGGCAGTAGAGAAGCAATCCTTCTCACAGCTTCAAGGAAGAAAAGAGTGCTATGATCACTCACAGACCAGAGTACAGACCAGGATAAGTGTAAACACCTCTCCTTTCATCATCCAATCTTGGAAGAACTGTAAGTTTACAGGTCCCTAGAAATATCTCTGAAAATAGTTGCACAAAATCCCTGAATCTTGGAATATGTCCTTCATGTGAATGTCCTTCACATTGGAATCAGAGACCTACCTTGACAAAGAGTTAAAAAGTCAGATAAGGGACTGGGAAAATGAGAAAACAGAAGGGGGAATCTGACTATAGAATCTTACTTTGGTGACAAGCAAGATCAAAGCATACAACCAGAAGACAACAAAGTGAAAGCTCCTACATACAAAGAAAAATATGAAGACCATGGAAGAGCTCAAGAAGAATTTTGAAAATCAAGTAAGAGAAGTACAGAAAAATTGAAAGGAGTAATGAGACTGATGAAAGAAAATCATGAAAAATGAATAAACAGCTTGTTAAAGTAGACACACACAAAAAATGCTGAAGCAAATAAGAACTTAAAAAATAGACTAACCTTAATGGCAAAAGAGATCCAAGAAGTCAATGAGCAGAAGAATACCTTAAATATTGGTCAAACAGAATTGGCCAATGGAAAAATTGTCCAAATTGAATTGGTCAAATAGAAAATGAGATCCAAAAGTTCACTGAAGAAAAAAATTCCTTGAAAATTAGAATGGAGCAAATAGAAGCTAATGACTATGAGAAATCTAAAAAGAATTATAAAACAAAACAAAAAAATATAAAACAAAACAAAAAGAATTGAAAATAGAAGTCAATGTGAAATATTTCACTGGAGAAAAACAACTGACCTGGAAAACAGATCCAGGAGAGATAATTTCAAATATTTTTAATAATTTAAAAGTCATTGGACTACCAGAAAGCCATGATCAAACAAAACAGTCTAGACATCATCTTTCAATAAATTTTCAAGGAAAACTACACTGATATACTAGAACCAGAGGGGAAAATAGATATTGAAAGAATCCACTCGTTACCTTCTGAAAGAGATCCCAAAAGGAAAATTCCTAGGAATATTGTTGCCAAATTCCAGAGTTCTCAGGTCAAGGAGAAAATATTGGAGGCAGCTAGAAAGAAACAGTTCAAGTACGGTGGAAACATAATCAGAAGAGGGATCAGAGGGCTTGGAATATGATATTCCAGATGCCAAAGGACCTAGAATTAAAACCAAGAATCACCTACCCAGTATAATTCTTCAGGGGAGAAAATGGAAATTCAATGAAGTAAAGAATTTTCAAGCATTCTTGATGAAAATACCAGAGCTGAATAGAAAATCTGACTTTCAAATACAAGAATCAAGACACGAAAAGGTAACCACAAAAGAGAAATTATAAGCAAATTATTAAAGTTGAGCTGAATACATTCGTATATGGAAAGATAGTATTTGTAACTCAAGAGTCCTTTCTCAGTGTTAGGGTATTTGGAGGAAATGTGTGTGTGTGTGTGTGTGTGTGTGTTTGTGTGTGCGTGTGTGTAGATATAGATAGATATCTATAGAATAGATAGCTATCTATAGAAATGGATGTTAAAAACTAAAAATTGATTAAGAAGTAATAATAAAAAAGATTGTGACATCATGAGCAAATAAGATGTTTTTGATATAGTGCAAGATGCCCCCAGATGTGGATAAACAGAAGAACCTCATTCCTATCCCACAGCTGAGACTAGTCCCCTTTCCTCCATTACAAACATTTCCAAACCCTTCAGAGCTGCTTGCAAGAGAGGAGCTTACCAGTCTTTAAGTTCTGTGTTGACTAGCTTTGCTCATGAACCTGACCCAATACCATCTCTAGAGGTGTGATGATTTATTAATGATAACTGAGGAAACAATGTGGTCTATAGGAGTTATTAGCAAAATCCACATGATAAGTGGGAAAATGTATTCTCTAGTCAGTCTAAAGACCCTGAATAGAGTAACATAATTTTTATGTATTAAAAACAATCAAATGAAACCAATTAATTATATGATAGCAGTCAGTGAGGATACAAGCCAAAATATGAAATTAAGTAATATGATTTTTAATCAGAGGTAAGATTAGAGGTATTCCAAGTTTGGAGGAGGCAAGAAAGAGTTTTGGTTGAGTTGTGAGGAGAATGAGTAGATTTAGGGTAGATTTTCTTTTCCCAGAATTGAGACTGATTGATTGCAGCCATCTACATTTATGAAACAATAGATGGCTAATATCATCTAACTTCCTAAGAATGACTTGCAGAAAAACAAGATAAAAGAGAATACATGTGATAGTACAACATGAAGTGAGTATTCATGAGAGAGAATCTAATTGGCTCCCTTAATTCCCACACAAAACTAACTCCATTTTTTACCTGGCCTTCACTTGATCTCATCAGTGGACAATGTAGAAAATTAATGATGCAGTTGGAAAGGTCAACTTGAGATCTGGGCAGGGCTAAGAGGACATCCTGAAAAATTTAGAGTACAGTCCCATTCTTTTATGTGGTTAAATCTTTGTGCCTAATTTGAGGTTTTCCAAATGAAGATCACTGTCTCAAAAGCAGGAGTTACTACCAGTGAAGAAAAGAACATAAGCAATTATCAAGAGATATTTTGCTCAACTGTATGCCAATGAAACTGACATTCTAAATTAAATGGATCAATATCTACAAAAGTCTAAATTTCTGTAATTTAATAATTTAATAATAATTTAAATGGGAAGTTCTTTCTCATTCATTAACAGGCCTACGTGACCTGCTTAAATCACATGGAAGTCTAAGTTACATGTGTTGGGAAGAGCTTGGTGAATAAGTAGAATATGAAGAGTGAAGTAGAACTGGGACAAAGTTGGTGAGAGCGATTAAGGGGGAGGAGAAAGGACACTGGCAGGCACAGCTAGTCTTGTAAGTGTTTGTTTGTGGGAAGGCCCCAGCATGGGACAGGGGAAGGTTTGGGAATGACTTTGTCTCCTGCAGTGCTAATGTGTATTGACTTCTTGGTTTCTATACTACATGTGGTTTTCTGGTTTTGGGATTTGGCTTTCTGATCTCTGAAGAAATATTTTTGTCTTCTGCCTTCTATATGGAGAGTTTGTTATGTTTTGTGATTCATTTGTGATTGTGCCACAATATTCATATTCACGATTTCTGTGAGTATTGGCTAGGTGATACAATTGCTCATATGAACAGAAGAGTGTGTGTGTACGTCCTTCATTGCCAAAGACGACCAGAAGAGTAAACGATACTTAAATAAACCCTTCCCAGAAAAATAAATCCAATAAGCCATGAAAGATGTCCCTCTGATAAAGACCCAGGGCCAGATGGATTTATAAATGACTTTTACCAAAATCTTGAAAAATAAATTTCAATATTCTACAGACTGTTTGGAAAAAATAAAATTCCTCCTATGACAAAAATGTACCCTTGATTCTACAACAAGAGAGAGAGGCAAAACAGAGAAAGCCAATTAAAGACCAATTTCCCTGATGAATATTGATACAAAAAATTGTTCAATAAAATTCTAGCAAGGAGATTACAACAACATACTACAAAGATCATATACTATAACCAAACTGCAATTACACCAAGAATTCAGGACTGGTTCAATATTATAACAATAAGCAAAATTCAAGGCTACTGTGTGTTGCATTTGATAGTGACTGAACACCCACAACAGTATAATAGACTATACCGAGGAACAAAATCATGAGATTGTTTCAATAGAAGTAGAAAAATCTTTTTACAAAATAAAACACCCATTCCTGCTTTAAACATATAGAAAACATAGGAATAAATGGAGCTTTTCTTAAAAATAAAGAATATCCATTTAAGAGTAAAATCAAGCATTATTTTTAATGAAGAATGCTGACAAGCCTTTCCAGTAAGATGGAGGGGGAAATAAGGATGACCATTATCACCAATGTTACTCTCCTAATAGAAAAGCCAACTATAACAATAAGTTATGAAAAAGAAATTGAAGGATTAAGCAAAAACAACAAGGGGACAGAACAGTCACTTTTCACAAATAATATGGTGGTTTACTTGGAGAATGCTAGAGTCCCAACGAAAAAATTTGTCAAATCAATTAACTGCTCCAGGAACAGTGTCAGGATATAAAATAAACCCACACAAATGATCACTATTTCGATACATTACCACTAGAATCCAGCAGGAAGAGATTAAAAATAGAAATTCTATTTAAAATAATGACAGATACAATACTTAGGAGTCTCACTGCCAAGATACACAGGAATTTTATCAACACGGTTACAAAACAACCTCATGAAAATAAAGATATGCCAAAAACAGGAGAAAAACTAGTTGCGTGTGAGTAGACCAGACCAACATAATTGAAAATGATAATACTATTTAAATCAATTTACTTAGTCAGTTCCATACCAATTAAATCATTAATCTTACTTCTACCCAAAACCACACTACCTTTTTTAAAGCAAGATAAAAAATGTTGAAATTTATCTAAGGAAACAAAAGGTAAAGAATTTCAAGGCAATCAATCAGAGAAAAGGAAAGAAAGGGGCTTCCCAGTTCCAGACTCCAAATTATACTAAAGAGCTGTAATTATCAAAAAAAGAATAGTTGATCAAAGAACAGATTAGTTACACAGTACCTGGAAGCAAATGAGCACAGAAACCTAGTGTTTAATGAACCCAAAGTTCCCAGCTATTGGAACAAGAGCTCATTATGTATCAAAAAGTTCTTAGAAAACTTGAAAGCAGTCTGGCAGAAAATGAAAGTAGATCAACAAAACTTCAAAATATGTACGTGAATAAGACAAAAGGGTGACATCATATGCAAATTGATGGAGTATTGAAGCAATCACCTGTCAGACCTATGAACACATGAAGAGTTCATAACCAGACAAGAAATAGAAAGGTTCATGGGAAGTAAAATGAATATTTTTACTACATAAAAAAGAAAAGTTTGACCAGAAACAAAAATGATTCAGCTAAAATTAGAAGCAAAGTAGAAAACTGGGGCGAAATATTTAAAGTAAGTTTCTCTACTAAAGGACTATTTCTATTATAATGGAATTAAGTAAAAATTATAATAACAGCCATTCTTCAACTGGCAGAATTCAAGGGATAGGAACAAGCAGTTTTCAGAGGAAGAAATCAAAGCTAGTAAGTTACACGAAAAAAATGTTCTAAATAATTAATAATCCAATCCATGTAAATTAAAACAACTCTGAGATCCATACGTCATACTTATCAGATTAGCTAACATAACAGAAAAGGAAAATGACAAATAATGGAGATGTGGGAATATAAATATACGAAAGCACTGTTGGTGGAGCTTTAAACTAGTCCAACCATTCTGGAGAGCAATTTTATACTAAGCTCAAAAAAGCAAATAAGCTGTACCAAAAGCTAATTGGTTGGTTGTTGAGAATCCCTAGTTACCTTCAAAATCATCTCCCTGTCTGAACCAGTGGCCATGACCAAGGTTTTCATCTTTTCTTTTCTGAAACTTCCACAATCCATGTCTTGATTGACAAATGTCTCACCTGGATCAGGATTTCAAGCAGCTCCAGTTATGATTCAATATCCTCACTATGCTGCCCCCATGTCCTCTCCTTACCTTGGTGATTTATGTGTGACTTTCATTTCCCAATTCTGGAATTACAGTAATTTCTTTATCTACTACTTCCATTTAGACTGCCTTACAGATAGCGTAGAACAGTGAGCCCTAAAATGACCTGGGAAAAAGAGGGTCCTCCAGATCACTAGCCTTGCTTCTACTTATTTTGATTATATTAAATTGAAAAGATTTTGCACAGACAAACCCAATGCAACCAAGATTAGGAGGAAAGCAGAAAACTGGGAAAGAATTTTTGCAACTAGTGTCTGTGATAAAGGCCTCATTTCTTTTTATTTTTATTTTTTGGTACATGGATATCATTTTTTCTGATACAACAAAACCTGTACTCTCTGTCTATATATGTGTAAGTGTGTGTGTGTGTGTGTGTGTGTGTGTGTGTATACAATCCCTCCACCTACCCAAATACTGAGAAAATTTCAAGAGTATTAAGTATAAAGGAAAAATATATATATATGTATATATATATATATATATATAATATATATATATATATATATATATACATATATATATATATATATTTTTTTTCTTTCCATGTAGGAATGTAAACAGTTCAGCTTCAGAAAGTCTTTTATGATTTCTCTTTCCTGTTTACCTTTTCATGCTTCTCTTCATTCTTGTGTTGGAAAGTCAAATTTTCTACACAACTCTGATCTTTTCATCAACATGAATGTTTCAAAGTCCTCTATATTGTTGAATAACCATTTATTCCCTTGAAGTATTATATGCAGTTTTGCTGGGTAGGTGATTCTTGGTTTTAATCCCAGTTCCTTTGACTTCTGGAATATCCTATTCCAAGTCCTTTGATCTCTTAATTTTGAGGGGGCCAGATCCTGTGTGATCCTGATTGTATTTACACAATATTCAAATTGTTTCTTTCTAGCTGGTTGTAGTATTTTTCTCCTTGATCTGGGAACTCTGAAATATGACCACAATGTTCCTAGGAATTTATGTCTTCAGGTCCCTTTCAGGAAGTGATCAGTGGATCCTTTCAATATTTATTTTGCCCTCTGGTTTTATAAAATCAGGGCAATTTTCCTTGATAATTTCATGGAAGATAATGTCTAGGCTCTTTTTTTGATCATGGCTTTCTGGTACTTCCATAATTTTTAAATTGTTTCTCCTGGATCAAATTTCTGGGTCAGTTACTTTTCCAAAGAGATGTTTCACATTATCTTCTATTTTTTCAAACTTTTGGTTTTGTTTTTTAACTGCTTGGTATATCTCATAGTCATTCATTTCCCTGAACTCAATTCTCTGTTTCTACGAACTATTTTGTTCAGTGAGCTTTTGAACCTTCTCCTCCCTTTGGCTAATTCTCCTTTTTAAGGCCTCCTTTTCCTCATTGACTTTTTGGACCTCTTTTTCCAATTGAGTTAGCCTCTTTTTAAAGGTGTTATTTTCTTCAGCATTTTTTTTGGTTCTCCTTTAGTAAGCTGCTAAGTCCCTTTTAAAGCTCTTCTATTGCCTGAGCCCAATTAAAATTCCCTTTGGAGGCCCTGGAGGCAAGGGCCTTGACTTTCTCTGACAGTATGCCTTGTCCTTCCTCATCTGAAAGGATGGAAAGAGACATCTCTTCACCAAGAAAGTAACCTTCTATGGTCTTTTTTTCCCCTTTTTAGGCATTTTCCCAGTCAGTTACTTGACTTCTGAGTTTCCTCTCCACACCCACCTGGCCTCCAGTTTCACCAAGCCAGTACTGGAGGTTGAGATTCAGATGAGCTGCTCCAATCCCCTAGGACCTCTAGGTGGGGACAGGGCTCCTATTCAGTGTGATTAAGATCAGCTGCTCAGGTGGGGGCAGGGCTGCCACACAGGACTCAGTTCCTTCAGGGGCTTTATCATGAGATCTTCAACAGTGAGGGCTGTTGCCTGCTTTTGGAGCCCCTATCTGATGCTGGCTCTGCTGCTGCCACTAGAGGAGGCCTGAGTTATGGGGAAACCCTGTTCCCTTCTCGGTCACCCAAAAAACCTTCTCACTGACCCTTAGCTCTTATGGGTTGAGGGATCTGTGCTGCCACTGGAGATTTTGTCCCTGAAGCCTGCTTAGTCCTGTTCCTCCCAGTGCTTCACGACCAAGGCTGGGGTGGGCTCTGCTCTGTGTCTGGTGTGACAGACATTTCCTGTTGATCTTTCAGGTCACTCTGGGCTACAAATCTACTCCACTCCATTGTTCTGTGGCCTCTGCTGCTCTAGAATTTCTTGAGAGTCCTTCTCCACAGGTATTTTATGGGCTGTGGATGAAGAGCTAGTGTAGGTGCATCTTTCTACTCTCTCATCTTGGCTCCACCTCTTAATGGCCTCATTTCTAAAATATAGAGAGAACTGAGACAAATGTACAAGAATACAAGTCATTCCCCAATTGATAAATGCTCAAGGGATACGAACAGGCAGTTTTCAGAGGAAGAAATTAAAGCTATCTGTAGTCCCATGAAGAAATGCTCCAAATCTCTATTGATTAGAGAGACACAAATCAAAACAACTCTGCAGTACCATATCACACCTATCAGATTGACTAGCATGACAAAACAGAAAGATGATAAATGGTGAAAAAAGATGTGAGAGAGTTGGACCATTAATTCATTGTTGGTGGAGCTATGAGCTGATTCAACCATTCTGGAGAGCAATTTGCAATTATGCCTAAAGGGATACAAAAATGTGCATACCTTTAATCCAGCAATATTGCTTCTAGGACTATATCCCAAAGAGATCACAAAAATGGGAAAGGGTCCCACATATACAAAAATGTTCATAGTAGCTCTCGTTGTGGTGACCAAGAACTGGAAATTGAGGGGATGTCCATCAATTGGAGCATGGTTGAACAAGTTCTGGTACATGAATGTAATGGAATCCTATTGTGTTTTAAGAAATGATTAACAGAAAAACTTCAGAAAGGTCTGGAAGGACTTGTATGAACTGAGGCTGAGTGAAAGGAGCAGAACCTGGAGAACTTTGTACACAGTAACAACCACAATGTGCGAGGAATTTTTCTGGTAGACTTAGCCTTTCATAGCAATGCAAGGACCTAAAAAATACCCAGTGGACTCTTGAGGTAAAATTCCTTCCACATCCAGAGTAAGAGCTATGAAACTAGATTCCAAAACAAAGCAAACTATTTTCTCTTGCGTTTTGTTTGGTTTGATTTGGTTTTTTTTCATGGTTTCTCCCATTCATTTTCATTCTTCCATGCAACAAGACTAAAGTGAAAAATGTATTTAGTAAGAATGTATGTGCAGAACATATATAAGATTGCATACAGTCTTGGGAAGAGAGGGGGGAGGCAGGGGAGAAGCAGAGGGTAGGAAGGAGAAGAAAATCTAAAATTTATGGAAGTGACGGTAGAAAACTGAAAACAAATTTTTTTAAAAGGAAGAAAAACTTAAAGTTCCTGCCACAACAAGTGGTATAGTTATAAATGGTGGAATAGGAATAAATCTTGCACAGACTCCTGGGAATGTTTTCATAAAGCATGGCTCAGAACTATGAATAATTTCTGGAGATCAAGTTGGGATTTGTTGATTTCTGCTGAATGGATATTTACCATTATCTTTCAGAATAAACATTGATATTTATTTTTCAGTGCTGCATTCAGACTCTTTACGATTTTTTGTACCTACTCCTATAAGGACATTGAACCTTTACATTAATGAAGGAATATACCCCATGAATAAAACACCTGCCTTAAGAAAGAAGCAAACCTTTCCTCTGCTACCTAACTATATTTATGGAAGGAGTTTCTCCTTCTTTTTAAAATAGAAAAATGATATTACTGAGAACTAATTCTTTACCAGTAAAATAAGAAAATGAAAATTTCTTCTTTAAAATCATGAGTCAATCATAGATTAGAATATTTGTCTGAGTTACAAACAGGAATTGACAGAGAATATAGAAATCTAGATATTACATAGAATTTCAGATAAGAATATTAGATGATTGATTAACATGTAAATATTTGTGTTTATTATCATTTGAGTTTTCTAGGTCTCAAATGACTCCAATCTTTCATTTGGATTTCTAGTTAACACAGAAGTACCATCCACTGAACCATATGAACTTATTCTAATTTTGGAAACTGATATCTCACACCAGATAATCTACCTATTTCCCTGTAGAGCTGAATACAGTTAGTAGCGGGAATTTAAAGTAAATATAGCTCTTGCTAAATTATATCCCTACATGAGTGTATTCTAAGAACTCTCATATAATCATGATCTGTTGATGTGGATAACTCTACATTGAATCTGTAAGGCAAAGAATATCATTGAGAAGACCTGAAATCATACAGTCTTCAAGAAGGACCATAAGTTACCCTGTAGTGTACTGAACTCAAAGTTCAAGGGGGATGGCAGGGGAAAAAGAGACAGTTTTAAGCTCCATGATCACTGAAAACAGAAAAGTCAACTTGAAACTGAAGTGGTAGGAAAGAAAGAAAGGAGTAAGCCATACAAGAGATAAGAAGTAACATCATGGTGATCCACAAAATCCAGAAGGAGTAAGAATGAGTGCCAAAAGGGTTGAAATGAGAAAACAAAGCAGCAAGAGAGTGGAGAAGAAAAAAGTGAATGCTAGATTATGTAAACAAATAGCAGAAGAGAGGTAAGTATATACTCTTAACTACTCTAGAGGATAAAACATTTATGCCTTTCTAGAAATCTATAAAGAAAGGAAGAGATAAACCTTTAAAAGAAAAGAGAAATGGGTCATAATGGGAAAGTGTTAACAAGCAGGCATATTGCTTAATATGCTGGTTGACTTTGTATGAAATCAAGACTCAGGAAAAAAGTATCTTAAATTCTTTGTTATTTCGTAATAAAACACAGCTTGTGTACACAACTGTGTTTGACAAACAAATTAACACTCCTATGACAAGTTTTCCATGACTTTTTTTCAGTGATATCATCCCATGATACTCCGGTTTTTGATCTAATGCTCATTGAAAAGGCAAAAGATTCTTATAAAAAATGCAACTTATCTAGCCATGTGTATTTTCTGAAGGATGTTTTTGGTATTGTAACGTTGTACATGACATTAGAAACCTAGATTTGATTCATCTTAATTATGATTAATGCACAGCAAGATTCTTAGCCATCACAAAGTGGTTAGCTTAGTAAAAGACAGTAAAATTAAGACAAAAAAAGTTAACTATTGAATTTTTTAAATAATTTTACTTAGAATTAAAGATTAGCCATTAGTTACACAGACCCATACCCTAAGCATCCCGATTAATCAAGGTTGTACTTTAATATTTTTCATAAGCCAAAATATTCTTGCATTTATATGCTGTAAAAAAAATAAAATGATACAATTAAATAATTTACACTATTAGGTTTTTTGTTAATATTTGTATATCAAATTCTCATTAAAAGTAACTTACATCAAAACTTGTGTTTTTTTATTAAACACATTTATGTTTGTGGTCCTTACTAAGGTGTGATTGATAACTTCTTTAAGTGGAATTTATATGATGATTAAGTCCCCAATTTTAAAATTAAGGAAATTTAATACTTTCTACCTAGTGTTCTAACAAAGCAGACCCTTTTACCTGGCATATTTGTCAAATTGTTTAGGGCTACTGCTGAAAAAGAAGTTATCTCTGGCTAATACGCCAAAAACAAAATTTGTTGAATATAAAAAAGAAAGAAAAGGAAAGAATGTGGTAAATACCGATTCACATTGGCTAGAGGAAAGAAGGAGGAGAGTCAAACAAAAAACAAAAAAGTTGACAAAATTTTACCATGAACTTCCAGAGGCCCACATGACTGACAGTCCTGGTCAAATTGGCAAATGTTTCCAATTCTATTCCTGGAATTTCTCCTGGAGTTGCTGGGCAGCAAACACCACATCTACCATTCCTCAACCCTTTCTGAAGCCACAATGACTCTGAGGTAAATGACCATCCTCATATTATGGTGGATCCTGACAAGAACCTTGCCAGTCGTGACTAAGATAAAGATATTCCTCCTTCAATCTACCCCTACACTGGCGCTTTGATTGTCACAAAACAATTCAATTTCCTTTTTTTTTCTAGAGATGCACAATGGAGGCATCCTGGAACTCTTGGGAGATTACATCCTCTTGCAACATAACCCAGAACATTTCATTCAGCTCTTGTATGAGCAGTGGACCCACTACCTTGTAAATTTCATCTGAAACAGAATCAGTACCAGCTTCTTTCACACACACTGGCATTCAAAACCTGTTCTTCATTTAGATGTTCAGCTCCAGAGGGACTGACTTCAACTTGAGGCATATGTTCAGTGTCTGTAGTATTGATTGATGATAGTCTGTTTAAATAGATATGGAAGTGCTCAGTTCACCTTTCCCAGGTCATGTCCTTATCACTAATCAACGTGATTCCATCAGCATTGAGCTGTTGAGATGTGCCATAGGTCTTTGGTCCATAAATAGCCTTCAGAGAATCCAATTCAAAGTGCTTTGGATTGTTACTATCAGCATAAAAACTGAAGTTTTACATGAGCCAAGTATCCTATTTCTCTCTATGTTTGCTTGTACTTTACTTTTAATGGAACTAAATGCTACCTTCACAGAGATGGATCAAGTATACTGCTGGTAAACCTTGTGGAGTTCTTGCTTATCTTTTAGTAGCTTCCGAATTTCATCATTTTTTGCAAACCAATCTTGATATTTGCAAGTGTTCTGGCCCAGATAAGTAAATGCAGTGCAGTACACAAATCTCTGAAAGCTGCCCACTGCTTTTCTGTTCCACCATTGCTAACCATGTGTTAGCTCAACTTTCCTTCCAAGCTGACAGTAAACTGTTCACACAGAGAGAAGTGCTCTCATCTGCTGACATTGAGCTTGCTAGTCTTCATCTTGCCTTGGAATCATCACTTTTGTTGAATGTGAACGTTTAACTTGGAGAAGATAAGTCTATGATCAGTGCAGCACTCTGCGCCACTCATCACCTTTGTCACTCTCCCATCTTGCCTGTCTCTTCTCCTTACAATCATGTAGACCATTAAATGCCAATGTTTGCAGCAAGAATTCATCCACAAAGTTTTACTGCACTTAGGTAAATGGAAACCAGTGTTGCTGATGAGGTCGTGAGATGCCAAAGTCTTTAGAAGTAAGTGGCCGTTGCTATCACTGTTCTGGGCTCCATTCCTCTCAAGGACTCCTTGCCATGTCTTATACTCTACTTCATTCTGGCAGTAAAGTCACCAAGAATTATAAACTTGTCCTCTTTATACTGTTACACTTATGACAGATTGGTCTGTGCATTTGATGAGATAGTCTTGGTATTGTTATAAGCATATCCCTAATTCTTCATCTCATAGCAAATGTCTATAACCATGAAAGGTAAACTTTAAAATTTTTGTAATATAATTTTGTCGCAATACTGGAACATCTCTAGGTTACTTTAATAGGATGAAAATATGAAAGAACTTAATGCGTTTTTTAACATTCCTATTCTAAATTTGGGGCTATTATTTGTTTCAAGTTCATATTTTAAATAACTAGGTAAGTAAGTTCTTTGATTTGCCATCTGTCTCCTTGGTAATGATTATGCATTCATGTGTGACATCAAGTCTGCACAGTACCATCTCTTTTCTAGATGATATAATGGCACATATATACTTATATTTTCAAAGGGGGAATACAACAAAGATATGATGTGATAAAAATGTAAATCATAAAGTTTCATGCCAACTTTATTTTGAGAAAATCAAAAAGACCCTTTTCTTAAAAAGAAAAACTATTTGTATATAATTGGCTTCCAAGCATTTCTACTAGTAACAATGACAAAAATACAAGTAAATATAATGTTCGGATGATATATTTTCAATTTTTTTGTGTTTATCCTGAAGATTATTAATTACAACTAAGAACAAGATTGAACAAGTAAAGTACTGATGACCTTGGAGGTTCAATCAAATATATATAGATGAATATTTTTGTTGTTGTAAAAACATTTTTTCTTTCATTCACCCCTAAGATAAACAGACTTTAATTATGTTTTAGTATTGGAAGTTCTCAAAAATTAATTGTGGATTTTACTTATAAAATTGCATTAATAACAAATCACTCCCCACCCATCACCCCCACTTTAAAGTCTTTATCTGATAATATTAAGAGACTGAAGGGCTCATTTTACAAATCAAGACTTCATGGATGCTTTTAATGTTTAATTCATCCTGTAGATGGCATTATTTGTATCAGATACAGAGTGCAGATAAAGATAGAAAAGTGAAGTGATATGTAAAACCTGAAATTCTCTGAACTCTCAAATGAATTATGGGTTCTTAATTAGATGTGCTCATAGTTCTGTTATTAATAAGGTTAGCTCCATAAGACAAGTGCTGGTTTTCACCAAATTAACTAGTTACTGGAAGAACAAATTAAAGAGGTTCAGTTAGTCCTTACTAAATTGTTTGAGGTCTTATCACTAGCAGGTTTTAGCAGCATTGTCTAGGAACTCTGCAAATAACCTGGAACCAGAGAAACAAATATATCAGAAGGAGCTCTATCCAGAGTTGTCCTAGAAATAAGGCCTATTCCAGAATCCCCAAGAGAAAATGTTTCCCAGGATGTGATGGCTACATGACACAGCTAAGAACCAGAAAGAAACAATGTTATTAATGGACATTTGGAGTGGGTTATAAGGGGCAATCTATACTAAGGACATTTTATTTTGTTTAATATAAGTGATCATTAATGTTTCCTGGTACTTGTAGTTGCTTCGTAAAATATGTGATTCTTTGATCTTTGAGGTATTGTGGACCCTTCTATGATGAAAGCAAAGCAAATAGTGATGGGAACATTTCAACTTATTTTTTTAATTATATTTTATTATGCCTTTTCTCCTGAACACCTGGTAATGCCTGAAACCTATTTCCTGTTAACCTCAACTGTCTTAAAAAAAACCAATCAGTGAATAGATCACCCACTCCAGAGTCAGGAAGACAGAGTTCAACTCTGATCTCAGATATTTGATACTGGACGTGTGACCATGAGCAAGTCACCGAACTTCAATTGTCTCCAAAAAAAAGTCCCTGGGGGGAGGAGCCAAGATGGCAAAGTAGAAAGATTCACATATGCTAGCTCTGAACCCACAGCACATAAAATATCTGTGGAAAAGAACTCCCAACAAATTCTTGAGCAGCAGAAGCCAAAGAATAATGGAGTGGATGAGATTTCTGTTCCAGTGAGACCTGAAAACATGACGCGAAAGGTCCATCAAGCCCCGGACCCAGAGCCGAGCCCAGCCCTGCCTTGGTTGCTCAGGCACCACAAGGAGCAGTTCCCAGCAGGCTTCAGGGAAGGAATCTCCAGCAGCCATGCAGGTCCCTCCACCCACGGGCGTCAGGGGTGAGTGAGAGGGTCTTTTTGGCTGGCCTAGAAGGGAGCGGGGTGTCTCCATAGCTTGGGCCCCTCAGGAGGCAGCAGTGGGGTCGGCAGCAGACGGGGGCTCCCAAAGCAGGCATGAGCTTGGATCCATTGTTGAAGGTCTCCACATAAACCCCCTGAGGGAACTGAGACCCATGTGGCAGCCCTGCCCCCACTTGAGCAGCTGAACTTAATCTCACACTGAATACCTGCCCCACCCCTGCCCAAAGCCCTGAGGCTGGGAAGCAGCATTTGAAAATCGGACTCCAAGTGCTGGCTGGGTGGATCTGGAGGTGAGGTGGGTGTGAAGAGAATACTCAGAAGTCAAGTCACTGGCTGGAAAAATGCCCAGAAAAGGGGAAAAAAATAAGACTATAGAAGGTTACTTTTTTGGTGAACAGACATTTCCTCCTTTCCTTTCTGATGAGGAAGAATGCTGACCATCAGGGAAAGACACAGAAGTCAAGGCTTCTGCATCCCAGCCCACCCAATGGGCTCAGGTCATGGAAGAGCTCAAAAAGGATTTTGAAAATCAAGTTAGAGAGGTGGAGGAAAAATTGGGAAGAGACATGAGAGAGATGCAAGTAAAGCATGAAAAGCAGATGAACACCTTGCTAAAGGAGACCCCCAAAAATGCTGAAGAAAATAACCCCCTGAAAAATAGGCTAACTCAATTGGCAAAAGAGGTTCAAAAACCCAATGAGGAGAAGAATGCTTTAAAATGCAGAATTAGCCAAATGGAAAAGGAGGTTCAAAAGCTCACTGAAGAAAATACTTCTTTCAGAATTAGAATGGAACAGATGGAGGCTAATAACTTTATGAGAAACCAAGAAATCACAAAACAAAACCAAAAGAATGAAAAAATGAAAGATAATGTGAAATATCTCATTGGAAAAACAACTGACCTGCAAAATAGATCCAGGAGAGACAATTTAAAAATTATGGGACTACCTGAAAGCCATGATCAAAAAAAAGAGCCTAGACATCACCTTTCATGAAATTATCAAGAAAACTGCCCTGATATTCTGGAACCAGGGTGCAAAATAAATATTGAAAAAATCTACCGATAACCTCCTGAAAGAGATCCGAAAAGAGAAACTCCTAGGAACATTGTGGCCAAATTCCAAAGTTCCCTGGTCAAGGAGAAAACATTACAAGCAGCTAGAAAGAAACAATTCAAGTATTGTGGAAATACAATCAGGATAACACAAGATCTAGCAGCTTCTACATTAAGGGATTGAAGGGTGTGGAATATCGTTATCCGGAAGTCAAAGAAACTACAACTAAAACCAAGAATCACCTACCCAGCAAAACTGAGTATAATACTTCTGGGGAAAAATGGTCTTTCAATGAAACTGGGAACTTTCAAGCATTCTTGATGAAAAGACCAGAGCTGAAAAGAAAATTTGATTTTCAAACACAAAAATGAAGAGAAGCATGAAAAGGTAAACAGCAAAGAGAAGGCATAAGGGACTTGCTAAAGTTGAAGTGTTTACATTCCTACATGGAAAGACAATATTTGTAACTCTTGAAACTTTTCAGTATCTGGGGAGTGGATGGGATTACACACACACAAACACGAACACGCATACACACCCAGAGACAGAGTGCACAGAGTGAATTGAAGAGGATGGGATCATAACTTTAAAAAATGAAATTAAGCAGTGAGAGAGAAATATATTGGGAGGAGAAAGGGAGAAATGGAATGGGTCAAATTATCTCTCATAAAAGAGGCAAGCAAAAGACTTTTTAGTGGAGTGAAAAAGAGGGGAGGTGAGAGAAAAACATGAAGTCTACTCTCATCACATTCCACTAAAGGAAGGAATAAAATGCACACTCACTTTGGTATGAAAACCTATCTTACAACACAGGCAAGTGGGGGATAAGGGGATAAGCAGAATGGGGTGGATGATGGAAGGGAGGGCATTGGGAGGAGGGAGCAGTTTGAGGTCAACACTCATGAGGAGGGACAGGATCAAAAGAGAGAATAGAAGGAATGGGGGGTGGGATAGGATGGAGGGAAATATAGTTAGTCTTATACAACACGACTATTATGGAATTCATTTTCAAAACTACACAGATATGGCCTATATTGAATTGCTTGCCTTCCAAAGAGAAGGGGTGGGGAGGGAGGGACAAAGAGAAGTTGGAACTCAAAGTTTTAGAAACAACTGTTGAGTTCTGACCTTGCTACTAGGAAATAAGAAATACAGGTAAAGCGGTATAGAAAGTTATTTGGCCCTACAGGAGAAAAGAGAGGATAGGGACAAGGGTAGAGAGGCATGATAGAAGAGAGGGCAGATTGGTGATAGGGGCATTTAGAATGCTCGGTGTTTTGGGCTGCGGAGAGGGGACAAATGGAGAGAAAATTTGGAACCCAAAATTTTGTGAAAATGAATGTTAAAAGTTAAATAAATAAATGAAAAAACAAAAAAGTCCCTGAATCAGAGGAAGACCTTTGGCATTTCCAAGATAAGAATCCAAATGAGAAAAAGAAAGAACACAACC